>NC_090447.1:264979565-266408717 GCF_031143425.1 Pleurodeles waltl
TTTGGCGGCAAGTCCAGGAGAGATAATGAGAGAAACAAGGAGGAGTCACTGGCCAGTCAGGACAGCCCCTAAGGTGTCCTGAGCCAAGGTGACTCTGACTTTTAGAAATCCTCCATCTTGTAGAAGGAGGATTCCCCCAATAGGAATAGGGATGTGCTCCCCTCCCCTCAGGGAGGAGGCACAAAGAGGGTGTACCCACCCTCAAGGACAGTAGCCATTGGCTACTGCCATCCCAGACCTAAACACACCCCTAAATTCAGTATTTAGGGGCTCCCCAGAACCTAGGAACTCAGATTCCTGCAACTTACGAAGAAGAGGACTGCTGAGCTGAAAAACCCTGCAGAGAAGAAGAAGACACCAACTGCTTTGGCCCCAGCCCTACTGGCCTGTCTCCCTCCTTCGGAAGAAAACTGCTCCAGCGACGCTTTCCCCAGGACCAGCGACCTCTGAATCCTCAGAGGACTGCCCTGCTTCCAAAAGACCAAGAAACTCCCGAGAACAGCGGCCCTGTTCAACAAAGACTGCAACTTTGTTTCCAGAGGAGCAGATTTAAAGACCCCTGCAATCCCCGCAAGAAGCGTGAGACTTGCAACACTGCACCCGGCGACCCCGACTCGACTGGTGAAGAAACAAGGCTACAGGGAGGACCCCCAGGCGACTCCAAGACTGTGAGTAACCAAAGTTGTCCCCGCTGAGCCCCCACAGCAGCGCCTGCAGAGGGAATCCCGAGGCTCCCCCTGACCGCGACTGTCTGAATCCAAAATCCCGACGCCTGGAAAAGACCCTGCACCCGCAGCCCCCAGGACCTGAAGGATCGGAACTCCAGTGCAGGAATGAGCCCCAGGAGGCCCTCTCCCTTGCCCAGGTGGTGGCTACCCAGAGGAGCCCCCCCCTTGCCTGCCTGCATCGCTGAAGAGACCCCTTGGTCTCTCATTGAAACCTATTGAAAACTCGACGTGTGTTTGCACACTGCACCCGGCCGCCCCCGTGCTGCTGAGGGTGTACTTTTTGTGCTGACTTGTGTGTCCCCCGGTGCCCTACAAAACCCCCCTGGTCTGCCCTCCGAAGACGCGGGTACTTACCTGCTGGCAGACTGGAACCGGGGCACCCCCTTCTCTATTGAAGCCTATGTGTTTTGGGCACCACTTTGAACTCTGCACCTGACCGGCCCTGAGCTGCTGGTGTGGTAACTTTGGGGTTGCTCTGAGCCCCCAACGGTGGGCTACCTTGGACCCCAATTTGAACCCCGTAGGTGGTTTACTTACCTGCAAGAACTAACAATAACTTACCTCCCCTAGGAACTGTTGAAAATTGCAGTGTCCACTTTTGAAATAGCTATATGTGTTTTATGTAAAAAGTATATATGCTATTGTGATTATTCAAAGTTTCTAAAGTACTTACCTGCAATACCTTTCAAATGAGATATTACATGTAGAATTTGAACCTGTGGTTCTTAAAATAAACTAAGAAAATATATTTTTCTATACAAAAACCTATTGGCCTGGAATTGTCTCTGAGTGTGTGTTCCTCATTTATTGCCTGTGTGTATGTACAACAAATGCTTAACACTACTCCTTTGATAAGCCTACTGCTCGACCACACTACCACAAAATAGAGCATTAGTATTATCTCTTTTTGCCACTATCTTACCTCTAAGGGGAACCCTTGGACTCTGTGCATGCTATTCCTTACTTTGAAATAGCACATACAGAGCCAACCTTCTACATTGGTGGATCAGCGGTGGGGTACAAGACTTTGCATTTGCTGGACTACTCAGCCAATACCTGATCACACGACAAATTCCAAAAATTGTCATTAGAAATTGATTTTTGCAATTTGAACTATTTTTCTAAATTTTTAAAAGTCCTGCTAGGGCCTTGTGTTAGTCCCTGTTAGCATTTCTTTTAGAGTTTAAAAGTTTTGTGAAAGTATGAATTAGAACCTAGAACTAGTTTTAGATTCTTAAAAAGTATTCCAACTTTTAGAAGCATAATGTCTAGTGCAGAGATGAATGTGGAGGAACTCGACCTCACACCTTACCTCCATCTTAAGATGAGGGAGCTAAGGTCACTCTGCAAAATAAAGAAAATTACAATGGGCTCCAGACCTTCCAAACTACAGCTCCAGGAGCTTTTGGCAGAGTTTGAAAAAGCCAACCCCTCTGAGGATGGCAACACAGAGGATGAAGATAGTGACTTGGAGGAAAATTGCCACCTACCAGTCCTAACTAGGGAGATCAGGGCCACTCCATCCCTGTCTCCAAATATAATAGTCAGAGATGCTGCTTCCCTCACAGGAGGGACCAACATCTCTGAAATCACTGAGGATAACCCCAGTGAAGAGGACATCCAGTTAGCCAGGATGGCCAAAAGATTGGCTTTGGAAAGACAGATCCTAGCCTTAGAAAGGGAAAGACAAGAGATGGGCCTAGGACCCATCAATGGTGGCAGCAACATAACTAGGGTCAGAGATTCTCCTGACATGTTAAAAATCCCTAAAGGGATTGTGACTAAATATGAAGATGGTGATGACATCACCAAATGGTTCACAGCTTTTGAGAGGGCTTGTGTAACCAGAAAAGTAAACAGATCTCACTGGGGTGCTCTCCTTTGGGAAATGTTCACTGGAAAGTGTAGGGATAGACTCCTCACACTCTCTGGAAAAGATGCAGAATCTTATGACCTCATGAAGGGAACCCTGATTGAGGGCTTTGGATTCTCCACTGAGGAGTATAGAATTAGGTTCAGGGGGGCTCAAAAATCCTCGAGACAGACCTGGGTCGATTTTGTAGACTACTCAGTGAAAACACTGGATGGTTGGGTAACTGGAAATGAAGTGCATGACTATGTTGGGCTTTATAATTTGTTTATGAAAGAACACATTTTAAGTAACTGCTTCAATGAAAAGTTGCATCAGTATCTGGTAGACCTAGGACCAATTTCTCCCCAAGAATTGGGAAAGAAGGCGGACCATTGGGTCAAGACTTGGGTAACCAAAACTTCCACTGGGGGTGACCAAAAGAAAGGGGTTACAAAGACTCCCCAGGAGAAAGTGGGTGACACTAGAAACAAAGAAAAAGAGTCCTCTGTAGGCCCCCAAAAACCAGAACAGGTGGGTGGGCCCCAAGACACAACCCAAAACAAAGGTGGGTACCAGGGTAAGAACTGGGATGCCACTAAGGCATTGTGCCATAACTGTAGACAGACAGGGCACCACACCAAGGACACTTCTTGTCCCAAAAACAAACCCCCTAGCAAAATCCCAGGGGTGACCAGTGTAGCCATTGGGGATGACTCCTCAGATGAGGAGGTCTTCATAGCCTTCAACTGGAAAAAGGGCCTAACAGGTGAGTTGGAGATTCCAGAGGGAAGTAGACACTTCCACCACCTACTGGTGAATGGAATCCCAGTCACTGCCCTGAGAGACACTTGTGCCAGTCACACTATTGTGCATGACAGACTGGTGTTCTCCAACCAGTACATCCCAGGTGAGACTGCCAGAGTAAGAGTTAGCCCAGACAGGGTCACTGATAGGCCTGTGGCTTTTGTGCCCATAGAAGTGGGTGGGACTTTTAGCTGGAGAAGGGTGGTAGTCAGTACAGACCTCCCCCTTGATTGTCTCCTTGGAAATGACTACCCAGAGGTTAGTCAGAACCCAAGAGAGGAACTGGTCCAGTGCCAGTCCTCTCCCAAGGATTCTGGAGGCCCTGCCCTTGCAGTAACTGCAAGCAGGCCCCAGAAGAAAAAGAAAAGAAAACAGTGTAGGAAGGGTGGACAACCTTTAGCCAAGGTTCCAGCAAGCCAAGGAGATTCTGCTCCAGTAGGGGAGAACTCCAAAAGTGGCACTGGTAAAGTCCAACCTGTCCCACAAGAAGTCCTGGCTAGTCAGGCAACTGTTAAGACTGAGTGGGTGGCTCCTCAGCTAACAGAAGAAAGAGTGGAAGAAGGGTGTTTACTACAAGATGTGGTAACCCCCCACTCTAATACAGCAGACAGGCACCCTGAACCCAAAGAAGCCTGTAACTTAGCCCCTTCCCTTGTAGGTGAAGAGCTAAAGGTGTGGTTCTGGGCACTGACAGCTGTCAGTGGCCTCTGCTGGGTGTTAGCCTTTATGGCTGCACTATCCTTGGCATGGTGGTCAGACCCCATGCCAAATAGCAAGTTAGGCCCCCTGACCCTGTTGGTCATGGTGGGGTTACTCCAGCTCTGGGTAACCTCTTTGGGTAAGCTAGGGGTGACCCTGGCTAAGATAAGATTAGCAGAGGTGGATACCTCTAACCCCAAAATAGAGAGAATAGGTGAAGACATTAAAAGCACAGAAAAGCGGCAGTTCAGATTAGGTCCTATCACTGTGGAAGTGGGTCAGTTCCCCAGATGGAATGACCTGAACAGGAGGATGTGAGGCAGAGTAGGCCCTGCAACAAACCAGCCTATTTCCTCTACTCTTCCTCGCCTGACAGACTAGGAAGACTCTCCCAGCTTTGGCTGAGTCTCCTGGCCTGTGGGCTGGGGGGGGCTTGTGTAAAGAAATGGCTCCGTGTTGCAGTTACCCCCCACTTTTTGCCTGATACTGATGCTGACTTGACTGAGAAGTGTGCTGGGACCCTGCTAACCAGGCTCCAGCACCAGTGTTCTTTCACCTAAAATGTACCATTGTCTCCACAATTGGCACAACCCTGGCACCCAGGTAAGTCCCTTGTAACTGGTACCCCTGGTACCAAGGGCCCTGATGCCAGGGAAGATCTTTAAGGGCTGCAGCTTGACTTATGCCACCCTAGTGACCCTCACTCAGCACAGACACACTGCTTGCCAGCTTGTGTGTGCTGGTGGGGAGAAAATGACTAAGTCGACATGGCACTCCCCTCAGGGTGCCATGCCAACCTCACACTGCCTGTGGCATAGGTAAGTCACCCCTCTAGCAGGCCTTACAGCCCTAAGGCAGGGTGCACTATACCACAGGTGAGGGCATATGTGCATGAGCACTATGCCCCTACAGTGTCTAAGCAAAACCTTAGACATTGTAAGTGCAGGGTAGCCATAAGAGTATATGGTCTGGGAGTCTGTCAAAAACGAACTCCACAGCTCCATAATGGCTACACTGAATACTGGGAAGTTTAGTATCAAACTTCTCAGAATAATAAACCCACACTGATGCCAGTGTTGGATTTATTAAAAAATGCACACAGAGGGCATCTTAGAGATGCCCCCTGTATTTTACCCAATTGTTCAGTGCAGGACTGACTGGTCTCTGCCAGCCTGCTGCTGAGAGACGAGTTTCTGACCCCATGCCGTGAGAGTTGTGCTCTCTGAGGACAGAAACAAAGCCTGCTCTGGGTGGAGGTGCTTCACACCTCCCCCCTGCAGGAACTGTAACACCTAGCAGTGAGCTTCAAAGGCTCAAGCTTCGTGTTACAATGCCCCAGGGCACTCCAGCTAGTGGAGATGCCCGCCCCCTGGACCCAGCCCCCACTTTTGGCGGCAAGTCCAGGAGAGATAATGAGAAAAACAAGGAGGAGTCACTGGCCAGTCAGGACAGCCCCTAAGGTGTCCTGAGCTGAGGTGACTCTGACTTTTAGAAATCCTCCATCTTGTAGAAGGAGGATTCCCCCAATAGGAATAGGGATGTGCTCCCCTCCCCTCAGGGAGGAGGCACAAAGAGGGTGTACCCACCCTCAAGGACAGTAGCCATTGGCTACTGCCCTCCCAGACCTAATTCAGTATTTAGGGGCTCCCCAGAACCTAGGAACTCAGATTCCTGCAACTTACGAAGAAGAGGACTGCTGAGCTGAAAAACCCTGCAGAGAAGAAGAAGACACCAACTGCTTTGGCCCCAGCCCTACCGGCCTGTCTCCCTCCTTCGGAAGAAAACTGCTCCAGCGACGCTTTCCCCAGGACCAGCGACCTCTGAATCCTCAGAGGACTGCCCTGCTTCCAAAAGACCAAGAAACTCCCGAGAACAGCGGCCCTGTTCAACAAAGACTGCAACTTTGTTTCCAGAGGAGCAGATTTAAAGACCCCTGCAATCCCCGCAAGAAGCGTGAGACTTGCAACACTGCACCCGGCGACCCCGACTCGACTGGTGAAGAAACAACGCTACAGGGAGAACCCCCAGGCGACTCCAAGACTGTGAGTAACCAAAGTTGTCCCCCCTGAGCCCCCACAGCGACGCCTGCAGAGGGAATCCCGAGGCTCCCCCTGACCGCGACTGTCTGAATCCAAAATCCCGACGCCTGGAAAAGACCCTGCACCCGCAGCCCCCAGGACCTGAAGGATCGGAACTCCAGTGCAGGAGTGAGCCCCAGGAGGCCCTCTCCCTTGCCCAGGTGGTGGCTACCCCGAGGAGCCCCCCCCTTGCCTGCCTGCATCGCTGAAGAGACCCCTTGGTCTCTCATTGAAACCTATTGAAAACTCGATGTGTGTTTGCACACTGCACCCGGCCGCCCCCGTGCTGCTGAGGGTGTACTTTTTGTGCTGACTTGTGTGTCCCCCGGTGCCCTACAAAACCCCCCTGGTCTGCCCTCCGAAGACGCGGGTACTTACCTGCTGGCAGACTGGAACCGGGGCACCCCCTTCTCCATTGAAGCCTATGTGTTTTGGGCACCACTTTGAACTCTGACCCTGACCGGCCCTGAGCTGCTGGTGTGGTAACTTTGGGGTTGCTCTGAACCCCCAACGGTGGGCTACCTTGGACCACAATTTGAACCCCGTAGGTGGTTTACTTACCTGCAAGAACTAACAATAACTTACCTCCCCTAGGAACTGTTGAAAATTGCAGTGTCCACTTTTGAAATAGCTATATGTGTTTTATGTAAAAAGTATATATGCTATTGTGATTATTCAAAGTTCCTAAAGTACTTACCTGCAATACCTTTCAAATGAGATATTACATGTAGAATTTGAACCTGTGGTTCTTAAAATAAACTAAGAAAATATATTTTTCTATACAAAAACCTATTGGCCTGGAATTGTCTCTGAGTGTGTGTTCCTCATTTATTGCCTGTGTGTATGTACAACAAATGCTTAACACTACTCCTTTGATAAGCCTACTGCTCGACCACACTACCACAAAATAGAGCATTAGTATTATCTCTTTTTGCCACTATCTTACCTCTAAGGGGAACCCTTGGACTCTGTGCATGCTATTCCTTACTTTGAAATAGCACATACGGAGCCAACCTCCTACAGCCATGTAGTGCACATATGCCCCCAGGACATGTGTGCGCTTTACATGAGCACAATTTTATTTGGGGGGTGCACCAAAGGAGGCCTTAGGCCCTTAGTACCCTTATTTTTTCATTTCTTAATTTCCTAATTTCTAGTAGGAATGCGTAAATTAGGAAATGCAAGACCATTCACACCTATGGGCTTTTAGGCACGAATGGAATCTCATTCCCTATTAGCAATTCCTTAATAGCGATTGCAAATTGTTTGAAATCGCTGTTAGTGAATCGCTATTTTGTTGCATTTCAGGTTGCATTACCTAAATAGCAAATTCTTCAAATCAGTTATTTTGGTAATGCTAAGTGGAACCTTGATACATCTGGCCCATGGAGAGATCTGATGCAACCAGGAAGCTGAAGATGGGCTGATGTGGCAGGAGTAGATACTGGGGGATCTCACTTGGCCAAGCTGGCTCATACAGAGGTAATGATTCAACAGTCTTTGGACTCCAGCCATGGCAGGGGAGCTACTAAGACAGCTGCGCCCGGGAGCGATTCCAACAGGGAGAGCAGCATGCCAAGCAGTGAGGAGCCACAGCTCTGCCCCAGAAATCTAGGGAGATGGCTGGCAAGACACCCCCATCAGTAAAGAGGCTACAGGGAAAACAAGGCAGGCTGCTGGCTCAGAAGCAATGAGGCAATACCAGGAAGAATCTCCCCTCCAAGATCTAGAACTATCTCCAAAGGCTTACAGACCTGGACTGTATGTAAGGGGTATGTGAAAAACCTCACAGCCATCCACCAATCATATAATGAACCAGCCCGTAAGATTGGCAGAGACTCAAGCACCCTTTTCCCCAAAGGCTACAACATGCTCCAGGTTCCTTGAAACCCAGTGTCCCCCCTACTTGTGGCAGAAGCTCGACCTAGGAGCAAGTTCAAGATGTCCCCAATACTAACACTATAGGACACTTGGAACATCAGACAGTGGCCTGACACAGTTGGCGGTGTCTAACCCAGAGTCAGAGCCAGAACATACATGAACTGCAATACTACAGATCATGCAAATTCTGTGCTCAGAGGCACTCCAGCATTGTGCCCAGGTCAAATCAGATAACAAGGCATCGGGGCAATCATTGGAGGAGGTGGCTGGTAAGGTAACAGTACTCGCAACTGAAGTTGCTGAGCTCCAACAGGGGGTGGCAGGAGCTAAAGAAGTGAGAACGGCCATAACTATATCTATTAGGAGTCAGGAGAGTTGTTTGGAACTAGTTCAAGCTAAAGTTGAAGAATTGGAAAATCAACAGCGCCACAATAATTTGAGGGTGTTGGTAGAGAAGGGGGTGACCCACAGTTCTGCATCGTGAAGCTGTTCGAAATGGCTTTCCTAGATGTAGCCAGCTGGGATATAGATTCCCAAATCACACATCACCTGCCAATAGCCCGAAATAGTGCCAATATGAATATAGTGCCAATCTGAATCCCAAGTACCCCTGGCCATTATTGATATATGTGGATAACTTTTTACTAAGGCTGGTGACAGCTCTTAAAGATCATCGTATGGGACCGCTCAACGAGGATTCAATAACTCAGAGATCAGACTTTTGTAAACTTACCATGAAGCGCCGCTGGAAACTGCAACAGATGATCGATCCTTTGACAGCCGTTAAAGCACAGGTGTTCCTTCAGGAGCCGGCCAGCCTGAAAATCATAAAGGATGGCTGACTCAGTTCTGCCTTGCTGAGGCAGATACAGCACAAGTTTTTAGCTCTATGAAGGGGCTTCCTCACACTCTTGATTTGATTTAAAAACGCTTTATATATTGATTTCTTGAGACACTGATAGCCTCAGGATATTTATCTGACTTAGGCTTGGTCATACAAAGGTTTCTATTTAACTTCATTTAATTCTTACTTAGGTTTTTCTTTCAAGGGTGTCGGAGGATGGGGAGCAGGTGGCGGCCTAGGAGCTGACACCTCACAAGGCTGTTTTATCAGCAGAACAGGCAGCATAGGGGTGTGATGATTCCTTTCTGTGGAAATGGATGGGAGGGGGTTTTAGGAGAAAGGGGGGTTTGTTTAATTTGCAAGCTGTTCAGTGAAAGGAGTTTGGTGCCGAGGGTGGGTGTTCATGGGGTACACAGCATCATTGTAATTTCTACAAAGCCACATATGAAAGATTATCTCAACAAACAACAACATAAAGTGGTGAAACATATCTTAACTGCTATTTTTCCACATTAACAAATATGAACTACTTTTATTTTTATAAACCTAAGTAGGTCGTACTGCTGTGTAGCCGTTGATGATGTACCTGTACATTGAACATTTTTGAGTCTTTCAATTGAGGACTTCAGCAGTGAAAAAGTTAAAAGAATGTATCTTGACAGATTTGCAGTAGGTAGAAGGTGTTTAATTATGCAGAATTACGTTGGGAGACAAAGATCCCCAATATCTGCTATTTCTGATATTTACGGCAGTGTCTAATACCTTCTGGCTATTTCATACATCACTGAAATGCTTGTAAAATGCAACAGAACAATAACGTGCCTGACACTGATTCAGCTCTTCCAGTAATTTAACACAATTACAGCCAAAGAAATCCATTTCTCTTCTACTATTGCAAGGAAAGTATCATTTAAAAAAATCCATAGTCTACAAATTAAAGCAAAATCGTATTAAACTGTACCAAGTAAGGTGTCGATATGCACTGTTAGCTAGTTGGTCTGTGTTAGATTATCTTTCTCACCACATATTGATAGGTATGAGGAAACGACCCAACATGTGCTTTATAGAAAAATAGATGGCAAAGTGCCTTTGTCCATTAACCTTAAACTAAATACAATAGCCACTTCAACAAAGCGCGCATTCATCAGCAATCTTACACAAAAAAGAACTTGCTAAGCGAGTGGTGTCTACAGAGAAAGTCAGAAATTGAGACTTTTAGTGTACAGCAAGCAGTTTTAAAGCATCTGTGATGTTAAAGATCGCCAATTATCATGAAGATGCAATTAGGACACACGTTTGAAATTGTGCAGAAACTAACAGCAATCACAATTCTGTGATCTCAGCAACGGTTTTCTCTTTTAACCAGGCTGTCAGAATAATGTAACAAGGAATTTGACAATATGGGTGTTTTCAAATTAAAGTTTCCCAATGAACTTACCTTCTTTACTTTTGCTGATAACATGATAACATTGTTTAAACATTACTTCAGACTACTACTATCTTCTGTGGTGTCTCCCAAGGTGCATTGTTGGCAGCAACGTTGCTTATTTAGATATGGAACCTCTGAGAGACGTGCTAGAAAATTATATTGTCACCATTCATAAATATGCCCACAGCACCCAAATTGTTCGAATACATCTTCCTACACTGATGTCTGTGTCTGACAAACTGTCCTTCTAAACTTCATCACTTGGTGCCACAGAATTGTCTAAAGCTCTAAAGCCTGACAAGACCAAATTTATCCTCTTTCACCATCACCATAAATCCATATTTGATAACAGCTGGCTACCAAACAACAGTTAGACTTCCTCTTAAAAGTCATCAGGTGTTTGGAAGATCTCCACCCCTCCCTGTCCTCCTACATTAATCCTGCAATATAATCTGCAAGAGAAGCTCTACTATCCTTCAAAAGATTAAAACCATTGCCTCAACCAAACTTTGTTTTGCATCAACCAAACTTTGTTTCGCATGATCGGCCATAGTCTGGCCATCTAATAGCCGGTTTAAAGCAACACTATTTAGAGAGACACTGATGAATTCACCTTTACACCTCTCATTACTTTACTGACATCTTCTCTCAGACTAGTTTTCACAGAGCTAAGGCTAAGAAATGGGACCACGTCACCCTAAAGGAAATGAAGCTAGAATTAAAATCAAGCCTGCCTGCATCATTTAGAATAATTTTAACAAATGAGGCAAACCCAGTAACCGCAGGACAAGGATACGAAGATATATAGCAAAAACCTGTCCCTCAAGGGGGAAGTGTAATCATTGACTCAGACAGAAATACTAAGTTAATTCTAGACGTCTTTTGTTGTGATAAGGCTGCTTTGTAGTTTATTCATTTTGTTCAACAAATTCATAGTAGAAAAAGGTTTCAATTTAAAATGAATACATTTTTGTGCTCCTCGTGAAGTGACAGCACAGTGAAAGTGATTAGGTGAAGTTAAAGTGCACCAGTGTTATATACAATAGAGAAAAAATGTAGCTTAAAGAACAAGTGGTCCTCAAAAAGACCCTTTTAATTCAGGTGTTCAGAAGCCACTAATTATTTATACAGTCAGTCCACATTTAATTAATGACACTGGAAGTCAGCCAACTAACCCATGGATATAAGTGTGAATAGGTCCAACTGCACAGGTCTTCACACAGGTCACAGACTGTAGGTGCATTCATCTTCTGTTCCTCCTTAGGTTCAGGTGTGTTCTGCTCAGCTGTGAGTGAGGTGCCACATTTGTAGGATTCACTTGTGTTGCAAACTGACCCCATTTTGGGTAGTCACCCCCAGTTTTTTTATTTTTTTGGGACTCATCGAATGGCAATCTTAAACTCAAACACTGAGACCCGTGTCCCATGACCAGTGTATTTGCTCTGACTGCTAAAACATGTCAAAGTTGGCATATGACTTCTCTGAACATTTAATTTCCCTTAAGCCCATAGTATATCGTGCAGAAGTGCACACATGGCATTGCAAGTTGAATGCCACTTGTAGACTGCAACACCTATTGTGCCATTCCTTGCACTGGTTGTGAAAAAATGGCTTCAGGCCTACCCTGTATAGCCTGAAAGCTGCAGCTTGAAACCTGCTTCACATACCAGCCAAAACACCCCTTTAACTGGTGCTCAACCTCTATTTAAATATGAAATAAGTTACTCTAAGTCAGAGGTCTTCAAACTGGGGGGCGGGCCCCCCTTGGGGGGACTCAAGTGCTCCCAGGGGGGGCGCCAAACTCTGGCCAAAAGAAATATTATACAGATAACATGCCTTTGTTTTAAGCAAAAGCATGTTATTGCAGTTTTAAAAAGGTAACAATACTTAACTGCAATGTTTAAATAGGTTTAGACCTATTTAAACATTGCCATCTTTCTAAAATAATTGTGAAAAATTATGAGGGGGGGCCCAATGATTTTTATTTTTCAATTGGGGGGCGCGGCATTAAAAAGTTTGAAGAACACTGCTCTAAGTGCACCTTGATGCTCACAAGGTTGGGTGCATAAAATAGGAGTGGAACATGTATGACATTGGAAATGGCATGTTCCCCAAATGAATAGGCCATCACAACATTTTCACCACTCAAGCTGTAGGACAATTTAAAGTGTACACTTCAAGTTATAGATTTTGACCTGTACCAGCCAAAGCATATTTATTAAAAATCCAATCTAATCATATAGAATTGTATCAAATATAGAGTCATGGATCTTTTAGAAAGTTACCTTTACCCTGCCTGAACCTGCTGAAGACTATCTTGCATTAACTCTCCAGCAACTGCCAAGCGGGTGCTTGGACTGAATTCAGTGCAAAAGAGGTGTGAAATTCCTCTATGAGAGCTGCACAATCAGTTGACTTGAATGGGCAGAGATGACTCAGTTGAGCTTAGCAGAATATAAAGGGTAGGGACTATGGGTATCCTTTTGATTCCACAATGTAAAATCTTGCCTGATAGATCTGTTTGAGCTACGTGTAACACTCTGTGAATTTGGAAGGGAGACAACATAATGCGAGGACAAGTATTGTGTATCTGCTGCTTGTGTGCTGTAGGGCCATGTTTTAGACTTGCCAGACCTGAGTCTTCTGTCTTGTTGTGGGTAGAGGGCATGCTACAAACTGGATTTTACTGTTGTTTGTGGGTGGTCACTGGTGAGTTTCCCAACCACAGCACATATAACCCAAGTTTAGTGTGCCCGAAGACTTTCAATATCCTCAAAGTGCCCTGACAAGAATGTTTGATGGAACAACACATGTTGGAACCATGCATGCCTTAATAGCGTGGTCGGAACAACAACGTGCTGTTTCCAGGCATGCCTTTACCACGCATGCCTTTACAATAATTTTTCATTGTAAAAGCATGCCTATGAAAGGCATGTGTGGGAACATCATGTGTGGTTCTATCATGCCACCACCCACCCGCCCTAAGGCCCAAAAGTACCACACCCTAATACTTAAACTACCCTGACCCCCCACCCATCCTAAAAACAAAACTACCACAACCCTCCCACCCGCCCCTAAAAACAAAACTTCCCAACACCCCCACCTGCCCTAAAAACAAAACTACATAACCCCACACCCGCCCCTAAAAAAACTACCTCGACCCCCCCCACCCCTAAAAGTTGAACTGCCCCAACACCCCCACCCACCCTGAGCCCTAAAACCTTCCCTGACCCCCCGCCCTATAAACAAACCAACCCCCCCACCAGCCAAAAAAACAAAACTACCCGACCCCCCACCCTTGCCCCAAAAACAAAACAACCCCGACCCGTCCCTAAAAACAAAACTACCTGACTCCCCATCCTTGCCCCTAAAAACTGAACTACCACAACACCCCTCACCAACCCTAGGACCCAAAACCTTCCCGTTTTATGCTTAAAAGTTCCAAAATTCATATAGACACGTCCCCTTATTGGATTTGTGTCTTTGCAGTGTAAATTTGTTTATTCTTTTTTCTACTTGAAAAAAAAATCAGGTTGGCATTATCATTGGGGTGTGTTTTCAACTTTTTAACTGTTTTATTACTTCTTCATGCTTTACAAATTTTCTTAAAAGCAAGCCTGCCTGCTCTGTGCAACAGCTCCCAGGGGTGAACTCAGGTTTACATTACTGAAACCTTTGACTGGACCTAAAAGGTAGTGACTTAAATATTTCTGGTAGGCACCACTCCATCCCAACCATCCCAACCATTTAACCACTTTCTCACAACTAGCCTAAACGTGGGAGTGGCTCCTAGATGTTCCTTAGCCAATGAGGGAAAAGTTCCCAGGTAACACTTCCCTCTTTTGCAACACATCCTGTTTGCCTTACCTCAAACTATCCTGGAGTATACTATGCTGAGTAAAATCCAATGTGTCATTGCCATTCTACCCTTGCAGTTGCTGGTATGCCAGCCAAGGTGTTTTTAGAAAAATTAGCAGCCCCTTTCTCCTCAATTACTCTAAAGTGGTTCTAGGACCAGCTTCTCTTAGCATTGGGTTGGTTCCAAACTGTTTATAGTTGGTCCAGGCAACAAAGGTTTCTCTTCCCCAGGTCTCCCTTTACACTTAACTATTAATGGACAGTTTCACTCTGGTGCCTTTCAATTTACTGATGTTCCTAACCCATCCTCAGCTGCCCTTCCTGAGATGATATGTCACATACCTCACTCCCAGGTCTTTCTGCCAATGGTCAAAGCCATTGCCTCTGCTCTGTGAGCATTTTTCACACCTCGTTATAGGAAGGCACTGACAGGGGCCAGATGTTGGCAGGCTAATGGCAGGCATATGAATCATTAGCCTACTAGACTTCAGACAGGCACCGTCTAACTACTTAAAGTAACTTTTCGTAACTATTTATTGCAAATCCAACATCATAAATGAATTGAATTGAATTTGTAATAAATATTAAAATAGGTTGTTGAACCATTCTGTTGGGACATCTCAAACCTAAGGTAGCAGATTTCTAATTATATTTTGAACTTCAGCGTTTCTCATAGGATAAACGCAAACCTTTTTACAGTAATAATTGCTTTTAGGAGCTAGTCAGTGTACCAACACTAAGGGGGTCATTCTGACCCTGACGGGTGGCGGAGGCCGCCCGCCAGAGTTCCCCCCTCCAGAACACCGCTCCGCGGTCATAAGACCGCTGCGGTGATTCTGGCTTTTGCACTGGGCTGGCGGGCGGCCGCCAAAAGGCCGCCCGCCAGCCCAGTGCAAAAGGGCCTTCCCACGAGGACGCCGGTTCAGAATTGAGCCGGCGGAGTGGGAAGGTGCGACCGGTGCAGTGGCACCCGTCGCGTATTTCAGTGTCTGCAATGCAGACACTGAAATACAATGTGGGGCCCACTTACGGGGGCCCCTGCAGTGCCCATGCCAGGGGCAGGGGGTGTCAGAATCCCCATGGCGGCGAAGCGCGCTCCGCCGCCATGGAGGATTCTCAAGGGCAGCGGAAAACGAGCGGGAGACCGCCGGTTTTCCAAATCTGACCGCGGCCAAAGCGCCGCAGTCAGAATGCCCTGCGCGGCACCGCCGGCCTGTCGGCGGTGCTCCCGCCGACCCTGGCCCCGGCGGTCTCAGACCGCCGGGGTCAGAATCAGGGCCTAAATTCTTTCATGTACCACTTTTAAATATTAGGGCCCTACCTTCTGGGCTGTAATCTTACATAGAAGTGACTTGTTTTATATATTCAAAAGTAGGGCTCTTTTCTGTCAAAAAGTATTAATTTACCAGGTTCGAATGCAGGTTTAAAAGCTGCAGAAGTCAGGCTACACAGGTGGTCCACAGGTGACATTTAACTTTCCGTTTCATTGGTGTATTTCAGTGCACCATAAACAATGGCTCTACTAGAGAGTTAAGTATGACATTTAGGGATTAGCCAATTTACCATGTTTAGGGGCCATATGCAGATCATCAACATTCATATAGAAAGAAGGTATCTTAGGTTATTGTATAATTTTTAACAAAAATATAAAACACATCTCAAAACCTGAAATGGCAAATAATAAAAATTCAAAAGAAAGAAGTTTGAAAATGTCCTCAGCTTTATAAATGTATATAATTTATATTATAGAATGGACCATTCAAGCCAGCTAGATGCTTGTGAAGAATGACATTTTCACAAGACGAGACGACTACTTCACCTGTGTGTTTATGATGAGCCTGAATTTTCTTCTGTGTTTTCAGTGAGCATGGGATAGAAAGCAACTCGTAATATTTCTAAACTTTCAATTAAACGGAAAGTAGGTACGGGTAAATATTGGCCTCAATGCAGAATCCCCACCAAGTTACAGTATCAGTAGTCATTCACAACGAATCAACACTAAGGCCTATATTTATACTTTTTTAGCGCAGCGTTTACGTCATTTATTGACACAAAAGTGGTGCAAACTTACAAAATACAATTGTATTTTGTAAGTTTGTGCCGCTTTTGCGTCAAAAAGCACCAACAATGAGGCACTAATAAAATATAAATGGGGGCCTAAGATCTTATAGTAACACTGACTACACTTATGAAAGCATTAAGAAGAATCACTACAAACAAATATTAATGAATGCTGAAAGAAAACGATTTTCTTCACAATCACCAAAGTGGCCTAATACATGATCATGACATACGAAAGGGATGCACTGGAAATTGGCAATTATTCAAACAGTCTAAGAAATGAGGTACCATCTACTCCTAACATAAGACATTGTACCAGTCCAAGCCAGGGAAAGCTGATCTGGACCAAATGGAGGCTTGATTGGCTGGCACATCTGGAAACCTCAGAGTGGTTGTAGCTTTATGCTCTTTGTCGGACTGCAGAGGAATAAGGTTTGCTGTTGCCAGTTAGTATTGAATGTTCATTTATGTGTTTAATATATTGACATTGGACTGTTTTTGTGAGATGAGTTTTACTGTCCATTTTGAACTGATAAGCTTTTCAAAACGCAATTCTAGCATTTAGAGGATCATACTTGCTACACAAACCTTGTGATATAACTCCTTATACCTTACCATGTGTGCCAACTATTTCTGAATGTGATAAAAAGTTATTTCAAGAATAACCTTAGAAGAAAAAGAAGTTGAAAGTAATTTGTTATGGATATGCAATCAATGACAATGTTACATCTTTTTATAAGTCACCGTACTGCTTTGCTGAGGCAACTACTGGGCCTTACTCAAAGAGACAACAAAGGCAAAAAAAATGACCAATGTTAAAAGAGGCTACTAAAATGGTGAACATTGCCATTGTGTAGGTTTGGTAGAGTTCGAGTGTCAGAAACTTCCAAACAGCAATGATGTCCACTTTCATCTAATTTGGTTTCCCTACACTATATTCTATTGCAAGAAATATGATATACCCAGCCCCTACATGCTCTTTTAAAATAGGAGTCCCTTCTCACCAAGTGTAGTGCCTGTTATCACAGGACTGGCATGATATTTTGACTAGTATAGGTAGGATTCTCAAAACCTGTAAGATCTGCTACCTTTTGGTGAATCCTGAAGAGACAATGTGGATACAAAATAAGCTAAATCCATTTTTCAACATGGACTCTCAAACTTCACTCATTAATATTTCTAGAGAAAATTGAGGAAAAGGGAAATAGACAAGTGTGAGTAAACAAAGGCCATTTGAAGAACGCTGTACTCTGGTATCATCTTCAGGAAACACTTGAACCATCAGTGAAGCCACCCACACTTCTGAAAGGGGTTCCACGAATACAAAAAGCATTAATTACCTGACTGCTAGACTTCAACTATCATGCCAGTCCTGTGATAATAGATTCATATTTTAAAAGAGCATGTAGGGGCTGAGACCAGGTTAGCAGGCCTTAGACACCTCATTGCCTTTATATCTAAAAATCAAACTTCCTGGGGATGGACCAAGGGTATATCATATTTCTTGCAATAGAATATAGGGTAGGGAAATCAAATTAGATTAGAATAAAATTAACACTACTTGTCAAATCACATGAACAAATGGTGCAACATATTGCACAGAAATCCTGGGTCAGTCTTTCTTTTAGGTTTTTCTTATATATATATATATATATATATATATATATATATATATATATATATGTTGTAGCAGTGGTAATGATAAAAAAAACGTGTGATAACTTAGTCTTATGAAGATCTCCAAACATAAAATGTTTCCCAAACATGGGATCCACACTCCACAAAAGGTTTACAGAGGAAGGGAAAGGGAACAATATTACAACCTGAAGAATGTAATTTAAATTGATAATCTCTGGAGAAATTAACCTCCTCCACATATGTTTCTTGGCCCACAAATCTCCAGCTAAAAGGAGTGTCTCCTTACTTGTTTTAAACTCACAAAGCCTTGTCATGATCCAGAAACTAAGCAGCAGAACATGACTGGAGAGAAAAACAGGAGGTTTTCAAAGACTGAACCAAGGCTAACATAGCACTTCCACAGCATACAGCACTCTAGATGAAAAAATACTGAGTTCTGCATAATGTCTCATTTATGTTGCCTGACTTCCAGTTTCATTACTAATGCCCTTGCCATACGGAAGAACATCTGCGACATTCACCTCATCCACTGCGCTGTTCTCTAAGTCTTTGGGAAAGGTTTGTTTTCCTTTATTAGTCTGCAGAGCCTGACAACTCCCCTCCCCCCCAAAATGTGTATTTCACTACTGCAGAATAGTTATAGTCAGCAAGATTATGGCACCCTGAGAACCTGCTTGCACTTTCCTTTTGAGGGCCTGCCTTAGTTCATATGACTTCTGTTGACATTGCTGACTGTTTAGTGGCCAGTAAAGTATACAAAAAGTGATGGATAGACTGGTGGAATGAATCCTAGGCACTGATAGTTACTTGGGGCACATGCCAATCCATCGTTATTGTGAACACCAAGACACCTCAGTTTGGACCCAGCCATATGCCAATCAGTTTTGACCATGCTCCAATGGGAACAGTATAGCCTGAACTACCAGGCCAGATCCTTCCTAGACCAGTACACAAGCAACCTAGGCATGATTTTGCCCTAGTAAGGGCTCATCAGCCAAGTATAGCTTAATTCCAGTGACGCAGTGTGCAAGGAACCCATGTCTGAGCATACTCATCCCACTTAGGGCTACTAAAGTATACAAAAAAGTGAGGAGTGGAATGCTTGAATCTCAACCACTGGTAATTACTTGGGTCCGCATACCAAATAATCGTTAATTTGCACACTGTGCCACCTCACTTTGGACCTAGCCACATGTATATTAGTCGTGACCCTGCTCCAATAGGAACAGTCCAGCCTGAAATGCCAGGCCAGGTCCACCTTGAACCAGAATACCTGCAACCTAGGACAGTATCTTCTAGCTATGGTGGAATAAGGAACATGGCAATATGACTCTGGCTTTCAATGCTATACCACCAAGCACCTCACAATATATAGCTCATGTTCTAAATATAAATCTTCAGCCATTCATTGTCAATTGTCAGAAAAATAAAGTAGTAATATAGTCTGGTAAATGTGCATCATTAACCTATTGTATGTTGCAATCAAATTTTAATGAGGCAAAATGTATCTTGATCCAATTATATCCTTTACATTGACTAGGGATAGACTTGTGAAAAGAGGAGCATGAGTGCTGATAAATGAGAGAAGCAGGGAGTTGGGAGAAATAATGAAACATCACGTGTAATATCACATTCAAGAAAGGTGTGTCACGAAGGAAGTTAGAAGTAGAATAGGAGGAAAGTGGAACTGGCAATAAGTAAAAAGAGGAATAGTAGAAAATTAAAGCAAAATATAATCACTGATAAACACCAGACCCGTGTTTTTTACTGACCAAAAACGAGTAAACACTGATAGCAACATTTTGTAAAATTTTTAAAAACGTTTGAACACCTGAAATGCAAAAAACAGAATTCACACCAGGAGGAAATTGAAATAAAAACATAGAAATTCCCTCACCAATTGTTTCCTAACCACACGCCTCACTGTCTGGGAAGAGATATTTAAATTTCTGCCAGGCATATCCCTAACTTTATGAAGACTAAACACATCACTACAGTCTTGAAAGTTATCCATTGGTTCCTTTTAACAACCAGAAATTATTTCAAAATTGCATACTTCACTTACAAGGACATAAGAAATGACAAACTGAAATACCCAAATCCTAAACTAATCTTCTATAGAAACAATAAAGACCTCTGTTCCAAATCCTCTCTATTTATAGGAAAAATGTGTTTCTACAAAAGCTCCACTCTTTCCTGCACGTTTTCAGACATTACAGCAATTATATGAAAAAAACTACTGGCTGAAGTTAGACCACACAAGTTGCCCTCATTTTTAAAACAAAGCCCAAAGAAGTATTTACTAAGAACATACCTAATACCCTCTGCCCATTAATTAGGAATGTTTAGAATTATAACCTCATTTCCCACCCTTATGTTTTAGCTTTCTCTCATTCACCTTTTTCTTTCCAGTTTTGCAGCTACTCCTTTATCCTTTTTCATATTGTCGACATAAATATCTTCACATTCTCAGCAATCTTCCTTTTCTATGTTCTACAAACCTATCTTATTATTATATTTGTAAATGACTGTGTTGATGCTTATGTATCCCAGCTTAAATCTTGTTAGCTATATAACCCAACGAAAATGTAAGCGAAGGAACCCAGTTAACAACTGTAAAATGTTCTTGTGTTTTCAGGTATTCTCCATGCCAAATTAAAATTGTACCATCTAGGTCAATTCGCTAGGATGGTCTCTTTACCACTTTCAGGGCCTGATTACGAGTAGGTAGATTGCTGTGGCAGTCCGACTACCTCATCCCTGGTAGTCCAACCGCCAGATTACTATTGTGGCGGTTGGACCGCCACATTATCGCTGCCATAGCCAGGATCAGATATCCCAACGGGACGGTGGTGGTGAAAGTCAATGCCAGCAACTTCCCTTTCCACCAGCCTTTCCATGGTGGAGTCGCCACTATGCAAAGGCTGGTGGAAAGGCAGAGTTGGGGCCATGGGGGGGTCCTGGCTTGCCCACGACCATGTTGTGGGCAGTGCACAGGCCTCCCTGTCAGCACACTTGGCAGACAGTGCGCATTCTGAGTGTGCTGTGTGCAGCAGTATTGTCCTCAGCTGTCTCTCTCGGCTCTCGTCTTCCCACCACTGTTTTGGAGTTCAGGCAGTCCGACCGTCAAGCTCCTAACTAGGCCCTAAATAGGTATATTTATGAAAACCCACTACTATAAATATGTTCAATTATGCAAATCAGGGTGATGTTTTCAATATAAACTATCACCCACTATCAAATTATCTATTGTCCATTGGGCTAGAGTCTGTGCCATATAACGTGTACACATGACTATTTCAATGCAGCTCAAGAAACTGCCTAAAAGCATTTAAGCAATTGACTTATAAAAGATACATTTATACATGCATTTGACATAACAAATTTAACTTTTTTAAAGCATTATAATTCTTCTTGTGGGCAGTTGGAGTGAGACTGTGTTTTTACCTAAGAACGACCATGACTAGGTTGTTAACATGAGCAAGACATCCTCTTCTTTTTGTCCTAAACGTATATCTAGATGGGCTACAGATGCCATATCTTATTTCAACCTGAACAGGCGAAGCGTTCTGTGCTTTACACTTGGACTTTCTGTAAGTAAAAGATATCAATCTCTGCAATTCAAATTCCTCACATTGTGTTCCTTGCTTAATGACACATTTCACTTTAGCAAACTATTACTTTAAAAAATATCATTTAGTTAAAATTACGTTTTTACATTAAATGTTGAAACTATCTTTAAACTATAATTGGATTTTGTTATTCATTGGTTAGACAAAGTTTTCAATTCATAGCATTAATCAAAATGTCAGAACTCGTTATGAAAATACTAAATTACTAGAGAATTATTTAAAATGGTTTTTCTAGAAAGATATTTGTCCCCTCTGCATATGTTCATTAAGTTTGAAGCAAAAAATAATACGTAAAGATGACATTCATATAAATATAATGCACAAATTGACAAATTAAACCTTTCTCAGCTTCATCACCCAGGATGAATTTCTACAGAGTCTAACCCCAGCTTTGTTAAAAGATTTTTGTGCCAGGCAAGGGGCAAAATTCCTCGATTCTCTGGAATAATCTTTAGACAGATGCTCCCATGTGTAGTTATGATGCTCTCATGGAGTGCATGAGCACATTGCTGCAATGTGTGCTGGCACTTCCCTAGGCACAATACATAGCAGTGATTGTTTGTGATCATCGGTCTTTTACAGTGGTGTGTGCAGTACTCTCTATCGTTTCTGCATGTGGCTGTGATCCCTATATTTATTCTATGGCCACAGTTATCAATACATCTTCATAGAGCAAATAATTTTACCCAAATCACACACCAAAGTCCAGGAGCCAGAATCACACCCAGATTCATGAGGTGTGTTTCCTTGAATGCAGTGTGCTTCTTTGCAGGAAAAGGTTCCTCAGACCTGAGCACACACAGCTCAGTGCAATTTTCAAGGAGCACAGTTTGTGCACCACTCATAGTTCGTTTAAGTTCTGAAAACCATAAAGGCACATCTAGTGGAGAAATAAAGACTACTTCATTTTAATGGGGAATACTCCAATGAAAGCTCTGTAGTGAATCCAAACACAGAAAATATATTTTAAGTATATGATGCAGCATGCTCCATCATTTTTGCTGGATATATTCTGGCATGTGGTCATGTATGTAATGAGCTGCAATTGGATATGAGTTCAACCATACAATGTATTCTCTTAAAACTCTTGCTAATGTGTATTCCGAAAAACATTGATTATCATTTAACATCTGCTTAGGAAGTTAATCAAATGTTGTTGGGTTTCGACAGTTTGTGATCAAAAGGACACAAACGTGGTTGTGATTACCAAGCTACACATTAGTGTGTTCCATGCAGATGTCAAGGCTCACTGTTAAGGCAACGACAAAATGTCAAGTATATATCAGTGCAACACACTACTAAAAAAAAAGACGAAACAATACCCTTTCTACATTTTTGAGTAACAGTATTATTTTTTTATTTTCCTAGAGACGTATAAATGCACGGTACGAATCACAATGTTTATCTGAGAGCCCTAATTGAATCCTGTGAAAATAAATTGGATTATAAGTCTATTTTTACATTGACCCAAACCTTGGCTATGATTGTACTCATATCTTACAGTTTAGTGCCTGTGCAACAGACATACCACATCAAGCACACATCAGACATTCTTTCATTCTAAATCAACAGCATTTTTCATCAAATCAGTGCACTTTTCAAATGTGTAAAACATAACTTTGAATTACAATCAAAATGCATTAGCTTACACTGGAAAACAATGTCTTACTTTATTGTTAGTTAGCTATATATGTTCATCCATGAGTTGAATGGGCACAATCATTGGGCTCAACTAGGCCAATCCAAAATAAATACATTGTGTGAGAGCAGTTACATAAAACAGCTGTCTTACAAAAACACACTGCAAACGTGCTTGCTGATAAGATATCTATGATTCGGGTCTCATTTTAGACGCATTCCTCTAACAATCATTTAATATGAATACACTGCATTAAATATTAAATATTTTATGTACTGTAAACACTCTCAACTTTAGAAATTAAAACATTTCGTGGTGCATTTCTCTACTGGGATGTATTTGGGAACGGAATTTCCTTCATCTAATTGCCCAAATGTGTCTAGTAATATAATTCTCAATGCTAAAAGAAAACTCTATGCAGTCACGAATCAAACAGTTGTTTTTCACCTTAAACTAGACAAACCTTTAACTGTGAGTCAAATGGACATCACTCTAATTAAATGCACAAACACAATTTTAGTTTTAAAGCAGCATCCTTCAGACGCAAGGATATATGCACCTCGAAACAGTCAACAATATTTTAGCTAATTCAAATGATAATTGTCATAAATCAGTTTTTCAGAAGCATAAAGTAAGTTTATTCAGATATCCTTTCAGTGTTGGCTCACCATAAAATGTTCAAGGTTGAAATAATGAAAAGGGTCGTAAAGATTAAGGAAAAACAATTTCTTACTAAAAGGCAGCAAAGGTTTGTTTTAATCAAGATTTAATTTAGACTGAAAACTGGCAAAACATTATATTTTACCGAAAAGGCAACTTATCCCACTTGAAGAAATAAAAAAACACTTTAATTGAGACTACATTGTCCTCATGGTAGTGGAACCATTATCCACTAAGTTTACATTCACATCTGTCTCTGAAATCTCCTCAGAGAACAAAGTGAATCTCCACCTCAGACCCTGCTTCATAGATTTTTCCATTCATGATGGAGTGCAGACATTCTTGAAACAGTGCTGCATACTGAGAGAACCATGGCACCTGAGTCCAAGAAATACATTGAGTGCCTCCTTAGAGGATATACCTGAAATGCAATGATAAATAAACCACAAGGGGTCTGCACCATCTCGACCGTTTGGAACATTAGGGAAGAGTACCATGTCACAATGGGAAAGTTATCCACATGGCAACCTGATAGAAATAAAACTGGTTGCAGTTTCTGTTATCAGCACTAAACACTCCTCTCTCTGCTGCAGACTGGCAGTAAACAGAGCATATAGACTGCATATTTATTCACTACAAAGAACATGGACCTAATTTTCATGACCTAAGCTTGGTTGCATTAGTTCCTATAGTGTTAACTTTGCTTCTCGCCCCTTCACCCCCACCCCTTGAGTAGCTAAGTATACGCTTAGTTGGCAGTAAGTCACAGAAACCTATTTACAATTCGTAATGTCTTAATGCAATTGCCAAGACTAACCCACCACACTTCTTAAGGGAATCAGCTTCTCATTTACACCATTCAGATCAAACCATACATATGTATCTCTAGGCACCGTGCCAGAATTACCTCCAAGTTTCTAAGTGGACATAAAAGTTTCTGTCAAAGAGAAAGAATTTCAATCAGTTAATGACAGTGTGGTTGATCACATGCAAGAGGAGATGCTCCGAAGTAATTTGCAGTGCCTGACCATTTCAGTGCCTCTTTGACCAGGAACTTGTAGACATCATCAATAGTCTATGTTGCTGTTGTTTCTTTCTACACAGATCAAAAAAAGGATTGGTAAATTTGGAGGAGTTGGCAGGCATTTGGAGATTGCAGATGCAGTGTGAGAGATCCTTCAAATATTTTCCTAAGAAAGGGAAGGTGTACAGCAAGTTTATATTTTGAAATTTTTAAAAGGTCTTCTGGGTCAAGTGTTTTTAGAAGAAGGTGACATTTCTACTGACACTAACATGAATGAGATTATGCTTGTAGCCAGGAATCTTTCAACATCCTACAGGACGGGATTGAGCGTCTCAGGGTAAATTTACTTTAGTATACTTCAGTGAATAAAGTCATCTTTTTTAATGTTGCGTTAGAGACTATATAATATTATTGATTTCTTCAATGCTAAGAAGTCAGAAATGTTGCCATTTGTTCATGTCTCCTTTGTAGCAAAGTATTGATTTTTGGAACAAAATTGAATTTGTTACTGCCATTGTTGTGCCATGAGAAAGTTGTGGGAAGCTTGCTGAAGCAGCTACACCGTGCCTAGAACACTGATTTGACTTTCCACATACTTGTCTAGTGCTTCTGAGGTAGTGATTTGTGACTTGTAAGTTTCCCTACAACCATTTTTTTTTAGCAATAGTTTTGGTTTTTGACAAACATTATTTATCCTTTTCTTTTAAGTTACTTTTAAATCTGAAGAGCCTATTAGTGAACCAACTAGCATTGGATAGTTTTGTGGATGACAAAGTAGATTGAGTAAATTGAGGATGATCGTAGAAATCAGATTGTCAATATCTTCATATGATATTAATTGTTAGACATTTCATCCGTGGCGTGGTCTCCCTTAACTTTTTGCCTCTGTTTCCCAGGTTGTTGATGTGTGCTGGACTCAGTTTTTGTTGTTTTTGTTACTCTGGGCTATTTACCACTGCTAACCAGTACTAAACCACAAGTGCTCTTATACAAAATGTGTATGTAATTGGTTCATCCATGATTGGCATATTTGATTTACTAGTAAGTCCCTAGTACAGTGCACTAGAGGTGCCCAGGGCCTGTAAATCAAATGCTACTAGTGGGCCTGCAGCACTGGTTGTGCCACCCACATAAATAGCTCTGTAAACATGACTCAGACCTGCCGCTGCAGTATCTGTGTGTGCAGTTTTTAACTGCAAATTCGACTTGCCAAGTGTACCCACTTGCCAGGCCTAAACCTTCCCTTTTCTTACATGTAAGGCACCCTAAGGTAGCACCTAGGTAGCCCCAAGGGCAGGGTGCAGTGTATGGTTAAAGTAGGACATATAGGGGGTCATTCCGACCTTGGCGGGCGGCTACTGCCGCCCGCCAGGCGGTAACCGCCGTGCGGCCCCCATTATGGCATTCCCGATGGGCCGGGGGGCGCAAACCAAGTTTGCACCCGCCGGCCCAGCGGGGATGAGGCCTCAACATAGGAGCCTGCTCCTAATGGAGCCGGCGGTGTTGCGGCCGTGCGACGGGTGCAGTTGCACCCGTCGCGCTTTTCACTGTCTGCTATGCAGACAGTGAAAAGCTGGCCGGGGCCCTGTTAGGGGGGCCCTGCACTGCCCATGCCAGTGGCATGGGCAGTGCAGGGGCCCCCAGGGGCCCCAGGACACCCCTTACCGCCAGCCTCTTCCTGGCGGTGCAAACTGCCAGAAACAGGCTGGCGGTAGGGGTGTCATAATCCCCAGGGCAGCGCTGCCCTGGTGGATTATCACCGCAGGGGCTAAAACGGCAGGAAACCGCCGGCCCCGGCGTAATAGGGCTGGAAGCACCGCCAGCCTATTGGCGGTGCTTCCGTCCTATTAGCCCTGGCGGTCTCGGACCTCCAGGGTCGAAATGACCACCATAGAAATGTGTTTTATATGTCCTGACAGTGAAATACTGCTAAATTCATTTTTCACTGTTACAAGGCCTGTCCGTCTCATAGGTTAACATGGGGGCTACCTGTAAATATGATTAAAGTGTAGATTCCCTTTGGGAGCGGATAGACATGTGGAGTTTGGGTCTCTGAGCTCACAATTTAAAAATACATTTTTTAGAAAAAAGTTGATTTTAAGATTGTGTGTTTGAAAATGCCACTTTTAGAAAGTGAGCATTTTCTTGCTTAAACCATTTCTGTGACTGTCTGTTTGTGGATTCCCTGACTAGGTCAGTTTGACAGTTGGGCTGGTTGCACCTCTTACTAGACAGTGACACAAAGGGAGCTGGGGTGTAGTCTGCATTTCCTGATGAGACATCTGTGCTAGGAGGGAGGGGAGGAGTGGTCACTCACAACTGAAAGGGCTGTGCCTGCCCTCACACAATTCAGTCTCCAACCCTCTGGTGTGTATCTGGGGCCTGGACTGGGCAAGTCAGGATTTCACAAACAAGAGAGACTTTGCTTTGAAGTAAGCCTACTTCAAAGTGCAAAATGGGTATAAAAAGGGCACCCAAAACCACAGCCTTTTGAATACTTCTGGAAACCAAGAGGAACCTCTGCCTGGAGAAGAGCTGAAGAGCTGAGAAAGAAGAGCTGCCCTGCCTGTGACTGTGCTTTGTGGAGTGCTCCTGCAGTTGCTGCTTCTGCCTGTGCTGGAGGACAAAGACTGGACTTTGTGTTGCCTTCCTTCTTGTGAAGCTCTCCAAGGGCTTGATTTAGAGCTTGCCTCCTGTTGTTTGAAGTCTCAGGAACAGCAAAGACTTCTCTCTGCCAGCATCTGGAGCCTCTGGAGAGACTCCTACTCTGCCAAGTAGTGCCCATCCAGTTCCTGGAACCCTGAGAAGAGAAGCTGGCAGCCCAAGAATGAGAAATCCATGCACAGACCGCTGTGCGGGGAAAAGATCGACGCAACTCTGATCTGTGGCTGAAAAATCAACATGCTGCCGGCTTTGCAACTGAAAATCGACACTCACCTGCAGCGCGACTGTAAGATCGACGCCCACGGCTGGAGAAATTATGCACAGCATCGCTAAAGGAGGCTGGTGAGACCGCAACCCGCGCTGCGTTGTTTTCGGACCATCGTACGGCTGCATTTCTGACGCAAACTCCACTGGGTGTGTAAAAACGAGGTAAGGCCTGCCCGGACCTGAGAGTGCTGACCAGATGGACGCATCGCTCTCCTGCAGAGAGAAGAAACAATGCACGCCGACCAGGCTAAAGGAGAAACAATGCAAAGTCTCACTCGTGAGTGAAATCGACGCATCGCAAGCCCTTTTTGATGCACAATCGCTCGTGAACGGTTATTTTTGACGCACCCAAGGTACATTTTCATGCTAACAGTGTTAGCATTGTGTTTAAAACTACATGAAGACTCTTTTTGGTTTTTAAGTGATAACTTGACTTGTGTATTGTGGATTTTTGTCGTTGGTCTTGTTTTGTTTAGATAAATATTGTCTATTTTTCTGAACCTGTGTGGTGTCCTTTTGTAGTGTTTTCATTAAGTTAATGTGTGTGTCGATATACATACTTTACACCAAGCACTCTGAAGGTAAGCCTGCTGCTCATGCCAAGCTACCAAGGGGGTGAACAGAGGTTAGCTGAGGGTGATTCTCTATTACCCTGACTAAATGGGGGTCCTTGTATGGACGGGGGTAACCTGACTGCCAACCAAAGACCCCATTTCTAACATTAATATAGAAGGAATAATAGTGTTTGCCAATGCTTGATGCTGTATAATGTTGTGTTTATATTATTGACTTTATGTACAGTAGAGAATAAAATCAGAGAGGAATTCACAAAGTCTATTCCAGAGGTTAAAGTTGATTGCTTATGGAATGGAGACTGTGTTTAGTGTGAGGAATATTCCAAGGAATTCTAGACTGTGGTTGATAAGTATGTTCTGTTATTGACAGTGGGGTGGATGCCAACTTTTTATCAGTATCTATGTGTTGTTAAGTTACATCCATTGATAAAGAAACTGGGTAACACTACAACAAGATAGAGGTGATTGATCTAGGTTCTGTATTAGATTTGCTTCATCTCAAGCATTTGACCTGGACCTGTGATTACAGTGAATACGAGGGGGTGATCTAGGGATCTCTAATTACAGCTTGAGTGTTGCACTGCTTTTTCATAGCCTACTGCTCTGCTGCATTCATAGTCAAAGCTGCTAAGATTTCAGATTGTTTATGTATGACATTTCTATGTGTCTACTTGTTTATGTGTGGAATTTCAATTGCATACGTATGAAACTTTTTGGAGTGTCACATTTCTGCAAGAAGGGCAAAGCAGTTATGCCCATTGAGTGACATATGTTTTAGAAAGTATCCCCTGTTGTGCAACATGATGACCTAGAAACTGTTTTATAACAGGTGCAATGTTTCTAAAGGACATATGCATAGAGCATTCAAGATTTTCCGGTGTGTGTGTGAGTAGCTCATACAGTCTGGGTTTCTAAATTGCACCCCGGGACTGTGGTGCCACTTTAAAATCAGAACTGTAAAGTCCAGTGTAGGAAAGTAGCCTCTTTCTAGCTTGGTTACCCCCCACTTTTGGCCTATTTGTCAGTGTGTTTGACTATGTCAACTGGGATCCTGCTAACCAGGATCCCAGTAGTTATGCTCTTTCCCTTAAATTTGGTTGTTGGTAACAGTTATCACAATATTTCACCCACAATTGGCATACTGGTGCCCCCTTATAAGTCCCTAGTATATAGTACCTAAGTACCCAGGGCATTGGGGCTCCGGGGGATCCCTATGGGCTGCAGCATATCTTTTGCCCCCCCCCCATAGGGAGCCCATGCAAAGGGTTCTGCAGGATTGCCATTGAACCCTTTCACTGCCATTTTCACTGCACCAGGTCACTTATAAGTCACCCCTATAGCAAGCCTTCCAGTCCTGAGGGCAGGGTGCAAAGTAACTGCGTGTGAGGGCACCCCTGCACTAGCTGAGGTGCCCCCTTGAACTCCAGGCCCATTTTCTTAGACTTTGTGAGTGCGGAGATGTCATTATACATGTGTACTGGACATAGGTCACTACCTATGACCAGCTACATAATGGTAACTCTGAACATAGGCATGTTTGGTATCAAACATGTTGGAATCATACCCAAAGGCTTTTGCAAGCATTGGTTGTATGATTCTATGCACTCCGGGGGCTCCTTAGAGGACCCCAAGTATTGCCATTTCAGCCTTCTGAGGTTTTTGAGAAAGCCCTAGCTGCTGTCACCTCACAGGTGGGTTACTGCCCTCCTTTTGCCTGAGAAGCTCGAGCCCAGGAAGGCAGAACAAAAGATTTCCTTTCAGTGAGGGGTGTTACACCCTCTCCCTTTGGAAATAGGTGTTACAGGCTGGGGAGGGGTAGCCTCCCCAAACCCCTGGAAATGCTTTGAAGGGCACATTTGTGTCCCTCCTTGCATAAACCAGTCTAAACCAGTTCAGGGACCCCCAATCCCTGCTCTGGACAAAGGAAAGGGGAGTGCTCACTTCCCTGTCCATCACCACCCCAGGGGTGGTACTCAGAGGTCCTCCAGAGGGTTCCTGGGAATTACCATCTTGGATTCAAGGTTGGCAGGGAACCCAGGGAGCATCAGAGTGGCCAGTGCCAGCAGGTGACGTCAGAGCCCTCCCTGATAGGTGATTTCCTGGTTTGGTGACCAATTCCCCTTTCAGGGCTATTTAGGGTCTCTCCTTTGGGTGGGTTCTCAGATTCGAACTGCAAGACTTCAGCAGGAATCTTCTGCATCCTCTACTTCGACGTCTCACTGAAATAACTGCATCTGGACTCTCCAGGAACTCTACAAGCTTCAACAAAGAGGCAAGATGCCTTGTGCAACATTGTATCTCTGGCTCCTTCCAGCAACTGCAACTGTTTCCCGGTCGTGCATCTTCTGAAGACAGCCCATCTTCAGTGTGCATCAGAAGAGCAAAGGAATCTCCCTTGGGGTGAATGAGTCACTCCCCTGCTTCGGCAGGCACCAACTGCAATGATGACCGGCTGCGTGAATCCCTTCTCCTGCTGAGCTGCATGGATCCTGCATCATGGGTGGTAGACTGAAGTGGTCCTGAGGGTCCTCTCTTCCAACTGTTCAATTTTGGTGAAGGTAAGAGATTACCTCCCCCTGCAAGACAGCACCCCCATGCACTGTCTGTTTTGCAGCTGCCAAGGCTCATTGGCATCCTTCTTCCAAGTCCTTTGTGCATCTTGTAGCTCCAGCCCCAAGCAATCTATCCTGTGATGCACAGCTTCCAGAGGGGTTCCCCAGCGGCGTGGGAGCCTTTGTCGTAGTGCTACTTTGGCCTCTTTTGCAACTTTCTTGTCCTCATGCTGTGGGACTACAGTGTCTGCTGTCTGGTCTTCTGTGGGCTCTCTGAGTTGTTGAGGGCCCCTTCTGACTCTTCTTCCTGGGTAAGGTGCAGCTAGTCTTTCCTGGTCCAGGGCAGCACCATTTTCTGCTAAGTGCGAGCTTTGCTTGTGTCAAGGCTTGTTGGCGGACTCCGATGATGCAACCTGACTGCAATCCTCCATCTGGTGTGGGACATAACTAGTACCCTCTAGGAACCCGACTTCATCTTCTTGAGTGCAGTACTGACTGTTCTTCTTTACCGGTGGTTCTTCTTTTGCACCTTCATCCGGGTTAGCAGGGGCTCCTGCTCTTCCTGAACTCTTCTGTGCTTCTTGGACTTGGTCACCTTCTTTCATGGGTCTTCTTGTCCAGGAATTCAGTGTTAGTGTCTTGCAGTCTCTTCTGGGTTTTGCATAATTCTTCTTCTTGTTTCTGTGTGTGTTCTGGGAAAGTTACTGTGTTTTACTCCTGCTTTCCTGGTCACTGAGATGGGTTCTGGTACTTACCTTTGGGGTGTTCTAGTACTTCCAGCTCCCCTCTACACACTACACATGCCTAGGTGGGAGACCTACCTTCGCATTCCACGTTCCTAGTATATGGTTTGTGCTCCCCCTAGGCCCTTTTCAAACTATTGTGATTTTCACTAATTGCACAGTTTTCTAACTGTTGTAATACCTATTTCTGCATACCAGTGCATATAACTTGTGCATTACTTACCTCCTAAGGGAGTACAGTCTCTATGGTATTTTTGGTATTTGTGTCACCAAAATAAAGTACATTTATTTTTGTAACGCTGAGTATTATCTTTCATGTGTGTGAGTACTGCCTGACTATAGTGGTATTGCATGAGCTTTGCAGGTCTCCTACATAAGCCTTGGCTACTCATCCACAGCTACATCTAGAGAGCTTGGCTTCTAGACACTGCCTACACTACACGAATAAGTGATAACTGGACCTGGTATAAGATGTAAACACCTTAGGTACCCACTACGCACCAGGTGAGCCTCCTACATCCAGAATGGAAAGAAAAAACCTTGCTGAGATACTCAGGATGCAACACTCTAAGGGGGTGATTCCAACCTTGGCGGGCGGCAGTAGCCGCCCGCCAGGCGGCTGCAATAACGCGGCCCCCATTCCAACATTCCTGCTGGGCCGGCGGGCGCTAGCCATGTTAGCGCCCGCCGGCCCAGTAGGAATGAGGCCGCAACACAGGAGCCGGCTCCTAATACAGCCGGCGGTGTTGCGGTCGTGCGACGGGTGCAGTTGCACCCGTCGCGCTTTTCACTGTCAGACAGTGAAAAGCAGGCCGGGGCCCTGTTAGGGGGCCCCTGCACTGCCCATGCCAGTGGCATGGGCAGTGCAGGGGCCCCCAGGGGCCCCAGGACACCCCTTACAACCAGCCTCATCCTGGCGGTGTAAACCGCCAGAAACAGGCTGGCGGTAAGGGGGTCATAATCCCCAGGGCAGCGCTGCTTGCAGCGCTGCCCTGGAGGATTATCACCGCCGCGGTCAGAATAGGGATTGAAGCACCGCCAGCCTGTTGGCGGTGCTTCCGTCATTCTTGCCCTGGCGGTCCAAGACCGCCAGGGTCAGAATGACCCCCTAAGTCCAGTTAAAGAACAGTAGTGAGAGTTATGTGAGAATTTATTAATTTATATCTGTAACATGTAAACATTCTAATTCATTTGACTGCTTTTGCCCTCTTATATTTTAGCAGTAGCCAATCCACTCCTTCCATGTCATGTCTCTACCAGCAGGCCACAAAAGTAATAAATAGCAAGTGCTTTGTCTCCTATCATTTACACTTTAAATTACTCAGTATAAATTCTGAAATCTAAGTAAAAATGTAGCTGAACATCGTTTTCAATGCTGAACCACTTAATTTATCTTGCCATGAGTCTACACCCCCTTGATCCTGATATAGCAGAAATCTTAGTATTTTCGATCATGTCACAGTGTTCATCTTTACACAACAGTTTAAAAGTACTAATAGTTCTAATGTAAAGTGGTGCACTGAAAGCGATAATAACATGCATTCACTCTACGTCAGAAGATGAAACGCATGTAGTATAACATTTTAACTTTATGTTTGAATAATTTATTTGTCATGATGTTATATTTCATGAAGTAAACTAACAGCCTGCATTAAAAGAATATTTGATTTCATGTGGAAAATGTTTTAAAACTGACATGCAAATGTAGATGATGTAGTAACACGCTATTGCTACATGAAAGGGTTAATATAATCTTTTTGTTTTGAAGTTGCTGTAAAAAGAGCAATTCTAATTGCTTATTAATAATGGATTTAAGGTCTAGAGATGTTAAATGTATACTAAAATCATAAAATAATGTGCTGTTTTAATTCACTTGCATTCGCTCCAGTAAGGCCTGCAAGGCCCAGCTTTGTGACAGTGCAGAAAATGTTTAGTTATTCTTCCTAACATGTACTTTATTTCAGATATCGTTCTCATCAGAAAGCTAACTTGGAAATAGCTATTCTATTGTATTTTGAATAGCAGGATTATGAGCTAAATCTTACGCCAGAGCATTCAGGAACTGTGGAATACACCTATATATATAATTGCTGCCAATTTGCATAGAAGAGTACAGATGGAGACTGTTCACATGAAGATCCTGAGAATGTTCACCAATGTTGCAATCTGAATCGAATGACTGTTTGCCTTTGGACATTTCACCATTTATGACATATTGAGTGATGGATGAACACATCAGCTTGCCCTATGAACTTTAATATACCTTTTCCCAGATGAATTGTCAGTATTCTTCTCAGATTCTTCCATGAGATCTTCCCCACTTCACCTTTTGCTGAACCACTTGGACTCTGAGAGGTATATTCCTCTCTAACCTTTGCCCCTTTCAAATGTCTTGCTGAGACTTGGAAAGATTTTTCCATTAACCCAGAGAAGACTATTGACCATCTTCTGACATACTGATGCCTTCCCTTTTTATCTACTTTTTGTCAACTTTAGTAAGTCTCTTAGTTACCCAGATTTCCTTTTTCCAAATTATGTTTGTCTTTTTTGTGCTTTTTTGCCTTTTTGTCTACAGGTGTCTGTCCCAACATATGCTAAATGTATTTCCCCTTGTCGAGGTTACTAGAGAGTGCAGGCTTAGAATGGGAAAAATCTAACAGGACTGGGCAGATCACGTTTTAATTTTTTTCAGACTTTTAAACTGCTTTTATGTGTTGCTGTAGTCGAGTGTTTAGTGTTTTTAATGTTAGTTTGTCTGAACTTCTTTAGGAGGTTTAGGCAGTCTATCATGGTTCTGTATCTTTATAGTCTTGTCTTGAGAATTATCTATGTAACTCTGAGCATTAATCAGTAGCTAAGCCCTCTAAACTTTGTTTCCACTTGGAGTAACTTTTGTATGGCTGAAGGAGCCATCCTGTAAATTTAGATTGATTTGTTGAAGTTTTATGCCAGGTGTGTCACCCTTACATGTTGGATGTAAAGATCCATAGAGCTCTTCCTAGCATATATCCTGTGAAGGAGAATATGCTAGAGCAACCCACACTAACCTCCTGTCCAGTGAGATCATCTCTCAGTGCCCCGAGTCACCATGATGTTGCAGTAGTGCTAACTTTGTATCACAGGGCCTACACTGCTGGACTGGCCTGTGCCACATTAGTGCCATCCCTACTGTTCTGTTTAGCTGAGTTCGGTATGATAAACCAGGGAATTCATCTGGATTCACCTCAGATGTGGCACTTTGAAACAAGTGGAGGGGCCTTGGTGCACTACAGCACACAAAAGCTACTTTTGCTTCTCTCTTGAGTGTTGCTGCAGTGTTCAAATGCTTCTGCTGGGCTCGGCTGCCATGGATCCCCTCTAAAAAAGAGACACATGAGTGGGCAGTTCCTTTCTTTTCTGGAATCGAAGGAAGATAGTAGGTAACATACCAATTTCACTCTTTGCCAGGAAGTCGAATAAAACATTTTACATACTTTGCTTGCTGCTTGGGGTACCCTGTTGCAAGGCCTGTGGGCAGCATTGCCAGTAATCATTTCCTAGAGTGGGGCAACATGGAACAACCCAGTCTGACAGTAGCAGGAAGAAACAACTTCATGGCCAAATCAGACCACACTGGGGGTTGCAACAGGAGAATACAATCCATTGGAACGAGTATATGCCATGTGAGGAGGCAGGGGCTTACTTGGAGGCAGCTCTGTTAAAGAAGACAACTTAACCAGGGCATGTTGAGATCCCCATAATAATCAGTCATTCTGAGGCTGGATCATACTCATACTTGATACTGAGTTACAACGACTCTTCTGAGCTACAAAGCCTCATTGAGCACACGAGCAGTTAGCGAAACCCAGGAATGTCTTGAAAAAACTGCAACGTCTTGTCACTCCATACATCTCACCGACAGGAGGCCGATCACAACAGCGTGCCCTTACCATCTCTCTTGTTAGCAGTTGCAATTCATTCTCAAATGCCCCAGTCCTATGTTTCAATGCAGCAACTTATTTCTCAGTAATAGTATATTCAAATGTGTGATCTATTCTATACGATTACGCACCAGTTAGTTGTATAGTTAAAATGTTATTGCTGCATTCATTTTACTCAGATTACAATCGTCGACCTAAATAATGCCCCTTCTGCTATCATTTCATTCTTGTATATATTGTCATGTCATGCTTGGAAAAAGAATGACACGCCATTTGGGGAACCTTGTGTACCTTTGTTGATGTACTATTCATGCCTCATTGTTTAAATTCTTTATTTCACGTTCTGTTCCCTGGCAATTTAGTAGACATGAAAAATCTCCGACAAGAAACCCACTTAGCTGAGACTTGCATTTCACCCATCACTTATACATTCTGCAGACATGCAAATGTACAGTGCTTGCTTGTGAGACTGAGGAAAGTAATCAATAATGATTCATGGAGCAGCGACCTGTTATTACTCATGTCAGAAGTGTAATTCCGTTCATTATCAAATCATTTGGCTGCTCATTTGCTTCATTCGTGCACATGAGTATTATAAAACATTTCACGGTAGTTCAGTGAAAACATTCCACTGAAGGTCAGCTTGCTCTATCAGTGATATTGTGTAGGGCGCAATACGTCAAGCTGTTATATATTCTGTCAGTCCCTGAGGTTCCATACTCACACATATTCTGTAGCTTGTCAGCCTCAAGAGGTGTAACATTTAAAATATATGTTCTTCCATACCATTTCCGTAGGTTTTCGAACATTTATCTGAGTGTTAGTTGCAAGCGGTCACCGGCATCCACGCGAAAATATGTGGATATTTGCCTAATATTTCTAAAAAGTTATCCAGTGCTTAATTTGCGGTAAAGCTTGCGATGTGGCCCGTAAAAACAAAGACAGATGTATACGCTAAGACCCAAATGGCACAAAACACTCGGTCTGATTTTTCAAACATGTCCTTTAGCAATGTTAAATTATCTCAAATGATGTTCATATGCTATATATGTAAACAGGCCAAAACGTTAGATTGTTAGTGTTGGACTTTTTTGCTTATGCAGGGTCATCCCCAATCGTTTTGCCTCCGGCCTCCTATTTTTTCTGACCAGTTGCTGTTGGCTTTTGAACTCTGAGCTCTTTACCACTGCTGACCAGTGCTAAAGTGCATATGCTCTCTGTGTAAATTGTATGGTTGATTGGTTTATCCATGATTAGCATATTTGATGTGCTAGTAAGTCCCTAGTAAAGTGCACTAGGGGTGCCCAGGGCCTGTAAATCAAATGCTACGAGTGGGCCTGCACTGGTTGTGCCACCCACATAAGTAGCTCTGTAATCACGTCTTACACCTCTTACACCTGCCACTGCAGTGTCTTTGTGTTCAGGTTTAACTGTAAATTCGACTTGGCGAGTGTACCTACTTGCCAGGCCTAAACCTTCCCTTTTCTTACATGTCAGACACCCCTAAGGTAGGCCCTAGGTAGCCCCAAGGGCAGGGTGCAGTGTATGGTTAAGGTAGGACATATCGTAATGTTTTTTATATGTCCAGACAGTGAAATATTGCTAAATTTATTTTCACTGTTGCAAAGCCTGTCCCTCTCATAGATTAACATGGGGGCTACCTTTAAATCTGATTAAAGTGTAGATTCCCCTTGGGAGCGGATGGACATGTGGAGTTTGGGGTCTCTGAGGTCTCAATTTAAAAATACATCTTTTAGTAATGTTGATTTTAAGATTGTGTGTTTGAAAATGCAACTTTTAGAAAGTGAGCATTTTCTTGCTTAAACCATTGGTGTGGTCACTCACACCTAAAAGGGCTGCGCCTGCTCTCACACAGTGCAGTCACCAACCCTCTGGTGAATGTCTGGGGCCTGGCCTGGGCAAGGCAGGATTTCACATTCAAGAGAGATTTTGCTTTGAAGTAGGCCTACTTCAAAGGAGAAATTGGGTATAAGAAGGGCACCCAAAACCACAGACTTTAGAACACTTCTGGAAACAAGAGGAACCTATGCCTGGAGAAGGGCTGAAGAGCTGAGGAAGAAGAGCTGCCCTGCCCGTGACTGTGCTTTGTGGAGCTATCCTGCAGTTGCTAGTTCTGCCAGAGTAAGAGGGAAAAGACTGGGCTTTGTGTGCCTTCCATCTTGAGAAGAACTCTCCAAGGGCTTGATTTAGAGCTTGCCTCATGTAGTTTGAAGTCTCAGGAACAGCAAAGACTTCTCTCTGCCAGCACCGGGACTCTGAGGAGAGACTCCTACTCTGCCCTGTGGTGCCCATCCAGATGCTGGAACCCTGAAAGGAGAAGCTGGCAGACTAAGAGGAGGAAATCCACGCACAGAGCGGCGTGCGGGAAAAAGATCGATGCAACTCCAATCTGCGGCTGAAGAAACGATGCGCCGCTGGCTCCGGGGCTGAAGATCGACACTCACCGGAAATGCGACTGAAGAATCGATGCACGGAGCTGGAGAAACGATGCTCAGCATCGCTGACGGAGGCTAGGAGATCGCAACCCACGCTGTGTGGTTTTTGGATCATCGTGTGGCTGGATTTCTGACGCAAACACCACTGGGCATGTAAAAACAACGCAAGGCCTGCCCGGACCAAAGAGTGCTGACCAGATCAATGCATTGCTCTCCTACGGAGAGAAGAAACGACGCACCCTGACCCGACGAAAGGAGAAACGATGCAAGGTCTCACACGTGAGTGAAATCGACGCAAAACAAGGCCTTTTTGATGCACACTCACCCGTGCAGAGTTATTTTTGACGCACCCAAGGTAAATTTTCACGCTAACAGTGTTAGTGTGTTTAAAATTACTTAAAGACTCCTTTTGATTTTTAATTGATAACTTGACTTGTGTATTGTGGATTTTTGTTGTTTTGGTCTTGTTTTGTTTAGATAAATATTTCCTATTTTTCTAAACCTGTATTGTGTCATTTTGTAGTGATTTCATTAAGTTACTGTATGTGTTGGTACAAATAATTACACCTAGGACTCTAAACTTAAGCCTACTGCTCTGCCAAGCTACCAAGTGGGTAAGCAGGGGTTAGCTGAGGGGGATTCTCTTTTACCCTGACTAGAGTGAGGGTCCTTGCTTGAACAGGGGGCAAGCTGACTGTCAACCAAAGACCCCATTTCTAACAGTTAGCAATAAAAGGCACTAGTGATTTTGAGAGAATTCATAATGATTTTCTTTAATCTCTAGCAAGAAAGCCTGACAGACAGACCGATAGCCAGACAGACAGGCAGATGGATGGACGGATGGATGGATAGATAGATAGGCAGGCTGATAGACAGACTGTGGTGGCAAACTACATCTGTAGTTCTGTTGAGCTCAGACTTTCAATTTAAAAGTCATATTTGTTTTGCTAAATTCTTTGATGCTGTTCAGATCTTCACAAAAATTCATCTCATTTGGGTTTGGCAGGGCAAGTTTTGTGCAAATCTGTGTAACAGGGGCAAAAAATGCTGCATCAAAAAAATGACTGTTCGCATTTATTTTCCTATCAGAAGCCATTGACGCAGCTACAGAAAAAAACATCTGAACAGTCACCAAACATCCCAGGATAGTAGAACTTTACTCAAGGATATGCTCCAGCTAGATTTGATGTGAATTTGTTCAGTGGGTTTTATGAAATTACCATTTAAAAAACTAATCCGATTGGATAAAGAAATTTTTTTCTCCAACAATCGCCGGGGATTGGGTGGACAAAGTTATGGTGAAGATTTCTATGTTCAGATCAGGGGCCTGATTTAGAGTTTGGCTGAAGGGGTTACTCCAGTCCACTGTATTACGATCTCCATAGGATATAAAGGAATCATATTACAGGACAGCATATCAGTCACGTTTGGGATGGAGGAACCCCAATTGCCAAACTCTAAATCAGGCCCTAAGTTTCTTTTTTTGGAAGTTGAAAATCTCCAGAAGGGCGAGGCTGGAGGGTGCAGCTGACGAGAGTTCCAAGAGGCCTAAGAAAAATTGTAACTCTGCCTCTCATTTTATGGTATGGGTGGCATTTCAAGACATTTTTAGAGGGCAAGTGATAACCTACAAGACCAAGTTAAATAGAGCACATATGTGTAAAGTTCAGGTCTTGTAAGCATCAGTGGACAATGCTATGAGGGAATTTATGGGCCCTGACGGTAGGCTTGTATCTCCATTAAAGTGACAAAAAAAGGACAGCTGTAGAGGGCAAAACAGGAGGTCAGGGATTTTTTTAATAGTGGAAGAAATTACTAGTTTTAGAGCTTTTTAGCAGAAATTATATGAAGAAAGCCAACAGATAGGGAAATACCTGGCCTGGTCAACAAAACCTAAACAGAGTAAGCAGGCCATCAATAAGATTAAGAATCCAGATACCCATGCAATCCAGTTAGAGAAGGGGGAGAGAGCTGAGGTTTTTCTTTTACACTATAGGAAAATAAATGACAAATTTGACTTAGTTCCTGCAGAAAGGCTGGAACTATATTTTAGCACTCCCCATCTAATGTGACTCCCTAGTTACCAAAAGGGCACTGAGGTCGAGAAAATAAAACATTCTGAAGAGGCTAATGCACTCTAATATATTGCAACTGCAAAAGCCAGCAGAAGCAATGACATCCCAATAGAAGTTTACAAGATCTTGGTAGAGGAGCTTATCTCTTTCTTAACAGTTTTATTCAATCAAATTAAGGAGGAGGAGAGATCCCCAAGTCTTCTAAAGAGTTAATTATGGTCAGCTTTCTTAAAAAAGACAAAATAGCAACTAATGTCAATTCTTACCATCCAATAATTTTGCTAAATTCAGATTATACGCTTTTTATAAAGATTTTAGCAGAACGGATTGCCTCTCCTTGGCCCAATTGATGATACATATTTATATATGTATACATATACATTTACATATTTATATTTATATAATTGATGATACCTAGGATTTCCTAGGAGCAGCAGGACCTCTGAGGAAGTCCATAACACATAAATCATGTTCGTGAGCTATTTTGGGGACAAGGAAACTAACGTGTACCCAGGTTCTGTCAACACCATCAACAACAGTCTGCCCACCCAGAAGTTTGAGCCTACCCAAGCCTACCCCAACTATGGGGGATACCATCACACTGTGCCCCATATAGAGGAGCACAGCCACTCTTCAGGGCACTGGAGCCCAAACTATAGACTACCAAGATAGGACTGAAGCTCCTATGGGCCATGAATGCCTAGCCTGGTGTCCCGGGCACATTCCCCACGGCTCCCATGAGTACAACCCAATGTACCCTGTTAGCACTGACCTCCTGTCCTTGGTGGACAAGGGGAATATGCTGCCCATTTCATCCAGCACCACCCCGGCCGCATCCCTTCGTGTGGCTCAGAAAAACTACACAGTCTGCTGCATCAGGTGAGCTGAGACTGCTTTTACTGTGGAGCTCTGAGGGCACGAGTGAACCCAGGGCACTTCCCAGAGGGTGGGGGCTCAAGGTGGATCTGTCTGTCTTGCATTGGCCACATAAGATCAAAGATACCTTGCCTGGGGTGAATACCTTATACCACAACTACACCAAAGCAAACTGAAGAACATTAATACGTGTTCTATAAGGAGGAGACATATTCCATATTATCCTGCCATATAACTGAATCAGATTATAATTAAAGCAGGAGTTTGACATGTGACCTGAAATGATGGTGTTGTAAATGCAACTTGAGTTTCAACAAAGTGCGGAACAAACCATTTTTTTCCTTGAAAAGGAACTATATATTTACTTAATGGGTGACTTTGTGAAGCTTATGCTGGTTTTGTTAAATGCCATTAATATTTTAAAAGAGGGCTACTAGCTTACTCACTGGCCTCTGGACAGACGTTTCTAAACAATCACATCAAAAACAGAAGTTGTTTTTTTTAATCAGTTGTGTGTGTGTCTGGGTGTGTGCGTGATCCTCAGGTGTCGCACATTTAGTAATCTTACTTCACTATTAGTTTAATTTTCATTATATCATTGATGATGAGACGTTAATGTTGTGGAGGGAATCCCAAGACAGCCACTTCCATTTTGTGAGCCCAGCTCTTTACCTGCACCCTAATACAGTGATCAATAAATCCTAGGAGAACTAGGTAAGGAGCCCCAGACTTTCTAGGAAATCCTGTTATTTGTTAAAAAGTATTTTGAACTGCTACCCGTGCCTGTCTACTTTTGGCTCTTGGTGTTTCAGGCAGCTTGGCCTTTTTAAACTGCTCTTTTTTTAGCCGTGATTGTTTGAAATTTCCCTCCTAGTTTGTGACAAAAGACTGCATAAAGCCACCCCCTCTTTCGTGAAGTAAAAAGGCTACATACACCTCGGTGGCTAACCAGAGTGTACTTAGGAGACTGCTTAATATGTTTCTGTGATTTAAATTGTGTTAAGAACGTGTCTGCACCACCTGCTTTTGCCTTGACAAAGCCAAATATCCAAGTGCGCGACAAGTAGTATTTCAGTGTTTTTACAATCTCTCCCTTACCTGGAAAGAAGACTCTGCTACCTTGGAAGTGTGGATTCAGCCTGTCTGTATCCAAGGAGATTCTGAATTGAGGAGCAGCTCCCTCCTCCCTTCCCACAGGGGCTTGGGTTTGCTGATTGGCTCTCTAACTCACAGGCAACCTGAGACCTCCTATAACACCTGCACTAGGCCTTTAGGTTTCTGGTGGGAATCCCAAGACAGCCACCTCCATTCTGTGAGCCCAGCTTTTTCCCTGCACCCTAATACAGCCCAGTGATCAAGGAATCCTAGGACACCTAGGTAAGGAGCCCCAGACTTTCTGGGAAATGTTGATATTTGTTAAAAAAGTGTTTTGTACTACTACCTGTGCCTGCTTACTGTAGGCTCCTTGTGCTTCAGGTGGCTTGGCCTTTTTAAAGTGCTGTTTTCTTTAGCCATGACTGTTTGAAATTTCCCTCCTAGTTTGTAGCAAAAGATTGCATAAAGCCAACCCCCACCTCTTGTTTTAAGTAAAAAGGCAATATACACCACAGTGGCTAATTGGAGTGTGTTTAGGAGACTGCTTAATCTGTTTCTGTGATTTAAATTGTTTAGAAAGTGTCTGCATCACCCGTCTGCCTTGAGAAAGCCAAATATCTGAGTGCACGACAAGCAGTATTTCAGTGTTTTTACAATCTCCCCGTCACTCATAAAGTAGACTCTGCTAACTTGGAAGTGTGGATTCAAGGAGATTCTGAATAGAGCAGCAACTCCCTTCTCCATTTCCGCAGGGGCTTGCTGATTGGCTCTCAAAATCTGAGGCAACCTCAGCCCTCCTCTAACACCTGCACTGGGCCTTTACGGTTGTGGAGAGAACCCCAAGACAGCCACCTCCATTCTGTGAGCCCAGCTTTTTCCCTTCACCCTAATACAGCCCAGTGATCAAGGAATCCTAGGAGACCTAGGTAAGGAGCCCCAGACTTTCTGGGAAATCATGTTATTTGTTTAAAAGTGTTTTGTACTGCTAACTGTGCCTGTTTACTGTAGGCTTCCTGTGTCTCAGGCAGCTTGGCCTTTTTAAACTGCAGTTTTTATATTGCCATGGCTGTTTGAAATTTACCTCCCAGTTTTTGGCAAAAGACTGCATAAAGGGACACTACCCCTCGTGTTTTAAATTAAAAGGCTATATACACCTCAATGGCTACCCGGACTGTGTTTAGGAGCCTGCTTAATCTGTTTCTGTGATTTAAATTGTTTAGAAAGTGTCTGCATCACCTGTTTTTGCCTTGAAAAAGCCAAATATCTGAGTGCGAAACAAGCAGTATATCAGTGTTTTTACGATCTCCCCGTTACCCGGAAAGTAGATTCTGCTAACTTGGAAGTGTGGATTCAGCCTGTCTGTATCCAAGGAGATTCTGAATAGAGCAGCAGCTCCCTCCTCCCTTCCCACAGGGACTTGGGTTTTAGTTAACTTGGTCCTTATATAAGTTTCTATTGGTTGTTGCTTATGTTGTTGTGATGTGTTGCTGGCATTAGTATTTCTGTTGACTTAGGGGTTAAGGTTGGTGTTGTGATTTGTACTGGGGTTGAGATTCCTATTGGTTCATGATTTTGGGGCTGGTATTGTGATTGGTACTAGGGTTGAGATTCCTACTGGTTCATGATTTTAGGGTTAGTGTTGCGATTGGTTATCAGGACTATGGGTGTGATTGGTGAATGGGGCTGGATCTCCCATTGGTTGTAAGGTTTAGGATTACAAATCTGATTGGTTAGGGTTAGGACCAGGTTTCTTTTGGCCAGTGGGGCTATTGAAGCCTATGGCTCAAGACATCTCAGCCTGGGTATCAAGGCTAAGGGCGGAGAGGACAAGGGCATTTCCCTGTTTGGGACTGGACTGGCCTAGGGCCAGAAATGCTGCCCAAATCTCTGACTACCAGAAAGGACGTTACTCCCTACATATCCATCAACATGAAAACAAATTATCATCAAAGACATCCAACTCATGCATCTCAAACTGATCTCGTACAGATTGCAATGTCTCCATTCCCACTAACACAACCTGCCATCACCCACACAACACAAAACCACATTATACATTATTTTCAGCCATCCAGATACACACTCCCTGTTCATACAAACCAACAGCACTATCCTCTATTTTTCCCTGCCAGACCCCCTTTTATTCTGACAATACCTAAACACAGCCTTCCAAAACACCATCTACAAACACCCTAGACCTCTCTTCACCAATTACACACAACCATACAATCCTTACACTCCACTCCACTGCATATATGACCTCTTCCAGTGACCAAACCTAGCACAAACACCCTTGACCCACATCCATCCCATCTTACACACCTCATACATTCTTCTCTAAAACACAGCAACACCCCCTGTAATATTTTAATACCACTCACCAGCACTAACTCACATACAAGTTCTTCACAGAAAACCATTGTATCAATATCTCCTCTCACTATTCTACAACAACAAAACATACCACACGCATCAGTACATCAAAATAACACACATTTTCATAATGCTTTTCATCACACCCACTACCACCCTCATGACTACAAAAAGAATACAAATCCTGACCAATCTTTACCCCTACATTCTCACTCTTCACAAACATCTACTACAAGCACCCCAACACAGCAACATTCATTCACTCACCTCTCATCCATTTCACAATGTAGAGCCTTACATTATGATCCACATGCACCTCCACCACCTCTTACCCATTCTCATTCCACACAAAACAGACACAAACAAAATGAACAACATGCCACTTTTAACAACTCTGCATCCCCTTATCTATTGCGTTATAAGGCTACTCTACAAAAAAAGTACACTCTTCATGCCTCTTTCAGCCACAACACACAGACCCAACAAAATGCCTCCTAAGCCTGCTGGATGAGGAACACTATATTAAAAAACAGGACTATTGTGATGGTCACACAGTTATCACAACTAACAACACATCTGCTATAAGCTCAAAATATACTTCTCACCCTTCTCCAAAACAAAACAACCCACAACAAACACACATTTTCTAAACTGTCTGCTCATAAATGCTTGATCACTCTCAAAAAACAAGCACCACATCTACGACCTGCTCACTGACACACAACCGGACTTACTATTCGTAGCTGAGTCATGGTTGGGAGATGACATGGCCCCAGTGTTGCATGAAGCCGATCCTCTGGGCTATCAAACCAACACATAAAACCGTATAGGCAAGAGAGGAGGTAGACTAGCTATTATATTAAAACAAGCAATAAATCTTAGTAAAATAGACAACATTTCTATACAAGGTTGTGAGGTCCTCCTCACCAGATGCAACCCTACACCAACTTCCTCCTGTAACTTTCTCCTCATATACAGACTTACACCTAACAACTCAACATTCCCAGACTCTTTTCTAGATGCAGTCTCAAACCTTTTAAAATTATACTCAAACCTATGCATTCTTGGGGACCTAAACATTTGGTTTGACAAACCCAGTATGCCCCATCCAGAAGCTATCACCACTGGCCTAGTCACATTGAACCTACATCAAACTATACACAATCCCACACACATTGCTGGACACATCTTAGATGTCATTTTTTGTGAAGCCTTAAATACTAACAGTTCATAGCGTCACCCAATCACATGTTCAGACCTCCATCTGACATAAAACATAACAAAATCAACATAACCCATAGCATCTTACATACATGCAAATATCGACCATGGAGAAACTCAATTTTGAAGACTTAGAAAAGCAACTACAAGATCCAGATACAATTAATTCTATTACAAAATGGCTACAGGAAGCTTTTGATATCATAATACCACTCAGAAAATCCAAACAGAACAAAAGAAAACCAACACCTTGGAGAAACACAGAACTTTAAAAGATTAAGCAACAAATCAGAAGGTTGCAACGGACCTGGCTCAAAACAAACAACATTGAAGACCAACCTGAGCTACACAAACTTAAAAGAATATACAAATTATCAGTCAAAAAAGCTAAAAAAGGTACCACTCAGACAGAATTCTACATGCTAAATCTACAACTAAAGAATTAAAAATAAATCTCAATTGATTTCGAAAACCTTAATGCATGGAAGGAAGTCATGCCACTACTCAAGATCTCACAAACAAACTGGCAACACATTACATAACCAAGGCAGACACGTTGGAATCCTATTTAAAACAGAAGAAAACCATCAGCACCAACCCCTTTCCTAAAGTCCCCTCCAGGAATAAACCAACCCAGCCTCAGCACTCCTTCAAACAAATATCACAAGGTGAAATTATGGATTTGTTCAAAGCATGCAGGCCTTCCCATTGCCCTTCTGACCCTTGTCCACCACACATCGTCACAAACATTCTTTTATCTATTTCTGCTGGCACACTTGTAAGAAGACTCTTTAACTACAGGAACATTTCCTGAAGACCTGAAAAAGGCATACATACATCTGTTATTAAAGGAAACAAACCTAGACCCACAGGACCCCAGCAACTACGGACCAATCACAAATGAACCTTTCCTCAGCAAACTGATAGAAAGAACAGCATTCACCTAGATTTCACAATTCATGAAAGACAATTCCATACTTTCAGACTACCAAACTGGACTCCGCCCAGGAAGAGGCACTAAATCGGCACTCATAGCAATCTGGGATGATCTTAAAAGGCAAGGTGGCTGCAATGGAGTTGCTGCACTACTTCTTTTGGACCTCTCAGCTGCCTTTGACACTGTTGACCATGACACCCTAAATCAAAGACACTTTGAAGCCAGCATAGAAGGGACTGCTCTTGACTGCATTACATCTTACCTTCAAAACAAAACTAATATTATCTATTCTCCCCCCTTCTTGTCCAAACCCTACATCAGAAAAGTAGGGGTCTTCCCAGGATCAATCATCTCACCTATGCTTTCTAACATCTACATTATGTCATTACCAGAATTAATCAATGATTTTCAACTAACATGCTACACTTATGCAGATGGCTCACAAATACTACTTAAATTGGAATGCCCCAAAGACATTGAAAACTCACAAATCTTCAGTTGGCTCAGAGCTGTTGATCAGTGGATGGCTTTGAGCCATCTCAAACAAAATGCTTCCAAAACAGAAATACTCACATGTGGCGACTGGAACAATTATGACACACTGTGCGCCTGGCCTGACGATCTGGGACCACCTCCTCAAGTATCCAAGGAAGTTAAAAACCTTGAAATTACCATGGACTCAAAGTTAACAATGAATGCCCAAGTGGACAAATTAGCACAATCAAGCCTCAACACCTTAAAGACTCTGGGATGCATCTTCCCAAACTCGGATTTCCACACAAGGTGCAGGCTATTATCTCTCTTATATTATCCAAACTGGATTATGCCAATGGCCTCTACCAGGGATCATCTCTATCTATTATGAGAAAACCAGAACGTATTCAGAACTCAGCTGCCAGGCTACTATTACATATAAAGGCACAAGCCTGCATTTTCCCTGCCTTGAGAGCACTACACTGGTTACCCGTTGCCAGAAGATCCACCTTCAAGCTGCTTTGTATCATCCACAAATCTATACATGGAACAGAACCACTTTTCATCAGAAACAGAATAACCAAATACTTTCTACAAAGAAACCTCTGCTCAAGATTGGCATCCCGTCTTAGAACACCACCATACAAGAAAAAACAATATGTGGTACATCCTTCACCGTTCAAGCAACCACACTATGGGATGTATTACCTCCAAATATAAGATTCACAGATATCTATCTTGCCTTCAGAAGACTACTCAGGAGTTGACTCTTTCCTTCATAACCACCATATTCAAACAGCAATGGACTGCATATGCCTGTGTTGATAAATATTTATAATCTGATTATGTGTACATTCTAGATATATATGGTTACTATTTCATAATAATAAGCCTGTTTAACAAATGTATTTTTACTCACGGTTAAATATATATTGTTAGAAATGGGGTTTCTGGTTGGCTAGGGTATGCACCTCAGCCAGGCAGAACTTACCCACTCTAGTCAGGGCAAGGGAGTTACACGTCCAAGATAACCCCTGCTCACCCCCTTGGTAGCTTGGCACGAGCAGTCAGGCTTAACCCGGAGGCAATGTGTAAAGCGTCTGCACATCACACACATACATGTGACACAATATCCCCACCACAAAGGAAACACAACACCAGATTATATGAAAATATACTGTATTGTACACAACGTAATTATCAGACCAACATCACATAACAGTACTATCCTGCTACCTTAGCAGTTGTCAGAACGTTACACATTAGTAACTCTGCAAACTAGCAGTAGTCACACATAACACACAGGTTACTCAGTATTCTGCAACATAAGCAGTAGTCAGGAAACACGTTATCACATTAGAACACTTGTCATAAGCATATCATAAAACGCCCATAGTAGGAACATTAGAAAACCTATGGCAAGTTAGGGAAACATATTAGCAAGTCATGCCCATAAAAGGAACATGTGCACACATATGTAAAAGCATCATAGAACAGGTAGGCAATATATCATAATGGCAAAGTCTGTAGAAAGAACTTTAGACTATAATCATATTGATCCATTTTAAAGTACCTGGGAATGATGAAGCAGGCACCTTCCGTGCCTGAAGACAAAGAAGAAAGGGGGCCCCCAGCGCTCCTCTGCGCCATGAGGGGGGGGCCTCCTTAAAATCCTGAGGAAGAGGGGGGCGGCACGCACCCCCTCTGTACCGTTGACAGGCCCCTCCTGGGGCCCGTGACCACTGGGGGCCCCCCACGGGCCTCCACCGACCCTCCTGTGGGGGGCCAAGGTCACCCAAGGCTTAAAGGGGGAGGGGGGTGCCTCGCACCCCCTCCTGGGTTCCACACGGGCCCCTCTGGGGGTCCCGTTAATCTCTGGGGTCTCCCTGGGCCTCCGGGGCCCTTCCTCAAAGGGAGACCCCGAACCGAAATACTTCCGGGCCCGCGAGGGGGCCAACCCGTGAGCCGGGGGCCAGGGCGAGCCTCCGGCGAGGCTGCCGCCCGGCCCGAACCAACAGGGGAGTCCTCCGGGACTCCTCCACGCGAGGGAGAGGCGTCCTCCTCTCCCTCGTCGTCCCTCTGATGTCGCGGCCCAAGGTGGGGCCTGCTGGTGCCCCGGGGGCGCTCTGAGAAGCGCGCGTCCCCCGGGAGCACGATAGGAGCGTGCCAGCTCCTTCCTTTGTTTCACAGAGTGCCCCGGGGGCACTAGAGACAGCCCGAACCTCGCGCTCGGACACAAATGCTCTGCCCGGGCTGCGGCGGTGATTCCATCCAAGTAAAGGCACTGTGGAGAGCGCGAAAGCACATTGAGGCTCCCGGGCTGCGGCGGTGTTCTTGGGGGCCAGGAATAAAGCGCTTCCCAAAGCGCTAAAGCCACCTAAAACTCGGGCTGCGGCGGTGATCTTTCCCAGCTCTTTTAAAAGATAGCACTTTTGCTAAGTGCTTCCGCAAAGCAGTGGAGATCGTGGCAGGGGCCAGGGGCCACAGCACCCTGCCCCTGGGAACGAAAATGCAAGGAAGAGGAACAGGGCTGGTGGGCCCAGCTACAGGCCAGCACAAGGGGTGCAGATGGTGGCAGTTCCTCCTAGTGACCATGCAGGTCACAGGTCAGCACAGCAGCAGCAGTCCATGGCGGTTTCCTGGTGAGTCCATTCATCAGCGTCCTGTGTCCAGTTTCAAGTTCCAAGAATGTTCAAATTGTGGGGAAAATTCCCCGGTACTTATAGTCCTTTTTTACAGTGTTTTACAATGATAGGGAGAGGAGGTTCCAGCCAGTTACAACTGGTTCTGGGAGTGCCCCCTCTCTCCTTTCATCACAGGCTCCAAACATCAGTGGGGGGTTAACGACCCTATTGTGTGAGGCCAGGGCACAGCCTTTACAAATGTAGGTGTGCCCCGCCTCTCCCTTCTCTCAGCCCAGGAAGACTATTCAGCATGCAGATGCACCTTGGTGACACCTCCACCCTCCCTGTGTACAGGCTGTCTGAAAAGTATGCACAAAACCCCAACTGTCACTCTGCCCAGACGTGGATTGGAGTCAAGCTGCAAAACACCAGAATTATAAGCACAGAAAATGCACACTTTCTAGAAGTGGCATTTCTGTGATAGTAATAAAAAATACACCCACACCAGTAAGCAGTATTTATTATCACCATCACAACCATACCAAACACGCCTACGCTACCCCTCATAAATCAGACAATACCCTTTACACATAAAGCAGGGCATTTCTAATGCAATCCTATGAGAAGGCAGCACTCACAGCAGTGAGACACCAAGTTAGGCTGTTTGTCACTACCAGGACAGGCCATGCAATATGGCACATGTCCTGCCTTTCTACATACATGGCACCCTGCCCATAGGGCTAGCTAGGGTGTACTTTAGAGGTGACTTACATGTAGTAAAAGGGGAGTTCTGGGCCTGGCAAGTAAATTTAGATGCCAGGTCCCTGTGGCAGAAAACTGCGTACACAGGCCCTGCGCTAGCAGGCCTGAGACAGGTTTGAAAGTCTACTTCAGTGAGTGGCGCAAGCAGTGCTGCAGGCCCACTAGTAGTATTTAATTTACAGGCCCTGGGTATAGAGATACAACTGTACAAGGGACTTATAGGTAAATTAAATATACCAATTAGGTATAAGCCAATCATACCAACTTTAGATGGGAGAGCATCTGCACTTTAGCACTGGTCAGCAGTGATAAAGTGCTCAGAGTCCTAGAGCCAACAGCGAGAGGTCAGAAAAACCAGGAGGAAGGAGGCAGAAAGACTAGGGATGACCATGCGTATGGCCAAAAGTCCAACATATATATATATATGTATATATATATATCCTTATCCAAAATTGCTCCGTACGGGGCCACAGACCCTCCAGGGCGGCCACGGTAAAGGGCGAAGCATCCCAGTATTAATTGCAACAGAAAGCCGAAGCACCAATCCACAGTAAAATCAAGCGTTTTATTTCCACTTCAGTGCAGCTGAAATTGTGAGTTCTCAATTCTGACGCGTTTCGGCTAATGCCTTGATCACAGGTAATATGAAACAGATGTACTTTCTCACAGTGTTTTTCAATCATCAGCACGTGGTTCCATAATCTGAAATACAAATCTCATGATGCACCTTAATGTTTGTTGGATCCTTTTCTGTCCCTGAGGCTCTGACCAGGAGGTCAGCTAACTAGCCATAGCAGTCACTCTGGTAGTCCAGCTTCAAGAAGTAGAACAGGGCTCAAGCAGCAGGGCAGGCCTCTGAGGGTTTCATGGAGGCAGCAAAGCAGTCTTTCCAGGTGCAGCAAAACAGTCATGTGGAGTACACAACACCCCATAGCAGCAGACAGTCCTCTAAGGGTCCTTCCCCAGGCCTAGGAGTAAACTAAAGTGGGTCTGGGGGTCCTATTTTTATATCTTCTGCCCTCATTTAAGTAGAAGGCATGTCTAGAGAATTCCCTTTGAATCTTCGAAGTTTCCTGCTTCCCCTTCACTGGCTGTCTGCATGAACAATGCAGGGGTGGCTAGCCCTTTGTGTGAAGGCATAGCACAGCCTATTCAGTTACAAGTGTGGCTGTGCCCAGCTCCCCATCCCTCTCTCCTGCTAGTTATAACTCATCCAGGCACACCTAATTTCTATATTGTGTGGCTTTCTGGGAGGAAATAGAATTGACACCTACACCCAGCCATGTGGCCCAGGAATAGGCTGCATGCACCAAATAGGGAAGGACAATAACAACTTTCTAAAAACTATAACTCAAAATCCAACTTTACCACTAAAGAGGGATTAAATTACAAATTCTCAGACACCAAACATGAAATGTTTACCTGTTCCCAATCAGCATTTAGCACTTATTAAATGTAATAAGGCAACCCACTGTTGTCCTACAGAGGAGGTAGGCCTCCCAGTAGTGAAAACCAAATGTAGGAGTTTTTTTTACTACCAGGACAAGTGAAACTTAAAAGTACATGCCCAATCATTTCAATCATAATGCTCTCTGTCCTATGGATTGCTTGGGGCCTACCTTAGGGGTGACTTATATGCAATAAAAGGGGTGTTTAAGGCTTGGCAAGGGATGTACATTGCCAAGTCGAAGTTACAGTTTGATATTGCATTAGCGCTGCTATGGCAAGTCTGGGACATGTTTTAAGGGGCTACTTAAGTGGGTGGCACAATAAGTAGTGCAGGCCCACTAGTCATATTTCATTTACAGGCCCGGTGTATAGAGTATACAAGTTTACTAGGGATTTATAATTACATTAAATATGACAATGATGTGTAATCTAATTTTACCATGCTTTAGGGAGTGAGCACAAGCACTTCATCACTGGTTAGCATTGATAAAGTGCACAGAGTCCTAAAGATAACAAAAATGCATTCAGCAAAATAGGAGGGTGAAGGCAAAATGTTTGGAGGAAGACAACCTTAAGGCTGAGAGGTCTAACACTTATTCCTCACTTATTTCTTATCCTTGCTTTGATGATTTCGGTTGCAGTACACTAGTTAGTTAACAAAGCCAGAATCTATAATGTCTCAGTAAACACTCACCGTCATGTTTCAAACTGCAGCAATTAAGTTACAGTGTCAGACCCTATTTAGCTCAGGGTGTAAAATTTTACAATGCCCTGTTAGCCTACAATTTAAGATTCCAAAAATCCTGAGTTAGCTCACTGTGTTGGATTCATTCAGCACCAAACTGTATAAAGACTCAATTAGCTCAGAGAATAAGAAAACAAGCTATGGTGATGTCTCTTTCACATCTACTTTAAAAACGGTATGTATTTTTGTAGGGCGATAAATAGCATAATCTAGCAGTAACTGCTTAAAGAAGGTTCCTCAGTATTCCTGGGAGGACAGTAAAAACAATCCATGTTCTCAATTTAACCACCATAGTACTAGTGTAGGGCCTGCACTATGCTGGTGTGTCTCTGGAATTCATATTTCACAGGCAAGTGATCTTGAGCCCTCAATGGATTGCTAGGTGTTAAATTAGATTTGTTTGCTGAGTGTCTAACCAATAAACCATATCAGATTGCCACCAGGCACCTGTGTGGCCTCTACTGCCTGTAGTAGTAAAAAGATGAAGTTTAGGATGGTCTATTTTCTGGTACAGTAACCAAGCCTCCTTTAACTCTTTTATTCCTTATACAGTTACTCCTGGATGTTTGGGATAATGCTCTGTAAAGGAGTTGGCTTCAGTGCAAATAGGCTATACCAGCAATGAAAGCACTACTACTCTAAACAATGCTGCAACATGGAAGTACATCAAGGGGGTGCATTCCGGTTGTCATTGTTAATTGTATTATTTTTCTTCAATTATCAAAGTTAAAAATTGTAACAGTATTTGAAATAGTTATGCTGTTGCATCTCATGAAGCCAGACACAAAGATGTGGGAACACTTAGTTAATTATTGGCATGTTTTGTTGATTTCAGTGAAACATTAATGAGTTAATTTTGACACAACTTACCCTGTTTTTGCCTAGAGTATTCATTTGAAGGTCCAAGTGAATACTAGAGGCCAGATTTATCAAGGCTTTGTGCTGATACAATGACAACAAAGTGATGCAAACCATTGCAACATGTTGCACTGGGATTTCATTTTCAATGCAAATCTAGATTTGTGTTGGAAAAGTATACTTATATTGAGGCAAATTGGTGCTTTACGTTATTTTGCATTAAGTGGGTGTCCCATGGTTGGCACAGGCACTATCCATGAATTCTGGCACAGAACCCTATCTATTAACAAATGTAGAAAGGGCTTTGCAGCAAAAATTTACCTCTCAACTAGGCAGTCATAACATTTGAGAATAGTTTTCTTTTCTCATCACCTTTCTGACTTTGCATGCAAGTAATGTACAGCACACATGCAAAGTTACAGTGGTTTTAAACTATGTCTAAGCATAGAATTTTGTACTGGAAGGGTACCCTTAATGGCCAATGCGAAGAAGTTCATAATATGACAGCTTCACCATATATCTGAAGTTAATGCAATGTTCTAATGTACATCTTTGAAGCAACGCAGGACAGCAACTTTGGTTGTTGTGCTGTTTTGCATCATTTCTAGATAAATCTGGTCCAGAATGCTTTACTTAAGTTGCAATCCCTCATAAACTAAACAAGTTATAGTTGTAGGCATTACATCAACTAGAAGGAAACTGCATACGTTAGACAGCACAAAATTGCAGCATACTAACACTATGGGAAGTATCATTGCTTTCAACCACAGAAGATCAAATTCCCAGCCAGCATCACTGATTCGCTAAAGGCTACAGTATACAGTGATATTATTTCATCTTCTGCCATGAAAGCCAACACTACAGATGAAATCACCATATGCTCACAATTGTCAATTTCTTTCTTTTATCAGCACATGCATCTAGTGTCTAAGGACTGACCAGTTCTAGTCATACTAACGAAACCTCACTATAACCCTGACAAACTCTCTAATTACATGTAACTCAATGACAAAATCCAGAGACAGTTGTAGCCAATTAACTCCTCCAGGAGTACAATGATCACCACCACCTGCTCAGACCATCCAGTTTGGTTGTGGTACTGAAAAAACAACCATCCATGTTTATGGTAACATCATATGAACTTCAGATAAAGGAGATTGTGTATTAGTCCTTCTCATGTTAGTAACTGCTAGTACTCTTATCTGCTGACCTAGAACAGGCATTTTCAGCATGCAAGAGTGTTTCTGGTTTTCTTCACCTCCTTCCTTTAGCACTGGTATACTATTGTTTGAAGGAATTTCTTTAAATCTCCTCCTGTCCCTTTTGATATACATATGGCACCGTGTATGTTCATGCAACGTGTAAGTACAAACCACAGAAGACAGTATGTCTGCAAAAAATGCAGATGTAAGGAGGAATTTGGGGATACAATAGTGTTAAGTTTCATTATGGTTATTAATCAATATTGATTTTGTAAAAAATGTGTACAGGAAATCATTCTTATAACATCTATAAATTAAATATTTAGCTTAATTTATTGTTGTAATTGATTATTGTAGTGGTGTCTGCACATGCATTTATTGCAATAAGAATTATATTCATCAGGATGAGGTCAACTTTATTGAAAAAAACAGATCATAATAATGATATTATTTACTACAAAAAAGAGTAAACAAACCCTTTATATTAACCAGTCTCTAATTGTGTTATTGTAGCCTACATGTTAAATCACTGCTTAACTGTAAAAAAAAAAAAAATGCTGTATTAGCTCAACTGTAATATCTTTGATGGTTTTGCACTGAAGTTCAAACTATGAAAACTGTGCTGCAACTAGCTGTTTTTCTTCTTCTAAACTGTTTTCATCACATGAGCAGTCCTTCATAGGAGCCAATATAATTGGGTACTTTTTTTGCAGTATGGTTGTTCACAGAATTCTATAGATGCTTTGCATGGTATCTCACATCAACAATAGCTATTTTTGAAAGACATATGGGAGTGCAAATGTTGGTTGATTTTTTTCTCACTACAGCTTCCACGTCAATACTACCTATTCACAACTAGTTGCAGGAGACCACGAATCACACAGTTTGCCCTATGTAAGAAGAATATTGAAAGTCATCTCAAAGTTCCAAGATATTGTAAAGGACACAGCCTTCATCCCTGTTCCTCTCTAGGGTCTCGGAAAACCTCAGTTATTTCCATTATGCTTTTAATGTGTAGCAGAGGGTACTTTATTCTATATATCCCTGGTACTCACCAATGGGAGCAAACACATTTTCAACTGTGGAAAGGAATATTTTTGTTCTTTATGATTTTTTGAATATAGTATGTGGTTACTGGTGAACAACATAAAACATATGACGTATAATATCTCAACTAAAAAGGGGGACACATTTAAAAAGAGCCAGAGCCTAACGAGAATAATTCATAACCTACTTTGTCTGAATTGATAACAAAGAAATACACCCAATGAATGCATTGTAGAGACATACCCAATTCAGTGTCTACTCATGTATACCATTGTAACAAATATATGTATTAATGATGTGAAATGTATTTTTTTTTCAGAGTATCGTCTTCTAACCAATGAAGTTCCATTGTTCGTGAGAAGAAATACGCATGAGATTGATAAGTATATACGTACACAATGTTACTTGCAAAATATGTCCTAGTAGAAATAGATGCAGTTTATTTATTTTTTTTAAATGGCAAATGGTTTTGTGAAATAAACGTAATATGGTATACAATGTGTATAATAGAGGTCCAAGATTTACTGTATGTATTAATCATTTTGTTGTTGCCCTCTTTTCTTGATTTCCCTATAAATTCTATTAATTTGATTTTTGATAATCATCCAAACCTTCTGATTTTTAGCCCATCCCAACATTCACCGTTTTAGTGACATTGGGAAAGTCATGTTTTGGTGGTTTAGTCAATCTATGTTGAAGGTTCTGGCATTTTGTTTTATTGCAAGTATTATTATCATGCCTATCCCACAAGGAAATGTAGAATTTATACTGCATTGCCATTACAGAAAACTCAATTTATGACAGAAAACAAAAATCATGTGTTCGAATGGTGTACAACAACGTTTTTATTTCACAAAGTAATATTATTACAATTTGTTTTGGTTTCCTACCCTATTTTTCTGTTATTAGTGTATTGACTTCAAAATATGATGTTTTGATTTCCGCAGTGTGCATTGTTGTGCTATGCAGAGTATTTTGACAGAGCAGTTATTGTTAATTAGTTTTGCTTCTGATTTACATTGTCATTTAGGGAATGTTGAATACAAGCTTATTGGTTCATGGTCTCAGCCTCACTCTCGTTTTTTAATTGTGGATTGTTGTTTGTTTTCAATAAATCTTAGGCTAATCATTTTCTCATGTATGCATATGTATTTGCTGACCTAGATTGCAGTTTTAGGAATAGAAGGTAAATCTTTCAGACACTTAAATTGCTAATGGGGTACTGTAAAAGAGTGAATGTTATTGTAAAGTAAAGTAACTAAAACATGACAGCATTTGATTGGATAAAAATCTTTTGTTATGTAGCGAATATTTGACAGATAGTTGGTAAAGAAATGCACCATACAATGATTTTGTAGAATATCATTAATCAAATTCCTACAAAACATCATATTCAAACATTGTCTTGGTTTTACAAGATTTTCCAAGATGAAAAAATCTAAATCTACTAAAACTGTTGTTTAATAATATCAAAAAGTATGCCAAAACACATATAAAATTATTTTTTCTGTCATCCCAGTCCATTTAAATTATTAACTACTTGATGAATATCATAATGATGCCCAGACTGGCCAAGGTGTACACTATTTGGTCATTTCTGCATTACTAAATTATAGAGAAGTTCATACATATGTATTTATGTATAATGAGACAAATAAAAACCAAGGAAATGTATTAAAACAAACATTAAGCCCTGATGTCAATTAAAACCATTTTCAATTATTTTCTATAAAAGCTTTGTGGTCATTTGCAAAGAAAAGGCAAAATCCATATAATATATACAGTTTTGAAAATATGATACAGTGTAGATAGATTCTCAGATCTCTAGAATAGCCTAAAAGTCAAGACAAAGCAATCTTTGCCAGGATTGTAAGAAAATATAAATTCATACATGATGCAAATTATATTTTTAAAGTTGTATTTTTTGCTGTGTGTTGAGTAGACCATTGTTTTTGTCTTCAGTTCCTGTAAGATGGGGATTCCACAAAAGTATAATATTTGCTATGTGTGAATGATTAACAGAACAGTGAATGTGAAATATACTGGAAAATGAACATGTGCATGAAAATTTTAGATTTTTTAGAATTGGCATAGTTGGAGATGATGAGCTGTGGGTAAATGATAGGAGTGCTGTTACTGTGATACATATTTTGCAGTAGTAAATTCTTCATTGCCAATGGTATTTGGAAATGTTTTCAAGAGGGTATAGTTGACATACTTCTTGGCACCGTTTTAATGGTAGGAAGTTGGGTACATGACTTCAAGGCAAACTGTACTTTATTTGCAGAGGTAGCTCTCTGCTCCCTTGGTCATAAGCATTTGACAGCCAATGTGGAAGAAATACATATACAAATAAGATGAAGTAAAACAATCTTTTCAATTTTAACATCTTTAACATTAAATAATAAATGTGAACATATAAAGTCTAATCACTTTATTGCAATCTGTGATACGAATGGATGTTATCCCCATGAAAGAGGAAAGATTGTTTGTCTTTATTCATGCTCTCATTGCAGAGTCATACACAGAAGCATAAAAGACACCTTGAAATTTCACAAATCCAATTACCCCATTGTTGTTTTTGGAAATTTAAGTTCCTTTTAAGGAACTTTGGGGTGGAATGGAGAATGGTGATAGGAAGAGAATGTGGGGGTGAAGGGCATTCTAGCTGGGAAGATCAGGACGATGGTTGTTGGTGCATGTTACGGAATAAACCTTCTTGAAAATCGTTTGGCTTTGTAATTGAAGGTTATTACAAATTTGGTGACGAGCTGCGGGAACACCACACTTGTTTGGGAGGACATATTCTTCATGTTTCCTCTGTTTCGCTATACTGTTGCTGAAGGATCGACTGACTGAATAACCTGGACATCCTATTTGCTGTGCAGCAGTGTCCCATCTTTAAAGAAGTCTTTTGGAGCAAGTATAGACTGCTTACTATTTTATCCGCTTTCATTTTCGGGAATTTCTGACGCTTCTACACGGCGGTCTGTTGCTTAGTAACAGTGCCACTCAGCTGTTGTCTGTTAGCCGCAAGCGTATCTTGCTCAATCAGACAAGCGTGTTTCAGAAATCAGCTGTACAGCACGAGCGCATTTCAAAAGACGCGCGTTCAGACTTTGCACTTTGTTTGAGATAAGAAGTATTTTGAAAATCAACAAAGTATGTTTACAGAGGTTGGCAACTTGTTTAAAAGAAGTGCTTACCGGACTTCGTCGTTCATGTTTACTTCTAGTTCTCGCTTCACTTGCTGGATTTCAATCCATTTCTTGTTTCCCAGGAAGGATGAGTTTAAGGATTTCTTTCCTTTTTATAGTTGTTTTTATTTTTATCTCTTCCTTTTCATTTTAATTCGTTTTGGAGTGGTTTACACTTAAAAATAACATAAAAACACTTGTGTGAAGCAATATATTTAATATTTTGGAGTGAGTTAGTTTGTTCAAAAATAAAATAACAATAAAAGAAGGAAAAAAGACATTAATAATAATCTCATTTGCAGGATGCAATTTGAACCACCAGCAAAGTTTCTGCAACTTAAAGGGGACCCGCCCATACCGTGGTCGAGATGGAAGGAGGAATTTTAACTTATTTAAAAGCTATTGATGAGGATAATATGTCACAAGAAAGGAAAAAAAAATGTTTTGTTACATTTTTTGGGTTCTGAGGGGCAACTCATTTTCAGGACACTCCCGCAAGGAGTTCTTCAGGATGAAGACATTGATGTGTTTCAAGATGCCCTAAACAAACTGGAGAATAGGTTCAAACCACTTACTAGCATAGCTTTGAATAGATTCAAATTCTATACTAGAAGCCAACAACAGCATGAGACATTTGATGAGTTTTTAACGGGGTTATGAGGTCTTTCCATGCACTGTAACTTTGGACCTATCACCGATGAGATGATTAGGGATCAGATTATTGTTCATGTCAGGAGCAGAAGATTCCAACAACAATTGTGGGTGATGGGTGATCCAAAGTTACAAGATGTAATTAATACTGCCAAGGCTTTGGCGCAATCGGAAAAATGGATGGAGTCGGTGCAAGAAACTGAAAAGAATAAATTAGCGGACTTGGATGTAGTTGGAGCTATTGGTGGTAACAACGATAACACTAAAAAATGACTTGGAGCAAAAAGGATGAGAAAAACACTAAAATTAATAGAACATCATTGGAGAACGCGCCAACAGTGACTGCTGCACAGGGGCGGGACCCTAAGGCCCCTTTAAATTCGAACACGTGCCCGCTCTCGCATGACGCGCCAACAGTGTCTGCTGCACAGGGGCGGGACCCTAAGGCCCCTTTAAATTCAAACTCATGCCCACTTCGTGGGACGCGGCAACAGTGACTGCTGCACAGGGGCAGGACCCTAAGGCCCCTTTAAATTCGAACGCGTGCTCGCTCTCGCGGGACGTGCCAACAGTAACTGCTGCACAGGGGCGGGACCCTAAAGCCCCTTTAAATTCTAACGCGCGCCCGCTTCGCGGGATGCGCGAGGGATGCACCCGGCCAAAGCCTGGGCCAAGGGCGGGCCCGTCCTGCGCCCGTCATCGCCAGGAAGAGGCTGGGCCACCCCCCTAACATTTCCTCTACGATTGTGTTGTTGCAACATTAATCTATCTGTCGTTGAAGGTACCCCTTTAATAATTTAACTCTATAGGTGCGCTCTATTTTTATAGTTACTTTATGTTTAATTTTGGTTGACAAAGGATCGTGGAAATCTGTTTCTCATCTGGGGCAGTAGGGGACGGGTATAAGCCCCACATGAACTGGTTCAGTGCTCTGGTCGTGTAGGAAAAGCGTGGGACTTTGATTGTGGTAGCTGGGGGCGGCCCAAGCCCCTACTAATTAGACTTTTGTTTGCTCATTGAAAAGTGTTGACCTTGCCCTCGCTCCACTTCAGCCAGGATGGGGAAAAGGAAAGCTAGCAGCAACCTTGCAGGGTTGGGGGGGCGAAGAAAGTACCTCGCCACGCTGCTGAAAATGGTACCCTATCCCAAATTGATGACTTAATTGAAGAAGTTGAGAGTATGCTTGCGACTAAATCGATTAAACACTCCAAAGAAAGGCTTGATGCTGCGACTAAAGATATAAAATCCTTTTTTACTCCTGTGACTCCTGTGAACAATAAGCCTTTGTTTGTACCATCCCAGGGGTCCCAATTAGATCACATCATCCCAGTCACTTTGACTAATCACATAGAGATCTTGCATCTGAATGCTGCTAACCAGCAGGACAGTGTACCTTCTCATACAAGCTGTTCTAATCGTTCTTTACCCTTGGCTTCACTGGCAACCCACAGCCCTGAGAAACATGTTTGAAGGAATGCCGAGGAGCCAATAAAACATCTAGCTACCCAGATGGATCAGCCTACAGAGGCACAGCTAGTACAAATAAGATCCGAAATAACGAGTTTAAAAGAGTACCTCATTTCCTTTAGTCATATGGTCCACACGAAGCATAATGGTTCAACAGCTGCAATTGGGGATATTAGGAAATCTTCGCTCAACTGCAAATTTAACTCTGCCCTCACACAAGCACAGCAAACTGACATATTTATGAAGGGAACGCATAGGGGAAAGGATGCAGGAGCGATCTCACTACCCTGTTTACGGGAAGTGGGTGTAGCTCCTGTAGTAGCTAATTCACATAACCACAATATTACATTGTCTAGAGGGACTAACCAAGAGAAGCCCAGTGTGAAGTCCTCAGTCAATGTCAATAAAGCCAGCCAGCCAAGCTCCCTGCCTAGCAAGTTGCCACACGGTCAGTGTAACATCTATTTGATGAACATACCTAAGCTGAGACACGGGAATCAGAGGCTTCACTGAAGAATAAAGTAATTCACTGGATAAGGGGCGTGAAAAAATGTAGGTCCATTATACGGGATGATTTAATAACCGCCCAGAGATTTACAAGTGATACCTCAGAAACTGACCTCATAGGGTTACAGCTGAGCAGCCAGAGTTCAGGAAAGGGCCTTTTAGCTCTTGAACTAAGATCAAGACCTGACACATTTTCTTAAGTATCTCTTGTCCAGTCGATCCCCCTCACAATGGCTAACCGGTTCTTCAGTAATAGACCTAATTCAAGATCTTTTCCCAATTCATGTATCACAAGATGGGGACTCACGAGTAGTCCAACTTCAACTTTAGATTGACTTAAAGCCCCATCAGGAGAGGCAGGGAAGGATGACATTTTTGCTACAAAGCCCTTGGAACTATGCTATCCAGTTACTCTACCACTGGGCACTGTGGGATTAGAGTCAGGAGCACGTTACAGCATCCATGCCGAAGAGAGGTATAACGGAACTACTCCCCCTAAAAAGCGAATAGTGAGTTTGTCCAATACTGAGGTTAGCAATGAATTTTCAATACATTTTTTATCATGGAACGTGACGGGTGTGTCATCTAAGATAACCAACCCAGAGTGGTGTAGTTTTATGGATCAACAACACATTATCTTCTTACACAAGACATGGGCCCCCCTTTCAATTCACCGAGCAGGATACTGGTCATTCCAGAAGGCCGCACTTCTATCTCCATCTGGCAGAGCATCGGGGGGCTTATTAATTTGGATTAAACATGATCTGTTCACCAAGGCAAAGGAGTTGCCCTCCCCCTCGAGGGATATATTAGCAGTAGAGGTCGTGTTCAGCGGCCCAAAGGGGCCAGTTTGCATAGTTCTTGTAAATATATATATTAGGCCTGGCCTGCAAAAGTCTCAGACAGTTCAGGTAAAAATGCTAATAGACTTTTTGAATTACTCATCTGGGGGGCAGGACTTAGTAGTCGCAGGAGATTTTAACATGCAGTTGAATTGTGAGGTTGACTCTCAGCAAAAAATAATTCAGTTTACCCACCCATGGGACAGATCAGGTCCGGCTCAAGTTGTAACAGAACCAGCAGGGGGAGCAACAGATCTAGTGGAGGACCTGACAATAGCAATGGGACTTAAATAGTCAATGGAAACACGAAATCAGATACCCCCGCATCGTTTACGTATAGGAAAGGCTCATATAAGAGCCGCCTAGACTATGTTTTAGTTGACAACTTCCTTTGGAATTCTCTCACTGACATGGCAGTTCTTCCACGGGATGACAGTGATCATTTAGCTCTCTGTACTTCCTTTTCAATTTCCCCATTTAAATGTAGCTTACTTTCCAAGTGGGTGAAGGGTAGTGCATTAGTTGCGACAAATGATTATAAACATGTAAGGTGGGAAATGGTGGCCGATGATGTGCACTTTCAGGCCTCAATATATAAAGTGTTGAAAACAACGCTTTTCCCTATGAAGCATATTGACTTGGTACCGGTTGACTCAATCAATTTACACAACATTATGGACAACCAGCTAAGGCCCCTCTTTCAGGTAATCAGGAGGCGGGTAGAAACTAGGGCCGGACCTCTGAAGTGGTATACAAGTTCTTGTCGACTGGCCAAATCACGGCTTTTGGAAGCACTGAAGGCAGGGATCTCCGGTGCGATAAGAGCCTCCAGGTCTGCATAAAAAGCAGAACTGAAACACGCAAAAAAAAGAGTGGGAATCCAATCAATGGAAGGTTCTGGTAGATGCTTTACAAACAAAAGACTCAAAATTGTTCTGGAAGTTGGTGGCAGACAAAGGTCACTCTGATAACATGGAGACATACCCTGTAATACCCTGTAATTCAACCAGTACTTTGGGTATCACATTTTGGAGCTGTATATAGTGTGACTCAAAGTAGTAGCCTTACTGTTCTGTCACCCCTTGAGGGGTCCCTTCATCCACCTTTCCTTGGGCCAGCTATTGCACCTAAATTCGATCTGGCCCCATTTTCCTTAAAAGAAACAACTTTGGCACTTCTAACGCTACGTGAAGGGAAGGCCCCAGGATTAGATGGCATCTCAGGTGATTTGTATCTGTCCCAACCTAGAACCTGGTCCCTAAACACTCTTAGCAATGAGATTCTGAGAGGTGGTGGGCTTCCTTCCACATGGCGAGGAGCTATTATAGTTCCCATTTTTAAAAAGGTTGCAAGGGAACTTCCTTCCAACTACAGGCCACAAAGTTTTTTGCAAGCAAATTTTGGCTAGACTGCAGGTGTGGATTGAGGACTCATATATCCTCTGTGGCCTCCAGGCAGGATTTAGCAAGGGCGTGAGTACTATCGACCAGGCATTTAGGTTCAACCTTCTTTGTTGGAATCACTTGACATTAAACAAGGGCCACCTGTATGTGGCCTTCATTGACCTAAAAGCTGCATTTGATATGGTCCCAAGGGATTTACTGTGGAATGCCCTTGAGTCCTATAAGTTAGACAGCGAGATGTTTAAACTGATTAGGTATCTCCATGACAGCACTTACGCCCAGGTACACTGGTCCCAAGGTGGAGATTTGACAGATAATGTACCAATTGACAGGGGGGTCAGACAGGGGTGCGTTCTGGCCACCACGCTGTTTACTCTCTATATTAATGACGTGGTTGACCAGCTGATGTACTGCAATAATGATGCCCCAAAGTTAGCAGGAACTTCTGTCCCTATTTTAATGTTTGCAGACAATACCTTACTGATTTCACAAACCCCAATGGGCCTCCAAAATGAACTAGACGCCTTTTATAAATATTGTGTAAAGAAGGGCCTAGAGATAAATTTTTCTAAGACTAAATTTATGGCTTTTAGGGGGAAAATGACTCTAGCAGGCCAGCCTGTAGAGCGAGTTAAACAATTACATGGGGATTAGGATATCTGATGACCAACGGTGGTCGGCACAAATTGAGAAGAGTGTGTCCATTCTACGACAAAGGTCGACAGTGATAGCTAGAAAAATTGCCAGCACCATGGAAGGAGAAATCTCACCTGCTATCACAGTATCAGCAGCTTCAATCTATGGTGCTGAACTATGGGGGCACTGCAATTCCAGCTGCTTGACGAAGGTGGAAAATCGCTTTTCTGCGTAATTTTCTACGCTTCCCGACAAGTACCCCACTTGTACCCCTAAGATTGGACCTAGCCCTAGCCTAGCCCTAAATGAGATCCATAATGAGGCCGCTTTCAGACCCCTCATGTATTGGGTCTGCCTTTAGACATCCGAACACTTGACCCCCAATCAAATAGCTGTTTCTGAACTCTTAGCGGACTGAGGTGTGGTAAAAATTCCTTGGCTTAAATACATCAGAGATACGTGTCAACTCATTAAAATGGATGAGGTGTGGAAAGACCCCCATAGTTTGACGAAGGAAGCAAAGGTACGGATAAAGCGGTGTTACTAGGAGTTCATTCTGACACAACTTTGGTCCAAAAAGGACCATGGTAGTAGGACGGCGCAGTTGTTGGACCACAAGTGCAGTCCCAAATTTGAGGCTTTTATGGACAACATCACCCCCCGTGCCAAATCGTTATTTATTAAATTCAGACTGGGGGTATTGCCTCTTAACACATTTACTGTAAGATGGTGCAAGGAGGTTGAAAAATCAAGATTTTGCCACTGTCCTGAGCAATCTGAGACACTGGCCCATTTTATGTTTTTTTGTCCTAGATATTTGGCGCCCAGGAAGAAATGGATAATCCCACTATGTAGAACAATGGGGATAAGGAAATATAATATATCCTGGCGAATTCTGACTAGTGACACAAGAGACAAGGTGGTCTTTGCCGTTGCTAAGTACCTACAAAATGCTTGGGCTATAAGAACTAGAGAACACACCACTGACTGATTGGATTAGCTATAATTACCCTAGGCCGCAGCTGACTATAATGGGCATGAAACTACGAAGGCTTGGTTGTTAAAGAAAAAGGAAATTTGGCCTTAGTTTTGCACTGTTGTTGCAACTATCTGTATCAACAGCTCATTTTTTGCACACTCTTTGTAGAAAGAAATAAACTATTTTATGGAATTAATTGTAATCAGGTTTCCAGGTCTATAAAACGAGATAGCTGTTCTGTAGTGTTTTAACTAACGAGTTTTTAAATTTTAATTCAGTATAACTACTTGTTTCTCTTTTATAATGTTTTTATGGAATTTGTATTTTTTTTACCATCTATAATCTTATTGTATGGTACTGTCTGTTATTTATTTTATGGCTTTCTGCCGAAATAAAGTTATTTATTGATATTATTGATTAGAACATCATGCTATCGTTGTGGCAGTCCGACTCATCTGGCAAATTCTCCACAGTGCCCAGCAACTGGGAAAGAATGTCAAAAATGTAGAAGAGTAGGGCATTTTGCAAGAGTTTGTAAAGAAGTTCGGAGAGCTGATAGTGAAAGTAGAAGTAAAGTTGCATGCGTCTATGAGGAAAGAGAGAGAGGGGTGGTGTTGTCTGTGAAGAATGATTCTATGAACAAAAATGGGAATGTGGTGAAACAACCTAAATGTACAGTTCTTATTGAAGGTCAAAAGCTAGAATTGATGGTGGATTCTGGATCCCCTTGGACAATCATCATGTGTGATTATTTTGTTCAGAAATTTAGCGAGGTGTGGAGTATGTCCAGTTTAACATGCTCTGATATTGTGGCGGAAAGTTTTGATGGTACTGCTATTGATATAATTGGGTATGTAAACACCATGATCTGTTTTAATGACTGTTCTGCACAGATCAAGTTATATATAGCAAAGAAAGGTATTAATGTGTTGGGGTGGAGAGACCAGGAAGGATTGGGGATAATTATGAATCCCAGGGCTCGTGAACCTGTAATGTTGATTGGGAAAAGTGATAAAGTTAAGTTGATTGTCCACATGTATTTTCTAATACTTTGGGCAAACTGAAAGATTATAGTCACAGGATTAGACTAAAAGAGAATGCTAAACCTTTGGTGCAAAAGTTAAGGAATGTCCCTATTAGTGTGCGTGAGGAATTGAGAGATATGTTGAGGGAAATGGTGAAGCCAGGATATCGGATAATTCCTTGAGGTCATGTGTGGATTTGAGGGCATTGAATGCCAATATTATAGTCAGTTGTCATCATTTACCCAACATAAATGAAGTTGTTAGTCTACTGGATGGAGCAAAAAAATGTCCACACTAGATTTGAGGTCAGCTTGCTACCAAATTGAACTCACTGAGGATTCTAGACATCTGATTGCCTTCATTACACCACAGGGGTTGTTTCAATTTAAACAAATGCCTTTTGGGTTAGCCTCAGCGGCATCAGTATTTCAGAGGGCCATGTTTAATATATTCAAGGACATGGATAAATTTGTGAAGTGTTTCCAAGATGACGTATTGATTTACTCCAAAGATGAAGAGGAACACAAAAAACATCTAGTTAAAGTGTGCTAAGTGTTTAGCATCAATGGATTGACTTTGAGATTTAGGAAATGTCATGTCTTTGTCAAGTCAGTTGATTATTTGGGACATAAGATCTCAGGTGAGGGTGTTGTTCCAAAACAGTCTTTGAATAAAGCCATTATGTATGCACCTGCACCTGACTGTCGAGAAAAACTGTTGTATTTTGCAGGATTATGCAAATACTACAGTAAATTTATTGAAAACTTTGCTACCAAAATTGAACCCTTAAGGGAATTGACGAGGAAAAATTTTGATTTGGTGTGCTCTGAAAGGGAGGAGAGTGCATTTAATACTATTAAAAGAGAGATTGCTGATGCACCCACACTCAAACCATTTAATGTCCAGGCACAGTGTGTGGTAACGGTGGATGCTAGTATGTATGGTGTAGGTGGTGTGTTGTCCCAAAGATGTGGCAAGGAAATGTGAAATGTTACATTTGCATCACGTACCCTAACTGATGCGGAGAGGAGGTATGCGGTATAGAGAAAGAGTTATTAGCTTGTGTCTGGCCGATTGAGCATTTTCAGAATTATATTTGGGGTTCGCGTTTTGTTCTCCAAACTGATCACAAACCTTTATTGGGTATTCTATCTCCAGGTGGAGGGTGGAATGCGACAGCCCGTATTGCTAGATTAGTTTCGAAATTGCAACAGTATTCTTTTCATGTGGAATATGTGCCAGGAAATGTGGCTGATTGTTTGTCACGGCTACCTCAGAATGATTTGGAGGCTCAGGATAAGTGCGGAAATGGTGACATTAACATTGTTTCGGTAGTGTCTGAATTTATTTTGGAAGAGTTTAAAGCAATTGAAGAAAAAGACTGGCTTGATAAAGACCAAAGAGATTTGATTTTGCAAGAGGTAAGACGATATTTGAGGCTTGGTTGGCCGAGGAAAGAGTGTATCCGGGAAGAGGTGATGCCTTTCTTTAAGGTAAAAGATGATTTAGAAATTGAAAATGAGTTAGTATTCAAAGGGGGGAAGTGTGTTCCACCCGAAGGCATGCAGGCAGTCATTTTGAAGTTGGCGCATGAAGGGCATCCTGGAATGTCGTCTATGCAAAGGCTCATACACACTTCCTTTTGGTGGCCGGGAATGGACAAGATGGCAGAGAGGACAGTCAGGGAGTGCGGGTATGTAAGAGTGCTGAAAAGATGTTGAGGACAGTGCCAGCTCCATTATGTCCTGTTCAGTGGCCTGATTCTCCGTGGCAAAAATTGGGCTTTGATATTTCGGGTCCGTTTTTGTTTTTGCCTCATGAGGCTCGGTTTACTTTGGTGTTAGTGGATTATCACTGCAAATGGCCTGAGGTGAAGATGGTACCACTGGTCACGACGAATGTGGTGATTGAGTTTTTCAAAGAGGTGTTTGCCAAAGAGGGATATACTGAAACCATTGTGTCAGACAATGGTGTTCAGTTGGTGTTGAAGGAGATGCAAAGGTTCCTCAAATATTGCAATATTAGGCATGCTACTACTTTGTTATATGAACCACAAGAGAATTGACAGGTTGAGAGACTTAATCCAGTTTTGAAGGAGTGTATTTGTTGGGCGCGTGGTTTTGGAGGGTTGTGGAAGGAGAAAGTGAGAGAGAAATTATGGCATTATCGTATCACTCCTCACAGTACCACTGGTGTTAGCCCTTTCAGGCTGTTAAGGGGTAGGGATCCCGTATCCAAATTGTGTCCATGGTGGTTTAAAAGGAAACATAACAAGGAGTTTGAGAATGTTCATGTAGAAAAGATCGGAGATTATGTGAGACTGAAGCAAGAGAAGAGTAAGGAGGCGTATGATAAAAAGTGGAGAGTAAAGGATCCAGTGTTTGTCGTGGGAGATTGGGTTAAGGTAAGAAAACCCCGGTTGATAAGGAAGGGTATGTCCAGATTTAGTAAGGCCATGAAAGTGATAAAAGTGTTCAGGAAGAAAGTGGTTACACAAGATGGGAAAGTGTGGAATGTGAGCAGACTGGCTAAGTGTATTCCTGAATGTGGGGAAACACAAAGTGAAAATTCTGCTGTTTCTGGACCCATTGTCTACCAAAATCGTGAGGAATTTGCTTTTGGGAATATAAGCCAGGAAAATGCATGCACTGGAAGGGGAGAAAGTGAGATTCCTGGGCGCATAGACTGTAGGGAAAGTGACAGACTATGTAGCATGGAAAGTTTGGAGGATTCCATAGCCTCAAGAGTAAAGTTGGAGGGTCGTTCCAGACATATGTCTACTTGACTTATGGACTATGTGTGAATAAGGAAAATATATGTACAATAATTATTTTTCATTGAATGTTACTCTGTTTTCTCTATTTGTTTTCTCTCCTTTTATGTACTTGTTTCTGTTAATTTTAACGGGGAAAATGTGTTGTATTTGGAAATGTAAGTTCCCTTTAAGGAACTTTGGGGTGGAATGGAGAATGGTGATGGGAAGAGAATGTGTGGGCGAAGGGCATTCTAGCTGGGGAGATCAGGACGACGGTTGTTGGTGCATGTTACGGAATAAATCTTCTTGAAAATCGTTTGGCTCTGTAATTTAAGGTTATTACACCCATGTTAATTCAGTTGGCCTAATGATGACAGGTTCAGTATGGAACTACACTGTAGGATGCAGAGTTGGGGGCTAGAGGTCTTCCTTTTGGTTTAGTAGGGTCACATGGAAAGTAGCAGGGTGGCAGCTACTCAATATGCTCTCTTGCATGCATGTGAGCTAACTAGGAAGTTTAAAACATGATGGCAGATGTTTATTGTTTGTCTGTGAAAGGATGCTTGACCCTGCTCTGTACACAAAACAACTAGCGAGTACCTGTGAACTCCAAACGTTTGGACAACTTTCTGTGACGATGCCCTTGTGAAACAGAACCCCAGAGTATGTTTTTTCGAAGTGGAAAAATCAACACAAGTTGACAGAAGCTGTAGTCGAAAGGGGTGGGGGAGCAATGCACAGGCCAAAGTGCAATAGAAAAGCTTGTAAATGTTCAGAAAGTACATTTGTGTGTTTGAAGTTGACACAGGAGGTTCACAGAGGTGATCTATGAACAAAAATTCTTAGGAGCATTCTAAGTGTTACTATCAGTTTACAACTTAAAGACTGTCACATAATCAGGCAGCATATAATGGACCCTACATTAGGAAGCCCTGGGAAAGCCATAAGGTGGCCACCTCACTCCATGTTATCATGGACATTCTTCCCAGGCTTTCTTGGGGCAATAGAATGAATTCATGGGAGTTGTAGGCTTGGTTTTCTTTTATTTATGTGCTTGGATGAGCATATCTGAGAGCAGTTGTTGTTTAAAGGTTCAGGACTGGCTATGATTTATATGGAAAAGGTGGACATTCTACAAGGTTAATAAGTATTGCCCTTGACAACTTTTCTTCTCAGTGAGACAGTTGTGCATGAACATGCAAGGTGGCCACCTTAGAATGTTTTTCCTTAGTGCAAAAGAAAAGTCATTGCAGAATGGCTGATCTGGACACCCACACACGTGTGGCAAAGATCCTAGAATGCTTTTTCTTAAAGCATAAGAAAATGATTGCATGATGAGTGCTGTGCAAACAGAAAATTCACAGTTGCTATTTTGGAATGTTTATTCTTATACAGTAAGAACAATTATTCTATAGTGGGTGGTGGTCATCTTGGAAAACATTTTCATAAGCATGAGAAAAAAAAATAAGATGGCTACCTAGCATGTGCACATGCAACTATCTTCAAATGGTTTAGAAACATTCAAGGTGACTTAACATTAGTACAGCCATTGGTACAGCACAAGAATGTTCAACTAATCCAAAGAGAGTGAGGAAGAAATCCTTCATGGACACGCCAAGCACAATTGTGGGGAAGAAAAACATTGAATCATGAGAAGGGAACTGAAGTAGACAAGAAAGCCATCAAATCAGAATTAGGGGACAAAAACAAAGCCCACTTTAAGTCTGTATTGGATATAATATGTATGTTGCCTACTGGCAACTAAAGGTGTTGCCCTACTAGACCTTAACATTGGCTAAATTGCCCCAGAACTCTACAGAGATTTGCTTTATTTTTAATGCAAACTAAATATGTATTCTTTAGAGTACAAAATTGCTTTAGGAGAATGTGACCCACTGTGTGACATTGCTTTAATTAATATTTATTGGATTTTCGTGATAATGTAGACTTGTAGAAATGGCAAATGTATAATTGACGCTTCGATTTTCTCATGTAATCGTGTTACAGTTAAAGTGGATTTTTTTGATTGACTGTTGTTCAGTGTTTTTGTAAAATAATTACATTTTCAAAGACTCCCCATGCTTCACTCAACCCGACTTTTTTGTTCTAACCATTATTGCTTCGTTACTTGCAAGGTTTAACTATCTGCTGATTGCTTTTTTAAAATACTTTTAGCATAATTTACATTTTTCTAAAACGGAATTTGGCCTGAAAGACAATCATTTGCAATTCCTTATTATGGGCCTCTATTAATTATGAAGGATCTGGTTATAAGACTTACCAGTCCCATTAGAAATATGAGACGAGAAAAACATGTCAAAATTGTCAAAATAAGTATGATTTCTGAATTTTATTGCCCAAGAGCTAATGGCCCCTTGCATACTCTCCTGCAAAATTACCAATACCGCTCGTTTCAGTTAATATGGTGATAGCAATAAAAGCTATTTTGGTGGGCGACTCATAATGAGAGCCTTGGACGCAGTTGTTGCAGTTGTATTTTCGGGAGCAAAAATATGTTTGAGTTCCTAAAAATGTCAACAAGGTTTTTATCAACATGGTTTTAAGTAAAGTGAAGACTACCTACTCACATAATCGCACGATCATCTTTTCAATCGCAAATGCATAGTTTCATTCCAGTTATGGTTAATGCTTTGAAAAATATACATGAATTAAGAATTTTGCATATTCTGCCTACTATCACTTATATGCAGTCCGGTCACAGACAAAGCCACCACAGAATATGACCAAATAGGTAAAAGAGAACTTGGAGGCCTGCCAAGATATCTGACAAATGACAGTAATATTTTTATTGAAGCAAAAAATAAACGTGAATGCATGGTATCCCTAAAGCAGGGCAAGTGGACAGGGCATCATAAAAAGGTGGCTTGCCAAGGAAATCACATATAGTACACAACAAAGGGAAACTTAGTCAACAGTAGTCAACAGTAGGATTAATTGTAGAAACCGCAAGCATCAGCAACCACACAAAAAGAAGGGAAAGTACAAAACAAATATATTCAGAGCTTTAGTGAGTCAATTACATACATTGAGAATTGTATACTACAGCACTAAAGCACTTTCATAACAAAAACCAGAGCTAGATGGAACACAAATTAGCCTAAAAGAGGTCAAGGGAAATTTAAGATCCAAGGAAGTGATACAACAGAATATGAGAGATTGGAATATGCCAGTTTAATCAAAGAATGTGGCAATCATGAAGGGGAACTAAATTGTCTTCCATAAGGAGAGTGTGATGTTAACAGGCTATACTACCAGAATAATTAATTTTAAACATCCTGCTAGGTACACCGTACTCAACCCCATATCTGTGTAGCTTGACAAGAAATAAATCTTTAAGGTATGAAGATGCGTTGTGAAGATGAGAATAGTACACATATTTTTACACATATATATATATATACTTTTGCAATATTTTCAGTACAATCCTGTCTGCCAGTATCCCAGTAGGTGGTTTGGCAGTCCATTGAGTGAGGGCAGGCCACTGTCCTTTGACATGCAAGTGTCAGGACCTCCACCCTTCCAGCCCAGGAAGACCCATTCAGTATGCAGATGTGTGCAGGTGTGACTGAGCATCCTGTGTTTGTGGTTGTCTGGGTGAAATGCGCGAGGGAGCTGTCAACCAGCCCAGCCCAGATGTGGATTGTAAGACACAGAAAAGTTTAAGCGCAGAGAAATGCTCACTTTCTAAAAGTGCCATTTCTAAAATAGTGATATAAAATCCAACTTCACCAGTCAGCAGGATGTTGTATTACCATTCTGGCCATACTAAATATGACCTATTTACCCCTTTCAAATCAGAATCTACCACTCAAACAGTTTATGAGGGTAGCCTTAGTGTTAGCCTATGAAAGGAGCAGGCCTCACAGCAGTGTAAAAATTTTTAGCAGTTTTACACTACCAGGGCATATAGAACACATATGTTCACGTCCTGCCTTTTACTCACATAGCACTCTGCTCTATGGGATACCTAGGGCCTACCTTAGGGATGACATATGTAGAAAAAGGGGAGTTTAAGGCTTGGCAAGTACTTTTAAATGGCAAGTTGAATTGGCAGTGAAACTGCACACACAGGCATTGCAATGTCAGGCCTGAGACATCGTATGTAGGTGGCACAATCAGTGCAGCAGGCCCACTAGTAGCATTTAATCTACACGCCCTGTGCACATGTATTGCACTTTACTAGGGACTTATAAGTAAATTAAATAAGCCAATTGAGTATGAGCCAATGTCACCATGTTTTAAGGGAGAGAGCATATGCCATTTAGCACTGGTTAGCAGTGGTAAAGTGCGCAGAGTCCTATAACCAGCAAAAACATTGTCAAAAAGCAGAGGGAGGCAGGCAAAAAGTTGATGTGACCACCCTATGGCTGTCAAGTCTAACACTTGCTTTATATAGTGCGCTGGGATCTGTTGAAATTAGACCAGGCAAATATTCATCCATGACTTCACCAGCTTAATATGTGCAGGTTGGTGCCTATGAATTTAAAGGAGTAAACATAGGTTTAGGGAACAACGTACCCACAAAACTGTAAACATTACTTAATTAATCAGTGTTTTAGTGTTGAGAAATGGGCTTAGATCTCTTAAATAATGCATCCCCTTCTGGTAATCTATTAAATTGCCTATCAAGGCTCAGATCTTGTTGTCCAAAAAGGTCATCCTGCTGAGATTACTAAATATTTTCACTACACTCCCGGTTAGGATACTGGACTCCTGGTTTCGACAATTGGACACCCTCCTTAGGGAACTGATACAGGATAGGGTTCACCACCAAGTCTCTTGCCAGGTTCTCTGGTGACTTCTGGATGAAGGAATCTTAGGCGCCCCTGATTTTTAATTGTATTTCTTAGCAGCGCAGCTCCAATGAATTACTCAGTGGCTTGATGGACCACATAAGGAACAACGGGGACCCATGGGTTTGTCTACTCATCAAGATGCCCTGTTGGCAAAGCTACTATGCCCAGCAGTCGAGATTCCCCAACTGGTAGTACAACGGACAGTGGCTTTGAAATGTTGGAGGTGGTGTTCAGAGAGGACCACTGGGACTCCCATTTATACCCCCACAACTGCCAGTAGTGAGGCATTCCCATGATGACCTGTTTTCTCTTTTTATGAAGACACAATTGGCCTTCTGGACAGATTCTGGTTTTGTAACAGTGGGAGATTGCTCTCAGCTAAGGACACTGATCCCGCTGGAAGACTTGGTAACCCACTACAACTTGCCCCTGGGCCAATTTTTAGCATACAAAGCACTGACACAAACAGTTGGAGACCTGTGGCCAGGTAGCTGAGATGAACCTGAGACACACGCTGTACTCCAATTACTGATGGGTACCGCACAACACTTGCTGAAATGGATCTACCAAATCCCTATTGGGAATAGTCCAGAAGCCGCTGGTGGCAATCCTGGAGAGATGGTGAGCATTGTTGGGATGGGAACTCACTGACTTAGAAAGGAGTAAGATCATTACATATCCCAAAAGAGTCTCTAGAAACACGAAGCTGAAATACACCTAATTCAATTACATCCACATGACCTACTTGACGCCCCATAATTTACAGGTCATCTATGGTGGGAAGCAAAAAGCCTGCCCCAGATGCACATTTGTAGATGCAGATTTTGGTCACATGATGTGGCAGTGCTGCAACCTGTGTGCGTACTTTGGAATGGTGATTTATACACTTAATACCACTCTGGGTCGCACACTTGCTTGCACAGTGGAGACCTGACTCTTAGGGCTATTTCCTATGTTTTGGGCACGAAGAGGGAGCTCTAGGGGGCAGATTTATATTTTTTCGAGCAAAACTGCGTTAGCGCAGTTTTGCGTGAAAAAGCATAGCGCTGGCTAGCGCCATTCCAAGACGCCGGCCGGGTGCCATATTTATGGAATGGCGCTAGCCGGAGCTAATGCCCTGTTAGTGTCCTTGGAAAAGACGCTAACAGGGTTGGGGAGGGGTAGGGGGAACCGGGGCTTGTGTGATGAATTATGGTGATACATTGTTTAGAGGCAAAAATTGCTTCTAAGCAGTGTAGCGCCATTCTCTGGCGCACAACCCCCATGGACATGGCTCCTCTCTTAGTAAAGACAGGAGCCATGCCCACCACCCCAATGGCCATGCCCAGGGGACAAATGACCTTGGGCATGGCCCTTGAGAACCAGGGCCGTGCAGAGGGCCCCAAGTCAGGGCCCTGAGCCGTGTTGGGAAAAAAAACAAAAAATACTTACCCAGACTTACCTGGGATGGGTCCCCCTTCCTTAGGTGTCCCCCTGATGTGGGTGGAGGTGGGTGGGGGCGTCCCTTGGGCCACGGAAGGGCACCTGTGGGCAATTTCCATAGTCTCCAACCATGGAAAAATGCCTACAGCTCCCCTTACGCCTGCCCATACCCAAGCATTAAATAGTGACGCTAAGCAAGCTTAGCGCCATTATTTAAGGGCCCCATCCCTCCGTGCTGGAATTTAGCACTGGGGATAAATATGGCGCAAAGGCCATATCGTCCTTTTCTGGACAGGAATGCCTACCTTGCATCTCATTGATGCAAGGTAGGTTTTCCCCCCCAGACGTTAACTCCATAACTTTGGCGCTAGACAAATAAAATGACGCTAATTCAGCAGAAACCGAATATAAATAAGGGCCTAGATTAATTGATCTGACCCTGGCATTGACCAAGTGATGAAAAGCAATGACGTGAAGGTCGGGTTGGGCCTGGCGGTTACAACTTGGGTGAAGGACGTCAAGACTTGTCTAGGGCTGAAGAAAGACCTCTATCAGAGACAATCCTGAATAGCAGGGTTGTGGGTGGAAGTACTGGAGGCCTGGGAACACCCAAAGGAGGATTCACAAGATGATGTAGAGGAAACGGATACACCAACCGAAGGCCAGAGAGGACCCCCTTGGAGTCAAAGATGCCTACGATGATATACACTCTAATGTCGGGATGGAGGCAGCCACAGAGGTGGAAGTGTATACTCTAATGGCTGTAAAAGTGCGAAAATGGGAGGCTCTGCCCTCCCCCCCCAACCAGCCTGCTACCTCCTCTCTCCCACAGTAGATGGCTAGTCGTGGACAATGTGCAGACCTGGACTTTTTCACCCCCTTCCCCTGTGGGCCACTGAGTGGCCCCCAGATATTTTCATAGGGGATACTCTGATGTTACTGCTTCAGACTGGTGAATCGACCCCAAGACTGTTTAGTTCGCTTTCTTCTTAGTTTTAAGAAATTTAACATTTTGGCATCTACGGTTCCCCTTGGTGATACCATAGAATGTTAGCATGCACACACAAATAGGCTAAATGAAGTAATCAACATGAGTCATGGATTTAACTGAAAGTTGAGGTTGACTGACTCCTACCACACGCGCTATGGAGGACAAACATAGACCACAGAAATCGCAAGACCCCTCAGTATCACCTGAAGAACAAGTGATCGGACACAAAGGGTAGAATATTATGCTGTTAAACATAATGTAGATTTTCCAAATAATTTATGATGGAAAGTCTTAATTGTATTAAAGACACAGAGGCTAGTATTATGCTTTCTTTTCTTTCTTTATTTTCATTAGCAGCTGCAGTCAATAAAAACAACCAATCCCATAAAGTTTGCAGAACGAGCAACTAATGGGAATCAAAGGAGAAGATATGACCAATCAGGACACAATACACTTGGAGATATACCAATCCTGACTACAAGCAGCCCTCTTTTCTTCTGTGAGATAGTCAAGTGAAGGATTTAAACACTGGAAATATACAAGCAATTATACAGGCGGCTAAGATAAACGCAAACAGGTCTTGAATTCTGTTTAGGGCAGGAGAAGAGGAGTTCTTAATGGAGTGATGAAAAAGAGGATCCAGTCGTAACGTTGATTGGGAAGGATTGAAGCTATGAGTGATAACTGTATCCGGAGTATTAGGCAGTAGTAGACGATGGAGCATTGGTAGAAACTATAGGGGGGGTAATAAGAGAACAAAGTTAGCGTAAAATTCGGTGGGATAATACTCGCCTCCATGTCTTTAATAAAATTAAAACTTTCCATCATAAATTATTTGGAAAATCTACATTTTATGACAAGACCGGAGGCTCCTATTATGCTTGTTTAAAGCATATTAATTACTAGAGAAGTTGCAGTATTAACAGGTTTACAATAAAAGGTACGAAAATTGAAATCATTTGACCAATCTGCCGATCTCAGAATGTCTTCCAAACGGGAACCGGCCCAGAAGGCTTTGGACGCCATAGCTCCTCTAGAAGAGTGAGCTCCAAATTTTGAGGTATCGATGCCTGCGAGTGACATTATCCATTTGACCCAACGAACTAAAGTAGGGGAAGAAACAGGTTTATAAGGTTTCCTAAAAGAAATTAAAAGTTGGGAGGTTGAAGACGTTCTGAGATCAGCAGTCTTTTGTTCATATACTTTTAAACAGTTTCCCACACATAACTTTGGGTAATTGGGGAAAAAAGGATAGAAAACAGAAGAGATGTTAGTTTTAGTATGTCTAGAAACATTGAAAAGTACGCCTGTAGGAGTAAAATGTCGAGCAGAAATATCTAGAGCTTTGACATCAGAAAGACATTTAATAGAGACGAGACAAAGTAACATGGTTAACTTAGATGAAAGCATTTTTAAAGACAACAAGTCATTATCTTGCCAGGATAAAAACATTTGTAAAACAAGGTTAACGTCCCATAAGGCGGTATATTTGGGAAGAGGAGGATTGGAAAATTTTACTCCCTTTAAGAGTTGACAGATAATAGGATGTCCACCTACAGGTTTACCATTTATAAAAGGATGGTGGAGGGAAATAGCTGACCTATACAGATTGATAGTTCTGTAGGATTTGCCTGAACTAGCTTGAGAAACAAGGAAATTAGCTATTAGGCTTAGATCTGCTGAAAAGGGATCACTAACTTTTCCCAGACACCAGCTAGACCAGATAGACCAAGCGGATTTTTATGCCTTGGATGTACCTGGGGCCCAGGAGTTGTTGATATAAGTTGAAGCTTCAAGTGAAATTCCTGGATAAGATGAGGACCTGACACTTTCCAGGCTGACAGAAGAAGGGATTTGTTGAGGATCAGGTCGTGAGGAAGACCTTGGGGATTGAGAAGGAGGAATGGGAAGGAGGGGAGAAGGACAGGGAAGTCGATAGATAATTCAAGAAGTGGGGGATACCAAACTTGGGAGTGCCAGAACGGAACTACCAGTACTAAAGTGGCTTTCAGGCGCCGAAGATGAGCAAGGACTCTGTTGATCATGATGAAAGGAGGGAAAGCATAATTTATTGATTGAGACCACTCTTGAAGAAATGCATCGGTACCTAGAGCTTGAGGATCTGGTCTCCAACTGAAGAAATGAGGGAGTTGGGAGTTGAGACAAGATGCAAAGAGGTCTATTTGAAAGGGATCCCATTTGCAATGTAACAACTTGAAAACAGAAGAATGAAGTTTCCAGTCGCTGGAGTCGGAGAGATGACGCGAGTACCAGTCTGCCACTGAATTGAGAGAACCTGGCAAGTATTCTGCTTGAATTGAGATTTTTCAGTGAAGGCAGATATCCCAGACGTTTTTGGCTAATTCGGCTACAGGTTTGGATTTGGTACCGTCCAGATGATTGATGTATTTGATCGCAGAGAGATTGTCCATACGGAGAAGGACTGAACAGTGAACTTTGTTTTTGGTAAAGCTTCTGATTGCAAAGGAGCCTGCAAGCATCTCTAAACAATTGATGTGCAATGAAGACTCCCGAGGCGACCATGTGCCTCCAGTCGTTATTTGACCACACCTTGCGCCCCAACCTGTTAGGCTTGCATCGGATTCCAAGACAAGATCTGGGGCTTATGCAAAGATAGTCCTGCCGTTCCAGGCTTCTAGATGATCTAGACACCATTGAAGTTCTGTACGGGATTCGTGATCGAGGGGGATGGAATCTGAATAAGCAAGACCCTTGCGCAGAGGACGAATCTTTAGTCTCTGTAGAGCTCGGTAGTGGAGGGGACCTGGAAAGATCGGTTGAATCGAGGAAGAAAGAAGACCTATAATCCTTGCAAGAGACCTCAGGGAGAGAAAAGTTTGCCATAAGGGGAGGGTTATTTCTGATTTGATGGATTTTATTTTTGATTCTGGGAGTTGAAGAGTGCCTTCAGTAGAATTAACTAGAAAACCTAGGAATTCCATGACTTGTGACGGAATGAAAACTGATTTCTCGTTGTTGATTATGAACCCTAGATCTGAGAGGAGAGAAATGGTGTAAGATAGTTGAGAACGAAGAATAGAGATGTTTTGGTGCATAAGGAGAATATCGTCTAGGTAAATTATTAATCTGAAACCTCTGAGATGAGCTACAATTGGGTTCATTAACTTGGTGAAGCACCAAGGGGCTGAAGAAAGACCGAAGGGTAGGCAAGTAAACTGATAGGTATGATGGAGCCATTGAAACTGAAGACATTTTCTGTGAGAGTAGTGAATGGGTACTGTTAGATACGCATCTCAAAGGTCCAGACCGACCATCCAGTCATTCAAAAGAAGTGAATCTCTGAGCTGTAGAATTGTTTCCATCTTGAAATGGCGATAAATGACAAATTGATTGAACTGTTTGAGATTGATCACTGGTCTGATTTTTTTGTTTTTCCTGACGACTAGAAAAATTGAACTTATAAAGCTTGATTGATGAGGTTGGGCGCGTTGAATGGCATGTTTTCAAAGAAGTTCTTGTATTTCGGAGAAGATAAGATTTGAGGTTTCTGAAGAGAATTTGAGAGGGGGGGACGAGACATTTGAAAAGGTGTTTCTTAAAGTTCTATTGGATAACCTTTGACGGTGTTGAGAACCCAAGGATCTAAGGTGATCTCTTTCTACCTGTGGAGAAAACATTTTAGACGACCCCCTATAGAAAGATTGCCAGAAAATTGGCTTACCTGTGGTATTATATGCTTTGGAGCTATGCTGATTCCTGCCCCTCTGGATCGTTGGGGCTAGAATTGCAGACGGAAGTCTTGCTGCTGTGAATTATAGGAGCCTGTGAAGCCTTGATTTCTGGCAAACCGGCCAGTAAAGTGTCCCCTTCCTCTACCGGCCTTGGCAAAAACCTGTGTGTTGAACACTTTTTAAAGAAATTGCTGGGCCTTGTCTAAAGAGGCAAAAGTTGTAATGTATCTACTTAATTCTTTAATAAAAGAATCTCCAAAGAGAAGTCCGTCAGGTTTAGGACCTGGATCCATAGCGGCCAGATTTGCAAGTTTAGGATCCAATTTCAGCAGTAGCCCTTTACGACGTTCGTGTATCATGGTGGAGTTTTGTGTTGCGAGAAGACAGAAGGCTTGCTGTATCCAGAGAGATAGTTCTTCAGGATCTATAGAATCATCATTGAGCCTGGTGGATTCAGCCATATCAAAAGTAAGGGCTAGTGGACCAACAATGTTGAGTACTTTGTCCTGGCAGACTGACCAGACTCTGTCTACTCCCTTGCGAGGATCTTTTCCGAATTTAGAGAAGAAGGTTATCATCGAAGAGTCGATTGATGGTGTGGACGTAATATGTAGAGGAAGCAAGGGCCTAGGGCACTCAGAACAGAGTTTGGAACATACTTGTTTGTCTAGAGGGAGCCGTAATTTAGCAGTGATGTAATTTGCTACGTGCTCAGAGGGCAGCCATTCCGTGGAATTAGGGTGATGGATTAATTTGGGATCAAACATAGGATTGCCTTCAGCGTCAAAGAGGGGTGAAGGAAGCTGATCGGATGACGCTGATTTTGCTCTTTTAGGGGAGGCCCAATCCAAAAATCAGAAGAACGTATTTCATGAATATCTTTATCGGACTCAATGTCGTTCATGTCATCATCTGTGTCTTTAATATCTCCTATCACAATCTTATGGGTTGTGGGTATATGCTTTGTTTTTGTTTTACTTTTTAAACCCATGGTATTTTTCCCCTCCACAGTAGGAGGCCTGTGAGGAACTTCGTCCTCCGTCCTGTGTGAGTTCGACTCACTGTTCATTAGCGCAGAAGAGGCGTTGGGCTGCTTAGAAAAAGAAGCCTCCGTGGCTTTGCCCTTTCTGCTTTCCCCCGCAAAATGGGCCAATTGTGATTGAGAAAGAAAAGATGAGACAGTATTTTCAATTTGCTTCGAACATTTTGACATAGAGGCAGAAACTGCCTTTGGTACAGAGGATTGAATGAACTTATTTAGATTATTTGAAAAAGCCTCTCCAGAGTCATCATTTTCAGTGAAAAATGCTGAAAAATCCATATTACTGAAAGAAACAAGGAAAACTGTTAAACAGGGGGTTAAATTTAGTAAGGGGAAGTATTAAAACAAGATTTCTGTGACTCACAAACTGTCTGCCAACCAGAAGGCACAAATGATGAAGCCACGCCTCAGTGAGGAAAGGGCAGTGAAGGCAAGTCGAGTTCTGAACGACGCAAGGAAACAGCCGATGAGAATTGAAAACAGCTGATAGTCGGCAGTTTGAAGTCAATAAAGGGCTAAATTTAGATGGAGACGTTTGCGCGTTAGGAGAGTAGCGCGCACAAAGCCGGCAATAAAAGCGAGTGAGACGTGTGTGACAGGCATCCACAATAGAACGCTGAGAACGGAATCTCAGCGCAAGGGAAGCGGTCGGGTTTTTCGAGGGGCATAAGAAGGGAAAAACAAATAATGGAAAGAAACCAGGCAAACGTGCTAGCGCTCGCTCAAAGCTTACATATGAAAAAACATAACATTAGTTCTCTAACATCATATAAATATTAAGCAATAAACATATTCAGAGCACCAAAAAGATATACTTATCTTGACTGTGAGCAGCAAGAAAAGAGGGCTGCTTGCAGTCAGGATTGGTATATCTTCAAGTGTATTGTGTCCTGATTGGTCATATCTTCTCCTTTGTTTCCCATTGGTTGCTCGTTCTGCAAACCTTATGGGATTGGTTGTTTTTATTGACTACAGCTGCTATTGAAAATAAAGCACGAAAATAAAGCATAATAGGAGCCTCGGGTCTTGTCGTAAAATTCTGTTACCAAACACTTAAACCTGTACAATTTAATGTAAATGTACCACCTATATGTGCTTTTATCCACAGACTGACATTCTGTGGAGACAGCCTGAATGCTTATATATAGTAAAACTGCTGTCATGAACAACTACTGTATAACTTAATTGCCAATAAAAAATATGTTTACAGAAAATGTGTGTTCTAGTGTGTGCATTTTCCCCTATTACCTTCATCTATACTCGCCGCCTTTGTTTTACTTTTCTCGCAAAAGTAGAATTGCATATTAACTATAGACATGAAACTTGAAAGTATGTTGGTGCACAGAGACCCTGTAGCTACAAAGTGTGGATTAAATTCATACTTGGGGGCATATTTATACTCCGTTTGCGCCGAATTAGCGTCGTTTTTTTCGACGCAAATTCGGCGCAAAACTAATGCCATATTTATACTTTGGCGTTAGACGCGTCTAGCGCCAAAGTATGGGCAAATAGCGTCATTTTTTTGCGTGAACGCCTTCCTTGCGTTAATGAGATGCAAGGAAGGCGTTCCCGTCTAAAAAAATGACGGCGACGCAAATGCGTCGTATTTATACTCCCGGGCAAAAATCACGCCCGGGAGTGGTCGGGTCAAAAAACCCCGCATTTGCGCCACTTTTTAACGCCTGGGTCAGGGTAGGCGTTAAGGGGCCTGTGGGCTCAAAATGAGCCCACAGGTGCCCTCCCATGCCCCCAGGGACCCCCCCTGCCACCCTTGCCCACCCCAGGAGGACACCCAAGGATGGAGGGACCCACCCCAGGGACATTCAGGTAAGTTCAGGTAAGTATAAATTTTTATTTTTTTATATTTTTTTTTTGGCATAGGGGGGCCTGATTTGTGCCCCCTACATGCCACAATGCCCAATGACCATGCCCAGGGGACAGAAGTCCCCTGGGCATGGCCATTGGGCAAGGGGGCATGACTCCTGTCTTTACTAAGACAGGAGTCATGTAAATGGCGTCTGGGCGTCGTTTAAAATGGCGCAAATCGGGTTAAGACGATTTTTTAGCGTCAACCTGACTTGCGCCATTTTAAGACGCCCTAACGCCATTTTTCCCAACGCCGGCGCTGCCTGGTGTATGTGGTTTTTTTCCACGCACACCAGGCAGCGCCGGTCTGCTTGCGCCAGCTAACGCCACTCAATAAATACGGCGCCTGCATGGCGCTTCAGAATGGCGTTAGCCGGCGCAAAATTTTTTGACGCTAAACTGCGTTAGCGCAGTTTAGCGTCAAAAAGTATAAATACGGGCCTTGATACCTTTTTATCCTGACAGGCGAAAGTAGTTGTAAGTGTATCCGTGCTGCACATATAATAAATATGCCATTATTATATGGAATACATGTATTATTCAAGGCTAAGAATGTCCTACATTTCGCAAGAAACATCATTAAGTGTGATTGCTGATAGCCTACAGTAATTTAAAATCTTTTTATATCCACTGGAATATTGAAGTTGGCATTAAAGGACTTTAATCTGTTTGATCACACCTAAAGCAAATCTTTTGATCACAGTGCGAGGAACAGATTTAGATTACGTTTTGTGTGGCCAGCACTTTGTGCGCTCATATACTTTATGCATTAATTATAGACAAACATGGAGCGGGGTTATCAATGTGGTTCCTTTGCATCACGCTCAGCAACAAATGGTATAGGCTCAACTGTTGTGTTAACTTTCTTTTTTAACTCAAAGAATCGTTTCAAATCTAAATCTGTTGAGAAACTATGAGTAAATCTTCTCACTTACAGGTTCCAACACATGTTATATTTTATTTCACGATTAAATTTTAATGAAAAAATAATTCATATTTACTAAAACAATATATTCAAAGATTAGAACAGGGCATCGTAATTTGTTTGCATGGAGGTACAGGAGACGAAAATGTAATGTACAACATAAAAATGACAAATAATTAAAAATCATAGAATTGACATATTTTAGCTATTGACTGCCTCTCAAGAAAGTAGCACATTAATGTTGAACACAAGTAAACAAAAACTGCAGTAAGAGGGTTTTAATGTAATGGCTCAGTGAATAACATGAAAATGATTATCTCCCTTGATTTCGAAGCAAGCTTTAATTATAGTGGCAAAGGGATTAAAGCTTGTACAGAATGTCATCACTGTGTAAAAAAAAAACGTAGCGGGACCAGAACAAAAATAATTCACCTACAAAACGGCAATGGTGGCTGCCTATAGGTGATGATTTAGTTTTTGCCAAAATAACTAAACGTTATTCCTTTTAAGATGCAGGCTTATTCTTATTAAAAAAATATATAACCACTCCAAAAGTACTGCAGATTGTAAAACTGACATAAAACTTTCATATTAGAAAAATATTTTCCTTTGACATTATAAGAAAATGAACGTTTATATTAAAAAGATAGCAAAATACAAAAGAGGCTTACCAGGCAGGCACACCATCAAAAATCATGCAAAAATATTAATGTCTTAAAACCGTTATTAGGAGCTCTAAGGTGGAGATTATTCATTGGTCCCTCTGTGAAATCCCCTAAATCTACGAGCCTGCTATACCATTCATGAACAAGAGGGGCATTCACTGAGTGACTGCATGAAAAATGGGATCTCACTCCAAATAGTATTTTTAAGGTGATAATCTGACCTGAGAGACGCTGAGCAGCTCAAAGATCCATTCCTTCCCTTCCCTCAGAGACTGCACCTGCATGTTTATGAACTGCAATGGAGGAAGAAAGGTGAGGGCAGAGGTAGAGCGTAGTGACAGCATGGATGAACAGGGGTCTTGTGTTGACTCATCTGCTCTGTGGAGATTGATGTAGCCAAGGATTGCTGGCGGGGAAATGAAGCTTCCCACAAGTGCAGTGGCACCTACCTCAGGATCAAGGGGCTATAATGGGTTTTGACAGTGCTGGGACATCATGCCACAGCCCCACAATGGTTCAAACAATTGAAATCCTAGCCATGACTGGGAAAATGTTGAGGGGGAATTCTGAGGACATCTTCAAGACACACAAAGGGGCTTATTATGACTTTGGCAGACATCCTGATAGGTAGGTTTGCCGCCAGTGTGGCAGCCTTCCCACCGTGGCCAAACTCTGTTTTCACCCATTGCCCCAGCAGGAAACAGCCTACAGTAATGTCTCAGGCTTTTAATAGAGCCAGTGGCAATGCTGTAGTGCGTAGGGTGCACCAGCACCCGTCCAATGTTCACGGTCAGAGAACATTGCGACGTGGATGGCCAGAGGGGTCCTCTGCACCCCGTTTCCACCAGCCTTTTTATGGCGGTGCTACCACAATGTAACCACTAGTAGAGAAGGGGGTAGTAATCCCCAGGGCAGCGCTGCCCTGGCAGATTAGGACCACCAGCACTGCCAGACCAACATGAAGTCGTATTCTGGCGGTGCAGGCGGTCCGTCCACAGTAATACTGCCGCGGTCGTAATATGGTGCTCAGACCACTACATTGGTGGCGGTCTGACCGCCACCGTGACCTTGGTGGTCATTAGACCTCCAGGGTCGTAATGAGGCTCAAAATGTCCTGTGAAAGAAGTGGAAGCTCCACATAATTACTCTTACTCCTGAACCTGTGCTGAGAAACTATGAAGAGAAATAAAGTCACGCTGCCAATCAAGAGAGAACTGGTTGATATGCTAGGGAATGGTACAACAGGATATCCTTTCAAGCGGAAACTTGGTAATCAACCAAAGAACTATGGGCCCCACTACAAACCTGGTGGTCTAATTACTGCCAGGGTCATGGTGGCAGTCAGCACCATATTACACCCTACGCACTACAACATTGGCGCTGGCTCTTTTATGAGCCAGAGAAAATGCTGTAGGCCGTTTCCCACTGTGCCAGGGGGCAGAAACTGAGTTTTCACCCGCTGACCCAGCGGGAAACTCGTAATGGGCCCAGCAGGGAGGCTGCCACACTGGCGGCAACCTACCTGTCGGGACTTCAGCAGATGGGCTTTTCTGTCCGCCGAAGTCATAACAAGCACCTATGTGTTTACAGAAATTGAGTAGAGCGGCTGAGTGCTTCCTGATCCAACTTAAAAAACTGAGGAGTTTTCTAGCTGTATCTTTAGACTGGAAAGTGTACACCGGCAAGGAAATATTTGTCTTCAGTAACAGCATGACAGCCTTGATGGTTCTGTGACTCTATCCCCAAAACTTAGGTGCCCAATAGGAAAATCAACTGGTGCTATACCAGGACACCTTGAGTTTCCTATAAATGCATCATTCTCCAAACAAACGATAGCTACCATTCTTCTCTGTCTTGCTGTTTTTATAGTATTTATCAGAGACTTTGCAGAGAAATGCACCTGTGCTGATTTGATTCCTACTATCTGAACAGTTCAAGGGAATACTACTCTTGGCAACAGACAATCAAATGGTGCTACCATGTAGATCAGCACCTGCTACTTAAGGAGTGGCCAAAAATTGTAACATGTTGGTTGTATGAATTTTCAGAAAAATCTAAATCACGTAAAAGGAAGATCTGAAAACAATGAAAATCAGTTTTCACTACAAATACAATCAGTGAATTAAAGCAACTTTCTATTTGACCCAGCACAGAATTGCAATGGGTTTTGTTCGGCCTTGTTTGATGTATTATCCATTGGTGGATTTATGTTATATGATTTCCATCTAGCAATAAATTTGAATAAATGTTAAAATATCTAATTAGTTAAATAAGACATATGATTATAAACCTAAACAAATGTAAGCAATTAAAGTCTAGCTTTCCAATGTTTTTTTAATCTGTAAGTGCAAATTTCGCCCACAGGTTGGGGAAAACGCACATATTGCACATGGCTGATTCCACAAAATGTATTAGGGCCTGAATAATTATATAACTAGGCAGTACTTTGTGAGGCAGCCATGCAGACCAGCCATTTGCTAAATTTCCGCACAGAAGTATCATCAATAGTGTGAAAGGATATGAAACTCAACAAGGCTGAAAAAAACACATTTGGGTTATGGTTGAATCCACAAAATACATTTTACACTGGGCCAAATTAAGCTGCTTTTTATGCAGAGAAGCCATGTGCAAAATTTGCACATGGGGCTTCACAAATGGTGTGAAGGTAATAAAATCATATGTACCTGCTTCTACACCTTTTTATACCTACTTTCCTACCATTGTGCCTGTTGAAACTTGGCATCAGTTAGGTGCATGGAGCAACAGGGACAAATTTACAAACATAACCAAGAGTGAATTTACAGCTCTCTACTATGTACATTAACATTCAGTGAGGATCAAGCCTTTGGTGTATACACATTCATATGTAGCTCTGTAGCACTTTATTTTGGTACAAATTAACTTATTTGCATTTTTTCATTTGATGATTTGGGTGAGGATGTTCAGGCCTGTTTACGTCAGCAGTTCTTTTACCCACCTGATGATGGATGCATTGCTAATCAAAGAATTGGACACAAAAAAATGCTATGTGGACAAGCCACTACATGTGCAGGAGGAACCAAGTTGGAGCTGAACCATGGTTTGGTTTCACCTAAGAGCCAAAAAAAAAAATCTATCCCTCAAAAATCATTGAAATCATTGAGTAATGCCATATGTTTAATATTAGATTATAGTGACACAGAGTTGTTTGTTTAAATAACACAATTGCAATGATTTCACCTCCGGATTCCACTCTTGGAGTCTGCATTTCAGCCACCAGGGCTCCCTTGTCACTTTATTTAAATCAAAGCACTGTATATGTTAATATTACCGGTATTCAATGACTTAACCTCCAGGCATTCAGACTTGAGGGCATATTTTTGCTCAAGAAGCCTTGCCAATGCACTCTTTCTGTGGAATGCATTTTTTGAAAAGGCTAATACTTTTCCTCAAATGAGTTCTGAAAGAGGGTTCAAGGTCTGACCAAGTACTACAATACCTTGATGAATTTTAATGGTGAAAAATAATGAGAGGGACAGGGAGAATAATGGTCCAGTGTACAGTCTCCCAAAGCCTATGTACGTAAATGAAAATAGGTACACTGTTCCAATAAGTAGGTATGCAGGAAGAGAGAGGGGGTCAGTATTGGCAGGAGAGCCCTCACGCATCCACTAGGATGCTGAGCATCATCATTGGGCTAACTCCTTCGTCAGACCGGTACTGCAATGTGTGGCGGGCCTACCACACTTTGGTGGTGGCACTCAACTGAAAGTAGTGTAATAATTGGAGATAAGGTCTGCGAGAAATACAGAGAAAAGGAGAGAAAAAGGGATGTGGTTCAGATTGACTCTGACCCATAAGCATCATAATTTAATGAATCAGGATAAGGATCAGGCCAAGATTAAAAAGAATGGGAGTGGGAACTGGGAGTAATGTCCCACAGCACTCCAAAGAAAGGAAAAAGGAAGTGTGCCTAGTCCTAACAGTAAATGGTCAACATGTTTCGCGCCGCTTTGGTCACAAAAATGATCCTCTGGCGCTTCATCAGGACCTGCATAAATACTTCTCCTAATTATATGAAACAAAGTGAAATAAGTGCTAAATAGTCACTTACAGACCGAAGACAATTTTGTCACCGTCACATAGTGGATGAGTCGCCCATCCCATAATCGAGAAACGGCAACATAGGCATGCGCGAACCTCAAGTCAAAGGGAGAATATTAATGTCTTCCCGAGACGGCAGTTAACCTACCCGGGATCGCGTGTCTGACGAAGGAGTTAGCCCAATGATGATGCTCAGCATCCTAGTGGCTCTCCTGCCAATACTGACCCCCTTTCTTTCCCTGCATACCTACTTATTGGAACAGTGTACCTATTTTCATTTACGAATTTTAATGGTGGCCAGAGAAGGAGAGCCACGGTAATGTAGGAGACTGGTGCTGACATTTAACTATCTGGCATGTATTTTCAAAATCCAGTTGGTGGCAGAAAGTGTCATGTGTCTGTATATTTCTGTGTAATTAACTGGATTTGGTAGGCATGGTTTTGTTTTGAAAGCAGGCAAACTGAAAGAAAGTTAGGATTAGTTCATGAAGGTTACAGGTAGGAACGAATAATGCAGTGAGGTTTATGCAGCAGCTTTTGTATCATCTGAACATCACATTCAAGGTGATGGTACCAGGCTTAAATTTCTGCAGGCAGATGGCACTTTCCATGACAGCACTGGAGAAGCAACACCAGAGAATCAGGGTCATGGACTAGGTACAAAAGGATATGCGGTATGGTTAAGATTTTTAACACTACAATAGAGTGGCTACAGTAGGACTCAGTGATTTAAACTGTTGAGATGTTCTCTGATATGCTGAAAGTGTGGGGTGTGAGCCTCTAATAGGAAGGGTGTTGGTGCAGAAAAGAGTGGCCAGAGGACTGGAAACAAAATGCACAATGTCTTTTTTAATTTACTGGCACTGCTTGTGATGAGGTTGTGAAGCAGGGCATTTAGTAATTGAAAGGTGATGTTTGTGGTTGATAAATAGGCAGTGGTGGGAGTGATCAACATGAGGTGCACCAATGACCATTGGATGCTGTGTTTGTTGAGAGAACTGATTTTGTGTGTTGCAATGGAGCATTGTGTTTCAAGATAGGCAAATTCATGGACTTGACAGTGAAGTGGCTGACATGCCTTCTCATACATTTTGAGGTTCCATGGGTTGGTTCTAGACACAGATATTTTGGCAACCCTGGTTTTATGGGATATGTGTCCATCAGAATCTGAGGGTGTCACAGTTGGTGGAGAAGTATTTAGTTCTATCAATGAGGTCTGATTATTACCAAGCTTGGAAAGCAGGGCCGGACTCCTCATTTATTTCACTTGGGTTCGAGTCAGTGAGGTGTTTATTTAAGTCGTGGGCTCATACTGGTACCTCTGTTACTTTTTTCCACATTTCCCAGGTAATTACAGCATACACAGGGAGAAATGAAGGAGAGGAGAGGGTGAAGGCAAGAGAGAGATTATAGAGGAGGAATGGAGCAGGGCTAGTTCTACTAATTTTGCCAGGGCTGCTTTTGGTTCCCAGTCTGTCTTTGTTGGAAATAATTCTCAGACTAAGGTACTCAGAGAAGGAGCAGGCACGGATTAAGAGGACATGATTAATTTTTGATGTGTGAAATTGAGACAGGTTTAGCACCAGTTACCATTTCAGGAACTCTGGCAGGCATCACTTTTTGTGGGAAGGGTTTTCGGGATCTGAGCTTGGTTCTGATTAGTTGGTAGAAGGAATTTCAAGGGATGGAGACAGCAAGCCAACTAATAGGAAGCAAAAAACAGTAGTATTTGGATTGTTTGATGGTGCACATCCAGTTGTTCAGGGCGACGTTCATATCTTGTTTCTCTGGCTTTCTGGATTTCTGGAGTTAAAGAAGCTAACAAACATTGAGGATTTTGGTGGGGGTGAGGTTGTATGTGGTATAAATGCATGTACTGATACAAGAGTGAGAATGATTAGAAAATGTCCAACATTGGGATTGTCAGGAATTAAGGTAATATGCACAGTTTGCTCATATATAGATTATGCCAAATTACGGGCTGAGGCAAGTTCGGTGTGTGCAGGCATGAAGATAGAGAGAAAGTGGGGGACAGGCATGTGTTAAGAGTATTGAGGAAGTGTTTGGTGAAGGCAGGTATGGTATGCAGTTGTGTAGGATACGTACTGACAAGGGAGATTTTACATTTAGATGGATATTAGAAGGCTGAAGGACATTGGCAGATCAAGGAGTAACTGTGTTTGGTATTATGTCCACCCTGGTATATATGGAGATTGAGGCAGGAGGTAATTGAATGTTACTATCCTGGAGATTTGCTGACTAAGAGCAGTATGAGGAAAAAGGTGCACATCTGCATACACTGCATTATGAAGTAGATGGGCGACCACATTGGGAGGTAATCCTTTGGTAAATCATTGGGATTTGATTGCAAGGAATTGATAGTTCGTTGGTATGGGTTTGGGGTATGACATGAGATGATTGATGCTCACATTTTTGGAATTGAGGGGAACTGATTAAGATTGTGAAATTTTGTTTGGGTGGCAGACAAGTGGGATAAGCATGAGATGTTCTGGATATGATTTCAGAGAAAGAAGAAATGGAGGGTCTAGGAAACCGGTGGCATTTACCAGGATGATGAAGAAGGTGATTAGAGATGTGTCAGTTTGAGTAGAGTCAAAGGGATTAGGCTAGCAAGGCATGATGACATTAAGTTTGAAACGTGTTGTTCAGACATAAATAGGAGCACTTGTTGTTGGGTATCAGGTTATATTTAGAAAATGTGATTCTGGAGGTTCTGGAGAATTGGTGGGAAACAGGTTTAAAGCAAGAGAAAACTTCAGGGAATATTTTTTCTTATGGCAGTGGGATAGCTCAAAGAAAGATCTATGGTTAAAAGGGAAGTGAGGAACATGACTGGAAGGGGTAAAGTAGCAAAGATGAATGACGAGCCAGCCCTGGAACCAGTGGTGGCTGGTGACATATTAAAGTGGTGAGGTGTACACGTTGGGGTGTCTTTTACAAAGCAATGGAGCGAGCCCGACTAACATAAGGGCAGTTAGATGTGGTCTTACCCCTGAAATAAAAAATAAATAAAAAATAGCAGCAAGTGGTATTTTTAATACTGAATTTTGAGAGAAAGGTAGAAGGTACGCATGCAAATTTCAACAGTGCAACAAGTAAGATTTTTATTTATTTTACACGCACCCACTGCTGTCTCTGCATTGCATCCGGTTGGTGACGTACTGCCCAGGAGGTGGAAGGCTCAGAGTGCTGCTGTCCACAGAGTCAGAAGTAGTAGAGAGAATTGGGAAGCAACAACAGGATAGAGCGAAACAGGGGTGGTCCTGCTGACAATACCTGAAGGCCGGACAGTATCAGCACAGGCTGCTATAATGCCAAATCAGCTGCTTTTCTTTACTCTCTCCTAGGATTCCTCTCTGGAGACATTTTACGAGAGGGAGTGGTGCATTAAGGTAACTTGGCAGAACATGTACAAGTCGAATTGTATTTCAGTTTCGAAGATGAGAAGAGGCAGAGAAGCAAGGAGCGAATTTGAGGCAGATGGAAATCGACAGCTGAGACTTTAATTGTAAGAGCGGGGGGTGGCTGAGGAAGAGAGAGTCTGCGTGAGGGAAGTTTGAGAGAGAGGTGAGGACGAGTGAATGGAGTCAGCCGAAGACTTAGATAGGGAGGGAGACACCTCAAGGGATTTAAAGAAGGTAATGTAACCTATAATGTGTACACTTAGTACAGATACCCACTGTGATTACAAAAGGGCCCTGGAGAGATAGAGGGAACACCCTCAATGGAGACAGATGGAACTGTGAACAGTCAGCAAGTGAGGTCAAAGAAGAGACCGCCATGGAGGGAATAAACAGAAAACTCACTGTGAGTCTCACTATTTGAAGCCATCCTCACAACCATACTGTGGCGCCAAATCCTCCGAGCACAGGCCTGGATGGTCACAAACAGCAGGCAGGCCTGTTACTACGTGGGCGGACTAAGGGGCATGCGGGACGCATATTATAAGAGGCGACTGTTTTACTCCACTCCCTCCATGCACAAGGCTGTAACTGGCACTGTACATGATGGGAAAAGGCGAAAAACGTTGCCATTGCAATAACTTTAAAACAGCATGACCAATCACTCTGGGTTTAAAATAAAAACAGCACAGTGATTGGTAATGCCGTTTAGTTGTTCCCCCCGCACCCCCCCCACACCCCTGCGCTCCCTTCGAAGCACCCCTACCCAGCACCAATTCAGGCTTTGCTGTCAGGCACTTTATAGGAAAAACTGCATGAGAGCAAAGAAAGGATTGGGTGGGTCAGGTAAACCCAGCGCTCCAAATGAGACAAGGGAGGCCATGCTGTGTTCCCCTCTGGCTCCTTAACAGAGCATGGGTTCGAGGCCTAAAGTGCATATGTCGGGTTGGCCATAGTCATGACCTGTCCAACCAGACATGTGCACTTGACTTCAGATGGCCCTGCATTGCCCATCACTACGAATGGCCACACCCCGCCTTAAAGTTAACCCTGCCTCCACAGACCACACTGAGTATGAAACGCCATTGACAATGTTGAACACCAGCAGGCTCAATATTTTTTTGTATTATTATTCATTGGTGCCTCGCTGCTGACTGGGGGGAGATTCGGGATAAAGGGGGCAACGTTCTTCCACCCCAGAAGAGGGGCCACTGCTGCCTGGAACTGCTGCAGGCATGATAGACAAGAAAAGTGAAGTGTAAGTATGTAGTAACAAAAGGAAACTAGTGTCTATAAGGCACAATGGTATTTGGAACAAATTACAGTCTGTTCCTAAAGAAAGATGGTGGGAGGCTTAAGGCAATCGGAAATGCATTAAAAATAGAGGGAAAACGATAGTTATTATTGTTAGTTAATTCAATTAGCATATTACTTTGTGTAATTAAACCAAGGATTGCAAAGTGTGAGCTCAAAGTGCTCCCAACTAAAATGGACTTTATCACAAAAAAAGAGTGTCCATACTTTTCCTTTACCAATAAGAGTTCTGGTCATGGGGAGGAGAAGGGACAGTGGCAATGCCAGGTTATGGCTCAATGGGCAATCACTTCCCATGCCTAAGTGACTGAGCAAACCACACAGCTGGAAATCATTTTTAATCTACACAAACAATCCCACAACCCACCCTTGGCCCTTGGGAATTTTGCACTTTCGGGAGCAGGTTGAGCAATGGATTTCTCTCATTCTGTCACTGGGGGAAAGTGGTGGAATAGCTCGAAGGGAGAAACTTGGGTATCAGGAATGTGAATAAGAATATTATTAGGAGTTACATTTCGAGCTTGTCCTGGACCTGATGCGGGCAAGATAGTCAAGAAGAAAGGTGGAGTGTTTGAAACATTAACAAAGAAAAGACTGAAGCCATAAGCCTGTAAAGTTATGATGAACAAATTGTAGTTTGTTTCTTCAGATGGAGTGGGTACCTTAGGTATGGGGAAATGTACTAGAGGGAGGGGGAAGGTATGATAATTATTGTTAGTAAGTTGATATCAGCTTATGTGGCTAAGCCAAAGGCTGTAAAGTGTGAACTCAACAGAGCTAGACATTTGGCCTGAGCCAAGACCAAGAGTAACTTGTCTTACCCTCCACAAGTAGATAATGTTTTTAACAATAGAAGGCCAGGAATAAAACACCTCTGCTGCACTACTAACCCTGCCTCCACGTACAGGCTCCACCCAGCAGTACCTGGACTGTGTGCTGCTTGCTTCACATCACATCTATCCAATGCTTAATTTGAGTTGGTAGTTTCCGGTACTAGGCACCAGCACTTAATTGTCACCCGCACTGGCAGTCCACCACATGGCGGTGCTGTCCGTCTAATTTCGAGATGAGCACAACAAGACTGTCAAATCCTTCAACATGTATTAAAGATTAACAATACCTGCTGCCCACATCATTCATCTAGCTTTGGGTGGCTTGGAAGGGTTAGAATTGTCACATGTGTAAGAGTGTGAGGGTTAGTAGTTATGTTGGTACTGTCAGTGTCAGCGTTGGAAGGGACAATGGGTGGCAAGCTGCAGTGGCCTCGTGAAAAGGTGCCTTGCACTTACGACACTTATTTACAAATTATGCACAGCACGTACATAGCCTGAATATGGAAATACACGTCTGATTTCAGCTCTTTGACCTCTCAAATCAGGCGCATCATTGTGTGTGGGGCACGCCACTATTTTACATCTCTCAATTTCTATTACAATAGAACAATCCACATAACTAAAGCAAGCAGTGCTTTTGGTGTAAAACTTGTGTTTGGTGTGTGTTTCATTGGTTTATTTGATTTAAAGCTACATAATTCAACACAATACTGGCAGGAGGTACTGCAGCTTTCAAAGTACATTTACTACTGTGTAACTCGAAACCCAACGACACTAGTGATTTACAAAGCCAACCCGGACTTCTCTCTGTGCATCAGACAAGATAGTAGAGAGGATGGCTCAGTGAGCTCATCGGTCACTGCAGAGAAATGCTGTTAAATATAAAGTTACCAGTTCGAATTCCAGCAGACTCAGCCTTTGATCTTTCTAATGTCTGTAAAGAGAGTAGAAATATTAACATCTCAAATATATAGCTCTTGACAAGGACAGAAGTATGTTAGGAAGGGGCATATAAAACAAATCCTTAATATTGTGTATGACTCAACACGACAGAGTAAAGCGGTGTCAGTGAAGGCAAGCAAACATGGAAGAATTCATATGCAAGATAACCATAAATATAAAAAAAATATGGTAACGTCAAAAGCAAAGAAGGGCGTTAAGATACAGCTGGATACAGTTTAGCTCATTTTCAGCGGGAAGCATACAAGTAATGTAGAAGTGACAGGATGAGAAGCCTTACAAGTTACAATCAGTATTGAAAATATGTGTACAGAGTGTAATACACAGCACGGTCCCTTCCTTACATTAAACCCTACATGAATTTCGTCAAGTTTCTTCTGCATCTAAATTCAAAAGTCACCAAAAACACCTCCACGCCTCGATTACATGGTTAGGTTCTGTAAAATTCACTCGAAATACACCAAATGGAAATCTATTTTTTTCCTTTTTGCGGTAAGATATTCACGCTTGCGTGCACTTGCATTCTTACCAAGGGCAAGAGAGCCACCAAGTGGACAGTATTGCCTGACTCCTTTTAAACAAAGGAAGGAGCTTATGTGTGTGCCATGGATTAAAACACTGAAAATGCGTGAAATGTAAGAGAATATATTTCTTTTGGATGGATAATACATGGAATCGCAGAGTGCGAGACACTCGGATTTTAAACACAAAATGCAGCTTGATAAATATATTTACGTTAGCTCAGATAAAAGCCGAAATGTTTTTTATCTACGTCTTTGAAGACTATGTGCATGCAAAAATGTAATGTTGCTGATGCCAAATGAGAATTGGTACATTTAATTCATTCGATGATATTAACTGGAATCTGTAGCACTCAGGACATCGATGTGTTATGCGGTCAAAAGTGCATTACATCATTCGTCTATTACACTTATTCTAGGACCCAGGTGTACTAAAGGTCTGCACAGCAAATTGTGAGGTAAAGCATCACTAAGCAGTACAAACATCAGTGACAGGTTTATTTTTTGGGCAGAAGTTATTTTGAGTAAACAGTTGGCCTTCATCAGTGCCCATACCTCTTTTCCTCTCCCCTGTTAATGTATACTAAAGGGGAATTAATTGGATGGGCCGCCGCAAAGGTCATGGGTTTTGGCGCATACCCAGATTTACTAAAGTAGCACGATCTGGTTTTGCCCCAAATCCCTACAACAAGTAACAGCAGGTATAAAGAAGGATCAAGCAGTATGTAGTCATGTGTAGCATCGGATAACGTGTACGCTATTATAAAGCACACATCTCACACGCCTGACCACTACGAGCTGTCTACAAGTAGGAACTTGTACTGAATGGTAGATGAGGAAAAAGCATGGGCTAAACACTTCCACGTCACCTTTGTGAACAGTCGCGAGACTGAACATTAGGCAAAACTACTAGATGTTATATGACCGACTCCGTGATGTAATGGAGAGGTGACTGTTATGTGGTGCATCGCTGTGGTCACTCTGTGCACCACAGCGTTGTATTTTTTTCACAACTGTAAGGCCCATATTATGGATTTTGCTGCAAAAATGTGGTAACACAGTTTTCTGTCAAAATCTATAGCGCCTGCTAGCGCCATTCCATTGCGCCACCAGGATGCCACATTTATGGAAATACGCACAGTTGCACAAAGGACGGGGGGATGGCGGGAGGGGAAAAGGCATTAGTGGGTAAGAAATTACACTAGTCTGGTTAGTGGCAATAAATATGCCACTAACCAGTCTAGCGTAATTTTTTGACACACTACCACCCAAAATTGAATCCTGTCTTACTAAAGACAGGAGTCATGCCCACCATTCCAATGGCCATCCCGCAAGGCCATAATTCCCAGTGCCAGTCAGGTTGGCCACATGTAAGGGGCGCCCAATGGCACAGAAAAAAACAATTATACTTACCTATACTTACCCAGGATATTACCTATACTTACCCAGGATGGGGTCCCCCATCCTACTGCATCCCTCTGTTGTGGGTGGGGATGTTCCTGAGGCTTGAGGTGGGCATCTGTGCATTCATTCCATGGTGTTTAGCCATGGAAATGGGACCACGGGTCCCCTAACGCCTGGTCAGACCCGGGCGTTAAATAATGGTGCTAAGCAGGCTTAGCGCCATTATTTGTGTCCACCTACTCATTGTGCGTCGTTTTTGCACCAGAGTATAAATAAGGCAGTGAGAGGTAAGCGTGGTATTGTGGACAGGAATACCTACCTTGCATCTAATTAGCGCAAGGTAGTTTGCCACATCCACAATATGACACTAACTCCTACATTTTTACACTAGACGGGTCTAGCGTCAAAATATAAATATGGAGTAAAGTCCTGTTTTAGTGTCAAAATAAATGACGGTAAAACAGTGCAACCAAGTATAAATATTCCCCTAAATCTGTTCCAAAATGTTCACCATCTAGCACGTAGTGAAGTAAAAGATCACTGTGGCTGCAGTCCCAAAAGTCAGAGGTCAGAACTGCGGATGTGATGATGGAGAAGGAAAGATGGCAGGGATAACTTTCTTGAGGTACATACATATGGAAGAGCTAGAAAAGGTACTTTATCGTTTACCCTTATTGGTTCGATTATGTTTGACAGTAAATATTGCATCGCGTATAGATTACAGAGATGGATATGCAGCCTATGTGCACATTTCCATTATTAGTTTTCAACATTTTGCAAAAAAGTAGTGTCACTGGTGGTTAAGAATTAAAGAAAGTCTAAAGAGTGCTTACTTCGGGGTGATGAATAAACAGGCATTAATACATTGTTCTTGATTCACGAATTCATTTGCAGATGTAATTCCAAACGGTATTCACTTTTTAATTACCTCAAGGGGATCCAAAACGGGAATTTATGCTTGTAAATTATTTAATCTACTTGCGATATTAACCCACAATGGCGTGATATTAATAAGGGCAAATAATATTCTACTAGCTGAGTACAGAATTCTGCAGTGGGGATGATATGTGGGTATTCACAAACCTTCTTTTCCGACCTGTTCTTAGACTGAAAGTGAACAAAGTACAGGAGCACCCCAAAAAATGATGGGGACATGAGGGTAGGGGGTTCTGGATGTAGAAATATAGGGGCTTATTTACAAGGCCCTTGTGCCGCCCGTGCCTCACTTATAATATGGGGGAAAGTGACGCACCGGCGGAGCAAGGGACTTGTAAATAAGCCCCATAGTCTGTTAAGCAATTCTGTGTTCCTCAATCGTTGCTGACATCTAGTCCTACTTCTATGATTGTGGCACGTCCCGGTTTTTGTGTTCCAAGCTCTGGTCACCTTACCCAGGTGGCCCATTATTGCTTTCTTCAACACACAAATAAAGGCAGGAGGCAAGAAGTGCTCTGGCATTTATAAATGAACGTAGACACTTCACAAATAGTACATATAGTCAAGAGATTGGTTTCTAGTTCATAACTGGAAAAGAATGGAGAGGACAACTCCACTCTTACCCTGTGCCTGTCCATGCGAAGTGCATACACACCTAAAAGCATTATACATTTTCACATGGCATTCAAGCGCACAAATGGAATTTGACACATGGGCCCAGAGTGTGTCAGATGCGAGTGAACAACAAGGCAGATCAAAAAACGCAGTGCATCATTTCCCATATTAAAACTACCTGAGCACCCGGTTATTCAGTATGAAGTTGCTCTCTGTTTAGAATTTGCCTGGCACAACCTTCTAAAGGTTCTGAAGTTATGATGTGGGTGTAGGATCTGTCTTTAGATTGGTGAACGCTTTAGTGTGAAGCTATTCATCACTTTTTCAATCATCATAAAGGTGTGGTGTGGTGTGAAATGGAATGAGATATCTGCTCACATAGAATCCTCTAAATAAAGGATGTTCAGCTATTTTTTTTCCTCGACATTTTTTATTGATTTAAACAATTACAAAGACGTACCTTGCAATGTGCCATTTCAAGACACTGTCGGTCAACGTTAGGCTATTGTACATCTCAGTATTGTATAGTTATTGCATATGGAAAAATTATCTTATACATTCTGCTAATCGTTTGCAGTGCCTCAACATTCAAATTACAAACAGGAGCTGTACGTAATCCGCCTCCCATCCGTGACCGTTAATTAGTCCAAAAAAAAAAAAAAAAAAAAAGAAGGGGGAAAAAGTTATATTTGAGACCAGCCTATGATAGTACCACCAGTACAGGTCACAAAACTAAAAGGAAAACAATCTACAAAGGGGAAAAACTTAAATAACTGACAAATTTGGCATTTTGAGGATGAGCATATACTAGTCTTTTCTAGTGGGCAGGGTTGTGGTTATGTTTTAAATTATACCCTATACCCTATAATGGTCGGTCTAGGATGCGGCGGTGCAGTGGGGTCGTGTAGACCTGACAGCCTTAGGGTGATCACCCCTATCTATTTTCCTGCCTCTCTCCACTTTTTAGATACTGTTTTTGCTGGGTTTTAGACTCTGCACACTTTACCACTGCTAACCAGAGCTAAAGTGCATATGCTCTCTCCCTTTAAACATGGTAACATTGGATAATACCCAATTGGACTATTTCATTTACTTTTAAGTCCCTAGTAGAGTGCACTATGTGTGCCAAGGGCCTGTAGATTAAATGTTACTAGTGAGCCCGCAGCACTGATTGTGCCCCCCACTTAAGTAGCCCCTTAACCTTGTCTCAGGCCTGCCATTGAAAGGCCTCTGTGTTCAGTTTCACTGCCAATTCGACTTGGCATTTAAAAATACTTGCCAAGCCTAAAACTCCCCTTTTTTACATATAAGACACCCCTAAGGCATGCCCTAGGTATCCCATAGGTCAGAGTGCTGTGTAGGCAAAAGGCAGGACATGTACCTGTGTAGTTTACATGTCCTGGTAGTGTAAAACTCCTAGATTCATTTTTACACTGCCGTGAGGCCTGCTCCCTTCATAGGCTAACATTGGGGCTGCCTTCATACATTGTTTGAGTGGTAGCGGCTGATCTGAAAGGAGTAGGAAGGTCACATTTAGTATGGCCAGAATGGTGATATAAAATCCTGCTGACTGGTGAAGTTGGATTTAATATTACTATGTTAGAAATTACACTTTTAGAAAGTGAGCATTTATCTGCAATTAAATCTTTCTGTGCCTTACAATCCATGTCTGGCTGGGTTTAGTTGACAGCTCCTTGTGCCTTCACTCAGACACACCCCAAACACAGTATACTCAGCCTCACATGCATACATCTGCATTTTGAATGGGTCTTCCTGGGCTTGGAGGGTGGAGGGCCTGCTCTCACACAAAGGACTGCCACACCCCCTACTGGTACCCTGGCAGACAGGATTAAACTGAAAGGGGACCTGGTGCACTTCTAAGGCACTCTTTGAAGTCTCCCCCACTTCAAAGGCACATTTGGGTATATAAACAGGGCCTTTGCCCCTAACAACTCAGACACTTCCTGGAGAAGAAACTTGAAGCAGAACCTGCATCCTGCCAAGAAGAACTGCCTGGCTGCCCAAAGGACTCGTCTGACTGCTTTCTGTGAAGGACTGCTGCCTTGCTGTTGCCCTGCTGCCTTGCTGCTCTCTGGCTATGGTGAAGTAGTGCTCTCCAAGGGCTTGGCTAGAGCTTGCCTCCTGTTCCCTGAAATCTCAGGACCAAAAAGACGTCATCTCTTCAAGAAGGACTCCTTGTGTGGGGAAATTCGATGCAGAGCCTGCCAGAAACGACTCACAGCCTGCACTGCGGTGAAGATTTCACCACATGCCGAGCCGGAACGACGTAGCCCAACTTCACAATGAGAAGATCGCCGCAGCGCCAGCGTAGTGACCAGAAATTCGATGCACGGCATACTGGATTGATGCACAGCTGACCCGGAACGATGCATCCCAACTTCCTGAGAGGAATCGATGCAGTGCCTGCCGTGCAGTAGAAAATTTGACGCAATACCCACCGGATCGACGCAGCTCCTGTGACTTTGTCCTGCCAGCGCAGGAAATCCACGCACCGTCCCTGGGGCCTCTGACAACCCCACAACCTGAAGAGGATCCATGAGCAAGTGCTGGTAATCGGCGCACAGCCGTCCCTGCATGAAAACTAAACAACGCATCGCGGTGTGCGGCCCAAGAAATCGACGCACACCCCTTTTTTTCCACGCATCTCCTTCTCTGTGGTTCTTTGCGGAGATTTTTCACGTGAACCAGGTACTTTGTGCTTGAAAGAAACTTGGCTTGCTTTTAAAAGACTTAAGACACTTTAGATCCCTTTTCAGTGATGTTTCAACATATACGTATTGCATTTTAATTGTTTTGACCTGCATTTAACCAGATAAATATTATATATTTTTCTAAACACTGTGTGGTGTATTTTTGTGGTGCTATATGGTGTTATTGTATGATTTATTGCACAAATACTTTACACTTTTCCTTCTAAGTTAGGTGTGACCGCTCAGTGCAAAGCTACCAGAGGGTGGGCACAGGATAATTTGGATTGTGTGTGACTTACCCTGACTAGGGTAAACTATTTGGTTTCTGCTCACAGCAACCTCGGGGGCTCGTGTTCAGTGGTCCCCGGTTGCTCATTTCTTTTTACATCCCTACTTCCTGGTTGTGACTAAACTAGACCGCCATTTTTGTTAGCGGTCTAGTTGTTTCTGGGCTCTTGAGCTTCGTTCGGCTCCCCCGGCTCATTTAATGCCAGAAGGACGCCGGCTGGGCACCAGACACGACCGTGTAAGCTTTTATTTAAGGAAATTAATGTTTTTAACTGTTATTTGGCTTTTTAACTGTTACTAGGCACTTTTTAACTTTGAAGGCCAGAGTTTCAGCTTTCTCTTTTCTGGGGCAATTCCTTGTTAAAAATTAATTATTAGGCAAAGGGAAAAAACGAACATTTTTATTTTTTCTGATTTTACCTGCATTGGGGGCACATTCCTGTTTTCATCTGTATCTTAGGGGCATTATTTGTTTTTTCTGCTCACAGCAACCTCGGGGGCTCGTGTTCAGTGGTCCCCGGTTGCTCATTTCTTTTTACATCCCTACTTCCTGGTTGTGACTAAACTAGACCGCCATTTTTGTTAGCGGTCTAGTTGTTTCTGGGCTCTTGAGCCTCGTTCGGCTCCCCCGGCTCATTTAATGCCAGAAGGCCGCTGGCCACGCAGCGGGTGCGCCGCTGGCGCGCCGAAGGAGCGCCAAAGGCAAGCCCGTCTGCGCCCGTCTGCGCCCTGAAGCGCCCAGAGCCCAGAAATGCTGCCCTTTCTATTGCAGACAGGTTAGTCTCCTCTCCCTCACAGCTTTACGCGCTTAAAGGGGAAGAGTCCGGCCTATCCCTCTCTGTACCCCCTGGGTTCCACGCTTCTCCTTTTTGCCCAGCCTGTCCTAGTTCCTCCAAGGCTGTTTTACCCCCTGCTTCCCCTCCTCCACAATTGAGCAAAATATTACTTCTCAATTGTCGCTCCTTACCTGCGCATTCCCTTCATATCTATACCCTCATAGAAGATCTCTTCCCCGACGCCCTGTTTCTTACTGAAACCTGGTTAGGCAGTGACTCAGTGGTTGATATCTGCAACACCCTACCCCCTACCTACTCTATAGTGCATGTAGATCAACCCAATGGAAGAGGTGGTGGTATAGCCATTATCTACAAAAACACCTTTCGGTGTATCACCTATCCCTCTGATATTTTGGACTGTGAAAGCTTACTTTCTCACTCTATCTTTCCCCCACTTTTACTTTTTCCGGTATGCTTCTTTACCGACCCCCAGGACCCTGAGCTCGCTTTTTAGATTCCTTGCCTGAAGCTGCAGCTAGTCTTATCTGTAAATACCCTAATTTTACTATTCTTGGGGATTTCAACATCCACCTTGATAACGAAAACTGTCTGCACGCCAGGTCCCTACTTGCGTCTCTCTCTGCGCTTGATTTAACTCAACACTCAATAGGACCCACTCACACCAAAGGCCATACGCTGGACCTCTTATTTGGTAATCTCCCTGTTCTCACTACTCTGCCGTCCTTGCCTCTAACCTGGACAGATCATTGTCTTTTATCTTTCTCTTTCCCTTACAAGGCCACGCTAGACATACAGTCCACCTCTTTAACCTCTGGCCGTTCCTGGTCAAAATTGGCTCTCAGGGAGTGGCGTGCTGTTCTCCAGACTTCCTTTGGGGTCAGCAGCCCCTCCACCTCAGCAGACTTATTTAATGAGTGGATCTCCTCCTCCTTGGATGCTATTCTGCCTATTAAAACAAGATCTAACAAGCCCTCCCATAAGGCTAAACCTTGGTTTTCCCCTCTTCTTTTAGAACTAAGAAAAAAGTGCAAAAAGTTAGAAAGATCTTGGAGAAAATACTATAATCCCACTGATAGAGAATTATATAGGCAGTCTATCAGACTCTACCACCAAAATATTAAAGCCGCCCAGTCCTCATACTATAGGACAAAAATAGAAAACTCCGCCTGCTCACAAAAATATTTTTTTCAGATTTTTAAAGAATTAACCATGACCCCAATGCCCACCCCCCCCCCCCCCCCCACAGAGCCCTCCATTGAACACAGTAACCTCTTGGCATCCCATTTCAATGACAAAGTCATTAAGATATACTCTGGGTTCTCCTCTTCTCCTTTCCCAGAGACACTAGAGGATCAAACTATGGATCCTTCCCCCTCCGGAAGTATATTAATTGCCTTTGCACCCCTCACAGATACTGCTACTATCAATCTTCTTCTTCAAATTAAATCAGGCTCCCCCCTAGACCCCGCCCCTCCCTCCATTCTCTCGCGGGTTTCAGATCTTATTGCCCCCCCCTTACAAAAATACTGAATCATTCCCTATCCTCAGGTTCCCTTCCTCCACTTTTTAAGCATGCCATTATTAAGCCTCTTTTAAAAAGCCGAAATTGGACCCATCTCTGCTGGAAAATTACAGACCTATTGCTCTCCTCCCCCTTTCAACCAAAATCTTGGAAAAATATGTTAACTACCAACTAACCAGCTACCTGGAGAGCCACGAACTTCTCCACCCCACTCAAATGGGCTTCAGAGCCCATCATAGCACTGAGTCAGCCCTCCTCACAGTGACGGAGTCAGCTAGGCAGCTTCTAGACCAAGGGGCTCATGTAGCCGTGATTCTACTTGATCTTAGCGCAGCTTTTGATACGGTGGATCATAACCTTCTTTGCGGTAGGCTCTCTCAATTAGGGATAGGAGGCTTAGCTTTGTCCTGGCTGTCCGCTTTTGTCAAAGGGAGATCTTTTCAAGTGCTGGATCGAGCCTACTTTTCCGATATCTTTCCATTGACCTGTGGAGTCCCTCAGGGCTCCTCCCTGAGTCCAACCCTCTTTAATGTCTATCTATCCCCGCTGGCTAATGTGATCGCTCCCTACAATCTATCTCTGGTCACTTATGCCGACGATACTCAACTGGTGGTATCACTATCTAGTTCTGGGGACTCGTCGGCGGCCAACCTTTCGTGCTGTATGAAAGACATTGGAAGCTGGATGGTCCAGTCTAAGCTTAAGTTCAATGATGGAAAGTCAGAAGTCATTGTGCTGGGCAATGCCCCCCCAGCCGCTCCCCTCTCATTGTACTCAGAGGCTTTCAACAATCTCCCCCCGCCCAAGGACCAGGTAAAAAGCCTTGGTTTTTGGCTGGATTCTCGCCTGACCATGGATTACCAAGCAAGAAAAGTCTCTTCTACTTGCTTTGGTATTTTAAGAGTCCTTAGGAAGATCTTTAATCTTCTCCCCCCTATGGCTAGGAGAATCCTCGTTCAAACTCTGATCCTTTCCCGTCTGGACTATGGGAACTCACTGTTTCTTAGCGCCCCGGCCTATGCCTTAAAAAAGCTGCAGATAGTCCAGAATGCAGCTTCCAGGCTTCTCATCAATCTTCCCAGACATTTATCCGCTAAGCCTGCTCTTGCAACACTTCACTGGCTCCCCATTAAACAGCGCACCCATTTCAAAGCCTTATGTATTGTTCACAGAGCCCTTTATAATAAGGGTCCGATGTTCTTTAGAAAGCGGCTATATCTTTATGCCCCCTCGCGAAGTCTGAGGTCCTCTTTCTCCCGACATGTGACCATCTTGCGGTCTAAGAGAGCCTGGGGGGCCAATTCCTTTTCCACCAAGGCCGCTCGTCTCTGGAACGATCTCCCCTCTGAACTTCGTTTTGAACCTTCAGAGCAGCTTTTTAGAAAGAAACTCAAAACCATTCTTTTTTGTAGATAACTCTCTGAATTCCTCCTCTTGCCAGCACTGGTCATGTCTGGTTAGCGCTGGGATGCCTTAGGGTAACTACGCGCTTTATAAACCCTCTAAACTAAACTAAACTAAACTAAACTAGAGTGAGGGTCCTTGCTTGGACAGGGGGTAACCTGACTGCTAAACAGATATATTACCAACAGGCCCCATATAAATTCATTTTTAATTTTGTCTGTCAAAAGCTCCATGGTGATGCCTTGTCAAGGGCGAGCATGCCATTGTGATAATGAAGGGGTAGTTGTTCCCTTCCAAACTGCAGCCAGAGCTATCTTAGCAGCTCCCAAACATAGCCACTTAATTGGTCTGTCCCCTGCTGTCTGGTGTTTGAGAGTATGGTCCCGCAGGCCCAGTAGTGTAAATTCTAGCGAGTGTGGCAGATGGTACCCCAAGATGTCTTTCATTTGAGCAAATATTTCTGTCCAGTACCGCCTAATTTTGGGGCAATCCCAACATATGTGACAGAAGTCCCCCAACAGGCAGCAGCCTCTCCAGAATCTATCAGTTGAGTGTGGGAAAATCTTACATAGTTTAGCTGGGTGGAGGTACCAGTCATAGAGGACCTTGTAGTGGACTTCCCCTATGGCCAATGATTGATTACATTTCTTAAGATCTCTTGCTAGGGTCTCGCCATTGCTCTGTGGATATCTCCCTCCCAGGAGCTGATCCCAGAGCCCCTGTGTCTAAGTGCAGGGGCTGAATCCGAGGAGGTCAAAAGCGAATATGGTAAAGAAATGGTCCCTTTGGTCCCTCCCTGCCTCTGTACAAACTTTTTAAGTGGGAGTAGTTCCCTTGCGGCACTTGTCTGATTGTGGGGTCAGATACCCACAACATAAGTTGGTTGTAATGGTATATCTGGGTTGCCGGTAGGTTGAAGTTCCTGCGACAATTCTCAAACGTAAGAGTGTCATTGCCGTGAAACAAGTCCAAAAGGGTAAGACAGCCCCCTTCTCTCCAGATGTCAAAGGGTCCCGTGTTAAGGGCTGGGGTGAACTCTTTTTTAAAGTGTATCGGCGTATGTGGGGAGGGGAAGGTCATCAATATGTGTTAAATGGCCACCTCATTGGACGCTTTCAATGTCGTTCTAGTTGGGGTACTCACAGATGCATTGGGGGGAGCGAGTTGCCCTAGGTTTCCAAAGTAAGTCCCAGATCGTTTTCCCCACTATCTCTCTGTCCATATGGAGCCAGTATTTATCTGATTCTTGTAATGACCACTTAGTGATCACTCTAAGGTGCGCTGCTTTATAGTAAAGTGAGAAGTTCAGAAGTGATAATCCTTCTTCCGATGTGGGTAGAGTCAATAGTTTGTTTGATAGCCTGGCCCACTGCTTCTGCCAGAGAAATTCTGTAATCCTTGTTCCCAGCGTTGTAAAAAACTGCCTATAATTTTCCACTGGAAGCCCTTGAAAGAGGTATAGGAGATGTAGCAGGACCATCATTTTGATAGCATTTATGCATCCTAGCCATGATATGTATAGGGGGGTCCAGGTCGTCAAGTCCTGTTTTAGTTGGCGTAGGAGTAGGGGGGAGTTGGCTTTATATAGATCTTCTACTCACTGTGTAAGGTTGACCCCTAGGTAAGTAATCTCCTTTTTAGCTATGCAAAAGGGTATATTATTGGTCAGGTTTCCCATTCCCTTGGTACGACCATCAGGTTGAGTAGGAAAGTCTTAGTGAGACTAACCTTAAATTCTGTCACATGTTCAAATTCCTTTAGTTCATCTTGCACTGCTGGCAGCGATGTATGGGGGGAAGTAAAAGTAAGGAGCACATCATCTGGAAAAGGTGAGATTTTATGAGGTAATAACCCAATAGGTATGCCCTGAATAACTTGGGACTCTCGAATTCTAGCCGCAAAGGGTTCGATACTTAGGGCGAACAAAAGAGGGGAAAGAGGGCAGCCTTGTCTCGCACCTCGCTCCAGTGAAAAGAACTCAGAGGCTTGGCCATTGACAATGAGTCTTGAATGAGGTTGAGTATAAATGGCTTGTATTTGTGTCCTAATTCTTTGACCAAACCCTAACTGTCTCAGTGTCAGGAACAGGAACAACCAATCAACATGGCCAAGAGCATCCAGGGCCAAGAGTACTGCTTTTTCTTATTCACTCTTTCTATTAGGTGGATCACACGCCTAAGGTTATCATGGGTCTGATGGCCTTTAATGAAGCCTGACTGGTCTGGGTCGATCCAGTCTAGCATAAGGTCCTCAAGTCTATTGGCCAGTATGTTAGTGTATATTTTAGCGTCTAAGTTAAGTAAGGCTATCGTTCTGTAAGAGGAGCATGCCGTCAAGTCCTTACCGGCTTTGGGTATCACTGTTATTTAAGCTTTGCCCATTGAATGGGTAACTGCTCTCGTGTCTGTGAAGGAATTAAAGAGAGTCGTCAAATAAGGGACCAAGTTGGTTCCAAAGGTTTTATAAAAATGGGGGGTCAGGCCTTCTGGGGTGGAGGATTTGTTAAGCTTAAGAGAATCAGTGGCCTTTTGAACCTCGTTCGATCTAATGGGCTCATCAAGCTCTTCCTGTTGTGCTGAGAAAAGTTAAGGTAGTGTAGTGTTTGCCAGGTAGTCATGTTGTGTTTGTCTGGATCCCGGGTCTTTAGAATACAGCGCCTTGTAAAAAGCTCTAAAGGACTCCGCCTTACCCTGTTCTGTATGAATCAGTGTCCCTGGTTTAGCTTGGATTGGCCCAATGTAATCTTTTTCTTGTTTTTTTACACAGTTGAAAGGCTAAGTGTGTAACTACTTTGTTCCCCTTTTCATATGTGGTCTGTCTGAGGCCTAGTAGTGTAAGCTCAGCTCTATTGACATAAATAGCTGTGACTTTACCCCTAGGTGCTGTCACTTTCTGCTGGAGGGCAAGGGTAGGAGATTATTCATGGGTCTTTTCCACTTTTAGGAGTTCTGCCTCGAGTGTTAATCGCTCTTTGTTCTTCTGTCTCGTAAGGGTGGTCGTTAGTGATATACATTTCCCTCTTATCACTGCTGTAAAGGCATCCAAGGTATTGGCCAGGGTGTTGTCCTGCAGGTCGTTCTTTTGGAAATATTTCATGATAGATAGTCTAAGTTTGCTACCGAGGGCATGGTCCCTTGTCAGTGGGGTCGGGAAGAACCATCTGAGAAAAGCTGGTCTCGGTCCGGCCAGTCCAATGTGACCTCTACCATTGCATGATCTGTGTGAGAAAACAGGGCTGATTGCAGAGGCCCCCTAACTTTTTGCCCCCATTTTCCACTTTTTGCTGGTGTTTTCTTGACTCTGATGGTGCCCTGGGTACTGCTAACGAGTCCCAGGGCCTGTGCTCTGTGTAAAATGGATATGCAAATTAGGCTAATTATAATTGGCTAAGTGAACCTACCTAGAAGTCCCTAGTATATGGTAGGGCATGTAGGTTTAGGGACCACAGCATAGGTAGTGCACCCATAGGTGCACTGCTGAGGTGCCCAGTGTCATTTTAAAGGCAGGCCTGCCTTGCTGGCTGCTTTTAAATTAAAGTTATATGCAAATTCGACTTTGGAATTAAAAGTAGTTCCCAAGTCTTAAACTACTTTTGCCCATATTTATACTTTTTTAGCGCCGCATTTGCGCCTCTTTTTGACGCAAAAACGGCGCAAACTTACAAAATACAATTGTATTTTGCAAGTTTGCACCGTTTCTGCGTCAAAAAATGACGCAAATGCGGCTCTAAAAAAGTATAAATATGGGCCTTTATTTTTACATATAAGTCACCCCTAAGGTGTGCCCTGTGTGCCCCTAGGGCTGGGTGCCATGTAACTATAAGCAGGGACTTTATAAAAATAGTTTTGTAAGCTTTGGTGAGGTAAAAACAGCCAAATTCGTTTTTCCCTCATTGTAGTAAATGGCCTTCATAGGCTAGAATGGGGAGACTTTATTTAAATTTTTAAAGTCTCCTTAAATGAAGCATACCAATAATTTGGTATCAAATGAATTGTTGTAATAAAGCCCACAACTTCCAGTTGTTGGATTTAATATAACTTGTTCAGGTAAAGAGTTATAAACTTTACCTGAAAAGTTGCCAATTTCAGCACTGCATTGTTTTTGCTGCTGTGCTCTGATTGGCCAGCCTGTAGCAGCTTGGCCAAGCTGCCTTGATGAGGTGTGAAGTGGCCTGACTTCACACAAAAGAATGTGCCTGTGGGAAGGAAGATGGTGAGGCAGGAAGGGGGAGGGCTGCCAAACTGGTCTTCAAAGGCAGAGAAGGACATTTGGAGCAACCAGCAACACCCCCACATCCTGCAACCCCGGACAACTAGGCGCCCCCTTGATTAGATTAGGAGAGGGCAGGAGAGGGTTGTGTTTATGATTTTTAGCCACACCAGTGGGTGGGCTCAGCCAGATGTAAGCTCCAAAAATCAGATTCAGCCATGATGGATTTTTGGAGAATGTTGCCTCCTGGGATTGATTTTTGCCACACTTCCCAGGAAGTGGTCATCACAGGGGGAAGGACCCTGCACCTGATTGGAGAACCAGGACCCTCCTGCTTTTCAACCAGGAGCAAGGATAAAACTGGCAGACCTGCACCCACACCTCAGTTCCCTACCACATCCAACAAGGAAGAACAACAGAAGAAGAAGGACTGTCCTGCTGGACCCCTGGCCTGCACCTGGAACCTGCACTCAGAAGGACTGCATCAGCTGCACACTTGGGCTTCACCACAAGAAGGACTTTGCCTGGCTTCAACTGGTTCAAGGAGGGACTCCCTGTTTGCTACAGGTGAAAAATTGCTATCCACAGTCCCCTGCACCAACTCCTGAAGAAAGCAACCTGCTGACCACTGTCCAGTGGCCAAAAAGGAGTTTGTGCCAGGTGCATTCTGGGAGTTGTAGTCCACACCCCCCAAGGACCATCTCAGAACTTCTGGACCCTTGGGGTGAGCTGTGGACCCCAAAAGAACCTTAAAAGGACATCTGGGAGAAGCCCCAGAAGTTTGGAGAAGTTTGGACAACTTTTGTAAAAAAGCTCCATAGAGGGAACGACCCACGGCGGCAACTCTAGCCGGCTTGCCTCAACTGCGACCCGGCCTGATTTGCTGGTTCGTCCCGGTAAAGAAAATCTCCGAAAAAGAGACTAAGTCCGAAGGTAAAAAGTTGACCGGGACCTCCCAGCCAGCGTATCCGAGGAGGGCTCCATGGACGTCGGATCAAGATCCAGGACTCCCGCATCGCGTATCCGGAGAAGGGCTCCAGGAGGTCGGATTGGCCTGGCAGGTTCGTCCCGCTGAAGAAAATCTTCAAAAAAGAGACTAAGGGGGTCATTCCGACCCCGCCGGGCGGAGACCGCCAAAAGACCGCACCACGGTCAAATGACCGCGGCGGTCATTCTGACTTTCCCGCTGGGCGGGTGATCTCCAAAAGATTGCCCGCCGGCCCAGCGGGAAAGCCCCTGCAAAGAGGAAGCCGGCTCCGAATGGAGCCGGCGGATTTGCAGGGGTGCGACGGGTGCAGTGGCAAAGCAGACACTGAAAATCTTTGTGGGGCCCTGTAAGGGGGCCCCTGCACTGCCCATGCCAGTGGCATGGGCATTGCAGGGGCCCCCAGGGGCCCCACGACACCCGTTCCCGCCATCCTGTTCCTGGCGGTAAAAACCGCCAGGAACAGGATGGCGGGAAGGGGGTCGGAATCCCCATGGAGGATTCCCTGGGCCAGGGGTAAACCGGCGGGAAACCGCCGGTTCCCCTTTTTTGACCGCTGCGGTCAGAATGGCCCAGGAAGCACCGCCAGCCTGTTGGCGGTGCTTCCGTGGTCGTTGGCCCTGGCGGTCGGTGACCGCCAGGGTCAGAATGACCCCCAAAGTGTGAAGGTAAACTTTTAACCGAGGTCTCCCGCAGCCTGTAGCCGAGCAGGGCTCCATCGCGGTTGGCCTTAAACTTTGACTTTGCCCCGGTCGAGGTGCAACCAGATGACCCGAGTGGTGCTTTTTGTTTCTAGGCGCTAAAAAAAACAAAAATCTTTAAAAATTCATATCTCCGGTTCCCCTTATCCAAGTTTATTCATTTTGGTGTCATTTAAAGATAAAAATATAATCTATTTTTATAAATTGGTTTTGGAGTTTTAAACTGTTTCCTGTGTTTTATTTAATTACTGTTTTGTGATATTTGAATGCTTTACACTCTGTTTCCTAAATTAAGCCTTGACGCTCATTGCCAAGCTACCAAGGGTTGAGCTGGGGTTAATTTACTGAGACCTAACTGGACCTTAGTGGAGGTTAGTGGCCTATTGCTAAGTGTAGGTACCTACCTGCCCTTACCAATAACCCATTTTCCAACAATCTGAAATCGTAATTGCATGGATAGTGGCTGAGAGGATGTCCTGTTGTATTGTTTGGCAAACAAATATATAGTCTATTCCGGAATATGTCCTATGGGAATGGGAGAAATATGTGTAATCTTTAGTGGTGGGGTGGGATGCATGCCAAATGTCTAGGAACCCCGGCTGCCTGACTTCTTGCTGCAGAGATTGAGCGAATATTCCTGTTTGCAACCTCTGTGGATGGGTACTATCTAACTTGGCATTCCAAACTAGATTAAAATCTCCAATTACTATTATCACTGCCTCGGCAAACCACACTAACTGATTGTGAAAAGCAGTTAAAAATTCTGTCAGGTGCACATTTGGAGCATAGATTACAGCTATGGAACAGTGACGGCCCGCATGGTTCCCTTCACCATCAATAGCCTTCCCTCTTTATCTGTCTTGACCTGAGATGTGTGAACAGTAAGTGAAGAATGAAACAGCAAGGCAATGCCATTATGCTTAGATGTGGCTGATGAGCTATAAATCAAGGGGTAAGTCTTATGTTTTAACCAATATTCTTCTTTTCTTTTCATATGGGTCTTCCTGAATGGCCCACTATGTCAAACCTATGATCCAGGATATATTTCTAGAATTTAGTTAATTTATGGAGGGAATTGAGGCCTTTTAGAGTCCAGGTATCTAGTGTAACTGCCATAGATAGGGGAAATTCCTTCTAAAGTGTAATGGCCTTGCAATTTCTGATTTAGGACAGCGGGTCACTCCCACCCACTGCCTCTAACCCTGCTCCCCACCCCACGCTCCCCACCCCACACTCCCCACCTTTTCAGCCAACCACACTCGACATGCCATAGTACAACATTTAAAACTTAAGAACTGTAACAAACTCAGGAGCAAAGGCGCCTCACTAACGGATGAATTTAACCCTTGTGGTATATTTTCTGGGGGCTTCGGTCCAGTTCTGCATGTTTACTTCTGAGAACAAAGTAGATGCTAGACAAGACACAGGTTACAGTTAGTAGGGACATCCCAGGTCCAGAGGAGGTCTATACCATTGATTTGATCAAATAGAAAGAGATATATCGGACCAACACTCCCTCGGAGGAGCCTCAGTCCATAGTTCTGGTAGTGGATCTGAGGGGCTAGTTCCATCCCTTACCATTCCTTTTTCTAGACAGTTGGGATTGATGGTCCCCTCTGGCTATCCCCCAGCTCTAAATGTCTTGAGAGTGCCGTCACGTGGATTTCACTTGCCCGTTCGTCATCCCTTACGTTGCTGCTGCCACTGTCCACTTGTTGTTTCTCATGGTTGATATGCAAGGCGGTTGTTCCTTGTTTCAGTTTCTTCACTGGCGTTTGGGGTAAGGATCCCTAGACGAGTTACCGCTTCCTCCAGATCCGTAAAGTGGAGAGATTTATTATGGAGCTTGAAGGCTATGCTAAATGGGTATGTCCATCCATACCTTACCTGCTTCTTTCTCAGAAAATCCATGAAAGGCTTAAATCACATTTTCCTCATCAAAGTGGCGGGTGTCACATCTTGAAATAATGAGCATTTAGCTCCCTGGAAGGAGATCAAATCTCATTTGAGGGCTTCTAGGAGGATCTTCTCTTTGACCCTGAAGGAGTGTAGTTTGGCTAAGACGTCCCTGACTCGGCTACCATCTCTTGATCTCTGTGGGCCCACACTATGGACTCTCTCCACTTTCACTTCTGGCTGGTCCTCTCCCAGCAAGTTTGACAAACGCCCAACCATGAATGCTTCTAAGTTCGTCCCTTCAGCTCCTTCCTCCAAGCCTCTAATTTGAATGTTATCTCACCAAGAATGGTTCTCCAAATCTTCACACTTGAGAATGGCAGTCTGTAGCTGGTTGTAGATCTGTTCGGTGTCCTTTTCCAATGGGGCCACGCGCTTTTCAAGTTCTATGTAGTTAGCTTCCAGATCCAGGGTGTGTGATCCAATTGCATCAATGTCTGTCTGTATCATGGATAGTTGGGCATTGATATCTGCCTTCAGGTTATCTAGAGATGTATTCAGATCTGTACGTAGCTCCTCCCTGAGTTCTGTTTTAAAATCCTTGAGGGAGGTAAGAAGGTCCTCTTTTTTCAGCGCCATTACATGCCCAGTTTCTCGGTTCTGCTCTGATGGCTGGGTAAAGTAACCAGTGACTTTATTAGACTTGCTTTTCTTCTGTGACGTAGGGGTAGCCATTTCAATGATAGTTCGCGAGCTCGTAACTACTTCCCTGGGGGCCCTATGCTGTGTTGCTTTCCGACTTGATAGGGGGCGCCTGGGTCTTACCTTTTTTTCCGATTAGTTGCTTAAGACCCCCATCTCATGGTCATTCAGGGAGATCAGGCTTCTCAGGGCTTGGGGTAGCTCTTTGAGTCTCATCTAAGTCTCAGCGCCAGGGTGCAGCATGGCTGTAACAGGTCGCTTTGTTGTCTACAGCACCTCCATTATGCCCGTCCTCACCTGGTCATATGCCGCCCTGGCGCTCAATGGGGTCGTGTGTCAAGCTGGGCAGCCTTGGAAGTATTGTCTATGCCAGTTTACCTCATATTCCAGCGATATAGTGCTTCACAACTGTTCAGCAGGTGGGCTCAGGTCTAGGCCTTCAAGGCGTCCGCCATGTTAAGGTCAGGCACAATCATAGGTCTTCGTCTCTCCCTGATTGTACGACCCCTTCTCGCCTCCTTAGATGTTCCTTCCCGCTCCGGATCTGGTTCAGCTATCTTGCATTTTCATTGTCCAGTTGCTGCCGGTTTACAGATGTTTTCTTTTCGCCTGTGGTAGGTGTGTCTCCGTGTCTGCCATTTCTGGATTCTAGCCTGCTCAGGCTTCCGTCTCTCATCACCCCCTTCGAAGCATTTTGGGCTGTTATAGGCCTCCCCCTGTTTCAGCTCCATGCTCCCATTCTGCAAGGGCCCGCATTTATGTTCTGGAAGGAGGCTGTGTCTCTGGTTTAGCAGTGTAATGCAGAGCCACTGTGGATCACGTCCGGGCAGCCATGATGGTTGGTCATGCCCCCTTCAGCTATTTTATTCTCAGTATGTGCATAATGGGATTTCATAATCTCGATGTTCAATTCTCTTGTGACCTTCTCAGTAAGTGTGGTTTTGTTGATTTTTTAATGATTGATTTTTATATACAAATTATTTCAAGACAAGTTGCTGCGTGGTGTTATCAGGGCCGGCTTTAGGGCAGTGCGAGCGGTGCAGCCGCACCGGATGCTGACCTGGACTGGGGGGCGCTGACCTCAGGGGAGTGCTGTGTTTAGCAATGACTTACGAAACATGCGATTTAAAAGCACCTGTTGAAAAGTTCCTTGTGCCAACAGCCTTCAGGAAATAATTAAAATGTCAAGATAACTCTTGTGATTAATGTTCCTGCATAGGGGAGATAGGGTGTTTTGTCTAGGGGAAGTTTTGACTCGTCATAAAGTAGGGTAGAGGGTTAATATGCCTGCTGAAAAAGAACAGAACTATATTTTACGTGGATAGATGAGTGGATCAGAAAAGCCAGCCATTACAGGCGCTTTTAAAACAAATTAATGTATGTGAAGGGGGGCGCTATGGAGAGATGAGGAGCACATTTGGAGAGTGATATTGAGTGAATCCGAGGAGGTAGTCATGGGGTGGGGGGCACCAAAAAATACTGTTGCACAGGGAGCAACCAGCACTAATGCCGGCCCTGGGTGTCAAATATAGGACTTTCCAACATTTTTATTTTGCAAGCATGGTCTCAGAGAAATCTGGACTCTTTGCCTACCTGCAGCTTGAGATAATCCTGATTTGCCTATGCAGTTGCATATTTCTCTGCCACGTTTTGGTTGGCATAGGAAACTCACAATTGTTTTGCATGAGAGCTCATGTGTAGCACAGCTGTGTCTCACAAGTGCTCTGAAATTGTGTTGAGCTGGTAATTCGCAACCGTTTTGTAGTGTGATTACGCAACTTGTGGCCACATGTACAAAGATCCTGTTTTGCGACTCGCAAACTGCGAGTCTTAGCAACTCGCAATTTACGAGTCACAAAACCGGATGTACAACAGCGTACTTCACACTGTTTGCGATTCCCAAAAGGGTCGCAAATGACCTACCTCATGAATATTCATGAGGTAGGTTGCGACCCTATTGGGAATGGCCACCCTGACAGGGATGGTGGCCTGCTGGAGACAGCAGACCACCTTGTCTGGGACTGCTTTTCAATAAAGCAGTTATTTTTTTCTTTTAAATGCATCGCGTTTTCCTTAAAGGAAAACGAGATGCATTTCAAAATCAAAAATGAAGTTTTCTTTTAATTTTTTCAGAGCAGGCAGTGGTCCGCGGGACCACTGGCGGCTCTGAAAAAATACTTTCCCTGCCATTCGCAAACGGGAAGGGGGTCCCATGGGGGCCCCCTTCCCGTTTGCAAATGGGTTAGCACCAGTTTGAAACTGGTGCTAACTGCGATTGTTTTGTGACCGCATTCACGGTCACAAAACAATCCTACATCACACTGTGACTCGCAATTAGGGAGGGAACGCCCCTTCCTAATTGCAACTCACAAACCTATTTTGCGATTCGGTAAATAGATTACCAAATCACAAAATACGCTCTGTATATACCAAAATGTTTTTTTCCTGTCGCAAACGGTCCGATTCTGCGAATCGGGCCATTTGCGACAGGAAAAATGGTATGTACATGTGCTCCTTGATTTGCTTGTCCTTGCGAGTGACCCAACATAAATATCACTTAAATAAAAAATGTTGTGCAAACTCCGATTCGCACACTGAGGCTTCCCTCAGAACAACTAAGAGAACTTTGTGTGGTTTGAGTTTTTCGTAATTTTAAAAAGCAGTTTCTAAACAGCAAAAGGAACACCACTTCGCTCTGCCTTAAGTATATTTTTTTATGTTTGATACTTAGGAAGATTTTTACTCAAGCTTATAAATCAATTTTATGAATCTAAAATGTTAACCTATAGCTGAAATTTCATTCATATCGTGCAATAGGTATCATATTAACCGCACTCACACATCATTTCGGTGCCCTGAAACACCCTTCTGTGACTCACTATGTACAGCTACCATGCCCAGTGCTTCATATGTCACAAGATATACAATCGCCTACATGGTGTAAGGTATGGCACTTTCTGTTTCGTGGTGGACATTAGTTTGTATGCCACGTATGAGAGTTATGGTGGTGGAAGCACAGATACTGTTGGCACGTGTGGGACACACTGATTTGAATCTAGCATAGTCTTTCATGCGGTGCCCTGTATCATTTCGTGAACATGTAATCAAACCATCAACAGTAAAGTATGCAAGTAGACGTGAAGCCAGCCAAAAACTAAAACTGTTTACACTGCTCCATCTGCTCATCAAACCAAAAGGAAGATATAAATAGCGGACGTGAACAGCCTTCATTCCATAGGAGATTTCACCTTTGCATGGAGTTGCCTACTGATTCTATAATTTGTGTAATCTCAAATATTAAGCAAAATGCAAAATGCTTCTTATAAGGAAAATACTGCTTACACAGCCACTATAAATATATCACGCAATGATTTAAAAAAAATATAAAACATGTATTATATAATTTCCAAATGAGTGCGCCCAGGTCAGAGTGTTAGGTACAGAAGAGTGTTTTGCACTCAATTCTCTAAACAAAAGCACAGCTTGTTGCACTTTTGTTAACTTAAAATATTTGCGCATGTGTAGAAAGGAGCACAGCGCACAAACTCCGTCCGCGGGTCACCATTACTTTCTGTCTGTCTGTTACTTACCCGGCGATTACTGTTTCAAAGTAACCAATATCTACTTGGTGGGGGTAACTGGAATGATAAAAGTAATTGCTCAAAATGCGTAGGGCACGATGTGATTCCTGATTATTGGGCTTCATGGACTTTCATTCACCAAAATGCCAGGGGTAGGGCAAGGGGCTCCACTCATCCTTTGACATCATAGGAATAGGCACCGTGACCTGTGATCCCAGTGTTAGATAACCCATAATAAGTGCGCGATTTATATATTAACACAATAGTTTATAACTTAAATGCCTATTTTAGATACCATTTATATGTTAATTAGGATGCTGGCATTACAAGTTGAAGGGTATAGTGACACAAAGTAAAGAATGACAATAAAAGCCAAATTTATTTCCACCAGAAATGGGCATGATATAACAGCTGTATTCTATTACCTTAAAGTATTCCTTTTCATATAACATTCATACATGATCTCTCTCTCTCTAAAACTGTGAATGTTTTGTTCAGATAATCTTTCATGTATTCATTATAGAGAAAAATGATATGTGTGTTTTATTTCCCATTGTTTCCAAAACGTGCACATTAGTCTGCTGAACTGACTTATTTTAAAGAACTGGATTTCCAGTTTGAGCAGCACCAGGGCTCACCAGTGCACTCTTTACCTTCTGCTCGTGACCACTTTTGCTACCTCTGATGGCAGGGGTCGCAAAGGCAGTACATGGGGGTCGCAAGTGCTAAGCCAGGAGTCACAGCTGTGATCCCCGAGGACCACTAAATGATGTTCATGTTGGACTTAGGGATAATGCATTTATGATAGGCTCAGTATAATGACTCCATTTCTTTTGAGCTCCAGACAAATGAGTAGTGATTGACAGATCCATGCTGGCTAAGTTAATACTAATGGTAAGGCAACTATACAGTTTAATAACTATCCCACAATTGTAGTTGATTCTGTTTGTAAAGAGAGGGCCATATTTATACTTTTTGACGCACAACTGCGCCAACGCAGTTGTGCGTCAAACATTTTAACGCCATTCCAAAGCACCATGCGGGCGCCTTATTTATGGAATGACGTTAGCCGGCGCAGCTGACTGGTGTGCTTAAAAAAAAATGACTTACACCAGGCAGCGCCGGCGTAGGGGAAAATGGAGCTTGGGTGTCAAAAAATGGGGCAAGTCAGGTCTGAGGCAAAATATTGGCCTCAACCCGATTTGCGCCATTTTTTTTAACTCCCAACCCCCATTGAAATGACTCCTGTCTTAGCACAGACAGGAGTCATGCCCCCTTGCCCAATGGCCATGCCCAGGGGACTTATGTCCCCTGGCCATGGTCATTGGGCATAGTGGCATATAGGGGGGCACAAATCAGGCCCCCCTATGCCACAAAAAAATAAAAAATAAAATACTTACCTGAACTTACCTTAAGTTCCCTGGGAGGGGTCCCTCCATCCTTGGGCGTCCTCCTGGGGTGGGCAAGGGTGGCAGGGGTTGTCCCTGGGGGCCTGGGAGGGCACCCCTGGGCTCCTTCCGAGCCCACAGGTCCCTTAACGCCTGCCCTGACCAGGCATTAAAAAATGACGCAAAAGCGGCTGGACGTCATTTTTTTTTGACCCGCCCACTCCCGTGCGTCATTTTTGCACGGGAGTTTAAATAAGGCGCACATGCCTTGAAGTAATTTTTTAGACGGGAACGCCTACCTTGCATATCATTAACGCAAGGTAGGTGTCCACGCTAAAAAATGGCGCAAACTCCAAGATCTTTGGCGCTAGACGGGTCTAACGCCACAGTATAAATATGGAGTTAGCTGTGCGTAAAAAAAAATGACACAATTCCGGCGCAAACAGAGTATAAATATGCCCCAGAGTTTCTATTGATGAGTTTCCAAATCATAGGATTCTCATTATGTTTGGGGTGCTTTGTCAGCCGAGTATTTGATTGTTTGCTATTTGAGAGCAAAAATGTGGTTTTGAGTAAATACCCAGGGCCATATTTACAAGGCCCGTGGCACAGGTTGGTACAGCAAGTGCCTTGCAGCTCCACCCTGTGCCACCGGGAAAGGGCAGAAATGCATTCTATCTACAATAGATGGCACATTTCTGTCTTCTCCTCTTGTGCTGGTGTACACATTGCTCCCATGTGCCAATGCAGGCACCCTTGCACTCTGGTGCAAGGGTGCCTGCATTGTGAGAATGATTTTTTCTGTGCAAGAAGGGTCCTTCCTGCACAAAGACACTCAATGGAGTTGATTTCCTCCTTCTATGTGTGCTGCAGAAGGCACCACACATAGAATTGGGAGAAAACAGGGAGAAATAAAGACCTTTGTCACAATTGCGTCACTCTTACATCACCCCTGGGGTGGCGTAGGCTTTTGACTCACTCACAGATTTGCAAAACCCTGTAAATCTGTCAATGCAACAAAATTGATGGATGTTGCATGGGAACACCCACGCAATATCTGTGGAAATGCCTCCCTGACGCAAAGTAAGGCAACACAGCGACTTGTGCTGCATTGCCTTACTCCATATCTACAAGGCCATGAAAAGCCACGCAAAGTTGCTTTGCGTGGCCTTGTAGATATGGATCAGCCGCCTGCTCCACTGGTGTGTCACAAAAAAGTAGGCCGCTTGTAAATATGGGCCTCGGTGTCGCCTTGTATTTGTTGAGCAGGTGAACAATGGTTCTCCATGTGTGTTAAATGTATTGTGCTGGCTAGCTTTTATAAGTGGTTCATCAAATGCATTATTGCTAAACTTCCAGCAAAGGCGATGTATATTGAAAGGAAATACCTTTCTGTTGGCCGATTACAGCAATATATGTTGAAAGGAAATACGTTGCTGCTTGCTGATTGCAGGTTATTTGCTGTGCAAAGGAAGGTTCTATTTATGAACTTGTCAAGCATATGATTTTTCGTCCATCTTTATTAGACCACACTGTGATGGCAAGCAAAGAATAAGGGCTCTTAATTTTCACAGTCGTTATTATACATATAAACTAAACATATAATACCATTTAACAGGATACAGACACATTTTCTGCAATACATCAAATAAGTCTTCAGCAAAAATCTGCATATAGATAAAAAAGAAAGACATAAAGCACAAGCCAGGCAGGCCAAGCATTGTACCAAAGCAATAACATATGAAGTAAAAGTATTAAACTCAGTTTTCCATTCACAACATCAATCTTTCTGGAGAAATACTCTAGCCATGTTCCTCATGTGTGTGCCAGTATCATACAAATAGTCTGGGCTGTTCGAGTTTCAGTGTGGACAAAAAGAAGACAAAACACATACTTACAAATGACTGCAAAAAACTACTTTTTCTTGGCTTTTACAGCATACTTGCAGAACAGGTGAGGCTATGTGCCTGGTTGACCTTTGGTGGTACAGCTGCAGATTGTGCACCATAATAGACCCTAAAACTTCATTACAGAATTATTTATACCCCAGGAGCCAAATACCATATTTTTTTTTACAACAGATCCCAGATCCTGCCAAATCAATTCACAGGCTTCATTCTTTTCACTGTCTCAGCTGCTGGCAGGCTTTTTCTGCAGGATGGGGAACCCCTCAATCTGCAGGATTATTAACTGCTCTCTCAGCATTTTAGGGAGGATCCTTTTCATCTTCAGGCACTGCACATTTAACCAAGTACATTTAGATATGTTCTAAGGCACCCTTCTCCCTTCTATGCAAGTTTAACCATTGATGTCTTGCATCAGTGAACTAGCGAACTAGCTCCCTCAGAATGCTATGATCACCACAGGTCAGGTTGAGAATTATCTATATCAAAGCACTGACAATGTTCATCAATGAGTCAAAACGGATATCAAGGACCTCAAATAATTTTGGTCTATATTTCAGTAACCTCACCACCAAGTACATTCATTTTTAGATTGATAATTTTGTTTTGGGGTATAGGTTAAGGCTTTGAAGTAGGCCAGAAATGATCTGATCAATTAATGTTTATGAGGGCCACAGCTTAGGGGGACTCATGCATAGCCATAATGTGGTTATGAGTTGAGCATTTGTTACAGCTGGATATACTATACTAAAGCACAAGATTGTTTATTGAGGTAAAAATTGCAAGTTCAGACGTACTTAAGTCTGATGTATGGCTCCATCTAATATTGAAATCTCCAGGGATGATTGTGTCAATAAGGACTTTTAGATGAGTAGTAACAAAATCAATGAAATCGCATTTTACCCTGATGGTTGGTATATCGTATTGAGCTTCTTCTCCAGCATCAGAATGATGATGTGCTCTGACTGAAGAAGATCAACAGAATAAAAACACAGTGCAGAAAATATTAAGTAAGCTGGATTGCTTTAGTTAATGGTATACATAAACCAAAACTAGAATGCGTCTCCCAAAGCAAGCAGTCACTCGATCCCTGGTGCTCACCAGGCACCCTACATGTGTTCTTATAGAACCCTCACTCACATGCAAATCATGTCGCATGCTTCATCATCGGGTTCTAACTTGGTGAAGTACTCAATACCAGGTGGGCTCAATTCGTGGTGGGTGGGATACTTTGATATTCTCTATGTTCTTAGTGAGATCTTGGGACAGAATTTCTTTTAATATTACTAGGTAACCATAACCCTATTCTTCAGTAGGAAGGGCCATGAGATATGGTTAAAAAAACATAACATCATACAAAGAGGCAGTTACTGAGCCACTGTGTCTATTCTAGGTCAACATGTTTCATTTGCTTCACAAAATTAACAGATTTCATCAAGATATCTAAGACTCTTGTACTACTAACCAATACTACTAAGCAGGAGTTATGCATCCACACATATTCCACCCTAGATCAGGAGATAGTTACTCAATCCTTCTATACAGGGTGAGGTGATTTAAAACTTGAGATTATCCACTTCAAGAATCGTGTAAAAGTAGATTATCCAGGCCTCATGGGAGCAAATGCGGGGACTTGCTGAGATAAAAGGTCACACATGCACCAATGCTCAGCAAGGACTTCCCAATCTAGCTCCGTAGACCGCATCTCCGAATGGAGTTAATAGTTGCCACCTGGCTCCAATTTTAGTTTGATAATGCTATCTGTGGATAGATGTTTACTGGTAGAATAAATTCAATGCAAAGGAAAGAAGAGTGATTTAGCCAGTTTGCTATTAGAATGAGAATGATTAGGACACAATGCAGAAGATGTGTCTACAATTAGACTTGAAAATCTTCAGTTAAGTAGAGCACAGCTTAGTGAAGAGGAATCATTAGAATTATGTGATGTAAGAGAGTGGGACTGGTTTAACGTTATGCGATTAAAGAGATATGGCTGCATCTTGAAAGTCTGGGTTGTTCTGGGCTGCTGATCACAGAGCTAGGAAAAAACTGTGTTGTTTGTGTCATATGGAAAAACAAAGTTAAACTTCATGCCTCCTTGGTCAAAAGTCTACCAGCTCTGGCAGACAGGAAATGTCAAACATGGCCATTAACTAGGAACTTCAGGTAAATTTTCCTCTCTCTGGTGTGCAGGTCAATACTAACTAAAGATGCCAAACACTTGCCAAGATAGAGAAAGCCTTTCAATACTCTTTCCTTTAAATGATAGCATGGGTGGAAGAAAGATAAACAAGCACAACCAAAGAGATCAGCAAACCTAAATGTATTGCCTGTTTGAGGTAATGAATCAACCAAGCATAAAATGTATTAATGTCTACCCTTCGTCTGATGAAACTAACCATCATGTGATAACATCAAAATTATGCCACTAGTCTGTGGGATTCTTTTATTGCTTGTAGTATGACCTCACAATACACAAAATACACAAACAAACATAGACAAATCTTAGCCATTTTACAATTCAGAGGGAACCAGACTCCAGTGGTTTATCAACACTTAGGGGGTCATTCTGACCCTGGCGGTCATCGACCGCCAGGGTCGACGACCACGGAAGCACCGCCAACAGGCTGGCGGTGCTTCCTTAGCTATTCCGACCGCGGCTGTAAAGCCGCGGTCGCCCAGCCGGGTCCGGCGGTTTCCCGCCGGATTTCCCCCGGCTGGGAGAATCCTCAATGGCGGCGCTGCTTGCAGCGCCGCCATGGGGATTCCGACCCCCTTCCCGCCCGCCTGTTTCTGGCGGTTTTCACCGCCAGGAAGAGGCTGGTGGGAACGTGTGTCGTGGGGCCCCTGGGGGGCCCTGCACTGCCCATGCCACTGGCATGGGCAGTGCAGGGGCCCCCTAACAGGGCCCCAGCAGGATTTTTACTGTCTGCTTTGCAGACAGTGAAAATCGCGACGGTGCAACTGCACCTGTCGCACCCCTGCAACTCCGCCGGCTCCATTCGGAGCCGGCTTCATTGTTGCAGGGCCTTTCCCTCTGTACAGTCCCACAAGTGACTTTTTATGTGATAAAAATCAAGTGGACCACACATTCTTAGAACTTTTGTTTCTGAGAAAAGGGGCTCACAAAATAACTGTGACATTACCAATAGTTGCTGCCCAGAAGAATACATATGTGCACTCTCAGATGTGCTTTCACTCTCAATTTGCTCTCCACCAAAATGAACCATTGAACCCACTAGCAAGTCACTTTTTCATTCATGCTGATGGAGTGCCTGTCATCACTAGAATGCAGAGCACATAGGTTCCGGGAATATATGATTAACCCTCCCATTGAGCACCTACTTCTTCTTCGCCACCACTACTCTGTTTAAGCACTCATTCTATCCTAGGTTTATTAACTCCACCATGATGATGCCAACTCTAAACTCTCCAGGGACTCAAGTGAGCAGACACCATTCATAACCAGGTGACAAGTTCCAGAGAAACATACCACATAATTTCCCACTTAACCACCTCCTACTTATTCAAAACACTGCAGCACTTTTAGTTTGTGGCATCTCTGAATGCCAACTTATTTGAGACAACTTCATTGGCTTCTTGTATGCCAAAGCATCTCTTTCAAAGCTACAATGATTGACCACCATGCAATCAATCAACAGTCTCCTGACTTGGTAGCTGAAACATTTGCATGGCACAAAGCCTCTTGAAATCTTAGATAAGCCTTTTTTGCTAAATATTTCCTAGAATAAGAACATTCCATTCAATGACCATGCCTTCTCAATCATAGCCTCTTTCTATCTGTTCAGGTTATTTTACAATAAGCTCCAGCAGCAGAAACCTTTCCTGTTCCCATTATAATTTCAGCTCTAATCGCAGAATTAAAAGTCTGCCGTAGCTCCAAGAAACTTTGGTGTCCGTGTGCTTTACAAATACCTATATATTCTGTAACATAACTTCAAAACTATGCTGAATTGCAACTCAAACATACTCTCCATTAGAAAGAAAAAAGGCTCAGAAACATGATCTGACAAGCCGTCACTACATTTTTCACACCTCAGTCTACATCTGTAGCAGTGATAGTAAAGCAACAATACACTCATGCATCCTCCACTTTAGCAACCCACTGATCCAAGAAACTGACCTCGAGTTCATTTGAAGCCACCTGCTGTTTAAGTCATCTATAATACCTTCCATGTTGGTCATTTTGCTCTCTAGGCTCATGTCACCCTCCTTTAGCCTGTGAGCTTGGCTATCAGCAAAGCCTCACCCCATTTAGGATAGAGTTCTTTTGGATAACAGCATACTTAGCCTCATTACCTTCTAGGTTATAGCATGTGGAAAGTTTTGTAAAGAAATATTGTATTTTTATTTGGGTATTTTTTTTCTGCCCTTTACTGGCAATGTGAAATGGAGGGAGTGTTATGAAAAAAGTGGACATAATTATCAGAGAGGTCAGCAGTCCCTCTTGCCACCCCTCCTTAAAGTCACTCTCTTGCAGATCCCCTTCAATGTTGCAGGAAATTAATACTAGTAGCACTCTAAAAGAGCTGACACATCTCCAACCATTGCCTTCTGCTCCACTTTTCTTTCTTGGTGCCAGTGCTGTGCAGTGTACAATGGACAAACCCATGTCTTCTTTACAAGCTTTACTAGGTGGCTCAAAATCAGCCCCTCCTCTTCATTCTAATAGAAGCACCACTCCACCTCCAAGAACTGCTTCCCATGTAATGGTATGTATAGAGCTAAAATAATGCTCATTATTTGCCTCGGTTTTCAATCAATTAATCAATAAGTTGACTTGTAGAGCATGACATGTCTCATGTGAGGGTATCCAGGTGCTGGCAGGGTCCAGAGTCTCAGTTGAAGAGCCAGTTTTTCAGCATCCTATGGAACACCTGTAGAATTGGAGAGTTCCTGAGGTGCAGGGGAGGCCTTTCTAGGCTTTGGCTGGGAGGTAGGAGAAAGAGCGTCATCCTGAGCTGCTTCATTGTATGCAGGGGGTATGGGTCAGCACAAGGCAGGCAGAGCGGAGGTGTGTGGAGCGATTTTGGAATCTCAGGTAGTGGTTGATGTAGAAGGGTCCGGAGTTGTGCATGGTGTGAGAAAAGGCCTCTTTTAACATAGTTAGCCCCCTTCACACTTTTTGCCTGGTAAATAATGTAGCCTCAATGTTGTTAGTGCCCTGGGCCCCTGCTAACCAGGTTCCCTGGGCCTGATCTCTTTCCCAAATCTGTTGTGATGCATTTTCACAACTGGAGACACATTTAGCTGGCAATATAAGTCGCTAGTAAATGGTACATATGTACCCAGGGCATGGGGAACTTAGGGTAGGCCCCTGAGGGCAGCAGCACTGATTGTGCCACCCTCTGGGACCATGCATTCAGATGCACCCAGCAATTCTGTTGCAGTGTCCTAATGCAATCCCAGAAGACAAACTCGACATGGCACCCTGACAGTATGCCCAGTCCACTACCCACTGCATGCAGTATAGGTATAACATCCCTCTGTCAGACCCACTGCATGCAGTATAGGTATGACATCCCTCTGTCAGGCATTCTAGCTCTAAGGCAGGGTGCACCACATTGTATGAGAGGGCATAGCTGCCTGAGCAATATGCCCCCCATATGTCCTTGCCAAACCTGGGGCATAGTAAGTGAACAGAGCAACCAATTTAAGTGCATGTGCTAGACACTCGTCAATACAAGTTTCACAGCTACATGATGGCCACTCTGAGTCCTGGGTTGTTTGGTATCAAACAACTCAGAATTATAATTACAAGCTTGCACCAGCACTGGATTTATCACCAAATGTATCCAGGGGCCACCTTAGAGATGCCCCCTGCAAAAGCTAACTACCCTGGCATGGTTGCTCTCCAGTCACAACCAGCCTGCCACCACCAGACAAGAGTCTGAATCCCTGGGGTGAGAAATCCTGCTCTCTGGGATTCAGAGCAAAACCCTTCCTGGGTGGAGGTGCTAACAGCTATCCCTCATGAATGTGCACTGCCCTGCCAGCCAGCTTCTTAGGGCTTACAGCCCTTAAAACTCAACCCTCAGGCCTGCAGGTAGCAGCAGATGGCCGCCCCTTCTGCAAACCCCCACTTTTGTCAGGAACAACGGCAGAAAACCAGACAAAGGGCAGGAGGGTTGCTGAGTCCTGGCTTGCACCACCCCTAAGGTGCTGCATGTGAGATGACCCCTCCATTTCATTTTCCTCCATCTTGCATGGAAGGAAAATAGCCAATCAGTTGTAGGAAAGTGACCTCTGTCCACAGGAAGTGGTCACTTAGTGGGTGTAGCCACACTAAGGTAGATGAACCATTGGTCACTACTAGGTTCCCCATTAAAATGCCCACTAGATACAGTATTTAGTGGGCATCCCCAGACCAAGAAATCAGATTCCATGGACAAAAGAAGACCAGCAACATAGAAGACCCAAGGCTCGAGAACTGAAGTCCTGCTGCACCATGAAAAAGCACCAAACTCTGCCTGCTGCAAACAGGACTCGACAATCGCCGCTGAGGGGTTGCTTGGACATTGGACAGACTAAAAAAAAAAAACAGCGGACCTACACTGTTTGAAAATCATCAAAGATCTTCTTCCAGAGTGAAGGCATCACTCTACAACTCCAAGGAACCAAAGACCCAGTGAAGGGTACTTCACTGACAGGCTGCTGGCCAAGGAACCGGATGCCGCAGCCAAACCAAACTTCAGACTGTGAGGACAAAGCCTACCAGTGTGCCATGCTTGGTGGCACTGCAACCTCCAGTGTCCAGACCGTACAATTACCCCAGGTACTTGTCACCTCACGTTGGACACCCAGAAGGACAGTTTATTCCAGAATGAAAAAGTACCAGGAGGAAGCCCAAAGGGACTTCAGGAAACATCCAGACCTCACACCAGAGTGCCCCTGCTATCCTGCAAGCGACCCTCAAAGTAACTTACCTCCGGTTTCCAAGGGCACCTTTGCGCACAGCTCCAGGCTCACCGATTCCCTCTCCACCCACCACCCTGCCCTGCACTGAAGATTTAGCTTTGTCCTAAGGGTCCCACACCAATTGTGACCTCAACACTCCAAGGGAACTCACTGGACTTATCTTTAAGTCCACCTGTGCAGTGCTTTTCCAAGTAGTCCCCCGCAGTGGCCTGGCACCTACTTTATAGACCTTCTGCAGCTGCTCCCATCGGAACCAGGAGTCACCCGAACTTCTCCAGCTGGTCCATGGTACCCAACAATGACCTAGACCAGCCTGCAGAAGGAGACATTGGTAAAGGCATTGCCAGATTTACTGTGAATTTTCAAAGTATTCTTCCATTGGTTTCTATGATGCATAGCTATGCACAGAAAGACTAACTTTATTCAAACTTAAAAAATTCATAACTTACTCAATTTTGATGATCTTGGTCTTAACCATTTTATAAAAATCTGAAGTAGTTTTGTAAATTGGTCTTGAGTTATTCTTGTGTGTGTGTGTGCCTCGATTTATTGATACTGTAAAAACAACAAATGCTTTGCACTTCTCCAAGATTATCCTAACTGCTCGACCAAGCTATCATAAAACTTGGAGCATTAGCTGGTCTACTTTTTACTCCTGTAAACTAATGTGGGGTTGCCTGGACTCCCTGTACAGTGTGCATATCTTTGCACACTACATAGAGGGCCAGCCTCCTACACATGGCCATGAACGCATGGTTGAGGAGCTTAAACTGGCATCTCTTCTGAACCAGGAGCCTGTAGAGATTTTTGAATTGGGAAGTAATGTAGGTGTGATGCGGGAGATCCAGGATGAGTCTTGCTGCAGCGTTGCAGATGATCTATAGTCTTTGACCAAGGTGGTCCTCGATTCCCATGTAGAGGATGTTTCCATAGTCCATTGGACTGGTGATGAGGGCTTGGGTCATGGTGTGTCTTGCATTTTGGGGAAGATACTTGGAAGTTTTACATACCATGTGCAGGATGAAGAAGCAGGAGGATGACACTGAATTGACTTAGGACCTCCTGGTGAATTTGTTTCCCAGGATGATACTGAGATTTCTGGCGTGCTCAGCTGGAGTGGGCCCTAGTTCTGTGGGCCACTAGGAGGCATCCCAGGGAGAATTGTTGCTGCTGGAGATCAATACTTCAGTCTTGTCTGTGTTGAACCTGAGGCAGTTATTCCTCATCCAATTGGCAACACTGATCATGCATTGGTGGAAGCTGGTTCTGGCAGTGGTCAAGTTTTTGGAGAGGAACAGGATGAGTAGCGTGTCATTGGCGTAGGATATGATGTTGAGTCTGTGGGATCTGACTATGTTAGCAAGGGGGGACATGTAGATTTTTTACAGAATTGAGCTGAGTGATGTGCCTTGAGGGACTCTGCAGATGATTGATTTGGGTTTGGAAGTAAAGGTTGGAAGGGTGACATGTTGTGTTCTGTCGGTGAGGAAGGAGGTGATCTGAGGGTGGCTACTTGGATACCTATGTTGTGAAGTCTGGCTATGAGCATATAGAGGGAGTCGGTATGGAAGATTGCTGAAAGATCTAGGAGGATAAGGGCAGCTGTCTTTTCTTTGTCAACCCGGATTTCACCTGTAGCCACGATCCGGGCTGTTGTGGTGCTGTGGTTACTATAAATCTAAAAGTACACTGTTCCTATTGAGAGTCAACTGTAGAGTGAACGGAATATCTACAGGAGCAAAATCCCTCATGCATCGCAATGGATGACTGGCTTCATCATCGGGAAAGCTCCTCGTTAGGCCGGTACTGCAATGCCTAACGGGCTCCCCCCGAGGGAGTGCTCTTAACCGGGGTGCTCAGGTAGTCGCACAGCCAGCTAGGATTGGACTGATATATAATAATTATCCTTCTTCCCTGGGCAATTTCTATATGCAAGGACTACAGATAATATATTTGCCATAACCTCGTTATTATTTAATGATATTAGATTGATGGCAAGTCTTTAACTACAACATCTACAATAATCCCCTGGGTCTACTACATTATGATATGAGATTTTTCTTCCTGACTGATAGTAGCATTAATGATTCATTTATGTTATTCTTCTACTAATCATGGAGTCTCAGCTTGTATTTGTGCCATATTAAAAAATGGCAACGGGTTTCATGTTTAGCAACCACTTGATTTGGCGAATTATGAGCCAAGTATTTGCCGAACTCTCTATGTCATTCTAACCTCTCTTGATTATGAAACACAGATTATCAGTTCCTTTTCCTGACTTGTGATCCTTTAAGAGCGCTATCCTGATATTGGGGATGGTAAGCTGCTTTTTCATTATTTTGCTTTCACTAGAGTGAGCCACTGTTATCACGCTAACTTCACATGTGCACTAATTTTGTAAGTTTAATTATACAAATTGATCATGATTATATTTTATCTACTTAGGGTAAACCTTTTTTGCACAAGTAGAACTAAGTAAGTGACTACTTATCTTTAGATATTGATGAGTATTTGTTTTGAAAATTTTGGAGTAGATTTCCTTTTTTGGTCCTGAGGAAGCGTCATGGGATCCGGTTGGACCATTCGGACGTGAAACATGTAGACCCGCTATAGAGAGATACCATATAGTGTTTATCCTCTTTTTGAGAGTAGGTGACCATTGTCTATCACCCATTACTCTCCGATTTTTTCTAAATCTTGGTCTTCATCACTTAAAACTGATTAAAACTATGAGCCATAATCGTTGATGATGAACCAATTTTATTTTTTTCTATTCACTCCATTGACATTTGGGTACTTCTAATTGGGCACCCACTCAAAATAAATAAATGTTTTGGATGTGCGACTACCTGAGCACCCCGGTTAAGAGCACCCCCTCAGGGGGAGCCCGTTAGGCATTGCAGTACTGGCCTAACGAGGAGCTTTCCCGATGATGAAGCCAGTCATCCATTGCGATGCATGAGGGACTACATTGGGAGGCTGTACACTGGACCTCTAATCTCCCGGTCCCTTTTCTATTATTTTGGTGCTGTGGTTACTTCAGAATCCAGATTTTGAGTCATCCTGTGTTCCAGGTAGATGGTGAGTTGATCTCTTTCTCAATGTGATTGGATGGAAAAAGGAGCAGGGAAATGGGTCTGTAGTTGGTTAGTTTATTCAGGTCCGCTGAAAGATTTTTCAGCAGAGGATTGATTCCTGCATGCTTCCAGTCTTCTGGGAAGGTGGCAGAATCCAGTGTGGTGTTGAGTAGAGTGGAAAGTTTGAGGCTGATCGTGGATGCTCCTAGGTTGAAGATGTGGTGGAGGCATGAGTTAGATAGGGCTCCTGAGTGGATGGAGTTTATGATGGTGATGGTGTCCTGAGTGGTGAGATGTAGCCAGGTGGTTAGCCTTGCATGGTTGAGTATTCAAGCATGAGTTGGGTGTTGATGATGTGTAGATTTTGTCATGGAAGAAATCTGTGAGCATTTAATTAGTTCTGAGAGGGACAAATGTTGCTTGTCTCCGTTGCAGGGTTGGTGAAGTCCTTAACTATGGAGTAGCACTCTTAACTCTCACTGGGGTTAGCTTTGATACATTATGCCAGAGCTTTTTTATCTAGTGTAGTTGAAGCTAATATAGGTTGAGTGCTGATTTGTAGGTGGTTCTGTTGGGTGGGTCTATGTTGGTGCACCACCTTCTCTCGAGGTCCTTGCAGTGGCAATTGACTGTCTTGAGGTCCTCAGTGTACCAGCTGGCTTACCTGGTGTATCTTTTGTGTTTCCTGTTTCTGATGAGCGTGATGATATCAGCACTGTCAGTGAACCAAGTGTTGAAGCTTTTGAAGCTTCTGATGTCCTGGTTAACATTGTTGGGCAGGTTGAAGGCAAGGGTATTGGTCCATTTGGTCTCTGAAGCCTTGTTCTAGCTGCAACAGGTGGCACTGGGTTGATTTGGTTGGGAGGGCATGGGGGTTGTGAGAATGAAGTGGAAGATTGAGTAGTCGGTACATGTGATGGCAAGGGAAATTGGTGATGAGCTTGCAGAAGGTGGTTTGAGTCCAATGGATGGTGGATTTCTCACCCATTTGAACAGTGAAGTTAAGATGTTCCATTGCTGGGATATTGTCACCATGGCAATTGTGCATTTAATGGAGTCTCTGCGGACGATGGCAATTCTTTCACCTGTTTTGTTGATTCAGTTGCAGTGGGTGAATCGGTACCCTGCTGGTATGGCGGTTGCAATGTCGTGGGCTGAAGTGGGGTTGAGCCAGGTCTCCGTTAGGAAGACGATGTCAGGCACAAGAGTGTTAATAAGGTTCCAGACCTTGTGGCATGTTTACTAAGTAAGCCAGTGGTGGGGAGGGTGCATGCTAGCTGGTGGTGGGTAGCTGGTGTGGCACGTCGAGTGGGGTCAGTGTTGCTGAAAGGGATGGGGTATGCTTGTTGTGGCAGGTGAAATGGCAGAGAGTGTAGGTAATAGGTCCTACTGTGCAGTGTGGTGCACTGTGGTGGCAGTGTTCGTGATGGCATCCTGGGTCGAGGGCATGGAGAGCAGTAGAAGTGTACCTGTGGATGGTGGTTGAACTAGGGTTCTTAGCTCTTTGTGCAGTCCAAGCATGGATAGGCACAGACAGGTTTGCCTTTGGTGTGCCTTTGGCCCCCCAGCAGTGCACCTGATGTGCACGTCTGCTATGCAGCTGGACTGCAGTCACCATTAAGTAGGCCCTGGAATGTGGGGAAGTAGTAAGAGGTGGCTTGAGAAGGAGAAGGGGAGGCAGTAAGAGATGGGAGAAAGGAGTGTGAAAAGGGCAAAAAAGACAGCAGCAAAAGTAGTACAATTGCCCAAATCAGCGAAAAGGTTGGTAAAGAGAGCAGAAGCAGGGTGGTGTTAGACCTGGTATCCTTGGTGTGGTTTTCCCTAACCTTTTTCCCTTTGACCTACTGTTTTTCTGACTCCTTTTTGTTGTTTAGTTAGGAATTTGAACCTTTTATCACTGCTGTCAAACGCTAAAGTGCAGGTTCTCTGTACTCCAAAGATTGTTGATATTGGCTTATCCGCAATTGGCATATTGAATTTACTTGCAAGGCCCTAGTAAAGTGCACCATAGGTTCCCAAGGCCTGTAAATTAATTGCTACTAGTGGACCTGCAGCACTGATGGTGCCACCCACTACAGTAGCCCTGTGTGTTTTCAGTTTTAAACTCCCATTTTTACCAGGCAAGTGCACTGACTTGCCAGACCAAAATAGTCCTATTACATATAAACCAGTGCTGAGGTAGTCCCTAGCTACCTTTAAGAGCAGGGTTTAGTGTACTAAAAGGTTGGACATGTCCAGGTAGTGAAAAACTACAAAATCTGCTTTTCACAACTGCACAGCCTATTTCTCCCATAGGGTAACATGGGTTTTGCCTCAAAACACCCTTTAAGTGTAATCTCCCATTGAGAGCAGATTGAATATTGGAGTTTGGTGTCTCTGGACTCCCAATATAAAAACATATCTTTTTATCAAAGTTGATTTTTAAATTAACGGTCTGAAAATGCCACTTATAGAAAGTTGTAATTTTCTTATATTAACTATCCTGTGCCTCTACCTGTCTCTGAATACACGTCTGGGGTAGATGACAGCTGGGCTTTGTGCATTGCCTCTAGACAGTGAACACACAAAGGGAGTTTGTGTGTGACATTTGCATCCTGATGGCCCATCACCAGGCTGATGGGTCTCCTGGGCTAGATAGGAGTGAGGAGCTGACACATTCACCTGAATAGGGCTGTGCCACTCCTCACACAAAGGGCTGCATGCCCCCCCCCCCCCTTAGAGTGCCTGGAGCCAGGGAAGGAAGAGAAGGGACCATGTGATATTCAAAGGCCTCTTCGAAGTGTCCCCACTTAACATACACTTTTGGGTATAAGTACTGGACCCCAAACCCCACCAAATCAGTCCACTATTGGGTCCGGAGGAGACTCTGCCAAGAAGAGAAGCTGCTCTGCCAGAAGGGACTGCCACTTTGTTATTTGTTTTGCTGTGTTGGCCTGCTGACTGGTGTTTTCTGTGCTATCAGGAGGCACTACCACTTTCCAACTTGGTCTGCTGTGCTGGCCTGTTGCCTGCTGCCTCTTGCAGTACAACTTCTTAACCTAAAGTAACTCCAAGGGCTTGTTGGCTTCTCCCCTGTTCCTGGACATCTCAGGGCCATTAATCACTTCCCCATACCAACATTGCTGTGGAACTCCGAGTTCGGCACTCAGAACTGACCAGACGTCACCTGGCTCATTTGAGGGATTGAGAACTTTGCTTCATCTGAAAAGCAGCACTTTATCTGTACCCTGTGGAAATCAGTGTATTGAGGTATCAGGCCTGTGTCCCGTATACAGAGGGAGAGAAGAACCTGCCTCGGAGCTGCGGGCCAAACAACTTTGCTGCACTCCTGACCTGACATGTTGCAAGTGTTACACAGAGTTCAGCAACAACGTCATTGCTGCCCCAGCCGCTTACAGCATGAGCAGCGTGGCTGGACTGAGGACATCGCTGCCTCAGGAGTTCTGCCCCTGTAGAGAGGCAAACACCAGAGGCTTGCCTCAAACCCACTGCCTCGAACAGAGTTACTGTTGCCTGAGAATGAGCCTGATCCAGTTGTGTTGAACTTTCCTCAAACTGATGCATTTAACTTACAGTAACCTGCTACAAAGCACTAATTGTATACCATGCTAATTTTTTTATTATTTCCAAGACCTTTGCAGGATCTTAAAACACCTGATTACTGAGCGTGCAGATGCTTCTGAAAGAGCAATTATCTGCATACTTTGAATGCCTATTTCTTGACTTCTACTTATTGGCCTTTTGCTGTTTTGGTCAAGATATATTCAGGTAAATATTCTCTATTTTTCAAAAATGGTGAAGAGTCTTTTTGTGCTGTCTTTCACTGTGTTACTGTACTTAAGTGATGCACAGATACATTACACATTACCTCCTAAGATAAGCCTGACTGCTCTGTGCCAGGCTACCAGAGGATGAGAACAGGGTAATTTAGAGTTTGTATCTGACCTACCTTGACTAGGATTGTGTTCTCTACTTTGACAGGGTGCATACCACTGCCATCTAGATACCCAATTTCTAACAGGCAGGAAAGAAAGCAGAATCAGAAAAAAGGGTGGGAAAGAGATCAGGGGCAGCAAAAAGAACAGGAATGACAGCAGGAAGAGGCACAAGAAGAGAGTGGCACAGAAGCAGGAAATGGAAGAAGAATGCAGAAGAAGAGAGAGATCCTTGAAGAATGTGGATCTTGGGGCTGGCCAAGGGTCAGCAGAGGTAGATCGAGAGCTGAGCCTGTGCACTTGAGTTTTAAATGTTTCTGGGTCTAATGGATGTGGGAGTGCTCATTTGTCCTGGGATCTCTTGTCCTTGTCTCTGCATGTTTCCTGGTGCATTAAAGGAATCACTCTGAGTAGGCCGCCTTTTCTGCCACCCCTGAGAGGACATGTTGGAGCCTGTCTCATGGTTTCACCACCTCCTCACAGCCTGAGATTGTAGAAAAACAGAGAACACAGGGATGGCAATCATTCCTGTCCTGAACCCGCTCTGCCTCTCTTTTTCTCAGTAAACAAACACTTTGAAAGTTTTAAGAGGATGAAGCAGCGGTTTCGGTAGGCATGTAGTTGGAATAGAAAAATTGGTCTCAATGATGACTCCCAGATTATGATCAATATCTAGAAGAGAAGCACCTACTTTACAGAGTGAAACAGAGGATGCTGGTTCGAGATCTGCCTTTCATTGAATGATAAAAACTGAAAAACAAGTACATTATTGCTAGACCTGGCATCCTTGGCGTGGTTCTTCCATAACGTTTTTGGTCCTCAACCCTTCTGTTTTGCTGACTTTGTTTTTGCTGGGTTTAGGACTCTGCGCACTTTACCACTGATAACCAATGCTAAAGTGTCTGTGTTCTTTCCATAAAACATGGTAGAATTGTCTCACACCCAATCAGCAATTTAATTTATTTGTCAGTATCTAGGAAATTGGTACAACGTGTACCCAGGGCCTGTAAATGAAATGCTGGTAGTGGGCCTGAAGCGCTGAATGTGCCAACCACGTAGGTCATTGCAGCCTGATTGTGGAATTTTTAAACTGCCATTCCGACCTAGAAAAATCAACATTTTGCTGGACCAAAACAATTTTTTTAATACATATGTCACCCCTAGGGTTGGCCCTTAACAGCCCTGAGGCCAGGGTGCAGTGAACAGGCAGCCAAATTGATTGTGGTATCTAAACAATTGTAATTAATTAAAATCCCTCTGTAATGGTAAAGTTGGATTTTTAATCACAGCTCTGGAAATGTCACTTTTAGAAAGTTGATATTGTCTTGTCCTAACCATTTGATGCCAGCAGCCTGTTCCTGAGCCACATGACTAGGTGTAGCTGGCGGCTGGTAATTGTGTATTGCTCCCATACAATGAGACAAAGTGAAGATAGGTGTTGGCAGGATGGGCCACTCTGAGTACATCAAAAAGACACTGTCTGAACACTCTCACAAAGGGAATGTCACTAGTATATTGTGACTCCAGACAATCTGGGGTCAGGGCATGGAGGAAGGGTATGCCTGACCCCTCAGGGAGTGGAAACCTCTAGAAGCCTCCTCCACTTCAAAGTGGGCACCAGGTACAAATGTTGTATCTCAAACCCCCAACTCTTCAGTACCCTTCTTGACCTGTGGACTCTGCAAGGACAAAGACCTGCTGTGCTGTTGTGAGGACTATCACTCTGTCGGACTGATGCTCTGAAGGACTGCTTTCCTGCTGTGCTGACCTGCTGCTTGCTGCCCTCATACCTTAATGAGAATGAATAGACCCATATCTGTTGAACCCAGGACCCTAGAGTGACCCAAAGGGCTAGTTGGCTGGCCTCCTGACCTATGTCTCAGGGACAGAAGGCTGCAACAGACTACATCCAGCACCTGGATTCTGTTGTGAGTCCTACCCTGCCTAGTGATGCATCCCAGTCTTGGACCCTTGGAAGTGGACCTGAAGGTGCTCTGCCAGCCCACCTGTGGATCCAGCTGAACGGACAGATCTTCTCTGCTGCAGAATGAAACCCAGATCAGAACTAACACATCACCTCTGCTGCGTGTACTTTCCAGATGCAAGGACTCTGCAAGGACTTTGCATCACAGCCTCATTAGAATCACCACTGGGCAATGCATCCTTAATGCAGGCCCTCGCATTGCAAGCCTCTCATTGATGCAGCCTCGACGATGACACTGGACTCCACATCGCAAGCCCCACAGTTACTGTGGAACCAGCTGGAACACAATGTATTTTTGACACAGGACTTCCCCATCGCAAGCCCCCTCATCTATGGCCTCCTTACCAACGACGCTGAACCTTGCATTGCATGCTCGCAGCTCTTCGGAACTGATGCAGGATCTTTTATCGCAATGGCTGTGCAACACATCCTCGACGTGGGTCTCCACACCACTTCACAACCAGGGTTTAAGGTACTTTTGTACAGTTGGCCTTGCTCGGTTTCTGTTGACAGCCTGCCAGCCTGCACTCCATTGAGGTTGGCCTGAACTAGTGACTTTGTCCCGGTCTAACGTGACCCAATATACATAGTTGGTGCTTTGTGTGTGTTTTTTGCACTGTATTTACTGAACTCATCAAAATTCCATATCTCCAGTTCTACTGCTTAGATGCTTGTTATTTTGGTCTTCATTTATTTATTACATTTACTCTATTTTCTAACTTGGTGTGGGATTTCTCTTATGTTGTGTTTATACATCATGGCTGAAGTGCTCTATAAATACTTTACACATTGCCTCTAAGATAATCCTGGCTGCTCTGTGTCTAGCTCACTGTGGGTTGAGTACAGATTAATTTGTACTCATGGCTTCATCCTGACAAAGATTGTGGGTCTTGCTTGAGTAGGGTTTCACCTCCCTCAACTAGTAACCCAATATTTCTTACAGATATCATAACCCACAAGTAATGAAAGCCACTGAACTCCTAATACATTGTTGCTAATCATTTTTAATTAACCGGTTCTGTGCCCAGGAAGTAATGGTTACTTCCTGAGGCACAGTGCTGCTGTGCCCAGGACGTAACCATTACGTCCTGGTCACACAGCCCAGAGGGAGCGCTAGCGCTCCCTCTGTGGGGTTCCCCCCCACCCCTCCAAGTCAGGGATGGAAGGGGAAGCCCTTCCCCTTCCACACCCGACCCACCCACCCCCTCTGTGATGTCAGCGCGCGAGCGCACGCTGATTTGTCACAGGGTCACCCCATCGCGCTGGAAGCTATGCTTCCAGCGCGATTGAAAGAGAAATGTTCAGCATTTCTCTTTCACTCACGTGGGGGAGGCCCGGAGAGGCTTCAAAGGGAAGGAAATGTATTTCCTTCCCTTTGAAGTCTCTCCCAGCGTTTCAAAAGCCGGATTGCTTGCAATCCGGCTTTTGAAACCCCACTAGACACCAGGGATTTTATTTTTATTTTTAAATGGACTTAAAGGAGCGACCCCTTGGGCAAGGGTCGCTGCCAGGGGGGGCATTTTTTTGGAAAGGCCTTTTCTGCCCCCCTGGGGGCAGATCGGCCTATTTTGATGCAAGGGTCGCTCCCATAGGGGGCAAATTATATTTGTTATTATGCCAATCTGCCACCAGGGGCGGGCAGAAACCTCTAGGCGCCAGAATATTTTTTTTTTTTTGTGTTTTTTTTTTTTGTTTGTTTGTTTTTTCAGAGATGGGGAGCGACCCATTAGGCAAGGGTCGCTCCCCTGTATTTAGACCATTTCTGCCTCCCTCGGGGGCAGATTGGCTGATTTTAGGTCAATCTGCCCCGGAACCACTAGGCACCGGGGATTTTTTTTTTGGCGACAATGTCACGCACGGGGAGTGACCCCGTAGGTAAGGGTCGCTCCCGGGGGAGGGGTTGGGCGGTGGGTACAAATTTATTTTAGCCCATTTCTGCCCCCCCTAGGGCCGGCTGAACTAGAGGCCAAAATTCACAGGTAGGCACTGTTTTCTATAAAAAAATGTGATGTGTCCACGTTGTGTTTTGGGCCATTTCCTGTCGCGGGTGCTAGGCCTACCCACACAAGTGAGGTATCATTTTTATCTGGAGACTTGGGGGAACGCTGGGTGGGAGGAAATGTGTGGCTCCTCTCAGATTCCAGAACTTTCTGTAACCGAAATGTGAGGAAAACGTGCTTTTTTTAGCCAAATTTTGAGGTTTGCAAAGGATTCTGGGTAACAGAACCTGGTCAGAGCCCAACAAGTCACCCCATCTTGGATTCCTCTGGGTTTCTAGTTTTCAAAAATGCGCTGGTTTGCTAGGTTTCCCCAGATGCCGGCCGAGCTAGAGGCCAAAATCCACAGGTAGGCACTGTTTTCTATGAAAAAATGTGATGTGTCCACGTTGTGTTTCGGCCATTTCCTGTGGCGGGCGCTAGGCCTACCCACACAAGTGAGGTATCATTTTTATCGGGAGACTTGGGGGAACGCTGGGTGGAAGGACATTTGTGGCTCCTCTCAGATTCCAGAACTTTCTGTCACCGAAATGTGAGGAAAATGTGTTTTTTTTTAGCCAAATTTTTAGGTTTGCAAAGGATTCTGGGTAACAGAACCTGGTCAGAGCCCCACAAGTGTCACCCCACCTTTGATTCCCCTAGGTCTCTAGTTGAAAAAATGCACAGGTTTGGTAGGTTTCCCTAGGTGCCGGCTGAGCTAGAGGCCAAAATCTACAGGTAGGCACTTTGCAAAAAACACCTCTGTTTTCTTTCAAAAAATGTGATGTGCCCACGTTGCGTTTTGGGGCATTTCCTGTCACGGGCGCTAGGCCTACCCACACAAGTGAGGTATCATTTTTATCGTGAGACTTGGGGGAATGCTGGGTGGAAGGAAATTTGTGGCTCCTCTCTGATTCCAGAACTTTCTGTCACCAAAATGTGAGGAAAACGTGTTTTTTTAGCCAAAGTTTGAGGTTTGCAAAGGATTCTGGGTAACAGAACCTGGTCAGAGCCCCATAAGTCACCCCATCTTGGATTCCCCTAGGTCTCTAGTTTTTAATAATGCACAGGATTGGTAGGTTTCCCTAGGTGCCGGCTGAGCTAGAGGCCAAAATCTACAGGTAGGCACTTTGCAAAAAACACCTCTGTTTTCTTTAAGAAAATGTGATGTGTCCACGTTGCGTTTTGGGGCATTTCCTGTCGCGGGCGCTAGGCCTACCCACACAAGTGAGGTATAATTTTTATCTGGAGACTTGGCGTAACGCTGGGTGGAAGGAAATTTGTGGCTCCTCTCTTATTCCAGAACTTTCTGTCACCAAAATTTGAGGAAAATGTGTTTTTTTTTAGCCAAAGTTTGAGGTTTGCAAAGCATTCTGGGTAACAGAACCTGGTCAGAGCCCCACAAGTCACCCTATCTTGGATTCCCCTAGGTCTTTAGTTTTAAAAAATGCACAGGGTTGGTAGGTTTCCCTAGGTGCAGGCTGAGTTAGAGGCCAAAATCTACAGGTAGGCACTTTGCAAAAAACACCTCTGTTTTCTTTAAAAAAATGTGATGTGTCCATGTTGCGTTTTGGGGCGTTTCCTGTCGCGGGCGCTAGGCCTACCCACACTAGTGAGGTATCATTTTTATCGGGAGACTTGGGAGAACATAGATTAGCAAAACAAGTGTTATTGCCCCTTGTCTTTCTCTACATTTTTCCTTCCAAATATAAGAGAGTGTGTAAAAAAGACATCTATTTGAGAAATGGCCTGTATGGTCACTCCGGAATTCAGAGATGTGCAAATAACCACTGCTCCTCAACACCTTATCTTGTGCCCTTTTTGGAAATACAAAGGTTTTCTTGATAGCTATTTTTCACTCTTTATATTTCAGCAAATGAATTGCTGTATACCCGGTATAGAGTGAAAACGCCCTGCAGGGTGCAGCTCATTTATTGGCTCTGGGTACCTAGGGTTCTTGATGAACCTACAAGCCCTATATATCCCCGCAACCAGAGGAGTCCAGCAGACGTAACGGTATATTGCTTTAAAAAATCTGGCATTGCAGTAAAAAGTTACAGAGTAAAACGTAGAGAAAAAAATGTTTTTTTTACCTCAATTTCAATATTTTTCAGTTGTTATTTTCTGTAGGAAACCCTTATAGGATCTACACAAATGACCCCTTGATGAATTCAGAATTTTGTCTACTTTTCAGAAATGTTTAGGTTTCTGGAATCCAGCATTGGTTTCACACCCATTTCTGTCACTGACTGGAAGGAGGCTGAACGCACAAAAAATTGTAAAAATGGGGTATGTCCCAGTAAAATGCCAAATTTGTGTTGAAAAATTGGGTTTTCAGATTCAAGTCTGCCTGTTCCTGAAAGCTGGGAAGCTGGTGATTTTAGCACTGCAAACCCTTTGTTGATGCCATTTTCAGGGAAAAAAGCACAAGCCTTCTTCTGCAGCCACTTTTTCCCATTTAAAAAAAAAAACGAAATTTGCACTGTCTTTTGGCTAATTTCTTGGCCTCCTTCAAGGGAACCCACAAAGTCTGGGTACCTCTAGAATCCCTAGGATGTTGGAAAAAAAGGACGCAAATTTGGCTTGGCTAGCTTATGTGGACAAAAAGTTATGAGGGCCTAAGCGCGAACTGCCCCAAATAGCCAAAAAAAGGCTCGGCACAGGAGGGGGAAAAGGCCTGGCAGCGAAGGGGTTAAGAAAGCTAAAGGATAATGCTTACATCTGAAGATAAACAACAAATAAAGTGCTGGTAGGGAAACATCAGTCTGGTTTGGGGGTCTCTGATTCATCTGTCACCCTTACCATCAGCATGTGAAATTCAGGTCAAAACAAAGCATTAAAATAAATATGGAGATGCCCACTGAATGAACAATGGGGTTGGAATAAGCCAATTAATCAAGACTCTAAATCTGGAGCAGAAATAAATAGTTTTTTCTGACCTTCCTCATCCAGTAACCCAATTTTTTCAAATGATAATTTCCTTCAAATAAAGAAAGCCACTGAGCTGCTAATAAATTGTTGCTAAACATGTTTGATGAAGAACACTGAAATGCGATACCTTCATCTGAAGATAAACAACCAATAAAGTGCTTGTGAAGGAACAGTCTGGCTTAGGGTTCTCTGATTGGTCTGTCACCCTTATCATCAGCAAGTGATACTCGTCAAAATAATACATAAACTCATATGAGGATGTCCATTGAGTGGACAATGGGGTTTTAATGAGCCAATTAATCCAGACTCTAAATCTGGATTAGGAATAAATAATGCTTCTGAAATATTCTACTGCAGGATGAAGGAAGTGGCCCAATCCAGCCTCCTTCATACTCTGGCACACAATGGGGCCCATACTTAGCTCTGGCCTTGAGTAGGCCTTACCTTGCTCTGATGAATAGTGAGCTACATTTCAAGGTTAATCCCACATTCTTTAGGATGATAATATGAAGGGGCTCTAAGCTATTGGCCAGAAGGCTGAAAAAGGTGGCAGCACAAATATTACAAATATATATGACTGTAAGAAGGCAGAATACCCAATGAGTAGGCCTCTGGCAGTCTCCTAAAATTAGTATGAAGGCCTGAATAGTACAGTACAGGTTTCTAGTGGTTGGTAGGGTGACAGTAGCCAACTGCATCTTTTAAATTAATTGCCTTTTTTAATAGGACTACAGGGTGCAGGAGCGTAGGCCATGTGACTGGTGGCTGGGGAGGCTACAGCAGGCAGAAGACACCACTTTTAGAAATAAGAAATTGCCAATGATCAGAACTTATCTACCTAGGACACACCTTTTATAAAGGGTTGTTATTTACTCTTTTTAGGCTATGCCATCTTTATAGCACTATCACTATTTCCATCTCATTTTAAAACACTGGTAAATAGCTGAGACATATTCCACAAACAAGTTCACCTAAATTGCACTTTTATCAGTCTTTATCAGCCACTCCTTTTCTGGTAAACTATAATGGCATGGGAGACAAAAATCTTTTCATTAAGCCAAAAGGATATTTTTGAATGTTATTCATTCATGTTGAGCTCACTTACTTGTTGTAGGAAAGTACCATCTTGCCTGGCATGTTACCCCCATTTTTCACTGTATATATGTTGTTTTAGTTGTATGTGTCACTGGGACCCTGCTAGTCAGGGCCCCAGTGCTCATAAGTGTGCCTGAATGTGTTACCTGTGTTATGACTAACTGTCTCACTGAGGCTCTGCTAATCAGAACCTCAGTGGTTATGCTCTCTCATTTCTTTCAAATTGTCACTAACAGGCTAGTGACCAATTTTACCAATTTACATTGGCTTACTGGAACACCCTTATAATTCCCTAGTATATGGTACTGAGGTACCCAGGGTATTGGGGTTCCAGGAGATCCCTATGGGCTGCAGCATTTCTTTTGCCACCCATAGGGAGCTCTGACAATTCTTACACAGGCCTGCCACTGCAGCCTGAGTGAAATAACGTCCACGTTATTTCACAGCCATTTTACACTGCACTTAAGTAACTTATAAGTCACCTATATGTCTAACCTTTACCTGGTAAAGGTTAGGTGCAAAGTTACTTAGTGTGAGGGCACCCTGGCACTAGCCAAGGTGCCCCCACATTGTTCAGGGCCAATTCCCCGGACTTTTTGAGTGCGGGACACCATTACACGCGTGCACTACATATAGGTCACTACCTATATGTAGCTTCACAATGGTAACTCCGAATATGGCCATATAACATGTCTATGATCATGGAATTGCCCCCTCTATACCATCCTGGCATAGTTGGCACAATCCCATGATCCCAGTGGTCTGTAGCACAGACCCTGGTACTGCCAAACTGCCTTTCCCGGGGTTTCACTGCAGCTGCTGCTGCTTCCAACCCCTCAGACAGGCTTCTGCCCTCCTGGGGTCCAGCCAGGCCTGGCCCAGGATGGCAGAACAAAGGACTTCCTCTGAGAGAGGGTGTTACACCCTCTCCCTTTGGAAAATGGTGTGAAGACAGGGGAGGAGTAGCCTCCCCCAGCCTCTGGAAATGCTTTCATGGGCACACATGGTCCCCATTTCTGCATAAGCCAGTCTACACCGGTTCAGGGACCCCTTAGCCCTGCTCTGGCGTGAAACTGGACAAAGGAAAGGGGAGTGACCACTCCCCTGACCTGTACCTCCCCTGGGAGGTGCCCAGAGCTCCTCCAGTGTGCTCCAGACCTCTGCCATCTTGGAAACAGAGGTGCTGCTGGCACACTGGACTGCTCTGAGTGGCCAGTGCCAGCAGGTGACGTCAGAGACTCCTTCTGATAGGCTCCTTCAGGTGTTGCTAGCCTATCTTCTCTCCTAGGTAGCCAAACCCTCTTTTCTGGCTATTTAGGGTCTCTGTCTTTGGGGATTCTTTAGATAACGAATGCAAGAGCTCATCCGAGTTCCTCTGCATCTCTCTCTTCACCTTCTGCCAAGGAATCGACTGCTGACCGCGCTGGAAGCCTGCAAAACTGCAACATAGTAGCGAAGACGACAATTGCAACTCTGTAACGCTGATCCTGCCGACTTCTCGACTGTTTTCCTGGTGGTGCATGCTGTGGGGGTAGTCTGCCTCCTCTCTGCACTAGAAGCTCTGAAGAAATCTCCCGTGGGTCGACGGAATCGTCCCCCTGCAACCGCAGGCACCAAAGAACTGCATCACCGATACCCTGGGTCTCCTCTCAGCACAACGAGCGAGGTCCCTTGAATCCAGCAACTCTGTCCAAGTGACTCCCACAGTCCAGTGACTCTTCAGTCCAAGTTTGGTGGAGGTAAGTCCTTGCCTCCCTACGCCAGACTGCATTGCTGGGAACCGCGACTTTTGCAGCTACTCCGGCCTCCGTGCACTTCCGGCAGAAATCCTTTGTGCACAGTCCAGCCTGGGTCCACGGCACTCTAACCTACATTGCACAACCTCCTAAGTTGTTCTCCGGCGACGTGGGACTCCTTTGTGCGACTTCGGGTGAGCACCGTTTCACGCATTCTTGTAGTGCCTGTTTTTGGCACTTCTGCGGGTGCTGCCTGCTGCTGAGATGGCTCCTTGTCTTGCTCGACGCCCCCTCTGTCCCCAGACGCAATTGGCGACATCCTGGTCCCTCCTGGGCCACAGCAGCATCCAAAAACACTAACTGCACGATTTGCAGCTAGCAAGGTTTGTTGGCGGTCTTTCGGTGGAAAAACACTTCTGCACGACACTCCACGGCGTGGGGGATCCATCCTCCAAAGGGGAAGTCTCTAGCCCTTGTCGTTCCTGCAGAAACTACAGCTTCTACTGTTCAGTAGCAGCTTCTTTGCACCCACAGCTGGCATTTCCTGGGCATCTGCCCATCTCCGACTTGCTTGTGACTTTTGGACTTAGTCCCCTTGTTCCACAGGTACCCTCGACTGGAAATCCATCGTTGTTGCATTGTTGGTTTGTGTCTTTCTTGCAGAATTCCCCTATCACGACTTCTATGTCCTTTTGGGAACTTTAGTGCACTTTGCACTCACTTTTCAGGGTCTTGGGGTGGGCTATTTTTCTAACCCTTACTATTTTCTAATAGTCCCAGCGACCCTCTACAAGGTCACATAGGTTTGGAGTCCATTCGTGGTTCGCATTCCACTTTTGGAGTATATGGTTTGTGTTGCCCCTATCCCTATGTGTCCCCATTGCATCCTATTGTAACTATACATTGTTTGCACTGTTTTCTAAAACTATTACTGCATATTTTGGTATTGTGTACATATATCTTGTGTATATTTGCTATCCTCATACTGAGGGTACTCACTGAGATACTTTGGCATATTGTCATAAAAATAAAGTACCTTTATTTTTAGTATATCTGTGTATTGTGTTTTCTTATGATATTGTGCATATGACACTAGTGGTACTATAGGAGCTTCACTTGTCTCCTAGTTCATCCTAAGCTGCTCTGCTAAGCTACCATTATCTATCAGCCTATGCTGCTAGACACCCTATACACTAATAAGGGATAACTGGGCCTGGTGCAAGGTGCAAGTACCCCTAGGTACTCACTACAAGCCAGTCCAGCCTCCTACATTGGTTGTGCAGCGGTGGGATAAGTGCTTTGAGACTACTTACCACTCTTGTCATTGTACTTTTCATAAGAGAAAAATATACAAAACAAGTTCAGTGTATGTACACCTAACCAAAAAGTTTTGCATTTCTTTTCTCACCTCTTTTCTAAAGTGCTGAAAAGTACCTCTAAACTTTCTAAAAAGTTCTTAAAAGTTTTAAAAGTTTTTTTCTGTCTTTCTAAAAAGTTCTGATTTTTTTTTTTCTCTTTTTCTATCACTTTAACTCTTTCTAAAAATGTCTGGCACAGGCCAAAATGTTGATCTGTCCAAACTTGCATATGACCACCTTAGCTGGAAAGGAGCAAGGAGTCTCTGTGTAGACAGAGGTATGAGTGTAGGGAAGAATCCTTCCTTGGAATTATTGCTTAACATGCTTAGAGAACAAGATAAGGCCACAAGGGCCCCATCTGTTGAAAAAGTAGCCAATGGTTCCCAATCTGATCCAGGGACTCCCCTAGGAAAATATTCAGGAAAGAAACTTCATAGCCTGCCCATTACTAGATAGTCTAGCATAGTTGGTAATGATGAAGAGGTACACCATACAGATAGTGTTATCTCACATCATAGCAAAAGTATTGTTTCTCACCACAGTAGAAGTGATGTTTCTGTTAACCAAGCTGTTAGGGTGCCTTCTGTAAGGGACAGGTCTCCTTCTGTCCATTCTCACCACACTTCTGTGTCAAGTAATGTCCCTCCCACCCACCCTGATGACAGATTGTTAGAAAGGGAGCTCAATAGATTGAGAGTGGAACAAACCAGACTGAAGCTCAAGAAGCAACAGCTGGATTTGGATAGACAGTCCTTAGAAGTAGAGAAGGAAAGACAGAAGTTGGGTTTTGAAACCCATGGTGGCAGCAGCAGTATTCCCAATAGTCATCCTGCAAAAGAGCATGATTCTAGGAATCTGCACAAGATAGTTCCCCCTTATAAGGAGGGGGATGACATTAACAAGTGGTTTGCTGCACTTGAGAGGGCCTGTGTTGTACAGGATGTCCCTCAAAGGCAGTGGGCTGCTATCCTATGGCTATCATTTAGTGGAAAGGGTAGGGATAGGCTCCTTACTGTGAAAGAAAGTGATGCCAATAATTTTACAGTTCTTAAGAATGCACTCCTGGATGGTTATGGCTTAACCACTGAACAATACAGGATAAAGTTGAGAGAGACCAAAAAGGAGTCTTCACAAGACTGGGTTGATTTCATTGACCATTCAGTAAAGGCCTTGGAGGGGTGGTTACATGGCAGTAAAGTTACTGATTATGACAGCCTGTATAACTTGATCCTGAGAGAGCATATTCTTAATAATTGTGTGTCTGATTTGTTGCACCAGTACTTGGTGGACTCTGATCTGACCTCTCCCCAAGAATTGGGAAAGAAGGCAGACAAATGGGTCAGAACAAGGGTGAACAGAAAAGTTCATACAGGGGGTGACAAAGATGGCAACAAGAAGAAGGATGGTAAGTCTTCTGACAAGGGTGGGGACAAATCTAAAAATGAGTCTTCATCAGGCCCACAAAAACACTCTGGTGGGGGTGGTGGGCCCAAATCCTCTTCTAATCAAAACAAAGAAAAGAAACCATGGTGCTATTTATGTAAAATAAAAGGCCATTGGACAACAGATCCCAGTTGTCCAAAGAAAAGCACCAAGCCTCCAAACACTACAACCCCTTTGCTACACCTAGTGTCCCTACTAATAGCAGTGGTGGTGGGAGCAAGCCTACTAATAGCCAATCCAAGGGAGTAGCTGGGCTCACTTCTGGTAACTTAGTTGGGATTGGTCTGATTAGGGAGACCACAGAGGCTGTGTTAGTCTCTGAGGGGGCTATTGATTTAGCCACCTTGGTTGCTTGTCCCCTTAACATGGATAAGTACAAGCAACTACCCCTAATAAATGGTGTTGAGGTTCAGGCCTACAGGGACACTGGTGCCAGTGTGACTATGGTCATAGAGAAACTGGTCCACCCTGAACAACACCTACTTGGTCACCAGTACCAAGTAACCGATGCTCACAACAACACACTTAGCCACCCCATGGCTGTTGTAAATCTCAACTGGGGGGGGGGGGTTTACTGGTCCAAAGAAAGTTGTGGTAGCCTCAGATTTACCTGTAGACTGTCTACTAGGAAATGATTTGGAGACATCAGCTTGGTCAGATGTGGAGTTGGAGGCCCATGCAGCAATGCTGGGCATCCCAGGGCATATTTTTGCTTTAACCAGGGCTCAGGCCAAAAAGCAAAAAGGACAGGGTGACTTGGATCCTGGAACAATGGACCAAGTGCTCCCTAAAGCTAGGGCTAGTAGAAGTAAAGCACTTCCTACTATCCCTCCCTCTACAGTGGATTCTACTTCTGAGGAAGAAGAATTTCCACCCTGTGCAGAACCTACACCAGAGGAGCTGGAAGCAGACACTGCTGAGCTTTTGGGTGAAGGGGGGCCTGCCAGGGAGGAGCTGAGTGTGGCACAGCATACCTGTCCCACACTAGAGGGTCTAAGACAGCAAGCTGTCAAACAAGCTAATGGGGATGTCAGTGACTGTCACAGAGTTTACTGGGAGGACAACCTCTTGTACACTGAAGCAAGGGATCCTAAACCTGGAACTGCCAGGAGGTTAGTGATCCCTCAGGAGTACAGAAAGTTCCTCCTAACTCTAGCCCACGACATTCCCCTAGCTGGACATCTGGGACAAATGAAAACTTGGGACAGGCTTGTTCCCTTGTTTCATTGGCCTAGAATGTCTGAGGACACAAAATAATTTTGTAAGTCCTGTGAAACCTGTCAAGCCAGTGGCAAGACAGGTGGCACCCCAAAGGCACCCTTTATTCCACTGCCTGTGGTTGGGGTTCCCTTTGAAAGGGTAGGGGTTGACATAGTTGGCCCCCTTGACCCTCCTACTGCTTCAGGCAATAGGTTTATCTTGGTGGTAGTGGACCATGCCACAAGATATCCTGAAGGACCACTACAGCACCTGCAGTGGCAAAGGCCCTCCTGGGAATATTTTCCAGGGTGGGCTTCCCAAAGGAAGTAGTATCAGACAGGGGAAGCAATTTCATGTCTGCTTACTTAAAGGCCATGTGGAAGGAGTGTGGTGTGACATACAAGTTCACTACACCCTATCATCCACAAACAAATGGACTGGTGGAGAGATTTAACAAAACTCTCATAGGCATGATTATGGGACTCCCTGAAAAACTCCGCAGGAGATGGGATATCCTTTTACAATGCCTCCTTTTTGCCTACAGGGAGGTACCCCAGAAAGGAGTGGGCTTCAGCCCCTTTGAACTCCTCTTTGGACACCCTGTTAGGGGTCCACTAACACTTGTCAAGGAGGGTTGGGAACAACCTTTAAAAGCTCCAAAGCAAGATATTGTGGATTATGTACTTGGCCTCAGATCAAGGATGGCTGAGTATATGAAAAAGGGCAGTAAAAACCTTCAGGCCAGCCAAGAGCTCCAGAAGCAGTGGCATGATCAGAAGGCTGTTTTGGTTCAGTACCAACCAGGGCAGAAAGTGTGGGTCTTGGAGCCTGTGGCCCCAAGAGCACTCCAAGATAAATGGAGTGGACCCCACATAATTGTTGAAAAGAAGGGTGAAGTCACCTACTTAGTTGACTTAGGCACTGCCAGGAGTCCCCTTAGGGTGCTCCATGTCAATTGCCTGAAACCCTACTATGACAGGGCTGATCTCACCCTGCTCATGGCAACTGATGAGGGACAGGAAGAAGACAGTGATCCTCTACCTGATCTCTTCTCTTCCACAGAACAAGATGCTCTAGTGGAAGGTGTAGTTTTGGCTGATTGTCTTACTGCTGAGCAGAAAGACCATTGCATAAATCTCCTGGGTCAGTTTTCTGAACTCTCCTCTACTGTGCCAGGTACCACTTCTTGGTGTGAGCACACTATAGATACTGGAGACAGCTTGCCTGTCAAAAGTAAGATCTATAGGCAGCCTGACCATGTCAGGGACTGCATAAAGCAAGAGGTGCAGAAAATGTTAGAACTGGGAGTGGTTGAGCACTCTGAAAGTCCATGGGCTTCTCCTGTGGTACTTGTACCAAAACCTCATTCCAAGGATGGAAAGAAGGAAATGCGGTTTTGTGTAGACTACAGAGGTCTCAACCAGGTAACCAAAACTGATGCTCACCCTATACCCAGGGCAGATGAGCTCATAGATACACTGGCATCTGCCAAGTATCTAAGCACTTTTGACTTGACTGCAGGGTATTGGCAGATCAAATTGTCAGAAGATGCAAAACCTAAAACTGCATTTTCAACCATTGGAGGCCATTACCAATTCACAGTAATGCCTTTTGGTTTGAAAAATGCACCTGCCACTTTTCAGAGGTTGGTGAACGCAGTCCTGCAAGGGCTGGAAGCTTTTAGTGCAGCATATCTGGATGATATAGCTGTCTTTATCTCCAGTTGGGATGATCACCTGGTCCACCTATGGAAAGTTTTAGAGGCCCTGCAAAAGGCAGGCCTCACTATCAAGGCTTCAAAGTGCCAGATAGGGCAGGGGAAGGTGGTTTATCTGGGACACCTTGTTGGTGGGGAACAGATTGCACCACTTCAGGGGAAAATCCAAACTATTATAGATTGGGTTCCCACTACTACTCAGACTCAGGTGAGAGCCTTCCTAGGCCTCACTGGGTATTACAGGAGGTTCATTAAGAACTATGGCTCCATTGCAGCCCCTCTTAATGACCTCACATCCAAGAAAATGCCTAAAAAGGTATTATGGACAGCAAACTGTCAGAAAGCTTTTGAGGAGCTGAAGCAGGCCATGTGCTCTGCACCTGTCCTGAAAAGCCCTTGTTACTCTAAACAATTCTATGTCCAAACTGATGCATCTGAATTAGGAGTAGGGGCAGTCCTATCACAACTTAATTCTGAGGGCCAGGATCAACCTGTTGCTTTTATTAGTAGGAGGTTGACCCCTAGAGAAAAGCGTTGGTCTGCCATTGAGAGGGAGGCCTTTGCTGTGGTCTGGGCACTGAAGAAGTTGAGGCCATACTTGTTTGGCACTCACTTCATTGTTCAGACAGACCACAAACCTCTACTTTGGCTAAAACAAATGAAAGGTGAAAATCCTAAATTATTGAGGTGGTCCATATCCCTACAGGGAATGGACTATACAGTGGAACATAGACCTGGGAGTAGCCACTCCAATGCAGATGGACTCTCCAGATATTTCCACTTAGACAATGAAGACTCATCAGGTCATGGTTAGTCTTATTGTCCTTCGTTTGGGGGGGAGTTGTGTAGGAAAGTACCATCTTGCCTGGCATGTTACCCCCATTTTTCACTGAATATATGTTGTTTTAGTTGTATGTGTCACTGGGACCCTGCTAGTCAGGGCGCCAGTGCTCATAAGTGTGCCTGAATGTGTTATCTGTGTTATGACTAACTGTCTCACTGAGGCTCTGCTAATCAGAACCTCAGTGGTTATGCTCTCTCATTTCTTTCAAATTGTCACTAACAGGCTAGTGACCAATTTTACCAATTTACATTGGCTTACTGGAACACCCTTATAATTCCCTAGTATATGGTACTGAGGTACCCAGGGTATTGGGGTTCCAGGAGATCCCTATGGGCTGCAGCATTTCTTTTGCCACCCATAGGGAGCTCTGACAATTCTTACACAGGCCTGCCACTGCAGCCTGAGTGAAATAACATCCACGTTATTTCACAGCCATTTTACACTGCACTTAAGTAACTTGTAAGTCACCTATATGTCTAACCTTTACCTGGAAAAGGTTAGGTGCAAAGTTACTTAGTGTGAGGGCACCCTGGCACTAGCCAAGGTGCCCCCACATTGTTCAGGGCCAATTCCCCAGACTTTGTGAGTGCGGGGACACCATTACACGCGTGCACTACATATAGGTCACTACCTATATGTAGCTTCACAATGGTAACTCCGAATATGGCCATGTAACATGTCTATGATCATGGAATTGCCCCCTCTATACCATCCTGGCATAGTTGGCACAATCCCATGATCCCAGATGCCTGTAATGATACTGTGCAGTGCTTTACAAATGACAATTCATTCATTCATTCATTCATTCATCAGTATGCAGATATATCTCCTGTCACACCCAGCCCTTCCTGTTTGTGGCTGTCTGGAGAGAATACACAAATGTAGCTGTCACCTAAACCCAGAGGCGTATTCAGTGACAGGCAAAAGCACAGAGGGGCATATTTATACTCTGTTTGCACCGGATTTGCGTCGTTTTTGTTTACGCAAATCTGACCAAAACTAACTCCATATTTATACTTTGGCGTTAGACCCGTCTAGCGCCAAAGATCTTGGAGTTTGCGTCATTTTTTAGCGTGGACACCTACCTTGCGTTAATGATATGCAAGGTAGGCGTTCCCTTCTAAAAAATGACTCAGAGGCATGTGCGCCGTATTTACACTCCCATGCAAAAATGACGCACGGGAGTGGGCGGGTCAGAAAAAATGACGTCCAGACGCTTTTGCGTCATTTTTTAACGCCTGGTCAGGGCAGGCGTTAAGGGACCTGTGGGCTCGGAAGGAGCCCAGAGGTGCCCTCCCATGCCCCCAGGGACACCCCCTGCCACCTTTGCCCACCCCAGGAGGACCCCCAAGGATGGAGGGACCCATCCCAGGGAACTTAAGGTAAGTTCAGGTAAGTAATTTTTTTCTTTTTTTTGTGGCATAGGGGGGCCTGATTTGTGCCCCCCTACATGCCACTATGCCCAATGACCATGCCCAGGGGACATAAGTCCCCTGGGCATGGCCATTGGGCAAGGGGGCATGACTCCTGTCTGTGCTAAGACAGGAGTCATTTCAATGGGGGTTGGGAGTAAAAAAAAATGGCGCAAATCGGGTTGAGGCCAAAATTTTGCCTCAGCCTGACTTGCCCCATTTTTTGACGCCCAAGCTCCATTTTCCTCTACGCCGGCGCTGCCTGGTGTAAGTCATTTTTTTTTACGCACACCAGTCAGCTCCGCCGGCTAACGTCATTCCATAAATAAGGCGCCCGCATGGTGCTTTGGAATGGCGTTAGCCGGCGTTAAAATTTTTGACACACAACTGCGTTGGCGCAGTTGTGCGTCAAAAAGTATAAATATGGCCCAGAGTGGTTAGAATAAGAAAATAACATCTTTCTACAAGTGGCATTCTCAAACCTGCAATTTAAAAAACAATTTTACCAAAATATGTGTTTTTAAATTGCGAGTCCAGAAACACCAAACTCCATTGTTTTATCTTTTCTCAATTAGAAATTACACTTAAAAGATATTGTAAGGCAATCCTCGTGCTAGCCTATGGGAGGGATAGTCCTTGAAGTAGTGAAAACTGAATTTAAGAGTCTTTCACTATCTGGATATTTTATACCTAAATGTAAATGTCCAGCGTTTGAAATACACTGCACCTTGCCCATGGGTATAACCACAACCTACCTTAGGGGTGACTTACATGTAACAAAAATGGAGGGACATATTTATACTCTGTTTGCGCCGAATGTGCGTCAAAAATTTTGACACACATTTGGCGCAAACCTTGTCCCATATTTAAACTCTGACGCCCGACCCCGTGGACGTCAAAATTCCACTGTGTGCGTTATTTTTAGGATGCGGGAAACTGCCTTGCCTTAATGATATGCAAGGTAGGTGTTCCTGCCCAAAAAATTACTTTAAGGCCTGTGCGCCTTATTTATACTCCTGCGTCATTTTGATGCACAGGAGAGGGCGGGCCTTAAAAACCGGCGCACAGCCTGATGTGCGCAGTTTTTCAATGCCTGGGTCAGGGCAGGCGTTGAGGGAGCTGTGGGCTCAGAAGGAGTCCAGAGGGGCCCTTCCCTGCCCCCAGGGACACCCCCTGCCACCCTCGCCCACCCCTGGAGGACACCCATGGATGGGGGGACCCATCCCAGGTAAGTACAGGTAAGTTGAGGTAAGTATTTTTTATTATTTTTTGAAAGTGGCATAGGGGGGCCTAGTTTGGGGCCCCCTACATGCCACTGTGCCCAATGGCCATGCCCAGGGGACTGAAGTCCCCTGGGCATGGCCATTGGGCAAGGGGGCATGACTCCTGTCTTTGCTAAGACAGGAGTCATTTCAATGGTGGTTGGGAGTAAAAAAAAATGGCGCAAATCCGGTTTGAGGCATGATTTTTGCCTCCGACCTGACTTGCACCATTTTTTGACGCACAACCCCCATTTTCCCCTACGCCGGCTAACGTCATTCCTTAAATAAGGCGCCCGCATGGCATGGAGGAATGGCGTTAGCCGGCGGTAAAAGTTTTGACGCACTACTGCGTCGGTGCAGTTGTGCGCCAAAAAGTATAAATATGGCCCGAAGCTTTTCGGGTCATGGCAAGTGGGGACACTTGCCAGGTCGAACTGGAATTTTAAATTTTCTATGCAGGCTCTGCAATGTCAGACCTGAGACATGTGTGAAAAGGCTACTGTAGTGGGTGGCACAATAAGCGCAGCAGGCCAACAGTAACATTTGATTTATGGGCCCTGGGCACACAAAGGGCACATTACTAGAGACTTACCAGTAAATCAAATATGCCCATCATGGAGACGCCAATATTACCATGTTTTAGACACAGAGCACATGCACTTTAGCACTGGTTAGCAGTGAAAAAGTGCAGAGTCCTAAAGCCAACAAAAACGGGGTCAGAAAAAGAGGTAGAGGAATGCAAAAAGTCTGGGGATGACCCTACAGAAAAGGGCAATTTCCAGCAACAATGAAGTGACTCAGGGCTAATAATGGTGGGTGTTCTGCTCCCACATTCCAATATTTGTCTTTCTTTTTCCCCCTTTTTAACATAGAGCACTCAACCTGCAGTGGGTAGAATGTTCTGTGTGAATGTTCTGATGGCTTATGGCCCTTCTACCTCAGGCAATACTGGTTGTTAAAGGCCCTCTCTCTTGTAACAGTCCCTTGCCGCTCAGGTTTGGGACCTTTAACAACTGGTACAGCCCTTGGCGTGAGCTATAAGGCTATAATAACACTTTTTGGCCCATATTTATACTTTTTTAGTGCCGCATTTGCGTCATTTTTTGATGCAAAAGCGGCACAAACTTGCAAAATACAATTGTATTTTTGTAAATTTGTGCTGTTTTTGCGTCAAAAAGCAGCGCAAATGCGGCGCTATAAATATGGGCCTTCGTGTCTTTGAGAACAGTCTAGAATATGGGTAACCTTCGTAGTAAAGGTGGTTTGACTATTCCGTAGGTTATCAATAGATTTTTCACAAGATACTTTCTCTTTGGTCCATGTTGAAAAAAAGGAAAACGAGCAGTATGATTTATGAAAGCATTGATTTTAGTGTTGAATTATGAATCAGATGTTCTCAACCTATATTACGTTTCAAACCTCTTGTCAGGTAATTAAATTGCCACATAATGGATGTCTTCGTAGCAAGGCATTAAATATTAACAACCCAAGTTGGACAGTGCTCTCTTACTCTGTAGAAAACCCCATATTGTGCGTGGCCTTTTTGGATTTGGGTCAGATATAGCAGTTTCCCACCCTTATTATAGAGTTCATCATTGTCATTAAATGTTAAGGCAAGGAGGCTGCAAGCGCTTGGAATGGCTTCATGAATCTTTACATGAGAATCAAACACAGGGGAGGTTCAGACTCAGGCAGGGAATTCTTTGTGCCAAGGATCACAGGCCAACTTGACCTTAACTAATGACACTTGAGATGTGTTGATTCTCTTCTTAACAACTCTATCTTGTCTTATGTCTCCTGTGGCATGTGCATGTGTTACTGATCTGTAGGAGAGATCAGTTCTGGGGGACCTTTCCTGTTATCTTTCATGTTCTTTTCATGATGTGCATAAATAGAGACTGCAAGGACAGGGAAGGAAAAATAGCTGAAGCTGTAGCAGCAAAGCTTTTTCTTTTGGATGTAATCATTTAATTTATATTTGCGACACTTGCCGTAATTATTAATTGAATAATTGTTTTTCAACAAATGCATAAATCTATGATTTGAAACTAGGTAATCATAACTAGGATGAAGGCCTCAACACTGCTTTGCTTTTCATATAAAAAATATTTTCACATCAAACTGATGTGAAATTGTCATATGATGTTCTAAGTATATTTTGTTAGTTTGCGCCGCTTTTGCGTCAAAAAAAATCACGCAAATGCGGCGCTAAAAGAGTATAAATTAGGGCCTAGTCCTTTAATTAAGACGTGTATTATTTTCGTTTTTTATTTTTATTTATGTGAACCGACATTTTGTACAAAGGCAACTGATTTGGTGTAGATTTTCAAAATAAGGAGAGAGTAAAAATGTGGAAACATGTCTCTGCATCTTCTAAACTTTAATTGTCTGTAATTTTCCATTTTAAGAAGTAATTTGCAAAATTGTAGGCATCTTTCTTGTGTCATCAGCTGGAAGCTTAGGGCAGTGCATTGCTATGTACTTTTTAACTGTTAGTGGCTGATCTGTGGACCGATGGCATTCCCCATTCTACAAAAGTTTGAAAAGTGGTAAAATACCGAAATGAAGATGGGGTAATCCTAAATATGAGTGCAAACTTCCGACTGGTAGACAACACCTGTTAGTAGTGAGGAGAAACTCAGGGGTGCAGCATGATCTCGTGAATTGGATGGAGCTGGTCACGGCGACTTCCAGTATGGCCTAACGTGACCAGATCAATGGTGCTTTCTTTAAGTAGCCAACAAGTCTCACGTATTCTTCCTATTTTTGGCTCTCTTTCTTAGGTTAATGGCAGTGCTTAATTTGTAAATAAAAACGTGCTAGTGCTCAAAATCCTCCTCTTAAACCCGCGCCTGCTGCTATTAAATGTGGGAACACGGAATACTGAGGAGGCGTAATCCTGAAGCCATCGCCGGCTGCTTCAGTCCATATAAAGCCACCCCCTGCCCCTTGAGCTATTCCGGCAGCTTTCTACTTTCTCCCTTTATGACACTTTTTCGTGTTCCCCTTCCTCAGTCTTTCCCACATGTGTTTTTTGCTTGCAGCAAATGTTTGAGGCAGAAGAAAGCGTCGGCCCTCAAAAATAAGTGCTGGTGCTCAGCACCGGAAACAACAAGTACAAATTAAGCACTGGTTAATGGTGATGTTCAGGAGTGAGAGAGCACAGGTTCTGCTGATAGATTTCTTTTGACTCATGCATTACAGGCTTCAGATCCTGCTACAGACAGCACCAACACCAGCACGAATGCTATACGTAGCCATTGATACAAGAATGCCCTCAAATTGTTGATCCAGTCTTGTCTCTGATTATACCCGATGGGCTGGAGGTTGAGAAGACTTTCTGCGTTGCCTAAACGTTGTAACTCCTGCCCTGTAGGTCTTCTCTTTTAACGTTGCTCATATCTTTCTTCTCACTTAGTGTGAAATGCTATGCAAACAATAATAGAAGAAAGGTATTACAAAAGTTATATGTTAGAACATTTTAAATAAAGTGGCGGATTTGTCTAATTTTGTAAATAGTGATGTTTCATTTTTAGAATCCCTTTTAAGTTGCTTATCTGTCCTGATACACTCATCAGCTCACTGAACAAAAGGACATTTCGAGCCTAGATGTTGCAGCTCTTGCAGTTATTGTATTTGCCTTTATTTATAACATGCAGTTATGCAAATGGAAACTAGACTGTAAAATGTATAAAAGCTCTTGGCTGAGACATTACTATGGCAACAAATTGACCTCCATTCAATTAGTGACTGCTGAAAATCCAGCTATTAATTATCATGACCAAAATAGATGTAATCTTCCCTACCTCTTTAAAATGGACATTTTTCACTCACCATAAATCCTTGACTTAAAGAGGCAAGAGTTACACCAAAGAGGGAGCGTGGGGGTCATTGTTAGAGTCACCCCACTTCTCAATTATACATCATGCTTCTTCTTCAACTTCTGTCATCTAAGCACTCTATCAGATAGGCTTCAAAGTGAATGGCCATTAATGCTCATTTTAGCTATCGAACTTGTAGCGAAATATGTGTCAGCAATTAGGTTTCACTTAGAAAGCTGCTATTAATTAGGGACCAAACTAATGATCATTGGTTTAGGAAAGAACCCCTTCTTCTTGTCTAAATTGTAGATTTGGCAGCAGAAATGTTACTGTACATGTCTTAATGCATAAATGTCTGCCTGCCTCTTAATTATGAAGGATGCTTTACATTCTGTAGTGCATCAATGTCTTCGTTTTATGATATTATATGGTGAAAGCAATGCCATGCTACTTAGCTTGATTAAAGGTAGACCTGCTTACCAGATTGCCTTCTAAATATGGAAAATGTGACTCATACTTACTGTGATAATATATACCTGCCCTATATGTGCTAAAGTAGAGAACATTAGAACAAGGGACAGCAAAGATTATCAACAATATAACAACGAATTCATTAGATCATGGTCGCCCAATATTTATTATACATCAACAATGCAATATTTACCACTATCAGTTTTAACCCCATTTATTAATGAATTTGAGGTCTAGACTGCTACATATCTGTTTGTTCTATGACATACAATTGAAGAGTTATGTATAGAATGGAACATGCACTTCACCTTAGTAATGGAACACTTGGGGCATCACCTCACATGGAATTGCCTTCTTTCAATCCCCATAATCCATACCAATAATACACTCTCCCTCACTTCCTGTTCTTTCTGCTTCCTGTTGGATACAAACAATATGACATCGGGTGCACAAAGAACTTTCCATTCGCAAATTCAGAGCAACACTTGATAAAATGTGGATCCTAACACAAAATTATACTTTGCATGTTTTAGGATACATAGCTAATTGTTTTGTTAGTGTAATTCATGTTTTACATGAAGGTACTTTGTTCTCTGCAACGTCATGATTTGCTTTGCAATTAGGAGATCAATACCACTTCATTAGTGACATCTTCTTGCATTATTAGCTTGTTGTCTGTTGAATCCTGGCTTAGGTTTTGACAATGTAAATGTTGGTTGTATGATACAGTATGGAAAATGCTACTAGCTTACAAGCAGTGACTAGTTAAGGGCCTGATTTATTATTTGGCGGATGGCACGCCGTTCCACCAGGGTGACAGAGTCAATTACTCCGTCTCCATGGCAGAAGGACTGTCCACCAAATTTATAAATAACTGCCAATTAGTTTGAGATGCATTGGGAGCAACCACTGTCACAGTCGCCCCTGCCAATGCATTACGCTGTTTGGTGCAGCGGTGCATCCACATGACGTATCCCTGTAACAGTTTTCTTCTTTATTTTCAAAAGGAAAATCCCCAAATGGGATTTTCTTTTTGAAAATAAAAAATTTGATGCTCCCCTTGACATGGGAGTCATCTCCCATATTAGGGGTGAGCATCATTATTAGCACTTTACTGTCCTTCACCAACTGATGGTGATGGACAGTAAAAAAATGGCTATAGGTCCTCCCATCCTTATTGGGTGGGAGGATATTAAGCTATTTCTCCCACAAACCTAACTCTGGTGGAGAGGTTTGGCTATTGTGGTGACAAAACAGCCACCGCCGTAGCCAAGCCTATGGTCTGCCTGCATTTAAATCAGGGAGGAGTACCATTATATTGACGGTAAGGATACTCTGTCACCATTACAATGGAATATCCTTATCACCTGCATATAAATGAGGCCCTAAGTGTCAAACATGACACAGAGCAATGAGACGTGTTATATGGCATAAAAAATCCTATCACACATTAAGAAGATATTTAACATCATCTCAGATTTCCATGACCTTATAAATGTACTCAGTCTGCAGCCTTTTACCTCTAGATGGTCAAGAGCAGTATGGTGACTAATAATATCCTCTCACTGATTTGACTCCACTATTTTGAGTCCTGCCATTTTCACAAAGATAAGAAGCTAAGCACAGACTGCAAGAGCTGGGTTTGCCAACCACCATGCTATGCACACGTATGATGTTGTTTGTGGGCGTTTGCCTGTCCCTGAGGCTATCATGTGGCCTGCAACCACTGTGTCTGCTCAATGCCCACTTGACAACTCACGGTTGGGCTGCCAAAGAAAAGTAGGAAACACTTACTGCTCATCGTGGTCATCCTAGGGATCAAAACTGTCCTAGGGTGTGAGCAGAGCACTGGGTTCTCCCAGGTCAGGTGGGAGTCACAAGCTGATTCATGTTTTTGCTTGGGAATCTGGGACCTGTAGTTTTGTATTTTCCATTATAAATTTTGGATCACAAGTCTAAGAATGTCAAAAAGACAGGACCAGACGATATATTCATGGCTGATTTGGGTAACGTGGGAGCTGGGATGGATGGAAAGGACCACTTCTTTTTACATAAAACATCTCAATTTTAATTTTATAAATATATTACAAGCCACTTTTGAGATCAATGGTCTCATACGGACATTAGTCCTGTAGCCTCCTGCTATTTTTATGGTAACATAACTTCTTATCGACGTTCATTGTTTTTGTAATGTACATATATGGTAATTGATCCAATATCTCGGGTCCCATTATCCAAAGAAGTGTAAAATGCAAGTGAAATAATATATAGGCTTGTGTTCTAATAGATCATAGATGTATTTTTTGGGAAAGCTGTGTTTCATTGTCCACTTTTTCGATTTGTGCACACTGACAGAGGGGCAGCCTTCAGTGTCCTTTCACTGTGGGGTGTAGGGACTTCCACAGCATTTGAGGTGGCCCGTGCACTCCCTCAGGCACTGCGCCTATGCAGATACAGACAACATTTACCCGTGGGGTCTCAGGATGTGAATAAGATCTTCTTAGACCATTCCAAATGTGAGAAAGTAGCCTCTTTCTAGTCTTGTTACCCCCACTTTTGGCCTGTTTGTGAGTGTATGTCAGGGTGTTTTCACTGTCTCACTGGGATCCTGCTAGCCAGGGCCCAGTGCTCATAGTGAAAACCCTGTGTTTTCAGTATGTTTGTTATGTGTCACTGGGACCCTGCTAGTCAGGACCCCAGTGCTCATAAGTTTGTGACCTATAGGTATGTGTTCCCTGTGTGATGCCTAACTGTCTCACTGAGGCTCTGCTAACCAGAACCTCAGTGGTTATGCTCTCTCTTTACAAATTGTCACTAACAGGCTAGTGACCAATTTCACCAATTTACATTGGCATACTGGAAACACCCTTATAATTCCCTAGTATATGGTACTGAGGTACCCAGGGTATTGGGGTTCCAGGAGATCCCTATGGGCTGCAGCATTTCTTTTGCCACCCATAGGGAGCTCTGACAATTCTTACACAGGCCTGCCACTGCAGCCTGAGTGAAATAACGTCCACATTATTTCACAGCCATTTTCACTGCACTTAAGTAACTTATAAGTCACCTATATGTCTAACCTTTACCTGGTAAAGGTTAGGTGCAAAGTTACTTAGTGTGTGGGCACCCTGGCACTAGCCAAGGTGCCCCCACATTGTTCAGGGCAAATTCCCCGGACTTTGTGAGTGCGGGGACACCATTACACGCATGCACTACACATAGGTCAATACCTATGTGTAGCTTCACAATGGTAACTCCGAATATGGCCATGTAACATGTCTAAGATCATGGAATTGCCCCCTCTATGCCATCCTGGCATTGTTGGCACAATCCCATGATCCCACGGGTCTGTAGCACAGACCTGGGTACTGCCAAACTGCCTTTTCAGGGGTTTCACTGCTGCTGCTGCCAACCCCTCATACAGGTTTCTGCCCTCCTGGGGTCCAGCCAGGCTTGGCCAAGGATGGCAGAACAAAGGACTTCCTCAGAGAGAGGGTGTTACACCCTCTCCCTTTGGAAAATGGTGTTAGGGCTGGGGAGGAGTAGCCTCCCCCAGCCTCTGGAAATGCTTTCATGGGCACACATGGTGCCCATTTCTGCATAAGCCAGTCTACACCGGTTCAGGGACCCCTCAGCCCTGCTCTGGCGCGAAACTGGACAAAGGAAAGGGGAGTGACCACTCCCCTGACCTGCACCTCCCCTGGGAGGTGCCCAGAGCTCCTCCAGTGTGCTCCAGACCTCTGCCATCTTGGAAACAGAGGTGCTGCTGGCACACTGGACTGCTCTGAGTGGCCAGGGCAGGGCAGGTGACGTCAGAGACTCCTTCTGATAGGCTTCTTCAAGTGTTGCTAGCCTATCTTCTCTCCTAAGTAGCCAAACCCTCTTTTCTGGCTATTTAGGGTCTCTGCTTTGGGGATTTCCTTAGATAACGAATGCAAGAGCTCATCCGAGTTCCTCTGCATCTCTCTCTTCACCTTCTTCCAAGGAATCGACTGCTGACCGCGCTGGAAGCCTGCAAAACTGCAAAAAAGTAGCAAAGACGACTACTGCAACTATGTATCGCTGATCCTGCCACCTTCTCGACTGCTTTCCTGGTGGTGCATGCTGTGGGGGTAGTCTGCCTCCTCTCTGCACTAGAAGCTCCGAAGAAATCTCCCGTGGGTCGACGGAATCGTCCCCCTGCAACTGCAGGCACCAAAGAACTGCATCACCGGTACCCTGGGTCTCCTCTCAGCACGACGAGTGAGGTCCCTTGAATCCAGCAACTCTGTCCAAGTGACTCCCACAGTCCAGTGACTCTTCAGTCCAAGTTTGGTGGAGGTAAGTCCTTGTCTCCCCACGCCAGACTGCATTGCTGGGAACTGCGACTTTTGCAGCTACTCCGGCCTCTGTGCACTTCTGGCGGAAATCCTTTTGTGCACAGTCCAGCCTGGGTCCACGGCACTCTAACCTGCATTGCATGACCTCCTAAGTTGTCCTCCGGCGGCGTGGGACTCCTTTGTGCAACTTCGGGTGAGCACCGTTTCACTCCACTTTGTAGTGCCTGTTCTGGCACTTCTGCGGGTGCTGCCTGCTTTTTAGAGGGCTCCTTGTCTTGCTTGACGCCCCCTCTGTCCCCAGACGTAATTGGCGACATCCTGGTCCCTCCTGGGCCACAGCAGCATCCAAAAACCCTAACCGCACGATTTGCAGCTAGCACAGCTTGTTGGCGGTCTTTCTTCAGGAAAATACTTCTGCACGACTCTCCACGGTGTGGGGGATCCGTCCTCCAAGGGGGAAGTTCCTAGCCCTTGTCGTTCCTGCAGAATCTTCAGCTTCTACTGTCCAGTAGCAGCTTCTTTGCACCCACAGCTGGCATTTCCTGGGCATCTGCCCATCTCCGACTTGTTTGTGACTTTTGGACTTGGTCCCCTTGTTCCACAGGTACCCTCGTTTGGAAATCCATCGTTGTTGCATTGCTGATTTGTGTATTTCCTGTAGAATTCCCCTATCACGACTTCTATGTCCTTTGGGGAACTTTAGTGCACTTTGCACTCACTTTTCAGGGTCTTGGGGTGGGCTATTTTTCTAACCCTAACTGTTTTCTTACAGTCCCAGCGACCCTCTACAAGGTCACATAGGTTTGGGGTCCACTCGTGGTTCGCATTCCACTTTTGGAGTATATGGTTTGTGTTGCCCCTATCCCTATGTCTCCCCATTGCATCCTATTGTAACTATACATTGTTTGCACTGTTTTCTAATACTATTACTGCATATTTTGGAATTGTGTACATATATCTTGTGTATATTTGCTATCCTCATACTGAGGGTACTCACTGAGATACTTTTGGCATATTGTCATAAAAATAAAGTACCTTTATTTTTAGTATATCTGTGTATTGTGTTTTCTTATGATATTGTGCATATGACACTAGTGGTACTGTAGGAGCTTCACTCGTCTCCTAGTTCAGCCTAAGCTGCTCTGCTAAGCTACCATTATCTATCAGCCTAAGCTGCTTGACACCCTATACACTAATAAGGGATAACTGGGCCTGGTGCAAGGTGTAAGTACCCCTAGGTACTCACTACAAGCCAGTCCAGCCTCCTACACCAAAGCCTCCCCCTCGCCCCCGAGGGTGATGTCGATTATTTGTCTCCCGTTGGTGTTGAGTCCAATTTGAATACCTCAAGTGAGGAGCACTTTCCTCTTTATATGCTCCATAATGATACAGGCACACACATATGTGGGACTGCCTCATTAGAATGGAAATGAGCCCCCAGGTTTTCCCAGCATAGACTCACCACCTTCAGGCTTGACTCTGTTGATGTGGTGTACTTGGCCAGCAGGAACAGTGAAGAAAGGTTTGTGTTGCTTTGTGCGCCATGGCTCGCATACCCAATGATCAACAGTTACTAATATTTCAATCCTAAAGTTGGGAATTGTGCGTCTAAAGCAGTTATTCAAAAGGAACACAGTTTATACAATTGATGTTGATGCCAAATAAATACATGCTAGATCCAATCCTGCACCGTTCTATAAAAATGTATTTCTTTTTTCAAACACGATTTGCGTTTTTTATAAACGAAATCTACATTTTGATGTGTCAAGAATTAGACTAAGTACAACCCAATTAGCCAAGGTTGATTCCCCGTGGCCCTAATTTTCAGCTCTGCATAAAACCTTTTTCATCATTCCAGTCACCCTAAAGGTATATTATCAAAGTTACTTAAATGGCTGGATATTTAATTCATGGTGACATAATTAGAGCGCGGTTAAACTCAGCCAGTTCAGACAGGGAAGGAGCCTGCCTTAGAAAGGAATGAATACATTGAAGGGTGTTTTAAAAACGTGTGTGCAGATATGATTGCAGCATTATAGTTATATCGAATATTGTTTTACACGTCTACAAGGAGACATTCAATATAAAGGTAGCCCTCCATGAAGATTATATTTTATATATTTGGGTCACTTTGAGATTCATATATTACAAAGATAAAATACCCCCACTACTGTCCTTTTAAGAGTGGATCAAACTAGTGAATCTGCTGTCCATATTCCTTTACATTTTACCACTGGGATGAATGGAAACTATTGATATCGCCCTCTTAGTGTTCATGCTGACACGACTCTTCGTGAGGCGAAACCAGTTATGGCAGATCTTAAAAAAGTGGTGCTGCACCCAGTGCAGCGCCACTTTCCTTGCGCCCCTTAGCGCCCCACTACTGCCACCATGTGTGCGCCGTATTAAAATACGGCACACCACGGCACAGGGTAAGGGGCAACAGCATCAGAATTTTTTATGCTATTGATGTATTGTTTAGGGTTGGCACCAAAATTTAGGAGCTAACCCTAAACAGTCCAGAGGGGCTCATTATAAATAATTATGTGCCCTCTTTTAACGCCTGCTATGAACAGGCATGAAAAATGCTAAAAAAAAGACTCAAAGAAATCTTTGATTTCTTTGTGCCATTTTTGTCTGCCTCCCTAACAGGCCAAGGCATAATATGGAGCAAGGGGTTACAAAGTGGTGCAATGCATGTATTGTGCCACTTTGTAATTCTGGCACAGCGTTTTTGCCATAATATCGCCACATTAGTGTCAAAACAATTACGCTAATGTGGCGATATTATGGCACAAGGAGGTTTTAAATCTGCCCCTTAGTGTCTTATTTTCCATTTTTCCTAAAGCAAACCGCTGGGTAATAAATCCCCCCGTTATGTTAGGTGTTTGCACTGAGGATGTGGTGCAGCAAGGGGCAGAACTGCCTGGTGTTGTCTATTTTAGGGCTGCACATGTACTTTGCTAGCTGCGTGTCCCCAGTTGTAGCAATGATGCGCTAGCACACTCTGTGGCTAGCATATTCACTGAGTTAAGTTATCGCATGTTCATGTTGAAATTCCTCATCCCGATGTGGTGATTTCCACCTTGCATTAATTACAACAGAGTTGCGCTCTTATCTTTGGGGATGCAGGGCAACTAGTGAGCCAGGAGAGGCTTATGGAAAATCAAGGTACCCGCTCGCCTAAGAGTACAGTCACAGGCTGCAGGGCTAGATCGTATTCCAAATGCAACACCAAGAAAACGACACCCAGAATAGAGCACATTTCCATATTTTTATTTAAATATGTAAAACGTAAAAAACATAGAAAAATATCACAAAAAACAGTTGTAAATTACCAAATTTGCACATACTACGAAACAACCTTTCCCCATCGAAAACAAGATATTAGGTAGTCAAACAACTCATCTAAATTCCATTCACTAAAATCTTAAAGTCAATTATAAGGTATATAACCAAACTCATTTAAAAATGTCATTATCAGTATACAAGAATACACATGAATTATTAAGAACGCTTCTTTTACAGAAAAAATCATGGAGAAAATGCGAACTTTTTACGTAGAATAGTGATCTTATATGCACTATTCAAATACTTCATATGTTTTGAAATAATGGCAATTTATGGTACTTAATGAATTGTCAGTATGATTTTGTCGAGCAGTTTCTCTACATCATTTGGATTGAAATCACCAAACATACTAATTCGCTGTGGAAATAGACCATATATTCTACACAACGAATTTAGAGATGGTGAAGACTCTTGACTCTCCTATGGCTCTTCCACATCCTTAACGCCTCTTAGTATCGCTGGGGAACCTATATTCCTGTCAAGGGCTTGATGTGCAGGCGGTCTGATGAGTCACCTTCTTAAGTGCCTGAGGAAAGGGCGACTCTTCTTAGTTGCACACTGCCAACCTGTAAAACCAGAATAGTATACCTGAAATGTGTCAAGAAGGCCCCAGAATGGAGGGGAACTGATGTAAGGAAAAATGTTCATTGGTAATCGTACAGTTCTTGATTGATAATGAAGACTAGTATTCAAGATATCTGGCAGGCACCAAACTCCTGAGTTGTGAAAAGAGTCAAAGCAACAATCCAAGTGAAGAAATCCAGAAGGTCAATCTGCTAAAGGCAAAAATCAGGGGCAAAAATAAAAGCAAGAGCACAAAGAATGGAAGAATAAGTAAGGGAGCAAATATTTTCTTATGTAGCCTCTTCTACAGACTGTTTTCCTTATATATGTTTAAGCAAGAACTGACATCACAGGAAAAGATACAAACTCGATTTGAGATTGAGAATCCTGAATAATATTCTATGGTTATCCCACCATTTTTAGAAGGATTTTTATGAAGTTTGTCCATGCCTCTTTTGAGCAAGTCATGACATTTGTTTTTATATCAATGAAGAAGTCCCAGTTTGACATCCACCCTGGATTTCAGGACCCATTACTGCCTTTCAGGCCAGGTGCTCCAGCCAACTCATGTAACACCCCTCGGGTGACCAGAAGCATGGAGATGATACTGCAATCTGGTCAGCAGGACCACCCAGTATTCACTGAATAGTATATTCCAGGAAGAAGCTGGACTTTAGTTTGAGGAGTGTGCCTTGCTTTCAAGTACACATGCAATCTTCAGTAAGATGTTGACATGACTGTTCGCACATATGTAATAGTTCCACATTGCTCACAATAGATACCTTTTTCTGTGGACAAAAGAACACAACCTTCTGTTTCTACAATGTCTAGACTAAAGGGACAGGGTGGGCATATTATCTGTGTCCGTGAGTTCCTTGCAGCAGCCAAATGCAAAGATGCAAGTTGAAATCTTATAACCTGAAGCTGTGACATATGTGTTTCATGATTACTTGATTCCATATTTTATTTACAATTTTTAGGTCCTCAGGAGCACCCACAAATATTGACTTAGTGTTAGAAATGGGGTCTTTGGTTGGCAGTCAGGTTACCCCCTGACCAAGCAAGGACCCTCACTCTAGTCAGGGTAAGTCACACACAATCCAAATTATCCAGCAGTCAGGCTTAACTTAGAAGGCAATGTGTGAGGTATTGGTGCAATAAATCTTACAATACCACCATATAGCACAACAAAAATACACCACACAGTATTTAGAAAAATATATACTATTTATCTGGATAAATGAAGTTCAAAATGATCAAAGATGCAATAAGTAAATGTAGAGATATCACTGAAAACTGATATAAAGTGGGTTAAGTCTTTTAAAAGCAAACAAAGTCTCTTTCAAGCACAAAGTACCTGGTTTGTGTGAAAAATCTCCGCAAAGATCTGCAGAGGATGAGATGCGTGGAAACAAAAGGGGTGTGTGTCGATTTCTCAGGCTGCACACAGCGATGCGTCGTTTAGTTTTCATGCAAGCACGGCTGTGCGTTGATTTCCGGCACTCGGTCGTGGATCCTCTTCGGGTTGCGCGGCTTTCAGACACCCCGGGGACGATGCGTCGATTTCCGGCAATGCTAGGATGAAGTCACAGGAGCTGCACTGATCCGGTAGGCGCTGCATCGAATTTTCTACAACATGGCAGGTGCTGCGTTGATTCTTCTCTGGAAGTCAGGCTGCGTCCTTCCGGCTCGGCTATTCGTCGATCCGGTGAGGCCATGCATTGAAGTTCTGGTCACATGCTGGCACTGCGTCGATCTTCCCATTGCGAAGTCAGGCTGGGTCGTTCCGGTTCGGCGTGCAGTGAAATTTTCACGGCGATGCAGCGTCATTTCTGGCAGGCTGTGCGTTGAATTTCGCCGCCCAAGGAGTCCTTCTTGTAGAGATGAAGTCTTTTTGGTCCTGAGACTTCAGGGAACCGGAGGCAAGCTCTATCCAAGCCCTTGGAGTGCACTTCTTCACCACAGCCAGAGAGCAGAAAGGCAGCAGGGCAACAGCAGGGCAACAGCAAGGCAGCAGTCCTTCACAGAAAGCAGACAGGTGAGTCCTTTGAGCAGCCAGGCAGGTCTTCTTGACAGGGTGCAGGTTCTGGTTCAGGTTCTCTTCTCCGGGAAGTGTCTGAGTTGGTAGGGGCAGAGGCTCTGTTTTTATACCCAAATGTGCCGTTGAAGTGGGGGAGACTTCAAAGAGTGGCTTAGAAGTGCACCAGGTCCCCTTTCAGTTCAATCCTGTCTGCCAGGGTCACACTAGGGGGTGTGGCAGTCCTTTCTGTGAGAGCAGGCCCTCCACCCTGCCAGCCCAAGAAGACCCACTCAAAATGCAGATGTATGCAAGTGAGGCTGAGGATCCTGTGTTTGGGGTCTGTCTGAGTGAATGCACAAGGAGCTGTCAACTAAACCCAGCCAGACGTGGATTGTAAGGCACAGAAAGATTTAAGTGCAGAGAAATGCTCACTTTCTAAAAGTGGCATTTGTAAAATAGTAATATTAAATCCAACTTCAACAGTCAGCAGGATTTTATATAACCATTCTGGCCATACTAAATAATACCTTCATACTCCTTTCAGATCAGCAGCTAACACTCAAACAATGTATGAGGGCAGCCCCAATGTTAGACTATCAAGGGGGCAGGCCTCACATCGGTGTAAAAACAAATTTAGGAGTTTTACACTACCAGGACATGTAAACTACACAGGTACATGTCCTGCCTTTTACCTACACAGCACCCTACCCTAAGGGTTACCCAGGGCACACCTTAGGGGTGACTTATATGTAGAAAAAGGGGAGTTTTAGACTTGGCAAGTACTTGTAAATGCCAAGTCGAATTGGCAGTGAAACTGCGCACACAGGCCTTGCGATGGCGGGCCTGAGACAAGGTTAAGGGGCTACGTAAGTGGGTGGCACAATCAGTGCTGGAGGCCCACTAGTAGCTTTTAATCTACACGCCCTGGGCACATATAGTGCACTCTACTAGGGACTTATAAGTAAATTAAATAGCCCAATTGGGTATGATCCAATGTTACCATGTTTAAAGGGAGATAGCATATGCACTTTAGCACTGGTTAGAAGTGGTAAAGTGTGCAGAGTCTAAAAAACAGCAAAAACAGTATCTAAAAAGTGAAGGGAGGCAGGCAAAAAGTTAGGGGTGACTGCCCTAAGGCTGTCAGGTCTAACATGTGTTCCCACCAGCTGAAAGTGGGGAGAGCTACCCAACCTCCTAGGAGCTCTCCTTACTGAGGTGTAAGTATCTGGAGAGACCATCAGCGATGCGTGGTCAATCCCCGGGCAATGCTCCACCGTAAAGTCCATCCCCTGTAGGGAAATTAACCACCTCAACAGTTTACGATTCTCACCACTCATATGCATGAGCCATCTGAGGGGCCTGTGGTCTGTCTGAACCCAGAAGTGAGTCCCAAACAGGTATGGTCTGAGCTTCTTCAGTGTCCAGACCACAGCAAATGCTTCTCTTTCAATAGCACTCCACCTCTGTTCCGTGGTAATAGTCTTCTGCTAATAAAGACTACTGGTTGTTCTAGGCCCTCCTCATTTAGCTGTGCTAGGACCTCCCCTATGCCATGCTCTGAAGCATCTGTCTGCACAATAAATTCCTATAAGTAGTCAGGAGCCTTGAGTACGGGGGCCGTGCACATGGCTTCCTTCAGGGAGTCAAAGGCTTTCTGACAAGCATCTGCCCAATTCACCAACCTAGGTTGCTTTTTGGATGTGAGTTCTGTCAAGGGTGCCACCATGGTTCCATAGTCCTTGACAAATCGGTGGTAATACCCATTGAGGCCCAAGAAGGCTCTCACCTCTGTTTGGGTTCTAGGTGGTTGCCAGGCCTTGATAGTTTCAATCTTGGCTTGGAGTGGCTGCACCTTGCCACCACCTACTAGGTGTCCTAAGTACACCACGGAACCCTGCCCAATCTGGCACTTACTGGCCTTGATGGTCAGGCCTGCCTGTTGAAGAGCCTGAAACACCTCCTTGAGGTGGAGCAGGTTTTTTTTTCCCCAGCTGTCACTGTTGATGGCAATGTCATCCAGGTAGGCTGCGCAGAAGGCATCCTTGCCAGATAGGACCCCGTTAACCAACGGTTGGAAGGTAGCGGGGGCATTTTTCAACCCAAAAGGCATCACCTGGAATTGGGAATGGCCCTCAGTGTGGAAATGCAGATCTCTCTTTAGCCCCCTCAATTAAGGCGATCTGCCAGTACCCTGATGTGAGATCAAAAGTACTGAGGAATTTGACAGCGCCTAGCCTGTCTAGGAGCACATCAGCTCGGGGATGGGGTGAGCGTCAGTCCACATGACTGAATTGAGACCCTGGTAGTCCACGCAGAACCGAAGTACTGGCTTGACACCAGGTGCAGCAGCCTTTGGTACCAGCACCACAAGGATGGCCCAGGGACTACTAGACTTCTCAATAACCCCTAGAGCCAAAATCTTGGAGACTTCCTCTTTGATGCTGGGCGTTACCTTATCTGACAACCTGTAAATGTTGTTCTTTACAGGGGGACTGTCTTCCATGTCAATATCATGGACACACAAGTGTGTGAGTTCAGGGGTGAGGGAAAACAGGGAGGGGTACTGTTCCAGTAACTGGTAGCAGCCCCCTCCCTGATCTAGGGTCACGGAGTCAGAGAGAATGACACCCTCTACTGACCCATCACCTTCCTTGGCAGTGAGGAAGTCGGGGAGAGGTTCACTCTCCTCCTTCTTACCATCATCTGTCACCAGAAGCATGTTCACTTCGTTCCTGTCAAAGTAGGCTTCAGTAGGTTGACATGGAGCACTATTAGGTGGTTCCTAGGGGATTGGAGGTCCACTAGGTTAGTGGCCTGCCCTTTCTTCTCCTTCACTTCAAATGGGCCAGACCAGTGGTCCTGGAGAGCTCTATGCTCTACTGGCTCCATTACCCACACTTTGTCTCCAGGTTGAAACTCCACCAGAGTGGCCTTCTGGTCATACCAGTGTTTCATTACCTCTTGACTGGCCTCAAGGTTACTTTTGGCCATTTTCCAGAAGCGGTGCATCTGGTTGCGAAGGGTCAGCATGTCGCTGACCACATCCTGAGGGGGTGCCTTGGGAGCTTTCTCCCACCCCTCCTTGATAATGCTTAAGGGTCCCCTGACAGGGTACCCATAGAGAAGCACAAAAGGACTGAACCCCACCCCCTTCTGGGGTACTTCTCTGTAAGCAAAGAGAGGGCATGGTAAGAGGATGTCCCACTTACATCTTAGGGCCTGAGGGAGGCCTGTGATCATGCCTTTCAAGGTATTCTTGAATCCCTTAACAAGACCTTTAGATTTGGGGTGATAGGGTGTGGTGAACTTGTAGGTTACACAACACGCATCTCACACAGACTTCATGTATGCAGATATGAAGTTAGTGCCTCTGTCAGACACTATCTCCTTTTAGAATCCCACACGGGTAAATATCCCAATTAAAGTTCTGGTCAGCACTGGTGCAGCTACGGTCCTCATAGGGATTGCCTCTGGGTAACAAGTGGCATGGTCCACCAAAACCAGGATGAACCTGTTGCCTAGGGCAGTTTTGGGGTCCAATGAGCCAACAATGTCAATGCACACCCTTTCAAAGGGGGTGCAAATGACAGGGAGTGGGATCAGGGGGCTTTTAACTTCTTCACGGTTTTACTACTGGCCTGGCAGGTAGGACAGAACCTACAGAACGCATCTGAGTTTGTCCTCATCCGGGGCCAATAGAAGTGGGTGACAAGCCTGGTAAAGGTCTTGTCTTGCCCCAAATGTCCTGCCAGGGGAATGTCGTAAGCCAGACCCAGTAGGAAGGCATGGTAAAACCGGGGGACCACAAGCGCAAGCGCTGCCCCAATGGCCGGAACCTTAGGCTCATTGTAAAGGAGATAATTCTCCCAATATATATGGTGATCGCCAGAGGCTTCACCTGCTGCCTGGGCGGAGGCCTGTTGCCTCATGCCCTCTAGAGTTGGACATTCTTTCTGCGCCTTGCAGAATTCCTCCCTGGTGAGCCCATCCTCAACTTGCCAGCCAGCAAGCTCAGGTAGGTCACTTAGGGTGGCAATGTCTTCCCCAGTTGGCTCGGGGGCCTCCTCCTCAGGAAGCCCGTCAACCACTGTGGGAACTTCTGGGACTGGTTTCCCACGTCCCTTGCCCCTCCTCTTGGCAGTTGTCTGGGCCATTGTTCTAGGCTCTAGATGCCCTTGACTTCCCTCTCGGGCAGCCATGGAACATGTGGTCCTGCAGACCCTCTCAGGCAATCCCAACATCTCCAAGTGAGACCTTAGCTCTACCTCCTTCCAGGTAGTGTGCTCAAGGTCATTGCCTAACAGACAATCTACAGGCATGGAAGAACTCACAGCTACTTTTAGAGTACCAGAGACCCCCTCTCCACTCAAAGGGAACCAGAGCTACCGGTAGGTGGCTCTCACAATTGTCAGCGACTATGACTTGGTGGAATGTATTTGGGAGGACCTTCTCTGCTGACATCAGCTGACCCCTGACAGTAGTCATGCTGGCTCCTGTGTCACGCAGAGCCTCCACCCTTTGCCGATTGATGGTGACCCATTGCCTATACTTGGAAGTATTGGCAGGCATGTGGGTTTTTGGTATCATCTCTATATCTCCCAGGGACACTAGGGTTATCTCTATCTGCTCCCCAAAACTATCTGGGACTACGTCCTCCCTGAGCGCTACACTAGCCAAACAAGGTTTTTGCCCTCTTTTGGGGTGCTGTGTCCTCCTGGGATACTTGGAGTCGGCCTCAGAGTGCCCATACTTACTGCACTCTGTGCATTGGGGTACAAACCTCCCTGTCTTAAGGTCAATGAACCCATTCCTTTTGGAATCAGACCAGGACTGGTTACCACTATTCCCTTGGGAATTGTTTTGGGGGCCTTTTGAGAACTCCTTGTTTTTAAGTTTTTCTCCCCCATCTTTCTTCTAATGGGAACCCTGACCACCTTTGTGGGTGTACTCCCCAGATACCTTCCTGTACACTCTGGTGCTAGTCCAGAGGTCCGCCTCCTCAGCAAGCTTCCGGGGATCAGTCAGCTTACTGTCTAGTAGGTGCTGGCACAACTCTGTAAAACAAGTACTGAGCATATGCTCTCTCAGAATCAAATTATACAATCCTGTGTAATCATATACTTTGTAGCCCCACACCAATCCATTCAGTGCCTTACTGGCAAAGTCAAAGAAATCTACCCATGTTTGTGTGGACTGTTTGGTGCTGTCCCTGAACCTCTGACGGTATTTCTCAGGGGTCAGCCCAAACTTGGCAAGTAAAATGGTTGGGTGAGTATGTCTTTTGATCCTTTCAGTCCAGTGTGAGAAGTGTGTCCCTCCCAATTGCTGGCACATAACCCCACATAGCTGTACCCCATTGCTCTTCAGGAACCCCATGAGCCCTTAGTGCAACTTCATAAGCAGCTAGCCATTTATCTATGTTATCTCCCACCACAAAACTTGGCACCACGTTTTTGGGTATACAAACCTTCTTTTCTAAAACAGGTCCTGCCTGTATGCTGCCAACATTACTGTTAGACTCAGACTGCTTCGCCTTAAAATCCAGCTCCTGGAAAATCAGTTCATGAGCCAACAACAGTTTATTTTCAGCCAAGGTTCTCTCAGCTGATTGTGCTTCTCTCTCTCCCCTCCTTTCCTCCTGTTGAGCCTCAATTTTCAATTTTGCCATTTGCAATTGGAACTCCCTCTCCTCTCTCCTTTCCTCTGCGGTCAGGCCTTGATCAGAGATATTGCTCCCTGGTTTTGCATGGGGCACAATTGCAGTGGTAACATCATCCACTGATGGCAAACAATCATTTGAGGGGCCATCTTCTGGCTCCTCCTCCTCAGCATCCTCCTCTGAACTGGCTTCTGCCCTGGCCCTCAGCGCCACTTGAAATTCTTCCTTTCTGGAGGCACCGTGGGTGGGTACTCCTATCTCCCTGCAGAACCTTTTTAGTTGTTTTACAGTATGTGTGTCCAACAGGGCTAGGTCAAAATCTCCTGCTTGAGACCCAGCGTGAGACATGTTGAGTGAGGATTTTAGTTTAGAAAATTGTCAGGAAAAAACGAAATTGTAAAAAGAAAAAAAAATCAAGTTGACCTTTAACTGTGGGTAGGTAGTGAAATACTTAGCTACTGTATGTCACTGCACAAATACAAGTCCTCTCCTCACCGCTGAACACTAATTTTAGAAATGGGGTCTTTGGTTGGCAGTCAGGTTACCCCCTGTCCAAGCAAGGCCCCGCACTCTAGTCAGGGTAAGTCACACACAATCCAAATTATCCTGTGCCCACCCTCTGGTAGCTTGGCACTGAGCAGTCAGGCGTAACTTAGAAGGCAATGTGTACCACCATATAGCACCATAAACATTCACCACACAGTGTTTAGAAAAATATATAATGTTTATCTGGATAAATGTAGATCAAAATGATCAAAGATGCCATAAGTAAATGTAGAGATATCACTGAAAAGTGATATAAAGTATCTTAAGTCTTTTAAAAGCAAACAAGCACAAAGTACCTGATTGGCGTGAAAAATCTCCGCAAAGGGCCGCAGAGGAGGAGATGTGTGGAAACAAAAGGGGTGTGCGTTGATTTCTAGGGCCGCACACAGCGGTGCGTCGTTTAGTTTTCACGCAAGGACAGTTGTGCGTCGATTTCCGGCACTCGGTCATGGATCCTCTTAGGGTTGCGGGTTTTTCAGATGCCCCAGGGATGATGTGTGGATTTCCGCCTCTGCTAGGATGAAGTCACAGGAGCTGCATCGATCCGGTAGGCGTTGTATTGAATTTTCTACCGCACAGCAGGCGCTGCGTCGATTCCTTTCTGGAAGTCAGGCTTCGTCATTCCGGATTGGCTATGCATCGATCTGGTGTGACCGTGTGTCGAAGTTCGGGTCGCTACACTGGTGCTGTGTCGATCTTCCCGTTGTGAAGTTGGGCTGCGTCATTCTGGTTCGGCATGCGGTAAAAGTTTCACTGCGATGCAGGCTATGCGTTGTTTCTGGCAGGCTGTGAATTTCGCCGCATAAGGAGTCCTTTTTGTAGAGTTGTAGTCTTTTTGGTCCTGAGACTTCAGGAAAAAGGAGGAAAGCTCTATCCAAGACCTTGGATAGCACTTATTCACCACAGCCAGAGAGCAGCAAGGCAGCAGGGCAACAGCAAGGCAGCAGTCCTTCACAGAAAGCAGACAGGTGAGTCCTTTGAGCAGCCAAGCAAGTCTTCTTGACAGGATGCAGGTTCTGGTTCAGGTTCTCTTCTCCAGGAAGTGTTTGAGTTGGTAGGGGCAGAGGCCCTGTTTTATTTTTACCCAAATGCGCCTTTGAAGTGGGGAAGACTTCAAAGAGTGGCTTAGAAGTGCACCAGGTACCCTTTCAGTTCAATCCTGTCTGCCAGGATCCCAGTAGGATGTGTGGCAGTCCTTTGTGTGAGAGGAGGCCCTCCACCCTACCAGCCCAGGAAGACCCATTCAAAATGCAGATGTATGCAAGTGAGGCTGAGTATCCTGTGTGTGGGGTGTGTCTAAGTGAATGTACAAGGAACTGTCAACTAAACCCAGCCAGACGTAGATTGTAAGGCACAGAAAGATTTAAGTGCAAATAAATGCTCACTTTCTAAAAGTGGCATTTCTAAAATAGTAATATTAAATCAAACTTCACCAGTCAGCAGGATTTTGTATCACCATTCTGGCCATACTAAATATGACCTTCCTACTCCTTTCAGATCAGCAGCTACCACTCAAACAATGTATGGTGGCAGCCGCAATGTTAGCCTATGAAGGGAGCAGGCCTCACATCAGTCTAAAAATGAATTTAGGAGTTTTACACTACCAGGACATGTAAACTACACAGGTACATGTCCTGCCTTTTACCTACACAGCACCCTGCCCTAGGGGTTTCCCAGGGCACACCTTAGGGGTGACTTATATGTAGAAAAAGGGGAGTTTTAGGCTTGACAATTACTTTTAAATGCTAAGTCGAATTGGCAGAGAAACTGCACACACAGGCCTTGGAATGGCAGGCCTGAGACAAGGTTAAGGGGCTACTTAAGTGGGTGGAACAATCAGTGCTGGAGGCCCACTAGTAGCTTTTAATCTACAGGCCCTGGGCACATATAGTGCACTCTACTAGGGACTTATAAGTAAATTAAATAGCCTAATTGGGTATGATCCAATGTTACCATGTTTAAAGGGAGAGAGCATATGCACTTTAGCACTGGTTAGCAGTGGTAAAGTGCGCAGAGTCTAAAAACCAGCAAAAGCAGCATCTCAAAAGTGCAGTTAGGCAGGCAAAATGTTAGGGGTGACCACCCTAAGGCTGTCAGGTCTAACACTTAGGATCTAAACATATGATATCTAGAACAATCTACTTTAACTGATTATGCACATATTTAATCCCCTCAAAATTGCTGCTACTTTATTGAATCTTTTGATGTCCTCTATTGCCTATTTATAGTCTCTTCAAAGGAGTAAACTTCTTTAGATGTCAAAACGCACATCCAGTATTCCAAAGTATTTAGATTTACTTTAGTGGCATTTTTTTGTGTGACTGAGGACGTGATTTAAATATTGGCAGACGTATTACTCCGTTACAACTGTGACAGATATACTGTCCGCTAAAATGTAAATCCAATTATATCCTATGGGATGTCGATTTCGGCGGATGGGATATCCGTCACCCTTGTGAAGGAGTAACACATCCGTCAATATCTAAATCAGCCCTGAGTTTGAATTACAAGGGAATTTTTACTATGCTTTGTGGGAGGCACAAAGGGTCTAATTTAAGGAAAGTGGCACTGTACCCAGTGCAGCACCGCTTTCCTCGCGCTCCTTTCCACTCCTTTCCAACCCCTTAACGCCACCATGTGTGCGCCATATTTAAGATACCGTGCACCATGGCAGTGGTTAGGAAAACTAGCATCAACATTTTTCAAAATGTTGACGCTAATCCTGCAAAGTCCTTTGAGGCCCAATAAAAACAATGGTGTGCTTCCTTTTCATGCCTGCTCTGAGCAGGCGTTAAAAGTGCAGAAGAAAATGACGCAAAGAAATCCCATATTAGGGGTGGCGAAAAAATGGCACAAGTAAACCTAAGCGAACACCCCCTTTGCATAAATTATGCTAAAGTGCATGGATTGCACCACTGTGAAGGTAACACAACAATTTTGGCCTCGTTTGGCCACATTAGCATAAAGAAAATGGCACATCATTGACACTATTACTCGGCCAAGGTAACAAGCAATTAATGTACAAGGTGTACAAATTTGGAACTAATAGAGAACCCTCGCATAGCCCCTGATCTACTGAAAATACGCTGGCTGTCTTCCCATTTTGCACCTCCTAACTTTAGCAAAGTTTGTGTGAGTAAATTGAAATACGACAGTGAGCAGGACTGGTGGCATGTCTATTGCTCTCAGTCCCTTCTATAAATGTGCGTGTGTAATAAAATCAAAGGCACATTTCAAGTCACAATTACTACTTATAAAAGGTATTTACGTGGCGTGTTGCATTTCTTGCACTGGCAAGTGAGATATGAATATCTGATCTACCTAACTGATCCCTTTGTGGAAACCTATCTGGTAATCATAAAAACGTTGTGTTCAGTGATCCAGTTTTTATGCAGTTCAACTGTATTATTTCACACATTTTCTGACGATTATCTACTTGCAAAATGAGTCGATAATGTGTTGAATTATTACAACATCCTTTCTTAAAGATCAGGATAGTTTCAGCACCAGACCACTGAGTAGGGGTTGACCCCTCTTGAATAACTGCAGTAGCCAAGCAACATTCCCAGACTAGAGATTCTGCCTTAAACACGTACTGGATCCTTGTTTAGTCCATGTGCCCAACCTCCTTCTAGCATCTCAATGGCCTGAATTACCTCCTTCACTGTGAGTGGAAGAAATATTGAAATTGAAGGAGGTGAGACGTTAGAGTTGGGAAAGATCTTAAGTCATGAAACGTATGCTGCCAAGAGTCTAACACAATCCTCTTCACATAGTCATGTTCAAGTAGCTAGAACAGTCTGTGTGTCGTTGGCCTTGGATAAATCAGGTAAATCTATCCAGTCCTAATCCTTATCCCTCAATTATGTTGTATATACTAAACTGTGCTCCATAATATCCTCGCTCCTATTTCCTTTGTTAACATTTAAAAGTCCTTTTTTGCATTTAAGCTCTTGATCATATCAATAATAGATGCCTTTGAGTCTCATGTCAAATAAATAGGCTTGGTCACAAAGGGTTTAGGCTGCTTGACCAATGTCCGATGAACAGAATAATACCATTTTGAATCCCTGTTTTAATGACAAAAGTAATCCAGAAATGGTATAACTTTTATACAGCAGGGTTAAAACAATCATAACAAACCTGTCAGCCCATGTAATGTATTCAGTATACTTGTATAAGTATTACACACTTATATTAGTAGCATAAAATGATAATGAATATTCTCCACCCTTCTTTCTATGTACAAGTCATCTAGGATATGCCAATCAGACTATCTCGACAGAATGTAATTAATCTGAGTAGGGCAGGTATTCTAGGGTTATACGGCTAAGTTCTGTAGCGGGGCAAACCTTCTTATAATGTGTAGGAAGCATCAGAGGGCTTCCATGAAGAGTTTTTAGCCCCCGTCAAAGGAAGGGGTCACTTTAGCATTTCCTTCGAGGTTAGAGACTAAAGTCATAATGCTTCAGAATTAACCACAAAACTAAACATTGTAGTGCGGCAGGTTCCGAGTTCCTGAGCCAGGCAGAAAGTCCCAAAGATGCAGAATATCACACACGCTCATTCACAGAAAAGTCACTCCCACTTCAGTAACACAAGACGAAGTAGAGGATATTAGAAGGCAAAACAAACGTCCTTCTTTGGGAAGATAATGTAAGTTGAATAAAGTGAATGTTTTGTATGAAAAGGAGGTTGTGCAGTCTCTATCAAGATAACAGGACAAATGTAGTAAAATAAAGAAAACATATTTCATTTCTTTGTACAAAGTCTGCTCAAATCTTAATTATAAAATAATTCAGAGTAAGCTCATCTGCAGAAATTAAAGCAATTATGTATGTTTTCAGCATGGTCTTGCGATTAACATCATAGGGGGTCATTCCAACCCTGGCGGTCGGTGTTAAAGCGGCGGCCAACCCGCCAACAGGCAGGCGGTAAAAAAAATGGAATTCTGACCCTGGCGGGAACTGCCAACACAGCTCGCCACTTTAACACTCCGACCGCCACGGCGGGGCAAACAAACAGCGCGGCGGTCACCGCCAACAGACAGGCGGCAGACAATGTACCGCCCACCCTATCACGACCCACCAATCCGCCACCTTTTCCGGGGCGGGAGCCCCGCCGATAAAAACACGGCGGAAACAGATCACGAACGGGAAAACGCTCACCTCTATACACTCCACGAGGAATCTGGACAGCATGGAACCCGAATTAAACATCCTACCAGCGATTGTCTACCTGCTCCTCTACCAGGAGCACGAACGCCGCCGCAGGAGACAACGGTGAGTACTGCACCTACGACACAGGGGAGGGGGGAGGAGAAAAGATTACGGGCACACACATACGCAACACCCCCCCCCCCCAAATCCCCACACACCAATGCAGAGCAACAAGTCAGATTTACACCCCCCAATCCCACCAGAATAATTCAAAGACAAAATAAAATGATCATTAAAATAGAAGTATATTAACGCATATTTGAACTTAAGTGAAATATGAGATTATTAAAACAAATAAATCACAACATGAAGAATATGAACATAGTCCAAAAGTCCGGCACATATTGGCTACATGCCATTGTCCGTGGGCCAATGTGCATAAACACATGGGCAAAGCCCACACACGAGACCCGATTCCATTGGAGAGAACACTGCTGGGGCATCAGATAATAAAACCACAGGCACCTCAGGGGGAAGGGAAGGGGGGGCACCTCAGCCACATGAGTCCACGACGCCAGATCCACGAGGGGCCTCCATGCCCACTGTACCATCCTGGGGAGTGCAAAGCCACAGTCTCACAAGTCTTTTCAGTGGGTGGATTGGCCACTGTACCATCCTGGGGAGTGCAAAGCCACAGTCTCTCAAGTCTCTACAGTGGGTGGATTGCCCACTGTACCATCCTGGGGAGTGCAAAGCAACAGTCCATCTGGTGGATTACAGACTCCACTGGTTATGGAGGAGGCATGGTGCCCAGAGTGCTTCGTGAAGCCCTGCCCGACACAGATCCGGCCCTGCCAATGGGCCAGCGGTGCTTGAGATGAAGGCCCCAGCGGAGCGGTGCTTGAGAGGAAGGGCCCAGCGGAGCGGTGCAGAGACGGCGGGGCCCAGCGGAGCGGTGCTTGAGATGAAGGGCCCAGCGGAGCGGTGCTTTAGAGGAAGGGCCCAGCGGAGCGGTGCTTGAGAGGAAGGGCCCAGCGGAGCGGTGCAGAGACGGCGGGGCCCAGCGGAGAGGTGCTTGAGATGAAGGGCCCAGCGGAGCGGTGCTTGAGAGGAAGGGCCCAGCGGAGCGGTGCAGAGACGGCGGGGCCCAGCGGAGCGGTGCTTGAGATGAAGGGCCCAGCGGAGCGGTGTTTGAGAGGAAGGGCCCAGCGGAACGGTGCTTGAGAGGAAGGGCCCAGCGGAGCGGTGCAGAGACGGCGGGGCCCAGCGGAGCGGTGCTTGAGATGAAGGGCCCAGCGGAGCGGTGCTTGAGAGGAAGGGCCCAGCGGAGCGGTGCTTGAGAGGAAGGGCCCAGCGGAGCGGTGCTTGAGATGAAGGGCCCAGCGGAGCGGTGCTTGAGAGGAAGGGCCCAGCGGAGCGGTGCTTGAGAGGAAGGGCCCAGCGGAGCGGTGCAGAGACGGCGGGGCCCAGCGGAGCGGTGCTTGAGATGAAGGGCCCAGCGGAGCGGTGCTTGAGAGGAAGGGCCCAGCGGAGCGGTGCAGAGACGGCGGGGCCCAGCGGAGCGGTGCTTGAGATGAAGGGCCCAGTGGAGCGGTGTTTGAGAGGAAGGGCCCAGCGGAACGGTGCTTGAGAGGAAGGGCCCAGCGGAGCGGTGCAGAGATGGCGGGGCCCAGCGGAGCGGTGCTTGAGATGAAGGGCCCAGCGGAGCGGTGCTTGAGATGAAGGGCCCAGCGGAGCGGTGCTTGAGAGGAAGGGCCCAGCGGAGCGGTGCTTGAGAGGAAGGGCCCAGCGCAGCGGTGCAGAGACAGCAGGGCCCAGCAGAGCGGTGCTTGAGATGAAGGGCCCAGCGGAGCGGTGTTTGAGAGGAAGGGCCCAGCGGAGCGGTGCTTGAGAGGAAGGGCCCAGCGGAGCGGTGCTTGAGATGAAGGGCCCAGCGGAGCAGTGCTTGAGAGGAAGGGCCCAGCGGAGCGGTGCTTGAGAGGAAGGGCCCAGCGGAGCGGTGCAGAGACGGCGGGGCCCAGCGGAGCGGTGCTTGAGATGAAGGGCCCAGCGGAGTGGTGTTTGAGAGGAAGGGCCCAGCGGAGCGGTGCTTGAGAGGAAGGGCCCAGCGGAGCGGTGCTTGAGAGGAAGGGCCTAGCGGAGCGGTGCAGAGATGGCGGGGCCCAGCGGAGCGGTGCACAGACGGCGGGGACCAGCGGAGCGGTGCTTGAGATGAAGGGCCCAGCGGAGCGGTGCTTGAGAGGAAGGGCCCAGCGGAGCGGTGCTTGAGAGGAAGGGCCCAGCGGAGCGGTGCAGAGACGGCGGGGCCCAGCGGAGCGGTGCTTGAGATGAAGGGCCCAGCGGAGCGGTGCTTGAGAGGAAGGGCCCAGCGGAGCGGTGCAGAGACGGCGGAGCCCAGCGGAGCGGTGCTTGAGATGAAGGGCCCAGCGGAGCGGTGTTTGAGAGGAAGGGCCCAGCGGAACGGTGCTTGAGAGGAAGGGCCCAGCGGAGCGGTGCAGAGACGGCGGGGCCCAGCGGAGCGGTGCTTGAGATGAAGGGCCCAGCGGAGCGGTGCTTGAGAGGAAGGGCCCAGCGGAGCGGTGCTTGAGAGGAAGGGCCCAGCGGAGTGGTGCTTGAGATGAAGGGCCCAGCGGAGCGGTGCTTGAGAGGAAGGGCCCAGCGGAGCGGTGCTTGAGAGGAAGGGCCCAGCGGAGCGGTGCAGAGACGGCGGGGCCCAGCGGAGCGGTGCTTGAGATGAAGGGCCCAGCGGAGCGGTGCTTGAGAGGAAGGGCCCAGCGGAGCGGTGCAGAGACGGCGGGGCCCAGCGGAGCGGTGCTTGAGATGAAGGGCCCAGCGGAGCGGTGTTTGAGAGGAAGGGCCCAGCGGAACGGTGCTTGAGAGGAAGGGCCCAGCGGAGCGGTGCAGAGATGGCGGGACCCAGCGGAGCGGTGCTTGAAATGAAGGGCCCAGCGGAGCGGTGCTTGAGAGGAAGGGCCCAGCGGAGCGGTGCTTGAGAAGAAGGGCCCAGCGGAGCGGTGCTTGAGATGAAGGGCCCAGCGGAGCGGTGCTTGAGAGGAAGGGCCCAGCGGAGCGGTGCTTGAGAGGAAGGGCCCAGCGGAGCGGTGCTTGAGAGGAAGGGCCCAGCGGAGCGGTGCTTGAGATGAAGGGCCCAGCAGAGCGGTGCTTGAGATGAAGGGCCCAGCGGAGCGGTGCTTGAGAGGAAGGGCCCAGCGGAGCGGTGCAGAGACGGCGGGGCCCAGCGGAGCAGTGCTTCTCACGGCGGGGCCCTGTTCAGCGGTTCTTCTCACTGCGGGGCCCTGTTCAGCGGTTCTTCTCACGGCGGGCCCTGTTCAGCGGTTCTTCTCACGGCGGGGCCCTGTTCAGCGGTGCTTCACATGGCGGGGCCCTGTTCAGCAGTGCTTCTCACGGCGGGGCCCTGTTCAGCTGTGATTTTCACGGCGGGCCCTGTTCAGCGGTGCTTCTCACAGCGGGGCCCTGTTCAGTGGTTCTTCTCACGGCGGGGCCCTGTTCAGCGGTTCTTCTCACGGCGGGGCCCTGTTCAGCGGTGCTTCTCACGGCGGGGCCCTGTTCAGCGGTGCTTCTCACGGCGGGGCCCTGTTCAGCTGTGATTTTCACGGCGGGGCCCTGTTCAGCAGTGATTTTCACAGCGGGCCCTGTTCAGCGGTTCTTGTTGCGGCGGGGCCCTGTTCAGCGGTTCTTCTCACGGCGGGGCCCTGTTCAGCAGTGCTTCTCACGGCGGGGCCCTGTTCAGCGGTGCTTGTCTTGTGTTCCTAGGGAACCAGATCTGGGCAATCATTCCCGCTCAGTCGCCATCCGACCTATCGCTTGCGGGGCCCTCCTGTGCTGGACTCCTAGGCCCGTGGGTGTCCTCCGTCACACCCCAAATGGGGCTGGTGGGGCCCTCCTGGGCAGCTCGCCTGCTGCCGGACTTCTTCGCCCTGCTGCCCTTGCCCTCCTTGGACGAATCTCTGGGGCCCTTGCCTCCCTTGGAAGTATCTCTGGGGCCCTTGCCCTCCCTGGACGAATCTCTGGGGCCCTTGCCTCCCTTGGAAGTATCTCTGGGGCCCTTGCCCTCCTTGGAAGTATCTTTGGGGCCCTTGCCCTCCTTGGAAGAATCTCTGGGGCCCTTGCCTCCCTTGGTGGATGGGCCAGGTGACGGTGCAAGGCTGGTGTCCTTGGGGGCAGCCGTCTCAGGCCTGTGGCGCCGGCCCTTCACTTTTTTGCTTCTTTTCCCAGGGGGTGGGCTGGCTGTCCCCTTGCTGCTGGCTGATGTTCCTGCCCTAGGAGCTGGTGGACTCCAATAGCCCTGAACGATGGTCCTAGTAGGTGCAGGGCTTGTGGTGGCTGAGGTGCTGGTTGGAGTCTTACGAGATGGAGGGGGTGGGTCAGTTGTTGGAAAGAGGTCAAGGTTGGAAAGGAAAATCAATTTAGAAAGACAGGGACAGGTAGTTGTAGTGGGTATGGGAGTGGAGGAAGAGGATGTGGTTGTAGGAGAGTCAAGTGTGCTGTCTTTGGGTGCAGGTGCTTGTGACGGAGGCTGTCGTGAGGTGGATGGCTGTTGGGTGGGTGGCTGCCTGCGTTTGTGTGGTTTGGAAGAGGGGGTGACAGACACACTGGGAGAGGACACAGGGGACGTGTAAATCGTAGTGGGGGTGGTGACTGCATGTGTGCGGACTGTTCTGGTGGGTGTGGTGGTGATGGACGTACTGGCTGATGGTGGTGTGCATGCAGGTGTGAGTGGAGACGTCACAGGGAGGGAGGAGGGAGACGAGGAGGAGGGGGACACAGAGGAGGCAGTGGCTGTTGGCATGTCTGCATGTGGATGTTGCTTGTGTGAATGCTTGTGTGATCTGTGGTGCTTATGTCTGGATGAGCTGCCCTTGGGTGTTGATGTGTGTGCAGGCTGGTCTGTAGGTGTATCTGGGATAGGCAGATGCATCTCCCTCGTGCGCGATGCCACTTCTCCTCCGCCTGATGATGCTAAAGCACACATGAGCAGGAACACCAAAAAAAAGGGGGGGAGAGAAGAAAGAAAGACATGTTGAGTGCATGCATTGGTGGCACCGTTGGCGGAGAGGACAGACACAGAAGCCCCCTGCACTACGCCGCGCACTCTGGGTACACTACTCAATTATTGTGACTTGGCCTACAAGTCTATGGACGACAAATGCACACATAGGTGAGCCCGGGCCATGGATAGCTGTACTTAGCACCCTACAGAGGTGGGGGGCTGGGGCACAGGGCCATGTCTAACGGAGGGGCCTAGCCTACAGAAACCGCCCTGGCCTAGAGATAGCCACAGCCCTCCTCCCCCACCCAGACGCCTCCACTGTGCGCTAATATAGCAGAATGTGCTGATACTCACCCCCTTGTGTCTGCTGTGATGTCCTCACACGCCCATCCAAATCGGGGTAGGCCACCGCCAGGATCCGGGACATCAGGGGGGTCAATTGACGACTGCCACCCCTCCTACGTTGGGAGGCCATCCCCAGCAGAGCCTCGGCGGTATTTCTGCTCCCGCAGCGGATGTCCTCCCACCTCTTGCGGCAGTGGGTGCCCGTCTGTTGTGGACCCCCAGGGCCCGGACGTCCTTGGCGATGGCACGCCAAATGTCGATCTTCTGATGGGCGCTGCCCTATGTGACATGGACAGGGTGGAAAAAGAAATATCATCACTTTTCTGCATGGTCGATGTGAGTGGCCTCCCCTCCCCAACCTTGCCATGTGGCACATGCTCTCATCTGTCGTGCGTTGCTCTCCTCATACGCTCCCCTCCCCACCATCTTACATCCACCCCACTCAACACAGGCATAGCCCATACTACGTGCTCCCAGTGTACTTACCTGTTGGTCTGGAGGACCGTAGAGTAGCGCATACTGGGGGAGGACCCCATCAATGAGTTTATCCAATTCCTCAGATGTGAAGGCAGGGGCCCTTTCCCTAGTCGCAGCCGCCATTGTCTCTTCCAGACCGAGTTCACAGCAGCACTTGCAGTATAGGTCCTCTCCTGTGGATGATCAGGTCTCGAGTGATTAAGCAGTTAGAAAATGGCAGGCACGCCCGCGGCGGTGCGTACCACGGCGGTGCATACCGCGACCGCCGGCGCACATCGTCATTGGCTCCTGAGACCCATAGGGTTCAATGTTAACCAATGCTGCTTTGCGCCGCGGTCTTCGACCGCCACGGTGTGCCACGCCAGCGCATTGACCTCACATCCCATTGTCACACTTCACAGGTCAGGCAGCCGCCATTTCAAGGGCCCACATGGCAGAATTTCTACGGCGTCACACAGGCCTAGGCCTTGCATTGCCACTCATACAAGCCATTCAATGCATAGCGAATTGTGTACTGTGCAAGCTGTGGTTACGTACCTGTGGGTTGCTTGACTCTGTGCTCCATGTTGTCCTTCCTAGGCACCGTCCGCTGGGACTTGCGAGGAGATGGAGGAATCCTCCCGTGTACAGACCGCTGGCGGACCTGGCGACAATGGAAGAAAGACATGTCATACTGACATACAGACTTGACCGAGCCACTATACAGGAACTGTGTGCCCAGCTGGAGCCAGACCTGATGTCCCCCATTCGCCAACCCACAGGGATTCCCCCTCTGGTGCAGGTTCTGTCAGTACTCCATTTTTTGGCAAGTGGATCATTCCAAACAACAGTGGCCATATCATCAGGGATGTCTCAGCCTATGTTTTCTAAGGTTTTGTCCAGAGTGTTGTCTGCCCTGATGAAACACATGCGGAGCTACATTGTTTTCCCTGAGGTGGCCGATTTGGCTACAGTGAAGGGTGATTTCTATGCCCTTGGACATATCCCCAACATCATTGGTGCCATTGATGGGACCCATGTGGCCTTGGTTCCCCCCAGTGGCAGTGAGCAGGTGTACAGGAACAGAAAAAGTTATCATTCTATGAATGTCCAGGTGGTCTGTTTGGCTGACCAGTACATCTCCCCTGTAAATGCCAAGTTCCCTGGGTCAGTGCATGACGCGTACATCATGCGAAATAGCAGCATCCCTTATGTGATGGAACAGCTACAGAGACACCGTGTGTGGCTAATAGGTGACTCTGGTTACCCCAACCTGTCGTGGCTACTTACCCCAGTGAGGAATCCCAGGACAAGGGCTGAGGAACGCTACAATGAGGCCCATGGGCGAACTAGGAGGATTATAGAAAGAACCTTCGGCCTCCTGAAGGCCAGGTTTAGGTGCCTGCATATGACAGGGGGATCCCTAATGTACTCACCAAAGAAGGTGTGCCATATCATCGTGGCCTGCTGTATGCTTCACAACCTGGCTTTGCGATGCCAGGTGCCTTTCCTGCAGGAGGATGGTCCAGATGGTGGTGTTGTAGCAGCTGTGGAGCCTGTGGAGAGTGAAGAGGAGGAGGATGACGGGGACGACACAGACAACAGGGACACAGTGATACAACAGTATTTTCAGTAGCACACAGGTACGAATCAACCACGCCATTTTACATTTACTTAAAGTCTCCTGCCTCTCTACTGTCTGAGTTCCCCCCCAGTTCCTGTTAACTGAGTTGTGACTTTCCCTACTGTTTTCAGAGCTGTGGGCCCCACTGCATGACCTCTGCTTTGTTTGCCCATGGACTACAGCTGTGTGACGGTGGTATGTTGTCATCACAATGTAACTGAACATTTTAGCACCGTTATGTCTAATACATTTGTTCAAATTACAAGCAGACTCCAGATTTTTTTAGTGCAAAAAGTGATTTAATTCAAGTGCTAAATTTATGGAACATGATTGTAAAACGGGGATGGGTGATGGTGGAGTAATGTCCATGGCAGAGTCCAGTTCTCAGTCGCACAGGTGCATTGTCCATATGCCTGTGGAAAGATGGAGCAGGGGCAGTTCAAGGTTGGACAGGGTGACAATGTGAGACAGTGGGATGACATCAGGGGGTATCGTTTGCTGGTGGGGGTCTTGCAATCCTACTCTGTCTTCTTGTGAGATCTCAGGTTCCGCTTGCGGGGTGGTTCTTCTTCTGCAGGAGGTGGGGTTCTGGTGGCCTGTCGTTGTGTGGGGGCCTCCTGTCCACTAGCGCCGGCGGAGGTGGTAGGGTGTTCCTGGTCCAGGCTAGTGACAGGGGCCCTTTGTGGTGCCACATGGTCCCGCAATGTGGTGACTATCTGGGTTAGGGCCACGACGATGGTCCCCATTGCGGAACTAATGTTCCTCAGTTCCTCTCTGAACCCCATGTACTGTTGCTCGTGTATGACCTGGATCTCCTGGAACCTGGCCAGTACCGTAGCCATCGTCTCCTGGGAGCGGTGGTATGCTCCCATGATGGAGGAGAGGGCCTCTTGGAGAGTCGGTTCCCTGGGCCTGTCCCCCCCCTGTCGCACAGCAGCCCTCCCAGTTCCCCTGTTTCCCTGGGCCTCTGTCCCCTGGACGGTGTGCCCACTACCACTGCCCCCAGGTCCCTGTTGTTGTTGGGGTGGTGGGTCAAACTGGGTGCCCTGTAGTGGTGGACACACCGCTGATTGACGTGTCCTGGAGACAGAGGCATGGGCCCGCTGGGTGGGAGCTGTGCTGGTGTTCAAAGAGGGGGTTGGGTCTGGTGTAGCCTGTGGCTGTCTGTGGGGAACCGACTGTCCCGAGGTCCCCGATGGGCCGGGCTGGTCATCAGGCTCCAGGGAGACAGAGCTGCTGTCATCACTGGGGGCCTCTTCTGGGGGTGGGATGGACATCTCTGGACCCTCCGTGGCGGTGTGGTGGCGTTCGGGTCCTGCAGGGGTATAAGAGTATGGTTATTGCTTCTGTGTGTGGCATTTCGTGTAATGGGTGGGTGGCCGTGTCCCCCAGTGCTGGCATTCCCTTGTGGGGGCTTTTGTGACGGTGGCTTGTGGGGGTGATGGGTGTGTGCAGTGGGCATGCTTTGGGGATGGGTGTCCATGCTTTGGGGAGGCATGCAGGGCTAGGTTTTGGAATGGGTGGGTTGTGATGGTGAGCCATTAGCAAGGAGTTGGTGTGATGGGGGTGGGGGTGAGGGTGGGTGTATGATTTGGCATGCAGGTGGGGTGGGGGGAATGAAGTAGTGAAGATTTGACTTACCAGAGTCCATTCCTCCACCTACTCCTGCGAGGCCCTCAGGATGCAGGATGTGCAAGACTTCCTCCTCCCATGCTGTGAATTCTGGGGGAGTAGGTGGGGGTCCGCCGCCAGTCTTCTGCACCGCAATGTTGTGCCTTGATACCATGGAACGCACCTTCCCCCGTAGGTCGTTCCACCGCTTCCTGATGTCGTCCCGATTGCGTGGATGCTGTCCCACAGCGTTGACCCTGTCCACCATTCTTTGCCATAGCTCCATCTTCCTGGCAATGGTGGTGTGCTGCACCTGTGCCCCGAAGAGCTGGGGCTCTTCACAAACTATTTCCTCCACCATGACCCTTAGTTCTGCGTCAGAGAACCTGGGGTGTCTTTGGGGTGCCATGGGGTGGTGTGGATGAGGTGAGGGGTGGTGTATGTGTTGTAGAGTGTGGTGAGTGTGGTGGTGTATGGTGTTTTGTGCGTGGAAAGTGTGTGGGTGATGTTGTGATTTGCGTCTGTGTGATGGTGTACTCTATGCTGTGCTCTCTCTCTCTGTCCTTCACTCGCAATTGTGGTCGTAGGGGTTTGTGGGTGTGTGTTTTATACTGGATTGGGTGTGTGGGAGTGGTGTGTGTATGTGTCTCAGGTGTGTGTATTTTGAATTATCCAATGTGGATGTGTTTTGTAAAGGAGTGTGTATTTTGACCGCGGCCGTGTACCGCCAATGGAATACCGCGGTTGAAAGACCGCTGCGGGGATTTGTGGGTCGGAATGGTATGGGCGTATTTCTGTTGGCGTGACGGTGGAGGTTTGGTCATCGCCAGTTTCCCGCTGACCTTTGGTGTGGCGGATTTTTGTGGATGTCGGGTTTTTGGCGGTTTGCCAGTTGCAGGTCAGAATGACAGTGGCGGTTTACCGCGGCTGCGGCGGTGTTGTGGCAGCCTTCTGGCCGGCGGTAAGCGACTTTTACCGCCGAGGTCAGAATTACCCCCATAGTGCCAAAAGGACTAGTATAAGTGTACATAAAACAAATGCACTGAGTAATTACTACTAATATTTACTCACATTATATTTAGGGGAGGAAGGATGTATTGTGACAGGGATGTGTAATTGGTGTAATGAAGACTACTAGGAAGCATTCAGTATATTACCTCCTCTACCCTTTCTCAACCCAGTCATTACTGAATTACTAAATGATCATATATCAAAGGAGGAATCCCATGACCTAAGCAGGAGCAAAACACCTCAAATCACTAAATAAGACATGTCCAACGATGCTCACAGCCAAACCAGAGTCAGTTATGAAGTGGGTGCAACCCAAGAAATAATTAAATGGTGTAGGAGGCCGGCCTGGCAGAAACTGATGGTACTTACACCTTGTGCCAGGTCCAGTTATCCCTTATTAGTAGATTAGTAGTGTTCAAGCAGCTTAGGCTGATAGAGGTAGCTATAGCAGAGCAGCTCAGGCTGAACTAGGAGACATGCAAAGCTCCTACTATACCACTTATATCACATAGCACTATATCATAAGCATCACAATACTCAGAGTTACTAAAAAATAAAGGTACTTTATTTTAGTGACAATGTGCCAAAAATATCTCTGAGGATATACTCCATTAGGAGGTAAGTAAAATACAGAAAACATACACACAAACCAAAACCAGGTAAGTAAACAGTTAGAAAAGTAGTGCAAACACTGTAGATTACAATAGGATGCAATAGGCCTAGGGGCAACACAAATCATATACTAAGAAAGTGGAATGCGAACCACTTAGGGACCCCAGGCCTTGTGTAGTGTGTAGAGGGTCACTGGGAGTGTAAGAAAATACTAAGGGTGTCCTAGATACCCCACCCCAAGACCCAGAAAAGTAGGAGTAAAGTGACCCTACTTCCCCAGAAACACACTAAAGTCTTGATAGGAGATTCTGCAAAGACCACAACTGACTGCAAAGCACTGAAGACTGATTCCTGGACCGGAGGACCTGCAAAGGAAGGGGACCAAGTCCAAGAGTCACAAAAGTGTCCAGGGGGGGCAGGAGCCCACTAAACCCCGGATGAAGGTGTAAAATGGCTGCCCCCGGGTGGAAGAAGCTGAAGATTCTGCAACAACGGAAGTTGCCAGGAACTTCTCCTTTGCACAGAAGATGTCCCACGGCAAGCTGGGGGATGCAAAGTTGTTTTCACGTAGAAAGACTACAAACAAGAGTTGCTAGCTGCAACTGTCACAGTTGAAGAAAAAGGATGCTGCCTGGGTCCAGGAAGGACAAGGAGGTCGCCACTTGGAAGAGAAGATGGAGGGGGCACTCAGCAACACAGAGAGCCCACACAGAAGAAGGCAGCACCCACAGAAGTACTTGAACATGGGTTCAAGAAACTGAGCACAGCAGTCATCTCAACACTACAAAGGAGGGTCCCATGGAGCCGGTGGTCAACTCATCGAGTTGAGCAATGCAGGACGGAGTGCTGGGGACGTGGGCTGTGCTGTGCATGAAGGATTCCTTGCAAAAGTGCACAGAAGCCCTAGCAGCTGCAGTTCACACAGTACACAGGATTACTGTCTGGCGAGGGGAGTCAAGGACTTACCTCTGCCAAATTTGGACAGATGGACCACTGGACTGTCGGGGTCACTTGGATCCAGCTACTGTGTTCCAGGGACCACGCTCGTCACGATGAGAGGAGACACAGAGGACCGGTGAAGCAGAAGTTTGGTGCGTGTGTTAGCAGGGGGAAGATTCCGTCGACCCACTGGAGATTTCTTCTTGTCTTCCAGTGCAGGGTGAAGGCAGACTTTCCCCAGAGCATGCACCACCAGGAAACAGTCAAGAAAGCCAGCAGGATTAGACGCTACAATGTTGCTGATAGTCTTCTTGCTACTTTGTTGCAGTTTTGCAGGCGTCCTGGAGCAGTCAGCGGTCGATTCTTGGCAGAAGTAAAAAAGGGAGATGCAGAGGAACTCTTGTGAGCTCTTGCATTCGTTATCTGAAGAGAAGCCCACAGGAGAGACCCTAAATAGCCCTCAGAGAAGGATTGGCCACCTAGGCAGGTAAGCACCTATCAGGAGGGGTCTCTGACGTCACCTGCTGGCACTGGCCACTCAGAGGCCTCCATTGTGCCCTCAAACCTCTGGATTCAAGATGGCAGAGGTCTGGGACACACTGGAGGAGCTCTGGGCACCACCCCTGGCGTGGTGATGGACAGGGGAGTGGTCCCTCCCTTTTCCTTTGTCCAGTTTTGTGCCAGAGCAGGGACTGGGGGTTCCCTGAACCGGTGTAGACTGCCTTATGCAAGGAGGGCACCATCTGTGCCCTTTAAAGCATTCACAGAGGCTGGGGGAGGCTACTCCTCCCCAGCCCTTAACACCTATTGCCAAAGGGAGAGGGTGTAACACCCTCTCTCAGAGGAAATTCTTTGTTCTGCATTCCTCGGACTGGCCTGCCCAGACCCCAGGAGGGCAGAAGCCTGTCTGTGGGGTGTCAGCAGCGGTAGCTGCAGTGAAAACCCCAGAGAGCTGGTTTGGCAGTACCAGGGGTCTATGCTGGAGCCCTGGGGATACAAGGGATTGGCACCCCAATAACAGATTTGGCATGGGGGACAATTCCATGATCTTAGACATGTTACATGGCCATATTCGGTATTGACCTATATGTAGTGCACGCGTGCAATGGTGTCCCCGCACTCACAAGGCCCGGGGAAATTGCCCTGAACTTTGTGGGGGCACCTTGGCTAGTGCCAGGGTGCCTTCACACTTAGTAACTTTGCACCTAACCTTTACTAAGTGAGCGTTAGACATATAGGTGACTTATAAGTTACTTAAGTGCAGTGTAAAATGGCTGTGAAATAACATGTGCGTTATTTCACTCAGGCTGCAGTGGCAGTCCTGTATAAGATTTGTCTGAGCTCCCTATGGGTGGCAAAAGAAATGCTGCAGTGCATATGGATCTCCTGGAACCCCAATACCCCGGGTACCTAGTTACAATATACTAGGGAATTATATGGGTGTTCCAGTGTGCCAATTAGAATTGGTAAAAATGGTAACTAGCCTATAGTGACAATTTTGAAGGCAGAGAAAGCATAAGCACTGAGGTTCTGGTTAGCAGAGCCTCAGTGACACTGTTAGGCACTACACAGGGATAAACATAAAGGCCACAAACTATGAGCACTGGGGCCCTGGCTAGCAGGATCCCAGTGAGACAGTAAAAACACATATACTCACAATCAAGCCAAAAGTGGGGGTAACAATGCTAGAAAGAGGCTACCTTCCTACAAATGGGCCATGTTAGTCATTGGAATGGACATCAAACAAGTTCTGAACAACCCAGGCAACCAGAGGTGCTCATTCCAAACCCACACAGTGGACCCTGACAGCTCACAAAACCTAGCCAGACAGGCAAGAAAATGAATAAATGGAATGACCCACAAGAGATATTGAGATTAGAAATCTGGGTTTGGACTAAAGAAGGCCACAAAGACGAGTGGCACAAGAGCCAGCACTCAAGCAATACTCAAAACAGAGGCACCAGGAGCATTCCAAGATCAGCAGCAAGACCCCAGGAAAAGCAACTGACCAAACAAGAGGACAACAAAAAGACTTCACCAAGGGCAACACCAGACCAAAAAACATATGTTAACCAAAACAATTCCACAGGCCCAGGCAGCCAAAAAAACTATCACCACAGAAGGAGGGCACCAAAAGCTAAAACCAAGACAAGACCACCAGAAATGGAGAAATGCACTCGGAACACACAACAAAAAGGGCCCAAGACAACTAAGAGATAACCATTCCCAAGGCTCACAGAAAACGAGCAAAAAGAACCTGCATTGACCCACCACGCAAAAAGAAGAGGAACACCAGCAACACAGAAAGGTAACCTTGAACACTGGCAAAAGACCACTACTCTGATGAAAGGCAGTGGAACATTCACAGAGAAACAGAAAGGAAAACCTTCATGATGGTAAGAGCAAAATGAGGCGACTCACAAGAGAACAGGGTTGTCATCCCATCATAGTATCTCCACCAGAACCCAGAAGAGGATGCAGAACAGAAAACATCTACCTTGGTGAGCATAAAGAACATATAAGGGGATCAGAATCTGCCACGAGACCAAGCCAAAGGTCAGAGACAGTGGGACATTCTAGAGACAGTGGTACACTCTGCAAGAGTATACACCCAGTATGGCAGCCAGTGTGCAGCCCATCAATTCACCAAAAAGGAAAACACCTCAAACCTACATGACCAGGGGATGAGGAGCAGACAGCCAGGCATCATATCTCCATGGCACAGGAAAGGTCTGCACTTAAAACAGCAACAAGGAAATGTCGAAAGGGGCCCTAGAGAATGGCCCCTGAGCAACAATCGAAGAAAGGAACCACCACAGGCAAACAACTGCCACAACAGCAGCCTGGCGGAAGCACCAAACAAAGCAGCAGACAGGGTCTCAAAGAACCAATGGCCAGAAGGCCAACATAGATGCTTCATAGGCAGATAAGCACCAGCAGACCAGAACAAGAAGTGGTTAAGGGAAAGAAAATATCAGTGCACCATCAAGCTGTTCCTTTTTGAACCAGTGTAAGGCAGGCAAAGTCCTGTTAGAGGTGAAGCCCAAGTGTGCAGCTGGTGCAGTCCTTCAGAGTGCAGTGTTCAGGTGCAGGTCAGGGGTCCAGCAGGACAGTCCTTCTTCTTCTGATGTTGTTCTTTGTAGGGATCTGAGGTGTAGGTGCAGCTCTGCCAAATGTCTTCTTTTTCCTGGGGTGAAAAGCAGGGGGGCAACAGTCTAATCACAGGCAGGCTACTACCCTCTTGGATGACCACTTCCTGGGAAGGGGGTCAGGAACCAATCCCAGGGATGCAACATTCCTTAAAAATTCAAAATGGCAGAAACTGAATTTTGAATGTTAGGTCTGGCTGAGCCCACCCACTGGTGTGGCTTGAAATCCTTAACACACACCCCTCCTCCCTCTTCTGATCTAATCAAGAGGGCACCTGCGTGTCTGGGTTTGCAGAAATGGGCGTGGTCCTGAGCTGCTCCAAATACCCTTCCCTCCTTTGAAGACCAATTTGGCTGCTCTCCCCCATCCTGTTTCACCATCTGCTGAGGCAGATCTCCTCCCTCAGGCACTTCCTTTGTGTTCCGCCCAGGCTGCCAGAGGCTGGCCAATCAGAGAAGGGCACTACAGAGCTGAAACTGGCAACTTTTAGGAAGAGTTCTAAATCTCTTTCCCTCAAGTAGACATATTAAATCCAATAATATTAAATCCAACAATGTTAAGTTTGAGACCAAACTTGCCCTATCTAGCTCCTTTGGAGATGTTATTAATTAATTAAAATAAAGTCTCCCCATTTTAGCCTATGGAGCCTATTCACATACATTAGGGGTGAGTTATATGCTGAAATAAGGTCATTTAGGACTTTAGAAGCACTTTTAATTCTAAGTCGAAATTGCATGTAACTTTATTTTAAAAACAGCCAGCAAGGCAGACCTGCCTTTAAAATGACCCTGGGCACCTCAGCAATGCATCTATGTGTGCAATACCTATGCTGGGGTCCCTAAGCCTACATGCCCTACCATATACTAGGGACTTACAGGTAGGTTGGCATAGCCAATTATGATTAGCCTAAGTTGCATACTCATTTTTCACAAAGCACAGGCCCTGGGACTGGTCAGCCATTTCCAGGGCACCATCAGAGTCAGGAAAACACCATCCAGAACTGGAAAATGGGGGCAAAAATGTAGGGGGGCCTCTGCAATCAGCCCAGTTTTATCACACAGGAGCATTGAACAATTTATCTCTGGGTCTCATCCACATGCAACCTACACCTCCAAATGAAAAGGTAAAGGGAAGGAGGTGCAGTCCACCCCCAAAAAGGAAGTGATTCCACTGGCACTGCAAGCCTGACTCAACAGGCAGCAATGGAAAGCAAGGCTCAAAATCCGAGGACAGAACTACAGATATACGAGTAATCCTGACAGGGACACTGGAGCAGCAACCTGCCACACTAAAAGGCCACCAGAAAGAGACTGGAAGCACACACACACTAACCCCACTAATCCAGCTGCACCTGCTCCAAGTGGGGGAATTGGAGAGAACCACCAAGCTATGTCCTACAGACACAAAACAAAGGTGGGTGGAGTTTAACGTGCAGGCACCCCAGACACCATCTTGTGAGCAGCAATTGTAAAACCAAAGTCAACGAATTTCAGCCTTCACTGCAACACTAAGGAAAGAGGGATGTCACTACCCTAGTTGAACAGTAGCCACCAAGAGTAAGATAACTCCCCAAACAAAGTTGGCAAGCAAATCAGCTGGAAGCTACCAACACAGCAGGCCATAGAAAGAAAAAAACACAAAGTGTCAAGCAGACAGGACACCTTGTGACATAGGGACCCAAATCCATAATCATTAGACTGAGATACAGAAGCTCAAAACAGGCCACCTATGGCATTAACCTGGGAATTATTTCCAGGAAAACATCTGGCAGAGCTATACTTGACTTACAGTCCTGAACTGAAGATGACAGGATATATGAGAAATAAGCACTTACATCCAGCCTGTCAATAGTATGTATTTGGGACACCATCAACCAGCAACCCTTCTTAAGGAAACTCTATTGCCAAAAGAGGCAGCCACAAAATGAGATGGGCCAAGGGAGTACATGGCAGGACCCAAAGAAGCACACATAGAAGATGTAATGCCTTTATCCACCCTAATAGACACCAGGAGAGGCTAAAATGGAGCAAGATAATTGGGCAGCATAAGCTAACTGTTGAACCAAAGCTGCAGTTCTGACAGCACAGGTTCAAAGTATTGCTTGAGCATAGCAGGGTGTGACCTAGTACAGACGTACACAGGGGAGAGACTAACGCTTGCAACAATAACTGGACAGGAAGTGTGTTTCCCACAGGCCACAAACACCAAGAGGCAGTGAGAAGACAGAGGAGGATTCAGGCACAGGAAGTCTTTAGCAGCTGTGTCTGCATGCCTACGTCTGCTGCATTCAGCAGGACGTAAGACCAGTGTGGCCCAAAAGGGCAGCCAGTGGGTCTGACACCAAAAGCCTTACGCATGACCAATGTATTAAATAAGTATTTAATTACAAATACATTGTATACCTCAAAGTAAAGCCTTAGATCTGTGGTGCAAAAACTACTACCTGACCCTAACTATCTGACTAACTACCAATAGGTTTCCCAACTCCTAGTACAATCTGCGAGAGAGATGTTATTTGGCAATTGCAAGAATAGGTGGAGAAAGTTCCATTATTGAGAATAACATTTGGGGCAGAGTAGAGTAGTTATTGTTTCACCAAATTAGAGCTAGTGGTAGACCCCGCCTCACAGGGTAAGCAAGCTCATGTAATACATCACCACACCATAGCTGTTCATATGCTTCATAGAGATGCAATGCACACGGGCTCCTCACAGCAAAATTACCGTGGTGGTGTGTCTGTTCCTGAAGTCAAGCCTAGTTACATGGAAATGCATGGCCAGAAAGCAAATGGATTTCTGCCCAAGGTAAACTCAATGTGACTTGCCCCTTACAAGATAAATCATAAGCACCGCCTGGTCTCAGAGTTAGCCAGACTGAAATTCGGACGAACGTGTCTTTTGTTAATTAAAATGCATTGTATGTGTATATTTTACTAACTAAGGTATCAATTTAATTACTCTTGAAACGTACAAAATAAGTTATGGAATATTGATGCCAGTGGAAACTGGATTGAATACAATTTCATGAGCTGCATAGTCGTAGGAATGGAGCTTACTTTCAGGTAATTGGTTTTGCTACCTGTGTAAGGATGAGAAAATAACTAGCAATTTTTAGTCCAATGTTAAAAAAATCTCACTATCTCTAACGTTTGACAGTTTGCATGTCATGTTATGTATGTGTTTCACCGAAGTCAAAAATATCTACAATTCGTAGGTCACCATCACAGTACAAGCACATTTGTGAAAAAATACCAGGGTGATTTGTTTTAGATTAGGTGAATTGCCACTAAATAAATATCCCGAGTTTCTGAGCAGCTGGGGTCCATTTTCCCTTCTAACAAAGAAGTCCCTTACTCGCCTTCACAATACATTCTGCAACTTTCATAAACTATCATTTTTCAGAAAGCTTTTTAGTAACCTCCTCCAAATTCCGAGTCATGAATCCAGGGTAATATAATGGTCATTTTCTTGGATTGGTTGATTTTTCAAGTGGGTCTCTGATTTACTTTCAATATTCGTTTGGGAACATTTCTACTTTCAGCATAACACTTCACTAGTACTATAAGGAAATGTGAATGGCTCCACTCACTATTCGGTTTCTAGTAAGCCATTTGTTCCCACAATATCTGAGCTGGAAATGACAATTGGGTCATTATAAGCAAAGACTGGCCATAAATTTACAATCTGCTTAATAATGACAGAATTAAAAATAAATAAGTCTGAGTTTGCAGTGATAGGGTCACTCTCTACCTTAACCTATCAGTGATTGCTGCACTTTTTCTGGATGCGGTTTGTCCAGCGTCGAAACTCAAAGTGTCATCCATTAATTTGATGTAAAATAGTGTTTTGAAAAGAATAAATGTTCTTCTGTAAAGGACATCATTCATCTGGGCACAGTAAGAATTCTGCACTGTGAATCTACATGGCTGCTGCCTTCTTCACAATATACCTTGGTGAGGAATGTCGTGCAACATGAAATCTTAACTAGCTTAGCAGACAAAGGCCCTCATTATTTACACAGCGGTCCAAACCCCGCCGCCGGCGGTGGTTGTAAAAAACGCCAACAGAGGAGCGGTCCAGACTGCAAAATAACGGACCAACTGAAACACAGGCATCCTGAAAACCACCCACCGCCAGTAGAGGAGTGCCGATGACGACGGCAGAGTCCGCCCACAGGCCGACGGAAAGACCCAACCCGCCCATCAAATAATGAACCACTAGACCGCCATCAGTTCCGGGGTGGGAACCGCCCCAACGTAAAGACAAGCGGAAACGAACCTAATATAAGGAAACACTCACCGGAGGCCCACACAACGCGTCGAAGCAGACATGGAGAGAGAGAGGCAGATCATGCCAGCCCTGCTCCTTGCCATATACCTCCACGACCGAGACCGCAGACGAAGATGACGATGGTAAGTACCGCAACCTACGACACAAGGGAGGAAAGGGCACAGTTACATACCCACCCACTTCATCCACCCTGCAACACTCCCACAACCCTTAACAGCAGCACAACCCATACACCCCACAGCAAGAGATACTTACCCGACACAAGGCAAATCCAACCTGCCCATAGTACATACAAATGCCCCACACCCACAAACAATGAAATGAGAGACCAGGGTACAGAAGTGTGCCGCCAAAACACAGGGCACACATACATAATTATTTAGCTCACAGAGCCAACTAGGTACAACAAGGCCAAAGGCCAGTCTACAGTGCCAGATGTGTATGGGCCACAATGGCCCCAACCTGACTCCCAAAAGTGCACGGTACTCCACCTAATAGGGCAACAATGGGTCATCCAGGCACCTCGGGGAACAAGGGCAGTGGGGTGGTGGGGATGAGGATTTGCGACGGGGGTGGGTCTTGGTCTTGCGCTCGGAAGGTGGAGGGGGCTTGAGTTTGGCTTTGGAAGCTGGAGGGGTGTGCTTCGATCAGGTGGAGTCAGATGGAAGTGGCTGAGCACGGGGCTTCTTCCTCTCTGGGGAGAGGGCATGGGAATGTGAAGGGCGGAGAGGGGTGGGCTGTGAAGTGGAAGGAGTGGAAAGGGCAAGGAGGTGTGCACGCCTAGGGACAAGACGTGGTGGGCCAGTGGGTTTGAAGAGGTCAGCACGAGAGAGGAAATGTTTCTTGCGAACAATTGGATTGGGCCTGGAGGATGGCGTGGGATTGGAGGTAGAGGATGTGGTCGTAAGTGGTATAGATGTGTGGGTTGTGGGTGCAGGTGACTGGACAGTATGCTGAGGTGTGGTGGATGTGTGATGGGTGCGTGTCTTGGTGCGTTTGTGTGTTTTTGGAGGAGGGGGGTGGACACAGTGGGAGAAGACAGGCTGCCAGTGTGGATGTATGTTGTGTGGGTGTCTGCAGGTCTGGTGAGTGTGCTGCATGTGTCAACTACAGTAGTTGTGTTGAGTGCAGGTGAGGTGTCTGGGGTGCATGTCTGGATGTCTGCTATTGTGGTGAGTGCAGGAATAGGCTCAGTAACAGTGACTGAAGGTGCAGTGCTTGTGGGCGTGCATGTAGAGGAGACAGACAGGGAAGTAGAAGAGGTGGGCACACTAGGGGAAGTGGATGTTGCTGTGTGTGCATGTGTATGTTGGCTGTGTGAATGCTTGTGGTGGGAGATGTGGTGCTTGTGTTTAGAAGTGTGCTTCTTGTGTGTTGATGTGCTTGACTGGGTGTCAGATTGTGTGCTTTGGACGGGTAAAGGGAGTGGGGTGCTGGAAGGGATAGAGGAGGTGGGAGGGGGGATGGAATGACCAGGGAAACTGGCTGCCGTCAAAGAGGAGGCCAGAGCCTGAAAAGATCTCTGTAGGCCAGACATGGCACCGTGAATGCCATCCAGATTGGCATTTGTCTGCTGCATCTCTGATGCTAGCCCCTGGATGGCATGGACGATGGTTGTCTGCCCTACAGAGATTGTTCTCAGGAGGTCAATAGCCTCCTCTGTGAGGGCAGCAGGGCTGACTGGGGCAGGGAAGGAGGTGCCTGGGGCGAAGGAGACACCCACCCTTCTGGGTGAGCTGGCACGGGCAACTTGGTGAGGAGCAAAAGGGAGGGCAGTGATAGAATGGGGGTGGCAGAAGATGTTACTGTAGAGGTGTGCCCACTAGTGTCCGCCACCACCAGGGAGCCCCCATCGGAGGAGGTATCTGAGTCACTACCTCCAGTGGTAGTTGCCTCCCCTGTGGTAGTCCCCTCACCCTCCAATCCACTGGTCACTTTGGCGTCGGATGACTCTGCCTCCGAGGATCCGTGGACCGCTGCATCCCTACTTGCCGGTGCCTCAGCTCCCTCGCCAGATGATGCTGATGTACACAGACAACACAAGAGAACAGGGATGGGGAGGCAAAACAGGAGAGACACTTGTAAATTTCTGAAAGGAGTGAACATAGTGGCCAGATAAACACCCACCCAGAAGATCCCCCCAACAGGCAGCCCCTTCCACTATGCCCATGGCCATGCCCTTGACTAGTGACCAGGACCCTGCTGTACACCCATCCCCTGAACTACCTAAGGACCCGACGTGTAGGAGACCTGACCAAAACACCCCTTCACCCTACGGGTGCCATCATGTAGATGGACTTCAGTGAGAGTCCCTGCAACTAAGCAGCATAAACCCTAATGCACACACAGACATCCATTAAGGGTTAAGATCGTGACATGAGTACACACCCCCTTGTGACTGCTGTGCAGCCTTCAAGCGCCCATCCAGGTCTGGGTACGCCACCGCCAGGATGCGTAGCATGAGAGGGGTCAGTGCCTGACGGGCACCCCTTCCAAGTTGGGAGGACTTCCCCAGCTGGGCCTCACAGATTTTTCGCCTCTTCCTGCAGTGGGTGCTCCGCCGGTTGTAGACCCCCAGGGTCCACACCTCCTTGGCAATGGCATGCCAAAGTGCCCTCTTCTGGTGGGCGCTGACCTAAAAGGGAGACACAGAAATTTAACACAGAGGTCAGGCACATGGAAAATATGTACAGCTGGCTATACGTCCACTATGGGACGGACAGTACTGACAGACTTACAGGACATACGCACACAGCGTGGCATGAGCCATGGGCCACGCAGGCTCAGAGGTGCACACATATGTACTTACAACACCATCCATCACACCAAACAGTGCCCCCAAAACCCTGACTCACCTGCACCTCTGGCCGTCCGTAGAGCTTGGCGTACAGGGGCAGGACCCCATCTCCTAGCCTCTCCAATTCCTCCTGGGTGAAGGCCGGGGCCCTTTCCCCTGCAACACGAGCCACTTCCATGACCAGAGGCAGGACACAGCAGTACACTCAGTGGAGTACCTGCTCGTACGAGATCAGGGAGTCAAGTGAAGTTGGGGTGACGAATTCGCGTACGTACCGCAGCGGTGTGCACCGTCACTGCCGGCGGCGATCATGATATGCCAGGATTCCCCATTGCCATTCATGTTAACCAATGACGGACGATGTTATATCAACCGCTAGCGGTATGAGGTCACTTCCACAACAACAGTTCTGGAGTACAGGGGGCAGACATTTTGGCCAAAACTACACATTAATAAAAATGATATATGCACAATGCTCACCTAACACACCTATACATGTGACCATTAACAATACCACACATATCAAACCCTGTTCTCTCATTGAGGTCTAGATGAAAATCTGTCAAGAAAACTTTTGAGTCCCTACAATCAAGTAAGCAGTGCACAATGAATGACAATGTGTGCCTATGTCTGTGTGTTCCTCACATGTGTTTCAAATGCCTCCTAGGTACCGACCCTTGTGACGAGGAAGGGCCCCATCGGTGTACAGACCACTTGTTGATTTGCAGACCATGGTGGAGCGTCACATCATAATTAATTACAGACTCACCCGTGCAACTGTTCTTGAACTTTGTGCATTACTGGATCCAGCACTGAGACTGGCAAATCGTAATCAGCATGCCATCCCGACTGAAGTGCAGGTGCTTTCCTTGCCACGGGCTCATTTCAGGTGACAGTGGGCATGGGTGCAGGATTCTCACAGTCAATGTTCAGCATGATACTGACAAGATTTCTAAATGCATTTGTACGACACCTGCAGTCCTATGTGAGGTTTCCCCAAAGTACTGAACTCCCTGCCCTCAAATCTGACTTCTATGTGTTTGCAAACATACCCCATGTGATCAGGGCCATCGATGGCACCCACATACCTATAATACCCCCAAGAGTCAGTGAACAGGTGTACAGAAACAGAAAGAACTTTCACTCCATGAACATTCACTTGGTATGTACTGCAGACCAGTACATCTCACATGTGAATGCCATGTTCCCCAGTTCAGTCCATGATTCCTTTGTGCTGAGGAACAGTAGTGTGCCACAGATGATGGCACAATCACAAGAGGACAGAGTATGGATCATAGGTAGGTGTTTCTGTCAGTAACTGCCACCTAGCAGACAGCCAGGCTTGACTCTGACTGCTCTGTTTTGCACATTTGTCTAGGTGATTCTGGCTATCCCAACTTGTGTTGGCTCCTGACACCAGTGAGGAATCCTGGGACAGATGCAGAGAGGAATTACAATGAGGCCCATGGATGTACTAGGAGGGTGAGAGAGCACACAATAGGTCTCCTGAAGGTTAGATTTCGTTGTCTACATATCTCTGGGGGTTCCCTGGCCTATGGGCCTGAAAAGGTGTGTAGAATAGTGTCGGCCTGCTGTATGCTGCACAACGCGGCAGTGAGAAATTCTATCCCCCTCTTGGATGTGGATGGTGCTGTAAATCCTGACCAGCTTCCTCATAGAGGGGAGGAGAGTGATGGTGAGGAAGGGGAAGATGTCAATTCCAGGACCCAACGGATACAACTCTACTTCCAGTAACTATGTGGGACCAAGGGATGACATTGGTGTTTGTGACACATACTGTCACTGTGCTTTGTCAATATGGGTGGGGTCGAATCTACTATTTGAAACTGGGTCCAGGTCTGCATGGTACCAAATACAATTTAGTTTATTCCGTTTTTTCCACAACACTTAGGCACACAGGTGTACTTTCATGCTACGCATTACCAATAAAGTAGTTATCAGCCACTTGCATCCATACTTCACTTTGTTCTCACATTATGACAGGGTACAGTGTTACAGGTGTGATATGTGTTTTATTTGTGGCAGGGATGGAATAGTGAAATTTACAGTGAAGGCAGTTGGTCATGGGTGGTTGTCCTCAATGCCAACATGGTGGCAGCCTTGTCGTTGGTATTGATGGGTCCATCAATGCTTACATGAGTTCTTATTGATTGTTAGCACTGTTTGGTGGTTGATTTTGTGGGATGATTGGTGGGCAGATTGTAGCAGAGTTACTTTTTGGAGGGGGGCTTATTTTTGCAGGGGTTCCAGTCCCATATCTTGGCCTGAGGGTTGGTTTGGGCGCCTGCTGTTGACCTAGAGGGGATGACATGGTTGTTCCTTGTGTTTCCTCTGAGGGTAGTTCGTGGAATATTGCTGCTGTTGCTGTCATTGTCCGGTCTGTCTCCTGCACTGTAGTGGGGGCCTTCTATCCTGTGTGGGTCTCAGACTGGGTTTGTACCAGCTGCAGAAGTGCTCCTGCTATGCTGCCCATTGTGGCGTAGTGCTCTTTCCAATGCTCTATGGCCTGTTTGTGGTGTTCCTGCTGCATCCACTGACTCTGCTCCAGGGTGGATACTATTTGTGCCAATCTGTCATGGGTATGCTGGTAGGCCCCCAGGGCCTCAGATATCATGTCCTGGGCTGCATCATCCATCCTGTGGCCTCTCCCCTGGGCCACTGAGGCCTCATCACTGGGCCTACGCCCCTGTGCCTGTGTCCCCTGCACAGGTCTGGCGGTACCACTTGTACTGGGGCCATCATCTTCCTGCCTATTGGTAGGGGGTCACTGTGGCTTCTGTTCCTGTTTTCCACCAGTCTGTGGCCTGGATATACAGGTGTGGGGACGGTTTCCCTGGGCTGATGTTGTTGGCTGGGTGGTAGGGGTGTCAGTGGTATCCTGGGTGGGGCTTGCGGATGGTGACAGTCCAAGACAGTGTGAGGGGCCAGCCTGCTTATCTGTGTCCAGGGATCCATCCCCAGTGTCCTGTGAGGTACCTCTGTCTCCCCGGAGGACACTGCCACTCCTTGTCCTGTCCATCAGGGTGGCATGGGTGGTGGTGCCTGTTGGGGGAAATGGACATGTCTGTTACAAATGAATGATCCGATGGGGTGCACAGGGCTGGGATGTTTTGTGCAGGTGTAAGTTTTTGGGGCCATGCAGGGTGCCTTTGTGAGGTTTGCACTGCATTTTGTTTCGGATGTGGAGTAGCATTGTGGGTGGTGTAGTGCCACTGTGAATCCTTGCAGGGGTAGGTGGCTGTGCACAGGGGGAGGGATGTGGGCCTGTTGGTGGGTTTGTGGGCATGCAGGGGGAGTGGACTCAGTGGCTGTGGGGTTGTTGGGGAAGTGGTCCTGGTGGGTGTTGGTGGAGTGGTGCATGCATTCCAGGTGTGTTGTATATGGGGTAATTGTAGATGACTTACCAGAGTCCATTTCTCCAGTGAGTCCAGTGAGTCCATCAGGGTGCAGGATGGCCAGTACCTTTTCCTCCCAGTCGGTGTATTTGGGTGGTGTTGGTGGTGGTCCTTCCCCAGTCTTCTGGATTGCAATGTGGTGTCTTGATGCCATGCCCCTGACCTTCTCCCACAGGTCGTTCCATCTCTTGCGGATGTCGTCCCTGCTGTGTGGATGGTGTCCCACTGCATTGACCCTGTTGACAATGGTCTGCCATAGCTCCATCTTCCTGGCAATGGGTGTGTGCTGCACCTGTGCCCTGAATATTTGTGGCCCCACCTTCAGGATCTCATCCACCATGGTCCATAGCTCCCTTTCTGTGAAGCGTGGATGTTTGGGGGGTGACATGGTGAGTGTGGTGAATGGTGTCGGGGGTGGAATCATGGTGTGAGTGCTCTTTTGTGGGTCGGTGGAATCTCGTGTATAGTGGCGTTTGGTGTCTCCTTCTGCTGCTCTCTGTCTTCTTTGTCCTGGTTTCATTGCAAATGATTGTGGGGTGTGTATGTGGGTGTTTTATGGTGTTGTGGATGTGTGTCAGGTGTGTGGGTTTCAAGCTTATCCAATGTGTGCATTTCTTGCTGTTGGGTCCACCATTTCGGGCGTCATTATTTGGAGGGCGGGATGTGGGTGTGCTTGGCGGTGGCGGGGTGGAAGGTCCAGCATTTCCGCCGACAGGGTCCTGGCAGTGACTGGTGGACTGGTGATTTTGGTTCATTATTTGGAGGGTTTCTATTCACCGCCAACAGCGGTCGTCTGTTCACCGCCGCCACGGCGGTCGACGGTGTTTACCGCCGTGTGTAAAATATGGGACTCACAATGTTCACTGATGTATGTGGTTCCTTCCTCCACAACTGCGTGTCATGTTCTATTTTAACAAGTATTCAGCTTCATTCGTTTACTGAATCTGGAAAGATGAATACACAATAAAATGTATTATCTTTCTGATTCCTTTCAGCCGTACACCCTATCATCCGTGTCACCATCACAGTGCCATACTCAAGATATCCTGTCCAACAATCCTTCATATTTTGGTCTCCCATCTTGGCTCTTGTATTGACCCCTTGTCTCATCTAGTCAGTCCTTAATCAGTTATGTCCTTAAAACCTTAGAGAAGGGTGTCTTTATTTATCTATAATATATGCATTACCTTAAACCCCTTTCCAGCGCTAGAAGAAGCAGCACCTCTGCTCTAAACAAAAGTGTGTTAATATTACAAAAATGTACCTGTTCAACTGTACCACTGGTGCTAAAAGTAATCCATTGTAATGAGATAACAATTACAAATTAGGATGAGTAAATATAAGCGGAAGCATGGAACAGTCAGCAAAATCTGGGAATTTTTCCCTTAATTATCAATATTGATATGCCAATATTGTTTATTGTGGGATGCCTGAATTTCATCTTTTAACATCACGTTCCTCACTTTTGCTCACTCCCCCTCGCTCTCTGCAACTAATTTTCACACACTCTCCAGTTTTCTCACTAGACATTATTATTATTATTATTATTATTATTATTATTATTATAAAAGGGTAAGAAATATACTCCTGCATGTGAATTTCTGTGTTTGTAGTGAATGTTAACATTTTGGAATCAGCATAAAATTACAAGTGTACGCATAGGAAGTTGCATTTCCCATGACCGGTTCTGTAACTCTTTTCTGAGGTCTATGTTTCTCCATGAAACATTACCTTCACATATTTAAAAGTCACGTAAATCTATTCCTGTGTAGGTCATTCGCAGTACTGCAACTGCCTTTGAAGAGTTTTTTTTCGAGTTAGACTTCTCCTCTCTACACTCACACCAATTAAGGGAGTTTCCCTCTCCATTTATATAAAATGTACAGACTTACACGTGCTCTTGGCAGGCCTAAATCTCATATTGTTTGTCTATTGAGTACGAGCCTTGCAAACATTTGTGGTTTCTTACAAACTCACGTGTTTCTCAATGTAAACCTACTTTCCAAGACTTGCGTCTCACCCTACACAACCTTCTTTCCACTTATGAGACCTATTCACAAAGATAGATTTACACATGAGTAAATTTAAAGGTATGTATGTTCTCTCATACTTGGTTGTCAATTTACACTCAGAAATTGTGAATAGCCAAAAGTGGTAAATACACTACATGTGTAAACTTACATCCCACCAACCCAAAACTAGCGGGTGGAATCAAATTTACAAGTGTGAATTACTACTAGTAGTGTTTCACATTTAGGCTGAGGTCTCATCAACCGGGACGGAGATCTCCCTAAATTAAAGTATAAGGAAATTTTAAAATGCTTATTAATCTTAAAAAATATTAAACATATTTTATGCTATGAACAAAATAATAAACAAGCCAAAACACTATAAAATTTGAATTCCAATGTAAATATGCCAATATCTTAAATTAAATGAAAATGTTTTACTTATTCATTTGAAAAGTTCCACCTAATTTAAGATGTTTGTATTTATTTATTATGTAGTGACAGTTACTAAATGTTATGGATAGAATTAATTCAAATTAAACCATTTAAGATAGATATATATATATGTTCGATGGCATGTGTAGCTGCAGATACACATGCTGTGCACAGTCCGCCATCTGGTGTTGGGCTCGGAGTGTTACAAGTTGTTTTTCTTCGAAGAAGTCTTTTCGAGTCACAAGACCGAGGGACTCCTCCCATTTCGATTCCATTGCGCATGGGCGTCGACTCCATCTTAGATTGTTTTTTTTCCGCCATCGGGTTCGGACGTGTTCCTTTTCGCTCCGTGTTTCGGGTCGGAAAGTTAGTTAGAATCTCGGAAAAAATCGTCGGTATTGTTTGCGTTCGGTATCGGGTTAGTTAGAACAAATCAACACTGAATTTTGAAGAGCTCCGGTGGCCCTTCGGGGTTTTTTCGATCCCCCGTCGGGGCCTGGTCGGCCCGGCCACGTGCGACTTCAAGGCTGATGGAACGGACCCTATTCCGCTTCTGCCCAAAATGCCATAACAAGTATCCGTATACGGATCAGCATCTGGTCTGTAACTTGTGCTTGTCCCCCGAGCACAAGGAGGATACTTGTGAAGCCTGTCGAGCGTTTCGGTCGAGGAAGACGCTGAGAGATCGAAGAGCCAGGAGACTACAAATGGCGTCCACGCCGACAGGTCAAGAACGTTTCGAGGAGGAAGAAAAAGCTTTCTCCGTCCACGAGTCGGATTCTGAAGAACTCGACGCCGAAGAAACACCCCAAACCGTGAGTAACACGTCGAAAATCAAGACTCACGAGAAGTCCACAAAAGCCCAGGGGACGCCACCGCCAACAGGCCATGGCTTAACCCGAGAACTAGGTGACCGATCCAAGGCACCGAAAAAGGGCATGCTGGTGTCGAAGTCATCCGACTCCGGTCGAGATACCGCCACACAGCAACCTCGGAGCCGAGACAGCGGCTCCGAGAAACATCGGCACAGAGACAGCGGCACCGAAGAATTTCGGCACTGAGACACCACGCCGAAAACAAAGAAGTTTTCTTCGGAGCCTAAAAAGACTTCCGAAAAAGTTTCGGTTCCGAAACATCCAGCCTCGGAGCCGAAAACTAGTTCCTATACAGAGGGACAAGGATTAACCTCCCAATTACATAGATTTGGAGAGGAGCTTCAAGCTGTAGAGCCTGACTACACGCAAAGAAGGCTTCATATTCATGAGGACACAGGGAAGATAACCACTCTTCCCCCAATCAAAATAAAAAGGAAACTTGCCTTTCAACAAAAGGACAAGCAACCACAGGCAAAAGTGGCAAGGAAAACAACCCCACCACCGTCTCCACCACCATCAATACATGCATCTCCACCACTGATGCACTCACCAGCTCATACTACAATGAGTCAGGATGATCCCGATGCATGGGACCTTTACGATGCTCCAGTGTCTGACAACAGCCCAGACTCCTATCCTACAAAACCGTCACCACCTGAGGACAGTACATCCTACACACAGGTGGTCGCAAGGGCAGCCAAATTTCACAACGTCACCTTACATTCTGAACCAATTGAGGATGACTTTCTGTTTAACACCCTATCCTCCACCCATAGCCAGTACCAAAGCCTTCCCATGCTCCCAGGAATGCTAAAACATTCAAAACAAATATTTCAGGATCCAGTTAAAGGCAGAGCCATAACTCCAACGGTGGAGAAAAAGTACAAGCCACCGCCAACAGATCCAATCTATATTACATCACAACTAACACCAGACTCAGTAGTTGTCGGGGCAGCTCGTAAGAGAGCCAACTCTCATACCTCAGGAGACGCACCATCTCCAGACAAAGAGAGCCGCAAATTTGATGCTGCGGGAAAAAGGGTTGCAGCACAAGCAGCGAATCAATGGCGTATTGCCAATTCACAAGCACTTTTGGCAAGATACGACAGAGCTCATTGGGATGAAATGCAACATTTCATCGAACACTTACCCAAGGAGTTCCAAAAAAGAGCGCAACAGGTGGTGGAAGAGGGACAAAGTATCTCAAATAATCAGATACGGTCTTCCATGGATGCAGCAGATACAGCTGCAAGGACAATAAACACTGCAATCACGATACGAAGGCACGCATGGCTGCGCACTTCAGGGTTCAAGCCGGAAATTCAACAAGCTGTGCTCAATATGCCATTTAATGAACAGCAATTGTTTGGGCTGGAGGTAGACACTGACATTGAGAAACTCAAAAAAGACACCGATACAGCCAAAGCCATGGGCGCACTCTACTCCCCGCAGAGCAGAGGCACATTTCGAAAAACACCTTTTAGTGGAGGGTTTCGAGGTCAACCCACAGAAACCACAACCTCACAAACAAGGCCTACTTACCAGGGTCAATATCAGAGGGGAGGTTTTCGGGGGCAATATAGAGGGGGCCAATTCCCAAGAAATCGAGGAAAATTCCAAGGCTCCAAAACTCCTCAAAATAAACAGTGACTCACAAGTCACACAACCCCATCACATAACACCTGTGGGGGGAAGACTAAGCCAATTTTACAAACTTTGGGAGGAAATAACAACAGACACTTGGGTCTTAGCAATTATCCAGCATGGTTATTGCATAGAATTTCTCCAATTCCCTCCAAACGTCCCACCGAAAACACACAATATGTCAAAACAACATATAGATCTTCTAGGACTAGAAGTTCAAGCATTGCTACAAAAGGACGCAATAGAATTAGTACCAAATCTACAAAAAAACACAGGAGTTTACTCACTGTACTTTCTAATACCCAAAAAGGACAAAACTCTGAGACCAATACTAGATCTCAGAACACTCAGGGCCGTATTTATACTCTGTTTGCGCCGAATTTGCGTCGTTTTTTTCGACGCAAATTCGACGCAAAACTAACGCCAACTAACGCCATATTTATACTATGGCGTTAGACGCTTCGGGCGCCAAAGTGCCCGGAATGTGCGTCATTTTTTAGCGTGAACCCCTTCCTTGCGTTAATGATATGCAAGGGAGGCGTTCCCGTCTTAAAAAATGACTCCCAGGCCTTTACGTGGTATTTATACTCCCGGGCAAAAGAGACGCCCGGGAGTGGGCGTGGCCAAAAATGGCGCATTTGCGCCGCTTTTTAACGCCTGGGTCAGGGATGGCGTTAAGGGACAAGTGGGCTCAAAATGAGCCCAGAGTGCCCTCCCCTGCCCCCAGGGACCCCCCCTGCCACCCTTGCCCACCCCAGGAGGACACCCAAGGACGGAGGGACCCATCCCATGGACATTAAGGTAAGTTCAGGTAAGTATTTTTTTTTTTTTTTGTGGCATAGGGGGGCCTGATTTGTGCCCCCCTACATGCCACTATGCCCAATGACCATGCCCAGGGGACATAAGTCCCCTGGGCATGGCCATTGGGCAAGGGGGCATGACTCCTATCTTTACAATGATAGGAGTCATGTTGATGGGGGATGGGCGTCGAAAAAAAATGGCGCAAGTCGGGTTACGACGATTTTTTCGACGTAACCTGACTTGCCCCATTTTAAGACGCCCATACGCCATTTTCCCCCTACGCCGGCGCTGTCTGGTGTACGTGTTTTTTTTTCCACGCAAACCAGGCAGCGCCGGTCTGCTTGCGCCGGCTAACGCCATTCCATAAATACGGCGCCCGCATGGCGCTTCAGAATGGCGTTAGACGGCGCTAAATTTTTTGACGCTAAACTGCGTTAGTGCAGTTTAGCGTCAAAAAGTATAAATATGGGCCTAAATACCTACATCAAATCAGACCACTTTCACATGGTCACGTTACAAGACGTAATCCCACTGCTCAAACAGCAAGACTACATGACAACATTAGACCTAAAAGATGCGTATTTCCATATACCAATACATCCTTCACACAGGAAATATCTAAGGTTCGTATTCCAAGGAATACATTACCAATTCAAAGTGTTGCCATTCGGAATAACAACTGCGCCAAGAGTTTTTACAAAATGCCTGGCAGTAGTAGCTGCACATATCAGAAGGCAGCAAATACATGTGTTCCCGTACTTAGACGACTGGTTAATCAAAACCAACACGCTAAGACAGTGTTCACAGCACACAAAATATGTCATACAGACCCTTCACAGGCTAGGTTTCTCCATCAACTACGCGAAGTCACACCTTTTGCCGTGTCAAACACAGCAATACTTAGGAGCGACAATCAACACAGCAAAAGGGATTGCCACTCCAAGTCCACAAAGGGTTCAAACATTTCACAAGGTAATACAGGCCATGTATCCAACACAAAAGATACAAGTCAAAATGGTAATGAAACTCCTAGGCATGATGTCTTCATGCATAGCCATTGTCCCAAACGCAAGATTGCACATGCGGCCCTTACAACAGTGCCTAGCATCACAATGGTCACAAGCACAGGGTCAACTTCTAGATCTGGTGTTGATAGACCGCCAAACATACATCTCGCTTCTATGGTGGAACAGTACAAATTTAAACCGAGGGTGGCCTTTCCAAGACCCATTGCCACAATACATCATAACGACGGATGCTTCCATGACAGGGTGGGGAGCACACCTCAATCAACACAGCATCCAAGGACAATGGGACATACATCAAAGGCAGTTTCACATAAATCACTTAGAACTGTTAGCAGTATTTCTAGCGCTGAAAGCATTTCAACCCATAATAACCCAAAAATACATTCTTGTCAAAACAGACAACATGACAACAATGTATTATCTAAACAAACAAGGAGGGACACACTCGACACAGTTGTGCCTCCTAACACAAAAAATATGGCATTGGGCGATTCACAACCACATTCGCCTAATAGCACAATTTATTCCAGGGATTCAGAACCAGTTGGCAGACAATCTCTCTCGAGATCACCAACAAACCCACAAATGGGAAATTCACCCCCAAATACTAAACAATTACTTTCAAATTTGGGGAACACCTCAAATAGATCTATTTGCAACAAAGGAAAACTCAAAATGCCAAAACTTCGCATCCAGGTACCCACAAGATCAATCCCAAGGCAATGCTCTATGGATGAACTGGTCAGGGATATTTGCGTACGCTTTTCCCCCTCTCCCTCTCCTTCCATATCTAGTAAACAGGTTGAGTCAAAACAAACTCAAACTCATACTAATAGCACCAACATGGGCAAGGCAACCTTGGTACACAACACTACTAGACCTTTCAGTAGTACCTCATGTCAAACTACCCAACAGACCAGATCTGTTAACACAACACAAACAACAGATCAGACATCCAAATCCAGCATCTTTGAATCTAGCAATTTGGCTCCTGAAATCCTAGAATTCGGGCACTTAGACCTCACACAAGAATGTATGGAGGTCATAAGACAAGCTAGGAAACCTACAACTAGACACTGCTATGCAAATAAGTGGAAAAGATTTGTGTATTACTGCCATAATAATCAAATTCAGCCATTACACGCATCTACAAAAGATATAGTGGGATATTTACTACATTTGCAAAAATCAAATCTAGCTTTCTCTTCCATAAAGATACATCTCACCGCAATATCAGCTTACCTGCAAATTACTCATTCAACTTCACTATTTAAAATACCAGTCATTAAAGCGTTTATGGAAGGCCTAAAGAGAATTATACCACCAAGAACACCACCTGTTCCTTCATGGAACCTCAACATTGTCTTAACAAGACTCATGGGTCCACCTTTCGAGCCCATGCATTCTTGTGAAATGCAATACTTAACGTGGAAAGTTGCATTTTTGATTGCCATCACATCTCTAAGAAGAGTGAGTGAGATTCAAGCATTTACCATACAAGAACCATTTATTCAAATACATAAAAATAAAGTAGTTCTAAGGACAAATCCAAAATTTTTACCAAAGGTTATCTCACCGTTCCACTTAAATCAAACAGTAGAATTACCAGTGTTCTTCCCACAGCCAGATTCTATAGCTGAAAGAGCACTACATACATTAGACATCAAAAGAGCACTAATGTACTACATTGACAGAACAAAACTAATTAGAAAAACAAAACAACTATTTATTGCCTTTCAAAAACCTCATACAGGAAATCCATTTTCAAAAGAAGGCATTGCTAGGTGGATAGTTAAGTGTATTCAAACCTGCTATCTTAAAGCAAAGAGAGAGCTGCCTATTACACCAAAGGCACACTCAACCAGAAAGAAAGGTGCTACCATGGCCTTTCTAGGAAATATTCCAATGAACGAAATATGTAAGGCAGCAACATGGTCTACGCCTCATACATTTACCAAGCGCTACTGTGAAGATGTGTTAACTGCACAACAAGCCACAGTAGGTCAAGCTGTACTAAGAACATTATTTCAAACTACTTCAACTCCTACAGGCTGAACCACCGCTTTTGGGGAGATAACTGCTTACTAGTCTATGCACAGCATGTGTATCTGCAGCTACACATGCCATCGAACGGAAAATGTCACTTACCCAGTGTACATCTGTTCGTGGCATTAGTCGCTGCAGATTCACATGCGCCCACCCGCCTCCCTGGGAGCTTGTAGCCGTTTAGAAGTAGATCTTGAACATTTGTACATTTGTAAATATATTACTTTAACCTTTATTATGTACATACGTATTCATTCCATTGCATGGGCACTATTACTAACATACACAACTCCTACCTCACCCTCTGCGGGGAAAACCATCTAAGATGGAGTCGACGCCCATGCGCAATGGAATCGAAATGGGAGGAGTCCCTCGGTCTCGTGACTCGAAAAGACTTCTTCGAAGAAAAACAACTTGTAACACTCCGAGCCCAACACCAGATGGCGGACTGTGCACAGCATGTGAATCTGCAGCGACTAATGCCACAAACAGATGTACACTGGGTAAGTGACATTTTCCATATATATATATATACACACACACAAGGTTTTTATAGTTACAACCTAGTTTCTACATAAAAAGCGTTATATTACTTGCCTATATCTTAAAAGGGGGGGGTCGCAAAACACTTTTTCCCTATTCATTTTTCCTTTAGGATTTGGAACCGTGATAGCGCGAAAAATACTGGACAGAATTACACCAAATTTGGCAGGAAGGTAGGTCATGTATTTATTTATTTTTTTGGTGTCATTCCGTTCAGTAGTTTTTGCGAAATTAAGGGGTAAACAAATTTGTCTACCTAGGGACATGAAGCATTCGCGACCACTAATGATCTAGTCGTAAGACCTGATTGGCTGATTGGCTAATAACACTTCAACAACAAAAGCTGCTGAAGTGTCTTCAGCCATCTTGGGACTCAGCTTCAGCCAAATCCCAACAATAAAGTAAAAAAAAAAAAAAGGGGCCAGGGTACGAACACAATGACCCCTTAGCTCTGGTGTTGGTGTCCCAAAGGGACCACCCACCAGGGCTAAAAGGCATTTTTTTTAAAAAATTACGAGTGGAGATACGCTTGATCTGCGAATCCACTTGTAAATTAAAATAAAAAAAAGAAGGGCTGTCTCCTATGCTTTGTTAGTTTAATGGCCCCAGGTGAGTCAAGTCCCAAGGGCTTTTTAAAAAAAATACAAAGAAAAGTGGGGTGGGGGCTTGTGGCCCCCTCCTGATGCTCCGGGGACTGCCATCTCTCTGGGGCTAATTTTCTGGATTTGGGACCACCACCTTCCCTGGGCTTTTATGTAATATGCTGGTGGCCGTCTGCCCCACCGCTGCCCAGGGACCACCACCCTGGGCAACATTGTAGTTGTAGAAGGGGCCATGTGGCTACCTCATGACCCAGGGACCACCATCCCACAGGACAAATGTCTAAAAAAATAAAGGGGGTCCCTATGGGATCCCCTTTGCCCTGGGGACCACCACCCTCCAGGGATAAGTTCTCATTGGAGCCACTGATAACTGTGGGGACCGCCACTCCCCTGGGCTGGCTCCTGCTATGTCCTGGGGTGCCTACCCCCAGACATAGCTGTTTGCTGTGGCTTGGCTGCACGGTGCAGGTCCAGCTGTCAAAATCTAAAGCTTTTATCTCTGTCCCCTGTGTGCAGAAGACAGAGATTAAATGCTTCAGCAAGCAGGGAACTGCTATCAAAGCAGCTTTGTGCTTGCTGAAGCATTGGCAGTGCGGGGGAAGCCTTCCCCTGCAGTGCCAGGTAGCCCATAAGTGCTTTTTTTTTTTAAAGTGTGGACCACGGGGGAGCACTTGAGTGCTACCTCGCGGTCCCACATAGCCAGCAAAGGGTTTTTGATTATTTACTTTTTTAAATAATATTTAAATAAATGCATAGGGACCATGGAGGAGCTCTTCAGGGCTCCCTTGTGGTCCCTGAAAGCTCATGAAGGGCAAAAAAAAAAAAAAAAAAAAACATAGTTGAGTGTGAAGGTTGTGGACCTGCACATTGAGCTATGGGGCTTGAAGCCCAGCTGGACTAATTTCCTTGTTTTTTTGTTTAATGAAAAAAAAATGACTTAAAAAAAATATTAAATACATTTTTTGGTTAAATTCAACAAAAATATCTCATTCTAAGTATATTAGATACTAAAGCCGAAAAAAAAAAAAAACCTCTTTCTCTCCCACTTTCTTTCTCTTTCTGTCTCTCAATCAATTTCCCCAACTCACACACCCACTTAGAGATTTACACACCCACTCAGACACTCACGCACCCATTCACAGACCCACTCAGACACGCACCCACACACAGACCCACTGACACCTGCATGCAGCCACTCACAGACCTGCACACAGATTGATGCACCCTATAAACCACTGATGTATGCACTCTTACACCCAGACAATCAGACCACCACTCTTACCCCCAGATAGACCCTCTCACACCTATTCTCACACACAGAGAAGCTGCGGATAACTCCTGCCACGCACAGTGAAAGGGCTGTAAACAGCGTAGGTATGGGTGGTTGAGTAGTCTTGGCCACAGAGTCTGGCTGCAGGTCAGGTCTTGTGGGCAACCTCCCCTGTGCATGGGTGAAGGACGTGCAAGGTTGGGTGCTTATAGGAGGTTGACCTCAGGGCCGTGCCAGAGGCCAGGCCCTGTTGCCAAGCGCTGCCGTGCACGGCCATAAGCCATGCACTGCAGTGGTTGAATTAACCTATAGTAATTGAAATTACTATGGTGGTCATTTCAACCCTGGCGGTCCGTGTTAAAGTGGCGGTAAGACCGCCAACAGGCCGGCGGTAAAAAAAATGGAATCATGACCGTGGCGGAAACCGCCAACATAGACAGCCATTTTAACACTCGGAGCGCCACACCGGTACAAACAAACAGCGCGGCGGTCACCGCCAACAGACAGGCGGAAGACAATGTACCGCCCACAGTATCACAACCTACCAATCCGCCACCTTTTCCGGGGCGGATTCACCGCGAACAAAAACACAGCGGAAACAGGACTTCGAAGGGAAAACGCTCACCTCTACACACCCCACAAGGAACCAGTACGCCATGGAACCAGAGCTTCACATTTTACCAGCTTTCATCTTCTTTCTCCTCTACCAGGAGCACGAACGCTGGCGGCGAAGACCACGGTGAGTATTGCACCTACGACACAGGAGAGGGGGGAGGGAAAAAACAAGGACACACACACGCAACATGCAACACCCACCAACCTCACCCACGACAACACACACACTAATACATATTGATACATCACAGTTACACTCTCCAACCCCTCCCCCCCCCGGAAGAATGCAAAGACAAAAGGAAATGAGTGTAACCATTGTAATCTATTAAAATCCAGTACGCAAAAACATATATACACTATTAACAAATATATACACCAAGAATAGAAGTCCAGGTATTGCTCCATTTAAGTCTGTGGAACACTGGGCCCACACTGCATGGGCGAGGTCCACACAAGGTACCCAACCTTGACGGAGAGAACACTGCAGGGGCATCAGATAGAAATAAAACAGGCACCTCAGGGGGAAGGGAAAGGGGGGGCACCTCAGCCGGATGAGTGCACAACGCCAAATGCACGAGGGGACAACATGCCCACTGTTCAATCCTGGGGAGTGCAAAGCCACAGTCTCTCAAGTCTCTACAGTGGGTGGGTTGCCCACTGTTCAATCCTGGGGAGTGCAAAGCCATAGTCTCTCAAGTCTCTACAGTGGGTGGGGGGCCCACTGTTCAATCCTGGGGAGTGCAAAGCCACAGTCTCTCAAGTCTCTACAGTGGGTGGGTTTCCCACTGTTTAATCCTGGGGAGTGCAAAGCCACAGTCTCTCAAGTGGATAACAGTCTCCACTGGTTCTGGAGGGGCTTTGTGCCCAGAGTGCTTCATCCTGCGAAGGACAGAGGTAGTGGATGTATCTCTCCACTGGTTCTGAAGGGGGCTTTGTGCCCAGAGTGCTTCATCCTGCCAAGGACTGAGGTAGTGGATTTATCTCTCCACTGGTTCTGGAGGGGGCTTTGTGCCCAGAGTGCTTCATCCTGCCAAGGACAGAGGTAGTGGATATATCTCTCCACTGGTTCTGGATTGGGCTTTGTGCCCAGAGTGCTTCATCCTGCCAAGGATAGAGGTAGTGGGTGTAAATCTCCACTGGTTCGTGAGGGGGCTTGGTGCCCAGAGTGCTTCATCCTGCTCGTGGCAGACTCAGTAGCATCAGTGCTCTTGGAGCTCATGGGCCAGCGGTGCTTGTGGCGGCGGTGTCCTTGGCAGCGGTGCTTGTGGCGGCGGTGTCCATTGCAGCGGTGCTTGTGGCGGCGGTGTCCATTGCAGTGACTCAGCTACTGGCGGTCCGTGTGGGCCAGCGCGGCTGCTTCTGGCGGTCCTGTCTGGGCCTGCGGGGCTGGTGCTGGAGGTCCTGTCTGGACCAGCGAGGCTGGTGCTGGCGGTCTTGTCTGGGCCAGCGTGGCTGCTGCTGGCGGTCGCATACTGGCCAGTGGAGCTAGTGCTGGCGGTTGCCTCCTGGGCAGCGGAGCTGTTGCTGGCGGTCCTGTCTGAGCCTGTGGGGCTGCTGCTGGTGGTCGCCTCCTGGGCAGCGGAGATGGTGCTGGTGGTCCTGTCTGGGCCAGCGGGGCTGCTGCTGGCGGTCACCTCCTGGGCAGCGGGGCTGATGGCGGTCGCCCCCTGGGCAGCGGGGCTGGTGCTGGCGGTCGCCTCCTGGGCAGCGGGGCTGATGGCGGTCGCCTCCTGGGCAGCGGGGCTGATGGCGGTCTTCTCCGCTGTGCCGATCTTCCCAGACTTGCTGGGTTTCTTGTGCCCCTTCCCCACCTTGGAAGGTGTCGCAGCTGACTCCACACTCCCACCTGTACCCCTGGGAGCGGCTTTGGTGGCTGGTGTCTTCCCCCTCTCCCACCGGGCACTGGCCAACTTTTGATGCTTGACAGGTGGGGAACTGTCCATGCTGTGGCTCCTTGCAACACTGGCTGCCTGCTGCACTCCAGAATCCGGTGACTACTGGCACCACTGATCCCTCTGATGTCGTGGCTGAGGTGCTAGGTTGGGACCTGGAGAGTTGGGCCCTAGGGGACTGACGGGATGGGGGAGGTGATGGAAAGAGGTCAAGGGTGGACAGGAAAAGTTTCTTGGGAACACTGGGACGGATAGCTGGAGGGGGTTTAGGAGTGGAGGAAGAGGTTGTGGTTGTAGGAGGTGTACGTTTGGTGACTTTGGGTGAAGGTGCATGTGCTGGAGGCTGTCGTGAGGAGGATGGCTGTTGGGTGGGTGTGTGCCTTTATTTGTGTCTCTTGGGTGGTGGCGTCACAGACACACTGGGAGAGGGCACAGGGGATGTGTGAATTGTAGTGGGGGTGATGACTACACGTGAGCGGGGTGTGGGATGTGTGGTGCTTATGTTTGCCTGAGCTTCCTTTGTGTGTTGGGGTGTGTGCATGCTGGTCTGATGGTGTGCTTGGGGTAGGCTGAGGTACAGGGGTGTGGGTCTGGGTAGAGGACGTTCGAGGGGGGAGGCTAGAGACAGGGACAATGGCTGCCATCAGTGCTGAGGCCAGAGTCTGAAAAGCTTGCTGAAGGGCTGCCTGAGCAGAATGAATGCCCTCCAGGAATGCATTTGTCTGTTGCAACTGCCTCTCTACACCCTGGATGGCATTCAAAATGGTAGACTGCCCAACAGTGAGGGACCTGAGGAGGTCAATGGCCTCCTCACTGAGGGCAGCAGGGGTGACTGGGGCAGGGCCTGAGGTGCCTGGGGCAAAGGTGATGCCCACCCTCCTGGGTGAGCGGGCATGGGGCAAAGGCTGAGGGGCTGCTGGGAGGGCAGTGCTGGAAGGGGGGGTGGCGGCTGTACTTGTAGATGGGGGGGCACAGATGGGCCCGCCACCACAAGGGAGCTCCCATCAGAGGACGAGTCTGTGTCACTGGTGTTAGCTCCTGTCCCCGCAGTGGAGCTCCCCTCGCCCTCCGTCCCACTGGTGAAATCTGACTCCGTAGTGTCACCCTCCAGGGCCATGTGGGATGCAGCTCCCTCCTGCTCCGGTGCCACTGTTCATCCGCCTGATGATGCTAATGCACAGAAGAACAGGGAGACCAAAAAAAGGGGGGGGACGACAGAAGAAAGACATGTTGAGTGCATGCATTACCGCTACTGATGGCGGACACGACAGACACAGAAGTCCCCTGCACCATGCTGCGCACTTGGGGTCCACTAGTCAATCCCTAGGACATGGCCTACAAGGGTATGAGCGACATCTGCACACATGGATGTCACAGGAGCCTGACTAGGTGTAGTTGGCACTGTACCCAGGTGGGGTGGTGTGCCACAGGGCCTGCCTGAAAAAGGAGACCTAACTAGCACACTCGCCCTGGCCTAGGGGAACCCACAGCCCACCTCCCCCACCCAGACACCTCCACTGGACACTGAATCAGCAGAATGAGAGTGTACTCACCCCCTTGTTGCTACTGTGATGCCCTCAAGCGCCCATCCAACTTCGGGTATGCCACCGCCAGGATCCTGAACATCAGGGGGTCATGGTGCGACGGGCACCCCTCCCACGTTGGGAGGCCATTCACAGCTGGGCCTCCGCCATCTTCTTTCTCCAGCGGCGAATGTCCTCCCATCTTTTCCAGCAGTGGGTGCTCCGTCTGTGATAGACACCCAATGTCCTTGGCGATGGCACGCCAAATATTCGTCTTCTGTTGGGCGCTGACCTACAGGATTTGTACAGGGGAAAAAGAGAAGTTATTTCCAACTGCACTGTCACAGTCATTGGCCCGCATCCCTGCCCTTGCCATGTGGCACATGCACTCACCGTCGTTTCATGCACGCCTCATTCTCCCCCCCTATCTTTCATCCACCCCACTCCACACAGACATAGCCCATACAGCATGCTCCCAGTGTACTTACCTGTTTGTCTGGAGGACCTTAGAGTAGCGTGTATTGGGGGTCGGACCCCATCCACAAGTTTCTCCAACTCCTCTGATGTGAAGGCAGGGACCATTTCCCCAGACGCACAAGCCATTGTCTCTTCCAGACTGAGGTCACAGCATGACTTGCAGTGTAGGTCCTCTCCTGTCGAAGATCAGGTATCGAGTGATTGAAGTGATGGAAAATGGCGGTCACGTCCGCAGCAGTGCGTACCGTCACCGCCGGCGTACATCGTCATTGGCTCCTGGGACCCATAGGGTCCAATGTTAACCAATGCAGAATTGCGCTGCGGTCTTCGACCGCGTACCGCAACGGTGTACAACGCCAGCGCAGTTACCTCATATCCCATTGTCCCACTTTACAGGTCAGGCAGCCGCCATTTCAGGGGCCCACATGGCTCTATTTTTAACTGCGTCACACATAACTAGGCCTTGCCTCAACACACATACATGCTTATTTCGGATTATGAATCGTGTTCTGTGTAAGCTGTGTGTACGTAACTCTGAGTTGGTTGACTCTGTGCTCGCTGTTGTCCTTCATAGGCACCGTCCGCTGGGACATGTGAGGAGATGGCTGCATCCTCCGGTGTACAGACCGCTGGTGGACCTGTCAACAATGGAGGAAAGACATGTAATCATCACATACAGGTTAGATCGTGCCACAATCCTGGAACTGTGTGCCCAGTTGGAGCCAGATCTGATGTCAGCTATCCGCCATCCCACAGGAATCCCCCCTCAAGTGCAGGTGCTGTCAGTACCTCATTTCCTTGCAAGTGGGTCATTTCAAACAACAGTGGCCATAGCATCAGGGATGTCCCAGCCTATGTTTTCCAACGTGTTGTCCAGAGTGTTGTCTGCCCTGCTGAAACACATGCGGAGCTACATCGTTTTCCCTCAGGTGGAGGATTTGCCTACAGTGAAAGGTGACTTTTATGCCCTGGGACATATCCCCAACATCATAGGTGCCATTGATGGGACACATGTGGCCTTGGTCCCCCCCGCAGGAGTGAACAGGTGTACAGAAACCGGAAGAGTTATCATTCAATGAATGTGCAGATGGTGTGTTTGGCAGACCAGTACATCTCCCATGTGAATGCCAAATTCCCTGGCTCAGTGCATGACGCTTACATACTGCGGAATAGCAGCATCCCTTATGTGATGGGCCAACTCCAGAGGCACTGTGTGTGAGCACCTAGAACCAAATCAGTGGGAATAGTTGTCTGGGGATATCCCTACAGGTTAGTTTGTGTCTAACAGTTGTCCCTCGCCTTTTTCAGGTGATTCTGGTTACCCCAACCTGTCATGGCTACTGACCCCAGTGAAGAATCCCAGGACAAGGGCAGAGGAACGCTAGAATGAGGCCCATGGCCGAACTAGGAGAATTATAGAGCGGACCTTTGGCCTCCTGAAGGCCAGGTTCAGGAGCCTCCATATGACAGGTGGTTCCCTATTCTACTCACCAAAGAAGGTATGCCAGATCATCGTGGCCTGCTGTATGCTTCACAACTTAGCTTTGCGATGACAGGTGCCTTTTCTGCAGGACCATGGTCCAGATGGAGGTGTTGTGGCAGCTGTGGAGCCTGTGGACAGTGAAGATGAGGAAGAAGAAGAAGAGGACATCGACAACAGGAACTCGGTTATCCTGCAATACTTCCAGTGAGACACAGGTAAGAAGACAAACCTGCCTACTACATGTAATGTAACACTTCCACCTCTCTACTGTCTGTCCTTTTCACCCAGTGTATGGTCACTGAGTTTTCACTTTCCCTTACGATTTCACAGATGTGGCTCCCACTGTGTGACATCTGCTTTGTTTCCTCATGGACTAGAGCTGTGTGACATAGGTATGTTGACATTACAATTGTAAGAGCATTTTGTCACTGTAATTGCTAATACACTATTTCGAAATCACAGACAGACTCCAGATTGTTTTGTGCCTTAAGGGTGTTTATTTAATTGCTCAATATTGGAGGGTGCTGCAAAATGGGGAGGGGTGTTGGTGGAGGAATGTCCATGGCAGAGTCCAGTCTATCAGCCTCACAGGTGCATTGTCCAAAGGGGCATAGGAAGTGGGGCTGGGGCAGTTTAAGGATGGACCGGGTGACAAGGTGGGACAAAAGGATGACATTCAGGGTGGTCTCATTTCTTGGCGGGGGTCTTGGCATCATTCTCTGTCTTTGTCCTGGATTTCAGAGACGTTTGCGGGGTGGTTCTCCATCTGCAGGGGGTGGGGTGCTGGTGTGGTGGTCCTGTGGCGGTGCCTCCTGTCCACTAGCGCCGGCGGAGGTGGTGGGCAGTTCATCGTCCAGGCTAGTGTTGGGGGCCCCTTGTTGTGCCACGGTGTCCCTCCTGGTGTTGAGGACTTCCTTCAGCACCCCTACGATGGTGCCCTGGGTGGAGTTGATGGATCTGAGTTCCTCCCCGAACCCCAAATGCTGTTCCTCCTGCAGCTGCTGGGTCTCCTGAAACTTGGACAGTACCGTTGCCATCGTCTCCTGGGAACGATGGTACGCTCCCATGATGTTGGAGAGGGCCTCGTGGAGAGTGGGTTCCCTGGGCCTGTCCTCCCCCTGTCGCACAGCAGCCCTCCCAGTTCCCCTGTTTCCCTGGGCCTCTGTCCCCTGAATGGTGTGCCCACTGCTACTGCCCCCAGGTCCCTGTTGTTGTTGGGGTGGTGGGTTAGCCTGGGTTCCCTGTAGTGGTGGACACACTACTGATTGACGTGACCTGGGGACAGAGGTATGGGCCCGCTGGGTGGGTTCTGTGCTGGTGTTTCCAGAGGGGGGAGGCTCTGTGGTGGCCTCTGCCAGTGTGTGGGGAACCGACTGTCCTGAGGTACCAGATGGGCCGGGCTGGTCGTCTAGATCCAGTTGGACAGAGCTGCTGTCATCACTGTGGGCCTCTTCTGTTGGTGGTGTGGACATGTGTGGACCGTCCTGTGCGGTGACGTTGGGTAGGGGTCCTGTAGAGTTGTAAAAGCATGATTATTGCATCTGTGTGTACCATGGTGTGCAATGGGTGGGTGCCCGTGTACCGCAGTGCTTGCATTCCTGTGTGGGACCTTGTGTGATGATGGTTTAGGGGGGTGTATGGGTATATGCAGTGGCCATGCATTGGTGATTGGTGTCCATGCTTTGGTGTTGCATGCAGGGCTTGGTGTTGGGATGTGTGGTTTGTGATAGTGGGATATGTGTGAGGAGTTAGAGTGATGGGGTGAGGGCGAGGGTGGGGGTATGTGATGGCATGCAGGTAGGGTGTGGGTTGTAATAGTTAAGGTTTGACTTACCAGAGTCCATTCCTCCAGCTACTCCTTCGAGGCCCTCAGGATGCAGAATCACCAAGACTTGCTCCTCCCATGTTGTTAGTTGTGGGGGAGGAGGTGGGGGTCCGCTGCCAGTCCTCTGTACCGCAAGGTGGTGTCTGGATACCACGGAACGCACCTTCCACGGTATGTCGTTCCATCTCTTCCTGATGTCATCCCTATTTCTTGGGTGCTGTCCCACTGCTTTGACCCTGTCCACTATTCTGCGCCAAAGCTCCATCTTCCTAGCTATGGAGGTGTGCTGCACCTATGATCCGAATAGCTGTGGCTCTACCCGGATCATTTCCTCCCCCATGACCCTGAGCTCCTCCTTAGAGAACCTGGGGTGTCTTTGCCGTGCCATGGGGTGGTGTGGATGATGTGTGGGGTGGTGTGTGTTATGATATGTGGGGTGATATTTAGTGGTGTGTTGTGTGGGGTGCGTGGATGTTATGTGGGTGATGGTGTTGTGTGCCTGTTGATGTCTGGTTATAGATTGTGGTGTCTCTCTCTGGCCTTCTATCGCAATTGTGGTTGTAAGGGTTTGTGGGTGTGTGTTTTATATTGTATTGGATGTGTGGGAGTGGAGTGTGTATGTGTATCAGGTGTGTGTATTTGGAATTGTCCAATGTGGATTTGTTTTGTAAATGTGTGTGTATTTTGAGCGCAGCGGTTTGTACTGCCAATGGAACACAGCGGTTGAAAGACCGCTGCGTGGATTTGTGGGTCGTGATAGTGTGGGCGTATTTCTGTTGGTGTGACGGTGGAGGTTTTGTTTTCGCCAGTTTATCACTGACCTTTGATGTGGCAGACTTGTGTGGGTGTCTGAATTTTGGCAGATTCCAAGCTGTGGGTCATAATAGCTGTGGCGGATTTCCACAGCCGCGGCGGTGTGTTGGCGGTTTTCTGCACGGCGGTAAGCAGCTTTTACCGCCAATGTTGTAATGACCCCAAATATGTTAAAGAAAAACCATAGAAATTCACTGAAAAGGCAAAGGTGACAGGGATGTTATAGTTACAAATAGAATTTTAAAAAACTTAGAAGTTTACTTAAAAAAACAAATGTTACAGGGAAGATAAAGTTAGGCTCACATTTTAAACGTACAAAATAATAGAAATTCACCTGTTATAGTTAGAGTTACCACAAGTTACTATAACTGGTGCCCTAAGGTAACTATGACTCACACCTTCGCCATGCACTGCAAATCACCCCAAAAATTACAGCAATCATACTTTCTTTCAAAGCATCATTGACAATATCTGTTAGAAATGGGGTCTTTGGTTGGCAGTCAGGTTACCCCCTGTCCAAGGAAGGACCCTCACTCTAGTCAGGGTAAAAGAGAATCACCCTAAGCCAACCCCTGCTTACCCCCTTGGTAGCTTGGAACGAGCGGTAGGCTTAACTTCAGAGTGCTAGGTGAAAAGTATTTGTACCAACACACACAGTAACTTAATGAAAACACTACAAAATGACACAACACAGGTTTAGAAAAATAGGAAATATTTTTTTTTTTAAAACAAGACCAAAACGATAAAAATCCACATACACAAGTCAAGTTATCACTAAAAATGCAAAAAGAGTCTTCATGTAATTTAAACACACACTAACACTGTTAGCGTGAAAATGTACCTTGGGTGCGTCAAAAATAACCCCGCACGGGCAATGGTGCATCAAAAAAGGGCTTGTGATGTGTCGATATCACTCACGAGCGAGACCTTGCGTCATTTCTCCTTTCATCGGGTCGGGGCTCGTCATTTGTTCTTTCCGTGGGAGAGCGATGCGTCGATCCGGTCAGCGCTCTCAGGTCTGGGCAGGCCTTGCATTGTTTTTACATGCCCAGCGGTACTTGCGTCGGAAATCCAGCCTAATGATGACCCAAAATCCACACACTGCGGGTTGCGATCTCACCAGCCTCCGTCAGTGATGCTGTGAGTTGGTTCTCCATCCCCGGGCGTCGATCTGTGGGTCGCATTGCAGGCGAGCATTGATTTTCAGCCGTGAAGCCATCAGCACGTAAATTTTTCAGCTGCAGATTAGTCGCGACAATCTTTTCCCCACACGGCGTTCTGTGCGTGGATTTCTTCCTCTTAGGCTGCAGCTTCTCCTTTCAGGGTCCCAGGAATTGGATGGGCACCACTTGGCAGAGTAGGAGTCTCTCCAGAGACTCCAGGTGCTGGCAGAGAGAAGTCTTTGCTGTCCCTGAGGCTTCAAACAACAGGAGGCAAGCTCTAAATCAAGCCCTTCGAGATCTTCACAAGATGGAAGGCACACAAAGCCCAGTCTGTGCCCTTTAACTCTGGCAGAAGCAGCAACTGCAGGATAGCTCCACAAAGCACAGTCACAGGCAGGGCAGCTCTTCTTCCTCAGCTCTTCAGCTCTTCTCCAGGCAGATGTTCCTCTTGGTTTCCAGAAGTGATCTAAAGTCTGTGGTTTTGGGTGCCCTTCTTATGCCCATTTTCCCATTTGAAGTAGGCCGATTTCAAAGCAAAGTCTCTCTTGAATGTGAAATCCTGACTTGCCCAGACCAGGCCCCAGACACATACCAGGGGGTTAGAGACTGCATTGTGAAAGGGCAGTCACAGCCCTTTCAGGTGTGAGTGACCACTCCTCCCCTCTCTCGTAGCACAGATCGCTCATCAGGATATGCAGGCTACACCCCAGCTCCCTTTATGTCACTGTCTAGAGGGGATTCATAAACAGCCCAACTGTCAAGCTGACCCAGACAGGCAATCCACAAACAGGTAGAGTCACAAAATGGTTTGAGCAAGAAAATGCCTACTTTCTAAAAGTGGCATTTTCAAACTAAGAATCTAAAAACCAACTTTACTAAAAAATGTATTTTTAAATTGTGAGTTCAGAGACCCCAAACTCCACCGTTCTATCTTCTCTCAAGTGGAATTTGCACTTCAATAATATTTAAAGGCAGCCCCCCTGTTAACCTATGAAACAGATAGGCCTTGCAACAGTGAAGACAGAATTTAGCAGTATTTTGATGCACCATCTGCAAAGCGGCTGATAAACGACGCACCACCGGCTTTGCGGCTGAAATCAACGCTCCACCTGCATTGCGGCTGGGAGATCGACACAACACATTTCACTGTTAGGACATGTAACACACATCAGTACATGTCCCATCTTTAACATACACTGCACCCTGCCCATTGGGCTACCTAGGGCCTACCTTAGGGGTGCCTTACATGTAGAAAAACGGAAGGTGCAGGCCTGGCAAGTGGGTTCACTTGCCAATTCCAATTGTCAGTTTAAAACTGCATTCACAGACACTGCAGTGGCAGGTCTGAGCCATGTTTACAGGGCTACTAATGTGGGTGGTACAACCAGTGCTGCAGGCCCTCTAGTAGCATTTGATTTACAGGCCCTGGACACCTCTCGTTCACTTTACTAGGGAATTACTAGTAAATCAAATATGCCTATCATGGATAAACCAATCTCAATACAATTTACACAGAGAGCATATGCACTTTAGCACTGGTTAATAGTGGTAAAGGGCCCAGAGTCCTAACGCCAACAAAAACAGGTCAGTAAAAATAGGAGAAAGGAGGCAAAATCTTTAGGCCTGCCTGCTCAGTGCCAAGCTACCAGAGGGTGACCACAGGATAATTTGGATTGTGAGTGACTTACCCTGACTAGGATTGTGGTCCCTACTTGTACAGAGTGCATACCTCTTCCAAGTAGAGACCTCAATTTCTAACCGAGGTCATCAGCAGTATGGCGGGGGCACAAGTTATATTTAGCTCACCTATATATATGGTTATCGTTATAGGAATTCAACTAACTCATGTCCCAGCCATGCACAGTTTTGTCTTCATCAGTTTGACAGCTAATGTTGAATGTATATTTTTAATAATGTTATAGAAGTTGTCATGAGTGCTGTAATATCTGGTGTAATTAGCAATGCATGGCAAGGCCGGGGGCTATAGTTACATTAGGGTACATGTTGTAGTTACTTGAAATAATTTCTGTGGTTCTCTATGAGTAAATTCAGAACCTAACTATAACGTCCCTGTAACCTTTGGTTTTTTAAGTGAATTTATCTGTTTTTTTAATTCTATTTCCTAACTATAATAATGTCCATGTAACCTTTATTTTTTTTCAGTGAATTTCTATTTTTTTTATTTAAAGTAATTTTAATTACTTTATGTTAATCCACCCACCACAACACTTGGCCTTCGGTCTGCGGTGGGGGTTGGCCGCAGGGCCTGTGGCCAAGCCCCTATAACCAAGCAACCCAGAGGCACGCATGGCCGAATCTTTGGCCGCGATTGGGGTTGGCCGCATGGTAGGGCCTGTGGCCAGTCCTAGCGACCAACCCCTTATAATCATACCCCGCGCTGCGCACATGAGTGTTTGTGTGAGTGTCTGAGTGCATCTATGAGTGAATGTATTAGTGTCTGAATGAGTCTGTGAATGCATTTTTTTAAACTTTTTTCACCAATATTCACAAATTAGTTGCAAAGGGGGGCACAGTGACGGTTGCAACGTATTTGCAAATATCAAGTGTGGTGATAAAAAAATGTTTAAAATCAAAGTTTGACCTTCAAACACCTCTATAATACACCCCTGGGGTCAGGGTATCTCCACCCTGACCACTTACACTGCTTTTTATTTTATTTTTCAGCCCCAGTGATCATATTCCATTACCTAAAAATGGCAACCACAACTTTCTGTTCAGGTTGGGGCCAGCCAATCACAGCATTCATGGGGGCACACTCATTCACACCACAATTGTTAAAAAATGGTTGTGAAGGACTGCATGCCCTAGAGACACAAATTTATTTTCCTTATAATATCTCAAAAAGTACTGAATGGATTTACACCAAATAACAAAACGCACAATCTGTGGAACAAAATCTAACTTTCTGCCAAATTTGATGTATTTCCGTCAAGTGGTTTGGGCTGTAGTCGTGTGCAAAACTCCTATTGGAATTAACATGGGAAAAACTTTTTTCTAGCACCCCACCCCCTTTTTCTCTGCCCGTTTAACAGATCGCCCCGAAACTTTTCATGTGCAACAAGAATCACTGTCACACTTTCTTTGGAAAATGTTGTGAAGCTTCATCAAATGACATCAAAGATATAGGCAAGTCAAAAAATGCTTTTCCTATGGAAACATGGTCCTAACTATACCTACTGGCGGCTGCCATATACATGTGTATTGTTGTGTGTATGTATAGATATATAGATAAATAGATAGATAGATATACATGTGCAGGTATATGTATTTGGTATATGTATATGTATGGATAAATATAGTCCAATATTATATATATATAGTCCAATATTATATATATATATATATATATATATATATATATATATATATATATATATATATATATAAGAGTATATTCTTCCTATTGCCTGGATTCTCCCACAGCTTCTCTCACACCTCCAGCAGCTGTCCTGACTAATATGAATCTAACTCCAAGTATACAAGTTTACATTTTATTCCTCTATTATGGGCTAAATCAGCAACATTAATGCGGAACTACTAACAGCAATTTGTGGTAAAAAGCTATGTAAATATTATTATGCAGCAACCTTCATTTCATTATTCCATGTTTTGGGAATTCAGTTTGTTTGGTCGTTCAACCTGCACAACTTCACGTTTACCATGTCCTGTCTGCAAAATGACGCCCACGCAAGATTTCAAATAACATCACAACTTTACTGCTAAGCACTGACCGATGAACTACACATTGCAGTATTAATAGGTTACATTTCCCACATGCAGAATACACGAGGTCACCCACCATGATAGGGGATATGTTCCTTACTAGAACTACGAGTAGTCCTTTGCACCAAGCTACATTTATCCAGGGACAGCATTAACATACACTGCTTAAATTGATATAATTGTTTTGATTTACACATTCTAATATAAAATGAACCCAGAATTAACGTGTAGAACGAATCAATGGACCTCAAGGCCCCTATTTGTAAGACCTTTTTGTGAAATGTAGTGTATCGCTCCTGCATTAGGTGTAACGTACTTGTACATTTCCAGGAGTATGACATTACGCATGGAAATAAAAGTTTGTGACTCTAGTTCTAAAGCATATCATCAGTAAAATGACCCGCTAGCCTCCACAGGATGCAAAACACTTTCCAGCACAGTTTATCTTTTTGCTGAAGTGCTTGCCGAGTTGGACATGTTTTAAGGGGAAGGTACCGAATATATATTCATAATGTATTAACGGTTTGTGTAAATACATTTGCTTCCTGACCTTATTGAAACGTATTTAATATTCTGTGTTATAACGATAACGAATGTCATTTCCATCCCGCATGCAAAGACATGATTCGAAATTAACTTTGCCCTGAATGAATAATATAATTTGTTAACCCATTTTAGATTATGTAAATTCATTTTAAGCTATTAAAATGAAGTTTAGGACACATACATCTATTTGGTTGTAAAACATTTAAATGGTTTAACAATATTGGAAATTTACTGAACGTTTTAAGTCTCTTTTTAGGATTCACTGTGAATTTTGTGAATCTTAAATGAGCTTGTCAATCTAGAAATGCATATTTAAGGAAAATTGTTTTTACTGTTAGTGAAAAATAGAAAATGTTCTGAAATAGCGAGTTGGGCTGTAGTAATGTAAGTAATTTATATCAAAGATTACTAACTGACACAAAGGTCATTCTGCTCAAATTGAAAAGTAAACAAGTCAACAACAAGATGAGTGCTGTCAAAATAAGTTTGGGCATTAGTGTATTTTGAACTCGTCATTCAATGCTTTATGACTGTCAACTTCTATAGTTGATGCTTGTTAGACCTGACAGCCTTAGGGTGGTCACCCCTAACTTTTTGCCTGCGTCCCTCCACTTTTGAGATACTGTTGTTGCTGGTTTTTAGACTATGCACACTTTACCACTGCTAACCAGTGCTAAAGTGCATATGCTCTCTCCCTTTAAACATGGTAACATTGGATCATACCCAGTGGGCTATTTAATTTACTTATAAGTCCCTATTAGAGTGCACTATATGTGACAGGGCCTGTAGAATAAAAGCTATTAGTGGGCCTGCAGCACTGATTGTGCCACCTACTAAGGTAGCCCCTTAACCCTGTCTCAGGCCTGCCATTGCAAGGCCTGTGTGTGCAGTTTCACTGCCAATTCGACTTGGCATTTAAAAGTACTTGCCAAGCCTAAAACTCCCCTTTTTCTACATATATATCACCCCTAAGGTGTGCCCTGGGTAACCCCTAGGGCAGGGTGCAGTGTAGGTAAAAGGCTGGACATGTACCTGTGTAGTTTACATGTCCTGTTAGTGTAAAACTCCTAAATTCGTTTTTACACTGCTGTGAGGCCTGCTCCCTTCATCGGCTAACATTGGGGCTGCCCTCATTTATTGTTTGAGTGGTAGCTGCTGATCTGAAAGGAGTAGGAAGGTCTCATTTAATATGGCCAGAATGGTGATACAAAATCCTGCTGACTGGTGAAGTTGGAATTAATATTACTATTTTAGAAATGCCACTTTTAGAAAGTGAGCATTTCTCTGCACTTAAATCTTTCTGTGCCTTACAATCCACGTCTTGCTGGGATTAGTTGACAGCTCTTTGCGTATTCACTCAGACACACCCCAAACACAGGATACTCAGTCTCACTTGCATACATCTGCATAATGGGTCTTCGTGGGCTGGGAGGGTGGAGGGCCTGATCTCACACAAAGGACTGCCACACACCCCACTGGGACCCTGGCAGACAGGATTGAACTGAAAGGGGACCTGGTGCACTTCTAAGCCACTCTTTGACGTATCCCCCACTTCAAAGGCACATTTGGGTATAAAAACAGGGCCTCTGCTCTACCAACTCAGGCACTTCCTGGAGAAGAAACCTGAACTAGAGCCTGCACCCTGACAAGAAGAACTGCCTGACTGCCCAAAGGACTCACCTGACTGCTTTCTGAAAAGGACTGCTGCCTTGCTGTTGCCCTGCTGCCTTGCTGCTCTCTTGCTGTGCTGCAGAAGTGCTCTCCAAGGGCTTGGACAGAGCTTGCCTCCTGTTCCCTGAAGTCTCAGGACCAAAAAGACTTCTCTACTGCAACTGGAATCCCAGTGCAGTGAAAATTCGACACACCGCCTGACAAGAACGACGCACCGCCTGCTTGCGGTGAAAACTTCACCGCACGCGAGTCCGGAACGACGCAGCCTGACTTTGTGACAGAAGATCGACGCAGCGCCAGAGAAGCGACCTGAACTTCGACGCACGGCTCTACTGGATCGACGCAAGTGAACTCAGAACAATGACGTCCGACTTCCTGAGAGGAATCTATGCAGCGCCTGCCGTGTGGAAGAAAATTCCACGCATCACCCACCGGAATCGATGCAGCACATGTGACTTTGCTCCGCAAGCCCAGGATTCCACGCATCATCCCCGGGGCATCCGAAAACCCCGCAACCCAAAGAGGATCCAAGTCAGCATGCCGGAAATCGATGCAACGTCTTCACCGCATAGAAAATAACAACGCAAGTCCGTGTGCGAATGGGTGAAACTGACGCACACCTACCGTTTTCCATGTACCGCCTCCTCTGTGGTCCCTTGTGAGGAGTTTTCACGCCAAACCAGGTACTTTGCCCAGCAAGAGCCACTTGTTGTTTCTAGGAGAACTTAAGAAACTTTTTATTGCTTTTACAGTAATATTTCAATTCTAAGACACTTTATATCACTTTCAGTGATATCCCTACATTTGCTTATTTCATCTTTAATCGTCTTGAACTGCATTTATCCAGATAAATATTATATATTTTTCTAAACACTGTGTGGTGTATTTTTGTGGAGCTATATTGTGTTATTGTATCATTTATTGCCCAAATACTTTACAAATTGCCTTCTAAGTTAAGCCTGACTGCTCAGTGCCAAGCTACCAGAGGGTCGGCACAGGATAATTTGGATTGTGTGTGATTTACCCTGACTAGAGTGAGGATCCTTGCTTGGACAGGGGGTAACCTGGCTGCCAACCATAAACCCATTTCTAAAGATGCTGCATCCACCAATCAAGAACGGTTATAAATTGTTTATGATTAGATGCACTTGTGCTTACATTTAAAAAATGGATGGCCAGTCCAGCGGCGGCTCCTCCGCTATAGTGGAGGAGCTTCCACCCCCCTTTAGCGCGCACACGCCACCCCACCCCTTTCGCATGCAGCGAGCCGCGACTGGGCCAGTGTCTGAAAAGCAGGTCATATTAATCCTCATAATAACACCTTGACTTTTCCTTAGCACTCACTACTGGTAGTCTGCCTCTGTGTAGAACTTTGTATAAATGTGGAATTACCTTACTCCTAACTGAAAGCAAATGTATCTTTCCCAGAAAGATAAAATTATGAATAAGGGTTTATATCCACTTGCTGATTTAACTTATCATCAGTATAATAGTCTGTGCTATTAAGACTAGTGGAACATAATAACAAATTAATTAATAATAATGAAAATCACAATTTAAATATCTGTTAAATATTGAATAAAACAGCATCAAACCTTGAACTCATTGCCAAAGGTAGGGATTGAAAACAAATATTGATTACATAGACATTGATAAGCAAAGCAATGTATTTGAGATAGAACACTCAGATGAATCAGTACAAGTATTAAAAATGTTAGAGACGTCATCATTAATCAGCTCAATTAAATGTGATCAATCAAGGACAATGTGGCAAAAGGAATGTTGCAGAGTGAAGAAGAAAATTGTATGATATAACGCTCTGTTTACTGTTAATGTTCAAAGTTCAAAAGGTTCAATTTGGTGGCAGAAAGCCCCTGGCTTCAATTTTCATCATCTATCATAATTTCACTGAATTAAGTTGAGGGAGTGGGAGCTGGTATCACACCAACTATGTGGTGAAATCCCCACTTGATCCCAGGAAAAGGGCTGCCTGCCACCTCCCTAGTCAGAACTATTAAGTGAGTACTCACTGCCAAGTTTTGAAATTGATCATTAGCTCCTATGCACCTGAGACCTTATAAAGTTGCAGAGGTCTCTAGCTACCTGCCACGCATACAAGCTCATACACATGAGTTAATGTATGGAGCGCTTTCAAGTCCGAGACGTGAGGCATAATTCTACATTTTTCCTGGACAAGAAAGGAAATTGGTAACCATTTACATAACTTCACCTGTGCATATATGGCTGCTCCGGAAGTGAGGAAACTCCGGTGATTACCTATGGCCAGCCCTGACTGTGTGGCACATGCCTGATGGAATCTAGTGGGAAGGCGGTGAACCCAAAACTTGAAATAGCTATTATATGTTTTACTATTGGCTGCTTGGTCTTGGAATCTATTGGGGATTCCACTCTCCATAATTCCATACATTACCTTAAACAAAATAGGCTTTGACCCATGTTGGTACCAAGAACAGCTTTTCTGAATTGGACTACACCATCAAATATCCCAGATAGGTGAGCATACTACACAAAACCAATTATTCCAAATCTCTCAGCATTCACATTCTAAATTACTTCAACATATTTCTTATGACCCTGCTCATTTGGACATTTCCCATTACACCATTCACTGTACTTCTGTACCCCACTGTACCAGAGACCACAATAAAAACCAGGAAAGAGAAGAAGAGGGACAGATGTGCTTGAGCAATGTAGCATGCAGGAAAATGTGTGACTGAAATCCAAATGAAATTAAACTTACAACATATTTACTGCACATTTGAGGAATGCCCACAAGATATGCACAGTTGAAACGAGAATGGTATTGAATCTATATATGTAATACCTATTCATATGGGTGAAACCCTCAGCAGAGACTCTGAAATTTCGATTCTTAGAAGTTCTAAGGGAACCATCCATGGTCTTCCAGCTGGTCTATTCCATCAGCAGTTTCTCAGGGGGGCAAAGGGGCGGGCCCATGCCATTGTCCCTTAAAAGACCCATCCTAGTCCTGGGGGTCAGCTAAAGTCAAAGCCCTAAGCTCAGTCTTAGCAGGGATTCAAGTGGTTTATATTCCAGCTGGGCTTTCTTTTGCCATTATCACTCCCATTTCCAGTGTCCTCCCATTGGTCTTTCCCTTGTGCAGAGGCTATAAAATGGAAGATACTGGCTCAGAGCCAGTCACCTCTAGCTAAACCTACGGTGCCACAGCATCACTCCACTCCCGTCCCTACCCACTGCACAGCATTCTGGGACAATCCAGAATGGCAACTTCAACTATGTGGAAAGAGCCTCATCTCCGCCCACAGCTGGCAAAGCTGTCTGATCACTTTCAACCAAAACTTCAAAGGCAAACCCCTTCTTGGTAGGCTCTGGAGTTCTGGTAGTCCTCCTTTATTTCTGTGGTCCTGGGCTGTTCCCATCCCAGGTGCAGTATGACAAGCTAATTCACAGCTGCAGAGTTAGTTCCAAACCCTTTTTATGCGAAGGAACTGGGTCAAGTACTATTCATTTCTCTACTGTGTGGCGGCCTTTGACCCTCTTGTTCTTCATTTGGCCCAGTATTGGGACAAAGGCCTGAAATGTGATTATGAGCCGAGACAGGGAAATATGGCCATTCTTAAAGTGTAATACAGACTGTAGAGATGATATTAATATCTGTAAATCTATACTTGGTGTGCATGTTCACCCCTCCCTAGATTGGAACTTCGCTGGACACTACAGGCCTAAGTGGAGCAAAACTGTACTTTAGTGCAGCTTACACCTACAATGTGTAACCAGCCCAGAGCCTCTTATCCAAGCTGTGGAGCGGCAGTTTTCTTTTAACTGGCAATTAGCACTGTCTGTCCAATTATAGTGAATTTACTGTGAGTGAGACACAGATGTTGAGACTTGATCACAAACAAAGTAAAAACACGGGGTGGTCAAATTTGAAAAGTCCCTAGGTACTAAATGGGCGGAACCTATTTGCTGATTTTTGACAAATGGAAGTTCTACTAAATCATTTTGTTTCTATAAAATCAAGTAGATGAAAATATGCCACAATTCTTTAAAGAACAACTTTCTAATTCTGTACTGCAGTGACCTTTATATGGGTGTTATGTTCATGGCTTAGTCAGGAATCTCTTTGCTGGATCGATAAGGCTTTAAAGAAGAGCCTAAACTTCCAGCAAGACACAAAGAACAGAGCAGCGCAGTTTACAACTAAGAAAATATATGAGGCATTGAAAAGAACATTCACGCTATGGTAGCAAAAGAAAGATACAAGAGAACAAATCGAGCCAAATGCAACAAGTGAATTAATCAGGAACACCTAGCTACAGCATGAAAGGGGATTGTGAACTGTGAATCCTTCTTTAATGCAGACTGCGAATGTGGATATAATTTACCTTCCCATATACAATAATGCATGCTAAATATAAGCTGTTGGTATCTTGTTCATTTTGTTTGTTATTCTAGCAGTTATTTGAAGTGCTGTGTTATCTAAAATCCATTGGCACATTTATTTTCCAAGCAGCTCAGGAGAGATCAATGCCACTAAGGTAGATTTTCATGCCATTGCTACGTTTTCGGGCATAATGGGATGTGTGGATGGCACTCACATTTAAATATGCCCTCTTTCAGAAACTGATCGAAAAATCTGAAAAATTACCATACACTGAATGTTAAAATAAATTGCAATGCTGCTTGTATTATTACAGATTTAGTAGCAAAATACCCAGGGACTACACATGACTTCTTCATGTTGTGTCAGGTGCGCCTATAAAACTGTCTGGCAAGGGAAGAGTTTGAATATGGTTATCTTCTTGGTGTCATGTCAAATGAATCTTTAGATAAAATACATATTATGTGTCCTTAATGTGTAATGATACTTTTCTATAAATATAGCCCTAAGCATATATCCCATTTGTGCATATGTCATGACCCCTTACCTAAATGGAAGTACTGAAATGGAACACAGATACAACAACATTGTAAGAAACTGGTTTGTTGGATGATTGGAGTATAGGCACTGGTCAAGCAGCAACCACAATCCTTGCCAGGGTGAGTCTCAAGACAACAGTAAATAAACCTGCGCCCAACTCTTGGGTAGCTTGTGCCATACTTCGAACAGTAACACAGTGAAAGAACACCACAAAAGGATCCCACAACAGATTTAGAAAAATAGGTTAACGTTTAATAAATAAGAAATGAAACAAATTACAAAAATCAAATCAGAGATATTCAATGTAGAGATTTTAGTAAAAATAACAGAAAAAGATGTACAGTGCCAACTGTGAATATCTAGTCATGCCGGCCCGGGACAAAGTCACAGGTTCAGGCCAAATACAATGAAGCACAAGCCAACCCTAAATTAACCTGTGCTCAACCATCTGCAAGTTATCACAGAGCAGTCTGGCTTAACTCAAAGGCAATGTGGGTGAGTAGTTGTGCAATACTTCAGACAGTAATAAAGAGAAAAACACCACACAAAAAGGATCCCACACCAGATGATAAAAATAAAGTCTTTTTTTAGTAAATAGAACAAAGCAAAATAGCAGAAATCTAATCGGCAGAAACTGAAATATGCAGCTTTTAAGATTTTGATAAAAATAGTGCCGAAAAGCACAAAGAGCCAACTGTGGCTATCTGGTCATGCTAGACTAGAGCAAAATCACAAAACTAGGCCGACTGTGATGAATTTCAAGTCAGCTACAAGAACTAAGTTAGGACCGCTGAACAAAATACCTTATTGCTTTGTGGAGTGTTGCAAGGATCTCCATCAAAGATGCAAGGTTCTGCATCATTGCCAAGGATCCCATTGATGAGAACTTGCAATGTGAAGTCCAGCATCAAGGATGCGCATGCAGTTGTGGTGGTGTGTCGGTTCTAAAGAGCTGCAATTCTGCGATGTTCAGTCTGGCATCATTGTCAATGCTGCATGTTGCGGGATGTGAGGGACTGCACTGAGGATGAAGCAGATAAGATGTGTCAGTTCCACTGGATTAACGGAGGCTGGCAGAGCACCTTATGCCCACTTCCAATGGTCCAGGACTGGCTTGACGCTACTTGGCAGGGTAGACTCCGAGAAGGCAGAATCCAGGTTCTGAGTTCAAGGTTTTTGGAGCCTTTTGTCCCTGATGCTCTATTTGATAGGCCAGTAAACTAGCCTTTGGAGTCACTTTGGGTTCTTGGGTTCAACAGATGCAGGTCCAGTCCTTCTCACCCAGGCAAGAGGGGAGCCAGCAGTAGGTCAGCACAGCAAAGCAGCAGTCAAGCGAGACATTATTCCAGCAGGGCAGCAGTCCAGCAGAGTGTCAGTCCTTCAGAAGCACAGCTGTCCTTCCTGGCAGAGTATCCACAGGTCCAGAAGTGTACTAAGGAGCTTGGGTCTGAGGTCCAACATTTATACCTGGCGCTCTTCCTCTGGAAGGTGAAAGAAGCTTCTAGAAGTTTCTCTTTGAAGTTCCCAGGCATCCTGCCTTCCCTGCCCTGTTCCTAGCTTGTCAGAAATCACAATAGACTAGTGGTAGGCCCTTTGTGAGAGTGCTCATTTGTGTTATACAAGTGGGCTGGGTGACAGCACCTCCTCCTCCTGATTAACTCCCTGTGGACCGTCCTGCCAACACCTATCTTCCCTTTGTCTCACTGTCTGGGAGCAATAAATAAAGACCAACTGCTAGCTACATCTAGTCATGTGACCCGGGATCAGGCTGTAGGCACCAAATGGTTAGGAGAATTAAATGCAAACTTTCTGAAAGTTGCATTTTCGTAATTGTGAGTACAATTCTGACTTTACCATTAAAGAGGGCTTTTAATTACAGTTCATAAGACACCAAACTCGACCGCTCCACCTCATTCCAATCAGATGTGACAGCTTTTTGAAAGTAATATGGTAACTCTAATGTTATGCTAAGGGAGTAGTAGGCCTTTCAGTAGTCAAAAATGAATTTAAGAGCTTTTCACTATTAGGACATATAAAACTAAAACGTACATGGCCAACTTTTTTAATACATTGCACGCTCCCCTGTGAGCTATTTAGTTTAAGACCTACCTAGGGGTGACTTATGTATATTAAAAAGGAAGGTTTAGGTTTTCAAAAGGTTCATTTTTCCAGGATGAAATATCAGTTTAAAACTGTACACACAGGCTAAAATGGCAGGTCTGAGACATGTTTAAAGACCTGTTTAAGTGGATGGCATAACCAGTGCTGCAGGCCCAACAAGTAACCTTTAACTATGGGTCCTGTGCACAGGTAGTGCCACTTTACTAGGGCTCATAAGTACATTACAGATTCAAATTGAGGGTAAGCCAATTCTTCAGTGTGTTAAGGAGAGAGCACAAGCACTTTAGTACGGTTAGCAATGGTAAAATGTGCAGAGTCCTAAAAGCCAACAAAAATGGGTTCAGCAAACAGGAGGGTGTAGGTAAAAAGTGTGGGGATGAACCTGCAGAAAGGGCCAAGTCTAACAAGTGCACATAAGCAAATGTGATCAGAAATAGAGTGCACGTTTGACATTCTGGAGCTGAGGTTTTGTTGCCTTCATAAAAGTAGAGGAGCATTGAAACAAGTTGTATAATTATAGCTACCTGCACAATTTTTCACAACATAACAGTGAGAAAGGGTATACCGTTTGAAACTGAGGACCACAGTTCTGATGAAGAGGAAGATTCACTATCTCCCCCAACACAATCAGGAAAGAGAAGCTAAGCAGCAGAGGGAAGGCACACCAAACTGATATTACAAGTAATAATTTTTAAGATAAGTATTAAAGAAGGACTACTCAAAATATTGCTGCTGATATTTCTTCTTTGTTATAGTATCACCATTTTTTTATTTCCACAAATAAAGAACATGTAGAACAGTCAATGTCCCTATGCTAATAACACAAATAAATTTCACAATAAAGAATCACCATTTTTTTCTTTTGCCAGTCATCTGAAGTGTTTGTTTTAAGTTGATTTCACTAATCCTACCCCATTTTAGCCTCACAGCAGCAGCCTGTGCCACTGCTGTGCTGAACATATTAAACACCTACTGACTTTTGCCTGGTGAGATTGAACTTTGAATAGTGACATTGGTGGTTTGCATGTCCCCAGGACATTTTAAATATGGTAGAACCTATTTTGTAACTCAAAACTTCTCAACATCAAACTGCAATTTGGTTGTTTGTGTGCAAAGAATATATGTTTCATTTACAAGCCAACCCTCAGATTCAGACATAGCTTGTTGTTGCTGTCTAGAATGGTGCAGCTCTTGTTTGGTCTAAATAAACTCCTCATTTAAGGATTCAGTCAGACTGGCTATGGTCTGTGACATTTCGTGACATTTCATTTATTCTTTGAGACTCTGCTGCAAAGCCTTCCTACATGATGTCTTTTAAGACACTAACCTTGTAACTAATTTCACATAGGACCTGTTAGACCTGTCAGTCTTAGGGTGGATTTCACCAAAAATGTTTTCCTCTCCTCCTCTATTTTGTTGAAATTATTTTTATTGGTATTAGGACTCTGTGCACTTGTGCTCATTCCCCCTCAAACCTGGGTTAATTAGCTTATACCCAACTGCCATATTTAATTTAAATACAAGTCCCTTGTAGAGTGGTATACCATATATGTATGGCCTGTAAATTATACCAGCGGGTCTGCTGCACTTATTGTGCTACCTACTTAAGTAGCACCTTAAAACATGTTCCATGCATACCACTGCAGCCAGAATGCAGTTTTAAACAGCCATTTCCAGTTGGCACTAAAACCCCATTGCCAAGCTCTAAACTCCTATTTTATTACATATGTCACCCCTATAGTAGGTCCTATGTATCCCATAGGGCAGGGTGTTGTATAACTAAAAGGTTATCAATTTCAAAAAAGGAGGGGCAGAACGGGAGGTTTGGAGAAAAAACGAATATCTCCTGGTCCAGTGTGTATTTCTCCCAATTATATACTCCACAAAGTTTACACACAGTTCCAAAATCAGAGAAAAAAAGAGATTGAGGGTTATAGTGGTAAAGACAGGTTTCCAGAGACAAAAAAGGGGGGGGGGAAGCAATATGCTTGAAGCAAAAGCCCTCACTCACCGTCCGGTGACATGCTTCATCATAGGGCTATGCTCCTCGTCAGGCCGGCACTGCAATGCCTGACGGGCCCCACAAAGGGGCTCTTTGCCGGAGATCTTTTAGGCAGTTGATGTAGAGCCGGTCAGATGAAAAAAAAGAAAGAGGATTGGTATGGAAGAGATTAAAAATGACTAGGGGTAAAAAATTTATTTATTCAGATATTTAAACCCCTGGCATAGTTAAAAACATCGTTTTAGGGATATAGTAAGTTAATGTATACAATCCCACGAAATTATAACAATTTTCACTAGAAATTCAAGTAAAAAAAGGGTACAAAAAAGAGTATACAGAATCACTGTGATACTCAATCAAGGGGTCAACATGTTTCTCGCTATATTGAGTTGAGATTGATCTCATGCAATTCATCAGGACCTATTTACGTACCTAATCCTTTATGAAAACTGCTTTGTGCATTAATTTATTCAAAACCCTCCAAGTATTACTGGTGGGCTCCCTCAGGGAGGTAGCAGGCTCTAAATTCCATTATGAATTGATATCGAACCACAAACGTTGGTTCACCTGTGAGCCGTCTCCTTCCCCGGAACACTAAAAGGTTAGACATGCACTTTTAAGTTTTGTGTGTTCTAGTGGTGAAAACTGCTACATTTGTTTTTCACTACTATGAGGCCTACCCGTCCCATAGGATAACATTGTAGATTTCTTATTATATTAAATAAATGTTTCAAGTAGGAGCAGGTAGCTATGCCATTTTTCGTGTCTTAGGAGTTTTAATGAGTAACACTATTAAACACAAGTGGGGGAGGGAACACACTGCCTCTCATCCCAGCATAGTTGATCCCATTGCATCTTAGTAAATGTAGCATGCTAACTTCAACGTTGCTGTAGTTGTTGACTAAAGTTGGTGTAGGTAGTGTTGTTATCTCTAGACATGTGCTTCTTGGTTTAGCCCTTCAACAGTAGAGAGCCGAAGTAGCAGAGGGCAGAGAAAAGTCATCTGGGGTTGCCGGCATGCTACCTTGAGCAAATGAGCTGACAAGCTCTCGTGGGATACACCTGTGTGCCTGTGTAGTGGTACTGCGACCTTTAAAGACTTGAGCAGCATACCGGCAACCCCAGATGACTTTCTTCTGTGAATGGATCTCCATTGTTATGGATCAATACAGTTTCACCAATGTTGACCATTATTCTCCGATCTCACTGAGTGTGTACCCACAGTCAGCCCTCCAGAATGAGTTTAAAACTTCACTTTCTTTTTCAAAGAGTGCAAGCTTAACTGAATACTGGCAGTTACGTTGTTGCTGGGAGCTCATTGTACATTCATATTTTCAAATGTATGCCTGCATGCAATTTGGGTGGGCATACTAATCTGCTGCAAATACACATTCACCTTGCTGGTTAGATCAGCTACTGGGCTGAAAACTGCATCTTGGAAGAAAGTAGCTGCAGATAAAAACTTGTTTGCTCTTTGTGACTCACATACTCTGTACTTTGCTCTCTTGTCATTCCCTTTGGTCGTTGTTCTGGCTAAACCACAGATAACACATTGAAGATCCTTTGCTTTCTGATCAGTTGTTGGAGGTGGACGAGGGGTAGCTATTGATATTCTAAGAGGATGGACATTGGGTTTAGTTGTCGTCACTTTCTCAGAAGACTTGGATTCTTGTTGTGATTCACTGGTTCTGCTATTTATGGATGACTTTTTTCCAGGCTTTTTTTCATTGTATATGACTTGTAGCAGTTACAATTATAAAATATTTGATCCTTTTCACCCATCAGTTTCAACCTATTGTGAACTTTGTCTTGCCGTATTTATGCAGCATCTCGAACTCTCTTCAGTCCATCCACCGTTGACGTTAGCTTCACTTTTGGATTAGTTTAGTATATGACACATTTTCCTTTGTTGAAGGAGTCCTCAGATTTTGTAGTTAGAAACACCCTGTCAGGAGGTAATGATCCTCTGCTACCACCTGCTTCGCTCATGTTTATGAATTTTAATCAATGGAAAACCTGAAACAAAAACAATATTCAAATAAATTACCAATATGATAGCTAAAGCACATCATTATAGGGCCACCATTTCGAAAACTGTCAGAAGAGTTGCTCTGAAGAGTTATTTTCTGTCTCTAAAAGACTACTTGATTCCCAAAACCTATGTTTTGACACCAAAACGAAGTACATAGATCACATGGTTCCTGAAATATTACATCATCACTGCAACCCATGTGGCATTTTTAAAAATGCTGTCCAGAAAAAATCTGCCTTGGATCAGCAATGTCTACCCAAGCTACATTACTTCTCTAATGATCCAAAAGCACAAATCAAAAACAAAAATGTCTGGACAACAATTTTTTTACAGCGATATATCGGTGGCCATGATTATTGATTTCTCTGAAAGGCTGATTTATTGATGCCAAGAAAGATGTTACATAATCACCGTATTTGCTATTTTTAAGCGAAGTGCCTCAGCTAATGCTCATAACACCAAGATATAATGCTGCCCCTTGTTTTCGGTTGTAACTAATAAAATATTAAGTCTATGTTTTGAAAGCAAAGGGTGGTTTACTTTCAGACTGACGACATCTTGAAAATTCATTCAACAAGGCGACTATAGAATAGGTCTAAGACTGCAGCCAACAGGAAAGGAGGCAACTGCTGATTCTTTGTAATCACCTGATATCATGGTGATATTGACAACATGGCAGAGCTGCGCTCATTGGAATAACATTTAGTGCTTGATAATGAGTGCCCAGGGTTGGTTGCTGTAATTATCTGATCTGATAAAATCTGACACCGATGTGTTCGGAATGTATTAGGTATTTCCGAGTTTTGCCTGAAAATGGGGCATAATTTGGAATTTTATGTAGACATTGGTCCTTAACACAGGACAATTTGTATGTTACATACTTTAGGTCCTTTTCACTGTTAATTTTTGGCAGATTTGACTTTCTCAAATTTAACAGACTGCAGACTTTTTCACATCTGGTAGTAGTAAGGTGTGATACATATCACACCACTCATAGCAGCGATCCCTGCACAAAAAAGTGTTTGCACAAGGTTCGCAATTTACAAAGCCACTCATAATAAGACCATAGTCTCCAACGTCCCAAAAAAATGGTCATTAAAGAAAATAAGACTCAGGTGCAGGATACTAAAATGTCCTCGATGGAGGAAATGTTCTCCTTGTGGCACCTTCTTATCACAGGCACTGAACCAGTGTGAGAACCCTCCACAGGACCCTAACCAATACACCTTTTCCACATAGTTGCCCACAGGCAATCCTACCACGGGGCTAGAGTTGGTAAGCAGCTAGGGTAATCCTACATGGGACTGATTAAGATCAAGCACCTACAATCAGGGCCAACATTCCAATAAGGTGAGTTATGACAGCCTTGGCATAACACTGCTGAAAAACACCTGACAACTCGGCTTTCTTCAATATGTGTGTTGTGCTCTAGAGGACAAATTCTATTTTGTCTGGAGCACTGAAAATCCCTTATACCGTTCATGCTTACAACAATCCTTTATCAGAGTAAAATGTACTTGTTTGATTCAAAGTGCTTACAACTGGAAATTAAGAAACATCAAATATTTGAACAATACATTTTAATTACACTAACGTGTTTGGGATGGGAATGGGAATGTTTACAGTCTGACCAGGAGTATTTTTGGCCGTGGAACTAGAGAAATAGAACCACTGAGAAATTGTGCAACCTAAATACAACATCAAGTGAAGTTGCCTGCTATTAAATTAAAATATAACAACCTCCTCAGTATACCCAGATACTGCAAACCATTGCATATTTGTCATTGTCACAAAACTTGATTCTAAATACTACTCTCTGGATTCCCATATCAGTGTCTTCCTTAACGTCTTTGGTTGCACGCCATTTCACACTTTCTTCTTCTTTTTTTAAAGAAAGTAGAGTTTTGTTTAGTGTCAAAAACAAGTACTCATGTCAACACTCACCATTAAAGTTAGAGGGCTTCCTGCTTCTTCTTTCACAGATGCAGAACCTCAAGCAGGGTGGGCTTTGAATAAGAGTGCACTAGGACATCAAAAGAAGGACTAAATAGCAGATGGTCCTGGAGATATATTAAATCGTATAGAAATGTCAACACTTAATTTACATTTTAAAAAGCTTAAAAATGAACAAATGCATACATTTTGAGTTTAGTGCATGTGAAAATAATGACATCAGTGTTGGATGGTGGGGTTAGTGTGACCACCTCCTTCCAGGTCATTGTGAACACTTTTTGGAGTCTTGATATATGTGATGTGCTAAAGCATCCTGAGAATTGTAGACTTCCTTTGCTTCCATTGAACTATATAGACTAACACACCTGAAAACAGTGATTTACAGTTGAAAGGTTCAGTATTAGAAATAATTGCCGTAGTGACCTAGGGTGAGGTGGTCATCCTAGATGGAGTATTTTTTTAAATATATCAGGCCCACAAATATTGCCGACAACCAATTCCCACTCCTCATCAGTAGGGATCAGAAGTAGTATCAGGACTCAGCCAAGCTATGCAACAGCACATGCTGCTTAGATGTTGTGCTGTGTGCATAAATGACTATTAGATTAATAGCTTCTTGCTTGAAATACTGTGTTACCTAATACCTTTACAACTAAAATTATATGCATGATGAATAAGTGTACTGTTTCAGTGTTAAATAGACCCTCATGCAGTACAATGTAAGTACTTAATATACGATGGAACGATACACCAAAATGCCAATAGAGATAGTTGAGTGAGAATTCCTTTTCATGGCAGACCCAACACCAACTATATATACATTAAATAAATGATAACAATACGCCACAACAGCTGAGTGGTCAAATGAGACCTAAAATGACTGTTATCAGCTGTATACAATAAAGAAGAAGTTGAGGACATCCTTTTACTTTTTTGTTGAAAGGGCCAGCAAGGTGTTGGTCAGCTGTGGCTGGCCTCCTACTTGAGGAGGAGCTGATGGAGCTTTCTTTAACTCATACCACAAACATAATAGAGGGACTACCTTCTCCTATGTCTATAATATAAACAGCATGAGATTGTTTTTTTAGATCAGGTGACAGCCAAGGCTTTTTTATTTAAAACAAATTATGTATATATATATATATATATATATAATATATATAATATACTTACAGGGACTTTCAAACAAACACTCAATTCATTGGTCAACTGTTGTGTCATTCACATGTTTCTTCCCCCCAGAACAGCATATAGGATGTGGCAGTGACTTCAGCCATTGGCAAATTTCACTGAGTGACAACAGTCTGCTGTTTTACAAGGAGCACACCTGCAGGCAAAGCAGTTCCATACAGTTCTAGAGAATAAAAGAGCAATGTAAGCTTTTTGAGAACAGAAAAGATATTTTTGCGTTCAGTCATTTTGTTTTATATTGGTGACAGTCCAGAAGCTGCCCTAAAAATAAAAGGGTTTTAAAAAAAACACTATGAAGCAAGCATTTGCAATGCCATAGGCCTTGGATATTTTGAACAAGTTAATTGTCATCTTTTGACAACAGCGCCCAGGAGCAAGCAAAAACAAAAAAAAACATGAGAAGAAACTGAGAAAAGATGACTGGGCAAAATAAAGTTAGATAAAAAAAATAAAGCTTTGCAATTTTGTGCCTGCTGGGGAGCACGTTTTTGCCAGTCACAAGCCTTATGTTTGTGGGGCACTCTAGGTTAAAAACATAAAATATTACCTCAATCATGTCAGGAGCAGTGCATGGGCGCTAATTAAGTTGCATTTATTAGTGCTTGATTCCTGCTCAACACAGAGAAACGGAAGTGATGCCAGGCATGCCTTGACGAATTATGAAGCTGAAAAGAAGAGTGCACGCAAACCAACAAATGGTGAGCTACAGGCGGGCTCTAAGCCTGGTATTGAACACAGCAGTCTCTCGCAAGTGAGATGCAGATGGTAGCACACGCACTGGCAGGCTCAATCCTAAAAAATGATACCAGAACTATTGCCTTTGCCATTGCTTATTTATATCCTAGAAAGGAATGCAAGATTCTGTCAGCTTTATATCATAGGCCTGCAGCCTTTAGACACAGAAGTAGGGGTGTGCAACATTTTTGCAAACAAAGTTTTGGGAGGTTCCTGTTTTTTGCCTGTCAGTAAAATGTGTAAATTTACCAATACCCAACCCCTTGGTCTGTGTACTGCTCTCTTGCTGCCAGCTCCTTCTGCAAAGTGCGGCACTCTCGCAGCGCCAGCCTCTGGTTTGAGGCTGCTCTCAGGTCCACTCGTACCTTCTCAACCTTTTGCCATCCAGTTGTGTTTAGGCTAATTTTATAATCACTTATTTGTGCTCAAGCAAATTGCAAAATTATTTATTTTGCCATCAGTCTCTTATTAGGCATAGTTTTATTTAGTATTATTTAGCTGCAGTCTTGTGCATTTTCTTCTGTGTTGGGCTTATCACACTACTTCCCGTCATATCTGACGCCCCCTGGCTTCTTGCATTTAGCCCTCTCACATCCCTCACCACCCCACCTACCTCCCAGAACTAGTTATGCAGGCCGCTGCATGGCTACATTGAGTAACCCCAATCCCTCAGTCTGTGTGTTGCTCTTATGCTGGCAGCTCCTCCTGCAAGGTGCTGCCATCCTGCAGCACAAGCCTCTGGTTCGAGACAGCCCTCAGGCCTGCCTGCTCAACCTTTTTGGCATCCAGTCATGTTCAGGCTAATTTTAAAATCATTAATTTGTGTTCAGGCTAATTGCGAAATTACATATTTTGCTGGTCAGTCTCTTATTTAGCATAGTTTTATTTAGTATTATTTAGCTGTAGTCTTGTGTGTTTTCTTCTGTTTTGGGCTTGTTGCGCTACTTCCCACCATTTCCAACTCTCCACAGCTTTCTTCCTCCAGCCCTCCCACCGCCCTCGCTGCTTCGCACACATCCCAGGATTACTTATGCAGGCTGCTGCACAGGCTCATGCAATGGGCATGCTACTGGTGTACCAAAGGCGTGCCAAAGGCAAGCCTGTTTGCACCCATCTGCACCTGGACCATGCTCAGCACTATGAACCCTGATTCTACAAACATCCTCCTCTACTCACTTCCAGAATTCACCCTCTAAACCCCCTTATGCAGGGTCTGCTACCGATCCTCACCTAGAAACACCAAAGGGACATTCTGTTTCCACTGCTGCCACATTACCTGCCATGCCGATCCACCTCCACCCTACTGTATGGCTACACAAGATCACACACTTCTAAAATGTATCCTGCTCAACGTATGATACCTCTGAAAGCACTCACTCGAGCTTTGGGACACCATCCACTCCCTCAAGTTTGACATTGCCTTCCTCACCGAAACTTGAATCACCACCTCCTCCGCACGCGACATCACTGCAGCCACTGCCATGGGCTACAAGATCAAGCACCTTGACTGAGGCAAAAACCAGGTGGAGGCATCGCCATCGTTTACAAACAAACTCTCCAGTGCACCTCCCCCACGTTCTACAACACACAGCTCATGGAATACCTCAGCTTTCAGCCAAGCATAGATTCAACACGACCCTCAAAGAACCCTCACCTACAGGCCTCCTGGTCTCTGTCCCAGCTTCTGCGATGCCACACCCGGACTCATCCCCTCCACAGCCATCGACACCGAACACTACATCTTCCTCAGAGACCTAAACTTCCATCTCGATGACCTCAACGACACAAACACCAAAAACCTCCTAGACAGTATGAACATCATTTATTTCAATCAAATAGTCACGAACGCCACGCACACCGCTGGACCCACGCTCTACACCATCTTTACCTCCAGCTTTAACATTAAACTCAGCCACACCTCGGAACTCACCAGATTGAACCATGTCATTGTCCAATTCACCAACACCAACACTCCCAGTAGCCCCCCCTCTCCCTTGCATACCACCCAGTAGAGCTGGCACCTGAACCCCGAGGAGCCAATGGACAGATGCCCTCAGTTGCCATTACCCAGAACTCACCTCGGACGTCAACACCACCGTCAAAAATATCAACTCCTGGATCACCAACTGCGCAGACAGAATAGCACCTTGCAAAATGATCACACACAAATCCACCAAGCAAGCAAAGTGGTACACCCCAGGGCTCCATTTACAAAAGTATAAAGGAAAGCAACTTCAGAGGCACTGGGGTATAACCAGAGCTCCCAGAAACAGATCTGCCCTCAAACGCTCACTCAGCCACTACAACAATGGTCTAAAATAAGCTAAGAAACTAAACCTACTAACCAGGATCCAATTCAGCACCAACAGAAGCAAGGGACTCAAAGAATTCTCCAACACACCAGCTGTAGAAGAAAAAGTTCACCTACACAAGAACTCTGTGACTCCTTCCACAACAAAATATCCACAACAGACAGAAACTTCACCCCGGCTAATGGTCACTGACAATCTTAGCATACTCAGCCACAACAACCCCCCAACCACTGCTACCCTCCATAGCTGGAGCCAACTCACCACTTAATCAACCACCAACATCATGAAATCTATCCACTCAGGATCACCCACTGAACTGTGTCCCCGCCACATGTTCAACAAAGGCAACAACACCATTGACAACAAACTCACGGACATCCTCAACTTCTCCATCACAACAGCCACATACCATGAAGAGTGGAAACATGCCAGAGTCAAGGCCCCTCCTGATAAAGCCCTCCGCAAACCGAAACTATGTCAAAAACTACACCCAATCTCCCTGCTTCCCTTTCCACCCAACATTATGTAGAAAGCCATTAACCAGCCGGTCACCATCTTCCTAGAAGACCATGAACTTGTGGACACATCCCAATCCAGATGCAGAGCCAACCACAGCACTGACTCTTCAATGACTGCTGCCACAGATGACATTATAACCCTCCTTGGCCAAGGATATTCAGCTGCACTCTTTCTCTTCGACATCTCAACAGTGTTCGACATGGTCTCCCATCACATGCTGACCGAGAGACTCCACCAGATAAGCAGTGGAGGAAACACCCTACAGGAGATCACCTCCTTCCTCTCCGGCTGATGGCAAAGAGTCTTCCTCCCTCCCTTCATCTTGGGACCCAAGGATATCATATGCAGAGTACAACAGGGCTCTTTCCTCAGACCCACCCTCTTCAACATCTACATTACTCCCAGGCCAGCATTGTCAGGAGCTATGGTCTGAAAATCATCTCCTACGCAGATGACACTCAACTCATCCTCTTGCTATCGAAAGACACGCCCACTACAGAAGCCATTTTCCAACTCTGCATGAACTCCATTACCAGATGGATGAAGGATAACTGCCTCAAGCTTAACAATAACAAAACAGAAGTCCTCCTTTTTAGAAACTCCATCTCACCCTGCGATACCTCCTGGTGACCTGACGAGCTCGGACCTTCCCCCGCCCCCTCTATCTCCACCAGGAACATGGGATTCATCCTCAAAAATAAACTCAGCATGGAGAAACAGATCAACTCAGTCTCTGCCACCTGATTCCTCACCCTACATATCATGTGGAAGACCTTCAAGTGGCTCCCAGTCACAACGAGAGGAACAGTCACTCAGGCACTCATCACCAGTCGCCTTGACTATGGAAATGATCTCTATTCAGAGATCTCAGATCACCTCACAAAACGACTCCAAGTCATCCAAAACTCCACCTGGCTCATTCTGGACCTCCATAGAAGAACCTACATCTCCCTCCACCTAAGGAACCTCCACTGGCTGCTGATGCACAAGTGGTGTCAATTCAAGATACTAAACTTTGTATACAAAGCCATGCAAAACCTCGGACCCACCTGCCTCAATCACCGACTAAATTTCTACCAACCCTCTAGACACCTTTGCTCAGCAACACTCTCCCTCGCAGTCACCCCCTGCATCCATCGCAGCTCTCTCAGAGGCCGCGCTTTCTCCTTCATCACAGTCAAAGCCTGGAACAGCCTCCGATCCCACCTGAGAACAGCTTCATCCCTCCAGGAGTTCTGTAAGGGCCTCAAGACCTGGCTATTCGACTATAGTTCTGCAGCACACAGTGCCTGGATACCCTCATGTGTGACAAATGCGCTACACAAAACCGTAGATAGATAGATAGATAGATAGATAGATAGATAGATAGATAGATAGATAGATAGATAGATAGATAGATAGATAGATAGATAGATAGATAGATAGATAGATAGATAGCCTTTGTCTTGGACAGGCAACGTTTTTAAGGCATGTTGAAATACTTTTTGCCACCCAGTGAGATCATTATCACTCTGACTGATCTCAGCTAGGATAAAGACTGTATCCAGGATTCTCTGCTGCAAATTTGCCATTTGTATGTTATCATTAAGGAAAGAGTTTAGGTGAAACATGTCACAAAGTAGATGAATGTGCAAAGCTTTGCTTTGAATTTCCCAAATGTTGCACAAAAATGAACTAATTAGCAAATTCACATAATATGCCATACCAAAAGATACCACTATAACTATGTGGAGAGATAAGAAAGAACACTTCACTTTGGGTGCTTGTTTTCCTTCATAGAGCATTACTTATTTAAAAAAAAAATATCAGTGCTAGGGCTGATGAACCCCTTGGGAGATTTGTGGGAGATCTTTGAAAATGACCCTGAATTTCCATGATTGATGCACAGAGAGTTTCAGGCTGTTTATAACTGTTTTGACTAGACCTCTACTCGACTAGCAATGCATTACAGAGCAAGTTTCTGCCTTGTGCTACACTACACCTGGAAGGCTTTCCGTCGGTGGAGCGTGGCTGTTCCCATGCATGCACCCATGTATTCTTAAGCATTCCCGGATTTACCAAACTACTTTGGCGCTAGGGTGCACTGACTGTGCAATCACAAGAAGGTGACAGTACCTTTATAGATACTGCCTCTGCCTTTCACACAGCACAGCACATCAATGTGTCTTGCTGCATTGCATTGCGGTTTGGTTTTTTTTCACCTATTTTCTAGAACTGCAGTCACTCAGCCATTCTAAAACAATCGTCTCCAATGAGTATCTTGTGAGCTAGCATAGCTCTCCAGCTCCGTGTGCGGAGCTCTCCTGTGTGCAGCCCAGCCTTTTACTATAGACAAAGCTTATGCTTAGTTGAATTATTAAATGTATGCCAAAATTGAAAGACATATATTTGAAATGAAAATATGTGTATTTTCAGTACTCATAAGGTGTTGTTTGGGGGAAATGGTTGAATTTTCAAAATGTATTTAAATCTATTAATTGAAGTGGAGAGAGTTATTATTCACATTATTACCTTAGTGCCAGGGGTGTTGTGCCTTTGGCTGTTATGTGTTACTTATTAGAGGCATTCAAATTGATAACGCTTTTTTACTTTATTGCTGGGGCCCCTCCCAAATCACCACTTTCATCACTGATGTTAGTAGAAGGATTTTCATTGAACAGAAGTGGCTCTTGTCACTGAAAAGGTTAGAAACCCCTGCCTAAAACTTCCCACTGTTAGGTAGAAATGTTTCAAGCTCGAAAGATGCACAAATACCTGATCTTCTTTTTGGGGCATGATTTGTGTTCAGTTAAGTCACATTACGTTACATTGCGTTATATAACGTCACGTTGTGTTACGTAACGACACATTACGTCAAATTACTTTATTTAGATTATCGATACTGCTAAGGCCTTAGGGGCATATTTATACTCCGTTTGCGCTGAATTTGCGTTGTTTTTTTCGACGCAAATTCGACGCAAAACTAACTCCATATTTATACTTTGGCGTTAGACACGTCTAGCGCCAAAGTTCATGGAGTTAGCGTCATTTTTTTGCGTGAACACCTTCCTTGCGTTAATGAGATGCAAGGTAGGCGTTCCCGTCTTAAAAAATGACTCCCAGGCATGTGCGTGGTATTTATACTCCCGGGCAAAAATCACACCAGGGAGTGGGCGGGCCAAAAAACCCTGCATTTGCGCCTCTTTTTAACGCCTGGGTCAGGGCAGGCGTTAAGGGACCTGTGGGCTCAGAATGAGCCCAGAGGTGCCCTCCCCTGCCCCCAGGGACACCCCCTGCCACCCTTGCCCACCCCAGGAGGACACCCAAGGATGGAGGGACCCATCCCAGGGAAGAAAAGGTAAGTTGTGGTAAGTATTTATTTTTTGTGGCATAGGGGGGCCTGACTTGTGCCCCCCTACATGCCACTATGCCCAATGACCATGCCCAGGGGACACAAGTCACCTGGGCATGGCCATTGGGCAAGGGGGCATGACTCCTGTCTTTGCTAAGACAGGAGTCATGTTAATGGCGTCTGGGCGCCCAAAAAAAATGGCGCAAATCGGGTTAAGACGATTTTTTTGCCTCAGCCTGACTTGCCCCATTTTGGGACGCCCAAACGCCATTTTTCCCTACGCCGGCGCTGCCTGGTGTACGTCGTTTTTTTTCACGCACACCTGGCAGCGCCGGTCGGCTAACGCCATTCAATAAATACGGCGCCCGCATGGCGCTTCAGAATGGCGTTAGCCGGCGCTATTTTTTTGGGCGCAAAACTGCATTAGCGCAGTTTTGCGTCAAAAAGTATAAATATGGCCCTTAATCTCCCCAATTATGGATGTTGGTTCTATGCAACTGGAGTCATGGGCTCGAATTTCTATGTTGGCATTGTGGCCCATGGCACCCAAGCCACGTCGCTGTATAGCAAAGCTCTTACAGCAAAGAAGCGTTTATCAGAACATGGTTGTGTGTCCAAACCATACTATGTTTCATTTTATTGAACATTTTGAGAATAATTGTTCTGATACTTCATCTTTTGTTAGCTAATGTTCCAATGCGTATTGAAATTTTGTTTCTCCGTTGCATTTCCATCCCTTCGGCCATTTTAAAGGGCCTTTGTAAACATAAGCAGTTTAGGCAAACAAATCGTGATCACTTTTTACATTTAGCCTTGAATTTTCGTGCTAATCACAAGCTACAATATTTAGGCATGGAAAGCTCTCTTTTTATTTTAATAAGTATCAGCTACTATTGTATTGGCTCGTGACGCACACCAATAAAAGTACTCTTCTTTCTTGTGGTTGGTTTGCAGCTTCTTATGAAATCCTACAGTGACACCCTTTGGCAGCGCGAAGAGGTTTCAGCGCTGCTGCCTAGTCATTTACGGCGCGAAGGCTTAGCCAGCGGGGGAGGCTCCTCCATTAGAGCTCGAGGCGTCATTAATGCGATGTGTCACTTCCTAATTTGTCGTCCGTTTAAATTAGACGCAGCTCTGGGTAATCCGGTCGGGTTTTAACTGACCTAGTTTGCACTGTTCTTTGTTCGGATTGGTACAGTAACCAGATATGTCAATCTGCGGAGCATCACTGCGTTTTTCAACCGTAAAGATATTGTTAATGGGGCGGAGTTTTAGGGTGACCCAGGCTTTTGTCAATAATGGTTACTGCGCGACATTGATTTTCTCAAGCGGAGCACTGTAACGTTTCGTGATCAACATGCCTTCACTGTCAGGAGGGCCAGAAAATCACATAATAAAAACAAAACAAAAATGCTTAAAACTGCATCGATGGCTGAACAGTATTCCCCTTTTTCATCACAGCGGTAGCTTGTAAATTATTTGCGAATGCGAGCACAGCACTTCGAAATCTATATTCGAATGGCGCCGATGTACGTATTCTAATCATAGGCGCCAGGATCCTGCTAATCGACGTTTCCACCAGAAAACCTAACTGTAGTGCATGAGTAATAGGGATGCGTGCCAAGAGATGCCTTCTGCTGCACTTTATCACTGCCCATAATCCAACTGTCTGAAACTGTGCCAAGGTAATTAGCTAGTTCAGTGCCTGTTATATCAAGAGCCCTCATAAGCCAAAAGAGGTCACTCTCGGTATCAGGGAAAAAGTCTTTTCAGTTTTTTTTAAACATTTCTCCGGCTGCGTACATTTCCCATGTGTGCAAAATTCTAATTAATGCTTCCCCCTTAACTCCTACAAGCCGTGTCAGATGTCCCGCATTTAAAAGCTTTACTGCCGCTGTAGAGGACCATAATTAGAAATCCGGCGAAGTGCGTGCAGTGTCATTAGCAAAGGACTAGTATATGTTTAGGTCATATATGGACTAAAGAAAACTGTAACATGAAGCACATTGGCACTTTACTTAAAGCAAAATTAATCTAACCTTTATTTTTTTTATAGGGGAGTTAAAAAGAAATAACTTACCTCAGCTGGGAAAGAGGTCTTCCATAACTGCAAAAAGGAACACGTTATTAAAGTACTTTATTTGTTACCCCTGAAGGGTCTCGTTAAATATGACTTAATTTGGCAAAATTACCCCAGAGGGTCATCCAATGCACAATTTTGCGTCGTTTTAATCACTGACCACACGATCTTAGCTTAAGTAGACATTTAAGGTGAGCTGTCTGTTCAGTGTAACCGGGGAACCGAACTGCACCACACAAATCTCTCTCTTTATCTGGTTGGATGTAAACAAACCCAATGCTTAAAACAGGAAATTCTTTAAGGGGCACATACAAAACTAACGTCTAAAGTCACCTGCCTAATTCTCTAGCTCACTTATAGAACAATCAAAAAGTGTCCTTCCTTCTTCAGAATTGGCTCTGAACAAAGGTTAGAGACAAGACGTCCTTCAAGAAATCTGCAGATCTCAAGAACTCTTTATTGGCTGAAATATCAGAAATAACAGTGGCAATTATGCGCCATTCAAAAACACGTATTTGACTATGTGAATTATGTGCCATCCAAACAATGAACTTTATAATAGCAGATAGGAAGTAAATTCATATAATGCTTTGAGTGGCTTCGCTCAATATGAGCATGTGAGCAAAATGTTAGTAAATATCCCCCTCTAGTCTGAATTCCGCCCCAGGAGAACCTAGGTACAACATCTTACATCAATGCAATTCTCGTGGTTAAGAATGCTTAGGAAGATTGATCGCACAGTCAGGACTGTTTGTTGTGCACTGCTCTGGAATCATCAGATGCTTTCTATTTTGATGCACATCTGGAGTTTGACTTGGTGGTGATAGAAAATTCAAGGCACCTGCTGCCACCATATTCCTGTAGGATATTCTATTCATATTGTAGTGGGTTATGGTTTTATTTGATTTTTTTATCAAAAGCTTTCTCCTTGACACAACAAACTAATGTGCGTTCCCTCAAACTTATTGTTGCTTCTCCGTGAGGGTTTATCACGGCCAGCAAAACTGTATTTGTTGTCGTCTTAACGGAGGAGGTTATCGAGGGAATTTTTAGCCCTAGTTAGTGATCAATTGATTCAATTCGGAGGGTTTCTTTTGACAATTTAGGACTGTCAAGTCTTTTTTTACTTACAATTAAGTTGTGAGCTTGTGGGCTACATATGGAGCATTCGATTAAAGAACATTTAAGGACTGTGGGGGTCATTTTGACCATGGCGGTCTGAGACCGCCAGGGCTAAAATGACGGAAGCACCGCCAACAGGCTGGCGGTGCTTCCTGCCCTATTACGACCGCGGCGGAAGCGCCACGGTCGCACCGCCGGGGCCGGCGGTATACCCCCACTTTAGCCCCGGCGGTGACAATCCGCCTGGGCAGCGCTGCTTGCAGCGCTGCCCAGGGGATTACGAGTCCCCGACCGCCAGCCTTTTTCTGGCGGTATGAAGTGCCAGGAAAAGGCTGGCGGTACGGGGAGTCGTGGGGCCCCATGCGGCTTTTCATTGTCTGCCATGCAGACAGTGAAAAGCGCGACGGGTGCAACTGCACCCGTCGCACGGCTGCAACACCGCCGGCTCCATTTGGAGCCGGCTCCCATATTGCGGCCCCCATCCCCGCTGGGCTGGCGGGCGGAAACTTGGTTTCCGCCCGCCGGCCCACCGGGGATGTCCAAATGGGCACCGCGGGAGTGCGGACGCATTGGCGGCCGCCCGGCGGTTACAGCCGCCCGCCAAAGTTGCAATGACCCCCTATGTGTTTTTTGTTCTCATCTTGACTTGAGGCATATGTGAAGCACTTTACATTTTACTATGAGAGTGACTTGACAGATTAATTCTTTAACCAAACTGGAGTACCACTTTTTAGTAATCTATTTATTTTTTATCATGAACAATTTATTATCGATACAATAACGGGTTGGATTTCATTGCGTATGTTAAGTTTGATCTAATTACCTTCCAACTCATGTATCAGTGAACCACACCTTGCTATATGACATATGGTACCATTTTGATTTGTACAATCTTTTACTGTAACAGGCATATGTGTCTTTTGTTTACTTTGCTACCAGAGTTTTTCCGCCCGGCTTAAGGCCTGCGTGATCCCATGAAGCCCGGTCCCGACTAGGGAGGGTAAGCCCATATTTATCGATCATGCATGGGTTTGCCAATACCAACACTATCACTGTGTGTTGCACAGTCTGTCACTTTTCTTCTTGTTTCATGATTTATGAACCTATCCCGTTAATGATATATTCAGAAAGAAGCTTCATTATGTTACCTGAGTTGATTCATTTTCAGGGTGACTTGTAGGAATAGCAAGTTTGAGTCATATTGGTCTTGTGTAAGTGACTGGAAACATTATTACTGACAGTTTCAGACTATAGGAGTCAATTTAGTTTATCGAAGGAGAAGTTAAGATTCATTAGGTCCAGAAGAAGCGTCATGGGATCCTTTTGGACCATAGAGACGCGAAACATGTTGACCTCATTTTAAGGATGGTCTAGTAGGTCCTGACATCCTCATTCCCTATAAATGTGGTAGAGAGTGATTGAGCATTATCTCTACTTCACTCTCCTGATTCATTTTTAACCTTGGCCATCACCCATCGTGGACTAATAAAATTATTACTTAGGTTGGGTCTTGAGCCAATTTTAGTTTCTTTTTTGATCTCTCCTTTTTTTCTTTTCTTCCAAACTCAATCTTGGGGTATTGGCATCATCGAGAAAAGATCTCCGGCAAAGAGCCACCCTTTGGGGGGTGCCCGTCAGACATTGCAGCGCCGGTCTGACGAGGAGAACATCCGATGATGAAGCATGACACCCAATCAGGTGTGTGTGGACTCTTGCTCCTAAAAATTAGGACTCCCCTGTGTTTTCTCTGTCTCTCCTTTTTTGGAACAGTGTATTTCATTTCATTGCATAGTAGTATCCACAGGAGGGCATACCCTGGACCATTAATCCTCCGAATCCCTTGTATTTTTTCTTGTTGTAGTATTGCACTTCAGGTTATGTCCATTTCTTTTTTTGCTTTTTTTACATTTGTTCCCATGTGATTCACATTTATTATGACACACATGTTTCTCTTTCCTCTGGTCACCAGTAGTTCTGTGCCAATTGCCACATACCTGGAGTGAATATAATTTATTCCTATTTTTGTTGTACTGGAGGAAGATAGTTGTAGTCCTGATGAAGTGCCAGTGATCCCTTTTGGACAATTATTTAGGCGCGAAACATGTTGACTTTTTGTAGTAGTCGAAGTGAATGCGCTTGATTCTCTGATGATATAAAGTGTGGGATCATCAACTCCCCCTCACTTTTCCAGTGTTTTTAATCTTGACTGGTCCCTTGCTCGTTTATTTAAAATATTTTTATATTGAGGAGTTACCCGAGCCAATTATATTCTATTTTTCTGTATCTTTCCAGCTGTTTCTTATTAACCAAGGATTTTTTGGCACTAAGACAATAATAATCTCTATATGGCTAGATGGTCCTAAGCAGGACTCAGTCAGACATTGCAGCCCCAGTATGACGTGGAGCAGAGCCCGATGATGACGCATGAGGGCTATTGCTTCTGAATGATTGTGTTCCGGTGTTGAGTGGATTGGTTGCCCTCCACCTTCTGGAACTTTGACATAATAATAATAAGTGCAAAGTATAATATCTGATTCAGTGGCATGGTTACAATCTGAAACTGCTTATGTCCTTGGATGATTGTGTGAGGTCTATCTGCTTTCCTCCTGATAATACTTTAGTGGAGTTATTAGACATTGCCATTTCACCAGTTATCAGAAATCATAAGACTCCGAGTTGAATAGCATATGTTTTACATTGCGGAGATGATGCATCCTGCACCTCAATTTCTTTAACTGATACTTAGCCAAGAGGACTGGCTGTCCTGTATGGTAATTGTGATCAAGCAAGGGATAGACATAAATATTATAAACGTTTCTAGTGATGGCCTTGTGCCCTGACAAGCAGGCTGGACAATCCTAACGAAATAGGGATTCTGGCAGTGTTATTAGAGATGGGGATTGCTGCTAGGACCCACCGGCACTCTTTTTTGGGGATCGGGGCTTAGTTTTAAATATCTGACTTTAATCCAGAACAAGACCCACAAAGAGAGAAAAACAGCAAACGGAGAAAGGAGGGGGAAGAGAAATTACGGAATACCAGTTGCAAAACAGTAATACTTTAAAACCTCCTCAAAGAAGGAGTAAGCCATTCACAAAGAGGAAGGGGTCTAAAAAAGACCCCTTCCGATTTGAAAATGTAAAAAAATAAGAGACTAGGCAGTGGTCCCAATTAAAAAATTAAAGTTAAATTGTTCCGTTTTTTAATGATTTAAGAAAAACTGGTTGCATTAAAAATATGTTGTTTTAAAAGTATGGTGACATGGAGGTCTTTTGACCTCAGCAATCCCAGACATGCTCTTTATGTTTTCCCTAACATAGGCATCTATGAAATAAGAAATGCAATGGAACTAGTTAAGCAGTCTTTGACAATACACTAAACTTACTGAAGGATGGAAATTAAGAAGGCTGTTCACCTAACATCCTCATGCTTTTATAAGAGACATCATGCTCATTTTGAAAGGACTACCATCCCTACGGAAATGTGTCACCACTCAGAAAGCTTAATGTAGTAACAAGGCTGCATAAGGGTACTCAGATTCAGTGGTGGTTCCTTTTAATGGGATATGAAGCTAGCAGCTTTGTCCTTCATTGAGGAGGTTAGGCACTTTTTTGTTAAAAACATGCACTCGTGTGCATGTGCTTGCTGTCACATTTTTTGCTGGGCTTACTTTTCTTCTGCCATGGCCCTCTAAAGCCTACCAGGCTTTCGGACCACACCCCTGATGCAGCCTTGCTAATTGATCATAGACTGAGCATGTTAGGCTTAAGCCCTGTACTTCCCATGGCTGCGTGTCAATCAGTGAGGCTGCATCCTACTCTGTTTCCATTTCGTCATAGGGCCGGGTGTGACCAGTAAGATGATGATAGGCAGTAGTTGAGGAAAGCATACTATGCTTTCGTGCATCATAGGTATACTCCGGAACCAGTCTCTTTGGCAGAGTTTGGGTGAGTGTTTAGAGTGTGCATAAACCCCACCACCTAGCACCTCCTCCCACACACACTCGGAAGGTCTACCTGGAGTATTGAAACATGTGTTACAGTGGTAGGAAAAGAGCCCAATTAAGAGGTGCAATTGCAGGGAACACATGGGCAGAGTCACAGTGAAGACAAGAGCAAATTGCTCAACTAGAAATGTAGTAAGAATGGGGGAGTACCAAGACGGCCACTCGAGTGAATTCACTCGTTCCACATGTGAGGGCCACTTGCTTTTCACATTATTGCATTTGCAGTTTTGTTCTGGGGAAAGCAGAAATTAGGGATGTTCCCAAGAAGTGTGGCTGCTGGTAAGGTTTCACTTTGGCTGGGAAATCTTGATCGGCTAACAAAGCTGCAACTCACTCACTTGTGCCCCTCCTTTTCTTCCCAAGAGTCTGATTGGAGTCTTGGAGGTGCTGGGCTGGGCACATTTAATTTGAGACACCTGAAATAGATTTTCAAAAGTTCAGATCGGCTGCTGACAATGGTATCAGAGCAGCAGGAACGTTTTTTAACATGTTTTATGTTTTTGGCATGCTTATGCACGACATTTCATGTTGTTTGCTTCACTTATAGCCCATAAGTGACACTTTATAGGAAGGAGAACACACCAGTTATGCCTAAGTAATGAAATACATCACTATGGCCCTCATTCCAACATTGACGGGCGGCGGAGGCCGCCCGTCAATGTTGCGCGTCAGGAATACCGCTCCGCGGTCCAGAGACCGCGGAGGGTATTCCAAGTTTCCCCCTGGGCTGGTGGGCGGCCGCCGAAAGGCCGCCCGCCAGCCCAGGGGAAAACGACCTTACCACCATGAAGCCGGCTCGTAATCGAGCCGGCGGAGTGGGAAGGTGCGACGGGTGCTACTGCACCCGTCGCGTATTTCACTGTCTGCTATGCAGACAGTGAAATACAAGCGGGGCCCTCTTACGGGGGCCCCGCGACTCCCCCTCCCGCCATCCGGTTCCCGGCGGGAGAACCGCCAGGAACTGGATGGCGGGAGGGGGAGTCGGAATCCCCAAGCCGGCACAGCAAGTTGCGCCGGCTTGGAGGATTCCTTGGGGGCAGCGGGAAACCGGCGGGAGACCGCCGGTTTCCCTTCTCTGACCGCGGCTAAGCCGCCGCGGTCAGAATGCCCCGCGGGGCACCGCCGGCCTGTCGGCGGTGCCACCGCGTCCCGCGGCCCTGGCGGAAGTAATCCGCCAGGGTCGTAATGACCACCTATGTTTTGTGCAATGGAATGGTCTTAAAGCATACTGTTCCTCCAAGATCTTAAGAAAGTTGCCATACATGTAAAGTTGCAAGTATATTTTGGTGGGATATTTCTATGATTGCAGTGTGACTGTGTGTTCCGCATGTGGCTGATTCGTTTCTAACTAGCTCCTGTGTAGTGGCTGCCAAGGAGCTCAAATAATTGGACTCAATGTTAGGGAGAAGACTTTGGGAGAATACAGATGCTATGCAATTGATGAAGTGAAACTGAAATTAGGTAAGATATTGTGACTTTTTATTGTGCTGTAGATGACAGTGTTTGCTATCCATTAAAGACGGTAATATTATTACAACTTTACCACTGTCACAGACAATTTCAAGGAATAGAGCTTTGCTTCTGGAAAATTTCAACGTGCTAGCACTGTAGGCCAGGTGAGAAAAGTGACTTGTTTTTCCTTTTCGTTTTTGATTAAAAAAATCTACCTGATGTTGGTCAGATTTCACATCCATTTTGTCTATGTACCTCTTTCACTCTGTTTCTTTGATTTCACAAATTAAACTTGCTTGCATACAAAGTCAACTAAGTATTTGGTCTCAGTCTGGCTCAACATATCAAAGAACTCCTCACATGTAACTAATAACGTTAAGGTAATCTGTGTCAGTGATTTATTTTCTATTTATATTGCACATGTTTTTCCTCATTTTGCATTCCCTAAGAGTGTTAACTTTTTATTCGATGTTGTTTTCCTTGTGGCCTATTACAGTTATAGAGTGCATGCTTTGAATTGAGCCACCTCCAGATTTTTAGAAGTGGTCATGATTATGAGCTCTGGAATTAAGGGGGAAGGCTGTGTGAGTTGCTCATAGTGCCTTCCAGTGAGTCAAAACAGTGTTCAGAGTACATGGTCATCCAATCCTTGGCTTTTCTACAGAGTGCACAGAGCAATGGTCACATATTCCAGTTTCAACTGTGATTTTGTTCAACTGTGTAAATGAGGTACACAGTTGTCAAAATACCAACAAGGGGAAAGTAAAAAAAATGCAGTGCTTACAGACGAGTGGGTGCATTGTGTATTGGGGATGACGTGAAGGAAATACAAGGAAGTGCTTTTCAGCAGACAGTGAAAAGAGGATGCAGAAGAGGAAAAATGAGGTGAGTGATATGCAGATGGAAGAGATATTTAGAGAAAAAGATGTAGATAACTAGCATAGAGACAACATAACAGGATTGATTAAGCCACTACAAAGACACTACTCCTTTGACACGACTCAGGAATGCAGGAGAACGGGGAAGATCATGGTAGTTACCTATCGAAGCCTCTATAGCAAACATGATACCTTTCAGAAATGGCATCATTATTTCATACATGCATGAATCTATTCATTCAGTCACTTGGACTCACTTTTCTTGTTCGCCTTCTCCTTGCATTTTCAGAGAGGAATTTATGCCCCACCAATTACACATTTCACAAACCACCACTGCTCAGACTATGGGGGTTATTACAACTTTGGAGGAGGTGTTAATCCGTCCCAAAAGTGACGGTAAAGTGACGGATATACCACCAGCCGTATTACGAGTTCCATAGGATATAATGGACTCGTAATACGGCTGGTGGTATTTCCGTCACTTTACCGTCACTTTTGGGACGGATTAACACCTCCTCCAAAGTTGTAATAACCCCCTATATCTTCAAGTAAATAAAATAAGCCATCCTTCATAAAATCCACACCTTCTGACAGAAAATACATACCATATGATTTCCCCTTGCAATGTCGGAAAACATAGCTTAGAGGGCACACCAACAAGGCTCTTTCACCAGAACATTTATTTTCATGTCAGCCTTCTTAATATAACTCTGAAAATACTGTTAGCATTCACATTTTGCAAGGGAATAACTCCTCATCTCTTTCCGAACTCCATGATGATGAGCACAACTCACCATACTTTGGAGTGTGCTCTAGGAAACGTTATTACAAAGTAGAGAAACTATGTCGATGGACGACATTCCCACACTGAGACTAATCTTGAAACAAAGAAACATGCCAAAAAGAGAAATTGGTGACATTTTTTCAGACTCTAGGAAACACATTGGACTTTGTATGCTTTCTAAATTCATTTAGTGTGCATCGGTGTACTATTGTGTGCACCAAATCTCTTTTCAGGTTCTAGGACTTTAAATGTGGTCTAACAATATGATGGGAATCACAACCACAAAAATGAATCGGAATTCTATAAAGAGAGCAATGATTAGTAACTGACTAATAAACACCAATTCAGAGAGCCTAAAAGATATAGGCCCTCATTACAACCTTGGCGGGCGGCGTAGGCCGCCCACCAAGGTTTTACTGGCGAGTGGCTGCCTATGCAGCCGCAATCCCGCCGGCCGCATTATGACATCCCAGTCGGCCAAGCGGGGATGTCGGCTGTAACATTGGAGCCGGCTCCTAATGGAGCCGGCAGTGTTGCGGCCGTGCGACGGGTGCAGCTGCACCCATCACGCTTTTCACTGTCTGCTGTGCAAACAGTGAAAAGCAGGGTGGAGCTGTGCCTGGGGGCCCCGAGACTCCCCTTCCCGCCAGCCTTTCCATGGCGGTCTCTACCGCCATGGACAGGCTGGCGGGAAGGGGAGTCGTAATCCCCTGGGCAGCGCTGCAAGCAGCGCTGCCCTGGAGGATTAAAACCGCTGGGACAACCATGGCGGGAAACCGCTGGTCCCGGCGGTGCGACCTCGGCACTACCACCGCGGTCGTAATGAGGCAAATTGTACCGCCAGCCTGTTGGCGGTACAATCGCCAAAACAACCCTGGCGGTCCTTGACCGCCAGGGTTATAATGAGGCCCATAATGTTCAGGGTGGTCAGGGAAATCAAGCAGTGTTCCTTGCCCTACCACCGGAGGCTGACTGTACATGCCAGCAGATTCTGCTTTATAGAACCGATCCTCAGTCTGGGGAAACAAAAATCTATGGAGACAGAAAAATGAATTTTGCACACCTCTAACCAGAACACATTTGTTCTTATGAATGAAATGGAATATGCTGAGATCCTGGCCAAATGTTCGTTGGTTACCACTTTTTCCTAAAAGTAGACGTTCCTTGATTCCCTTCGGAAGTTCGTATTAAAATTATTAAACATAGCCATCCATAATTATAGTGGCCCACATTCCAGCCTATTATGTTTTTGTTCACTGTGTCATTGTCGGCAGGAACCATCTACATCAAATTAGTTTTGGCCCCAGTGTCAGTCCAGGACAGAAAATAGGTCTCGGTACCAAAATAAAAGTGGCCCCCATTAGTGAATTTGAAAGTTAAATCAGTGGTTCATGTTTGCAAATTGTGGCACTTTTCAACTTGTAAATACAGCTCTAGAAGTGTTCTGCAAGGTAAGGACGACTGCACTGATCTCAGGTTTGTGCAGGCAATATTTGTTTTAATAGCAGGAAAATCAACAGTAAAAGGTAACCCAGCCGATCATTTAACAGGCCCACAAACAGTCAAGAAAACGGTCCACATACTGACCCGTAGACCATTCCATCGGACCCTATATGTCAGCCTGACCCTGTTTGACCCCACCTCAAAAGAGATAGTTTAGCCTGAACTGCTAGGCCAAGTTCTCTCTGCACAGCAACATTAGCAATCAAGACATGTTTCAGTCTTCTTGAGCCGCATGAGGTAGGTACATCTTCATTCCTATGATAGGGAAAGCTACAGGACTTATGTCTGGGCAAACCTCTGAGGCTTAGGGTTAATTATTGACAAGTACACAAATTGATGAATGGAATGCTTGCATGTATCTCATCAAATGCTTATTATGCTGGTGAAATACTGGAGCACTAAAGACTAGGGAAGGTTCACTGATGTCTTTTGCCTTGGAAAACAAAAGGGCATGACGTAAAGATGAACAAAACTCATGGCAATGATGAGCTAATATTGTAGTTGAATACATGTCACAGAAATAATCATCAACGGGTAATTTTATATCGCAGAAGAATTAAGATAATAATATACAAAAAGATTTACCGAATATTAGTTGACATTGGAGAGTATAGAAAACAAGAATAAGCGCAGAAAAGAAAGCTCCTTCAAAAAATGATATGTTGAAATGCACATATCCGCTATGTTTTACATTTGAAATACAGAAACATTGAACGACAAAACGTAATTTTCTTTGAAACTTTAAGGTGACCTATTGGATATAACTACAATATACTTTGTTTGGTAGGATCAGTTAACACACCATAAAAATGAAGTGTTCAACTGGGCAACTCTCTCTAGTATTACCTTAAATCCCAGTGATAGTTTTTAAAATCATTTATTTCATATTAAAAAATGAAGCCTGCTATAGACTGCATGTAATGCCCTCCCCACGATGTTTCCAATTATAATCCGGCTCATCAATAACTCCTCATCACTAAAACTCAAACAAATTATAATCATGCCACTCCTGAAAAACAAAATAGGTCTTGACAACCCATCTGACAATAAACAGATGTTTATCCTCTCCTTTATAGTTGCAAGGATGGGCCAGGAAGGAAAGGGTGCAGATAGGTGATATAGGAGACAAGGAAAGACTAGAAGGGGAACAAGAAAAGAAGGACTGTTGATATGTATTTATTCTTAGGTTCCTAGAAGTATGGAAGAGTGAACAAGTAATGGAGAATGATTTTGGCTCCTGTAACACTTAAACTTTGAGAAGTTATACCTGTGATTAATGCACTATCTATGACTTGAGAAACTTAGTGGAGATGTTATATTGCACGAGAACTGTTGGATAGCTTCCTAAGACTGGTGTAATATACTGTTTATAAGATTCATGAAGCATGTATAAAGAAAATAGTGAGGCTCCACTGTCCATAGTGACAAAAACACCTTCCCTTGATTAGGTGATAAAAAAAAGCTGTGAAAAAGCTGAATTGGGTGCAAAACATCCATTGTTAGAAACTTGGTAATACAACCTAGTGGCAATTACCACAATTCACAGTATTTTCACTGTCAATTTTATTAGTTTCAAATTAGATCATATAGGTTTCACTTTGTGCACTTTAAAATTGGGCTAGCATTCTTTTTAGTGTGTACATCTCATTTCTGACGCACGCAACGATAAATTGGGCACAAATGGCACCTAAGGTGAATACCGAATGCCACTTAACAGCATTTACCAGGAACACGACTTGCACTATAACTTTTGCAGGCCTTTCATTATCATCGTTCTTTGCTGATCCTGTCACATAGGCCCATATTTACAAAAAAACAATACAGTGTGGCGCCATAAGCCAGCTTGTTACGCCATGCTACGTCAGTAGGAAAGTGCAGGGATGCATTGTATTTACAGCAATAAGACCCATCCCTGTACTTTCCCTGTACTAGTGCATATTTGCCGGCCTTGTGCCATTGTTCAAGGGAGCCTGCGATGCAGGGATGATTGCTTATGTGCAGGAAGGGACATCTTCCTGCACATAATCATTAATGGTGTTTTCCTCCATCTATGTATGCTGCAGAATGCAGCACACTTGCAGCAGATGTAGAAAGAGCAAAAAAACAAGGATAAATAAAATTATTTTCCCCATTGTTGCACCACTTTTACTCACCCTAGGGTGGCATATGAATCTGATGCCCCCCAGCCTTGTAAATCTGGGAATGCATCAGATCCCATAAGTGTTGCATGGGAATACCCACAGCAACACTCATGGAATGCCACTTTCATGCAGAGTAACACATGAAAGGGGGCATATTTACAAGGCCATGACAAGCCATGCAAGGTGGCTTTAAATGGCCTTGTAAATATGTGCTGGCACACTATGCCGCTGGAGTGTCACAAAAGTGATGGTTCGGTGGCGTAAGTGTGCCACAGGGGTGTTGTAAATATGCCCCATGGTATGTCGTAGATGATACACCATACTGCAATGTACAAAATGGTTTTACTTGAGTAGCATATTTCTGTGTGTCTAAAGAATGGAGAATTGACTATTTCTATGTTAAATAACATTTTTAAATGAGACACCCAACTTCTAATATGCAGCACCAACTAAACACTGTTATGTGCCATACTCCATGTTATAATAACATGCTCAAAACAGAGAGATTTTCAATCAAAATGTAATATGCACTGCACTTTTGCATATTATCCTACAAAGACAAATTGCTCCCATATATGCAAAGAATAAATGTGCTGATAGGAGCAGTAAAAATGTGGCACAGCCAGAAATTTGTGATGAGACTTGCTTATACCATGAGGTTGGTTGACTTAAAATGGAGCACAAAAGCAGTGTTGGAAATAAGCATACCTTCACAATATAGCAAAGGCATTGTGGTCACTTAGTGCCTTTGTGGATACAAGTGTGAAAGGACTCTACCACCACATGCTACCACTACTTTCTCACATCTCTTGTCTTCCCAGTAGCACTGTGCACATTTATTTGTTTTGAAACCTGTTTTGTCTTCTCTTTTACAGTATTGCTACAAGTAGGTTCAATAAGCCCATTCAATCCATTTGAAAAATCAAAAGGCCTGATTACAACTTTGGCGGAGGGGGTTAATCTGTCCCAAATGTGATGGATATCCTGCCCGCTGTGTTACGAGTTCCATAGGATATAATGGACTTGTAATACAGCGGGCGGGATATCCGTCACATTTGGGACGGATTAACCCCCTCCGCCAAAGTTGTAATCAGGCCCATTGTATTTTACTTAAAACTAAGCCATGCTTAGATAAGAATCACCATTGTCCATGTCAAGCAATAGTGCTGGGCAATGCTAAGGGTGCCCAGGTTTTGAAAACCAAAAACCATGACTTTACGCAGACACAGAAGTAGGTCTACAACTTTGCACAGACCGAAGGGCTCACAATGACTTAATTGACAGAGCTCACAAACACTGACAATAAATCACATAAGGACAATCTAATTACACCAGGGTCAGCTTTCCTTTATGTTGGTGTAATCTTGTGTAATGCCCAGCATTTCACCTTACAATTGTTACACGTAATGCTGCATCTATGAACAATATTTTGTTCAGCTACAAATCCATTTTCAGGATCATGAGAACAACTCAAATGAATCGAACACAAGAGGCCTTGATCGTGTCATTCACCAGTTTGTGCTATTTTGTTAGTGAAAACGCTCCCTCGCATCAATTTACGTAGGTAGTGCTAATCCAACATTTTCCATAACAACACATACCTGTGCGTCATTGCATTCCATGTAATTTCGTCATACAAAATTAAGCAAGTTTTGCCCAAGATTAAATGAAATGCAAGATTTACACTCAGAGGCTCCTGTGTTAATGAAATTACTTAATGCACAAAACTGCTAACTAATTCTGCGCTGGAGCAAATGAAAACTTGCCTATCTCTGTGTTCAGTGAAACTTCCCTGAAAACTGTGTCAAGCCCTACATTTTCAGAAATTTGCTGTGACAGTTGATGAAAAACCTGGCAAATTCAGGATGCCTGGTCATCCTATCAATGTATAAAACTCTCGCACATCTGTCTTCTATTTACTCCGGGGTGAGGCTACATTCAGGTGCTGCTTAAAACGTACTTTTCCAAACTGCCCTCAGCTACATTTATAAAGTGTGGAACCACCATAAGGTGCTGTAGATTGATTTTTCCGAGATTACCTTATGGGGCCTGACTACAGATGTGCCTGCAATCACGATACCACCTTTAATATCACCAGTAAAGTTGCAGTAGTTCAGACCCAGACGTTTAACTACTCAAAGGCAAAATGTTCACATGAAAATTAGTCCAAAAAGTGGGAATAACATGTGGGGGTGAGTGCAGAAACACCAACGTTTTTATCATATTCCCATTCCAGGTGCAAATGTTCTAATGGCTTAGTAAAGGTGTAGTAATGCTGCTCGGTATGGGTAACACTGCACCGTGTTTTACTGTAACTATTTACTATACCACTTGTGATGACAACTTAAACAGGGATGCCTTCTGGTACCTCCTATCAATGACCAGCCTTTGAAATATTTAAGTCATCTGAAAAACATCCACAATATTAAAACTATAGCACTCTTGGTCTGCTCACTCTGGTTCCCCCCAGGTGCCTCGGTCCAATGTACTAATATATTAGTACAATAAACCCACGCCTATTGGCTCTGACAATGCATTTTGTCCTCACAGTCTTGGCAGTAGAACAAACACAATTGACTTTTGTATTTATGATCTAGTAAAATGAGACTAACCTGTGTATATGTTTTTTTCTTTGCGACCAAATCTCAAAGTGCCAGGAATGTATTACACCCAATAACATCAAAATGATTACTTATTATTCTCTTGTCTCTCTGCATGTGCTTCATTTGATTGAGTAGTGCCTTGATGTAGTTATCACAATCAGGGCTGGCTTTAGACCTGGTGGCACCCTACGTGACAGTCTTTTTTGGTGTTCCCCACGTTACCACCCAGCGAATGTGCCCCTGATCTCTCTATAGCCACTTTTCACATACATTTATGTGTTTTAAAGCGCTTGTAAAGGCTGGCTTTACTAATCCACTAAGCTAGCCACATAAAATATAGTTCTGTTCTTTGATGCAGGTATATTAACTCTCTACGCTACTTTATGGTGAGTCAAAGCTGCCGCTAGACAAAACTCCCATCTCCCTCCCTAGCATGAACATTAATCACAAGAGGTATCTTGACATTTTAATTGCTTCCTGAAGGCTGGACGCACAAGGAACTTTTCAGCAGGTGCTTTTAAATAGCAAGTTTTGTAAATCATTCTCAAACACAGTGCCCCCTGAGGTCAGCGCCCCCCCAATCGAGGTCAGCACCCGGTGAGGCCGCACCGCTCGCACCGCCCTAAAGCTGGCCTTGATCACAGTGATGGAAACACGATATATGCTAGTGCCTCTGAATACCTTTAAATAAAGTTGCAGTGCAACACAACCCTAAAATAATGTTTGAGGAATATTTGATTGTTGATTCCCAAATTATATTTGAAGTTCACCTAATTCTTAGAGTAATCTCTGCAATTCTGATAAACGTAGCACCATTTACAGGTTGGCTCCTGAAATCCTACATATGTATGAGAGGCATGCCTAATTTCAGGCTTCACTACATCTTTTGCATTAAATCTGCATCCTTAATTTCGAACACAAAATTATCTTTGCATAAAGAGTGGTACCCTGATTTCTCTGCCAAATGGAAAATTATGTCCAATTTTAGGAATAGCACACATAATTCCAGCAGTAATTCCTAATTTCTCCCCAATTTTCCATCTAGAGATTTCACCCCTTTTAGTTGGTGAACTGTTTGATGGGGTGCATTACCGTATGAGTAGTACTCCTGCATTAATTGTAATTCTAGATTGTTAGACCCTGTTTACAGTCGAACCAGCAATTTGATCGGCCATTTAGTGAATACTACCATGCCTGGTACTGCCTCTAGTTACTTAGGGCCATATGTACGAACACATTTTCCTATAGACACAGAATGGGTAAAACCCTTTGCTACATCTGGCCCTTAATGAAGTATGAATGTAAGTCACTTCACTGTCTAACTTGCGGCAGTACAGCTAGCTCAACGTTTTGATCACATTATTTACAGTTTCTTACATTTCTTTTTCAAACCTCCATCTGATACAACTGCAGGACGACATCTATGTGCTTCTGTGAGGAGGAGGGAGACAGATTTCATATTTGGCAACCCATGTCTGATTTGAACATGGTTCCAATCGCTGTGACCAATGTAGCTGTGTGTGTTAGGTATCATACTCATTTCAGAAAATACAGGTTGCCAGATAATTCACCTGGCAGTAGGGAAAAGATCACAGCCCACCGAAATATCTGTGTGAGAGGCATATGAAAATCCACATGGAGAAGGAAATAGGTAGCCCCCAAATCACACTAGACTGTCTCACACCCTGCTTCGTTCAGCCCTACAGTCCTGAAAGGCAGCTTGGGTTGTGCTGGGTTAGCTCCAAGGCAGTAGCGACAATTGTTTTGACATCGGCACCTATACACAGCAAAGGTGGAAAAAGGGGTTCAGGAAAGATATAGGAGTAGCTCCGACTTTCAGTGTTTACAAATAACTCATCTGGACGAGCTATGCTCAAAATCATTAACAGGGAATGAAAAAGCACCCAATTGCCTGATATGAATTTGCCTTCCAAAGACAGGTGCTTTAGAAAGACTTTAGGACCCAGTAGCAAACCCTTTTGCTCTGGTGAATCAATAACTTAAGGCATTTTTTTATAACTTGTTTGTTGCTCAAATATCAAGAACAGAATAGGCACTAGCAAAGCCAAAAGGTTTGGCAATGATCCCCTGTCTTTTGGCTTTGTCTATGCTTTTTTCTTGTTATGCCATGGTTTTCACAAAACCGTATTGTTAGGGAAGCTACCAAGGCATCATCAGTGTGAGAAAAAACATTTGGTAAAAGCAAAAATATTCTTGGGACTCATAATGCACACATGCACATACTTAGAGATGTGCTCTTTGTAAAAGTGCGGAATGCCATAATTCACAGTGAAGATGGCCACTGACGTGGGCTGATCAATTGGCCCATATGCTTTAGTGGGAGAAGGAAACGTGAATGATGCAATCAAAGGCCAATGGATGAAGAGGGCTGACTGAAAGCCCCTATAAGTATACCATACATATAATTGAAATAAAATCAAAGGTCATGTCTAATGACAGACCAAATTAGGAACATTCATAGAAATGAAACAACAAAAATAAAGCACGTTGTAGATATTCGAACATCAATCGGAGTACAAATTGTAGCTAGTAGGAAAAATACTCAAGAGTACATGTAAGCATGGGGCTTGCACACTTTCAAGTGTTCCTCTATGTCACTTGAGTATGTATGGTACATAAAAGTTTCATGTAAAAAAGAGAACAAAAGAGACCTTTTCTGCAAGTTGATGGATTTTAGAATATAGATCTTCTTTTAAAACACAATTGAACGCATGATTTCAACTGAACTGACTAAAAGAGTTACAGCAAAGTAATTTGGTTATTAGCATGTGCATGAGGTGTTCCTGCTCCACTCACTCAGAAAATAGGAATTAAGTTGATTTGACAGCCCTCCAATTTTGCTTTCAATGGTATTGATTTCTTCCATCACGGCTCCACAGTCCCATGCTCGATCCTGCGAACGGGACTGATGGGCACACTCTGTCTAATCACATTTCTCTCTACATCCCCTGCATGCAATAACACACGCCAAATCCTGATCAATTTTGGCCCAATTTGCTCTCAGAGGATGCAATTTAAAAATTCCTTCTAATTAAGTAGCTCATCCCCATAAAGACCATTTATTAATGAAGAATATAGCTTTGGCCATGTTGTGCCCTTATGGTGTATTGTGCTCTCTTAGCAGGAACACATAGGCCAATTTTGCAATAATTTGACTATAATGAATTTCTTACAAAGTAATTAAGGTTATTTTTATAACATTAAAAGCCTCTGAGGCAACAGAAGCATTATAATGAGCTGTTAGACTATAGATGATGATTTAAATTATCATACGTTATCGCATCTGCAGGTTTGTTCCAACAATTGATGTCCACATCAACACACGAAACAACACAATCCAACACGATAACAAAGCATAACATCACAGAACAAAGCAGCAAAGTAATAAGTATAAACCTTATTAGCATAGAAACAGGAGCTATAATAAGAGTTCTTTCCTCGAGTTAATGTACTGAGGGGGGGTATTTATAGTCCCGTAGCGCCACTTTGCGCCACATTAACATTATTATTTATGACACTAATGTGGCCCAACAAGGCCGAAATCTCTGTGTCGTATTTACAGGGTGGCGCAATGCACGTATTGCGCCACCCTGTAACCCTTTGCGCTACATTATGTCTGCGTTAGGGGATCTGGAAAAATGGCGTAAGGAAATCTATGATATTTAATTGAGCCATTTTCTGCGGCACTTTTAACTCCTGATCAAGAGCAGGCATTAAAAGTGTGCTTCCATTCTTTAGAATAGAGCCCTATGCACTCTGCAGAAGCAGTGCCAATATTTTGGTGCTACTCCTGCAGAGTACATCAATAGCGTCATGTAAAATGATGCTATTACGCCCTACCCTGTGCCATGGTGTGCCATATTTTAAATATGGCACACATATGGTGGCAATAGCGGGGTGCTAAGGGGTGCAGGGATAGTGGCGCTGCGCTCAGTGCAGCACCACTTTCCATAAATCTGCCCCTTTATATTTAAATAAATATGTGATATGGGTTTATGAATTTATGGAATTAGAATTAATTGGCATAATGTTCGGTGGGACTAAGCATATGATGGATCAACTCAAGTGAAAAAAGGTTATATTAGGTGCAGTCTTGAGACAAGAGCTAGACACCAGATCAGTAGTGTTTTGTCGTGAGTAATTACAAATGAAAACACATTGCACAAATGACCTTTATGGAATGTGTAAAATGTTTTACAATGGATAGAAATAAAGCACTGTGTTTAACAGATACAGATCAAATCCACCCCCAAATAGTTTGTCTAAACCATCTTTCTTCGCAGTGACAATTAACAACTAATCTCAGAGTTAAGATATTATTGTTCGGCTTATATTTCCTTAGCGCAGTTTCCAAAGAGAAGAGTCAAACTGTCTTTGTAAGACAATATGGAAAAACAAAATGGAAAAAGGTTTATATGCTACACAATGTTATGCATTTTTGACACTCACCAAGTCCCTGTTTAGGTATAAGGGGCAAAATTCCATTCCCCATGCAAACTTCTGGTTTAAATAACACACTCACAATTCCCCCCAAGTAAATTTCTACAGGTCAAGCCTGCCAAGGTTTTACATCGATACGCATGCCTGTAAATTACAGAAGGATATGGAATTCAATACAGTAGACGCCAAAGACTATGGGCCTCATTACGAACCCGGCAGTCTCATGAACGCCAGGTTAGCAGTAGCATTCGGACTACCAGCACCATCAGCACCACCAGGATTAGTTGTCCCATCAGTCTGGTGCTCATGGCGGTCCTAATCCACCAGGGCAGTGCTCCCATGGGATTAGGACTTTGTTCTCCGACAGCGATTTCATGGTGGTTTAACCGCCATGAAAAGGCTGGCAGAGTATGGGTGCAGGGTGCCCCCTGACCAGCACCGTTGCAATGATCACTGTATGCTTTGCACAGGTGCCTGTGTACCCTGCGCACTACAGCATTGCTGCCGGTTCTTATATGAGCCGGAGACAATGCTGTAGGCTGTCTCTCGCATAGCCAGCGGGTGGAAACTGTGTTGACGCCCGCTGACCCAGTGGGATACTCATAATGGGCCCAGCGGGAGGCAACCACAATGGCCGCAACCTCCCTGTCAGGATTTTGGTAGACGGGCTTTTCCATCTGCTGAAATCCTAATGACCCCCTAGATGTTATGATCCTTTTCAGAGTGATAACTTATAATAGGAGGTATTTCCAGCCCTGCTGAATACCTCCACCACGACATTGGTATTTCCTGGCCCCAGAAAAAGCTTCAGCCCCATTCTGCGCCCTTGTAATTGACACATTAGGATCATCTGATCATATGCCTTAAATTAATTAGAAAGGTTTTTCAAGTATTGGACTGTATTGCATGATATATATTGTACATGGTGTGTGATTAATGAATGTTCCAGCTGCTGCAACTTGGGATGGACATTAGCTCTTCATACTTTAAGAAGTATTTCCATTTCTGGAAGAACCACTGCTATATAATTTTAAACGTAGGCACTGTTTTCATCAGAGCAATTGCTGCTTGATATCTGTTATTATTTTCTTGATATAACTATAAAGGAGGTTCAATAAACAATAGTTGTCTTGCTACATGTACACCTGATCGGATTAGCAAATGAGCACTATGAACTTTGTGTGTCAGTATGTGTCAAATATAAAGTCACTCCGGCCCAAACAAGGTGGCCTTGCGTGGCTTCATAAATCACATTTTGGACTTGTGTCGTGCATACACCCCTTTGTGTGGTGCAAGCATGGCATAACCCCCGTTATACATATGACCCACTGTTCAGTTGAACTCTTTTTAAACAAATAATTGTATTACCAGATTTTAGGTGTCACTCTGAGAATTATACACCTCAATGTAAATGATGCTCAGATCTTTTCATAGGATAGAACCACATGCCATTTGGCAACTCTGTGACATTGCTTAGGATATATATATTTCACTTAAAAAAACAAAGGTTACAGGGATGTTAGATGTTAGAGTTAGGCTCTAAATTTACTATGCTATTAACTAAAACTTGCGTCCCCACCATGTACCGTTTTTTCTTCAAAACTTTGACTTTTAATGTTTCATTGATATTTTATTGATGTTATAAAAGTTGTCATGCATGATGTAATATCTGTATGGCGAGGGCGGGATTTATAGTTACCTTAGGAAGCGATTTATAGTTACTTGAAATAACTCTAACTATAACTGCTGAATTTCTGTAGTTTTGTACGAGTGTATTCAGAACCTAACTATAAAATCCCTGTAACCTTTGTTTTTAAGTGACTTTCTAAGGTTTTTTAAATTCTCTTTTCTAACTGTAACATCCCTGAAACCTATGTTTTTTTCAGTGAATTTCTATGTTTTTTTCAACATAAAGTAATGTTCATTTCCACATGTTAATCTAATGACCACTGTGCATGGCCTTTGACTGTGCACCTGGGTGTTGTCTGCAGGGCGTGGCCCATTGCAGTCCCTGCAGACTGCCCTCCTAACCATCCAACCCCATGACCTGTGAGTTTCCTGCAGGGCCTGTCTCTCTGGGTGTGAGAGGGTGTCTCTGGGTGCAAGAGTGGCTGTGAGAGTGTCTGTCTGTGTGTGAGAGTGTCTGATGCACATCAATGGATGAAAGCTGCATTCACCTCCACGAAGGAATTCAGATCATTTTTCAATATGGAATCGCAGAGTAAACACACTTCCTTTGCCTTCACCATGCCCAGGAGTTAGGATCATTTGTTTTTTCCAGAAGTCGAGCTACACCTGGGATACCTGCTACATTTATGTTTATAAGTGTTTCCTGTTGAGGTTTAATTTCAGTGAAATGAGCATCATGGCCAGAACTGAAGCTCATCTGCTTGTTAATCCAACAAGAGTCCACCGTTTTGCACAAAATGTCTATCCAACCTATCTTGTTGGATTATTACCCAGTGTGGAGGAGGATGGCATGCAGTCTCCCTTCCCCAGCTAATTTCAGCCCCTGGGCCCACTGCAATTCAAGGGAGGGGCTGCTCAGCTCCCCTCCCTGGGCTAATTTCAGTCCCAGGGACCCCATCCCCTGGGGCCTGCTACATTTAAATGGTGGGGGGTCATGCGACCCCTCCACCTTGGGACCATCTTGGGCCTGGGGTCCCCATCCTCTGCAGCCCAGCCTTCTTTAAATGGAGGATGGGGCCACACTTTCCTCCCTCAACTGGCCAATTTCAGGCTCAGAAACCCCATCTCCAAGGGCCCTGCTTTAACAAATTTTTTTGGAGGAGGGGGGCCACGCAGCCCCCCCTCTCCGGGCTGATCCCGCCCCCCGGGACCCCATCCCTTGGGGCCTGGTCATCTGTCCTTGGTGTCCTGCAGGGCACCCAGTGTGCAATGGGACCGTGGGGGACCCTCAAGGCCCTCGCAGTCTCAGCCAGCTCCCCTCTTCCTGCTGGAGCCAGCATTGCTGTCACATACAAGGAGCTGCTAAACATGCAGGTCAATGTCTGTGAGAGCAATAGTTTACTCTGGTTCCCTGACTGCATGTCTACTGGCAGGGAAACAGATCAGAGCAAACAGCTATATCATGGGGGTGGACACCCCAGGAAATAGCAGAAGCTGGCCCTGGCACATGGCGGTTGTTAGAAATGGGGTCTTTGGTTGACAGTCAGGTTACCCCCTGTTCAAGCAAGGACCCTCACTCTAGTCAGAGTAAAAGAGAGTCACATTCAGCTAACCCCTGCTTACCCCCTTGGTAGCTTGGCAGAGCAGTAGGCTTAACTTCAGAGTGCTAGGTGTAAGGTATTTGTACAAACACACACAGTAACATAATGAAAACACAACAAAATGACACAACAACAGTTTCGAAAAATAGGAACTATTTATCTAAACAAAACAATACCAAAAGGACAAAAATCCACAATACACAAGTCAAGTTATCAATTAAAAAATGCCTTTAAGTAGTTTCAAACACACACTAACTCTGTTAGCGTGAAAAAGTACCTTGGGTGCATCAAAAATAACCCCGCACGGGCGAGTGCGTGTCAAAAAGGGCTTTGGAAGCGTTGATTCCACTCACGAGTGGGACCGTGCATCGTTTCTCCTTTCGCTGGGTCGGGCGTGTTGTTTCTTCTCTCCGCAGGACAGCGATGTGTCGATCCGGTCAGCAATCTCAGGTCCGGGCAGGCCTTACATTGTTTTTCCACACCCAGCAGTATTTGAGTCTGAAATCCAGCCGCACGATGATCTGAAACCCCACAGTGCAGGTTGTGATCTCCCAGCCTCCGTCAGCGATGCTGCGTGTCATTTCTCCTGCTCCGTGTGTCGATTCTTTGGTCGCATTTCCTGCGGGTGTCAATTCTCAGCTGCGGAGCCAGCGTTGCATACTTTCTTCAGCCTCAGATCAGAGTTGCATCGATCTTTTCCCTGCACGGTGGTCCGTGTGTGGATTTCCTTGTCTTTAGGCTGCCAGCTTCTCCTTTCGGGGTCCCAGGACCTGGATGGGCACCACAGGGCAGTGTATGAGTCTCTCCATATACTCCAGGTGCTGGCAGAGAGAAGTGTTTGCTGTCCCAGAGACTTCAAAGAACAAGAGACAAGCTCTAGATCAAGCCCTTGGAGATTTCTTCTCAAGATGGAAGGCACACAAAGTCCAGTCTTTGCCCTCTTACTCTGGAAAAAGCAGCAACTACAGGATAGCTCCACAAAGCACAGTCACAGGCAGGGCAGCTCTTCTTCCTCAGCTCTTCAGCTCTTCAGCTCTTCAGCTCTTCTCCAAGCAGAGGTTCCTCTTGTTTCCAGAAGTGTTTCTAAAGTCTGTAGTTTTGGGTGTCCTTCTTGTACCCAATTCCCCCTATGAAGTAGGCCTACTTCAAAGCAAAGTCTCTTGTGAATGTGAAATCCTGCGTTGCCCAGGCCTGGCCCCAGACACTCACCAGGGGGTTGGAGACTGCATTGTGTGAGGACAAGCACAGCCCTTTCAGGTATAAGTGATCACTCATCCCCTCCCTTATAGCACAGATGGCTCATCAGGAAATGCAGACTACACCCCAGCTCCCTTTCTGTCACTGTCTAGTGTGAGGTGCAACCAGCCCAACTGTCAAACTGACCCATAGGGGGAATCCACAAACAGGCAGAGTCACAGAAATGGTATAAGCAAGAACATTTTCACTTTCTAAAAGGGGCATTTTGAAACACACAATCTTAAAATCAACTTTACTAAAATATGTATTTTTAAATTGTGAGCTCAGAGACCCCAAACTCCACATGTCCATCCGCTCCCAAAGGGTATCTACACTTTAATCAGATTTAAAGGTAGTCCCCATGTTAACCTATTAGAGGGACAGGCCTTGCAACAGTGAAAAACAAGTTTAGCAATATTTCACTGTCAGGACATACAAAACACATTACTATATGTCTCACCTTATCCATACACTGCACCCTGCCATTGGGACTACCTAGGGCCTACCTTAGGGGTGTCTGACATGTAAGAAAAGGTAAGGTTTAGGCCTGGCAAGTGGGTACACTTGCCAAGTCGAATTTACAGTTAAAACTGCACACACAGACACTGCAATGGCAGGATTGAGACATGATTACAGAGCTACTTATGTGGGTGGCACAACCAGTGCTGCAGGCCCAGTGGTAGCATTTGATTTACAGGCCCTGGGCACCTTTAGGGCACTGTACTAGGGACTTACTAATAAATCAAATATGCCAACCATGGATAAGGCAATTACATACACATTTTGTAAAGGAGCACTTTCACTTTAGCACTGGTTAGCAGTGGTAAAGTGCCCAGAGTAACAAAAACAGTAAAATGAGAGTCCAGCACTCATCAACAACCTGGGGTACAGAGGAAAAAAGTTAATGGAGACCACGGCAAGGATGAAAAGTCTAACAGCAGTCCCCAGGGCCAATATTGGCACCACGAATGGGGGGTATTTGGCCCTCCTCCAAAATTAAACATTGCCCCGGGAGGTGGTGGTCCCTGGGGCTAAGGTCTGCAACAGACCCCCTTCATTATCTTTTTTCAAAGTGTCGGTCCCCGGGGCTGTGGCGCGCCGCACACCCCCTCCTTAATATGAAATAGATTGCTCCTGGGAGGTGGTGGTTCCCGGGGCTACAGGGGAGCCACACAGGCCCCTCGCATTAATTTTGTCATTTGTCCCAGGGTGGTGGCGGTACCCTGGGGCATGGGCAGGTCCAGCGGGCTCATCCGCATCATTATATTTATATGCCCCAGGGAGGTGGTGGTCTCTGGGATATAAGAATGTCCTAGCAGGGCTACCCCATGCACCCCTCTCTTTATTTTCATATGACCCCAGAACCTGGCCCATTCGGGGCTTTATTGAAACGAGTGGGGGAGACCCCGCTAGTTTTTTAAAAACATTTTCCCCAAATTTGTGACGTTGATGCAAATTTGCAGGAAAATGTAATTTAAAAAGTACATTTTTACCCTTTTTTTGCCATTTTTGCCCTGGTGGTCATTCTGGGAGGCCAGCACCAGAGCTAAGGTGTGTGGGTGTCTCTACCCTGGCCGCTTTTCTACTTTCTTTTACTCTTTGTTTGGGACTTGGCTGAGCCCAAAGGCCAAGATAGAAGCCAGCACTTTTTGGCTGAAGTACAGATATCTGCATGAACCCTTATTATTTGCGAAGTCGTCGGGGAGGAACTGCGGCCCTAGATATACAAATTAGTTTTTCCTTTAATTTCTCTTAAACTACTGAACGGATTTACACCAAATAACAAAAAGCGTAATCTGCTGACCAAAACCTACCTTTATGCCAATCGATGTAATTCTGTCCAGCGGTTCAGGTTGTAGTGGTTTTCAAAACACATGTTTTTTTACTCCCCCCCCCCCCCTTTCTCGGCCCTAGATTAACAGACCACTCCAAAACTTTCTGTGTGCAACAAGAATCACTGGCACACTTTTTTTGGGGGAAATTTTCATGAACATTCAGCAAATGGTGCCAAATACGTAGGCAAGTCCAAAAACGCTTTTCTCTTGGAAACATGGTCCTAAATATAACTGCTAACTGGCAGCCTCCAGTATGTTTGTTATAATAATCAAAGGAGAATAAAATAGTTTCAGGCAACCAGGGAGATGAGTGGGTACAATTAAAACACCAATGTGTGCCACGTCGCCTGAATTTAAATGGTTTGTATGCCTGCAATTGCCTGGCTTTATTCATCTTAAAACAATGCAATTGCCCATGAGCAGTTTGGGGAAAATAAAGAGTAAGGTACTTTGTGCTTGCTGGGTAAACTTGTAGATAATCAATATGGTTAAGACAAAAAGAAATAAAAAATCTATCAACTACCACTCGGGTGGAAACTAACAGGTCAAATCGAGGGCACACCTGCTGTTGTCCTGCCAAAAGCGGAACCGTCGATATTCGATCTTTCTGGGAAGTTTCTTACAAGGAAAATCAAGATCTTCGCATCCTGTCCAATATCAGATCAGTTTTGAGATATATGACAGTTATCATTTTCTTAGTAAAAAAATATGCTGCAAAGAAAAGGAAAAACAACAGGATGCGTCCATATAGACTCAAACCAGGTTAAACTATCTGCAACGAGGACACCACCTACAAAATGGTAGGATAATTATTGCTGTGTGGCTTTGCAAGCTTCAACCATAATTCATAGATATCCAGGTGATCTATGAAATAAGAAAAGTCCTGCATGACTTTTGGAATTTTTCAACCCCATGAGAGGTCACCCAGCCCTGGAAATTCAGCACATTTAGCTTTTTTTCTTGTGATTAATTTGCTATTAGCAACTGTGGTAACTATCAGTGCACACCTGTCGTTTCCTTTAGTGCTTTTATTGTACTTGGTGCACACTATCCAGAAGATCCTTCTAATTGTACAACAAACTTTAGAAAATATTGCTACAGCATCAGGTTATATTTCACACTACTCTTGTAATATCATTAGCATTTTCAGAGCCTAATAATTATTAAGGGATTAAATGAATTTCATAAAATATAAAATTTATTAAAAATCACCTGTATAGAGAAAGGGCAATATCTACATTTAAAGCAATATATATATATATATAGATATATATATATATACATACACACATTCCTCAAGGTCTGGGTTTGTTCCTAGCAAATCACAAAGGATGTACAATGCAACACTATCTACACTAGTGTTTTTAAACATATTGATATAAACAATAACATTTAATGTACACAGTTCAACAGAATATATTGGGTACAACTAGATAGATGAAGTTGGTTCTGGCGATCTCACCATAGCTGCGTAGCTAGCTGAACCATAATATACTCTAAAATACATGACATTAGACCCCATGTCAATTCAACCCATTGCAACATTATGTACACATCTTAGTAACTTGTTTTAGATACAACTAGGTGTACCAAAATGATGCTGGAGATAGCATTGCAAGAAAAAACTATTGAAGCCATAGCTTTTCTAAAATTTGTAGACAAAACAAATCTAGCTAGTAATCCAGTGACTTTTAGACACACCCCAGTTGCTATTGCAAGGCAATAATACTTAAGGTTCTGTTATAAACTCAATATAAAGTATGCATAAATTCTTATTAAATATAACCACATATGAGGCACTTGTCTTGATATGCGTTTCAAAGTCATAAAGTAGAGATTTGGTAAGCCTAAAAAATATTAAAATGTATTTATCATTGTGCTTCCTGTTTAGAGTATGTTCCTATTCTTATGTAATATTTAATTAACATACAAATATATTTTGACTATTTGATATAAAACAAGAGCTGTATCAATTTGTCCAACTCTATAGTCTCAAATATAAATATGTCACTCTATATATAATATAGTCTAAGATAGTCCATTGCGGTATAAACATTTAAATTTGTCTTTGCCACACTACATCTTCCGAACACAGATTTTAAAGTTTAAAGTAAGTAATTATGCTTGTGAACTAATATTTCAATATCTTGAGCGAGGCAAGATTTAGTTACTGACCGTCTAAGCAGTATGACCTTGTCAAGTCAAAGATTATTGAAACACTGAAAATGTTTATCTAATTTTACTGTGATTTTTAACGTTTCACTACAAATCTCTCTTATTTGTTCCTCATAAACCTTATATAATGCATTATAACTTGTATACATTTGTTTTTATCAATCACTGTGGCTAGGCCCCGAATACAAAAAAGAGCATGCCAATGGTAATAAAGTGATACAAATGCTACCTCAATGTCTTAAGCGTTTTCATTTTCTCTCCCCTCTCTCTTTCTTCTTTCCTCCTTTTACATTGCCCCCTTTTACTTGTGCCTTTTATGTATATTCTTGTCCTGCCTGATGGCTGAACTCTTGTTATGAGTAAGCCAGACAATTGAATTCAAATTGAAAAAGCAAACCAAACTATGACCAGTTTAGCAACAATATCAAACAACAATTGCTAAGGGCTACCTACATAAAAACTCAGTAGTCACATCTTAGCAAATTGAGCTTCCTGTCATCTTGCCCACTTAGAGGTAGAAAGAACTCTAAATGACTAATGAGCTCCTTAATTGTTGCTAAAAATGCCCTAGACGTTATACCAATGAGGCTTGTCAATCAGTAATTTCTCTTCTGGCATTCTAAGACGCTCATCTTCATTCGACCCATCAACATCAGATTGAATCCCTATCAGGCATATACTATTAGCTTCTCCCTGATCTAGAACTGTATTATTATCTGTGACCTTTTGGATACATTAGAATTCTATTTATTTACTGGAGTGCTAATTGAAATAGAAATGTGACACCCACAACAGTATCCACAATTATCAAACAGTTCTTCAAATTTTTCAGGTGAGAATTATTATCAAGCAAAAACCAAAGTCTACTGCTTTTCTCCTGAATCAAAAGTTGATAATGTTTATGGAGCACCGGAAGATTATAAAAAAAATCCATTAAGCACATGGTAGCAAAGATCTCAGGTAAACTGTCAGATCAAGATACAAAAAAGGGGTGGCCAGATATTCTGGAAACATTTCAAAAATTCATTTTGTAACATGGATAGAGTCTTAGATTGCACAGAACAGTTATAAAGACCAAACAATGATCAGCTTATGGGAAGTGTGAGGAACCAAAGGAGAAGGCTAACAACCACAAAAAATTTGAGCATGCCACTGTCTCCATTACACAAACGTACCCCATTAAGGGCATTGAGGTAACTGAAACAAATGAGAATCCCTGGCTTAAACAGGATCTCTAAAACATCAACCCATGAAGAGAACATGTTTTCATGTTATTCTTCCAAATATTCATAGTAGCAATTCAAATCCCTATGTCCTCGACCAAGTCCATTGAGGCTGATTACATAGAAAAAAGGAAGCAACATCACCCAACTTATGTAGACCAATTAGCCAAAACATAATTACCAAAAACTATTTGTGTAACCACTTGAACAAAAATAATATGGCAAATAAAATACAGAAACTGGATCAAGAGATGAATCATTTGATAATAACTTCTTATTAGTTAAAAAACACAATGACAAGCAAAATGTTAAAAGGAGTCATTAATACCCAAGCAGTATATAAATCGAGACCAGGAAATTATTATTGAGAACATTATAATAAGTAACAATACTGTAGTCAGTGAAGAGATTTTTCAAAAACAGCTTAGTGCCTGTTAGAAACCAAAATCCTAGTTAGTGTAACTCAGATACACACCACAAATTAATCTGTGCTCACCCTCTGGTAGCTTGGCACAGAGCAAGCAGGCTTAATGTAGGAGGCAATCTGTAAAGAATGTGTGTAGCACTTAAATCAGCAATACAGTGAAAACAGCACACAAAAATAACATACAAGAATAGGGCTCAAGTTTTTCATAAGTCTCTCTTTGTGATACACCAGAGCAGCAAAGACACCACTGAGATGTTTAACGTGTGTTTTAGAAGCTGCAGAAGTGAAGAAGCCCCTCTATCCAATCCAGTGCTTTATTGACAATGTTGATGTTTACCCATGCAAGTTTTTACATTATAAACAATAATATTGAATGTTGGTACTACCCCCATGGGCTTTAACAATAGTTACTAGATGCATTGAGTATTCATTCTATCCCTATTGACTTCAATGGTGTTGCAGTTGTGAAACATAACATGTTTCTGCTTTTACTGATGCAGTGACATCCTGCAAATGCCAGCAAACATGATTTATTGTTAATAATACCCATTTATATTGTGATATTGCAACTGGTTTAGGTAGGGGCATTGTGGCTATATGGTTCGTGACTCACTAGGAGCATACGTATTTCCATCTACCTAGTTGCATATAGTGTGTGTAATAACAATACTTTTTATTTGTATTGGAAAAAGACCTGTAGAACAAGAATTATTTTTTTTTTTTTTTGTTGCATATCAGGAGCTGGGGTTACTAACGTACATCACCTACCCTGTAGTCCTTGAACCACCCTGCTTTACTACCCGATTGAGTCAAGTGCTACATTGGGTTAGTTGATTCTCAGTCACACCCTTCACAACTAATAACCCAAAATAACACTTTTTTTACAAATAGATATAGACCATCATTCTGAAGGGCTTGTTACTTCTGGTTTCGAAGATAATCAATAGCCATATTCAGACTATGGGGGTTATTACAACTTTGGAGGAGGTGTTAATCTGTCCCAAATGTGACGGATATACCACCAGCCGTATTACGAGTTCCATAGGAAATAATGGACTCGTAATACGGCTGGTGGTATATCCGTCACTTTACCGTCACTTTTGGGACGGATTAACACCTTGCCAATTCATCCTCCACTGTGTGCTAACCAGGAATTTCCTGGAGTAAAAAATGGTAAAGATGTACAGCACATTCATATTCATAGGAAAGAGGAAAATAACATGAAGCTGTAATGTTACCAGGTTTCCATCTCTGCATTTGTGTGCCTCCTTTGTTGCACTCTGCTTCCATTGAAGGCTTTTAGGAGTATATTTGTGTCTTCATTTTTGTGGTTCTGTGTGGTAGCCTGTATAAACTGGTTCTACCTCTCCTTGCTATATCTGTTGGAGTGTACCATGATTACTGCTTCCTGCCTGGTAAACATGACAGCCTTGAGGTGGTCTTCCTTCAAACTTTTTTCCTACTCTGCCTCACTTCTGCTGAACTTTTTTGTTGACTTTACTCTGCGAATGTTACCACTGCTAACCAGTGCTAAAGTGCATGTGCTCACTCCCCTAACACAGGGTAACTTTGGTGTATCCATGTTAGAAATTGGGTCTTTGGTTGGAAGTCAGGTTATTCCCTGTCCAAGCAAGGACCCTCATTCTAGTCAGGGTAAAAGTGAATCACCCTCAACTAGCCCCGGCTTATCCCCTTGATAGCTTGGCATGAGCAGTAGGCTTAACTTCAGAGTGGATTTGTACCAACACACACAGTAACTTAATGAAAACACTACAAAATTACACAACACAGGTTTAGGAAAATACAGAATATTTATTTAAACAAAACAAGACCAAAACAACAAACATCCACAATACACAAGTCAAGTTATCAATTAAAATGCAAAAAATTGTTTTCATGTAGTTTTAAACCCACACTAACACTGTTAGAATGAAAATGTACCTTGGGAGCGTCAAAATAAACCCGCACGGGCGAGTGTGCGACAAAAAGGGCTTGCGATGCGTCTATTTCACTCATTTGCGAGACCTTACTTCGTTTCTCCTTTTGTCGGGTCGGGTGCGAGTGATGCGTCGATTTGGTCAGCACTCTCAGGTCCGGGCAGGCATGGCTTTCTTTTTACACTCCCAGCGGTACTTGCATCAGAAATCCAGCCGCACGATGATCCGAAAACCACGCAGCCCGGGTTGCGATCTCCCAGCCTCCATCAACGATGCTGCACGACGTTTCTCTAGTTCCGTGCTTCGATTCTTCGGTCACGTTGCAAGCGAGCATCTATTTTTAACCGTGAAGCTGGAGTCGCGTCGATCTTTTCCCCGCACGGCATTCTGGTCGTGGATTTCTTCCTGTTAGGTTGCCAGCTTCTCCTTTCAGGATCCCAGAAACTGGATGGGCACCACTTGGCAGAGTAGGAGTCTCTCCAGAGACTCCAGGTGCTTGCAGAGAGAAGTCTTTGCTGTCCCTGAGACTTCAAACAACAGGAGGCAAGCTCTAAATCAAGCCCTTGGAGATCTTCACAAGCAGGAAGGCCAATCTTTGCCCTCTTACTCTGGCAGAAGCAGCAACTGCAGGATATTCTTCGTCAGCTCTTCAGCTTTTCTCCAGGGAGAGGTTCCTCTTGGTTTCCAGAAGTGTTCTAAACTCTGTGGTTTTGGGTGCCCTTCTTATACCCAATTTCACCTTTGAAGTAGGCCTAATTCAAAGCAAAGTTTCACTTGAATGTGAAATCCTGCCTTGCCCAGGCCAGACCCCAGACACTCACCAGGGGGGTGGAGACTGCATTGTGTGAGGGCAGGCACAGCCCTTTCAGGTGTGAGTGACCACACCTCCTCTCCTTCCTAGCACAGATGGCTCATCAGGGAATGCACCCTACACCCCAGCTCCCTTTGTGCCACTGTCTATTGTGAGGTGCAACCAGCCCAACTGTCAAACTGACCCAGACAGGGAATCCACAAACAGGCAGAGTCACAGAAATGGTTTAAGCAAGAAAATGCTCACTTTCTAAAAGTGGCATTTTCAAACACACAATCTTAAAATCAACTTTACTAAAAGATGTATTTTTAAATTGTGAGCACAGAGACCCCAAACTCCACATTTTCATCCTCTCCCAAAGGGAATCTGCGCTTTAATCATATTTAAAGGTAGCCCCCATGTTAACCTATGAGAGGGAGAGGCATTGCAACAGTGAAAAACAAATTTAGCAATATTTCACTGTCAGGACATACAAATTGTCAAATGTATTAGTGGGCCTGCAGCACTGATTGTGCCACCCACGTAAGTAGCCCTTTAAAGATGTCCATAGGGCGAGGTGCAGTGTAAGTAAAAGGCAGGATATATGCTTCTTATTTTTATATGTCCAGGTAGGAGAAAAACTCTCAAAGTCATTTTTCACTACTGTGAGGCTGAGCCCTCACAGAGGACAGCACTGGGAAGTGTTTAATACCTTTGCTAAGTACAATTCTTGATTTAGAAGGAATAGCACTGTTGTGGTTGGTACTTATGGACTTGTAATAATAAATCCCCTTTAATGATAAAGTTGGATTTATGATTAAACATTTTAAAATGCCACTTTTAGAAAGTGGTCAATTTTCCGCTCTTATGTACCTGCTGCCTGCCTCCACATCTGAGTTGGGTAACAGTTGGGCTTGGTGCATTCGCTTGAGGCAGTCAAACACAAGGTGAGTTGAGGTGTGTCACTTATATCCTGATGGTCCATCACCAGGCTGATGGGAGTTCCTGAGCTAGATCGGAGGGAGGAGCTGACACTTGCACCTGAATAGGACTGTCCATATCTCCACCCAAAGAGCAAGATAACCCCCTGAAGTGTGTCTGGAGCCAAGGTAGGAAAGGGAGCCTGTGTGCATTTCAAAGTCGCTCTTTCAAATTACCCCCACTTTGAAGGTACCACTGGGTATAAAAACTGGAATTCAGACCCTACAAAATCAGTACACTTCTGGACCTGAGGATATCCTGCCAGGAAGAAGCACTGCTTTGCTGAAAGAACTGTCAATCTGCTGGACTTTGCTGGGCTCCTGCTTTGCTGTGCCTGCCCTGCTGCCTGATGCCCTCCTTTCCTGGGAGTGAGAAGGACTGGACCTGCATCTATTCATTCTCAGAACCAAGTGGCTCTAAGGACTTGCTGGCTTGCCTCCTGTTCTGAAGTCTCAGGCCCATCACAGACTTCTCTCAATCCTGCTCAGCTGCTGGACTATGCCAACGGTGAGTCCTGCCCTGCCAAGAGATGCCAATCCATTCCTGTGCTTTAAAAGGGGACTATGCAACTGCTCTTCCACAAAAAAATCAATGAATCAAAATCTTTACACCAATCCCAACCACCACATCCTCGCTCAATGCTGATGCATCACAGCTGCCACTAAGGTCGAGGACTCTGCATAGCTGACCGCGTGGATTAGGATTACCGTATCACCACCAGCCCCGGAGTATGGCCTTCGCACCCCCCGCTGCAGGGCTCAATGATGGCACATCGCCTTCATTGCAAAGGGTTCAATGCCACATCTCTGCCCAAAGATAGTCAACTGCATGGCTCAGTGATGACACATCCCTGGACTGCGTGGATCTGAACCAAAGTATCATCTTTGCATCGCCTCCTCTGCTTCCTGCATCAGATCTTCGATGTGACGCAACCCTCCATCCACAGCACTGCTTTAGCAGGACAAGATTGGTCCCTGTAGCCAGACCACACTCCACTGCGGTCTGCCTGAAGTTTTTATTATCATGGTTTAGCGTGACCAGATAGCCCTGGATAGTGCTTTACGTTTCTAAGCACACGTGCAGATGTTCCTTAAAAATTCATATTGTGACTGCTACTTATTGGAGTTTGTCATTTGGTAATTGTTTTGATCATCCAAAAAAGAACTCCTTTTGTAACCTGGTGAAGATTATTTTTGTGTGGTGTTTTCACTGTTTTACTTTTTTAAATGTTGCACAAATACTTTACACATTGCCTCTTGAGTTATGCCTGACTGTTCTGTGCCAAGCTACCAGAGGGTGAGCACAGGTTAACTTAGAGAGTGTAGCTGACTTACCCTGACTAGGATTATGGTCCCTACATGTTCAGGGTGCATACCTCTGCAAACTAGAGGCCCAGTTTCTAATACTGCCTCTCTGTCAGTCCCTGAATCTTCACCTATTGGCTCCTTCCTCTTGTGTCTGTCTTAACCTGTATCCCACTGCCTCCTCCTTTTTTACTCATATCTATTTTCTCTGTCTTGCCTTGTACTTGCTTACCAGACCAAACTAAGGTTGACTACTAACTGCCTCGCCATTGAGGGAAATACTCTTTATTTTTAAGGCTCCTTCCTCATTCCCTCTCTTGTTACCTATATTTCATTCCAGTACTTAGAGGCTGCATTAAGTGATATAGAAGAGTAAGCATCATAAAATGTATTAGAATGCAAATAAAGAGCTTTATGGGTGGTCTTTCCTGGATGCGTACTGGTCTGTGCACACTGTTACCTATTTTTCTTCTTATCTTTGTGTGCAGGTGCCCATAAGTTTCTTTGTTTGTTTGTTCTGGGAAATCTGTAGTTATACTCCTGTCTCTATGCTCATGAATGAGGTATTCTCTGTGAATATGTGTGTGGATGGTGTTATCTAAAATCGACAATTAAACTGCTAAACCTACTGGTTGTCTCAAAGCTTAATTTGGTTAGGTTTAATCCATTTAAGCATTTTTGAAATGTGTCAGTTAAAATGTTTTTGTAGGTTATATGTCAGAATAATATATAACGAAATATTGTTTGCCATTATTGTCGTGTTCTAAATATTTTTTTCAAAATCAGCCCCATTGGCTGTAGAGTCTCTGCTATTATCTCCAATAGGGCAATGTTTTTTCAAAAAAGATTTAGGACTTGATTGCTATGTCAGATGATATTCTGGTGCACACCACATTTATTTATTTGAGACACATTTGAAAATTATGCACAAATATGGGTAGAATGATGCTAGTTTAGAATGAAAGAATTTGGTTAAGGGTGGAAACGTGCTCGCAACTACTTATGACTATACACAAACTTTCCAAGGCATCCTTTTCGTAAATTGCCTGTTTTTAGCCATCCCCAGACGATTTGCTTCCCTGTGCAATTACATCAATGATGAACTATTTTTACAGTAAATCACACTGTGCATTTTAATTCATAATGTGTAAATTGTGAACGTGAATTTACACTTGTAATACAATCCATTTGCACATACAGTTCAACTTTGTGCGCAAATTATGTGAAAAGGTTAATTTGTTATTTTAAAAACTTTAAATATAATATTCATGAAATATGTGCACATTTTAACTAACTATAATTTCTGATCACCACATACTGTTTCAATTACATTTTATTTTCATTCCTAATTTTTTATGTTTGAGTTATTGAAAATACATTCAATTTTACAAAGACAAAATGTAACTAAAAACATTTATTGGCGAGATTTTCTCCCCGAATTGAGGCATACCAGATTTCGTTTGCAAAATAATTATTTTTATAAGATCTTCTGAACGGTTTTCTCTTTACAATAAGCTGACAATTTATTTTAATCCTGTCTTTCTATTTCCAGTGGTCCTAATGTGCATCTTGATGCTTTTTGAACATAAAGCATTTGGCACCTGCATAGTAAAGTACATATTACATATAAGGAATTACTATCCATAAATTATCTTTTTAGGCCAATGTTAGTCACATTTAAATTGAAATCTACTCTCTCGTCTAATACAACGTTGCTCATACTGCAATGATGCTATTTAAAAGTCGTTCTGTAATGAATTTAACAAATATATATATATTTTTTTTACTTGTTTCAGACTTACTTTTTGGTTGGGCCACATTTTTAAGTGTCCTTCCCTTGTTATCAGTGATACCTATTCTATGTGTGGTATATTATTTCTGTGTGGTATCTAGGATAAAATACGACCCGATACTAGTAGATTTCCATGTAATTTTCTTCTCATTTTTCCTAACCAACACAAACACCTCACAAGATTGGTAGTCAATTTACTTAAGTCTCAGCAGCACCACGCCTTTCCCATGTGAGCATCTGCAGTCTTCATCTAAACAGGCCTTTGCAATTTGTAGATGTTATTCTCTAAAGTAAATAGACGTCTGAAGCAGGAGACATGATAACATCACAATGTAATACTACTAATAGTACTGGTAGCTGGTGATTGATGTTTGGTGGTGGCGCTTGATGTTGTATTATGATCGAATATGTGCACCAACCTCAGATTAACGTTATTGAAGATCGTTTCTTGGGAGGTAAATACAATAAATAAAACAATGAAAAATATGAAAATATTTAACATTCCTAAAGCAAAGGGATCATACATCGTGCAGTTGTAAAGGAATCATTTACAATACAGGATTAAAAAAAATATTTTATATGTATGGTCAGATTGTCTCGGGTATGTTAAAAATCCTTCTTTTCATACTGATTATCCCAAACTTGTGCATGGAGGATGGAAATATTATTTAAGTAGTAATTTATTATTTTATAAAATGCACTTATATTGGCAGATTTCCCAGGGCCGCTTGATTTTACAGAGCTTTATTAAAAATATTCAATGCAGACGTGCCTAGACTCCTGATGAGGATTTAGAACATTAATATAGGACTGCGAAATAATCTTAGCATGTTCAAGGCAACAACTGTAATCCTCATCCCTAAATCATTCGTGGATCTAACCATGTGATAACACCAGAGTACTCTCAAACACTCATAGAAAGGATAACATTCCTTTGCATAAATAACCAGTCTAAATTGTTACCCTTCTAGCAGATGTTTATTCATTAGGCTTCCAATTCCAGGTAAGTGCACACAATGAGCAGTCTTTGAATTTCCTGTGTTTGGAAGGTTTTGATATAATAAACAGTGTTTCGTCCGACACAGACTTTTTCAAAGCTTAATCTCAACGTGGGTGTAAATTCGAAAGTTCCCGTTTGAAATACTAAATAATAGAAGTCAAGGTCTCAAGGGAGTCAAAGATGTGTGGCCTTCTCAGGACCAGTGAACAGTCAAAAAACATTAACTTTGTTGATATTTGCAAAATAACTCATTGGTGTTTCACATCCTCGCAGCATACAGAACATTCCTCTTGGCTATTTTAGTGGGTAATTTTATTACCGTGTGGGCTTTACATAAACTGTTGAATGCTTGTTGCCAAAAAAAGATTAGGGAAGGTTTGAGCAGGGTAATGGCTTTCGCATGGAAATCTCTGAATGTCTCTTATCTCTGCACGTAAGCCTGTTGTATACTATGAATCGCTCAACCTCGATACTTTTAGGAGAGTCATAGATTTAAGTCCGCTCACTTCAGTGCATTCATTTTTGTTTTGTAATTGCACTTGTGGTGAAGCATAGATTAATGCATTGTGTGACATTTGATTGGTATTATATATGACTTTCCAGAGGCACACAATTAATTAAGCTATGGCAGCAATGTTAGTCCAGCAACTAAAGCTATATGTTCATAGCCCAAACGAAGTAGTGTTGATTTATGGTGTTTGCTTTATTATTGCAGTTTATATTCCACTTGCTAGCCAAGAATGCTCGATTTTGTGCTGCTAACGTTTATCATCTGGTGCTATTGCCAACTCAATGAAATTCATGTTATTGACTAACCTCATTGGGATAAAAAGAGTGACTTGAGCCTTACTAAAGTTTAATATTGTGACATGCAGTTTTTCACACATTATAACATCAAGCACTTAATTTTCTGAGCTCTGCAACCTACTTTCACTTGATGAATTCATCTTTCATCTTAAACACATTTTAAAGATACTTTGATCAAATCTACCCTAAATGCTCTTAAAATGTGTTTTTCTAATACTTTGATAAAATCTAGCCTAAATGTTCTTAAAATATGTTTTTTCTAAAGTATTGTTCAGTAAGAGTAGGACTGCCAACATGCAATGCACATTAAGTTAACCAATAATTACATGCAGAAATCCAATAGTTATTATTTTACAGTTGCCTCATTGCAACAAACTGATCCTGGGCATGTTGCTGAATCCTCTACGTTAGATGCATAAAGAGCAGCTAGTTTGGGCCAGTGGTCCCTACTAGTGTTCAACTTAGGGAACAGGGCCTCTTTTGATGACAGCCCGTTGTGTTTGGGAAGGACTATTTGTCAGCGTGAATGTGTGTGCGACAATGCTGTGTATGGAGTGCATGCTCAGCATAAACAATACTTACAAATATGAAATAAGCACCTACCTGGCCAACACCAAAAAGAGTTAAATGACACAGACCTGTCCAAGTGTCATCTAACATATGCTTGTGACAGGAGAGGCCCCTTTGAAGTAAATTAAGTGGCCACCCTGTCAGTTGAACCAAAACATCACCCTGCATCTTGGTATTTGTCTTTGCTCTGGGAGCAGTTTTTAAAACTCACTCATGGTTATCTACCAACTTAGCGACAGTTGGGAGGTCAATGGAAATTACTCATTTGGAGTTTCAGAGAGGGAAAGAGTACATTTCTAAAAGTTACTTTTCCTTAATATTTTGAAAAATACAACTACACCATAGACTTGGGTTGTAAATAATAATAATGATAACACTACTACTACTACTACTACAACTACTACTACTACTAATAAAAATAAAACAAATGTTGAATCAATTTTCTGGGCTAGCCTCTACACTGAGGTTCAGAATTAATACCTAAAATTGCTTCCTAGTGTTTCTCTATGGGCTAGTCAACATTCCTACAGTTCAAGTGTCTTTTGGGTGCTAGTCACTGGAAGGACATGTTAACATTACATTTCTTCATGTTCTTTCAAGTACCATACACCCTGACTTGTGGCCTACTATGCCTACCTGAGGGTAACATATTAGTATTTTAATGGAAGGTTCTGACCAGTCAAAAGGGATTCTTTTGATAGGTTGATATATAGGATTTGCACTGCTAGAATCAGGCTGCAATGTAAGGCCTCAAATCATGGTTGCAGTGCCAATGTAGTGGATGGCACAATAGGTGTTGCAGGCAACTAAATTGCAGGCTCTGGTTATATTTTGTACTATGTACTTGGGACTTGTAGGCAAGTTAATATACCAATTTACCAATTAGGAATATGCCAATGTGATCAGGTTTAAAGGGGGAATCAGAAACACTTTACTAAGGTGATCAGGTGAAAAGTACACAGAATTCTAATGGTTGCAAAAGTGATAGCGCAAATATCTGCAGAGACATTATGCAAAAGATGTTTTTTTCTACGAGACCAATTATATATTTGCATTCTTTAGGGGCCATTTGTCCCTTTGACAAATAAGGAGCTGTCCTCTGACCAGGACTGTCTGCTATTCTGGAGATAACATCCATGGTAATCCTTGAACAACCTACTGGTCTAATCGGAAATGTTTGATTAGGTACTGGAGTCACAGGATTTCCCTCAGTGCTACTAGTCAAGTGCCTGTAAGCTCTAAAGAGCAACACATGTTAGCTGGGTTTCCCGATTCAATCTCTGGTGAAATAATCTTTTATTTCTTAACCCATCCTTGGATACCCAGTATAATACCTATATATCACAATAAGCTGTTACCTCTGGGTACTGTGCCTAAAATGTAGTGGGTTATGTAAATTGTTATTAGTTGTGTCAGTGCTGAGAGAAGTACTGTACAGGTCTTTGGAACCTTGATATCATGTTGTCCAAAACAATATGTCTGAAAATCTTTGACAAACTTTTAGTTTGAGAAAAATAGCTCATCACGCCTCTCCAAGGAGCTGTTAGAAAATGTCTACAGTGATCTTACTGAAAGACCACCTGATCACCAAAAAATGAATTGACAAAGAGCAGCTTACACCCTCTTTTGTGCTCAGGATGCACCTGATTTCACTTGAAGCAGTTTCTCCATAAAAGAAATTGTATATTCCTATTGTGTACTTACACATAGCTGTTGCTTTCTGAGCCTCTATTTTAAATGTCTGTTCAACAGGCATTACCTCTGTATTCCATGTTTAATATGGTTTACCTTTCCCTTAATATAGAAATGTAGCCCACTGCTGAGGGCTATACCAGTTAACGTCCCTGAAGTGGACTTATATGACAGAGAGGACCTTTAACAATTGGTATAGTCCAATGCAGAAGGACCATCATGCTTCCAGAAGATTGCCCTCACTAAGAGCAGCATAATAAGTACCCTGTCTCAGAAAAGAGGCAACCGTACCTAGTCATGTGTTTTTCTCCATTATGAGGCTTGGCAAAAAAAAAAAAAAAAAAATTTTGTCTATAGCCAAAAATGTGCTTCTTTCTGCCAATCATTATTTTTCATATATGTCATTGTGATGCTTTAGCAAGGCAGGGCTATGTTTCCAGGATCACTTGTAATTAGATTTGCTGTATTCACGCATCTGGCATATGGACAAGTGAAAACATCTGTTGAGGTATTGGAATGGCATAGGGAAGGGAGTTTACTTTGATTGTGTCACTAACTAGTATCAAGTAGTTGTTTAGTTTCAACGTGAATTAAACAAACTATGTCTAGCTGATTGAAAAGACAAATAAAACTGGCATACTTCAGCACCAACTGAGGGACTACTCTGGCATTAAGACCACCACGTGCTGTTGTACCATGTACCAAAGAGTATACAAGAGTCTGACATGCATTACCTGTACCCAATATGGTAATATAAAACAGCCAGGGTTATTTCAAGTACATATAGTGCTTTGCATAGGGTTCCTTCCAATTGCACAATGAAGACAGGTGATTAAAATAACATTCCATAGGAACTAATGTTCATTTAATTAAAATAGTATGTGGTAGAAGGCTCTGTCCCCTCATTCGAGCATGTAGAGGCATGTAACCCTACACTTAGTTGCACATCCCCACTCAGAAATGTTGAATAACAAAAAAGTGCAATGTGTAAATCTAAACATTAGTAAATATAGACCTGCACACTTACCTTTGTGAATTTAAGCCAATTTATGTTATTTACCCTGGGCCTCATTTAAAAAGATTTTGCTTGGCTTTACACTCTAGTATTTTTGAATTCCAGGAGTAAGGTAGTACTTATGGCCTACTCTTGAAATTCAGGAGGAAACCTACATTACTATGAAGGTATATCACATATATTGTACACCAGTCTTTATGAATGAGGCTCTTTATGTTTAAGCAGCAAAATAGATTACATACAGCATTTAGTTTTCTAAAAGCATCCAAATACAATGCAAATATATTTTCTGTAGTTGGAAACCGCCTTTTTTCAAGGAAATCTCGTTTTCTGAAGAACAAATGCAATTAAAGACGTATTTGAAAATAAATCAATAGCCCTTGAATAGCAGATTCGTCAGTGCCAAAAGGTCACAGGATTTTATGCATGTTCATAAAAGGAACAGGACGTTAGTGGAGCAAAAAGGTGACAGAGATAGATATCCAGGTTGCAAGAGACATTTCCTCATTTTGCTGTAATGAGACATAAAGGGCCAATTTGGACTATCACTGGTTCATGCCCATCTGGGAATGACTGATGACAAGACCGTAAACATGTCCATGGTTTTCAGGAAGAATGTGTTAAATTGTAAAAATGGTGTGCCCCCAAAGGTTAAAGCTATTGACAGTTCACTTTTAATTTGGCCTCCGGCTGAGGAAAACCTTATGGGAGTAAAATTGCTTCATACATCAGCTGGTTTATTGATATACAGTAATACAACGGTGAGATGGAACAGACTCGTTTTGAGAAGAATAGTTGTGTACTAGAAGAGTTAAAGGCACTAAGTGTTTCAGGAGCACGACCTTACACGGTTTGTGCACAGAGAAAATGAATGTGCAATTTAAGAATGATGTAGGTCTAAAGTAGCCTAGGCTTATCCCTGAAAAAATAAGTGTGCATTTGTTTAAGATGATATGTTGGCGTATTTAATTATTAGGTTCACCCACGTCATTGCCATTACTTAAATTAGATGTATTAGATGAAATCTGTTTTAGCATTCTGAGCTATATGTGTTCATTGTTTTAAACTAGATTGTTTAAGGTGTACTAAAAATCAGCTTTGAGAAAGGCACTGTTCCTTTTATTTTCATGCTACAGAATGCCAGGTTACCAATGATATTTGGTGAAATTAAGATTTGACATTTTGCGAGCCATAAAATGCTTTTGAACTAGAAAATGTAATTCCAATATCACTATTTTTCCGGTTTTGATCCCGACACCATGTTTGAAACTTTAGTGACCGTGGACCACCCCAGTGGACGCACTGAGACCCCCTGAATTCAGAGAGCCAGGTCCTATTGTTTTATAAAAGTGTAACAAACGAAAACACCTAATTTATGCTGCAGAGCATTAGGAACAGCAGAATTAGTGCTGCAACGAAAGGAACAGAAGGAATGAATTTTGCCTTGAAGAAATAAGCAGCGAGGCCTGATAGGAAGTCAACCGCCCATAAAAAGTCGAGGGAGCAGTGACGATCACTTTGGAAATGTGGTTTGTGATGCAACAGTCAAAAATTACTCCTCTGCCCCAAATCACTTTCCTGCAGAACCACTGAAAAGGAAGCAAGAGATATTGCTGGAGTGGGTGTTTAATTGTGGAAGGGAAAGAGTGTGATAGTCCGTCAAATCAGCCTTTTTCTTGTGCAAGGCAACTAGGGCACAACGGGGGAGAGGATAACTCAGAGGCAATTTCAAGAGATTCTGCTTAAAGTTAAATAGGGAGAGTCAGTGAGAAAACAAAGAGCACAGAACACACAGAAAAAACAGAACACACCGGACAGTAAACTGAATACAGAATGGAAATGAAACAAGTTGTAGCAAAATACATGGATACAGAAAATTATTGATCTGAAAAGTTTTGAGAAGAGTTATCTTGAAAAGATGTCTACCCAAGCCATACTGTGAAACACAGACGCCAGAAAGAGGTAATGTTCTCATGATTTTACATGAGGAGGAAATGTTTCCCGACCAGTTCCACATCAGATTTGTGATTAAGCAAGAGAGCTCGCTACTCGTGCATAGTACTAAACTACTCACCTTTTGGAGTGGAATACTTTTTACCACCCCAGGATGTTACATGAAGTGATAAGATAAAATGGACATATTTATGCATCAGGACCTGATAAAACAGGTTACCATGTTTCTATGAAACATGAAGCACGCTTGTGACATGAAGGCAGAATTCTTAGCCATGGGAAAGGAACTGGGGGAACATGGACAAAATGTGAAAGAAAATGTAGGTAGATGGCTATACAGGGAGGTGACAGTGGAATACACCCAGGTAGCTTAATACATATTTGTAAACCCAGGGTCAGATTTATCAATATTTTATTCAACACAGCAAGATAACTTGCTGTGCTGTGCGGTGCTGCGTGAAAGGTAGAGGGTAGGAATGTGTTGCATTTACCAATATATGGTACGTTCCTGCTCTCTGCCTGTGCTGGTGCACAATTTGCTGAATAATGGCAATGCAGGCACCCTTGCACCATGTAAGGGTGACTGCATTGGCACATAAGGGTGCCTGTGTTACAGGTAGAATTGTTTTTCTGCAGGAAGAGACTCTTTCCTGCACACACAAAAAATCCTTAGCTGTTTTTTCCACTTTCTAAGTGTGCTGTGTAATTCAGCACACTTACAAAGAGGACACAACAAGGAGAATTAAAAATATTTCACATCATTGCACCTCACCTGGGAAGGCATAGAATGGTGACGCCTCCCCATGTTTACCAGTCTTGGTAAATCTGAGAAAGCACCATAAACACTGGGTGGATGTGTGGGAACACCCACGCTTCTCCCATGGAACTGCTTCTGTGTTTGTGGGAGCTAAATTATGGAATTGTCCACAGATTAGTACCTCTTCCTTAAAAGGCTTAAAACCTGGCTTTTCAAGCAGGCGTTTAATTTGCTAGTTTTCTTATTCCATCTCCCCTTTTGGTTTAAATTTGTCTGATATTGGAGGATTTTCAAACAAGTTAATACACCTAGAAGCTCTTTTCTGAGCATATGTTGTGCTCTATAAATCCTATTTCATTTCATTTCATGGAAAGCCTTCCTGGTGCAGAGTTATGCAAGGCAGTGCCTTGTGCAGCCTTGCGTTCCTCCTGATTTAACAAGCAATAGAGGGCCCCACAAGGTGGCCTTACATTGCTTGCTAAATCTGACTAAAGTATTGTGTTGCTCGTGTCACCTTGCATGACATAAGGACAGTGCACTACAGTGATAAATCTGACCCCAAACACGGTGCATTGAAATGTTAAATTGATTAAAGGGGACCAGATTTGGCCATGAAAGAGCTCAGCATTGCCAAAAGAAAGATCATAGGAGATACAACTTGGGTATTTTGGTGTTCCAGGCAATAAAGGAAGGGAATTCAGGTGATCTGGATGTTCTGGTGTTGGTTAATATTAAGGGCCTTTTAAGGGAAAGAGGATGATGCATTCCTTGAAGAAATTCACATTGGAGCAAATAGAGAAAGATACCTTAGCAAGTGTGTTGTAAAACCACTTTTTATCTGAAAACACAAGTGTAGGAAAGTACCATCTTGCCTGGCATCTTACCCCCATATTTCACTGTATATATGTTGTTTTAGTTGTATGTGTCACTGGGACCCTGCCAGCCAGGGCCCCAGTGCTCATAAGTGTGCCCTGTATGTGTTACCTGTGTTATGACTAACTGTCTCACTTAAGCTCTGCTATCCAGAACCTCAGTGGTTATGCTCTCTCATTTTCTTTCCAAATTGTCACTAACAGGCTAGTGACCAATTTCACCAATTTACATTGGCATACTGGAACACCCTTATAATTCCCTAGTATATGGTACTGAGGTACCCAGGGTATTGGGGTTCCAGGAGATCCCTATGGGCTGCAGCATTTCTTTTGCCACCCATAGGGAGCTCTTACAATTCTTACACAGGCCTGCCCTTGCAGCCTGAGTGAAATAACGTCCACGTTATTTCACAGCCATTTACCACTGCACTTAAGTAACTTATAAGTCACCTATATGTCTAACCTTTACCTGGTAAAGGTTGGGTGCTAAGTTACTTAGTGTGTGGGCACCCTGGCACTAGCCAAGGTGCTCCCACATTGTCCAGGGCAAATTCCCCGGACTTTGTGAGTGCGGGGACACCATTACACACGTGCACTATACATATGTCACGACATATGTATAGCGTCACAATGGTAACTCCGAACATGGCCATGTAACATGTCTAAGATCATGGAATTGTCACCCCAATGCCATTCTGGCATTGGGGAGACAATTCCATGATCCCCGAGTCTCTAGCTCAGACCCGGGTACTGCCAAACTACCTTTCCCGGGGTTTCACTGCAGCTGCTGCTGCTGCCAACCCCTCAGACAGGTTTCTGCCCTCCTGGGGTCCAGCCAGGCTTGGCCCAGGAAGGCAGAACAAAGGACTTCCTCAGAGAGAGGGTGTTACACCCTCTCCCTTTGGAAAGAGGTGTCAGGGCTGGGGAGGAGTAGCCTCCCCCAGCCTCTGGAAATGCTTTGATGGGCACAGATGGTGCCCATATCTGATTAAGCCAGTCTACACCGGTTCAGGGATCCCCCAGCCCTGCTCTGGCGCGAAACTGGACAAAGGAAAGGGGAGTGACCACTCCCCTGACCGGCACCTCCCCTGGGAGGTGCCCAGAGCTCCTCCAGTGTGCTCCAGACCTCAGCCATCTTGGAAACAGAGGTGCTGCTGGCACACTGGACTGCTCTGAGTGGCCAGTGCCAGCAGGTGACGTCAGAGACTCCTTCTGATAGGCTCCTCCAGGTGTTGCTAGCCTATCCTCTCTGCTAAGTAGCCAAACCTCCTTTTCTGGCTATTTAGGGTCTCTGCTTTGGGGAATTCTTTAGATAACGAATGCAAGAGCTCATCAGAGTTCCTCTGCATCTCTCTCTTCACCTTCTGCTACGGAATCGACTGCTGACTGCGCTGGAAGCCTGCAAAACTGCAACAAAGTAGCAAAGACGACTACTGCGACCTTGTAACGCTGATCCTGCCGCCTTCTCGACTGTTTTCCTGGTGGTGCATGCTGTGGGGGTAGTCTGCCTCCTCTCTGCACTAGAAGCTCTGAAGAAATCTCCAGTGGGTCGACGGAATCTTCCCCCTGCAACCGCAGGCACCAAAGAACTGCATCACCGGTCCTCTGGGTCTCCTCTCAGCATGACAAGCGAGGTCCCTTGAACTCAGCAACTCTGTCCAAGTGACTCCCACAGTCCAGTGACTCTTCAGTCCAAGTTTGTTGGAGGTAAGTCCTTGCCTCCCCACGCTAGACTGCATTGCTGGGAACCGCGTGTTTTGCAGCTACTCCGGCTCCTGTGCACTCTTCCAGGATTTCCTTTGTGCACAGCCAAGCCTGGGTCCCCGGCACTCTAACCTGCAGTGCATGACCTCCTGAGTTGTCCTCCAGCGTCGTGGGACCCTCTTTTGTGACTTCGGGTGAGCTCCGGTTCACTCCACTTTGTAGTGCCTGTTCCGGCACTTCTGCAGGTGCTGCTTGCTTCTGAGAGTGCTCCTGGTCTTGCTGGGCACCCCCTCTGTCCCCTCACACAATTGGCGACATCCTGATCCCTCCTGGGCCACAGCAGCATCCAAAAACCCTAACCGCGACCCTTGCAGCTAGCAAGGCTTGTTTGCGGTCTTTCTGCACGGAAACACATCCGCACGACTCTTCATGACGTGGGACATCCATCCTCCAAAGGGGAAGTTTCTAGCCCTTGTCGTTCTTGCAGAATCCACAGCTTCTACCATCCAGTGGCAGCTTCTTTGCACCCACAGCTGGCATTTCCTGGGCATCTGCCGACTCCCGACTTGATCGTGACTCTTGGACTTGGTCCCCTTGTTCCACAGGTACTCTTGTCAGGAAATCCATCGTTGTTGCATTGCTGGTGTTGGTCTTCCTTGCAGAATTCCCCTATCACGACTTCTGTGCTCTTTGGGGAACTTAGGTGCACTTTGCACCCACTTTTCAGGGTCTTGGGGTGGGCTATTGTTCTAACCCTCACTGTTTCCTTACAGTCCCAGCGACCCTCTACAAGGTCACATAGGTTTGGGGTCCATTCGTGGTTCGCATTCCACTTCTAGAGTATATGGTTTGTGTTGCCCCTATCCCTATGTGCCCCCATTGCATTGTATTGTGACTATACATTGTTTGCACTGTTTTCTATTGCTATTACTGCATATTTTGGTATTGTGTACATATATCTTGTGTATATTTGCTATCCTCATACTGAGGGTACTCACTGAGATACTTTGGCATATTGTCATAAAAATAAAGTACCTTTATTTTTAGTATATCTGTGTATTGTGTTTTCTCATGATATTGTGCATATGACACTAGTGGTACTGTAGGAGCTTCACTCGTCTCCTAGTTCAGCCTAAGCTGCTCTGCTAAGCTACCTTTTCTATCAGCCTAAGCTGCTAGACACTCCTCTACACGAATAAGGGATACCTGGGCCTGGTGCAAGGTGTAAGTACCCCTTGGTACCCACTACAAGCCAGTCCAGCCTCCTACATTGGTTGTGCAGCGGTGGGATAAGTACTTGCAACTACTTACCACTTTGTCATATTGTACTTTTCATAAGAGAAAAATATACAAAACAAGTTCAGTGTATGTACACCTAACCAAAAAGTTTTGCTTTTCTTCTCTTACTCTTTTGCTAAGTGCTGAAAAGTACCTCCAAAACTTTCAAAAAGTTCTTTAAAAGTTTTTAAAAATTTTTTTTCCTGTTCTTTAAAAAGTTCTGAAACTTTTTCTTTATTTTTCTGTCCCTTAAACCTTTTCTATAATGTCTGGTACAGGCCAAACTGTTGATCTGACCAAACTTGCTTATGATCACCTTAGCTGGAAAGGAGCAAGGAGTCTCTGCATTGAAAGAGGTTTAGGGGTAGGGAAGAATCCCTCTAGAGAACTGTTAGTTAACATGCTCATTGAACAAGATAAGACCTTAGTTGGCACTTCTGGTGAGAGATTAGCTGATGGTTCCCACTCTGATTCTGGGGCACCCCTAGTAAAGGAGTTAGAAGGGAACCTTCCCAACCTGCCCATTAGCAGACCACCTAGCAGGGTTGGTACTGATGTGAGTTCTCATCATAGTATAGAGGTAACTCCTTTAGGCCAGGTTGTTAGAGTGCCATCTGTTAGGGACAGGTCTCCCTCTGTTCATTCTCACATTCTTCTGTGTCAAAGCATGCCCATCCCACCCTCCCTGAAGACAGAGTGTTAGAAAGGAGCTCAATAGATTGAGAGTGGAAGAATCCAGGCTGAAGCTCAAGAAGCAACAGCTGGATTTAGATAGACAAGCATTTGACTTAGAAAAAGAAAGACAGAGGTTGGGGTTTGGACCCCATGGTGGCAGCAGCAGTATTACAGATAGTAATCCTGTAAAAGAGCAAGATTCTAGGAATCTGCACAAGATAGTTCCCCCTTACAAGGAGGGGGATGACATTAACAAGTGGTTTGCTGCACTTGAGAGGGCCTGTAATGTACAGGAGGTCCCTCAAAGGCAGTGGGCTGCTATCCTATGGCTATCTTTCAGTGGAAAGGGTAGGGATAGGCTCCTTACTGTTAAGGAAAGTGATGCCAATGATTTTACAGTTCTTAAGAATGCACTCCTTGATGGTTATGGCTTAACCACTGAACAGTACAGGATCAAGTTCAGAGAAACCAAAAAGGAGTCTTCACAAGACTGGGTAGACTTTGTTGACCATTCAGTGAAGGCCTTGGAGGGGTAGTTACATGGCAGTAAAGTTTCTGACTATGAAAGCCTGTATAACTTAATCCTGAGAGAGCATATTCTTAATAATTGTGTGTCTGATTTGTTACACCAGTACCTGGTAGACTCTGATCTGACCTCTCCCAAGAATTGGGAAAGAAGGCAGACAAATGGGTCAGAACAAGGGTGAACAGAAAAGTTCATACAGGGGGTGACAAGGATGGCAAGAAGAAGGATGGTAAGTCTTCTGACAAGGGTGGGGACAAATCTAAAAATGAGTCTTCATCAGGCCCACAAAAACACTCTGGTGGGGGTGGTGGGCCCAAATCCTCTTCAAATCAAAACAAAGAAAAGAAACCATGGCGCTATTTATGTAAAATAAAAGGCCATTGGACAACTGACCCCAGTTGCCCAAAGAAAAGCACCAAGCCTCCTACCACTACAACCCCTGCTGCTACACCTAGTGCCCCTAGTAATAGCAGTGGTGGTGGGAGCAAACCTACTAATAGTCAATCCAAGGGAGTAGCTGGGCTCACTTTTGGTAATTTAGTTGGGGTTGGTCTGGTTAGGGAGACCACAGAGGCTGTGTTAGTCTCTGAGGGGGCCATTGATTTGGCCACCTTGGTTGCTTGTCCCCATAATATAGATAAGTACAAGCAACTTCCCCTAATAAATGGTGTTGAGGTCCAGTCCTACAGGGACACAGATGCCAGTGTTACAATGATAATAGAGAAACTGGTCCACCCTGAACAACACCTACTTGGTCACCAATACCAAGTGACTGATGCTCATAACAACACTCTTAGCCACCCCATGGCTGTTGTGAATCTCAACTGGTGGGGGGGGGGTTACTGGTCCAAAGAAAGTTGTGGTTGCCTCAGATTTACCTGTAGACTGTCTACTAGGGAACGATTTAGAGACATCAGCTTGGGCAGAAGTGGAGTTGGTGGCTCATGCAGCAATGCTGGGCATTCCAGAGCATATTTTTGCTTTAACCAGGGCTCAGGCCAAAAAGCAAAAAGGACAGGGTGACTTGGATCCTGGAAGAATGGACCAAGTGCTCCCTAAAGCTAGGGTTAGTAAAGGTAAAACACTACCTACTATCCCTCCCTCTACAGTGGATTCAACTTCTGAGGAAGAAGAATTTCCACCCTGTGCAGAACCTACACCAGAGGAGCTGGAAGCAGACACTGCTGAGCTTTTGGGTGAAGGGGGCCTGCCAGGGAGGAGCTGAGTGTGGCACAGCATACCTGTCCCACACTAAAGGGTCTAAGGCAGCAAGCTGTCAAACAAGCAAATGGGGATGTCAGTGACTCTCACAGAGTTTCCTGGGAGGACAACCTCTTGTATTCTGAAGCAAGGGATCCAAAACCTGGAGCTGCCAGGAGATTGGTGATTCCTCAGGAATACAGAAAGTTCCTCCTAACTCTAGCCCACGACATTCCCTTAGCTGGACATTTGGGGAAAATGAAAACCTGGGATAGGCTTGTCCCCTTGTTTCATTGGCCTAGAATGTCAGAGGACACAAAGGAATTTTGTAAGTCCTGTGAAACCTGTCAAGCCAGTGGCAAAACAGGTGGCACTCCAAAGGCACCCCTTATTCCACTGCCTGTGGTTGGGGTTCCCTTTGAAAGGGTAGGGGTTGACATAGTTGGCCCTCTTGACCCTCCTACTGCTTCAGGCAATAGGTTTATCTTGGTGGTAGTGGACCATGCCACCAGATATCCTGAAGCAATTCCTCTAAGGACCACTACAGCTCCTGCAGTGGCAAAGGCCCTCCTGGGAATCTTTTCCAGGGTGGGCTTCCCAAAAGAGGTAGTATCAGACAGGGGAAGCAATTTCATGTCTGCTTACTTAAAGGCCATGTGGAAGGAATGTGGTGTGACATACAAGTTCACCACACCCTATCATCCACAAACAAATGGACTGGTTGAGAGGTTTAATAAAACTCTCAAAGGAATGATAATGGGACTCCCTGAAAAACTCCGCAGGAGATGGGATGTCCTGTTACCTTGCCTCCTTTTTGCTTACAGGGAGGTACCCCAGAAAGGAGTGGGCTTCAGCCCCTTTGAACTCCTATTTGGACACCCTGTAAGAGGTCCTCTAACACTTGTAAAGGAGGGTTGGGAACAACCTTTAAAAACTCCTAAGCAAGACATAGTGGACTATGTACTTGGCCTAAGATCTAGGATGGCTGAGTACATGAAAAAGGCCAGTAAAAACCTTCAGGCCAGCCAAGAGCTCCAAAAGCAATGGCATGACCAGAAGGCTGTTCTGAAACAGTACCAACCAGGGCAGAAAGTGTGGGTCTTGGAGCCTGTGGCCCCAAGAGCACTCCAAGACAAATGGAGTGGACCCCACATTATTGTTCAGAAAAAGGGTGAAGTCACCTACTTATTTGACTTAGGCACTGCCAGGAGTCCCCTTAGGGTGCTCCATGTCAATCGCCTGAAACCCTACTATGACAGGGCTGATCTCACCCTGCTCATGGCAACAGATGAAGGACAGGAAGAAGAGAGTGACCCTCTCCCTGATCTCTTCTCTTCCACAGAACAAGATGCTCTAGTGGAAGGTGTAGTTCTAGCAGATTGTCTTACTGCTGAGCAGAAAGACCACTGCATAAATCTCCTGGGTCAGTTTTCTGAACTCTTTTCTACTGTGCCAGGCACCACTTCTTGGTGTGAGCACACTATAGATACTGGAGACAGCTTGCCTGTCAAAAGTAAGATCTATAGGCAGCCTGACCATGTCAGGGACTGTATAAAACAAGAAGTTCAGAAAATGCTTGAACTGGGAGTGGTTGAGCACTCTGAAAGTCCATGGGCCTCTCCTGTGGTACTTGTACCAAAACCTCATTCCAAAGATGGAAAGAAGGAAATGAGATTTTGTGTAGACTATAGAGGTCTCAACCAAGTAACCAACACTGATGCTCACCCTATACCCATATAATAGATACACTGGCATCTGCCAAGTATCTAAGCACCTTTGATTTGACTGCAGGGTATTGGCAGATCAAGTTATCAGAGGATGCTAAAGCAAAAAATGCATTTTCAACCATTGGAGGCCACTACCAATTCACAGTAATGCCTTTTGGGTTGAAAAATGCACCTGCCACTTTTCAGAGGTTGTTAAATACAGTCCTGCAAGGGTTGGAGGCTTTTAGTGCAGCATATCTAGATGATATAGCTGTCTTTAGCTCCACCTGGGATGATCACCTGGTCCACCTGTGGAAAGTTTTGGAGGCCCTGCAAAAGGCAGGCCTCACTATCAAGGCTTCAAAGTGCCAGATAGGGCAGGGGAAAGTGGTTTATCTGGGACACCTTGTAGGTGGAGAACAGATTGCACCACTTCAGGGGAAAATCCAAACTATTATAGATTGGGTTCCCCCTACAACTCAAACTCAAGTGAGAGCCTTCTTAGGCCTCACTGGGTATTACAGGAGGTTCATAAAGAACTATGGCTCCATTGCAGCCCCTCTTAATGACCTCACATCTAAGAAAATGCCTAAAAAGGTATTATGGACAGCAAACTGTCAGAAAGCTTTTGAGGAGCTGAAGCAGGCCATGTGCTCTGCACCTGTCCTGAAAAGCCCCTGTTACTCCAAAAAATTAATTGTCCAAACTGATGCATCTGAATTAGGGGTAGGGGCAGTCTTATCACAACTTAATTCTGAGGGCCAGGATCAACCTGTTGCTTTTATCAGCAGGAGGTTGAGCCATAGAGAAAAGCGTTGGTCTGCCATAGAGAGGGAGGCCTTTGCTGTGGTCTGGGCACTGAAGAAATTGAGGCCATACCTGTTTGGCACTCACTTCATTGTTCAGACAGACCACAAACCTCTACTTTGGCTAAAACAAATGAAAGGTGAAAACCCTAAATTGTTGAGGTGGTACATATCCCTACAGGGAATGGACTATACAGTGGAACATAGACCTGGGAGTACCCACTCCAATGCAGATGGACTCTCCAGATATTTCCACTTAGTCAATGAAGACTCATCAGGTCATGGCTAGTCTTATTGTCCTTCGTTTGGGGGGGGGGAGGTTGTGTAGGAAAGTACCATCTTGCCTGGCATGTTACCCCCATATTTCACTGTATATATGTTGTTTTAGTTGTATGTGTCACTGGGACCCTGCCAGCCAGGGCCCCAGTGCTCATAAGTGTGCCCTGTATGTGTTACCTGTGTTATGACTAACTGTCTCACTGAGGCTCTGCTATCCAGAACCTCAGTGGTTATGCTCTCTCATTTTCTTTCCAAATTGTCACTAACAGGCTAGTGACCAATTTCACCAATTTACATTGGCATACTGGAACACCCTTATAATTCCCTAGTATATGGTACTGAGGTACCCAGGGTATTGGGGTTCCAGGAGATCCCTATGGGCTGCAGCATTTCTTTTGCCACCCATAGGGAGCTCTGACAATTCTTACACAGGCCTGCCCTTGCAGCCTGAGTGAAATAACGTCCATGTTATTTCACAGACATTTACCACTGCACTTAAGTAACTTATAAGTCACCTATATGTCTAACCTTTACCTGGTAAAGGTTGGGTGCTAAGTTACTTAGTGTGTGGGCACCCTGGCACTAGCCAAGGTGCTCCCACATTGTCCAGGGCAAATTCCCCGGACTTTGTGAGTGCGGGACACCATTACACGCGTGCACTATACATCTGTCACGATGTTCGGAGTTACAAATGTGACACTATACATATGTCACGACATATGTATAGCGTCACAATTGTAACTCCGAACATGGCCATGTAACATGTCTAAGACCATTCTGGCATTGGGGAGACAATTCCATGATCCCCCGAGTCTCTAGCTCAGACCCGGGTACTGCCAAACTACCTTTCCCGGGGTTTCAGTGCAGCTGCTGCTGCTGCCAACCCTTCAGACAGGTTTCTGCCCTCCCGGGGTCCAGCCAGGCTTGGCCCAGGAAGGCAGAACAAAGGACTTCCTCAGAGAGAGGGTGTTACACCCTCTCCCTTTGGAAAAAGGTGTCAAGGCTGGGGAGGAGTAGCCTCCCCCAGCCTCTGGAAATGCTTTGATGGACACAGATGGTACCCATCTCTGCATAAGCCAGTCTACACCGGTTCAGGGATCCCCCAGCCCTGGTCTGGAGCGAAACTGGACAAAGGAAAGGGGAGTGACCACTCCCCTGACCTGCACCTCCCCTGGGAGGTGCCCAGAGCTCCTCCAGTGTGCTCCAGACCTCTGCCATCTTGGAAACAGAGGTGCTGCTGGCACACTGGACTGCTCTGAGTGGCCAGTGCCAGCAGGTGACGTCAGAGACTCCTTCTGATAGGCTCCTCCAGGTGTTGCTAGCCTATCCTCTCTCCTAAGTAGCCAAACCTCCTTTTCTGGCTATTTAGGGTCTCTGCTTTGGGGAATTCTTTAGATAACGAATGCAAGAGCTCATCAGAGTTCCTCTGCATCTCTCTCTTCACCTTCTGCTACGGAATCGACTGCTGACCGTGCTGGAAGCCTGCAAAACTGCAACAAAGTAGCAAAGACGATTACTGCGACCTTGTAACGCTGATCCTGCCGCCTTCTCGACTGTTTTCCTGGTGGTGCATGCTGTGGGGGTAGTCTGCCTCCTGTCTGCACTAGAAGCTCTGAAGAAATCTCCTGTGGGTCGACGGAATCTTCCCACTGCAACCGCAGGCACCAAAGAACTGCATCACCGGTCCTCTGGGTCTCCTCTCAGCACGACAAGTGAGGTCCCTTGAACTCAGCAACTCTGTCCAAGTGACTCCCACAGTCCAGTGACTCTTCAGTCCAAGTTTGGTGGAGGTAAGTCCTTGCCTCCCCACGCTAGATTGCATTGCTGGGAACCGCGTGTTTTGCAGCTACTCCGGCTCCTGTGAACTCTTCCAGGGTTTCCTTTGTGCACAGCCAAGCCTGGGTCCCCGTGCACGACCTCCTGAGTTGTCCTCCGGCATCGTGGGACCCTCTTTTGTGACTTCGGGTGAGCTCCGGTTCACTCCACTTTGCAGTGCCTGTTCCGGCACTTCTGCGGGTGCTGCTTGCTTCTGAGAGGGCTCCTTGTCTTGCTGGGCGCCCCCTCTGTCCCCTCACGCAATTGGCGACATCCTGATCCCTCCTGGGCCACAGCAGCATCCAAAAACCCTAACCGCAACCCTTGCAGCTAGCAAGGCTTCTTTGCGGTCTTTCTGCACGAAAACACCCCTGCACGACTCTTCACGACGTGGGACATCCATCCTCCAAAGGGGAAGTTTCTAGCCCTTGTCGTTCTTGCAGAATCCACAGCTTCTACCATCCGGTGGCAGCTTCTTTGCACCCACAGCTGGCATTTCCTGGGCATCTGCCCACTCCCGACTTGATCGTGACACTTGGACTTGGTCCCCTTGTTCCACAGGTACTCTCGTCAGGAAATCCATCGTTGTTGCATTGCTGGTGTTGGTCTTCCTTGCAGAATTCCCCTATCACGACTTCTGTGCTCTTTGGGGAACTTAGGTGCATTTTGCACCCACTTTTCAGGGTCTTGGGGTGGGCTATTGTTCTCACCCTCACTGTTTCCTTACAGTCCCAGCGACCCTCTACAAGGTCACATAGGTTTGGGGTCCATTCGTGGTTCGCATTCCACTTCTAGAGTATATGGTTTGTGTTGCCCCTATCCCTATGTGCCCCCATTGCATTCTATTGTGACTATACATTGCTTGCACTGTTTTCTATTGCTATTACTGCATATTTTGGTATTGTGTACATATATCTTGTGTATATTTGCTATCCTCATACTGAGGGTACTCACTGAGATACTTTGGCATATTGTCATAAAAATAAAGTACCTTTATTTTTAGTATATCTGTGTATTGTGTTTTCTTATGATATTGTGCATATGACACTAGTGGTACTGTAGGAGCTTCACTCGTCTCCTAGTTCAGCCTAAGCTGCTCTGCTAAGCTACCTTTTCTATCAGCCTAAGCTGCTAGACACCCCTCTACACTAATAAGGGATACCTGGGCCTGGTGCAAGGTGTAAGTACCCCTTGGTACCCACTACAAGCCAGTCCAGCCTCCTACAACAAGGTTATAGGTAAGGCAAAAAAAGTAGATTGCTTACAAAGGGAATAGATTAATATATTTCAAAAAATCTGTTCTGAATTTGTCCAGAAGGAAGGATTAACTGCTTTAAAGAAATGGCTACTGACAAAGCAAATAATTTGCTGTTTTACTTGCGAGTTATGACTTAAACAGATATGATGAATATGATATCACATGACTAGAGGGTAGTGAGAGAGTGATGGGGAGCTTGTTTGGCAAGACTGAATTAAATCAGAAGAAAGTAGTAGTGATGCAAGAAATTGCACAAGAATAAGGTATAGGAGAGTAAATGGCATGCACATATAAATAAATAACCTTATTCTATTGGAAAACAATACTATTCATATGAAGGATGCTAAAGAAGGTTTGGTTGGTTCTAGAACTTTCAATTAAGACCCTAAACTGCATGTGACCCTTAGTTACTTTCTTGAAACTATATTTGGCTGTGTAGGATCTAACACTGTACATTGGTAACTTGTCTCAAAGCAATACAGATTGAGACGTTGGTCCTTATTTGTGGAGGGCCAATGTTACTGTCCTTAAGCTGGGGCATTCAGTATTGGAGGATTAGGGTTGGTACTGTGTCATTTAGACCATCATTGCATTTTCTTGTAGTTACCTTTAAAGAGAGGGTGTGTTTATTACAAAGTCATTATTCTGTGATGAAGAATAAATATCTAACTTGTAGGCATTGGGCAGTTGGTAGCCGGAAACACTGGTTCCTCAGTTACATGACTGAAATAATCACCACAGGCTTAGAAACTACAAAAAGACTAAACTCTGTAATTGCAAGAGCTCTGTTGATAATGACATGGCACAATCAAAACAGAGGAGTATGAAGGATGGCATAAAAGGCTTCAAACTGAAACCCACTGATCCTCAATGAACTGAAATATAATGGATGATTGAACATAGGAGACTGTAAGTGTGTCACTTTGACTGCAAATTTATTGTTTTGTGTAAGGTAGCAATGTGTAGTCAATACTTAGACGCTCATTATGACCCTTGCGTGGTAATTTGGGGAAAGGTACTGCCAACAGGCTGGCGGTACCTTTCCCCAAATTATGACATTGGCGGTTTAGCTCAAGCTAAATTGCCAATGTACCACTCTGTCCGCGAGGGTGGTAATGGCCGCAGGGCTGGAGACTTCGGTCTCCAGCCTGGCAGCCATCACAATCCCACCCTCAGTCAAGTGTACCGCCACGAAAACCATGGTGGTAGGCACTACCAGTGCCAGGGAGTTCCTTCCCTGGCACTGATAGTGGTCTCTCCTGCCCCCCTCCCCAGAGTCCTCCCCAACCCTCCCCTGCCTCTCCTGCCCCCACACATTTACATGTGCACACATACACTCATAGACACAAGCATACCCACATCCACCCACGCATGCACACATACATACCCACACACTGCAAAACACACCAACATACATTGTTGCACACACGCATTCACAACACACAACATACACGTACACTCACATTCAGTCATTCATGCACACCACAAAACCCCAACACACGCACACACCACCCCCACCCCTCTCTCCTGTCAGAGAACCCGACTTACCTGCTTGCAGGGGGTCCTCCGGCAGGAGATGGAATGCGGCGCTGCTGCCAGCAGCAGTGCCCGCCAGCAAACCATCTGCAGGCCGTATCATTGCTCATGACATGGTCAGCGGTGTTTTGCTGGCATGGCGCTGCTACTGACAGCAGTGCCACCTTACTGCCGTCCACGGTATTCCGCCAGCCTTCTGGCGGAATTCCGTCTATAGTCATAATGTGGGTGGGCGGCTGGTAGCCACGCTGACGGTACGTTGACTGCCATCGCCGTAGCAGGCAATATCGCCAATGTTGTAATGAGGGACTTAATGTCTCGATCTAGCATAATGTTGGAAAGAGGTAGATCTATGACAAGAGAGAGGATGAATGGTGCTGATTGCATTAAATGATAACAGAGACTAGCACTCAAATAAGGATTTGCAAATATGAAATATCTAATCAGAATTAAGGAAAGTTGCAATATGTGTTCTTTCTCTTGAACATCACACACTAAGGGCTTCACTATGAGTTTGGCATTCTGAAGGTAAAACCGCCATGTTGGCGGCAGCCAAAAGACCGCCAGGTGGTCGCCACCAAAAGACTGACATGTTGGCTGTCATCCAACCGCCGTAATAAGAGTCACACAGCTAAATCTGCCAAAAAACAACCAAAAAATCTGAAACCGTGAACACTACACCACATTGGATAGTTTGAATACCCCACACCTGGCACAAATTCACACACTCGACACACCTACATGCTGAATTACATAACATACCCCTACACATCCCACAATCCTTCGTAACCAGAACGCCACACACAACCACAGACAAAAAACATTTTATAGAGACACAAAAAGCAATAATAGGCATCCATACACATTTCACTGTGCACACATCCTATACCTGTACAAAATACACACCACAAAATTTACAACCGCATACAATGCACAACAGTCACCCACTCACATCACAGCACCCACACCTCATCTCTAATATTTTTGCATCCTTTTTTCACTACCTCATTGTCTTTACCACCACTACCATATCCCCACAAAAACAGAGACGTTTTAATGATGATGAGTTGAGAGTTATGGTGGATGAAGTTGTCAGGGTAGAGCCATACTTATTTGGAGCACAGGTCCAGCAAACATTAATAGCCAGGAAAATAGAGTTGTGGCAAAGGATAGTCGACAGGGTGAATGCTCTAGGCAGTTACCTACTGTTAGAAATGGGGTCTTTGGTTGGAAGTTAGGTTACCCCCTGTCCAAGAAAGGACCCTGTCTCTAGTCAGGGAATGTCACACACAATCCAAATTATCCTGTGCCCACCCTCTGGTAGCTTGGCACTGAGCAGTCAGGCTTAACTTAGAAGGCAATGTGTAAAGTATTTGTGCAACAGATCATGCAATAACACGGTACAAACACCATAAAAATACAGCACACAGGTTTAGAAAAATATTAAATGCAAATTAAAACAATCAAGATTTGATAAGTACACATTGAGACATCACTCTAGAAAATGATAATAAGAGTGCTAAGTTCTTAAAAGCAATTAGTGTCTCTTGCAAGCACAAAGTACCTGGTTTGTGTCTAAATTATCCACAAGGGACCGCAGAGGAGGAGATGCATGGAAAACGGGGAGGGGTGCGTCGGTTTCTTCGGGCACACACAGATGATGCATTGTTATTTTTCACACAGCCAGGGCCTTACTTCGACTTTGATCCTCTTTGGGTTGGGGGGTATTTGGATGCCCCGGGGACAATGCAGAGAAATCCTGAGTGTGCAGGACGAAGTCACCAGAGCTGCATCGATCTGGTGTGCGATCCAGGGAAATTTCTGTCACATGGCAGGTGCTGCCACGATTCTTCTTTCAGGAAGTCGGGCTGCGTCATTCTGGCTCAGCTATGCGTCGATCCAGTAGGCCGTGCATCGAAGTTCTGGTCGCAACACTGGTGCTGTGTCGATCTCCACTCAGGGAGCTAGGCTGCGTCGTTCCAGTTCGGCATACGGTGATTTTCTCACCGTAATGCAGGCTGTGCATCATTTATAGCAGGCTGAGTCAAAATTTCACCACACAAGGAGTTCTTTGCAGAGATGAAGTATTTTTGGCCCTGAGTCTTCAGGAAACAGGAGGCAAGCTCAATCCAAGCCCTTGGAGAGCACTTCTAAGCAGAGCCAGAGGGCAGCAAGACAACAGGGCAACAGCAGGGCAACAGCAGGGCAGCAGTCCTTCTCAGCAAAGCAGTCCAGCTGAGTCCTTTGGGCAGCCAGGCAGTTCTTCTTGACAGGATGCAGGTTCAGGTCCAGATGTGGCTTATTTGGTGGGTCCAGGGACCCAGTTTATATACCCAAAAATACCTTTGGAGTAGGGGAGACTTCAAAGAGTGGGTTTGAAGTGCACAAGGTCCCCTTTCAGTACAGGTCTGTCTGCCAGGGTTCCAGTAGGGGGTTTGGCAGTCCATTGTGTAAGGACAGGCCACTACCCTTTGAAATGTAAGTGTCAGTCCCTCCACAATTCCGGCCCAGGAAGGCCCATTCAGTATGCAGATAAGTGCAGGTGTGACTGAGTATCCTGTGTTTGTGGTTGTCTGGAAGAAATGCACAAGGTAGCTGTCAACCAGCCTAGCCCAGACATTGATTGGAGACAGGCTGTAAGGCACATATAGATTTTAAGCGCAGAGAAATGCTCACTTTCTAAAAGTACTATTTCTAAAATAGTAATATAAAGTCCAACCTCACCAATAAGCAGGACTTTCTATTACCATTCTGGCTATACTAAATATGACCTGGTTTCCCCTTTCTGATCAAAATCTACCACTCAAACAGTGTATAAGGGTAGCCCTAATGCTATCATATGAAAGGAGCAGGCCTCGTAGCAGTGGAAAATGAACCTAGGAGTTTTCCACTTCCCGGACATATACACCATACATGTACATGTCCTGACTTTTACCTGCTTTATCAGTTACCTAGGGCCTACCCTAGGAGTGACTTGTAAGTACAAAAAGGGTAGTTTCAGGATTGGCAAGTACTTTTAAATGCCAAGTCAAAGAGCAAGTGAAACTGCACACACAGCCCTTGCAATGGCAGACCTGAGACATGGTTAAGGGGCTAGTTATGTGGGTGGCACAACCAGTGCTGCAGGCCCACTAGTACCATTTGTGTACAGGCCCTGGGCACATGTAGTGCACTTCACTAGGGACTTAAAAGTAAATCAACTATGCCAATTGGGAATGAACCAATGTTACCATGTTTAAGGGAGAAAGCATGTGCACTTTAGCACTGGTTAGCAGTGGTAAAGTGTGCAGAGTCCTACAACCAGTAGAAACAGTGTCAGAAATGTGGAGGGAGGCAGGCAAAAAGTTAGGGGATGACCACCCTAATGCAGGCAGGTCTAACACATACCCTACCTTTCAAATTACCATATCCCATGAAACAGACAGAGGTCAGTACTGATCTCCCCAATTATGAAACCTACCACTCACCATGGACAGGTATCTATAGGCTTGTCAATCACCTATGTCAGTGTTCAGACACACACACATTGGTCTGCAATGAGAAAACACACTGACAACTACACACGTTAGTTCACATACAACACTAGCTATAATGATGATAGAGGGTCTAGATACCGCATTATGACATGTGTTAAACACAAATGGACACTCGCATGGCTCCATTTAAGCCACCTCCAATAGCAAACAGTTTTTTTTGTGGAAAAGAAAACTTCCATCCCACTGTCCTGACAGTCTGGGCATACAACTCACACACCAAAAATGTCATGCTAAACACTACCTGGTTTAATCCATGTCCACTTTTCATGTCAGTCTGCAAACCCCATCTGGGTGTGCCACGGTCTGAGATTGCCAAATGAGGATGAGCCAAACAGCCAATCTGCAAATCTGTGATTGACAAAGATAAGGTTTATTCCAGAGTCGAACACATACATCAGATTGTCAATTCATAAGTACAAATGTGTCTTAGAGTGTGAATTTTCTAAACAATAGACTATATACATAAACACTCTGTATACAACTCCAAGTAAGTATCTGCTAGGCATATCTGAGTCATGGGCTTTGGAACCACATAGGACCTCACTGATGGTGGCTCAAAGAACATTACATACCATGCATAACCTCAAAAATACCCCATGGAATCTCTATTGTAACATCACATCACGCACCTTGAGTCATTTGAAGTACTGATTGATGACATCTGCCCTCATGTCTCAAGCTTCATCCTCAAAATGCTCATCCTCACTTGGCAAATCTGCATTTCCACCCACAAGATCTGCTGCCTCTCCCTCATCTGGTATGAATGGTATCCGACGTCTCAGGGCAATGTTGTTGAGCAGGCAACAATTATTTATCATGCCTTGTAGGATGAGTAGAGGAGGGTTCCTCCAGACTTGTCTATGCTGAAATCTTTCCTTCAGGAACCCAAAAGTTTGCTCCACGACATGCCTTGTCCTTCTTGTGGGCCTCATGAAAGCGGACTTCCCCTGGCTTGGTTGGGTACCTCACTGGTGTCAATAACCAAGGGTGGTTTAGGTAACCAGAGTCCCCTGTAAGGTATAGTTACACCAATCCAAACTTTATTCTGGTAGCAGGAAAATAAGTGCAGACACACATGACATATATGACTTACTAACCAGCCAGGCCCTCTCTGTGTATAGTTGTGTCATCTGCAGTGGCATATCGCTGTTCCACATGATGAAGGAATCATGGATTGATCCAGGATACTTTGCACAGACTTGTGAAATGTATAGGTCAGACAAACAGGCCACTTGGACGTTTATGGAGTGGAAGTTTTTCCTGTTCCTATATACCTATTCATTAGCACTTGGGGGAACCATGGCTACATGGTTGCCATCTATGGCTCCCACCACATGTGGAAAATGTCCCAGCACATATAAATCTGCCTTCACATGGGCCAAAAACTCATGTTAGGAAAATCTGATATAGCTGTCCAGGAGTTTTAATAATGCAGAGTACAGCCTTCAAAACCAGACTAAACATAGGCTGAGATATTCCTGCAGTTAAGGCCACTATATTCTGAAAAGACTCAGGAAGTGCAGCTCTGACATGACTTGAATGATGGGAGGTATGCTATTGGGATTGTGAATGGCATACATCAGATCTGGCTCCAACTGACGACGTAGATCCATAATTATATGCCTCTCTAGGCTATATATTTGGATAATATGTCACTCCTCCATGGTCTGCAGGTCTGCTAGTGGACGATACACTGGAGGTTGTCTTGCTCTTCTCAGGCCAGGGTAACTATGTTGGACAACACCAGAATGTATGTGAATGACTATCTATGCGTCTAAATCATGTCACGTGAAACAGTGAATATGTGGTATTCAGCTAGGCTAGGCAAAATATGAAAGTTTACTGTATTCAGATTCCCTAAACCCTCTCGTATTCTTTAAATGGTGATACATGTCACTGACAGTAAAACTTACATCAACCTAGTTGACATGTGACACATATTTTTTGCACCTATACTATGTTCAGATTGCCATTATTATGGTGACAACTCTGTTTCATGTACATATCCCAAAATACCTTGTTTTCACTTCCTCCACTAATGACATGCACATTGATACTTGTAAACAGAAAGCAAGCACTTCACACATTATCATAGATATGAGTTTGTGGTATATGACACACCTTTCATTACTTCATTGTACACATGAGCCCTAAAATAACAGCTGCCTGACCTACTGTACTGGACATCAGGGAGTGACCTGACCCCGCCGGCTGATGTCATCATGGTGGTAGGTGGTTACAACTGCGGTGGACATTGCTATTGGAACACATTGCTGCCTTTGGCAGACTTGGGCCAATGGCGATGTCCACCGGTGGTGACAGTCCTGTATGTGGGAGATGTGGCCGCCATCTTCTGCAGAATCCCTAACTTGACTCCTTGCACTCCTGCCAGCAAGACTCCATGACCTGAGCTGCTGTGTACTGCCTCTGGTAGCAATCATGCCACGTCCTGCAGGTGATAGGGCCCCTGCCTTCTCTCCAGAAGAGCTGGACAAGCTTGTGGCAGAGGTCCTTCCCCTGTACGGACAGCTATATGGTGCACCAGAGGAGCAGGTGAGTCCAATGCAGTACCAATGGGTGAAAGGTAGAGTGTATGATGATGTAGATGAAATGTGCAGGGATTAAGGATTGAGCTATTATGTGTGGGTAGATGGACGTGCACATGTGCATAGGAAGATTATTACCACTGATACATAGTAGGCAGTGTGTGATGTATGTACCCTGATCCACAAGCATTCATTACAGCATTAATGTTGGTATGACAAATAGTTGATGAGTTTTACTATTTTAAGGACATTCTAGTGGTCTGGTCATACGTTTCTAGCCAACACCTGGTACTGGTTTTGCATGTTGTATGCCTGACTTCACTTCACACATGGCCTGATTGCAGATGGTAACTGGAAAAAAGAGTGTCCCTTGTCAGATTCTATGTACAACATGGAGTCCGACAAGGTAAAAAAATGTCTTACTATTCATGAGGTTTCAAATGAGTGTCTACTTATTGTGAGGCTGTGATCTCAATCTAACATTTCATATCCCTCACTTGCTACACGTACTTAGACCTGTTAGGAGGTGTCCCCATTGGTAAATGAGGACTATACATTGGCGCCTGTAATGTTTCATCAGAATGGACATCCTGCATGTTGGATACATCAGTGGTTTAACTAGACTCCTAGTACAACCCATACCATTGATATGAGAGCTCAGTATATTAGTACAATGTACATGTTCTTTGGATGGAAAGTGGTTACACTGCAATTTCCTAATCCAATGTGCTGTAAGCATGCTAAATAGGCCACAACATCTTATTAATAGGCACAATCTACACAGGGTTCTATCAACATTATGTGTACATTGTTAGGTTCTGCCATTTATCAACATTGTGAAGAAACAACAAAATACTTACCTTTCCTATTGTGGATATGTTTAAAAGGTTTATTGTATGGAAACCCATTGTTTGTACTGACTGAATTGTGTTGCAGATGTGGTAGTTCACCTTCACATGTAGGTAGAATTATATGTGTAATCAGTCATTTGGCTTGCTTCAAGTTGCATGTCTCTATCATGGTAACCTCTGAAGTGGTTTAAGGCATTGTAATTTTCCTATGCAGATATAAGATTACCCATGTCTGAAGTGTGGATAGTGATGTTGCCACTTAAATAATGGGCTATTGATGTTGCCACTCATCATGATTAGTTGAACTGTATGTGGCCTTAATGCACGTGACAGGTACCCATTGTATTTGAGGTGTTGTTATGCTACCTGTGGTTGTCTGTGAGTAAATCCTGAGGGCTAAGTAGGCCCTCATAAGTGTACAAGACTTTGTTTTCAGGTGGATAATAATTAAGATGAGTAGGTCCACAAAGTCTGTATAATATTTTTCTACAACACTATTGGTGCATGTGTTGGTGACATGGATTTACACTCCAAGTTTGGAAATGCCAAATAGAGAAGGTACATGTGAGCAATTTCAATTCTGAAGGTTGTAAACACTGTGACAGGAAATGTTTTTGGCTTGTTTGCAGCATGCTCTCTTGCGTTAAGCATTTGATGGGGTTCCTTTCCTGGAACATGACATCAGGTCATGTTATGAGTATGTGTAGGTTTGGTGCCTGTATTATGTGGAAAGCAATGTTACCACTATTTCCCATCTCTTGGTTCTTGTTTTACAATGTTTGCTGTGGATAGGGACCTAAAATCATATTGCCAAGTCAGCTTGTGATGGCATGGTTAGTGTGATAGCTGTACTGACAGAATGGTATTGTTGTTGTGAGATAGGTGGCTTATGTGATGGGTGACATAGTTGTTATATAGGGGAGGGATTGTATGTTGTTGTGCCATGATGTTGGCACCAACCTGCTTCTACCTGGGGGTATAATACACCTAGATGTAATGTTTGTGATATGTATAGGTTGATGTAAGTATGATAAGAATGTGATGACCCTACCTCACTTTGTTTTCCAGCATCAGCAGGCGAAGGAGATGGGGCACAGCCGAGTGGGGAAGCTGCTGACCACAGGACCTCAAGTGATGGTACCCCTGGCACCAAGGGACCCAGTGGCCTGAAGGGACTGGGAAGTACCATGGGGGTGACCAGATCCACCTCATCATCTTCTGAATTCTCCTCCAATGGCCACTCCCTGGCACTGGGAGACCCATCTGGGACCAGCCCTGCACCATCTCTGTCTGCCACCCCCTTTCTACCACTGCCCTCCCTGTAGCTCCCCACCTAGTTGACCGTGCCCACTCACCCAAGAGTGTGGATGTCTCCTTTACACAGGCACATCTACCCCAGACCCTTTTAGCCCTGCTGCCCTCAGTGAGGAGCCTATTGATCTCCTGAGGTCCATCTCTCCTGAGTCAACCATCGTGAATGCCATCCAGGGACTGGCAACTCAAATCCAACAGAGTTACACGTTCCTGGAGGGCATTCAAAGTGCATTGGCTGGCCTACATATATCCTGTCAGGCTCTGGCCTCCACACTGGTGGCAGCCAGTCACTCTGTCTACTGTCCCCCCACCACCTTCCTGTTCCCTCCCAATCCCAAACCCCTCTTCCCAGATCCAGCCATTAGCACCACAAGACACACCACCAGCATGCACACAAGCAACATTCAGATGCACACAGCAACAGTCACAACCTGCCCTGACACCCCCACCACCCCCAGCCTCACAGACAGCACACCTGACATACCTAGAGACACCACACCAACATTCACTGACCCAGCCACTAACCACAGACAGTACCAAGGCAGACACTCAGATATCCACCCCATCCCTACACCCGCAGATACCACAATTACTGACACTTCTGCATGCAGCACATCCACACCTACAGTCACCACCCCAACAGTCACCCACTCACCACGACAACCGCCAGCACCTCCATTCCCCTCATCCCAAGACACATAAATGTTCTCACTCACCCACCCAACAGACACCCACTCCCCACAAGCATACCTCCCGCAAACATGTACCCAAGACAGCCACACCAACAATTGAGACAACCACTCCCTCTCCCTCCACACCCAAACTGTTTTGCTATGACCAACCCCAATGTGTTTAAGAAAGCTTTCCTTTCGGAGTTTGCCCTTTTACCTACTCCTCTCACCCCTGTGAGACCCCTAAAGTTAAGCCCCCCTCCCCAAGTCTGTCCCTTCCACCTCAAAGGCCTCTCCTACCCACTGCAAGTAGCCATGCCTTTACCCTGCTAAGAAGTCTACCCCTCCTAAGAAAAGCCAACCCTTCCCAAAGCCTAACCCCCAAACCAAATCCCATAGGACCCTCTCCGAAGCCTAAACCCAACCGCCCTCCCTCTGCTATCAGATAATCCCTGAAGTGCCTGACTGTCCCCTTGATGCCCCTACCTGTGGAGGTTACATGGCAGTCAGGAGTCATGTTCCTGGCACCCATATGTGCATTGTGTGCACCAAAACTTTGAACTGGCCTATGGCCTTTGACTTTTACATTGAACATTGCTAACCAACCAGTTGTTGATTTTGAGGTTACATCTTGTCATGCATTTCTTTTCCTAGGGTAGATTTGATCCTGGCTGACATTGGTTGTTTGACAGTATTTGTGTGTGTGGTGCTTGTGCTACCTGAATTGTTTGGGCAATATGTGAGGTTGTGTGCAGTGGTTTTGTCTCCCAGTGATAGGGTGTGTGTTGTGTGATGGACATGTGTCTGTTCGAAACATGTTGTTGTCATGGTATTGAGTGGTGTTTGTGATGACATGTTTGTTGCTGTGTTGTATGGCTTTGTGTGCTTTGACTGTGTGTGTGTTCAGTGCATGATATGATAGATACGATGTGCTGTGTGTGATGTGTACCTCGATTGATAAGTTGCATAGTTGTGTGATTGTGTGTTTGTTCCCAGTTGGTTGTAGGTTGTGTTGTATGGGTGATGTGTCCCTGGGTAGTGTCTATTGTAAGTGCCTGCCAATGTATTGACAGTCATACGGTTGTGGTGCTGTTGTGACATGTTTTATGGTATTGTGTGTGACTGGGCCTGTGCTGTGTTTCTGTGCATAAGTGTGTGTTTTTGATGAATGTTTGTGTGTGCCTGAGTGGCTGTATGTGAATGTGTGTTTCAGTGTATAGTTACTTGTGAGTGTCGCACTCGCACTCCCAATGGTATGTTGTCTGAGTGTCCAAACATTGACAATATACAATAGTGACAGGTAAGTTGTGTACTTACGGTTGCTGTCAGAAGCGAAGATTCCGAAGTCCTTGGGCGAGCAGGAGCAGCAGGATGACTTTTAGTTGTGGTTCCATGGTGGCTCCTGAAGGTGAAGGCACTATTGAGCGAAGAAGGAAGTTTGCAGAATGTGCTGAGAATGAGTACTAGTGGACCGGATGATTTCAAGAGTTTCCATCCACTATATTTTGCTATCTTGATTAAGCAATTGAGGTATAGCTCATGGAACGTAGTATGCAGGTCAACTCTAGATATATATAGAACAGTCACTGCATAAACAAAGATGATTCACAAAGCCATGTACATGTATAATATAAACTTACACATTCAAATGGCTTAATTTGTTCATTTAAAAAAAAAAAAATGAATTAACAATTTAAACCTATTTTCTTGCATGTGAAATAACACCAGTATATTTGCTACCATAAGTTGGTAGTGGGTCTTATACGGCAGGGTAGGACTTGAATGATTGTACTTGTTCACACCATTGTGAATTTGTGAATGTTTATAGTCACATTATTTTTCTTGGCCCTGTCCTACCATAGACATCATCAAGAGATGTAGTCTTATCAAGGGAAAAGGTACATTTATTTTTGGCTAGGAAATGGACAAGGAAAACTCTTAACTTTGTAAGAGTGTGTATGTCTGCAAACAAAACATAATTTCCCTGAAGAAGAAAAAGGTACAGGTACAGTTTCACTTGCTTGGCAATATTATCATCCACAAATATAAGTGTGTTTATTTGCTCATCAGAAAACAATATTCACAAATTAAATGCACAGTTCAAAACTGTCTCAAGTGTAGCTTTGTATGAGGATGTGCGGAAATCTATAAATTTCCACGTTTTTGTCAATGGGCTACCCAATGTCTAATTGTTCTTTCAAAAATAAAAAAACTTTTAAATGAAGTCTAAGGTAAAACACAATTCACGCTATACACAAAACATTAACTCTGTAACACTGAAAAGGTACAGTTCACAATTTATAAAATTGTCATGAGCATTGCAATGTTTTTAATCTGTTATCCACAAACTAAAAGGCTCACAATTGTTTCTCTTAGGAAACAATGAACCAATGTTATCCTGAGCAAATAGATATGACTACTAGCTATCCATCCAAAAGTAGTGATGCCATCTATCCTGTACAACAATCATGACACTGATTTTAAATCACAATAAAAGGACTCAAATCCTTTCCCATTGGAAGCAACACATGAATTTTATTCTCTGTGATGGGAGCTGAAGACTAAATTAGCCAGCAAAACTGAGTTATCTTACTGCCTCTTGTTGACGTTCAGGTTTCAATAATAATGTGATTTTAGGTTTATTAGTAAGCATTGGCAAAGCCAATAGTCTCATCTGTTAGCTTTGTAAATGAGGACCTATTGGACTTTCCAGTGTTTTTTGGCAGATGTGGTATAACATTGGCAAAAATAAAGGTTATTGCCGATGATAAACAGCATGAGCAAGAAAATAAAGCATGATGATGTTTACATATATGTTGGATTTTGCCCTTTTGCAGGGTCATCCCCAATCTTTTTGCCTCCTGCCTCCCATTTTTTCTGACCTGTTTCTGTTGGCTTTTGAAGTCTGAGCACTTTACCACTGCTAACCAGTTCTAAAGTGCATATGCTCTGTGTAAATTGTATGGATGAGGTGCCAGGGCCTATAAATCAAATGCTACTAGTGGGCCTGCAGCACTGGTTGTGCCGCTCACATAAGTAGCTCTTTAAACATGTCTCAGACCTGCCATTGCAGTGTCTGTGTGTGCAGTTTTTATCTTGTAAATTCGACTTGGCAAGTGTACCCACTTGCCAGGCCTAAACCTTCCCATTTCTTACATGTCAGACACCCCTAAGGTAGGTCCTAGGTAGCCCCAAGGGCAGAGTGCAGTGTATGGTTAAGGTAGGACATATAGGCCCTCATTACAACCCTGGCGGTCAGAGTCCGCCAGGGCTGTTTCGTCAGAAGCACCGCCAACAGGCTGGCGGTGCTTCCCATGGAATTACGACCGCAGCAGAAGCACCGCGGTCGTCACTGCCGGGACCGACGTTTTCCTGCCACTTTGGTCCCGGCGGTTGTAATCCCCCAAGGCAGCGCTGCTAGCATCCCTGCCCAGGGGATTACGAGTCCCCATCCCGCCAGCCTTTTCATGGCGGTCTGAACCGCCATGAAAGTCTGGCTGAAAGGGGAGTCATGGGCCCCTAGGGTCCCCTGCACTACCCATGCCCTGCCATGGCTCCATGGAGCTTTTCCCTGTCTGCATAGCAGACAGTGAAAAGCACAATGGGTGCAACTGCACCCATCGCACCGCTGCAACACCGCCGGCTCCATTTGGAGCCGGCTCCCGTGTTGCGGCCGACATCCCCGCTGGGCCGGCGGGCGGAAATTAGGGATCTCGAAATGGCCACCGCCGCGGATACAACTTGGCGGGCGGCAAGGTAATGAGGGCCATAGTAATGTGTCTTATATGTCCTAACAGTGAAATATTGATGAAATCGTTTTTCACTGCTGCAAGGCCTGTCCCTCTCATAGGTTAACATGGGCACTCCCTTTAAATCTGATTAAAGTGTAGATTCCCCCTCAGTGCATGTCACAGCATGTGGCCCGGCCCCTTTTGTTAAAAAACTATAATATCCATGGTTTATTGTTGTTTTATGGTAAATGGTTTGCAGCTGCTGCTGCTGGCAGTGTCCTGTACGCTTGTGACGTGCTGGCGGTGGAAGCAGCCAGGAACCATCCCCTCCCAGACGACCACCTTGCTGAAACAGGTACTTGCCACCAACTTACCAGGCCTAAACCTTCCCTTTTCTTACATGTAAGACACCCCTAAGGTAGACCCTAGGTAGCCCCAGGGGCAGGGTGCAGTGCAAGGTAGGACATATAATAATGTGTTTTACATTTCCTGACATTGAAATACTTCTAAATTCGGTTTAGACTGTTGCAAGGCCTATCACTCTCATAGGTTAACATGGGGGCTGCCTTTAAATATGAGTAAGATGTATATTCCCTTTGTGAGCGGATAGACATGTGGAGTTTGGGGTCTCTGAGCTCACAATTTAAAAATACATCTTTTAGTAAAGTTGATTTTAAGATTGTGTGTTTGAAAATGCCACTTTTAGAAAGTGAGCATTTTCTTGCTTATACCATTTCTGTGACTCTGCCTGTTCGTGGTTGCCCTGTGTGGGTCAGTTTGACAGTTTGACAGTTGGGCTGGTTGCACCTCACCCTAGACAGTGACACAAAGGGAGCTGGGGTGCAGTCTGCATTTCCTGATGAGCCATCTGTGCTAGGAGGGAGAGGAGGAGTGGTCACTCACACCTGAAAAGGCTGAGCCTGCCCTCACACAATGCAGTCTCCAACCCCCTGGTGAGTGACTGGGGCCTGGCCTGGGCAAGACAGGATTTCATATTCAAGAGAGACTTTGCTTTCAAGTAGGCCTACTTCAAAGGAGAAAATGGGTATAAGAAGTGCACCCAAAACCACAGACTTTAGAACATTTCTGGAAACTAAGAGGAACCTCTACCAGGAGAAGAGCTGAAGAGCTGAGGAAGAAGAGCTGCCCTGCCTGTTACTGTGCTTTGTGGAGCTATCCTGCAGTTGCTGCTTCTGCCAGAGTAGGAGGGCAAAGACTGGACTTTGTGTGCCCTCCATCTTGTGAAGATCTCCAAGGGCTTGATTTAGAACTTGCTTCCTGTTTGAAGTCTCAGGGGCAGCAAAGATTTCTCTCTGCCAGCACCTGGAGTCTCTGGAGAGACTCCTACTCTGCCCTTTGGTGCCAATCTAGTTCCTGGGACCATGAAAGGAGAAGCTGGCAGCCTAAGAGGAAGAAATCCACACACAGACCGCAGTGCGGGGAAAAGATCGACGCAACTCCGATCTGCAGCTGGGAAATCGACTAGCTGCTGGATTTGCGGCTGAAAATTGACGCTCGCCTGCAATGCGACCGAAGAATTGACACACGGAGCTGGAGAAACGACATGCAGCATTGCTGATGGAGGCTGGTGAGATCGCAACCCGCAGTGTGTGGTTTTCTGATCATCGTGCGGCTGGATTTCCACCGCATGTACCGCTGGCTGTGTAAAAACAACGCAAGGCCTGCACGTACCCGAGAGTGCTGCCTGGATCGACACATCGCTCTCCTGCAGAGAGAAGAAACAACACGCCCTGACCCGATGAAAGGAGAAATGGCACTAGGTCTTGCTCGAGATTGAAATCGACGCATCACCAGCCCTTTTTGACACACACTCGTCCATGCAGGGTTATTTTTGATGCACCCAAGGTACATTTTCATGCTAACTGTTAGTGTGTGTTTAAAACTACATGAAGAGACTCTTTTTGCTTTTTAATTGATAACTTGACTTGTGTATTGTGGATTTTTGTGGTTTTGGTCTTGTTTTGTTTAGATAAATATTCTCTATTTTTCTAAACCTGTGTTGTGTCATTTTGTAGTGTTTACATTAAGTTACTGTGTGTGTTGGTACAAATACTTTACACCTAGCACTCTGAAGTTAAGCCGACTGCTCGTGCCAAGCTACCAAGGGGATAAGCAGGGGTTAGCTGAGGATGATTCTCTTTTACCCTGACTAGAGTGAGGGTCTTTGCTTGTACTGGGGTAACCTGACTGCCAACCAAAGACCCCATTTCTAAAAATATACATGCATCACCACATATGCACAACTATGTGTCATGATGCTATGGTGGCAGCTGCTTGATTACATATACTCATACACACATTTCACCACACATTCTTACCTTATGATACAGCAGCCACTTTTTTTTTATTTATCATTTCAAGATTGCAGACTCACTTTGAGAATAAAAGGTATGTGAAAGTCCCTTTTTTATAAAGTCTTAAAAAATTAAAAAAGGGATAGGTGGGGAACAAGAGAGGAGCATCGAGGGGGAAAGGCAACTGTTAATGGTGAGCAGAAAGGGCCACACAAGCAACAGAGAGTTTTATAAATTGAAACTGAGCAGAAAGGGAAAGTGTGGACAACAAAAAAGCTGGGTGGTGGCAGTGCCATACCGAGAGCATGGAGGGGAGGGGTGTGAAGGTGGAAGCAGGGCACTGAAGGGGAACAGAAGCAAGAAAAAGCACATGCACTCCCATGGACTGCTAAAAGAAAAGAAAAAAGTGGTTCCTTGAATATGAGCCGTTGATAGATACAAGTCAATTAGTGAAAGGATGAAAAAAACTCTGTGCTCCAGGAGTGGTATGAACACAAGAAGAGGAAGAAAAGTCAGTAAATAAGTTGCAAGCACATACATTTGACAAGAACACTAACCAATGGTAATCTTGTCACTGACCCAAAACCCACTAAGTATTGGCATTGTCCACAAAAGGTATTTTGAAAGTAGACAGCTGACACTGTCTGTAGGCGAGACCTACAAAATGCATCTTTTCATTCCAGGATCAATGGATCTGTATCCATGAGTAGTATTTGCTGCAACAAATATGCCTTAAAAGGAGACAATGTGCCCTATGCTGAAGTCCTGGATCTTCCTCGAATGCAATCCAGTTGGGCGTTGGAGCCCTGCATGGATGAGAAGAGCAGAAAATCCTAAGGTTTGTTGTGTGGGCACTTCTCTTTGCACCCAGAATAAAATGTTGATGATGTTGGTGCGTTGTGCAGAGAAGATTTTCTCCCCATTCAGGATCAAAAACCACAAATGCGCTGGTGAAATACCATCACTATTTTTACCAGCAGATGTCGACTAGATCTTTGGACTTGATGAAGAGTGTAGTAGTCAGAATCATTCAATCACAAATCAATAACATTATACCATAAACAATTCTAGACACCATCAACAAGTTAACACTAAATCAAACTCCAAATTAAATAAAGTTTCAAAGCTTTATTACAAACCCAAAATCAATGTGATGTATATGGTGCACAAAATTAAGTTATAATCATACATGAAAACCATTGGTTACCTAAAACGTCTGAAAAGATGTAACCTACTAAACATCAATACTGTTAGACACTTCAAAAATAATACGGATTATAAACAGCACAATATGCACATTATTATCAGATTTCAAAGCAGATGATGGTGACATCAGTGAATCATCAAAATACAGTTTAACATTCAGATTTCAAGGCTGGGCCATTCCTATCACTACCACAAATTCAGACTTGCATGTTTGGAAACGGGCAAACACATGCGGACAAAAGCAAAAAGAAAACAGAAAGACAAAATAATTTGGGAAAATCATCTAACTAGGGCAATTCACTATAAAAATACTCTTGTGTAATCATCTAAACTGAAAAGGAAACAAAGACCACATTTATTTATACCTCTTCTCATTGGACAGCAGTTATACTTTGTCAGGCATAACGGTCACTTTCTTCCAGCATCAATTGACAATAGCATCAGGGCAGTGAAGAACAAGGGCTGCACATAGGACAGATCAGCAGTTCACAATTAGTTGGACCTATTAGTACTGAACCACATAGCAAAATAGAGCAATTAAATCTAAGATGAGAAAACTCATCAGGGTACTTAAAGAAACAGTGGGTGACAGCAGACTTAAGATAGAACTAAATGGACTCTGCCAGAATTCTGGACAGCTTCGAGGCAGGAGTGAAGTACTCCAAGATTCAAAGTCTCTCACTAATTAAAATAACCACAATCTTCTTGATTGGTCCTTAAGGTGGGCGCACTTCAGATGTCAGATTCAGTGTCTAATGGCTGTTGATGGCACCATCAAATCTGCAACTATTCTAGATTTTCTCAATAAAAGTGCATTGTAATTTCCATGATTTCATGCAATTCCTGCCAAATATTACATTATCTAATTGTTTGCAACATCAGAATCCACTCTTACGGTACACACAATGAACTAATATATTTTCATGGGAATCATACGTTTCCTGTCTTGTTCAACAGCTAAAACAAGTAATGCAGTTGGTTAATAACAAACATGTTCCTTGCCTTCAATACAATAGGACATTCAACTTCACATCAGCAACCTAGGAAAAGAATTCAGGGCAAACGGAACACAATAAACAAGTGATTTGTCATTACTGCTGCAAAATGAAACTTTCAAGCCTAGTCAAGCTAAGAGAAGTCTCAATACACATTAATAAAACTATTGCACACCTTACAAGTCAAATCAAATATGCAAAGCAAATTATTTAATCACAAACATTATTTATGACATGTTAGAGCTTTTTTAAACATGCATTTCTTTTTCTGCACAAATGTAACTTGCATTAATAAAATCCATTTAATTCAGTTAATTCAGTATAAGTACATTTAATTCATATTCATTTAATATTTTCATTCTAATGTTCATCTTAACAAAAACAGTCTTTACATTACCACATTTTTAGTACTTCATTTAATATATATGCAAAATATCTTTCCTGTTAAAGTGTAGTGCTCAATACAAATGGCGGTCACATAGGCCACCATAATTAAAACGTGCACGTTTTACAACGTGTGTTATTTTCTCTGTTAGGCTTTATATGTAGGTTAATTAGTCACCATATACTAACTTATATTCCTCTAATATATTAATACATTTTAATCTCTCTCAATGACAGACATTTGATCACACTGTATGGGATGGAGTCTAATAGCTTCCAGTGAGGTACTGTGGGTAAAGGCCACAGAGCTTAATTTTGTTTGTTTCAGCAGAGTGGTAGGATATACATCCCATCGCTGTAATTGGATGTACTTTCCAATTCAATTCCCAGTTTGTGTTTTAAAGTTGCCTAAAATAATGCAAAGTAGCACTATGTGTCAAGAGACTATACCATGAGTGGCACAGGTGCTTCTCACATCTGTGAAACTTTGTTCCTACAGCAGTCATACAAAACTTAGGATCTCCAGAACAAAAACTAAAAAACTAAGGCAGAAGGAATCTTGCTAGATAAAGAAATGGACTGCAGGGCATTTATGATAAAGAAATATCCAGAGAGTCACAATTTTCCAAGTGGTTACTGTAAAGCAGAAACCTGACACCAAAATCGAATAACTAAATTTGCTAAGGTATTTACCAGCTTTGATAAAGCACTGTATATTACCTAGTTATCCATGTTTATATGTCTTCATTCGTGTAGGTGAAATTTTAATTGATTTATTCACTTTTTCATCTCCTGATTTCACATACATTGTTGCGTACATGACAGATACATTTGCACTGCCTATTTCAGCACTTCTGATTTAATATTTTTCACTCCCTGGAAATGTTTTCTTACGGCCTAAGCTACGAGGGCACATATTACGATAACGGGGACACTTTCCCTGTTTGTGCCACAGTGCACCTTAGACCGGTGCGCTGGGTGCAAACAGGGAAGGTGTATTACAGAATGTTCTGCTCCCAGGACAGCTGTAAACTTGTGCTGCCCTGAGGGCAGCACATTCAAAAGAAATAAAGAGCAGCTGTTTTAAAGCCCCACCAAGTTTCACAGTGCAGTGACTGCACCCACCTGCAAGGAGATGTCTAGGGGCTCCCTGGGGCCTCCTTTTGCCCCTTGAGAGGACTGCCTTTATGAGGTGCACTGAAAGTGCACCTCTTTTTTGTTGCCCACTTTCAGCGGGCCTCCTAGAGGCATGTTTGCCTCTGCATCCCTGTCCGTAATATGGCTCGGCAGCAGAGACAATGTGATTCCCTCATTTGCATTAGCCCACTCCCACACGCAAATGAGGGAAGGTTGTTTTGAGCCAGAGCTGCTGCTGCATATGCGCCAGTGCTATCATTATTACGGATGGGGCCACAGAAATGTCCGTGGCCCCTTCTGTTATACCAAAGGAAGGGCAAACAAAGTGGACGCACACACCCATTGTGCCCCCAGGGCACTTTCGGTAATTTACCCAGGTCTCAGTTGAAGCGCCTCAGACTCAAGCCAGTGAGGTGACAGCAACACACTTTTTGCAATAAAAATGGCTTTGAACATCTGCACCAAAAGTCATTATTTCTCTTTTGGAAAAAATGTCCACAATAATGAGTGAAACCCAAAAATCCTTTCCTAGAAATAGTGGTACAGAGTAACAATATGTGTGAATAAGACTTTTTACTAATACTTTACTTAAAACTCCATCGTTATGCCCATTTTTGCATGTAAAGATGCATGTTGGTGCAAAAAGTGTTTTCATATTGCACGGTCCCAAATTCTTTTTCAGAATGATTTGCCCAGGTGTCTAAGTCTTGAAATTATATTATATTTGTTGCAGCGGTCTATGTTAAGTTATTATCTGCATACCATTCCAAGATTCCCCTTTATATTTTGATGCATATTGGATAACATTAAAATAATCTGCATATGTGAGGGCTTCACTCCACCAAGGGTTCTAAGAGGATGCAGCATGGAGATTTTAAACTTCCTTATCATGACATCTTAGGATTGCCATATTAAAAACACTAAACTGTTAGCTTGGTTCACCAATTTATCTAGTATTTCATTTAAAATGTTAGGCTCCTGTCAGAGCTTTAAATAGGTGAATCAGGTATAGGTAGGTTTCAGGGTTCTGAAAGAGCTAAATCCTTTGAACTTTAGGCTGGATTTGCTGTAATAGGCAATAGAAGTATGTGGAGAAGATGATAATGGATACACAGGAATAAAGAACAATTTGGTAATGTAGTTTTTCCCTGTTGGATCTGCAAATGTTGGAAACTAAGATGATACAGCTATGATGCACTTTTGAACTGAGCTAAACATAATGGGTTCCAGTCACTGTTATACGTTTCATCCTTGGCGTGGCCTCCCTTAACGTTTTGCCTCTGTTCCCCAGGTTATTGATGTGTGCTGGACTCTGATTTTGCTGTTTTTATTACTCTGGGCACTTTACCACTGCTAACCAGTGCTAAAGTGCAAGTGCTCCTGTTTAAAATGTGTATGTAATTGGTTCTCCATGATTGGCATATTTGTTTTACTGTTAAGTCCCTGGTAAAGTGCACTAGAGGTGCCCAGGGCCTGTAAACCAAATGTAACTAGTGGGCCTGCAGCACTGGTTGTGCCACCCACACAAGTAACCCTGTAATCATGTCTCAGACCTGCCACTGCAGTGTCTGTATTTTTACACTGTAAATTCGACTTGGCAAGTGTGCCCACTTGCCAGGCCTAAACCTTCCCTTTTCTTACATGTTAGGCACCCCTAAGGTAGGCCCTAGGTAGCCCCAAGGGCAGGGTGCAGTGTATGGATAAGGTAGGACATATAGTAATGTGGTTTATATGTCCTGACAGTGAAATACTGCCAATTTCGTTTTTCACTGTTGCAAGGCCTGTCTCTCTCATAGGATAATATGGGGGCTACCTTTAAATATGATTAAAGTGTAGATTCCCCTAGAGAGTAGATGGACATGTGGAGTTTGGGGTCCCTGAACTCATAATTTAAAAATACATCTTTTAGTAAAGTTGGTTTTGAGATTGTGTGTTTGAAAATGACACTTTTAGAAAGTGAGCATTTTCTTGCTTAAACCATTCTGTGACTCTGCCTTGTTTGTGGATTCCCTGTCTGGGTCAGTTTGACAGTTGGGTTGTTTTTCACCTCACACTAGGCAGTGACACAAAGGGAGCTGGGGTGTAACCTGCATTTCCTAATTCGCGATCTCTGCTAGGAGGGAGGGGTGGGGTGGTCACTCTCATCTGAAAGGACTGTGCCTGCCTCTGACAATGCAGACTCCAACCCCCTGGTGTGTGTCTGAGGCCTTGCCTGGGCAAGGCAGGATTTCACAAGTAGGTGTGAGTCCCCTTTGAAGAAAGGTGACTTCAAAGACTAAAATGGGTATAAGAAGGGCACCCAAATCTACAGACTTTAGAAACACTTCTGGAACCAAAAGGAACCTCTGCCTGGAGAAGAGCTGAATAGCTGAGGAAGAAGAGCTGCCCTGCCTGTGACTGTGCTTTGTGGAGCTATTCTGCAGTTGCTGCTTCTGCCAGAGTAAGAGGGCAAAGACTGGACTTTGTGTGCCTTCCATCTTGAGAAGAAATCTCCAAGGGCTTGATCTAGAGCTTGCCTCCTGTTGTTTGAAGTCTCAGGGACAGCAAAGACTTCTCTCTGACAGCACCTGGAGTCTCTGGAGACACTCCTACTCTGCCCTGTGGTGCCCATCCAGTTCCTGGACCCTGAAAGGAGAAGCTGGCAGCCTAAAGACAAGAAAATCGGCGCACAGAGCGCCGTGCGGGGAAAAGATTGGCGCAAATCCGATCTGCGGCTGAAAAAACGACGCACCGCCGGCTCTGCAGCTGAGAAACGACGCTCGCAGGAAACGCGACCGAAAAATTGACGCACGGAGCAGGAGAAACGACGCGCAGCATCGCTGACGGAGGCTGGGAGATCACAACCTGCGCTGCGGGATTTTCGGATCATCGTGCGGCTGGATTTTTGACTCAAGTACCGCCGTGCGGAGTTAGTTTTGGCGCACACCTGCCCGTGCTGGGTTATTTTTGATGCACACCAGGTACATTTTCACTCTAGCAGCGCTAGTGTGTTTTTAAAACTACTTAAAGACTCTTTTTGATTTTTAATTGATAACTTGACTTGTGTATGGTGGATTTTTGTCGTTTTGGTCTTGTTTTGTTTAGATAAATATTTCCTATTTTTCTAAACCTGTGTTGTGTCATTTTGTAGTGTTTTCATTAAGTTCCTGTGTGTGTTGGTACACCTAGCACTCTGAAGTTAAGCCTACTGCTCAGCCAAGCTACCAAGGGGGTAAGCAGGGGTTAGCTGAGGGTGATTCTCTTTTACCCTGACTAGAGTGAGGGTCCTTGCTTGAACAGGGGGTAACTTGACTGTCAACCAAAGACCCCATTTCTAACATTGGTGATCAGCAGTTGGGATTTGGACTTGTATTTGTACTTGACATACAGTAATTAAGTGTACACTACTGTTTGAGTTCAGACCACTCCGTGACCACATACTACTAGTCTTGTGATTTTTGTTGTTTTTCTATTTGGACTGTTTTTGCTTTGCATTCAGTTTCTTTTTTCGCTGATCCTGTGATTGACTTTTCTGAAACTTCATTTGAGAACTTGCTTTTCTGTTTTTGGAACTTTGCACTTTTTTAAACTTCTCATCATGTCTCAGTCTGGAGATGCCCTAGTTGGAGCTGCTTTTGATTTGGAGAAATTGGAGAGCTACACAGTGGCTCAGTTGAAACAGTTTTGTAGTAATGTTGGCTGTCCCATTATGAGATCATACAGGAAGGATGAGCTGCAAAAGGCGCTGAGGGCCTGGGTGACAGCCAAAGCAGCTGAGGGGCACACAGATGAGGAGCCAGAGGGGGAGAAGGAGTTGCAAGTCACTCACACTGATGTAGTGGGTGGGCCTGTTATGTCTCAGGAGAGAGTCTCCAGGGCAGGTAGCAGTGTGTCCTCCAAGGGTCTGACACCTGAAGAGTTACAGGACAAACAGGCAGAGAGGGAGTACCAATTGGAGCTGAAAAAGCTCAGTCTAGAGATGGAACAGAGAAGGCTGGCCATTGAGGAAAGGAAGTTAGCAATGGCTCATGAGCTCAGTTTAAAAGAGATAGATCAGAGGAGTCAGTCCAGTAGGGATGGTGGCAGCAATCCTACAGTGCAGCCTGAGAGAAGGGTACACATCCCAAAAGACGTTGTGAGGGATTATAGGAGGGAGGATGATATCTACTTGTGGTTCAAGGGTGATGAGTCAGCTCTCCACATGAACCTGGTCCCTGAAGCTCATTGGGGGGCAGCCTGTGGAAGCATTTTGAGGAAGAGGGGAGGGACACACTGACAGCCTTAGGGGATGCTCAGGGTCTCACCTACCCTGTCATGAAGGAGGCCTTACTCACCAGGTATGGTCTCACCCCTGAGCAGTACAAGGAGAAGTTTAGATCCTACAAGAGAAAGGAATCCCAAACATGGTTGGAATGTGTTGATTCTTTTTGCAGGTCACTGGATGGTTGGGTGAAGGGCAGTAAGGTAAACACGTATGAGGGGCTTTACAATTTAATTGCTTGGGAGCACTTGTACAGTTTATGTTTTCCAGAGCTGCGCCAGCACCTCATTGACAGCAAGCTGACTGACCCCAGGAAGCTTGCGCAGGAAGCCGACTGCTGGGAGAGCACCAGGGTCCAAAAGAGGTATGGGGGAGACCACGTCAAGGGTGGGCAGGGTCCCTCTCAGAAGAAAGGGGGGGTAATGGCAAACAGGGGGTGTTCTCTAAACGGCCCCAAAATGATTCCCAGGGTAAGGATTCCTAACCCCCCAGTGAAAAGAAGCCATGGATGTCCAAAGGGAAGCCAGTGGCAGGTGGTCCCCCACGTAAGTGTTATGCATGTGACCAGGTGGGTCATGTGAGGGGGGACCCCAAATGCCACAAAAGTACACCGACACCCACTGGTGCACCGTCCCAGGGTTTGGCCAGTGTAGCACTTGGGGAGGAGTTGGTTTCAGGTGGGTGGGAACCAGCAGAAATGACCCTTGTCTCACTAGGGGACAGTGAGATGGTCCAGAGAAACCTAGTGCCTGATAACACTAAGAAGTACAGGCAATGGGTGACCATCAATGGACAGAGGGTGGAGGCTCTGAGAGACACAGGAGCCAGTGTGACTACAGTGATGAGTCACCTGGTGTCTGAAGAGCAGATTGATCCCCAGGTACTTCACCAAGTAGTTGCGGTAGACAACTCTGAGTGCCTCTGCAGAGTGGCGCAGGTTCCCTTTGAATGGGGGGGGGGTCTCAGGTTCTTGGAAAGTAGCTGTGAGTCCAACCATGCCTGTTGATTGTTTGCTAGGTAACGACCTGGAGGATTCCCCTTGGAAGGAGGTGGAACACAGGTCTCACTTGGAGATGTTGGGTCTGCCTGGGTGTGTATGCATATCCACCCGGTCTATGGTATCCAATCAGTGTAGTCAATAGCCCCTGGAGTCTGAAACAGTGGCCCAGGGGACCGCCACGAAGAGGAAGGGCAGGGGGCTCGGGAAACCGGCCCCAGAGGTTCTCACAGTCCGGGAGGAGGTGGAGCCTGAGGGTGATGCCCCGGAACCTACAGAGGAGCAGGTGGCTCAACTGGGGGAGGTCCCTGAGCTGTCACAGTGGCAGCAGGAAGGGGGACCCACCAGGGAAGCATTCTGTACAGCGCAGCAGGAGTGCCCTACTCTTGAGGGGCTGCAGCAGCAGGCTGCAGCCCAGGTGGCTGGCGAGGCACCAGGCACTCACCTGATATAATGGGAGGATGGCCTCCTGTATAGTGAGCCTAAGGTTCCTGAGCCTGGGTCAGCTCATATGCTGGTGGTACCCCAGTGCTTCAGGGCCTTCCTACTGGGTTTGGCTCATGATGTGCCTTTGGCAGGACATCTAGGGCAGGACAAGACCAATAAGAGGCTTGTCTCACACTTCTACTGGCCCTTGATGCACAAGCAGTCAGCTGCTTATTGTAGGTCTTGTCAGACTCGCCAGGCAAGTAGCAAGAGTGGGGGGAAATGCAAAGCTCCCCTCCAACCTTTACCTATAGTCAGTACCCCCTTTGAACGGGTAGGAATTGACATTGTGGGGCCTCTGGACCCCAAGACAGCCATGGGCAACAGGTTCATCCTGGTCTTGGTGGACCATGCCACACGGTACCCAGAAGCCATTCCTCTAAGGACGGTCACTGCCCCCGTGGTGGAACGTGCCTTGATGGGAGTTTTTACCTGCATGGGGTTCCCCAAGGAAGTGGTATCTGATAGTGGTACAAACTTCATATCCACTTATATGAAGTCTCTGTGGAAGGTGTGTGGGGTAACCTACAAGTTCACCACACCTTACCACCCCCAAAGTATTGGTCTGGTTGAGAGATTCAACCGCACCTTGAAAGGCATGATTCAGGGCCTGTCAGAGCCCTTGAGGCGTAAGTGGGACATCCTCTTGCCATGCCTTCTGTTCGCTTACAGGGAGGTGCCTCAAAAGGGACTTGGCTTTAGCCCCTTTGAGCTCATCTATGGCCACCCTGTGAGGGGACCGCTCAGTCTCGTGAAGGAGGCTTTGGAGAAAGCTCCTAGTAAACCACCCCAGGATGTATTTAGCTACATGCTGGCACTAAGACAACAGACTGCCCGCTTCAGGAGTCTCACTCAGGAGAACCTGGAAGCAAGCTAGGAGGATATGAAACGGTGGTACGACCAGAATGCCACTCTGGTTGAGTTTCAGCCTGGACAAAAAGTGTGGGTCATGGCACCAGTGGAGCCTAGGGCTCTCCAGGATAAGTGGACTGGGCCTTTTGAGGTGGTGGAAGGAAAGAGTGAGGTCACCTATCTGGTAGACTTGCAATCCCCCAGGAACCCTTTGAGGGTCCTACATGTCAACTGCCTCAAACCACACTTTGAGCGAACTGAGCTATCCATGCTCCTAGCGACAGATGACGGGGTGGAGGAAGAGAGTGAGCCTCTTCCTGACCTCCTGTCTGCAGGAGAGAAAGATGGGTCTGTGGAGGGAGTGATCCTCTCCCCCTCCCTGACTGAGGAACAGCAGAGGGACTGTCGCCACGTGTTGGGACAGTTCGCCTCGCTGTTTTCCCTGATCCCAGGAGTCACACACCAGTGCACAAATGATGTGGACACTGGGGACAGTACACCTGTTAAACATAAGGTTTACAGGGTGACTGACAGGGTCAGGGCTTGCATTAAGGAGGAAGTCTCCAAAATGTTAACCCTAGGGGTTATTGAGCACTCCAGCAGTCCTTGTAACAGCCCAGTGGTATTGGTCCCAAAGGCTGCTGCTCCTGGTGCCACTCAGGAACTTAGGTTCTGTGTGGACTACCGGGGTCTCAATGAGGTCAGCAAGACTGACGCACACCCCATCCCCGAGCTGATGAGCTCATTGATCAGTTAGGAGTTGCCAAGTACCTCAGTACGTTTGATTTAACATCTGGGTACTGGCAGATTGCCTTAACTGAGGGGGCAAAGGAGAGGCCAGCATTCTCTACCCCAGATGGGCACTTCCACTTCAACGTGATGCCCTTTGGGATGAAGAATACCCCTGCCACCTTTCAGAGGTTGGTCAACCAGGGGTTGGCAGGACTGGATGAGTTCAGTGCTGCCTACCTGGATGACATTGCTGTGTTTAGTTCCACATAGGAGGAACACCTGCAACACCTCTGGAGAGTGTTAGAGTCCCTGCAGAAGGCAGGCCTCACTAATAAGGCGAGCAAGTGCCAAATAGGGTAGGGTTCTGTGGTGTACTTACGAAACCAGGTGGGGAGCGCCAAGGTGGCACCCCTAGAGCCGAAGATTGACAGGATTCTGGCTTGGGAGCCTCCCAAGTCCCAGACTGAAGTGACAGCCTTTTTAGGTCTCACAGGATATTACAGGAGGTTTGTTAAGGGATATGGTACCATTGTTACCCCCTTAACTGAGTTGACTTCTAAGAAGCAACCCAAGAAAGTGATCTGGACAGAGGCTTGCCAGAACACTTTTGATGCCCTGAAGGCTGCCATGTGCACAGTACCTGTGCTGAAGGCACCTGACTACTCCAAGGAGTTTGTTGTGCAAACAGACGCCTCAGAGCATGGTATTGGAGCAGTACTCTCACAGCTTAATGAAGAGGGCCTAGATCAACCCGTAGCCTTCATTAGCAGAAGTTACTACCCAGGGAACGCAGGTGGAGTGCCATAGAACGCTAAGCGTTTGCTGTGGTCTGGGCACTGAAGAAGCTAAGACCCTTCTTGTTTGGGACTCACTTCCGAGTTCAGATCGACCACAGGCCCCTCAGATGGTTAATGTAGATGAGGGGTGAGAATCCAAAACTGTTGAGGTGGTCCATTTTCCTACAGGGGATGAACTTTACGGTGGAACACCGTCCTGGTACAGAGCACACCAATGCTGATGGTCTGTCCAGGTTCTTCCTCCTTAGTGATGAGAACTCCCAGGAGGTTGGGTAGTTGCTCCCCACTTTTAGCTGGGGGGGACACGTGTTAGACTTTTCATCCTTGGCGTGGTCTCCCTTAACTTTTTGCCTCTGTTCCCCAGGTTATTGATGTGTGTTGGACTCTGATTTTGCTGTTTTTATTACTCTGGGCACTTTACCACTGCTAACCAGTGCTAAAGTGCAAGTGTTCCTGTTTAAAATGTGTATGTAATTGGTTCTCCATGATTGGCATATTTGTTATACTGTTAAGTCCCTAGTAAAGTGCACTAGAGGTGCCCAGGGCCTGTAAATCAAATTTTACTAGTGGGCCTGCAGCACTGGTTGTGCCACCCACACAAGTAACCCTGTAATCATGTCTCAGACCTGCCACTGCAGTGTCTGTGTGTGTATATTTTTACACTGTAAATTCGACTTGGCAAGTGTGCCCACTTGTCAGGCCTAAACCTTCCCTTTTCTTACATGTAAGGCACCCCTAAGGTAGGCCCTAGGTAGCCCCAAGTGCAGGGTGCAGTGTATGGATAAGGTAGGACATATAGTAATGTGGTTTATATGTCCTGACAGTGAAATACTACCAATTTAGTTTTTCACTGTTGCAAGGCCTGTCTCTCTCATAGGATAATATGGGGGTTACCTTTAAATATGATTAAAGTGTAGATTCCCCTAGAGAGTAGATGGACATGTGGAGTTTGGGGTCCCTGAACTCACAATTTAAAAATACATCTTTTAGTAAAGTTGGTTTTGAGATTGTGTGTTTGAAAATGACACTTTTAGAAAGTGAGCATTTTCTTGCTTAAACCATTCTGTGACTCTGCCTTATTTGTGGATTCCCTGTCTGGGTCATTTTGACAGTTGGGTTGTTTTTCACCTCACACTAGACAGTGACACAAAGGGAGCTGGTGTGTAGCCTGCATTTCCTAATTGGCCATCTCTGCTAGGAGGGAGGGGTGGAGTGGTCACTCTCATCTGAAAGGACTGTGCCTGCCTCTGACAATGCAGACTCCAACCCCCTGGTGTGTGTCTGAGGCCTTGCCTGGGCAAGGCAGGATTTCACAAGTAGGTGTGAGTCCCCTTTGAAGAAAGGTGACTTCAAAGACTAAAATGGGTATAAGAAGGGCACCCAAATCTACGGACTTTAGAAACACTTCTGGAACCAAGAGGAACCTCTGCCTGGAGAAGAGCTGAATAGCTGAGGAAGAAGAGCTGCCCTGCCTGTGACTGTGCTGTGCGGAGCTATCCTGCAGTTGCTGCTTCTGCCAGAGCAAGAGGGCAAAGACTGGAATTTGTGTGCCTTCCATCTTGAGAAGAAATCTCCAAGGGCTTGATCTAGAGCTTGCCTCCTGTTGTTTGAAGTCTCAGGGACAGCAAAGACTTCTCTCTGCCAGCACCTGGAGTCTCTGGAGACACTCCTACTCTGCCCTGTGGTGCCCATCCAGTTCCTGGGACTCTGAAAGGAGAAGCTGGCAGCCTAAAGATAAGAAAATCAACGCACAGAGCGCCGTGCGGGGAAAAGATTGACGCAAATCCGATCCGCGGCTGAAAAAACGACATGCCGCCGGCTCCGCAGCTGAGAAACGATGCTCGCAGGAAACGCGACCGAAAAATCGACGCACGGAGCAGGAGAAACAACGCGCAGCATCGCTGACGGAGGCTGGGAGATCACAACTGGCGCTGCGGGATTTTCGGATCATCGTGCGGCTGGATTTTTTAATCAAGTACCGCCGTGCTGAGTTATTTTTGATGCACACCTGCCCGTGCGGGGTTATTTTTGACGCACATCAGATACTTTTTCACTCTAGCAGCGCTAGTGTGTTTTTAAAACTACTTGAAGACTCTTTTTGATTTTTAATTGATAACTTGACTTGTGTATGGTGGATTGTTGTCGTTTTGGTCTTGTTTTGTTTAGATAAATATTTCCTATTTTTCTAAACCTGTGTTGTGTCATTTTGTAGTGTTTTCATTAAGTTACTGTGTGTGTTGGTACAAATGCTTTACACCTAGCACTCTGAAGTTAAGCCTACTGCTCTGCCAAGCTAACAAGGGGGTAAGCAGGGGTTAGCTGAGGGTGATTCTCTTTTACCCTGATTAGAGTGAGGGTCCTTGCTTGAACAGGGGGTAACCTGACTGTCAACCAAAGACCCCATTTCTAACAGTCACAAAGTAAGATATGCATTCACACTTGCAGAATTACGAGTTTCTGAAATTTATGAACATTCCCAGGATTATGCATGCAAAGCTTTGCCAGGTTCAGGGCTCCATGTGTATTCCTACGAAGGTCATGTGACATTCCAGCAGAATCCTATTTCAACTCTGCAAAGGGGAATGGAATCCCCTGTGCCAAACCACTTTTTTGTTTTTGTCCGCTGGGAAAGTATTATTCAAAAATGTCCATTTAGAGCAAATTTTTTACTTTTGTTGTATTTCTGGAATACTGCAGGTAAGAGGTGAGGTTTGCAGCTACTCCGGTGTACTCAAATAGGTAAACATTTAAGCAATCTGAAATGCAGCATGAATAATTTTTACAACAGAATAATGTAATGAAAGGGTACAATTGGCAATGCTTATTCTTCGAATACCTTTGCCTTACACCTGTTGCAAGTATGCAAGTTGCAAGTAAGGATTACTCTTGATAATTCAGAATTGACTCACCAGGCATTTCCAGTGAGTAGTTGTGCTTTATTCCAAATTTGGATGCTACTTACTAATGATTTTGCCCCACGACATGCTTACTCAAAACAAATTATTATGAACCACAAAATGTTTTCTATTAACATGCATTACTCCGTTCGATTCATGAGGCTCTTACACCTGCACCTCGAGTAAAGCGTATAAAGTGCTTTGCGAAACATACCTGCACATTCAGCAGAAAGTCCAATCTGGGACAGAGATATTACACAACTAGTAAAGAAATACATGAGACTTGACCCTTTTTACTTTTTCTCTGTAGGGAAAACTTTTCCCCATTGAGAGACCTTGCCAATATTTACACCTGTTTTAGGGAAGATCCTTCACGTTTCCCACCCACCCTTAAAACTAATTTACTACTTCCTCTCCTCATGAGCAATGCACCTCTGTTTAAGGGTGTGGAATCATTCTAGAGAGGTTTCTGACTACCCACAAAATGTGAATTTCTTCCATCTTATACAGTTGTATGCTTGAATTGAATGCCCATAACTTGCCCTTATGCGCAGAATTACTCACATGTAAAATGATACCACACAGATATAATATCATATGTGAGCATATCTGCTTACATGAGCACATTCCAATGTGTTGAACCCAATTCACAGAACATACACAGAAGGTACTCTTGTAGGTTTCTTTCATTGCTTGCAGTAGGTATCTAACTAGCATGTAATTTACAAAGGATTTCACAGCTCCTTTAGGCAATCTAGGTCTGTTGTAGATTACTAGGAATAGCTGTGAATTTATTCTGAGTTAATCTACATGATGTGCATTTATGCATGCAAAACGTAACACAAAATTGCAATTGCACTTTACACCTTTTTTCCTCTGCAAAAAAAGATTTTCCATCATACATATACCCTAATCATGAGTGAATCTCGAAACATATCCAGAGGGAGACTGCTCCTTGCAAGTTTCTGAGTACACACAAACTCAGACGTTTTTGTTTTTTCACCGACCTCCCAAAACACACCTGTCCTGAAATACCCTCTATCTGCGGCTGTGACAACATTTTCTCACATCTGTTAGACCCAAACAGTTCCTACATTATGTATGGCTAAATGGCCTCCAAAGTGTAAACTCATGTTTTGTGAATTCAGAATTTTAATTTTAACTCATACTAATTTAGGTGTGCAGATCTCTTTGTGAATTGGGCTCTGAATACCAATGGTAAATTTCCATTCGGAAATGCAGGTATTTTCACACCAAAGTGTTACTCATTGCTCAAACAGCTATGCATATTGAACACTGTGTATTCTATTGAACACTGTGTATTCGATCAGCAGATCATTTCAGTATGAGAAGGTATGTCTTATTATCCTTAGGATCTCTTGATGAGTGCTCACTCCATTGCCTATTTCTCAAGTATGTCGTCCCAGAATTCCACATTTATCACAGTTCTTGTGATCCCGTTTGGGCCGGAAACACACAATATGGCCTCCTTTGGGAATACCGGGCTCTTATAAACGGCAGCAGACAGCATAAATCACTGTTTCCTAACCCCTTCTGCTGTTGAATATATTAAAACTGGGTTGTGATTTTTAATCAATGATGAGCCCACCATAGTTCTTCTATTTAATGAATAATAATGTGAGACTGATGTAACATTTTTTTCCAAAGCACATTAGATGTCAAATATTTAAATCAATATGTATTATCAAATCAAATTGGTAATCTCTACAGCCCACTGGGATTAATTAAAAACTGAGGTGGCCTTGTCAGAGCTAAACCTTATGACCCCCCCTACATTACCATCAACATTACACATTTAGCTTCTACAATATTTTCATAAATGATAGTAGTTATGGAAAGTGATGAAACTAAATTATGCACTTTTCAAAAGACTTTAGTTTATTTTATTATGTAACATTACATACATTTAATGGAAACTTCAGTGTTGCCTGGCGATGTTGGAGTAGCTACACCGTGTGATTTAGGAAGAGGGTTATTGTGCATGGCACTACTTAAGAATACAAGTCAATGTCAGTGGCAGACAACAGAAGTGCAGACATTCTATGCCAGCTTCTTCTTAATTGTGAGATATTTATTACAGTTATAATGATGTGATCAAACACTCTGTGTTCTCGTCAACCTAATAGGGAATACAGCTAAAACCTTTTAGGGTAGACATAGGAAATCAGTTAGCACTCCTTTCAAGACTTTGACAGGGCTTGTGAAAAAGAAAGCTTGGAGTTCTAGTGAAAAATCATTCTGCTTATTACTATAAGGCACTGATGATACAGCTTGCAGATTCACAAAGGATCGTGAATTCACCAGTGTGGAATAATCCATAACCAAGATTGGTGGGATAGTAGTTATTTTAGAAAGTGGTATAATAGATTTGAGCTTTAGCCATTAATTTCTTATTGCAGTGACTGCTGTTGTTACATATTGGTATAATGCACCTGGGAGGAAGAGATGTTTTAATTCACTAGACAGAAAAAGGTGGCTATTGTGTGAGTACAAAATGCAGCCTCTCTCTGTCCGGACAGGTGGGATGAAGGGCAGATAAATTTAATTTCTCTGATGTAGACATTTCCACCTATGGGAGTACCGGGCAGAAACATCTGTGATGGATAGGCCAGAGCAAGGTGTTTTTCCATCATGGAAGGAGGCCTCTTTGGACTATTCTCCTGTGCTTTATGGTGTCCTCTAGGTACCTGGGACACTGCGGAAACTCTAGGAGGTCTTCCGGTAAACGTCCAAGTACTCTCCATTTTTAGTTCGGCAAAATGCTGGTCTAGACTATATAGGTAATGTTTACCCGCACTTCACCAGTACCCTAATATCATAAGGCTGGTATGGTGATGCCATTCAAATATTGTCCAATTCCACTAATAAAATCGGCATAATTAGACGGTACACTTACCTCCTGCTAGTCTGAGCAATACACAGCATGATAATGTAGATTTTCCTAGTAGTTTATGAAGGAAAGTCTTAATTTATTTAAAGACACAGAGGCGAGTATTATGCTTTCTTTTCTTGGCATAATTTAATAGGAGCAGCAGTCAAGATAACATGACAAATTACAAACCCCACTAGGCAAAGGTTACATTGCAAATGGGAAGAAAAACGTAGTATCAAGTGAATCACCACTCACAACAACATCTAAACTATATATCACCTAATTTGAAAGGCCTCTTTTCTTGTGAGAAAATTTAATAAGTATTCAACAGTTGTAAAATAGAGAACATAATATATAATGCCATAACGAGAGAAAAAAGTTCATGACAAAAGTTCATGAATCTGGGAAACAGAAAATTGGAGGAAGAAACAGTCGAAACTGGAATCCCATTTAGATCTGAAGTAGGAGAGGAGTTGCAGCCAAATCCAGAAGATGGTAAAGGAGCATTATGAGGTAGATGGTGAAGGAGTTGAAACCGCTGTCAGGGAGGGTAAAAACATGAAGTTTAAAAATGTTGTGGTGGGATAATATTCACCTCCATGTCTTTAATAAAATTAAGACTTTCCTTCATAAACTACTAGGGATATCTACATTTTATTTCAAGATCGGGGCTCATATTATGCTTGTTTAAAGCAAATTAATATGAGCTGAAGAAGCATTATGTGCAGGCTTACAATAAAACATTTTGAACACATAATCATTTGACCAATCAGCTGATCTGAAACCTGCTCAAAACGCTTTTGAAGCCATAGCTCACCTGGAAGAATGGGCACCAAAAATCGAAGTATCAATGCCTGCTAAATACATGATCCCTTTGAGCCAGTAGTAAGCGTGCGGGAAGAAACTGGGTTATAGGGTTTCCTAAAAGAAATGATAAGTTGGGACACTGAGGACATTCTTAGATCAGCAGTTTTTGTTCATAAACCTTTAGATATGGCCCCACCCCAAGTTTGGGATGGTCAGGAAAATAAGGGTAAAACACTGAGGTCTGGTAAGTTTTGGTACATCATTGAAATGCGAATAGAACACCTGTAGGAGTAAATTGACGAGATGAAATGTCTAATGCTCTAACATCTGAAAGTCTTTTAATAGAAATTAGGCATAACAACATAGTAAGCTTAGCATATAACATTTTTAGGGAAAAAAGGGTATTATTAGGCTATGATAAAAATAGTTTTAGAACATCATTTACATCCCATATGAAGCTGTATTTAGAAGCAGGGGAATTTCATAATTCTACTCCTTTCAACAGTCGCCAAATGAGTGGATGTTCCCCCACATGTTTTCTGTTGATATACGGATAGTTGGATGATATGGCTGACCTATACAAATTGATTGTGTGATAAGTCTTATCTTTGCTAACCTCTTCTGCTAGAAAACTGATAATGAATGTTACGTTCGCTGAAAAGGGATCAATGTATTTTCCCACACACCAGCCAGCCCATAAGGACCACGCTGATTTGTAAGCTTCTGTAGTTCCTGGAGCCCAGGACTGTTTGATAAAGTTTGCTGATTCTGGAAAAATGAGAAGGCAAAATTAGGAATTTCTGAGATCTTCCAAACTGTAAGGATATTGTCAGGTTGTGAGGGAGGCCCAGAGGGTCCAGTAGAAGGTTTGGGAAGGAAGGAAGTAGAAATGGGAAATCCATGGTCAATTCCAGAAAGGGTGGCAACCACACTTAAGATTGCCAGAATGGTGCTAGGAGTAGTAGGAGTGCCCGTTGTCATCTTACCTGTGCCAGGACTCTGTTGATCATGAGAAAAGGAGGAAAGGTCTAATTCACTGAAGCTGATCAGTCCTGTAAAAAGCATCAGAGACTAATACCAAGGTATCTGTACACCAACTGAAAAAATGAAGAAGCTTGGAGATGAAGCAGAAAACAATTAGATCTATTTGAAATGGACCTCATTTGTGCTGGACGGCCTTGAACACAGAGGGATAAAGTTTCCAGTAGCTGGAGTGTCAAAGATGACGAGAATCCCAGTCTGCCATGAATCTAGAATGCCTGGTAAATATTCTGCATAAACAGAAATGTTGTTTAGGAGAAAAAATATCCCCAAATCCTTTTCCTAGTTCTGCCAAAAGTTTGGATTTGGTGCCTCCTAGATGGATGATATAACTGACTGCTGAGATGTCCATTCTGAGAAGAATAGAATAGCGAATTCTGTTCTTTGCAAGGCTTCTGATTGCAAAGGAGCCTGCAAGCATCTCTAACCAATTAATGTGCAGTTTGGACTCCTCTAGTGACCATGTAACCCCATTCGAGATTGGTCCACAACGGGCGCCCCAACCTGTGCTGCTTGCATCTGATTATAACACATGACCTGGGCTGATGCAAAGACGGTTTTGCCGTTCCAGGCATCTAAATGGTCTATTCACCATTGTAACTCTATGCAGAACTCTTGATCTAGAAAGATGCTGTCTGAATAAGTGAGGCCTTTTTGCAATTGTCAATTTTTTTATTTCTGGAGGGCCCGATAACGCAAGGGACCTGGGAAAATGACTTGGATATAAGAAGATAGGATGATTACTATCCTTGCCAAAGACCCAGAGAGATCACAGAACTGTGGAGTGTCTAAAGAATCTCAGATTATATGGACTTTACCTTTGCTGAAGAAAGATGTAATGTGGTGGAGACTAAGTTTAAAAGGAAACCTAAGAATTCTATTTGTTGAGTGGAAGTCAGAGGAGATTTTTCCCTGTTGATTAGAAAACAGAGATCTGACAAGCGAGAACAAGTTAGTTGAATTTGATACCGAAGAGAGGGAAGATTTTGGCTCATGAGGAGGATGTTGTCCAGATAAATAATCAGTTTGACAGTTTGAGCTCTGAGAAAATCTACCACTGGTTTCATGAGTTTGGTAAAGCACCATGTTGCTGAAGAAAGACCACTAGGTAGAGAGGAAAAATGGAAGGTTTGATCTAACCATTGATATTGTAAGTACTTCTGGTAGTCTGGATGGATAGGAACAGTGATATACGTATCCTGTAAATCCAAACAAACCATCCAGTAATTCTGGAGTAGAGAGGTACTGAGATAAATAATCATTTTCATTTTGAAGTGTCAGTAAATTACAAAGTGATTGAAAGGTTTGAGGCTGATGACTGGTTGCATCTTTCGGTTTTTCTTTTGCACTAGAAAAATGGAAATCAGGAAACCCAAATGGATGGGATGACATAGGAGAATTGCTTCTTTTTTAAGAAGAGACTCAGGTGGTCATTCTGACCCTGGCGGTCTTTGACCGCCAGGGCGGAGGACCGCGGGAGCACCGCCGACAGGCCGGCGGTGCTCCAATGGGGATTCCGACCGCAGCGGTAAAGCCGCGGTCGGACCGGCACCACTGGCGGGGTCCCGCCAGTGTACCGCCGCCCCATTGAATCCTCCGCGGTGGCGCAGCTTGCTGCACCGCCGCGGGGATTCCGACCCCCCCTACCGCCATCCAGATCCCGGCGGTCGGACCGCCGAGATCCGGATGGCGGTAGGGGGGGTCGCGGGGCCCCTGGGGGCCCCTGCAGTGCCCATGCCACTGGCATGGGCATTGCAGGGGCCCCCGTAAGAGGGCCCCTACATGTATTTCACTGTCTGCTGCGCAGACAGTGAAATACGCGACGGGTGCAACTGCACCCGTCGCACAGCTTCCACTCCGCCGGCTCGATTCCGAGCCGGCTTCATCGTGGAAGCCTCTTTCCCGCTGGGCTGGCTGGCGGTCTGAAGGCGACCGCCCGCCAGCCCAGCGGGAAAGTCAGAATTACCGCCGCGGTCTTTCGACCGCGGAACGGTAACCTGACGGCGGGACTTTGGCGGGCGGCCTCCGCCGCCCGCCAAGGTCAGAATGAGGGCCTCAATCTCTCTCGAAATGAGGTTGGACGTCTCTCTTGAGAACTGGGGAGAATAAGGGAAAATGGATTGAAAAGGTTTTGAGTAAAGTTTGATAGCATAACCTTGCACAGTATTTAATACCCATGGATCTGAGGTTATGGAATGCCATTTTGGAAGAAATAAATGAAGACAGCCTCCTACGGAACAGGGCAGTGCATGTTTTAGGGTTCTGGGTTGGGGTTGTTTTTAGGACAGGGCAGGGTAGGTTTTAGGGTTTAGAGCAGGGGGTCGGGTAGTTTTTGGGACAGGGCAGGGTAAGTTTTAGGGTTCAGGTCAGGGTGGGTGATCGGGTAGTGTTTTTAGGACAGGGTGGGGTAGGTTTTAGGGTTCAGAGTGGGGGTTGGGTAGTTTTTAGGATAAGGCGGGGTAGGTTTTAGGGCTCAGGGCGAGTGGTCGGGGTAGTTTTTAGGACAGGGTGGGGTAGGTTTAAGGGTTCATGGTGTGGGTAGGGGTTTGGGTAGTTTTTAGGAGAGGGTGGGGTAGGTCTTAGGGTTCAGGGCGTGGGTGCCAGGCAGTTTTTAGGACAAGGCGAGGTAAGTTTTAGGGTTCCGGGTGGGGGGTCAGGGTAGTTTTAAGGACAGGGTGGGGGTAGGTTTTAGGGTTCAGGTTGGGGAGTTGGGGGAGATTTTAGGACAAGGTGGGGTAGGTATTAGGGTTCAAGGCAAGTTCGGGGCATTGGGGTAGTGTTTAGGACAGAGCAGGTTTGCTTTTAGGGTTCAAGGTAGGGGGTCTGGATAGTTTTTAGAACAGAGTGGGGTAGGTTTTAGGGTTCAGGGTGAGGACGGGGGTTAGGGTAGTTTTTAGGACAGGGCGGGGTAAGTTTTATGGATCAGAGTGGAGCAGGGTTGAGGTAGTTTTTAGGACGGGGTAGGTTTTAGGGTTCAGGTTGGAGTAGTTTTTAGGACAGGGTGGGGTATGTTTCAGGGTTCAGGGTGGGGGTTAGGGGTAGTTGGGATAGTTTTTAGAACCGGGCAGGGTAGGTTTTAGGGTTCAGGGCGGGGCAGGGGTTTGGGGTCATTTTTAGAACAGGGCGGGGAAGGTGTTAGGTTTCAGGGCAGGGGAGGGAGGCTGGGGTCATTTTTAGGACAGGGTGGGGTAGGAGTTAGGGTTCACGGCCATGGTTGGGGTAGTTTTAATGGCTAGACAGGATTACTTTTAGGGCTCATGGTGGGGGGTGTAGGGCCCAGGGCAGGCAGTTCATGGGGCTGTTTTAAGGGCTGGGGCAAGGTGGTTTGCACAGTATGATATCAGGTGTAAGGGGGCAGGGCGGGGGACAATTTACCTCACATGTTCCTTTACCAAACATGATTTTACAACACAATTTGTTGAAAAGGCATGTGTGGTAAAGACGGGGTCTTTGTTGTGACTGCGTTCTTAAGGAATGCGTAGTTCAGGCATCTGTGAATCCATCATACAACTCTGATACGAAGAATTACAGGAGCCTCTGAAACCTTGATTGTTGTAATAACGTACGGCAAATCGGTTCCTGCCTGTCGTCCCTGGAGCAAACCTGTTGGGAAAACATCTTTTTCAGGGACTGTCGGGCCTTATCCAGAGAAGCATAAGGGAGAAGACCTTTTGCCTTGATGCCTGGATCAATCATGGCTAGATTTATCAGCTTCGGGTCTAATTTTAGCAGGAGGCCCTTCCTGCGCTAGCGGGTGAGTGCTGAATTGGCATTACCAAGAAAGCAGATACTTGCTGGACCCATAGAGATAGTTCTTTAGGGTTAATTGGAGCACTCTCCAGTCTGGCTACTTCTGCAACATCAAAGACACGGGTTAGGGGGCCAATTACATCCAACAGCTTATCCTTACATGTAGACCATGTCTTGTCTACACCCTTGCGAGGATCCTTTCCAAATTTAGAAAAGAAGATTAGGAGAGATGAGTTGATAGTTGGAGTAGTAGTAAGGGAACGACATGGACACTCAGACCGAAGCTTAGCCCTTGTCTGCTAACTGAGTGGGGAGCCTAATCTAGATGCTACATACTCTCCAACATGGTCCGCAGGAAACCATTCTGTAGAATTTGGGTAGTGTATGCTATTTGGGTCAAACATTGAAACTCCCTCTGAAACTTTCACTGTTTTGGGTTTGGATACCTCTTGTGGAGTAATCTTGGGTTTTTGGGGAGGTGGGGAAGCGAAGAGGGATCCATTTTAATCATCAAATTTATCATTGTCCAAATCGACCCACATCATCATCAGTATCTGGTATATTAGAAATTACTATGGGGGATAGAATATGTTTTGATTTTTGCTTTGCACCTGGAAAACGATTTGTTAGATTTATCTTGATTATTCACCTCCTTCATAGGAGGCCTGCGAGGAACCGTGCCATCTGCTTTGTGTGAGAAAGCTTCACTATTCAATAGTCATTTAATGTGATTTTTCAGGTTGGGAATCAGATATAGGGCGCTTTCTGCTATCCCCCACAGATTGGGCCAAAATTGTCTTGGACATGATATTGATAACAGAATTTTTCCAATTTTTTGTTAATTTATCCATTGTGGCAGAAACTGCCTGTTCCATGGAGGCTTGAATAAAGTCATTCAAATTATCTTTTACAAAGTCCTCCTCTTCATTCATATCCTAGAGTAAAGCAGAACTATCAATCTCCATAGCATTGTCTCCAGTGAAAACAATAGAAAAAACAGTGAAAATTGAATAACCTGAGAGGAAAGGGTTAAACTGATGTAGGAGTTGGACGGGAGGGAAAAACTCTTCCTATGTGTGGTAACATGTTAGAAAAGAGGGGTGACAGAAAGGCGAAGACTGAAGAAGGTGGGGATAGAGACCGTGTCAGAAAAGTTTGATGAGACGAAGATGAAGCAGAAGGCAAACTGCTAACCGAGATGTGCAATACAATTTGATGTGAGAGATAAAAAAATGTGCAAATGCACTGAGGACGATGACGACGTTCCTCAGAACCACCACAAAATGGCTACCACGGTTTGAGGACGCATCGGAGTAGGAGCTCAAGGGACACAGTGCTCGCGAGCAATGCTGCAACGTGCTGACTAGGAAAAAATATTGCTTACAAACACAAAGTGAGCTATACAAACACCAATATATCCTAAAAACAAAACCTCTAAGAAGCACAAAACAACATGTTGAAACAGTAAAGTCAGGTACTTATCTTGACTGTGAGCAGCAAGAAAAGAGGACTGTTTGCATCAAGTTAGGTATTATAGTGTATACGTTGTTGTGATTGGTCTTGTTTGATATCATGGCATTGCTTGTGAGCACAGCAGTTAAAACAGAATCATTGCTTATTAAAGAGAATGTATGTACTCACATCCATTTCTAATGTACCCACATTTGGCTAATTGTATGATCTCATAATGTGTGCATTTCAATCATAACACAACCATATACAAAGAATAGTATACCCATTCACTTCATATTTCTTTCCCAAATTAAGGATATTACTTTACAAACTTACACCTCTTTTAAAACAAAAAGCCTTTGAATTTATGTCATTTGAAACATAAGAGACACAAAGATGTCCTTCCAAATATATGTTACACTGGAGGTGTCTTAAATTTGAAAACTGTTGCTGACTTTTTCCTGCAATCATAGCCTCTTAGAAATAGCTTAAGGTCGAATGAAAATGTTAACGAATCTACAGCAAAATAAAATACAAGTTATAAAACAAGAATAATGACTAGTGAATAAAACAAGCATTAACACAACCAATTGTACTAGCTTGATAAGCTGGTATGGTGGTTAAGTTAGCTTTATTTTCAATGCAAGCATCAGCCACAAAAAAAGTAATTAAAGGAAATGGTCACATACGGCTACCTAAATATGGCAGTCATATAGTTGCAATAAAAAATTAAACAAGAGAAAAATAACTGTTGTTTATCATTTTAATGTAAAATTATGGGTACTTCTTAAGTGGCAAACGTACTTAGAACAGGTGTAGGCACACTTTAGTTTTACTGCAGATCACAGAAAATTATTCTTCCTATTGGTGAAAAGAATATACACTATTGTCTTTGAATTGCTGTAATTTGAAGGCTTGTTTAACCACAAATTTAAGAATAAAAATTGAAAAAAATAAACATTGGAAACAAAAAAGAGCAATGGGAAAGTAAATTATTGGCCTAGCAGTCCTGGAACTGAAGTCATTTTGCTAGGTAAATGTGCACTTACGATCAGGTAAACAGCTGTCACTCGCAGTGATAAAGAGTCAGTGGCTGAAGTGGGATGACTCATTTCTCTAAGCTATATATTGTGTGGGATGGAAGCAGAATCTGAATGCTAGTTGGACAGGCCAATTAATTAAGATGTCTCACCCAAGGCCCCATTTTAAATAAATGTATGCTGTTTTACGATATTTCTTATTACATGAGTCTACATAGATAGCTAAAGCTCTAGATATAGATTTTGTATGTTACAGGATATAAAATGATATCCATTCCACTTTTTGTTTAGCAAAAACAGAAAAGATTCATTGAAGCAATCACATCCCAATAAAATTAGCTTAACTGATGAAAATCTTTCCAGTACTAAAAGAGTCCTTATGTAAATAGCTAACTTATGCTACATTACATTTATTTTGTAGATACATGCTTTTGACATGTGGCTTGTGGTGGTACTAGTGCAGACTTTCAAAAGGAAACTGGCCACTGTTATAATGTATGTAACTTTTCAGATGCTCAGTAAATTTCTGCAATTAAAACAGGAAGTCCATGCATGAAAAGGGTAAGTTGCTTATGGTTGAGTGAGGACCTATAAATACAAATTTGGTTTACGGCATAACCTTACCAACTTATCAAATCAGCAGTCTCTGCTGTTACTGGGCCATGCCGACAGACCTTTGCCATGAGTGAGAATTAATCTGGAGCCCCAAATCAAATCAACTAATCATCACAGTTTCAATTTCAATCTTTTGGGTGTCAATGATGAGAGTTTGATTGAGCTTCTAAGCTTCATTTAACATATTTTAGAAAGTAAATCTTTATTGATTAGCGCCAAAAATAATCAACAAATGAAAATCAATGTAATCAAATAGCAGAGAGCAAGTTCATAAAGCACATTCTATAAAAGAAAAGTCCCTGTTGGTCTATGCTTAGAGAATGAGAGAAAAGCATCAGTTAAAATCCATAAGGAGCTCTAAATCGAGATGTGAGAGCATGAAGCTTACGCATCAAATCTCAAATATTAATCAAGGCAGAACTTCCCATAAGGGGGAGGTTCAAGAAACTCAGTAGAGTCACGGAGCAGCCTAGATTCAGGCAGGGAAAATAAAGGAGTCTTTCAGAATCAATCTGAGAAGTGTCTGAAAAGGCCTCTGCAGAGAATCTGGAAAGGTCTAAATAGAATCTTCAAATAGAGATCTCAGCCTACTCTATGAACACGCACTTATATATAATATCATATCAACATTTCAAACAAATTGTTTCTATCTTCAGTCAGCTCATTCAATCAGCTTGCAGTGCCTTCATGGGAACAAGAAAGCTTCTGCTGTCTAAGCTGTCAAAAGACAATAGCGTACAGATATCCACATTCAGCTGAAACATTTTGTGAAACTTTTGTAGAAACTCAGGAGAGTTCTCACCATTTCTCTCTATAAGAAAAGTACAGTTCATCGTTAGGCCTTTAGATCACAACCTTAGCTCATAGGTTTCTCACCCATTCTAACTATCAAGAATATTGTTAACACAGAAACATTATATGGAAATTAAACTACAAATGTTAATACAGTATTATAGTCTAACATTTTCTATGAAGGCCCTCTCTTCTTAGCACATTTGTATCATTGAAAGTTTAACATTTCTCTTTCCTGACCTATGTCAGGTTTTGGAAAAGAAGAGAAAAATGCACTCTGCAGCTATTCAAACTTAATAATTGTAAATGTTAAAGCCTGGTGGTCTCTCTTGCTTTCAAAATAATGCTTCTTGTCTGAGTCCTACCCATTATGCCTACATGTTATTGCATTCATTTTCATCATTTAAAAACACTTTTGTTCTTGCTATAATATCACCTGTTTAGCTGCCTTTTGTTGGTTAGGGACCGTGCGACATTGGGGCAACTAGTATAGGTAAACTGTTCTAGAGACCAAAATATCTCTGTACTATACGATAAATGGACTTAAGTTAATTTTCAAAGGAGTACTGCAAATTCTATATGCATTTTAGCAGCTATTCCCAGAACAAATAATTTTAGGGTGAAGGATTATATAGGTAACCGGTAGAAAAATCTAAACTCTTAAGCACTTGTTGCAAGTAGCCTGTGCTAATCCCTATTATTTCCGTAATTCTGAATTAGTATTACCAGTGGTCTCAGTAATTTGGTGGCTTTGAGGTCTTCCTGCTTCTCAAAAGTTAGGACAGTAATTGTGACAGTGGCCTTAATGCCTATGAGAGAAATGTTAGCCATAAACATACCAAAATTTGCACAACACATCCAACTGCATATTCTTATTTGTTGTAGAAAACAATGCCCTTGTTCTCTTTATTTTTACTGGAATGTTATCGAGTGAATAAACATGCCAACATTTGGGAAGGCTTGTGAAAAAGATTCTGTAGCAGAAATAAATATTAATATTTGTGCTGTGTTTCATGCTGGCCAATGACTGCTTAAGCAAGCTTCACTTTGAGGATTACTTTGTAGTAACTATTGTGTGCTACCTTTATAACTGGAAAAAATACCATTATGAAAAGAAAAAATAAGACATATGTCATAGGGGAGAAAGTCAGACTAAATCATGCAGTAGGAAATCTTTCTTGGTCATTGGTTGCCACTCTCATTAACTATTTTTTTTTTAAATCTTGGTTTATAATATAACAGGACAAACTTAAAAGTCTGATCCAATAAGTTTGGGTGAACATTTGGTAAGTTTGAAAATACAAAGCATGTCATGTCTTATCACAGTGTTAAAAAAATGAAGCAATACATTAACCAATACATTAACTCCTAGGAGCGGTATCACAATAGTTCATGTCAGAAAATACTACCCCATTCCTGTCCTCCCTCCCACTTGCCAATGATGTAAAGCTCCCCGTATCCAGGAGTCTTCCTCATCCCCCAAAATAGACCCACTTCAAGTACACATATTGTCTGTTCAGGGCAAACAGTTTCATATTATCTGATTGATACTGTGTCCAACTAGGACTATACAGTCAATCCCTCCTAACGGGAAGGCCTCCCCAATCAAAGTTCATGGCCCACATCTGTGTGTATGACAATATACAAGACTCGATAGTTCGATCTAATATGTCCCTGTGTACATTAGGTTGGCTTGAAAGTACATACCAGTGTCCAAGAGCCTTCCTCCTTCCCCAGTATAGACCCACTTCAAATACATATGGTCAGGGCCAACTTAGCCATATTATCTAGTTGATACAGTGTCTAACTACGCCTGTCTGGTCAATCTCTCCCAGTGGATTGTCCTCCTAGGGCAGAGTTCATGGCTCAAATCTGTGTGTTTAAAGAGAGACCCCTCTGAAAGTGTGGAGTCCATATCTCTGGTGTCACATCATACAGTTTCCTATTGACAACAGTGATGAGGCTTTCAAGAGTCAACCAATCATAAGAATAGGCCCTGCACATCATCAAATTGAGAGAGATTATCCTAAACTTCGTAAATTCTCCCCTCATATGTGACCAGTTGAAAGAGTTCAGTCAACCATTATTGGTGTGTAGGTACAGTCAGCAAGTGTCAATGTCTTAATATACAGATTTTAAAGTCCATCAAATCCGCCAACATCAGTTGTCAGTAGTGAGTGGTACTATCATCTACATCTGAAATGTTGTGTAAAGTGGCTAACTTGGCTGATTCAGAAAAATCTTAGAGACTGGTAATATGTAGTGTATTCCAAACGGCCACCCAGTAGGGAGGACCACAGGATATATAGCAGGTCACATTCAGGTTTCACACATCCATAACAGTTGGCATCTGATAGAATGTAGACTTTTCTCAGTTCATATGTGGTTCTATTCTAGTTATGCAACACCTTAAAGTAAGAGAACTTCAACAGGACCTCCCTCAGATTTTGATCAGGGTGGTCTGGCAGGTTGTCTAGTCTTTGTCCTTATAGTTCATGTTCAGTCTGACCTTCCAGTGTGTCTCCTGTCTAGTGTTATTTGAGCTTAAGGAATCAATGAGGATCTGATAGTGGTTGGAGATTGTTTCCCTAGTATTCCGCTATGAGTGAGTGTATTTGTGCAGGGGCTACTCAGGATCTCAGTAACTCTTTATAGTTTGTGATAGCCAAAAGTGAACTTTTGCCCTGCAAAATTGATTTTCCTTTTAATGGCTTATCCGACTAATGACCAGGATAGTGAATTGGTTCCTTGTCTTTGCCTCACATAATTAGTCTTTTCCAAAAATAATTTTCTGACACAGGTTATCATTTATAGCTAGCAATGCCAGTCAGGTTGAAAGTCTCAGAATATATATTTCATTGTGGATGTAAATAAATCATTTGAGAGCTACGCTTTCCAGAACTTCATTGTGTTGGAATTACATCTGTAATGTGTTGTTCAAAATGGAATTTCTGAAATGAAAGACACCAGCATGTCACTCATCATATGATACATGGCTTCATGAGAAAATCCTTATCCCAAATGGCTGTTGCTCTTTGCCATTCTGTGGCAAGCACACATTCTTGCTCAGATACTCATTACTAGAGAATACAATTCTCAGACTCTAAATTTCACTGTGTCATACAAGGTGAGTCCTTTACCTAGGTGGCAGAAAGGTAAATGTGATATAACACATAAGGGAAATTTAGAAAAGCAAGTGGAGAGAAAATAAGTTGATGGAATGGGGAAATGGTGTACATAAAATGTGTATATATATATATATATATATATATTTACTTAAAAAAACAAAGCCTACAGGGATTTTACAGTTAAGCTCACCTTTTAAATGTTATAGTTAGAGTTGTTTCAAGTAGCTATAACTTGTGCCCTAAGGTAATTATAACTTGCGCCCTGCAATCCAGTTTTTTATGAATAATGTAACAACAGATTTTACACTGATATTGTCATTGATGTTTTAAAAGATGCCATGAGCACTGTAATATCTGCGGTAATTAGCACTGCATGGCAAGGGCGCAAGTTATAGTTACCTTAGGGCAGGAGTTATAGTTACCTAAAATAACTCTAGCTATAACTGCTGAATTTCTATAGTTTTGTATGTTTGAAATGTGAGCCTAACTATGACGTCCCTCTAACCTTTGGGTTTTAGGCGAATTTCTATGATTTTTTTAATTCTATTTCCTAACTACAATGTCCCTGTAACCTTTGATTTTTTCAGTGAATTTGTATGTTTTTTTAACGTAAAGAAATGTTAATTACTATGCGTTAATCCAACCACCGCCTGGGGCCAGGACTTGCAGCTAAACCCCTATGACCACCTGACCGTACGCCATGCATGCCATGCATCGGTCTTTGGCCGTGCATGGTGAGGTTTAGCCACAGGGCCTTGCTGCTGGACCACCCTCTATAACCACCCAACCTCACACCTTGCACAGCCTTTGGCCGTACACAGTGGGGATTGTCTGTAGGCCAGGCTTTGCGGCCAACCGACCCAACACGAAGTTAAGCATGGCTTTTGGCTGTGTGTGGTGGCGGTTGGCCTCAGGGCCTGGCCAAAGCAGCACCCTGCTTGTGGGAGCAATGTTTTAATCTCTTTCCCTGCATGCATATTTGCGTGCAGGGAAAGAGATGAAAACTTGGCTTTTAGCAATCGGGAGCTGTGTTTCCCAGCTATCAAGCGTGCAGGAAAACAGATGATAAAATTGATCTCACATGCAGGGAGCAGCATTTTTTCTGCCCCTGCATGCAGGAGCAATGCCGGCTACCGCTGGAGGTGGGGAGCCGGCAGAGACTCAAAGGATTTAGACTCCAGCCACAGTCCCCAACAGTACACACTGAGTGCCCCGGGGTGGGGCCAGGGCACTCAGCATTAAGAGACCATGCCCCAGGGGGTGGGTTCCCAGGGCCAAAATAGGCCATGGGAAGGGATGGCCATGTGGCCCCCCTCCCTTTCCACTAATTGACTGGGCCCCGAGTGGCCTCCTTAGGGTTTAAATTGGCCCGAGTAAGGGCCGTGTGCCCACTCTCCCCTTCCACTAATTGGCTGGCCCCAAACAATGGCATCCCCGGGCCAAAAGTGGCTGCATTTACAAAATAAGATTGTTTTATTAAAAAGCAATCAGAGACATGGTGGTGTGCTGACCTCAGAAGGCGCCATCCCTGTAATGACTGCAGATCCTAATGGGTAGCAAGTTGTGACCTACCTCATTAATATTCTTGACGTAAGTGGATTTGTGACTAGGAATCACTATTTCCGACTTGTGCATTTTCATTCATTTGTAATTGTGATTTTATAACTGCGATTTGGTAAGAATTGCAATTAGAAAATCACAGTTCCTATTTTCTGCACATATGACGCTAGGGTACTCCACTCCATTCCTCAAGAGTTTAGCATCCTGATGTACTTGAGAACTAATGAGACCACAAATAGCCTTTTCAGGCGTACCCAAAATATAAATGCTGATACAGCTAGAAACTGTATACAGGCTACAAAAACCACTGTGTAGTTCTCTCTGTTGTAAGACACAGATACGTTTGAATCACTCATGCCCCCTATACCACTGTCAGGTTTACAAAGATGTGCATTTCATTACGGCTGCAAATAACTCAGGGCTTGCATAATCACAGATATTATTGCAGCTGAGTGAAATATTTGAGGCAGGTCCATACGTGTGTATGATGCTGAAGGGACTGAATACTACTGAGGCCTCAACAATGTCAGGGAAACCCAAACATAAATGACAAGCTGGGAGAGGGCTTATCTATGGATAATTTCACACATGCCAATGGTATTCCTTTGGTCCAAGAATCATTTGTGATTACTAAAGGGTACTTGGGCATGATGTCTTGTACTTTACTTACTTAAGGGAACTATCAACAGAAATCCTTTAGATAAAAGAAGTTAAACTGAAAATTGGAACATTAAAAAGAAGGAAGCTGAAAGCAGCCATTATATAAACACAATTCTTACAAAAACCTCCGGTGTTAGGGGTCATTTACTACTTTGCTGATGTGACACTTAAGATAAACTACACTGCACTTAAATGCTCACAAAAGGTGATCTCTAGTAGGCTAATGCCCACCATAGTTAATGGAGCACTGTCATTTAGAGGCAAAGTGGTTAACTGTCTTGACAGAGCACAAATGAATTGCTATAGGAAAATCTACTCTCTTGCTGACTGTACAATGCACGCACAAGTCCATCTAGAATTTAATCTGATTCGTCAGCAGCTGGTGTTGAATGCAAAAATCTTGGCCTATTGTTTGAAAGCCAAATGAGCACATAATTAAGCCTGCACTAAATTGGAAACAATCGCCCTGGCACCAGTACCTCAACAGCTCATTATCCATCCTAGAAGCACAAGGCATTTGGGGGACCAACATTCCAGTGAAACAAACCTTGACAATACAATTAACGCACATGAGATCAATATCTATGGACTGGGACAGGAAGTCCCTGAAGGAAAAATCTTAAGGCAGTTAGGCTTTCAACTTGTACGACCCAGGGTCACTTCCATCCTACCTGCCCCAACCTTTGATCAAGAACTTGAACTTTCAGTTGATGAAGTTGAGATTCGGGTTGATCTCCCAAAAAGCTTATGGATATGACAGAAGGGGGAGCAAGGAGGATAACCAGTGTAGGCTGGGTGCCACGGGTGCCGATACCCTCATCCATGTAATCTGCATCTGCAAACCATTCCTTCCTTGTAGAAAATACTGTCTACGACCTCTGCTGAGGTAATTAAACAATTGAACATGCAATGAAACCATGCAGCGCTGCTTAAAGAGCCATCAACCAACCTATCAGCCAGCTTCCTGAAATTCTAAACAATGGTAATTCTAGCTCCTACGAGGCAGTGGAGCCAACCAGCACCATAGGTGCAGCTGGCCCCTAGTGCTGTCAGGCTTCAGTTGAAATAGGGGAGAGAAATTAGTGGGGTCGAGAATTCTGCACACTTAGGCGACACATTGGGTGGCCACCTAAATCTGGGCCCCCTCATGGCAGTTGTAGCAGCTTATAAAGTCAGCCCAGGGCTAAGGGTGGCGAAACCCGATCTAGCCTTCCAGTTAAAGGGCTCAGCTGGGATTTCAAAGTACCTTACATCTTAGCACGTGGCACTTTAAGAGGTGTCTCAGGGAAAATTCTAAGTTGAAGTTGTAATAAGCGCACCAAGGTAGTGTTCTCAGTGCTCTGCCCGAAAGCCATCCAAGCTTAACCAAAGATTTCAGTGGATATTCTTTGCATGCTTTATGTCCCCAACATTTTAGAAGAATGTTTGTATATTTGGTTATTTTTCCAATTGGGTAAGTTGCCCTTAGTTGCACAGCTATAGTATTTAAGGAAGCAATAACTGGTTGAAGTTGCGCAAGGTATTCTTAAGCTGCCTCTCGTGGAGTAGAGCAATCTGAAGTATTTTTATCAAATGTGCCTAGGAATTGCCTCCTCACATTAAAAAAGTACTGCTTTTTTTCACCATAGATTCATAGTGGGTTTTAGCACTAAACATTGACTAAAACAAATAGACAGCCAATTTCATTCATTCATAAATCTGAATGCCCAATGCCCTTTTAAAATAAGTAATGCCAATTTGCTTATGGCCAACACTTTTTAAGTAAATATGTTAAGGTCTCCTTTCCCCCTTAAAAAGTGTCAATGCTTGTTTGCAGCCGTGAAAATCAGAATGTTGATGGTGTACTTGTCAATTGTCTGTGGAAGGACCTTGTTTGACACATAGACTAACTTCTGTGATTATGAGAGTGTTATGATTTTAATTATTTGCACAATAAATTTAAATTAAATTGAAAAAAAATCAATTGAAGAATTGACAAAGCCAAGCAGTCTGCTTTAAATAGTCAAGCGTTTTTATATTCCAATTCTTATTTAGAGAAATTTGCAAATGCATGCATCAAGATGCAAGTATGCTTTAATAGGGTAATCTTGGAATGTTTTACCATTAAAGAAAACTCAAATAGCAACCTTTTAAAGAAAACCGATTTACAGATGGCTACCATGTCTCAAGACGCATGCCTGCGCATGCATGATAATGTGTACCAACACAACAGTCAATTGTGTTTTAACTTACCATTCTAAGATGGAGGATTCCAATCCTGGAAGGGTACTTTAAATAAAACTTTTAAAAAGTTGCGCAAAAGCTCAGTTTTAGAAAAGAGAGTCTCAGCAGCAATGTACAATTTAAACCCCCCCCCCCAAAAAAAATAAAAATAACAGGCACGATGAGAAGGGGTGATGGCGAGTGAAGTAAACAATGGTAAGTGTAAGGGGCAGTCTAATAACAAAAGTGCGAGGGGAAGCAGCACAAAGGGGAGAGAGAAAATACAAATACACAACGGCACAAAAAACCCACAACCTTTTACCAACAAAAAAAAAAAAAATGCCACAAAACAAATATGAACAAATATCCTGTTCACTAATGACCACTTTTAAATACGAGTGTAAATAATGTGTAGTATTGGGTTGGGCTGGAATGCTACCCTGAGTGATGGCCAGCGGTTGGACAAATTGCAAGCATTCCTTGCATCCCCATTTGTATGTTTGATGTAAAAAGTGTTTGTACCATGAAGGATTTACCTGTCAAAAATGTTTTGTTATCCATTTTCTTGTCTCTAGCAGATGTTTTATTCCCCACCATCATGAACCTAGCTATGCTAGATTGATGACATTTCTGGATGAATTTCTCAGGCCTTCAATCAAGCCACTGGTTAATTGCTCTCTAGTGACTGGGTGTGGTCCATCCACCTTTAAAAAGCAACAGTAATAACTCTTGGTCTTCCTTTCTAGGCACCAAATACAGAGAGCTATAGCTGTCCTTTGTCCTGATCTATTGTTTCAATACACATCATGCAGGCTTTGATAAGCTCATTGCGCTTGATTAGATGGTCTTATTGTGTATCTCTGTTATCTCCTCTGTTTCAATCAGAAGCATTTCCTCTTGGTCAGTGTTCTCTTTCATTGACTTGTATCTTCCCACCACTGACGTTGCTTGCATTCAGTGAACTACATGTTTACTTCACAGTACCAGATGCTTGGTTTAACTTGCTACCTTTGTAGCTGTCGGTAGCTGGCCAAAAGCCAGGCTGGGCTCTCATTGTTTTGGGGTAACTGAATCTCTTTCTATTCGTAGCTACGTACTCCAGGGCAACCACCACCCATTTACCACTAGCTTAGATGGTAAAATAGCGCTGATCCAGATCTTCAAATGTTTACTACATCATTGACTGTAGCCTGGCTAAAATTTGGCCTTCCAGTGCTCACTTTATGGGATGCAGAAGAAAAAGTCTAGAAAGGACTTAATAATATGTCCCATGACCTGTGTGTTTCATCTTGCTTGTAAGTGAAGCTTGCAGTTTTGTTACCATTGCTGCACCCATTCTTGCACTATTCCAGCCCATGTTGTAGCTGCTGTGGGAAAAATGTACCTTTGCACTGCTTTCCCTTACTGTATCTTGTTATCTAGTCTGCACCGTGTCCATGTGTGAAGGAAGCTTGCATGGCTCTTGCACATGTAGTACTTATCTTCTTTCAGGTACTAATGCTTGACAAATCCTATTCATTAAGCAAAACCAAAAATGATTCAATTTTTCCAAACATAAAGGCTAAATCATAACTGTAGTATCTGAGAACTGTAGTTAGGACCCCTTGACTAGGGTAGAATGTATGAAGGAAACTACGAAATCGGTCTGGGAGGTGTCAAGCTGTGGTCTTTAATTGTTATTGGGATATTGTAAGTTCAGCTGAATGTTGTACACTGATCAGTAAAGACTTTAACTATGAGCCCCACGTGTGGTGTGTTCTTACGCATGCTACCGGGCTGGGGAGGACGCGACTATAACATCCTTTAGACATAACAGGTGTTCATTTTGTCATCAAACATTTACTCACACGTATTGCAACCATGCAGTGACTTTACCATCATGGTGGCCCAGAATTTGCAACACCACCATTGGATATCCAAAATTCCTACAGCGTTGAGCTATTCTACACTTTAAGCATATCTTTTTTTAATTTGCCCTTCCCTTATTGTACCTGCATTTTCTAATGAACTCGTTTTATTGGCATTGCTTTTTAATAGTCATGTGCATTGTCACTCCCTTGAGTAAGACTAAGCAAGGATGATGTAGAGATGGAAACACATTAATAATTATTAATGGAAGATAAAGGAATATAAACGAAGGTTTATCAGGAGAGGGCAGCATCCCCTGCTTAATTTCATTTAACTCTACCGCGTTGCTACTTTGAATGGCATGAACCAATGGAGGCAAGGGGGAGTCTGATGTCACCCTTGTGGCCAACGAACTCACGCTGACGCGCTCTCCATTAGCTCTCTGCCAGCAGGCATTCTGTTCAGCTGTATGCAGCGCCTCCATTACTAAAACGATTTTGTCCCCTAACCTCCTCCTTTGCATTACCTGACACACATTTGAAAGAAGGGACCTATTCAAAACAAACGCGTTGCCCGTCCGCACACAGGCCCGCGCTCTGCGTTCGATCAGCCGCGTTTTATTCGCACTATTTAGACCATGTTACTCACAGTCTTCAAGTCTTCCCAGAGAATTGATTTTGAGCAAAAGGCTTTTCAGTGACCAAGAGAGAGGGCTATTTTATTGGTTTAATAAATCAGCAGCGGAAAGCAAGCGCCTCATGAGTTACGTTTCCTTTTCGAGTTCTGCAGTGCCATATCCCGATGAACCTAAGAGGCAAACGGCGCGCACTCCTTTTTCTGCGCCATTATGGAAGCTATCGAAATTAAAAAAATTAAAAAGAGACCTAACTGAGTACCATCTGCTGCCGAGGCTGTGTAAAATGCCTGTAATTTTACAGAATCGCCAACGACTGTGAAGGCTAAACTGGTGATCCAATTCTAAGTACAGGCGTGCCAGGGTTAACACGCGTCAGCCATTTTTACAACGTCTGCGAGAGTACCATCTCTGTTCGAATAACAAGAGCCATGTAATAAATAGTTCATCGGGACATTGGCGGAAATCGTCACGGTCGCATTTTCATCGCATGAATGCATTTTTGTGCCAACTTCAATTTCGACTAATCAAATGACGTGGTACCGTAACATTTCAAAGTGAAAGTGCCAAATGCAAATTGCGTTGTATATCATATTGAAGTGTCACATGTACAATTATTGGAACCCAAATTACTTTTCAGAAAGTCATTAAGAAACAGTCGTTTTCAGTCCCCTTGTGCACCCTCTTATCCCAAACAAGCCCCTGAGGACATTTTGAGTAATAAAGTTTATGGCAATACAGATAATGCAAGACTTTTCAAGACTAAGTGACAATTATATGTTTTACTGAATTAAATTCTTTCTTCACAAGACACAACTATAGATTTTGCTGTAGTTCTTAAATACCATGTTGTCTAAACTGTAAGTGCAATCTGCTTTTCAAAATTAAAAAGTAAAAAAAAAAAAAGGTTAAAACAGCTTCGCACGCTTCACCACGAGATACATGTGCATTTCAGACCTCGTGATTATTTCAGCTTCTATGTACACATGGGTGTGTATATAGAAAGGTTTATTTCAACCACTGAAACCTTACAGAGGGTGGTGTATAAATGTATCTAAAAATTAATTTAACTTTTTGTTCAAAACAATTTACTCTTCCCACATTTGTACCATCCCTCTTCTCTCAGACTCAGCCCAAACCTTTCTGACTACTATGAACTCCCAGACATCCTTTTCAAACTCCCCCTCCTTTTAATCTAGTTAACCTATCTAAAAGGCATACATGGCAACTACTCCCAATAATTTACTATTTCCCCTTTCTAATCAATTCCCCTCATTCTATCCCTACTTCAAAACAACACTAAAGACCTACTACTAAACACACATGCTCAAGAGCACAAACGTAACACATTCAATCCACAAAGAACAAAAAAAACATATTACTAATCTGTTAACTAATTAACTCTAATCTTGGGTTCTAAAGTAGTGTGCTACTCACAGCAAAGGGCTTCAATGCCTCTTCAGGGTTATTAGGCACCAAATAAATATAATTTAAAATTGTGACTAAATATTTTTATTAATGTGTATGTATGTGGTATTTCTATAGTTTGAACCTACCAAAAAGCCATGATCGCTGTACAGGGTCAAATAAAAGTACACGTTCATAGGGTGAAAGGATAGGTAGCTGGCTTGTGGAATGACAATGTATTGTGATGCGTATTCTGTAAAGAGGTACATATTAAACTCATTACTTATTATTTTGCTTTGCTTCAAATTAAATAATTAGTGCACCAAATCTTAAAATCGATGATTTGTAGGTGAAAGGTTCTGCACTGAAAACAGTGTTGGTAATTATCTGAAGTGAGTAAGGCACCCTAAACCCAGAGTTCCCAATCATGTAAACTGGAGTAAGGTGCAAAGCATATTGTATTCCTCACAATGACTCCACAATACATATGACAAATGCAATTGTAAAAAAGTACATAAATAGTTACTTTTTTATCTAAATGAAAGACATAATGAATATACAATTAGCAAAGGCTTAGCAGGCCAGGCCACACAAAACTGTTACATTGTCTGCGAATTTTGCTGCACTTCACAGAAACAATATATAACAGAGTTTAATTTAAAGTGAGGTGTGGTCCAAACTAAGTAAATTATGCTAAATTTGGTAAGCAAACTAATACAATTAATAGCTTTATCATGCAAACTGATCTGCCTAGCTGCTTAAGTGCAAAAAAAGAACAGATGATGGACGTAATGTTGAACGCTTATATCTCTGATATAGACCATCCACTTACTTTTGTTTTTCAATTTCTCTTTTCTGTCATACTACTCACCATTCCCCGCCACCACTGCTGTGACAATTTCCTTGTCTCCTACCACTTGTACCTTTCTCCTTTGTGCCCCCCTTCACCCATCAAAGCCTGAGCCTCACCTACCCAGCTCCCACCAAAACTCTCCCTGAGCACCACCCCTCCACTAGTCCCAACCCAACCCTATCCCCTCCTCACTCCTCCCCCCACTGAATGCTGGCTCATATTTTGTGCTCCTACTCTTTTCCCCCTCTAGCCCCAAATCATCATCCGCAAAAACTTGACAGTTCAAGTCATATCATATGCCTACTAGCAAAGAACCCCAATCCATCCTGCAGAAAAAATAAGCAAACTTAAGCATAATACAAGAAGGTGAAATCCCATAATATAACCGTAAGAGCTATGCATGATAAGGAGAGGCCAAAACATCCAAGTACTCCTTGGCCAAGACTTTAAAGGTAAAAGTTCAGAGTCTGCCCTTGAAGTTAGTTTTCAGGATGGCAGGGGCCAACATAAATGCTTCTGCACCAGCCTCTTGAAAAGACATGATCAACTATCTGAGTCTCAACCTGCCCTCCACAGTAGCCTGGCAGAAATCAGGGTGAACAAAAATTGCATGACTGTTATAACAGTACTGCAACTCAGGACATGCTTTCTCATAAGTTGTTTGTCTTAGAATGAAGTTTCGAAAAAAGATAAGAACAGCTCTGGGTTGTCTCTCATTTACCCTTTCAGGATGACTCTGCTTTTTACACATATGCAGAAACCTATGAGCTCTCTTTACTTCCGATCTCAGCCCCAGGCTGCCAGCTCTGGGAAGGCTCCCTTGAGCAGATCTATCACGTATTTTCTAATATCACTGACTTCAGCCCCCTCCTTTATCCCAAAGATGCGTAGATTCTTTCGCCTTTGGCAGTTTTCAAAGACCTCCATCTTCCACATGATGTCCAAAAGCTGTCTGCCTGAGTTTCCACCTGTCCCTGGAGGACCCCCACATCAGCTTCTACCAGCCCTATCCTCTCCTCAATGATGTTGAGTTTCCTCCCGATCTCAACACAGGTTTTGTACACTTTCTTTAGTGCCCCTTGCAGACGTTTTGTTGATAGGCTAGCCCTCCAGCTCTCGGGACGGGTTTCTGTCTGATGTTCCTTAGTTGAATCATAGATGAATTGCAGCTCTGAGTCACCTTTATCAATAGAGGAACCGATATGGCTAGCTCCTTTAGATGTCAATGAGCCCTCTGCCCCCCCTCTTGATACAGGAGCTGCATAGCTGAATAGTCCCATTTCAAGCGAGCTTACTCCTGGCCCTGACCATCTATGTCTGTCCCTGATGAGGGGGCCATGGACTTCATCTTCGGCCTCTTATGTAGTTGTTTCCATTGTTTATCTTTGGCTCCCAGCCCAGTAGAGAGACTACTTTCACTAACCACAGGTTGGCAGGAACCGGCTTCGTCCTCACTTGGGCTGAGGCAAAAACTGCTAGATTCCGACCCATTGTGAGGGAATAAAACTTATCACCTCCTTCTCAGGAGTTTTGGGGGTAGCTGGGTAGGTGGGGTCATTCTTTGGTGGGTGAAGAGGGGCCGCAAAGGAGAAAGGTACAAGGTATGGGAGACAAGGAAATTGTCACAGCAGTGTTACTTATCTGTGTTGCTGCTGCCTGTCTCTATCCCCAATCCCCATCTTTTCATCAATGGCAAGGGTGTTTTCTCTCAGTATTTAACTTGGAGATTGCACTTTATGAGTGCAAGGGAAAGAAGGCATGGCAGAAGGGAAGGAAGATTTGGGGACCACTTTTACATTGGGTGCACTGCCAATCTGGATAACTTTTGTCTGTCTCGATGTCTCTATTTAGACCCTTTAGGATGGGCTATTTTTTTTTACTATCCGATAGCTGGCCATCACCCCGAGCACTTTTAGGCATGCCAAGCATTTTTATTATTAAATGCACTTTAAGTTTTGAAGGTGGGGAAATCAATTGGTGGTAGCATTGATTTTGTATTTTTACTTGATAGTAATTGTATTGGGATGGACATCTGTCACTGCTGCTAGGTCTTTAATCTAATTGTTTTATCTACATGTAAATATTTGTGAAATTTTATGTCTAGGAACTGATGAATCCAATCCATCTGCTCAGAGGGTTCCCTTTAGCACTTTAGCAGCTATGCAATTGCATGTATCTGATATTTAAAGACTATCCTACATATAAAGGCTGTGCAACTATGATCTTCTCATCTTATTGTTTTGAATGAATTGTTGGAAGTAGACTTGATAATAAGTTAATGATGTATTTAAGTATATTTGGATCTTACCATGATTGTTTTTATCCCCTTGTACCATCTATCTATTTTTCTTGTTTTTGTTTTCATTTATGTCGCATTTTCAAAAAACACAAATAAAAATTATTTAAAAAAATGAAACCTTAAGAGTTATGTGAAGGATTCTTAATACATTTTTAATATTTCTGGTGTAGTATGCTTTAACATGAAATGATTAACAAACATTTTAATAATTCCTACCAAGATGGTTTACCAAACGAAAACACATCTAAAGTGTGTCATAAATCCACTTAGGTTCAGGTATATGCTTCTCTCTGCAGGTTCATTAACAGTTCTTTAAAAAGTTAGGTAAAGGAACTGTAATTGTAAGACAACCCTTAAGAAAGAGCTTAACTACAACTTCTCATGTTTTACCAATGTTACTTGCTCAATGTAATTTAAAATGTGCCATTTGGTGGTACTTTTTTTTTAAGAACCCTTAGTCAAGGGCCCCAAAGCCCCTTCTAAACTGGTTTTAAATCATTAAATGATTTTATTAACACATCCAAAATTAAAATTAAAAAAAAATGTTGATAAGCCCACTATGGTTAAACTGTGGATGATTTTTATTTTCAGCATAGTGGTTGGTACTCAATGTTGTTCTCTGTCAATATCAAACCATAACTGTTGGCCTTTCTGTAGAAGTTTATGAATACTCCTCAAACTAAAATAAGCAAGGAAAACATTATCAACCCTTCCTCTTAGCGATCATTTATAGCACTTACATTTTAAAGAAATATTCCACTCTCTGAAAACATATCTAATCTTTCTTTAAAGTGTAAATGAAAAGTTCCACAATACAGGTTTTTAGACATTGAATGGGCTACATTAGAAAATACCAGACTCATCCATTCATGTAATTTTGGCACCCATGGAAGAAAAAGATAACACATTCACATACACACGTGCACAAAGTGACATGTACCTCTCTATGACATCAAATAGTGATAAGAGAGTAAGATGGTGACTGCTTAGTGTTAACTTCCAGCTTTTATAGTTGACAATAATTAGAAGAACTTATATTGGGAAAAATGACTGGATGAGTCTTATGTTTTGCATTGTCAGAAGTTTAATGGGCAAAATGTGAGGGTTAATTCCCTTTTAAGATTCAAATAATATCTCTTCTGGACACCTGTTACAATTTAGAATTTCAAACTTACAAGATGATGGTCGACAGAGCAAATGCAATATTACCTGGTGTTTGATGATATTAATCTTCAGTTCCCATCTTTACTGATAGTGCTGTTGTGTAGCAAGTTGGCAAAATAATCCACAACTACATTTCCTGTAAAAACAATAGTATCGCCTGCTATATGTCATGCGGGTAAATGTTTTCTTTGTCTTAAAGGACACATTAGGAATGTATCATGAATAAATAAAGGAGAAATAAATGAATGAATGACTGGATGGATGATGTAGCATAAAAAGGTTACAGCAAAGGCTACAGCAAAGCACCCCTTAGGAAACAATACAAACATTCTCATAGGGCCTAAAAAGTCACATTTTGAAAACAAATTAACAAATAAAACTGCACACCCAACGCTTTCAGGATGAAAAATATATAAATATATCAAAAGGGATATGACAGCATTTCACTGCAGCAGACACCCAGTTTAGCGCTGCATGTTTTTTGGCTTTATGAATCAATCTGCATATAATATATGGTTCATTGATACCATAATTAATTAATCATATATGTTGCCCCTGAATAATTATAATAAGTTTGATCATCGAATTGTGAAGTAGATCTATTCCCATGAATACAAACAGATCAGGAAATTACCACATCTTTTACAATGATGGAGTCTCTAATTAATGATATGGTGCAAGAAAGCTAATATTTATAATTATAATAGATGTTGTATAAATATTAAATCAATTGTAATGGTGATAGTTTTCAAAACAAAATGTTGGTTTGTATCATGAATAGTTGACTACGGTTCATAGAATGCAGGTGTGATGCAGGAACTACTTTAAAGTCAAACAGGTAGTAGTCTACAATTGCACACTCTATTGGGCGAAATTAGATAATACATGACAAATTAGTTGAACATGTAATGCAATTTATAAGTGAAAAGTAGGCAATATTATGTTAGTGTTGATGTTGATATAGTCAAACAGCCGTTGCCTCATATGGAGGGGGTGTAGATCTCAGAGTGGAAGTAGGAGGAGGGAGGCTAAACATCTGGAAAATGATGCTGTGATCCCCAAGTAGGTGGAATTAACCAGGTACGACTATGTGTTTCACCAGCAAAAGGAGAGGGTGTGTGGGATGCAATTGGGCCAGGATGGAGGATTACACAATAATAAAGGACATATTATCAATAGTAAGTCATCTTTATTAAGTTTATTTGGATGTTTAGTATCCAATTTTAAGATGAGGCGAGATTCCCTGATGCACACTATGGGGGTCATTCCGACCCCGGCGGTCAAGGACCTCCGGGGCCGGGGATGCGGGAGCACCGCCAACAGGCTGGCGGTGCCCCGCAGGGCATTCTGACCGCGGCGGTTTGGCCGCGGTCAGACAAGGAAAACCGGCGGTCTCCCGCCGGTTTTCCGCTGCCCTGGGAATCCCCCATGGCGGCGCAGCTTGCTGCGCCGCCATGGGGGATTCTGACACCCCATACCGCCATCCTGTTCCTGGCGGGTCGCCCGCCAGGAACAGGATGACGGTATGGGGTGTTGTGGGGCCCCTGGGGGCCCCTGCAGTGCCCATGCCAATGGCATGGGCACTGCAGGGGCCCCCGTAAGAGGGCCCCACTTTGTATTTCAGTGTCTGCTTTGCAGACACTGAAATACGCGACGGGTGCCACTGCACCCGTCGCACATACCCACTCCGCCGGCTCCATTCGGAGCCTGCCTCCTCGTGGGGAGGGGTTTCCCGCTGGGCTGGTGGGCGGCCTTCTGGCGGTCGCCCGCCAGCCCAGCGGGAAAGCCAGAATGGCCTCCGCGGTCTTTCGACCGCAGAGCGGCCATATGGTGGCTCCCTCCATGCGGGCGGCGACCGCCGCCCGTGGGGGTCAGAATGACCCCCTAAGTTGTCTCTATCTTTCTCCGGGTCATCTTTTCCGTTCTTTGATTCCCAAAAAATGGAGTAAATCAGGTTTTAATTCATATTTGTCATTACATTATCAAAGTACTGGATAACTAACATCACAGTTTTTTAGTGCACATAAATATTCAACTATTCTTTTTCAAATCGAAACGGTGGTACTGCACACATCATTCAGCCCACAAAAACATTCAAGTACATAAAAGCTGAAAGCACATGTAATGAATTTCATAAGTCATTTGGTTCTGACTTTGGGTAGTGAGTATGTAAGGCGATTGCTGCTTTTTTTGTAAGCTTTCCAATTTTTACATTTATAAAACAATCTCGACAAGGCATTCCATGTCTTTCATCCAGGTGTTTCAAAATGGCTATGACCCCGCATTTCATGAAGATCTTTGGATTTTCTTTAGGTGGTGGAAATAAATGTGCTGTAATAGGTCTTAAGGTTATGTCAGATCTAAAAAAGTTGCAGTGTTTGTTCATGATATAAGGTACCTCACTTAATTCTCTTTGGTGTTTGCTTCTTTCATGTTGATACATAGAATATTATCTCTAGCTCTTTGCTTGAATTTCTTTGAAACCTCATGTACTACTTTGCTAGGATATCCCCTTTGCTTGAATCTAGTGATTACATTTTGTTCTTCTAATGAGTATTGGGCATTATTAAAGCAGTTTCTTTTTCCCCTCAATAATTCCCCATGGGGGATGCTCCATTTCAGACTAATATGATAACTCTCAGTCTGTATGATGCTGTTGCCAGCTGTTTTCTTCCTGTGTAGTCTCATACTCAGGTGATTCTGTTTTACATCTAGGAAGATGTCTAAATACTCCATGTCTGCATTAGGATTTTGTGTGTGCAGGTTAACGAAAGATCAAAGATTTGTAATCTTTTTATGAACTTTTCAGCCTCACAGATTCTCTCATCACCTATTAGGAAAAGATCATCAATATATCTAATCCATAAACCTATGTGAGAGGTGAAGATTCTTTATGTTGAGACCACCTGATCCTCACACTAGCCCATGAAATGATTTGCTGAGCTGGGGGCAATGCAGGTGCCTATCACAGTCACTGAGATTGGGCAAGAGTGAGCATCACCAAAAATAAAGATGTTTTACTCTAAACAATATTTCAATATTACATGTTTTAGCATGTTATCAGTTAGATGGATCGACTTCTAAGAAAGTGGGTGCATGCCTCTATTCTCTGATCATGTTTGATACTTGTGTGTAGGAAGTTAACATTAAGTGTGGTAATGATAGTTTGACTTCCGACACGTCATGTATCTTCCCGAGAAAATGTGAAGTATCTTTACAATACGATTGTAAGGTAAGTACATGAGGTTCCATAAAGTGGTTTAAATAAATGGCCATGCTTTCACGTAATCCACCATTAAGTGAAACAATCAGTCCATCTGGTAGGGTGGTGGCGTGGTTATTAATTTTTGGCATAAAGTAGAGAGTGGGAATTCTTGGTTTGTCAGTTTTGAGGAAACCATATTTGTCAAAGTCAATGAACCCTCGCTCTCTTAATTCAAAAAGGAGATCATGATATTCATGTGTGTGTCTGATATAATCCATATAGGTAATGAATTCATAACAATGAATGAACATAACAAATGTTATTGCCTAATTGTTGTAATGCCTCTTTTTGAAAATCGTCTACATTCACAAGCACAATACACATATCAGAGGGTTTTATGATAATACTGGAATTTCTGTGTATGTATCTGTAAGAAACTGGGAGTATCAGTTTAGGGGGCTAACAACCTACATCGAGTAATAATCACAATCCTTGTTAGGGCGAGTCACTAAAGTCCTCAAAATTGACTGAGCTCTATTCACTAGTAGATATGGACAGGGCAGTCTGGCTTAATTTAGAGACAATGCGTTAAAGTATTAATGCAGTACAAAACAGTAATGACACCAGAATACAACACCAGAAAAATTCCAAACTAAGTTAGAAGGACATACAGTAGAGTTGAATACATAAAATGGCACCAAGATGACAAAAATCCAACAAGGGAAAACAGAGATATGATTTTTTAAAGTTTAAAGTTTAAAATAAAATCTAAAATGTTACGCGCCAACTGTGGTCATCTGCTTGCACATGACTAGTACGTAGGTGTGAGTTAGGACTGAATGCGATGGAGCATGGACCATATAAGGAAAGAAGGTTTGATCCTGCTGGGAGCTTTACCATCTGACTTAGTCTCTGCAATGGAAGCCAAAAATCCTCAGTGTGACACTGCAGTAGTCAGTGGCTGAAGACGTCTCCATAACATCAGATGGATGAAAACCCGGTGAAGCCTTTGATTTCTTTGCAGGAAAGCTCTGAGTGGTACTCACTTTTTTGGAGCAGGCATTTTTCCATTGGGGCAAAGTTGGAGGTTGTAGTCAAACAGGGCTCCTAGAAGCCAGCATCCTTCTCCGTGACGTCCTGCTTCATTGGATTTTCCTTTGTGGTGGGTCTTCTAGCTGGAGTAGCCTGAATCTTTAGCCCACAGCAATGCACCTTTATCAGATAGACACCAAAACGTTTCTAAGTCCCAGGTTTCAGGAGATGTTAAGAGGAGCACTTTAAAACAGCTCAGGGCTCAGTGCCTTGAGGACAGTCAGGTCCAGATGGAACTGGTCAGTTGGGCAGTTGCAGGAAAGGCCTCTTTAGCTTATTGTCTACCTGTAACTTGAACAGGAGATCAACCTTATAACCCTTGCGGTACACTTCTTTATCCTGGGTACAAGAGGAGGAGAAGATCCATTCTTATAGGCTCGCCTCAGGTCTCAGACAGCAGGTTCAGTTCACTTCTGACCTTTCACAGGTCCATTAGTGTTTTGAGGAGGACACTGTGGGTGTCACATTTATGCTTGGCACCAGCCTTTCAGTGGGATGGCTCCTGGCCCCCTCTTAACCAATACTGTAAAGGTTATCAGGAGTAACCATACCCACTTTTGCTTCCCTTCCAATGTGCACAGTGCCCCTCTCTGCCTAAATCCAACATGACAAAACCTTTCTCCTTCTCCTGTGCATAGCCTGTGTGCCCCCACCAGAGGCTTTGCAGGGGAAATTACCAACCTCTCCTCTGTGGTCAATCTACACCAATTGTGGTGGCAGCTCCTCTACCACAAAGAGTAAATCCTGCCTGATGTGGGAACAAGGGAAGGACCTACCCAGGTGTCAACTAGCATTTTGTCTGTGATAAAGAGGGCCTCTTTGAAGCTAATCAAGTTCCTGGGCACAGCAAAAATGATCACCCTGCCAGAGGAACATTAACTCTTTCCCACAGCTGAGGAATTTGTGCTACCTGCTCTTGGTGACAGTTGAAGGTCATGTAAAAGGGCCTCTAGAGGTTTTAGGCAGATAAAAAGGTAACTTTCCAGAATATTCATTTTATATAAAACATATTAGAAACTTGACTTCATCAATGAATTTGACTTTTTTGTAATTATTACAAAGTGGGCCAGAATGAAATTTGTAGGTATTTCCTAGTCGAAGATAACATTATTAAATTTAACATTACATCCCAGTGCTTTCCCATGGAATCATCAGCCTTGCTATGGTGACAAGATCTTTTGGGGCTTTTAATCTGTAAGCACAAGTATAACATTACAATTCTATAATTTCTATTTTTAAATACCATTCACATTTCCTTCTGGGCAGTGAGGCTTACTTACGGGTGCCTTATTAATATTTAAAGGTAGGTTTAGGCCTAGCAAAAAGGTTGATGTTGACGTGTATAATTTCAATTCAAAAGCTTCATTAATAAGGAAGAGGGGTTAGGATTGAAGCCATGTTTTACACTGTCAATTGAGTGGATCGCACAACGGATGCTACAGTCCACTAGCAACGTTTAACTTGTACCCCCTGAATACACTTCATTCCATTTAAAAGGGAAGGAAAGATAAGTAAAAATGTCAATTAGGGGTATACCAATTTCATCATGTTGAAAAGAGAAGGTCAGAGACTTTATTACTGGTTAGCAGGGCTAATGTGCACTGAGTTCGACAACAAGTAGAAGGAGTCAAGGCAAATTCTGTGGATACACCATGCAGATATGGTAATTGCCTACAGTAATGCTGTTATTTGCTCTCTCATAAGATTAGATGGCATCATGTGAGGTATTGGGACTAAGTTTGCTTTTGGGTTTCAAATCGCTTTGTGATTGTGTGTCTACAATGTATGCTTTATTTAAGAAGGTCTCCCTGGGAGTTTGTTCTTGGTCATTCTCCTTCTGTGTATATAAACCATGTAAACATGTCAATTTGACAATATCATTAACATTAAAATCATGTAGGTTAGTTTCATGCCGTTCTATATCCGAACAAATTTCCCTCCAATGTGCATTGCATAAGTTCAGTAGTTCTAATTTCCAATTGTATAAAAACAAATCAATCCTAGATTGAATGGTGAGGCAGCAGGAGAGGCCTTTACAAATGACACTCATTCCAATATCAGGATAAAATATAACTGGATAGACTAATGATATTCTTCTCACTGACAATCCAAGTGTTTAGTCCTTCTTGCTAAATTAAGGGATAAGATCTTGTCTTTGGTCCTCTCCACCTCGTCCTAATTTTCAGTGACCTCTGCTTCCTCCTTTTCCTTTTGGTCTGCCCCTTTTGGGATGTTCCTGATTTTGTTTCAAACATCTGTATTCTTCTAAAAAATTGCATGCTTTGTTTAATCCAGCTAATGTGGCAGTTTTTGCTTTAGAACTTGATTTTGTAACTAATAACACCTGTTGCTTTTGTGCTTGTAAAGTTTTAAACTATTTCTCAGGTACATCATATCTCTTTGCAAAGGGGTATAGACTACTTCAGCATAGTCTTTTTTTATCCATGAGATATTTACATTTTTTTAAATTTGATTTTCTCCTCCTATTTAGTTAGTTTAATTTCTGGTGCTTCTAGAAACTCCTTCACCATATTCTCCACTTTAAATATATTGATTTTCTCCCATCAATTTTGATAAGTCCTCTTTTCTTGATTCTAAATCAATTTTAGCATATTTGACTAATATCTCAAAATCCCATGGCATGCTTTCACCATGAATTGCGACCATTCCTTTAATAGTTCTAGACGAAGGTTCTCATATGTTGGAAAGATAAAGATATAAAGTCTCTTGCCATGTGTCCAACTTCTATATAGTTTTGTAAGGATGATACTTCCTACCGTTTGTTCAACTCAGTTTTGTAAATTTTTAAAAAAAGACAAGTTTCTGGTTGATAGAAAATTCTGATGATGCATTGGTAGGATTGCAGAAGTCAAGAATATTTGCTTCTGTTTTCTTCAGATAAAGCCCTTGTATCTTTTTGTTGTCTCTTTTCACTTTCATTTATTTTCTCCCATCAATTGGAGAGAAAAAGTGAAATATTGCTTCAAGCCAGAGCTACTTTCAAAGGCATTGATGAGATAACTGCCTCCCGATGACAATTTTTATGAAGTTTAGGTGCTTCAGTTTTTGTCACACAGGAGTTTGCAATGTTGTAAGCATCTTCTTATGCTCACAGGCACTGTTCTCAAACAGCCCAGAACTGATGCATACCAAACAGTCAAATTCAAAATGCTGGTATAGGGAGAAAGTGGGATCAAAGCAATTGTAATTGTTGGACTTGATCCTTTCTGCAGGGTCACCCTAGTTTTTTGTCTTTCTTTACTGAACTTGCTTTTGTTGGCTTTAAGTACTCTGCACTTTACTCCTAATAATCAGTGGTAAAGTGCTTGTGCTCTCCCTCCAAAAAAATTGCAAAGAATCTGTATGCACCTTATTGGTACATTTGATTTACTTATATGTCCCTAATAAATAGTACTACAGCTACCCAAGCACTAAAAATACTACTAGTGGGCTGCAGCACGTTTTGTACCACAATCTATAGTAGCCTTGTAAGAATTGTATCAGACCTGCCACTGTAGTATATGGTGCAGTTTTACACTGCCATTTCAACCTGGGATAATAAGCCTTTTGTCAGGCCAAAAAGGTATTTTTAATACCTATGTGTCACCCCCAATGTAGGCCCTAAAGGTAAACAGAGAAGGGTGAATGATATTTAAAAAGTACGACATACATTTTACATGTCCTGGCAGTGAAAAACTCTCAACATCATTTTTCACTATAGCAAGGCTAGGCATAGACTGGGCTACCTTATTACACTTATAAGGAATAACTTGAGTTAGGGAGCTGATAGAGAATTGATTCTCCCACTCATTTGAACTGTAATTTAAATCTTCTTTGATAGTAAAGTCAAATGTTAAGTTACTATTCTGGAAGGGCCACTTTTAGAAGGTTGGCATTTTCCTACTTAAACAAAATGTGCCTTTCTGCCAGTGTTCAGTGTCCAGGGTCACATGAATAATGGCTCACCTGTTGTGTGTTGTGCGTTCCTTCCAACCATACCCAGGGGTTTGAACTCAGCCCTCTTCAGCTTCAAAGGGTGGCTTAAAGGACATGTCCATCTCTTTCAGACTTCTGAACTTTCTGCTCTGTCACTGGCACATGCAGCTGATACCTGGACCTGCTTGTCCTTTGTTACCCTAGACTGTTTGAAGTCAAACCCAGGGGAAGGATCCGAACTGACAAGAACCAGTTTAGGGGTAGAGAAAGAGAGGGATCTCCCCCCACCAACACACACACAAAGTGGCACCCTGAGATCCTCTCATCAGAGAAATCCTAGACTTGAGAAAATTCAGAAGAAAGGCTGCCATGCTGTCTGAAGAAGGAAGACTGGACCTGATTGCCTTCAACCCAGGATTGCAGAAGTGACTCCAAGGACTGGCCTGCTGACCTCCTGTTACAAGTCCACAATAAGGGCGTAGAGGTGTTCCCTGCAACTGCCTATCTGCAGCACCATTTAGACCTGTCTCAATCTGCTGCTGACCTCCGCTGGAGTGAGTTTTCACCCCCAAGAGGTGCTTCCTCAGGTTGAGTAGTTCTCCAAATGGCAAACTGCAAAAACTGGACTCTAGGTGAAAATCAATACTCATTGATAAAGAGCCATCCCAGGCCTCCTGGTGAACCGTTTCTACTTATTTGATTTTTGTTGTTTGGTATCATTGTATTTATTAAAATTCCACTATTTTTTAAATTGGTTGGGGATTTTTTTTTGTATTGAGGCTTTACTTTATTATTGTTTGAGTGCTGCATGAATACTTTACCTATTGCCTCTAAGTTAACTCTAACTGCCTTTGTGCCAAGCTATGAGAGGATTAAGCACAGGTTTATTTAATGCCTTTTGAAGTTCACCTTGATAAGGATTGTGCTTGCTATTTGAGTCGGACTCTCACCCCTCTCAACTAATAACCTCATTTCTTTCAGAATTCATGAGGACATGTGAGGCACAGTGTATGTTGTTATAGTTAAGGCAGAGTTTCCATTGGAAACTCTACTTTGTTTTGCCAATACCTCTTTGAAAAACATTCACAAATGTTTCCAACCAAAACACAGTTCATCCATCCAACTACTTCCTGGAAAGTGTTGGGATGATCTGGCAAGAAGGAGCTGAGAAAAATGAAGGGGGGGGAGAGGTGATGCACCAACACTTTTCCAATTCAATTTCCCATAATAATTTTGGGAAGCAATACAAAGAAAACTGCTGAACAGAATTATGCCAAATTTGTCAGAAAGCTCAATCTTTACTAGAAAGTGGGCTTTTTGTAATGTGGTATTTTTTCGTTCAGCTGTTTTTGAGAAAATATAGTGATATCAGGACAGTTGGACCCGATGGAGGATTCCCACAGTATCCCTAATTAAAAACATATAGAATTCTGTTTGTATCTCAGACCCACAGTAGTCTTATCGGAAGGCTGCAACATCAATAGAAATGTTGAGACCCCCTTTTGGGAATCAGGGAGTCTGTTCCTCTGTCCCAAGTTTTCAAAACATGATCTACAAGAGTACAGGGCAGGGGTACCCTGTGACAGGGATCCTGAAGGGTCTCTCCCTCTAGGGCTAGAATTAACAAAAATATTGTGCCTCAGGTACTGGAGTACTCCTGCTGGACCCAGTGTGGCGGTGGTCCCTTGGGACTCTTGTGGGGTACAGCAGGGTCGTGCAAGCATGCCACTTTCCAGCGGTACCTTGGAGTGCACCTTGTGCAACAGTACCTTGGTAGTATTGTGGTATCATAAAAAAAGAAAGAAAATATGTGGGGTGGCTCTGTGTGGAGAGGTTACTTGATGTAGGGTGGCCAGCAACCTGGCATTGGCTATTTGTGGGGGGTGGGCACAGGGCTTGTCTCTAGGCCAAGCCTGTGACCAAGCTGATGTTGTGCCCAGTCGAAGGCCATGTGTGACAGGAGTGTTGGTCAACCGAGAGGGTTTGGCAGAGGGTCTCACCACCGGGGAGTTGCTGTTTTTAGCTGAGGTTTGGTCAGTCACAATGGCTTGCACACAGAGGCCTCCTGAGTACTATCTAAAGTTATGATCAGTAAGGTAGTTGAGTAAATGTGATTTAAAAAAAATTGATTGAAAAAATCAAAGGTTACATTGAGGGTATAGATAGGTTTGGTATGTTGATTTGTATAGTGTACTAATCACCTGAGTGGGTATCCAGGTGCTTGGGCAAGGTGTAGGTTTGTGGTCCCAAGGTGCTTAAATGAAGAGCCAAGTCTGCATCTGCTTGCAGAACTCAATAAGTAAGGCTCTGATTTGTTGAGGGAGGACATTCCATGTTTTGTGTGTGAAGTAGGAGAATAGGCAACTTCCAATTTTGTTTTTGAGGGTGTGGGGCATGTATGGAGTGTAAATGAGGCAAAACCTAGGTGTCTGGTGGGGTAGTGAAAGTGTATGCAGCTGTTTAGGTATTATGGTCCTGTGTTGTGCTGGGCTTTGTATGTGTGGATGAGAAGTTTGAATTGGCTGCACTTGTGTATGGAGAGCCAGTGAAGCTTCCTGAGGTGCAGTGTGATGTAGTTGCAGTAGTTGCAGCATGGGAGGGTGAGTATGAGTCTTTCAGCTGTGTTCCGGATGGTCTGGAGTCAGTGCAGGAGTTGTTTGGAGATTCTGGAGTAGAGAGCATTGCCATAGTCCAGCCTGCTGTTGATTAGTGCTTGTTTGACGGTCTGTCTGGTGTTCTAAGGCAACTAATTGAAGATCTTTTGCAGCATGTGTAGGATGTGGAAGAAGGAGGCGCACACTGTGTTGACTTGAGCCATCATGTTCAGCTTGCTATCTGGGATGATTCCTAGATTTCTGGTGTGGTCTGTGGTTGCTGTGCCTAGCTTCGATGGTCACCAGGTAGAATCCCATGGGGAGGTCTTGTTGCTGAAGACAAGTACTTCCGTCTTGTCAGGCAGTTGGTTCACATCCAGTCTGCTACAATGGTCATGCAGTTGATGAAGTTGGCTCTGGGGGTTCCGATGGTGTTTGTCTCGTCCATCAAGCAGCAGATGAGTTTGGTGTCATCTGCGTAAGAGATGACACTGATGTCTTGTGATCAGTTGAAGTTGACGAGTGGTGCCATGTACATGTTGAGTAGTGTGAGGGACAATCCCAGTGGAGCACAGCATATCAGTCTCTTGGTCTCTGATGTGAAGAGTGGCACCCTAACCCTTTGGGTTCTTCCTGTAAGGAAGGAATAGATACATTTGAGAGTAGATCCTTGGATGCCAATCTTGTGGTCTCTTCTGAGGAGAGTGTTGTGGGAGCTGATGACCGCAGAGAGGTTGAGTAGGATGAGGGCTACTGTCTCTCTTCAGTCCAGGATGTTTCAAATGTCATTGGTGACCAGGATGAGTGCTGTTTTGATACTGTGGTTCTTTCTGTATCCTGACTGTGTATTGTCTAGACAATGGTGAAGCTGGATGTGGGATGTGAGTTGCTTATTTATGCCTTTCTCAATTACTTTGGCTTGATAGGGGAGCAGGGAATTGGGTAAGACATTGTTCAGCTGATTCATATCAGCTGCAAGCTTCTTGAGGAGGGCATTGATTTCTGAATAATTCCATTGATGTGGGAAAGTGACGGACGTGATGGAGGTGTTATGATGTGGGTCCAGTGGTCCTGATTGTTGATGTTCCCAGGTTGTAGATGTGGTGGGGGCATTGGTTTGTTGAGGTTTCTGAGTAGATTGTCCACATGATTGTCGCTGTGTCATTTTTGGTGTGACTTGCCCATTGGATCAGGTGGCTGTCTTGGTTGGTGTGGGTAGGTTAGGGATGAGTTCTCTGGGGTTGCTTTGGTGTGCAAAGTTGCGGTAGATGTTTGCAATTTTCCTGTGGAAGAAGTTAGATAGGTTGCTGCAGAATTGTGAGGAGGCAGAAATGTTACTGACAGTGGCTGAGGGTGAGGTGAAATCCTTGGTGATTGAGAAGATCTCCTTGCAGCTATTGGAGCTTCCTTTGATGCAGTCCACTAGTGCTTTTTTTTCTTGGTGTCTCTAATTAGTGGTGATATCATCTGAGTACAGCCTTGTAAGTAGTTCTGTCAGTGGTCTAATGGCTGGCTCTCCATTGTTTGTGCTGTTTACAATGTTGTTTCGTATCTCAGAGGTTTTCGGTGAATCAGATGGCCTGCTTATTTCATCTGCTATGCTTGTTGGGTTTGATGGATGTGACGGAGTCTTCACAGTTCTTTATCTTTATCCAGTTGTTAAAGTTGTGAATGTCCTTGGCTATGGGGCTAGGTTGATCAGTGCTGAGTGCGTTGAGCCAGGTTGCTTCTGTGATTTTGCTCCAGCTGCAGCTTGGAGTGCTGAATCTGGTAGGGGTGTTGACTTGAGGAGTGTTGATTTGGAAGTGAATGATGGAGAGGTCGGGCCACGTGAGCTATGTGGTGGAGTTGTACCTGATGCTGTTTCTTGTGTTGAAGATGGAGTTCAGTGTGTGTTCTGCAGTGTGTGTTGGTTCTGTGACAAGCTAGGTGAGTCCAATGTTGCTCAAGCTTTTGAGGAGCGCTGTGGAGCAGGGGTCATTTTAGTATTAATTTTTAGGTCACCAAGGAGAATGTAGGCTCTGGAGTCGATGGTGAGTGGAGGGACAAAGTTGGTAAGGAGGTTAGTAAATGTGGTTTAGGGTCCAGGTGGCCAGTAGTTGAGTTTTCCTTTCACTGTGAATTGTTCAGAGATTTTCAGCTTGAAATGCAGTTGTTCCATGAATAGGGTGGTGTTCTGTTTAGATGTTGTGCATTTGATGGATACCTTGTAGATGATAGCAAGTCCTCCTCCTAACTTGTGATCGTGGTCCTGTCAAGCAATCTTGTAGTCTCCTGGGATTGATGTAGGGATGTCAGGAGTTGATGACGGCTTGAGCCAGGTCTCTATGATGAAGATGATGTCCGGGACGTCTCTACTCAGAAGGTCCCATATTTCAGTTGTGTGTTTTCTGAGTGATCGTGTGTTGAGAAGCATGCATATGAGTGGGAGTTGGTGTGTGGGTTTGCTATGGTGTGTGGTGTAGGGTAGTAATTTAGGTCTAGTTGGTGCATGTGTGGTATTTGTTGGGAGGGGGAATTGAGGGCATTGTTAATATTTGTGTGAGTGGTGTGGCTGGGTGGCTGCAGGAGAACTAACAGTAGGAACAGGTGAAAGGCCCTTTTTTATGTGAGGTGCAGCACAGAAACAGCTGTGCAAACAGCATCTGGATTTTAGTGACCTTAGAAGAGCTGCAAAGTATTGCTGGGAGGTAATTGGACCTGGGTTCCTAGTGCTGGGCACGTTCCAGGTGCAGAAGGTGGCGGACGGGCTTACCTTTGGAGCACCAGCAGCACACCCACTGAATTTGTGTGCTAACACCAGTGATGCAGCTGTCATTAAGTTGGTCCTGGGAGGGTGGAGGAGTTCAGTCAGGCCCTGATGTAGTTCTCTGTGCTGATGGGTGATAGTAAATGTAGTCCTCTTGCTTGACTTCTTTTGATGATGATTTCAATGGAAAACTAGTAATGTCACTTTCTGTCCAGATGGATGATGGGAAATTCAGTGATGTCACTCATTTGCATTTGGATGATGGGAGATACAGTGATGTTACTTCCTGTGCTGTTGAATGATGGGAAATTTAGTCCTCTTGCTTGGCTTCTTTTAAAGATGGTTTTGGTGTGAAAACCAGTAATGTCACATCCTGTCCAGATGGATGATGGTAAATTCTGTGATGCTACTTCCTGTGCAGGTGGATGATGAGAGAACCAGAGATGTCACTTCCTGTTCTGATGTGTGATGGGAAATGTAAGTTATGGTAACAATATCTTACTTTACATTAAAAACAACTCCAGAAAATCACTGAAAAAACAAAGGTTAAAGTGATTTTCTAGTTAGGTGTTAAGTGTTAGGTGACTTCACATATTTTATTACACATTACATGATAAATGACATGATCGATGACTTCACAGATGACATCTCAAATTACATCATTGATGACATTGCTGATAAAATTATACAATCATGGTGTCACCGTTCTATAGGACATGTGGCCTTGAAGTCATTCAACACGCTACACCTGTAAGCAATTTTCAGTTCACCTTAAGGGGATTGCCCTCTCAATTAGTTCACATAACCCACAATTTTAGGTCAAGACGTTCATAGGTGTACATTTGCCACTGAAAACACACCTTCTGTGAGGCCCTATGGATAGCCTTCCAGTAGTTTAGTAAAATACACTTCAAACGCTCATGAGACAGCACTGTGGTATAAAATCTTAAAGCTGTGCACGCGACATCAGTGTGAGATCTCAGTGGGACATTCTTGCATTGTATAGTATTCTATAATCTGCAATTCCTCAAAATCTTCAAAGGTCTGGAAATAAGCATCTACACCCTATAAAAGTTCTTATTAATTATAATTCATGTATGATACTCTATTGCAAATATTTACCATGGCACATGGCCAGATATCCATTGATGAAAAATATATTGTGAAGAGGAGATTTGTTTTTTCTCACAGGTTTTTTGGAACTGACTTTAACTTGAATTTGCAGCCTACTTTCAATCATACCTCTGCAACTCACATTAGGTGCACCCAAACTTTATCTTGTTTAACAGAGAGTAATACTTGCACCCCAAACTTTATTGATTTTCAAATGGTGCACCATGTAACTTTCAACATGCACACTTACAATTGGTCCAATGGTGTGTACCATTTCTATGCTATGGTTCAACACTTTTTGTGTCATCTGTGACTTCATTAGTAATGTCATCAATTATGTAATTTGAGATGTTACCAGTAATGTCACGAATTATATTTAACATAATGAGTGATGTAACATGTGAGGTCATAAGCAGTGCATGATGGGGTGCTCGTTAAACTATAACTGGTGAATTTCAGTGTTTTTTGGTTTCTATATGTCAGATGTGTGTTGCTTCAACATCAAATTATAACATCACTTTAACCTTTTGTTTTTTTCACAATAGATAGCTAGATAGATAGATACTGTCATCTGTGAACTATAATCACCTTTGAGTGTGGGAGCACATAGCAATTATATATGTACAAGCATAGAATAAAGACACATGAACAAGGTATAGCATTTCCTTTGAAATTTCTATTTAACAAAATGAATGTATGAACTGTACATATTCACAGGTTTCAATTGTCCAAATACAATGATGTTAGGTACACTAATTATAAATAGTCCAAAAAGCTTGTGTTGAGTGTCTTCGGTGCAGGTAGCCAAATTATCCAACCCATAGTCCTAATCACAATTTTCCATATACGAGTTTCTTAATATGAATTATCCCACAGGTATTCTAAAATAATGCATTGATTGAAATTTTTTTGCCTGAACTTTGCATTCAAGATGAACAAAACGTTACCCAACACATGTTTTGTTCCCTACGGATCTTTTTTAAGGCATGAATTATCAGGTGTTCTTTGACACATCAATGGATGCCAACTAGTATATTGCTGCTAAATAGTTTAGAAGGTGAGGTAAATATTATTTTGAAAGCCATGGATGCGGCCAAATGGAGTGTGTACGGCTGGAATTAAACAATGTGTGAGCAATAGAGCATTGCCAAAATGTAGATGTGGAGCCCCTCATCCGGCAATAGAGCGTTGCCAGTCTATAAGCCATATTTAAGCCTGGGATTCTGATGCTATTTTTTCATGGAAAAAAAATCCCACAGATGCACCACTGAATAATGGCAAACCAATCCATGACAGAGGATTCCCCCAGATACCCAGCTACAAAACTGCTTCGTGTTCTAAGGAACTTGTGGAAATTGCAGCACACAGTGGTTGTGTAAAACAAGAGCCCTCCTATCACATTTGGGGGTTCCACATTGCAGCCTGCCCAAGCACCACAGTTTTATTAAAATGTTAAGTTTATCCCTTTACAAAAACTTATGTTAATTATTTTAAATTATTCCCCCTATCTTTCCATAATTTTACAACATACAGAGAAGTGATGGAGGCTAAATGGAAAAATTACCCATATTTCTATAATATTGACCCAGCAGTTTACAGTTATGAACAGATTGACTATAGTATTTTTATGCTGACAATTAAAGGATTCACATGGAGCAAAGCAATCAAAAATGTGGTTTCGGCACCACATAGGTTTGCAAAGAGATTCATGACTAGGCAATGCACTATATGGTGCTAAGGTGTACAAACATTGCTATTTTAAAGAAAGTCCACATACTGATTCTCAGAAAATAGAATGGTGATATTTTAGGCTTCTAAGGTGCAATGGAGAACTCTACAAGTCTGTAAGAATGGCAGACTTGCTTCATTAGCAAGGTTATGGTTATAATTGTGGATATTTGTTGTTTCATGCAGAAAATTTGAAAAACACCTAAACCGTTTAGTTTTGTGGGTTTTCATATACATTTTGCAGTTGGTTTCCCATCACAAAAATGTATGTAAATCTGCTCCTATTAACACAACTTTGCAGAGTTAAAAAACACAACAAGGAGCAAATGCAATTTTTAAACGGTGTGCTAAGAGAGGGTTCTTTCCATATGGAATAGATTTTCTCATTGGATGAAGAAAATGCCTCAGTTAGTACACATGCTTGTTTCATTTACACACTGAATCTTCAATATAATGGAAATTATGCTTGTATAAACTGTATATATTGGAGTATCACAGGAAATCTACTAATTCCTAAAATACTCCAGGGTGTCTTTGAAAATTCCTAAATATTTAGAAATTTGCTTTAATAAGATAAAAGAGTAATCGTATGGAAGAAGAGCCCCAAAATGTCTAATTCATGAATTGTGCCTTAAATGTTTTCTATTTCCTAGAGATCCATAAAATACCAAATTTTTATTAAACAAATGTATTGTCTTCCATCGAGCTCACACCTGCAATTTCCACAGCAGAAAAAGTAACACCATGAACAGCCCGACATCTGGATACTCTAAAGGCCATAGTATAACCATCATTTACCCCACACCCTTGTGTACTCTCATGGGCATCCCCTGGCTTGGTAGATTGTCTCTTCGAGTTTAGCACACAAGTCTATGGAGATTTTGGAAGTCCACAGAGGAGGGGGGTTGAGGAGCTCCAGTGCTTTGCAAGTGTTCTCTTGGCCAATACTGTTCAAATGCCCAATAAGATTTGGTCACCCCTAGTTTCACAATGTAATTGATTATTCCCAGAAAGGCAATCCTAGGGGATGGGTCTACCTTTGTGCCAAGCACACAAGTAAGGGTGTACAATATTTTCTCCCAGTATTGTTGAATCAATGGGCATTCCCAGAGCACACAGAGAAAATGAGCTTCCTTTGCTTGGCAAAGTGGGCATTAGGGGGTTGGTAACATGTTAGCCAAACACAAACTGACCGGTGTAAGGTATGTCTTGGAGGCAATTAAATTGTATCATACATAGCTTGGAAGGACTGAGAATGATTCTAGAGCACATGCATGCATCTCTTCAGTAAAGGTCATCCAATGGCCCCACCCAAGTCATCCAGCGGGCCTTGACTTGGTCAAGGGATGACACAGCATTTATGACAAAGGATTTACAGACCTGCAAAGTCCTTTTCAAAATCCAGACCATCCATCGCAAAGTCTTTCTCCCTGCCCACAAAACAATCAGAGTGTTCTCCAGTACATCTTGTGGGATTGGATAACCTTTGAGGCATCCCATGGGGTTTTCATACCCCATCTACTTAATTTCAAGATGGCATGCCAAACCATCCTATCCACCACTTTGCCAGTTGTTAATCACTATTAGATGGGAGGCCCAGTAATAGAACGGATGTCTACTATTCCCAGTTCACCATGATATAACAACCGAGTACAGTCATCTTATGTCACTGGTGGTGGAAGGTTAGCCCAAATAAAATACCAAATTTTGGAGAGCATCACATTGATCCATATAGGGAAATTCAAGGTGACATACAGTATATAAGGGAGTAAAATCATTTTAAATAAGGCTATCCTACCTATTATGTTAAGTGGTAGTTTGGTGCAGGAAGTTAAGGACCTTGAAAGGGTGAATTCAAAAGGCACCAGATTTAGGGCCCATGCTAGGTGCAATTCACGGTTTATGTGGACCTCCAAATATGGGAAACTGAGTCTTCTAATGGAAATCTGGGCCAACCAATTCACTATAATGTCAGCTTCCTTCAATGAAACCAAAGAGACGTGGCCCATGTGACCCCCCTCCCATATGTATTCAGAAATTGTAGTAGGTGGGATCCTGTCAAGGGTGGCTTGGAGTCTTCATCCCCATAGCCCCCTGTCAAATCCTAAAGACCTGTGCATTACATCTAACCCAGACCCCTAAAGATTTTGTAGCTGGTGCGAACAGTAGAGAGGACAGTGGGCAGCCCTGTCTAGTGCCCCTATGCACATGGAAGGGATATGATAGGATCTCATTCAGTCTGGCCTGCGTTCCTGGCTATGTATATAGAAGCTGAAAGTAGGACCTAAACCGGGGACTAAATCCCATTTGCAGTGGAATCTCCACCACAAAAGCCCAGTCAACTGAATCAAAAGCCTTTTTAAAGTCTACAAAGAATACTGCTGTGAGGTCCTGCAAATCAGATAGCCGAGCCAGTGCCACTTGGACACTATGGATACAGTGTTGTGTGCTACGTTGTGGCATAGAGTTACACTGGTCCGGGTGAACTAACTGCAAATGCAGTGGTAGGAGTCTGTTGGCCAGTTTTCTGGTGTCTATTTTGAGTTCCGTATTGATCAAGGATATTGGTCAGTAGGATGAATATCCTCAGGGGAAGCCCCTGTATATGCAGCTCTACAATAGTGGTTAGATCCAGCACCAAAGTCAATTGCCTTTTCACCACAGCTTCTTGGATCATGTCCAGAAGGTGTTTCAGAAGATGAGAGAGCAGGTATAATATTCTATGGGGTACCCTTCAGGGCCTAGTGTCTTGCCAGATTGCATTTCTGCCACAGTCTCCCCCTAGTTCCTCCACTGTGAAGGGACACTCCAGAGAGCGGCATGCTGCTGAGCTCAGCTCCAGTAGATGGAAGTCTCCGATGAGTGGTGCAGAAGTTTCCCGTGACGGAATACTCTGGGCAGTAAATATCTTTTGATAACATTCAGCAAACGCCTTCACAATATCATTGGCACTTGATGTCTGTTCATCAACGACCCGTATTATGTAGGTAATTAAGCGAGAGGTAAGATCATAGGTGTCCACCCATTAGATCAACTTGACAGACTTATTGCCCCATTAAAATATACTGGTCATTGAGGACAACAAATATTGTTGGGCCTAGTCAAGGAAAACCTGTATAAGGATCGCCCGTATATCCTCCAGTTGTCCTAGTGTCCACTCATTGGGTTGGTCATAGTAACTCTGTGGTTACAATTGTGACCTTCACAGGTGTCACCTGTTGGTGTTCTGCCTGCTCCTATCCTTTAAGGTAGGAACATGCTTCTCTTGTGGTAGCCATCCCAGCCTCCCGGAACACTCCTGGAGATGTCCTGGAGTCCTTGTTAAGATTAAGAACTCTTAAAATTTGTGTGCCACAGTCCATGTGAATTTCTTGTCTGTGAAGTGCCAAGTGCTGAGTCTTCTCATTGGTCTAGGGCCCAGGTTGGAAGAGCAAGTTTGATCACTACTGGGGTGTGATTAGATATTCCCCTCCGTAATAAATAGTAACCTGATGAGTGGACCAGGTCTGGGAAGGGGGGTGAGTAGCAAGTCAATGCGCGAGAGTGTTTTCTGTGCTGCAGAAAAGTTGTGTACTGTCTGTCTTGGGGGTGTCATATCCACCATGTGTCACAGAAAACCCAAGCCCTCCACCCAGTCTTTCAGTTGATTACTTTCAGCCGGCTGTCGGGATCCAGTAGAATTCAATGCTGAATCCATGACAGCGTTAAAGTAACCTCCCTCTTTTGGGGTTATTTTTGGTAATCGTGTAATCACTCTGTGCAGCTTTTGCAGAGGAGGCTTAGCCGGGAGGGGTGGAACATATATGTTTAGCAGGTGAAGTGGGTGACCTTCGAGCATGCCCTTCACCACCTCGTATCTACCCAGGGTGTCAGAGGTGAACCTGGAAAGTTCCAGAGGACAGGGTTTGTGGAACCCAGTGGCTGCCCCCTTGGAGCTCCTGGTATGACCAGTATGGTATACACTGTTGTACCATATCACACCACCATTGTACAGTTAGTACCTAGCAGACGTGCTTCTTGAAGCATGAGGATGTCAGAGGCATGTGTCTTGGCAAAACTTAGACCTGCTCCTCGCTTTATCCAGTCATTGAGGTCCTTAACATTCCAGGATACATTTCTAAACTCATACACTCGTTCAGTAGGTTAAGTGGTGAGTGGTTGCGTAGGCTCACCAAAAGTGAATTGTACTCCGTTAGTGGTATCAAAGGGTGGATGAAACTCACCTAGGGTGTTGACTGTGCCACAGTGTGTGTGGGAACCAACAAACTTCAGGTATACAGCAACAACCATAAACATGAAGACCCTGTTGATGAGCAACTTGAATCCCCTCAACAGCTCCCTGTCTTACACTTCCCTTCAGAAGCATTTGATGCCCTCCCGGTATAAATAGGTGTAAGTTCAATGATGAGCTCCTTCATCATCTACCAGGTGCAAGCATGATTATTCAGGATACCATGGTGCTATACATGGATGAGAACAGGCTCTGGGGGCCACTGGAACAGCAGACTACAGTGCTGTAGTACTTTCTGTATCCATGGTGGGAGGCAACAGAGTCCCCTGTCTTGGCAGCGCTGCAGTGCGCTTGTTTGATTAATCTGGTGGGCTGGCCTCAGACACTGAGAAGTCTTAACATGGATTTCAGTTTCCGTCTCCTGATGGATATATGAAATGTGGCATGGCACTGGGAGCCAGCAAAGGTGGCAAGTGCATCCGTAGAGCCCCAGGGAAGGGGCAGCTACGATGGTGCTGCTGATGTTCTGTATTTCATCCCATCTATATCTTCCCACGTATAACTTACTGTCAATGAACAACTCTGGCAGGCTCAATGTTAAAATATGCAAGTGCATTGCATCAGCAGTCATCTAGGTGAAAATATCAGCCTCTCCTCTATTTTTGATCTGCAACTATGACATTAATGGCGAGGGAGGCTACATATTGGACTGCTGGTAGAATATATGTCAGTCTTTTTTTTAAATCAAGTCCATATTGTAAACGTATGTAACTCTGTGTCCATAACAGGTGTTTTCTTATACATGTAATACATCAGTAAAGAAAGCATTCAGATTGGTCTTCAAATTATTGTTTACGTTTTCGAGAAGTACATTAATTGTTACACTGCAAGGCACTCGCCAGCAACTGATCAGTTATTCTGGACTTTATTTTGCTTTTATACAGCAGGTTGCTTTAATCTCTCTGCTTTCCATCACATCAAAGGTGTCATTTTGATAGTCTAGTTTTCACCGTGTTTAGTGGGAATACATATGCAGAAAAAAAATCTATTTAAAACATTAGCAGATGGAGCTGGAACTAGGGAACATGTTGTAACTTCTTCAGAAAGAAGGTTTCCTTATGTTAGAATAAAGCAAAGTCAAGATGAAATTTTAATTTTGGGAGGATGTCGCCAGGGCATTCTTTGGCTGTTATGATTTTTAGTGGTTCAAAATATTTATTAAACACATCGTTTTTCAACGTGCATGCATTTAAAAGGTTTCAATTTAAAGTTAATTTTAATAAATAGGAAAAGGTTTGTTTGCAAATAATGGTACAAAATGATGTCTCAGCCTGGGCCTAGCTCCATTTCCTACTTAAAGAGAATAGATGTTTCACAGTGAATGACATACTTTGATACTTAGCTCTGAAAAAAATCATCCAAAGAAATATGTTTTCCGTAGACGTAGTAATTTTTAATAGCATAATATTTTGTTGGAGCCTACTGAGCTTTGAAGCATTTTTGAACGTGAAGACGTGTTATGGGATAGAGAAGGAGGATGACTTACTTGGCTTGGTAGCTGTGGATATAGGCGTAAGGCTTCCATCGTTTCGTCAGCAGGAGGTTTTTTTTTAGAAGAAAACAGAGAACAGACATCTAGGGAAGGCTAAATGAGGGGAATAATAGAATTGAAAGAAACCCACTGAATAGAAGACAGAATGATGTGTACTCAGAGAAGGTAGGAGAGAAGAATAAAAGGGACGAAGGAGGAAATAAAGAGACTTTTTTCTGGAAAGAGAGGAGTAGACTTGTGAGTGCAGTTTACTGGCTGTGTGTTGCACAAGACTGGCAGATGCCTAGATATGCCAGATGAACTGAAGCGGAGAAAGCCCAGAGCGAGGCGGGCGGCGAAGTGCCAGAAAAGCTCTGAGGAGAAACGACCTGGAGGAGGAGTTGAATCTGGAAGGCAGGAACAGGAGGCATAGAGTTGTGCACCAGAAAACACTGCTTGGCCCTCTCTCATGGCCCAAGGGAAAGTCGAGTTATGCAAGTACAGTAGGGGACAGGCAGAGATTTGTTAACGCACACTGCCCTGCCTCTTTTGAGATCACTTCCTGAAGGAAAGACTTTAACAGTGTGAAGCGAATAAGAAAGCTCCTAAAAAGAGTATAGCAGAGCTTTTTCTATGTTCCTTACATAGGTTTTTTTTGTTTGAAGGATGTTTTGAAACTGTGTCAACCTACATTATAGACTTGAGAAAGAGATAAAAAAAATCTCAGGGCCAGGGTTAAGGGTTTTAAAGAAGAGAAGAAGGAGTTAGAAAGAAGGAAATATAATTGAGATACAATTTCAAAAGGAAATATAGATAGGAAAAAGGACTAAGGGGAATATTTATAGGCCCCTAACGCCACCTTACACCACATTAACATCATTTATTTTGACGTTAATGTGGCCCAACGAGGCCAAAATTCCCATTCCGTATTTACAGAGTGGCGCAATGCATGCATTGCACCACTCTGTAACACTTTGCTCTACATTATGCCTGTGCCAGTCATAATGTATGCAAAGGGGGCGCTCCCCCGTTAGTGAAGTCAGAAAAATGGCATAAGGAAATCTATGAGATTTCCTTACGCCATTTATTATGGCACTTTTAACGCCTGCCCAAGAGCAGGTGTTAAAAGTGGTCTTCCATTCTTTAGAACGGGCCTCTATGTACTCTGCAGGAGCATCGCCGGCAATATTTTGGCTCTGCTCCTGCAGAGTACATCAATAGCGTCATAAAACGTGACACTATTTCCCCCTACCCTGCGCCATGGCGCTCCGTATTTGAAATACAGCACAGACATGGTGGCGGTATGGGGGTACTAAGGGGCGCAGGGAAAGTGGTGCTGCACTATGTGCGGCACCACTTTCCATAAATCTGCCCCTAAGAGGGTTGCAGAGGAGAGGGAAGTAAAAGAAGCAGAAAAATGTTCCCCTTAGTTTTTTCTTTATTATCTCTATATATGTTTTCCCATTCTAAAATGTATTGAAACACATGTGACCTATTATTGAACGTCTTTACCTGATTCTTGAGAAAAGACTATAGTCTACATGTAGCAGAGGTGTGTTTGTCCTGAAAACTGACAATCACAATTGGTTAAGGCAGCCGACTTAAATTAGTGGGACAAATTTGCCTATTATGGATGCCTATGTGTTTGCCAATCTTAAAGTAAGACCAAAAACAGCCTACATCTGGAGTTCATGGGCACAGATTTATTAAGGCTTTGGCTAGAGCTACCATTGTGCAAAGGGTCATAAAGTGGAACAAAGCTGGGCAAGCTGAGCGGGCTGTTTATTTGTTTTTTGCTGGAATGGAACTCATTTTTAAAGCACAAAAAATGGCTTTGCACGGCTTTGCATCTCAAATGTGCTACTAGGGAATTTCAGTGCAAATAGCCATAGATTTTGAAGCAAAGCACAATTTACTAAAAAGCCTGACTTGCAATGGAGTCCAAACTAATGACTACTGGAAGAGGTGCAAAGTAAGGGAGATTTCATTTCTCAATATAGCAACCTTTTGCATGTGTGCTCCAGTGCACAACACTCATGCCTGGGAACATTCTGAGTTTATCTACATGCATTCATTTTTAATAGAAGGGTGTGTCTGCGATATAAATGCTATGCTAGACAGCACAGAATCAGCCCTGCACCATGGCGTGATGCTGTACATCACACAAGGCAGCCTTGTTGAGCACCAGCATAGGGCATGCTTTCAGCAGCAGGCACATCTTAGTAGACATGGTTAAGTCTGTGTATTTCCCTTGCACAAAGCAGCATAGCAAATTTGAATGCAGTGCAAAATTGATTGAAAAAGTAGTAAACATAGGTTGCTGTTTTGAAGCTTACAATCTATTGATGCTTGCTGTCCTGTACATAACTTGCTGAATGGATGGATTTGGGCAGCAAGATCCAGTTTAGGTTCGGGTGAAACTGGTTCACTGGACATTTGCAGGAAAAGGCATCTGGAAACTTGCTGTGTCCCAGGGGAAACATCCTAAATTATGCGGGCTCAGCCACGTGACCCATTTGTCCGCAAGCGGAACAACTCTTGCTTGAACCATGCATATGCGTGGAGTCAGCCTGAACCATGCATATGACTTAACAATGCATATGTGTGGTTGAGGCAGCTGTCTAGCTGTGCGGATGGGTGGCCACAGATCAATAGCAGTAAGAAGGATATGGAGAGATAAGCAGGGTGTTTTTATTGTAGGGTTGGGCGGTTTTAGGGCTCAGGGTGGGTTGTTGTGGTAGTTTTTTAAAATGTATAGCTCAGGGAAGGTGGATTAGGGTAGTTTTTTTTATTTTTATTTATGGCTCTTGGCAGGGCAATTGGGATAGTTTGGGGAGGAGGGTTGTTTTTAGGGGTGAGTGTGGTTTTAGGGTCGAGGGCGGGGGTTGGGGTAATTTTTTGGACTTAGGTCTCAGGGCGGGTTTTAGGGCAGGAGTGGGGTGGATTGCAGGGCAGGGGTATTGATTTAGGGTTCAGGGCGGGGGGTCAGGATAGTTTGGGGAAGGGGGTTGTTAGTGCTTTTGGATTTAGGGCTCAGGGCGGGGGAGGGGTTGGGCTAGTTTTAAGGGCAGGGTGTCAGGGCCGGGGGTCGGGATCATTTTTGGGATTTAGGGCTCATGGGGGCAGGTCAGGCTACTTTTAAGGACAGGAGGTGGGGACGAGTGTAGTTTTTTGGATTTAGGGCTCAAGGCAGGGGGTCAGGGTAGTTTTAAGGGCACGGGCGGGGTGGATTGGAGGGCAGGGGTGTCCGGTGTTAGGGCACAGGAATGGGGGAGAATTTACCACGCCTATTTCTTTACCACTTATGCTTTTACAACAAAATTCATTGTGAAGGTATGTGTGGTAAAAGCGTGAGCTACATCTACCACTAAAAGGGTAGGCACACTTTGAAGTTAGTGCTGGAATGGTACTCATTTTTAAAGCATAAAATGGCTTTGCACGGCTTTGCATCACAGAGCTGCTCCTAGGGAATTTCAGTGCAAATAGCCAATAGCAGGGGTGTCTGCTGAGCACAACCCCCAGGCCATGCTCGCCATGGCGAGGCCTTCAAGAAGAAAATCATCTCTCCACACCCAAGCCTTTTTTCCAATGGCTGGGAGCCAATCCTCCACAGCTCACCATAGGGGGCCCATTCCCAAGGTAGGTGACACAAGACACTGGCAGAGACCCACATTTGGCATAGGCAAGAAATTGACAAACTTCTAAATGTGTCATCAAAACCCGACTTTACCAGTACGTTGGGTTTTGAAATTCCTATTAAAATGCATCCTTGAAATCATTTTTTTATCTGCTTCCAAACCGAAACTAAGCATTATATTATTACCCTGTGGTTCCCTTTGGCAGAACCAGCCTTGTTACAGTAAAACATGTCTTTGGAGGCTTTTCACTCCCAGAATGTGTAAAACCTTAAATATGCCTATCATACTTTTTAAATACCATGCACCCTGCCCTATGAGCATTTAGGACCTAAACAAGTATTAACAGTATAAACAAGGAAGATATAGGCCATGCAAAAGGTTTAGGGGCATATTTATTAAAATAATCATGCAATGCAGCAAGGCACTTTGATGTTCTGCGCTGTGTGACAGGGAAAGGGCAGGAATGACCTCTATTTAACATTATACAGGACATTCATGTCTTTTCCCAGTGCTGGAGAACAATGTGCTGCCTAGCACCAATGCAGGTACACTTCCACTATGGTGTGAGTGTGCCTGTATTGCAGGCAGGATAGTTTTTGAGCAGAAAGTGGTACCTTCCTGCACACAAATAATCCCCTGAGGCATTTTTCGCTTTCCATGTGTGCTGCAGAATGCAGATTATTAACCATGGTTTGAGAAGTGAGTAACTTCCCAAAGAAGATTGAGACATTTCTGAGGAAAACATATAAAATGTGAAATATCTGGAACTCACTTCATCAGAGTGGTATCTGTTTTGGTCACACTGGAATGGAGTGAGTTCATACCTTTTCTACAGTCAGTGATGTCAAGAAACCTTACAATTTGACCAATTATTGGGTATTGGGAAAAGGGAAATACTTGGGTTTCATCTAGAAATTAATGTTTCATAGTTTTTTAAATATTCTGAAAGGTATTGATCAAATGTTCTGTAAGCAAAATGGGACTGATCCATAAAGATTTAGCTTTGACTTACTCTTGAATTCCAGAGGTATGCAAGGAGTACTGCAAGAGTAAGTTACACTCACACATCAGTCTTTCTGAACTGGTCCCAGAGTAAGGTCCAGTTTTGTTAAATTTTTGTGAATACAGAAACTATGCACTATGTTTTATATGTGCGTACTCCTTCAGCAACCACTAAGAGACTAAGCCAAGGACACAATATTTAGGTGATCATTTCCTTTATTCAACGTTTTATAGATTTCTGATTTCGCTCATTTTTATGTACTATGTTAACACAGCGTACACTTTGTAATGTTCTGTTGTTTTTGCACTTTGAAATTTAAGAAGATGAAATGTTATTGTGTGTTAGCAAAAGGACTATATCAATTACATGAGAAGCATTCATTAAAATTCAAAGATTGAACTGTACTTTATGATATAGAAAGCAGTTGGGAAGATTGAAAACATGCATGAGCTACTACATGCAAGCAGACTCATTACTAAATAAACTCCACTGCACTGTATAATAAAAATCCATTCAATTCCCCATCCACAAAGAACAGTTTTACTAAGGTAGTCACTGCATTAGTGCATTGGGCCATCAATTTTATAGTCATCTGTTCGTAATGTGCTTTCTATAAATATTTTATTAAATAAATGTCAGGAATCTTTTTATTGGCATCAATGCTCCCTTTTCTATTAAGATTAAATACTTCCCAAGTCAAGCCCCAGCAGTAGTTCACAAAAGCCTTTAAAGTTGAAGTTTAATTTTGGAAAGAAGTGGAAGAGTTTGAACCTGGGCCAATTACAGTTCTATTATTTTCACTGACATTTTTATGGACAAAGCTTTGGATGAAGCATGATGAAAGCTCTTCTGACTAACCACACATTCGATAATAACTAGGTGATGCAATGAGTAATGTGTCTGGAGGTAAAGGCTTTGTAGGACCTCAAAACACACAGGCCCTGATTCTAAGCTTGGCGGGCGGCAGGAGCCGCCCGCCAAGCGGGAACCGCCAGAAGACCGTACCGCGGTCAAAAGACCGCAGCGGTCATTCTGGGTTTCCCACTGGGCTGGCGGGCGACCGCCAAAAGGCCGCCCGCCAGCCCAGCGGGAAACACCCTTCCCACGAGGAAGCCGGCTCAGAATGGAGCCGGCGGAGTGGGAAGGTGCGACGGGTGCAGTTGCACCCGTCGCGAATTTCAGTGTCTGCAAAGCAGACACTGAAATTCTTTGTGGGGCCCTCTTACGGGGGTCCCTGCAGTGCCCATGCCATTGGCATGGGCACTGCAGGGGCCCCCAGGGGCCCCACGACACCCCATACCGCCATCCTGTTCCTGGCGGGTGAACCGCCAGGAACTGGATGGCGGTATGGGGTGCCAGAATCCCCATGGCGGCGCAGCAAGCTGCGCCGCCATGGCGGATTCCCATGGGCAGCGGAAAGTCGGCGGTACACCGCCGGCTTTCCGCTTCTGCCCGCGGCGCGGTATTTACTGCCAGGGTCAGAATGACCCCCACAGCTTAGAAATGTAAGCCCCAGTTCAGAAAGCCCTTTGCCCACCTACTTACGGTAAGACACCACTTTAATGTAGGTGGTCTAATATTTTTTCAGTGTCTGTCTATTCAGTTTCTGACACTCATTAAGTTTTCTTGCACTCACTTGCACTTGTTGAGTGGCTGACAGAAAAGTGACAGAGTCAAGTTTCTTTTCTTTGTGCAGCATATCTTCTGATTTCCTGCAGTTATCAGTCTTCAATGCCCTTGAAAATACATAAATAGGAAACATGTATCTAACTAGATGCCAAAGAAGGACATCTGTGTGATTTGCTTTGTGCTTTTTTACTTCATGTTGGCATTGTAAAGTCAATTCTTTGAAAGCCAAACAGTGATTGATAATATTGTTGTTTGAGTCTTGCTGGAGTCATTGGTCAGTCCGATTCCCAAAGCAAGTCTGTACATTTTTTTCAATTTGCAGTATTTGATAGCCATTTTGCCGATTTTAAAGCCCATAGGCAAGTAATTCATTTACTTTGTTTTAGTTTTCTCTAGCAAAGCTGAATCAAGACATGAGAAAGTAGGGAAAAGAAAAACATTGGATACTAAAAGATAAGGAGCTAGATATACTGGTGGTAAATTGTGATCAGTGTTTTGCTACCAGTACGGACGTTTGTGAAGTGACCTATGTACAAACATAGGTTGGTTCACAAAAGTTTAAATATTGGTGGGTCATCATCTGACCTGCCCCATCATAGCCAACAAATTATCATAGTTAAAAAATTGTTACTCACTGCAATTGTTGGCCATGACAGGGATGGTGGCCTGCTGGGTTCAATATACTGATACACACCATAATAAGTTACTATTTGGAGAAGATACCCTCAACATGTCCCTTCCAAATAGTGATTAGTGCTCATCTTAATCAATTTTGTGATTTGGTAACCTTTTACTGAATCAAAAAAATATGGTTTTAGTACCTGCATAAGAGTTTAGAATGGGTGCTACTTTTTAACGACAGCATGTTCTCCCAATGAATCCCTCTTTGTCTACTGGAGATGCTAAAACATAGGGATTTACCTAAATGAAGTAGTCTGTGAGTCAAACACCCAATTTTGGAAACTATTTGTGTTCAGTTGGTTAGTGTTAGAAATGGGGTCTTTGGTTGACAGTCTGGTTACCCCCTGTTCAAGCAAGGACCCTCACTCTAGTTAGGATAAAAGAGAATCACCCTCAGCTAACCCCTGCTTACCCCCTTGGTAGCTCGGCAGAGCAGTAGGCTTAACCTCAGAGTGCTAGGTGTAAAGTATTTGTACCAACACACACAGTAACTTAATGAAAACACTACAAAATGACACAACACCAGTTTAGAAAAATAGGAAATATTTATCTAGACAAAACAAGACCAAAACGACAAAAATCCAACATACACAAGTCAAGTTATGATTTTTTAAAGGTTTAAAATAAAAAGAGTCTTTAGGTAGTTGTAACACCACACTAGCGCTGCTAGCGTGAAAATGTACCTAGTTTGCGTCAAAAATAACCCCGCACGGGTGGTGTGCGTCGAAAGTAACCCTGCACGGCTGTGTGCGTCGAAAACAACTCGGCACGGCGGTGCGTGTTGAAAAAGCCAGCCACACGACGATCCGAAAGTCCCGCGGCGCAGGGTACGATCTCTCAGCCTCCGTCAGCGATGCTGCGCGTCGTTTCTCCTGCTCCGGGCGTCGGTTTTTCGGTCGCGTTTCCTGCGGCGTCGTTTCTCAGCTGCGGAACCGGCGTCGCGTCGTTTTCTCAGCCGCGATCGGATTCGCGTCGATCTTTTCTCCGCACGGCGCTCAGTGCGTGTATTTTTGTCCTTAGGCTGCCAGCCTCTCCTTTCAGGGTCCCAGGAACTGGAAGGGCACCACAGAGCAGAGTAGGGGTCTCTCCAGAGACTCCAGGTGCTGGCAGGAAGAAGTCTTTGCTATCCCTGAGACTTCAACAACAGGAGGCAAGCTCTACATCAAGCCCTTGGAGATTTCTTCTTCAAGATGGAAGGCACACAAAGTCCAGTCTTTGCCCTCTTACTCTGGCAGAAGCAGCACTGCAGGAAAGCTCCACAAAGCACAGTCACAGGCAGGGCAGCACTTGTTCCTCAGCTATCAGCTCTTCTCCAGGCAGAGGTTCCTCTTGGTTCCAGAAGTGTTTCTAAAGTTTGTAAGTTTGGGTGCCCTTCTTATACCCATTTTAGTCTTTGAAGTCACCTTTCTTCAAAGGGGACTCACACCTTCTTGTGAAATCCTGCCTTGCCCAGGCAAGGCCTCAGACACACACCAGGGGGCTGGAGACAGCATTGTCAGAGGCAGGCACAGTCCTTTCAGATGAGAGTGACCACTCCACTCTCCCTCCTAGCAGAGATGGCTAATCAGGAAATGCAGATCACACCCCAGCTCCCTTTGTGTCACTGTCTGGTGTGAGGTGAAAAACAACCCAACTGTCAAACTGACCCAGACAGGGAATCCACAAACCAGGCAGAGTCACAGAATGGTTTAAGCAAGAAAATGCTCACTTTCTAAAAGTGGCATTTCCAAACGCACAATCTTAAAATCAACTTTACTAAAAGATGTATTTTTAATTTGTGAGTTCAGGGATCCCAAACTCCACATGTCCATCTACTCTCTAGGGGAATCTACACTTTAATCATATTTAAAGGTAGCCCCCATATTATCCTATGAGAGAGAGACAGACCTTGCAACAGTGAAAACGAAATTGGCAGTATTTCACTGTCAGGACATATAAACCACATTACTATATGTCCTACCTTATCCATACACTGCACCCTGCCCTTGGGGCTACCTAGGGCCTACCTTAGGGGTGCCTTACATGTAAGGAAAGGGAAGGTTTAGGCCTGGCAAGTGGGTACACTTGCCAAGTCGAATTTACAGTGTAAAAATACACATACAGACACTGCAGGGGCAGGTCTGAGACATGATTACAGAGCTACTTATGTGGGTGGCACAACCAGTGCTGCAGGCCCACTAGTAGCATTTGATTTACAGGCCCTGGCACCTCTAGTGCACATTACTAGGGACTTACTAGTAATTCAAATATGCCAATCATGGATGAACCACTTACATACAATTTAAACAGGAGCACTTGCACTTTAGCACTGGTTAGCAGTGGTAAAGTGCCCAGAGTAACAAAAACAGCAAAGTCAGAGTCCAGCACACATCAACAACCTGGGGAACAGAGGCAAAAAGTTAAGGGAGACCACGCCAAGGATGAAAAGTCTAACACGTGTCCCCCCCAGCTAAAAGTGGGGAGCAACTACCCAACCTCATGGGAGTTCTCATCACTAAGGCGGAAGAACCTGGACAGACCATCAGCATTGGCGTGCTCCGTACCGGGTCGATGTTCCACCGTAAAGTCCATCCCCTGTAGGGAAATGGACCACCTCAACAGTTTTGGGTTCTCACCCCTCATCTGCATTAACCATCTGAGGGGTCTGTGGTCGGTCTGAACTCGGAAGTGAGTCCCAAACAAGTAGGGCCTTAGCTTCTTCAGTGCCCAGACCACAGCAAACGCTTCACGTTCTATGGCACTCCACCTACGTTCCCTGGGTAGTAAGCTCCTGCTAATGAAGGCTACGGGTTGATCTAGGCCCTCTTCATTCAGCTGTGAGAGTACTGCTCCAATACCATGCTCTGAGGCGTCTGTCTGTACAACAAACTCCGTGGAGTAGTCAGGTGCCTTCAGCACAGGTGCTGTGCACATGGCAGCCTTCAGGGCATCAAAAGCGTTCTGGCAAGCCTCTGTCCAGATCACTTTCTTGGGTTGCTTCTTAGAAGTCAACTCAGTTAAGGGGGTAACAATGGTACCATATCCCTTAACGAACCTCCGATAGTATCCTGTGAGACCTAAAAAGGCTCTCACTTCAGTCTGGGTCTTGGGAGGCTCCCAAGCCAGAATCGTGTCAATCTTAGGCTGTAGGGGTGCCACCTGGCCACTCCCCACCTGGTGTCCTAAGTACACAACAGAACCCTGCCCTATTTGGCACTTGCTCGCCTTAATAGTGAGGCCTGCCTTCTGCAGGGCCTCTAACACTCTCCAGAGGTGTTGCAGGTGTTCCTCCAATGTGGAACTAAACACAGCAATGTCATCCAGGTAGGCGGCACTGAACTCATCCAGTCCTGCCAACACCTGGTTGACCAACCTCTGAAAGGTGGCAGGGGCATTCTTCATCCCAAAGGGCATCACATTGAAGTGGAAGTGCCCATCGGGGGTAGAGAATGCTGACCTCTCCTTTGCCCCTTCAGTTAAGGCAATCTGCCAGTACCCAGATGTTAAATCAAACGTACTGAGGTACTTGGCAGCTCCTAACCGATCAATGAGCTCATCAGCTCGGGGGATGGGGTGTGCGTCAGTCTTGCTGACCGCATTGAGACCCCGGTAGTCCACACAGAACCTAAGTTCTGGAGTGGCACCAGGAGCAGCAGCCTTTGGGACCAAGACCACTGGGCTGGCCCAAGGACTGCTGGAGTGCTCAATAACCCTGAGGGCTAACATTTTGGAGACTTCCTCCTTAATGCAAGCCCTCACCCTGTCAGTCACCCTGTAAACCTTATGTTTAACAGGTGTACTGTCCCCAGTGTCCACATCATGTGTGCACAGGTGTGTGACTCCTGGGATCAGGGAAAACAGCGAGGCGAACTGTCCCAGCACGTGGCGACAGTCCCTCTGCTGTTCCTCAGTCAGGGAGGGGGAGAGGATCACTCCCTCCACAGACCCATCTTTCTCTCCTGCAGACAGGAGGTCAGGAAGAGGCTCACTCTCTTCCTCCACCCCGTCATCTGTCGCTAGGAGCATGGATAGCTCAGTTCGCTCAAAGTGTGGTTTGAGGCGGTTGACATGTAGGACCCTCAAGGGGTTTCTGGGGGATTGCAAGTCTACCAGATAGGTGACCTCGCTCTTTCTTTCCACCACCTCAAAAGGCCCAGTCCACTTATCTTGGAGAGCCCTAGGCTCCACTGGTGCCATGACCCACACTTTTTGTCCAGGCTGAAACTCAACCAGAGTGGCATTCTGGTCGTACCACCGTTTCATATCCTCCTGGCTTGCTTCCAGGTTCTCCTGAGCGAGACTCCTGAAGCGGGCAGTCTGGTTTCTTAGTGCCAGCATGCAGCTAAATACATCCTGGGGTGGTTTACTAGGAGCTTTCTCCAAAGCCTCCTTCACCAGACTGAGCGGTCCCCTCACAGGGTGGCCATAGATGAGCTCAAAGGGGCTAAAGCCAAGTCCCTTTTGAGGCACCTCCCTGTAAGCGAACAGAAGGCATGGCAAGAGGACGTCCCACTTACGCCTCAAGGGCTCTGACAGGCCCTGAATCATGCCTTTCAAGGTGCGGTTGAATCTCTCAACCAGACCATTACTTTGGGGGTGGTAAGGGGTGGTGAACTTGTAGGTTACCCCACACACCTTCCACAGAGACTTCATATAAGTGGATATGAAGTTTGTACCCCTATCAGATACTACCTCCTTGGGGAACCCCATGCGGGTAAAAACCCCCATCAAGGCACGTCCCACCACGGGGGCGGTGACCGTCCTTAGAGGAATAGCTTCTGGGTACCGTGTGGCATGGTCCACCAAGACCAGGATGAACCTGTTGCCCATGGCTGTCTTGGGATCCAGAGGCCCCACAATGTCAATTCCTACCCTTTCAAAGGGAGTACTGACTACCGGTAAAGGTTGGAGGGGAGCTTTGCATTTCCCCCCACTCTTGCCACTTGCCTGACAAGTCTGACAAGATCTACAATAAGCAGCTGACTGCTTGTTCATCAAGGGCCAGTAGAAGTGGGAGACAAGCCTCTTATAGGTCTTGTCCTGCCCTAGATGTCCTGCCAAAGGCACATCATGAGCCAAACCCAGTAGGAAGGTCCTGAAGCCCTGGGGTACCACCAGCATACGAGCTGACCCCGGCTCAGGAACCTTAGGCTCACTATACAGGAGGCCATCCTCCCAATAAATCAGGTGAGTACCTGGCGCCCCGCCAGCCGCCTGGGCTGCAGCCTGCTGCCGCAGTCCCTCAAGAGTAGGGCACTCCTTCTGCGCTGTGCAGAATACTTCCCTGGTGGGTCCCCCTTCCTGCTGCCACTGCGACAGCTCAGGGACCTCCCCCAGTTCAGCCACCTGTTCCCCTGTAGGTTCCGGTGCATCACCCTCAGGCTCTGCCTCCTCCCGGACCGTGGGAACTTCTGGGTCGGGTTTCCCGCGCCTCCTGCCTTTCCTCTTCTTGGCGGTCCCCTGGGCCACTGTTTCAGGCTCCAGGGGCTCTTGACTACCCTGATTGGCTGCCATAGACCGGGTGGATACGCATACCCACCCAGGCAGACCCAACATCTCCAAGTGAGACCTGTGTTCCACCTCCTTCCAAGGGGAATCTTCCAGGTCGTTGCCTAGCAAACAATCAACAGGCATGGTTGGACTCACAGCTACTTTCCAGGAACCTGAGACCCCCCCCCCATTCAAAGGGAACCTGCGCCACTCTGCAGAGGCGCTCAGAATTGTCTACTGCAACTACTTGGTGAAGTACCCGGGGATCAATCTGCTCTTCAGACACCAGGTGACTCCTCACTGTAGTCACACTGGCTCCTGTGTCTCTTAGAGCCTCCACCCTCTGTCCATTGATGGTCACCCATTGCCTGTACTTCTTAGTGTTATCAGGCACTAGGTTTCTCTGGACCATCTCACTGTCCCCTAGTGAGACAAGGGTCATTTCTGCTGGTTCCCACCCACCTGAAACCAACTCCTCCCCAAGCGCTACACTGGCCAAACCCTGGGACGGTGCACCAGTGGGTGCCGGTGTACTTTTGGGGCATTTGGGGTCCCCCCTCACATGACCCACCTGGTCACATGAATAGCACTTACGTAGGGGACCACCTGCCATTGGCTTCCCTTTGGAGAACCATGGCTTCTTTTCACTGGGGGGTTGGGAATCCTTACCCTGGGAATCAGTTTGGGGCCCTTTAGAGAACTCATCCTGTTTGCCCTTACCCCCCCCTTTCTTCTGAGAGGGACCCTGCCCACCCTTGGCGTGGTCTCCCCCATACCTCTTTTGGACCCTGGTGCTCTCCCAGCGGTCCGCTTCCTGTGCAAGCTTCCTGGGGTCAGTCAGCTTGCTGTCAATGAGGTGCTGGCGCAGCTCTGGAAAACATAAACTGTACAAGTGCTCCCAAGCAATTAAATTGTAAAGCCCCTCATACGTGTTTACCTTACTGCCCTTCACCCAACCATCCAGTGACCTGCAACAAGAATCAACACATTCCAACCATGTTTGGGATTCCTTTCTCTTGTAGGATCTAAACTTCTCCTTGTACTGCTCAGGGGTGAGACCATACCTGGTAAGTAAGGCCTCCTTCATGGCAGGGTAGGTGAGACTCTGAGCATCCCCTAAGGCCGTCAGTGTGTCCCTCCCCTCTGCCTCAAAATGCTTCCACAGGGCTGCCCCCCAATGAGCTTCAGGGACCAGGTTCATGTGGAGAGCTGACTCATAACCCTTGAACCACAAGTAGATATCATCCTCCCTCTTATAATCCCTCACAAGGTCTTTTGGGATGTGTACCCTTCTCTCAGGCTGCACTGTAGAATTGCTGCCACCATCCCTACTGGACTGACTCCTCTGATCAATCTCTTTTAAACTGAGCTCATGAGCCATGTTTATCTTCCTTTCCTCAAGGGCCAGCTTCCTCTGTTCCATCTCTAGACTGAGCTTTTTCAGCTCCAACTGGTACTCCCTCTCTGCCTGTCTGTCCTGTAACTCTCCAGGTGTCAGACTCTTGGAGGACACACTGCTACCTGCCCTGGAGATTCTCCCCTGAGACATAGCAGGCCCACCCACTACATCAGTGTGAGTGACTTGCAACTCCTCTTCCCCCTCTGGCTCCTCATCTGTGTGCCCCTCAGCTGCTTTGGCTGTCACCCAGGCCCTCAGCGCCTTTTGCAGCTCATCCTTCTTGGATGAGCTCTTAATGGGACAGCCAACATTACTACAAAACTGCTTCAACTGAGCCACTTTGTAGCTCTCCAATTTCTCCAAGTCAAAAGCAGCTTCAGCTAGGGCATCTCCAGACTGAGACATGATGAGAGGTTAAAAAAAATATGCACAGTTCCAAAAACAGAAAAGCAAGTTCTCAAATGAAGTTCCAGAAAAGTCAATCACGGGATCAGCGAAAAAAAAGAAACTGAATGCAGAGAAAAACAGTCCAAGTAGAAAAAAACAAAAATCACAAGACTAGTAGTATGTGGTCACGTAGTGGTCTGAGATCAAAACAGTAGTGTACACTTAATTACTGTATGTCAAGTACAAATACAAGTCCAAATCCCGACCGCTGGTCACCAATGTTAGAAATGGGGTCTTTGGTTGACAGTCTGGTTACCCCCTGTTCAAGCAAGGACCCTCACTCTAGTTAGGATAAAAGAGAATCACCCTCAGCTAACCCCTGCTTACCCCCTTGGTAGCTTGGCAGAGCAGTAGGCTTAACCTCAGAGTGCTAGGTGTAAAGTATTTGTACCAACACACACAGTAACTTAATGAAAACACTACAAAATGACACAACACCAGTTTAGAAAAATAGGAAATATTTATCTAGACAAAACAAGACCAAAACGACAAAAATCCAACATACACAAGTCAAGTTATGATTTTTTAAAGGTTTAAAATAAAAAGAGTCTTTAGGTAGTTGTAACACCACACTAGCGCTGCTAGCGTGAAAATGTACCTGGTTTGCGTCAAAAATAACCCCGCACGGGTGGTGTGCGTCGAAAGTAACCCTGCACGGCTGTGTGCGTCGAAAACAACTCGGCACGGCGGTGCGTGTTGAAAAAGCCAGCCACACGACGATCCGAAAGTCCCGCGGCGCAGGGTACGATCTCTCAGCCTCCGTCAGCGATGCTGCGCGTCGTTTCTCCTGCTCCGGGCGTCGGTTTTTCGGTCGCGTTTCCTGCGGCGTCGTTTCTCAGCTGCGGAACCGGCGTCGCGTCGTTTTCTCAGCCGCGATCGGATTCGCGTCGATCTTTTCTCCGCACGGCGCTCGGTGCGTGTATTTTTGTCCTTAGGCTGCCAGCCTCTCCTTTCAGGGTCCCAGGAACTGGAAGGGCACCACAGAGCAGAGTAGGGGTCTCTCCAGAGACTCCAGGTGCTGGCAGGAAGAAGTCTTTGCTATCCCTGAGACTTCAACAACAGGAGGCAAGCTCTACATCAAGCCCTTGGAGATTTCTTCTTCAAGATGGAAGGCACACAAAGTCCAGTCTTTGCCCTCTTACTCTGGCAGAAGCAGCACTGCAGGAAAGCTCCACAAAGCACAGTCACAGGCAGGGCAGCACTTGTTCCTCAGCTATCAGCTCTTCTCCAGGCAGAGGTTCCTCTTGGTTCCAGAAGTGTTTCTAAAGTTTGTAAGTTTGGGTGCCCTTCTTATACCCATTTTAGTCTTTGAAGTCACCTTTCTTCAAAGGGGACTCACACCTTCTTGTGAAATCCTGCCTTGCCCAGGCAAGGCCTCAGACACACACCAGGGGGCTGGAGACAGCATTGTCAGAGGCAGGCACAGTCCTTTCAGATGAGAGTGACCACTCCACTCTCCCTCCTAGCAGAGATGGCTAATCAGGAAATGCAGATCACACCCCAGCTCCCTTTGTGTCACTGTCTGGTGTGAGGTGAAAAACAACCCAACTGTCAAACTGACCCAGACAGGGAATCCACAAACCAGGCAGAGTCACAGAATGGTTTAAGCAAGAAAATGCTCACTTTCTAAAAGTGGCATTTCCAAACGCACAATCTTAAAATCAACTTTACTAAAAGATGTATTTTTAATTTGTGAGTTCAGGGATCCCAAACTCCACATGTCCATCTACTCTCTAGGGGAATCTACACTTTAATCATATTTAAAGGTAGCCCCCATATTATCCTATGAGAGAGAGACAGACCTTGCAACAGTGAAAACGAAATTGGCAGTATTTCACTGTCAGGACATATAAACCACATTACTATATGTCCTACCTTATCCATACACTGCACCCTGCCCTTGGGGCTACCTAGGGCCTACCTTAGGGGTGCCTTACATGTAAGGAAAGGGAAGGTTTAGGCCTGGCAAGTGGGTACACTTGCCAAGTCGAATTTACAGTGTAAAAATACACATACAGACACTGCAGGGGCAGGTCTGAGACATGATTACAGAGCTACTTATGTGGGTGGCACAACCAGTGCTGCAGGCCCACTAGTAGCATTTGATTTACAGGCCCTGGCACCTCTAGTGCACATTACTAGGGACTTACTAGTAATTCAAATATGCCAATCATGGATGAACCACTTACATACAATTTAAACAGGAGCACTTGCACTTTAGCACTGGTTAGCAGTGGTAAAGTGCCCAGAGTAACAAAAACAGCAAAGTCAGAGTCCAGCACACATCAACAACCTGGGGAACAGAGGCAAAAAGTTAAGGGAGACCACGCCAAGGATGAAAAGTCTAACAGTTAGCCAATTACTTTCTTTTAATAGCATCTATGAAGGAGATCAAAATGAAATAATCAGATTTGGCGTCTGTCTGAGTCAGACTGTTGTCATTAATAAAATCTGATGATTTCACACATTGAAAAAGAGTTGGGAGAATGTTGCTGAATGTCAGTTCTTTCAGAAGACCTTTGCTTGGTCTACTAATGTTCTTAAGGCTAGTTAATAGAAGGATTGCTTTTTGTGCATTTAGAAGGAGAAATTTGCTTGACACCAAGAGCAGTACTTTCTTGATTCCTTTGTATCATCATTGTACAGATGTATGCTGATGCCAATCACCTTTAATAGTTTAGTAAGCGTTTCCGGACATAGGTTGAATTTAGTAGTACTAAAGTTAATTCTTGTGGACTACACACCTCCTACTAGATGTGAAGGAGTTGTTACCGATTTGTACTGTATATCTGTCATTGAAGAGATCGGAATTGAACCAAATCAAGACGTGGTCATTGAGGCCCATTCTGTGTTCTAGTATCATTGGCAGGATATTATGATCAACTGCGTCAAAAGCTGCTGATGGAACTGGCAATACCAGAAGGCAGAAAGCACCTTCCTCAATAATACGTTTCACTCTGCTAAATAATGGTCTGAAACTGGAATTAAAGGTAGTGAAGCATTGGTTATCATGGGAAAATATTTTTAGTCATTTAGACATGCAATACTCCACGGTTTTTGCTGTGCAATACTAGATTTGTGACTGAAATGTAAATGGAATGATACAAGGGGCCAAGATTCACTTTTCTCATGCTGAGCCGTCTAAATAGCCTTGTGGGTGAGTTTCATTTGATTAACCATAGTTAGAGTATTTCAAACTGATGGAAACTGAAGATACATGCTGGGATGGTGTCTTCTTTAGGTAGGCATGGGATTGTACTTGACAACTAGAACTCATACCTGATAATAAGATATTTAAAGACATTCTTAATTGATCTCAGTCGCTTAGTAGTGGAATCGCCCTGTTTCAACAGCTTATTATCTGGAGCAGACTTTTTTTTGCTAATATTTTTTCTAGATGTTACTAAGGTGAAACATGATCCATAGGAAATGCCATGACATTTCTAGTGGTCAAGGATAATGAAAGCTCAGTCCCTGGATTGGCGTTTCTTTTGCAGTTTTATGGAGCGCAAACCTGGTCTAAGGTCATTATAGTGCTCTCATGAGCACAATATTACATTACACAAGATCACAATTTTGTTAGTCACAAGGAGATTAAGGCCCTCATTTGGACCTCAGTGGTCTTTTTCCAAGACCACTGAGGTACCGCCGGGCTGAAGACCGCCAGTGCAGGCGGTCTTCAGCCCAGCGTATTATGACTCCTGGCAGCCCTCCACCCTTTTTTGGATGGAGAGCAGCCAGAAGCCATACTGGTGGTCGGCGGTGAAGTGGAGGCTGCTCCACCTCCACGGCCACGTCATCAGAACACCGTCCAACGAATCACGTCCCAGGATTCGGTGTGGCGGTGTTCTGGTGACGGGGTGCTGGTGGCAGAGCAGCCACCATGGATCCCGTTTCCTCCCGGAGGATCACCGGGCAAGGTAAGGAGATCGTCCGTTAGGGGAGGGGGGTGGGTGGGTGTTGTGTGTTGTGTGCCTGCATGGGAGTGTGTTTGTAAGTGTGTAGAGGAGGTGTGTTAGTGCGTGTATGCATGCAGGGGGTGTGTTGTGTGTTTGGGAAATGTGTGTGCATATGTCTGTGTGTATGTGTGCGTGTATGTCAACGTGTATGTGTATGTCAACGTGTAGGAGTTGTGTGATTGTGCGTGTAGGGGGGTGGTGGGTGTGGGTGTCAATGTTAGGGGGTTGGTATCGGGGGTCCTGCTACCTCTGGGGGGGTAGTAGCGGGGTTGTGGGTTTGGGGGGAGGACTCTGGGGAGGGGGTGGGGAGACCCCTATCAGTACCAGGGATCGAATTACCTGGCACTGATAGTGCCTACCACCATGGATTGCGTGGTGGTTCAGAACCCCACGAAATCTATGTCGGTATGCGGGGCCGTGATCCCGCCGGCGGTCTAGTAATGGCCACCGGGCTGGAGACTGAAGTCTCTAGCCCAGCAGTCATTACGACCCTGGTGGTCGGAGTGTAGCAGTGACGGTTTGGCATGGCGGTAACCGTCATGCTTGTAATGTCTTTTTTTTTTTACTGCCGGCCTGTTTGCTGTATTACCGCCACGGTTGTAATGAGGGCCTAAGTCATTTGCCGAGAATCACAGGATGTTGAGCCAACACCAGTTCTGCAACCTGGTCCCCCCCTCCCCCGGTTCCTAAGTCATAGCTGTGCCTGTTGGGCCACATCTCTTTCCAACCGTGCAGCTATGTCTTGAACCTTAAAGTGGTGGGAATATGTGAGTCATTAGCACTGGTGCTAGATGCATTAATATGAGAGAAGTATTATTATTGTGTCATTTTTCCAACTTAACTACAGCTGCTGATGGCGTTATTTTCTCTTGATTTGTTGCTGCATTTTTCCCTAAGGTTGGAATCTAGGATGGAAATAAAAGCTTGATCAGAAAGTGGAACTGATGATGAGCTGGCACTAGAGTTGCAGCCAGTGGCCTTCTCTTATCAATGTGCTTGGGTTGTGCGCTGCATATCAGAAAAAACACTAGAGCAACAATAGTCCTTGCAGGTAGATATGGCTGGAATTATGTAGAACGGGGTCGCTGATTAACAATGATAGTTTTCGTCCAAACAAAGGGGCATATTTCAACTCTGTTTGCACCAAATTAGCATCATTTTTTTTTTAACTCTAATTCGTTGCAAAACTTAATGAGATGCAAGGTAGGTGTTCCCGTGCAAAAAATTACTATGGCCTTAACGCCATATTTATACTCCTGTGCAAAAATGGTGCACGGGAGGGTTCAGAAAATGGTGCAAAGCTTGCTTTGCCCCATTTTTTAACGCCTGGGTCAGGGCAGGCATTAGGGGACCTGTAGGCCTATTTCCATGGTGGAACACAATGGAATAAGCCCACAGGTGCCCTCCCCAGGCCTCATGGACACCCGCACCCACACCAGAGGGACAGCAGAGGATTGGGGACACCATCCCAGGTAAGTACATATAAGTACAGGTAAGTATTTTATTTTTTAAAGTGCCATAGGGGGCCCTGAAATGGGCCCCCATACATGGCACAGGGTGCAATGGCCATGCCCAGGGTCCCTGGTCCCCTGTGCTTGCCATTGGGGTGGTGGGCATGACTCCTGTCTTTTTTAAGACAAGAGTCATGAGGTATGGATGATTTTCCATCAGAAAATGACTTTAGGCAGGTTTTTACTCTAACCTGCCTAACGTCATTTTTTGCAGCAAAACCCCCTTCTCCCATACCGCCAGCCCCACCCGACTACCCTCATTTTTTTTTTTTTACACTAGCCTACCCTTTGCACCGGCTTGCATCGGTCCATAAATATGGTGCCCAGCTGGTGCACAGAAATGGTGCAAGCCAGTGCTAAGCTTTTTGGTGCAAAACTGCGTAAGTGCAGTTTTACACCAAAAAGTAGAAATCAGGGCCATAGTGCCTTTAATTGCACTCTAAAAGTACCTGGGAGTAGTGGATCACTTAAAGCAATTCACTTGACAAGCTTTAGGGAAAGCAGATAAATAGCACGTAAGTGAGATGGCTACACCTCTTTCTGTCAATATATTGATTTGATTTTGTTTATGCCATTCTATATAAAGCAAAATAATGCACATTGGAAGGAGAGCGCTTTACGAGGTGGAATTCAAAGCATGCCATTAGTGAGAATAAAATATAAGTGAATAATATGGGAAGGCATGTAGGATATCTTCACGAAAAAGACACTGTTAGCAGTACAAAGTAACAATAAGATAGAGAGGTCCTCAGTCAACAACAGCAGATGATTGTTAATTAAACAGGGCTGGAATGGACATGTGTCAAGTGAACATGTGCATTGTTGGAGAACCGAGAGTAAAAAGACATAAGGCTATTTGGACAAAAATTGAATAAAAAAATATAGTGATACAAATATATTGTGATACAAAATGTTGTGGTCCCTTACATTAATTGCAACACTACCTTTTGTAGAGCCCCTCCCATAGCAGCAAGCATTAGAGTAATATTTTGTAAATTTCCAATTGATAGATTCCCTGCTTCTACTTTATCGGCCAAAAGTGTAGCCCATGTAGGATAATACTTGCTTTCCTTTCTGTGATGTGATGTATCTTGTTCTTTCTGTCATTATGCCTGAAAATGTTGTAACATTATGAAGAATTACATTTTTAAAATGTTTAGTATGTTTGTTATTGACATACAAAACTATGCAACTTTTTTTCTGTTTTATACGTACCTGTATGTTCTTGCTGAATGTTGCACACTTTATTTGCAGGTTTTCCATTGGGGTGTTGCATTGTGGAACAGATGGTTTCTTTTCTGCTAAGCTGAAAAAAGTGCATTTGTTTGATTTTAAACATTTGTTTGTTCATAGCTAGTGGGGGCTGAGGTAGTTAGATTTTATTTTTCAAACATTTTAGGGTGAGTTCCTGTTTTGTACTATTTCAAATATATTTACTTTGTGTGCCTTTTTCCAGGTATGTCTCTTGTTTTTTTGTTTTTTTTTGTATATTAGCAGTTTCTCGATATTGTAGTAATTTCTTTTTAGGAAGGAAATTTAAAAAGAAAGGAGCACTGAAGTGTTTTGTTAATTATTTATTTTACATTTTTAACTTTAATGTGATTTATATGTATATTTAGGTATATGTTTTACATACTTTAGAAGGTAGTGTTTATATATATATCAAAACAAATCCCTTTCAGGGTTAGAGTGATGCATAAATTATCAAAAAAGGAAAGAGAACTCGGGTTAGTTCCCAAGTTTAGGTCGAGAGCAGCTCCAGTAAGAAGCACCCTGCAACACCAGCGACACTCTAGATTTGCTCACCTCAAATGTCTGTTTATCTAGCAAAGAGTTTAAGCATGGTATCAGCACAGTGCTATCCACGCCGAGCTAGATAGGGACAAAGTATTTTGCCATTTGTACAGCAAAATCTTTAAGCATAGGATTGACACAGTGTCATTCTTGCCGAGCTGGAAAATGACAAAATGACAAACAAGTGTTGTCCTCTATAAAACCGCATTCCCAACAGGTCATATATTAGAGAAAATGGCAAAGCCAGCAACTTACAGTGAATTCTTTTGAGATTTTCATTATTCCTGGCCTTATATTTTCATTCATCTCTGAATACTTAAAAAAAACAATTTGCAGCGATTTCATGACAACTTCGCAAATTTGTGAGAAAAAAAAAAAAAAAAAGTGCTGCATGCCACGCTTGTTTTTAAGAAGCCATTGGGTGGGCCAAATCCTGTAGGAATTATTTTATGTGGGGGGGGGGCACCTGGCCCCCCCACAGCCCAGGGGACTGCCAACTCCCTGGGGCTTTAAACAAATATAGTGCAAGGAGGGCGCTGCCCACTGCAGTCCCAGGGACTACCACCTTCCCCGGGCTTTAAACAAATGCAATGCAGAGCGCATGCCTCCCCCTCTGGCCTGTGGACTTCCACCTCCCAGGGGCTTTAATTAAATAGAATTCAGGGGGGGCACGTCCCCCCACCCCGCAGCACCAGGGATCACCACCTCCCTGGGGCTACAACAAAAGAATGAAGGGAGTCCATTGCGTATCCCGAGCCTGGGGACCGCTATATCCCCTGTGCTAGATTACATTTGAGGGGAGCCGCATGGTGCCAATAATTGGCCTAGGGACGCAACCCCCCTGGATCAACTCCTGCTATGTCTCAGGGTGCCCACCCCCCCACATAGCTGTTTGCTTTTGCTTGATGGGAGCTGACAGCTCCCACGACGCCAAAAACAAACAAAGTCTGCTTTCTGACAGCGGGTACTGTCAAACACTTCCCCGCTGGCAGGAAGATAAGTTTTCATCTGTTTCGCTGCATGGAAATATGCATGCAGGGAAAGAAATTAAAGCATTGCTCCCACAAGCAGGGAGCTGTTATTTAAAGCAGCTCTCTGCTTATAGGACCAATGCCAACTCCCATGGGATGTGGGGAGCTAGCTAGGTCCGCAGGAGCCTTCAGGCTCCCCTCACAGTCCTGTCACTCTCTCCCTCCCACTCTTTCATGGAAGAGAGGGAGGGAGGGAGAGAATGTCATTGCAATGGTCTCTCCATGCAATGACTTCACAGAGTCAGACTAGCAAGATGTTTGCTATGATGTTATAGTTATGTTTGGATGCAGAGCAGAACAAAGTCACTTCTGGCCTAATGGTCAAGGTATTGTGCTGTTACTCAGTAGACTGAAGGTTCAAACCTAGTGTCACTTGGCAGAGTGTGTTTTTATTTACTAATGGTTTGACTCTTAAACCTTCCTATTGATGGAAATTCACGTTTCTTTCCAATCACATGCATGGGTTGACTGTTATAGGCATGTCTGAAAGCATCACAATAAGGAGTAACCTATGGCCTTAAGGTTAAGGCCACAGACTCTCCCACTGAAAGTTGAGGGTTCTACTCCAGGTGTGTCAATTGTCATTTTCCTTCTTTAATTTCTTTCAAACTTCAAAAGGTTCATACTGAAAGCTTATCTCACTCTTTAATTGACAAATACATTTTTCCTATCAATTTGTCCAGAAATATCTCATTCTGAATATGTCATTCATGAAAGCCTTAAAAACTCCATGTTTCTCCCTCTCCCTATCTCTTTCAATCCCTTTCTCCCTGTCACACACCCACTCAGCCCCTTCTGCACCCACTCACAGACCCACTTAAACGCTTGAACACCCACTCGCAGAACCACTCAGACCCTCACACACACCCACTCACAGACCCACTGAAATCCTCACGCACCCACTCCCAGACCCAGACAGACACTGACGTACCCACTCACAGACCCACTAGGACACTGATGCACCCACTCCCACATCCAGACAGACACTTTCACAGCCACTCTCATACACAAATACAACCTGTCACACCTATTCTCACACCCAGAGATACAAGCCAAGGCCAAATCCTACCATGTACAGCCAAAGCCCAGGCACAGCATGGGGATGGGTGGTAAGAAGGGATGGCTGCAGAATGTGGTCGGAGGCCAAGCCCTGCTGCCAACCCTCACCACGCACGACCAAAGGCTGTGCATGGCACAGCATGGATTTGGGTAGTTATAGGGCTTAGCTGCAGGGCCAGGCCTGTAGCCAGGCCCTGCGGCCAACCCCTGTTGTGCATGGCCAACGGCTGTGCGTGGCAGTGGTTGGATTAACATGTAGTAGAAAATTACTTTACGTTAGAAAACCATAGAAAATCAGTGAAAAAACAAAGGTTACAGGGATGTTATAGTTAGGAAATAGAATTTAAAAAAACATAGAAATGTACTTAAAAAACCAAAGGTTACAGATACATTATGGTTAGACTCACACTTTAAACATACAAAACCATAGAAATTCACCTGTTATAGTTAGATTTATTTCAAGTAACTATAACTTGTGCCTTACGTTTACTATGAGTCACACCCTCGCCTTGCACTGCTAATTACCCCACTAATGACAGCACTCATGACATCTTTGATATCATTGATTTTGTCACTGTAACATCTGCAGTAAAATTATTGATCAGAAACCTGTGCATGGCGGGAGTGCGAGTTATAGTTACCTTACCGCGCGAGCTACAGTTACTTGCACTACAAACACTGTAAAATGTCTTAAGACCTAGCAGAGTCTTTGTGGTGTCATACTGGATGCTTGCCACCACACAAGATTTTTTTTCCAGTAATTCCAGATTGATCACATTTCCGAAGACCATCTGAGAGCTAACAAAGAATTTACCTTTTCTGTTAAAAATATAGAAGAGAGTGCAGCCTTCTGGAAATTTTCAGATGAAAAAACACAGGACTTAGAAAGCATAGCTTTCAGGTGAGTAAGTCACAAGTCAGAGATCAATAACGTTCCAAATGTTCTAAACACCTGGAAGGGCAGTGGTCAGACATATAGGAATCAGATGAAAGGCAGTAGTCCCACTTTGACTAGTTAGATGATGGCATAACTTCACTTTTGGACTCATTTAATGTGAGAAAAAGCTACCTATCCAGCGTGGACCAGTTCTAGAACCTCAGAACCATGAACATATAAGTATAATTAAATGAATGAAGCAGTCATACTAAAAGCTGCAAACAAAAACGAAACAGAAAAAAGGAGATAAGTGAACCCTGATGGACAGCCCAGCTTATGTTTTTAGGTTGAGAGATATAAATGTCAACTTCGATGGATTGCAAGTATTACACCATTTTATTGAATGTGGAAACTAGGACTGCCTAAAGTAATGTGGGGCATTCATAAAATACATGGTAATGGTAACGTGTGTAGAATACCATTTTGTAGGACGTCTAGGGTGCATATCAACATGGAGGCTTACTCGTGGAAATACATGTTTTCCAAAACTCTCTAAGTCACTTTGATGACGTTGGGCTTCTTCAATTAAAAACCAGCGCTGTGTAAACTTTAAATGCATCGATGTCACACCATATAGGACAACCAGCACACCCTCTTAGCTCAGGCACGCCTAACAAGATGAAAGGCTAACCAGCGGAGCAGAATACATCAGCGAGATTATTTTCAGCCACGGACGACGATGCTAAACTTTATTGATCGAGTTAAATCCCCCGCATGAAGCTATTATTTAATCTTCGAGCCAGCTTTCCTGTGAATTAGAGTCTCTCTAATAGAAAATGTTCACAACTCTACTCACTCAGCAGGAACGTTATGAATTGAACATCATGACTTTTCTGACACGCGCTTTCGTCCTGTCACAAGGGTGGCCCTGCTCCTTTCGTATTTCATTTATTACTTATCCCCTTTACTGATAAACAGTGTTAGTGGACAGCAGGGGAGGCAGTTTATGCGAAGCAGAAGAAATATTTCAACCTCGGAGATAGAGTTCTAGTGACGAATGAAAACACGCAACACGAGTTGGGTGATTCTTCGACAAAGGGAGGTCCTTGTTCGGGAGGTCGCTTCAGACATCATTTGTTTTCCGCACTAACAAACCCTCGCTGCCAAAATAATAATCTGATAGATTTCTAATGAGGTTCATATAAGAACGATTTCGCATTATGTTGTAGAATTAAATCTGCTTTTACTTTCATGCTCTCCCGTATTATTTTTCCAGATACGGTCAGTTACAATTGAATATAATTATGATTTTATTCTGTGACTCTTGCTTGATGGGGTACAACTTAATATCACATTTCAAATAAAATGTTGGTACAGATATGATAGCGCAAATATTGTAAGCAGGGCCACTGCGATTCTGCGGCAGGAGAGGGCCAAATTATGCGGCAGGATTGAGTCAATTAAACCGCACGAAAAGGCAGATTATGGGGCATAATGTGGCACATTTTGTAATAGTATTATTTCATTAGTTCATCAATTTTTAACTTGGTAACGCCATCTGGGCATTGGTTGCACCTGATTAGTATCATTTTAATATCCAAATGCAGCAATAAGCAACACAAAGGTGACAAGTTTAGCTTTGCAACAGGCCTTTCACTGCGTGGTAACGCATCACTGTATTTTTAGTAACGTTTGAGCCTTTTGAGCCAGAAAACTTTTTGTGTTAAAATCTGCAGATTGTGCGGCAGATGATGGATTATGTGGCGAATGTGGCAAATCTATAATGATGTGAAAACCACCACAGCCGCACAATTGCATAATTCCAGAGGCCCTGATTATAAGTAAAATGCAGACTATTACTGGTTTTCACTGGTAAATGAGGTGGAATATAAAAGATCCAAGAAGCACTATTTTGTTTAAGGTAAAGGGCACACAACTTTGCGTTTTCTTTGCTGTGAGAAGCATACCTGCTGAAGAAACTCACTGCACCTGCGAAGCGGTGAAGAACAGTAGACCCATACAGCCTATAGGAATGATAGGAGGACTAATCAACAGGGACAACAGTGGAAGAATCAAAGGGTATTATTTTAGAAAAAAGGGAAGCTGAAGTGACAGATGTTCACTTTCTAGCTGTGGGTACAAAGTAGGGCCAATATAATGTAACGAGTATGAGAGAAAAATAGTTGCTTTTTGCTCTGTTACGAATTTTAGAAAAAGGTATAAGTCCAGATTTTCTAGTGCAAAGCGGCGCAGTAAACAAAGTTGCTGCTCTGATTTGCGTTGATGATAGTGAGAAAAAATGTGACATATCTACTAAGGCATGGCCCATTTTTACTTTCCCGTGAGCTTGCCGCGTTTTTGTCTGCCATGCCAGCACAAATACCCTTGTATACCCTTGTGCTAGAGTGCAAGTTTGTGTAAGTTGTCTAAAGCATAGGTTTGTGCAGTATGGGGAACTTTCCAGTACAAAAACTAACAAAAAAAATGCAGTCTAAATGCGTAGTTTGGAAAATAAGGAGAAATTAAAACATTTCTCCTTGTTAAGCCAGCATTGACAAGTCAAAGTTTTAGCACAAATCCCTGTCTATGAATGTTAGTAGATAGGTTTTTGCATCAAACCCCATTGGTGGTTGCATGAGAATGCCCATGTGCTACCCATGGAATGCCCCCTTGATGTGAAGTAGCACAATTTTGCATTACTTTAGTGAACTTTCCAACGAACAATATGGTTTGTATTGGATAGTAAATTCCACTCCAACACTATGCATTTAGGAGCATTCTTATGGGAATTTGGTGTAGGCAGCACAGTAAGTTAGCTTGCTGTGCTGCCCTGCATCAAAGTGAAAGGGCAGGAATGCACTATATCTATAGCAGATGGCGCATTCCTGTCCTTTACCCCTGTGCTGGTGCACAATGGGCTGCCTGTCGCGAATGCAGGCATCCTTGCACCATGGTAATTGCTTTCTGTGGAGGAAGAAACACCTTCCTGCACAAAAACAATCCTGCGAGGATGAGGCACAAATGGAAAGAGGAAAAAACAGGAGAAATAAATATATTTTTACTCGTTGCACCTCCTCTGGAAAGGGGTACGGTTTTGGTGCATCCCCAGGTTCTTGAATATCTCAGAATGCATCAAAATCCATGGGTGCTGCACGGGAATACCCTCCCCAATGCACAATTTCTTGAAAAGCAGACAAAAAATAAGCAGGCTTGAAAAGAAGTTGCATTCAATGGTACTGACTGACAGTATTATGTGGATTATGCAAATTGTGGGGGAGGGGGCAAGGACTTTTATACAACATATGTGCGTTAGTCAATTAGCCAACATAACATCCATTTCTACTACAATGATATGTATGTATGATTATACAAATATCGCTACTTCTGTGTGGTTAAATCAAAATGATCACCTTTTTAGGAGCAATAATTGTACTTGCTGTAGAACTCTGTGCATTTTACCCCTGTTAAAGAGGAGTAAAGTGACTGTGCTCTCCCTTTAAATATGGTTAAATTGGCTTATTCCTCATTGACACATTATTTTGTGTGGAAGACCTTAGTATAAAACATAGAAAGTGCACCTAAGGCCTACAAGTTAAATTTCACTGGTGGACTCCAGCACCTATTGTGCCATCCAGCATATAGTGGCAGTGCAAACATGGCTTCAGGCCTAACCTTTAGAGCCTGATGGCTCCATTGAAAACCTGAAGTGTGACCTGTCAAAACAACCTTTTTTGCCAGGTAAAAACCTCCTGTTTAAATATTAGGAAGTCACCCCTAAGTCGGCGTTGTTGTCCGCAAGGCAGGTTGAATTGTTTTGAAAAGAGGAGCAGGTAGAAAATTAGAATTAACTTGTGTCTATAGTGACAAGGCCATAAAAAGCTATTTTCACTGTGGCAGGCCTAGCTGTAGAAAATAAGAGACAAGGTTAAAATAATACTGTATCATGGGAATGGGACCAGCGGGGAAAAAAAAAAAAATAATAATTTTTAATAGCTAGTACACCCAGATTCAATTGGGAAATTGAATTTTAATAGACACTAAGGGAGAGTAATTATTAATAAATTCCTTTTTCCCAGCCACACGTTTCAGGGGGGTAATTTGCATTTACTCTCCAGCAACTTCAAGTTTGCCCTCAGCCTTGGAATACATGTTAAAGAGGTGTGAAATGTTTTCCAGGAGCACATAATAGACTGACCTATAGGGGCAGAGACAACACCTCTGAGCTCAGTAGAATATGTAGGGATGGAGATGTGGGCATTCTGTTGACACCTCAGTGTCAAATCTTTCCTGACAGGTCAGTTGAGCCACAAGTACAACTTTAGTACACTTGAAAGGGAGCCAACAGGATGTGTATCCCCTGATATGTTTGCTAAAGGGTTCTGTTATTGTCTTAGCAGCTGTCTGCCTCAGTGTTTCGTTTGGGTACAGTGCCTGTTAAAATGTGGATTTTAGTGTTAGATCTGTGACCCCACCACACATTCAATAGTGAATAGCCCTACACTAATCCCCTAAATGTGCCACTACAAGACACCTGGAAAGAACACCTTTTTGGATATTCAGAAGAGGGCTGGACTTGCTGTTTGTGACATGAGAGATCACTGAAGGATTGGGCCTGCCCCTAGTACCCAGGACAAAGACGTGGACTTCTCCTGTGTGGCTTCAGAGAGGCAACAAGCTTCAAGAGACTTTTTCCTGGAAGTACTCAGATAACCAGTGGCAATTGGAACTGGACTGGATCCTGCTGCTGGACTCTGCCTGACACCCTAGGAGTTTCTATGTGTCTGTCCTCATATCCTGGATTCTTTAGAACTGCACTGCACTCATGTGGTTGTTTGGGCACCAGAAGAAAGGTTGGAAACTTTTGAAAATATTTTCTCCAGACTAGTGGAAGTTAGAAACTTTTTCAAAGTTTTGGCTTCCAAATTTTCACAAGGACCAATCTATTTGGTGTATCAGATCCAAGGCTCCATTGAGATCAGCTTGAAAGTGCACAATGGCCAATAATTATCAGCGACACTTTTCTTTTTCTTGATGGTATTTCTACTTAAAATGTTTTAAAAAATCACTTCTAATTCCCTTTATTGGATTTTTTTTGTCATTGTGATCATTGAATTTTTCTCTAGTTTTTAAAACATATAGTGGAATTTGTGTTGTGGTGTATTTTCAACTTTTTGGTACTTCTAAATGCTTAACATCATTTCTTAAGTTAAACCTATCTGCTCTGTGTCATAGCTACAAGCGGTTGAGCTCAGGTTTAAATTACTAAACCATTTGCTGGACCTAACAAGAAAAGTCACGTTATTGGTTGTGGTCGAGTACCTTCCACCCCAACTAATAATCTATGTTCTCACACTAGGTGATTCATGAGTAGAAGTGACCATCAGGTGGAAGTGGGTGTCACAGATATGATGCAATATGCTGATGCTACTGTATGTACAGTTCAAAGAGGTTTAAGGTGATTTGGAGATTATCTTTGAGAGGATGAAACTTTAGGGGACTGTTCAGTCTCATTTTGAGTGCCAGTTTGTTAAGCAAGCCATGGTGGTCGGCAGTATTAAAGGTCACAGGTAAATCAAGCAGGAAAGGAGGTATGGGTCACATGAAAGGAGGCACAGATCGCTGTTGCTAGTAATCTTGAGGCTGCCTCTGTGCTGCAATGGGTCCTGATGCCACATTGGTAGCTATTAGAACGGCATTGAGTGTAACATGATTCTGATTGGCAATAGACTTGCCAGTGTTTTTTTTGAGGAATTGCAGGTGCAAGATTAGGCAAACAAAAATGAGATCATCATTACATAGGTTTTTTTGTTGTTTTTTTTAGATATGAAAGGATATGCCCAGTATTCTTGCTATGTGGGAAAGCGTATCATTTTTGTTACTTCTCCAGATTTCACCTTCATCAATGTTGATGGAAGAGATGTCCTTTAGGGGCTAGTTTATATTCATAGTTTGTATTCATTAGTTTTTTTATGAAGGAGACATGGAATATAGAATCCTGTATACTTTGTCCTTGATAAAGGTGTTAATGGCAGAGCACTCCTGGTTAGACTGTGTTAGTATGGTTGTAGTTTTGAGCTTGATACAGCATTTAAGGGTCTTGAAGGGTATTCTGCTTTTGATGTGGACATCATTAATAGTGCTGTCTAGTAGGTAATCTTGACATCTTTGATAAGCTGTCTTTGTGTGAAGTGGAGTTGTTTCTGTCAGAGCTCTGAAGTTCTTTTTATTCTTCTGGTATCTAAACGTTCATTCAATTTATGAGTTTCTGGCTGTACCATGAAGTCAACAAGGTATCTTTAATTGTGCAAGATTCGAGTTCAGCATGGGTGTCTGTTAAAGCCTGTTATTAACATCCCAAAGCACATTATTGATGGGGTACCTTATGAGGAAGATGTCCATCTCGCAATAATGGTGATACTCTTGAATGTAAAGGTCATGGCCAGGATTAAGGCATGGGTAGATACATGTACAGTTCTGAGAAAAACTGGATGACAAAGTGTCAACAAGTACTAGAAATTGTGCATTTGCATTGCAATACAAAAATATGATGCTGAAAACCTCAAGAACACTGAAACAACCAGGCAAAAGAGACTGTAATTTAAACTGCACCTCAGGTATGAGAAAACTTAGAAGTTTTTGTAAATCTCTGTCAGGATAACGGAGGGCATTAATATTTATACCTGATGATATTGCATGCAAAAGCACTGTCATTATCAGACATACTATGTACACACTATCCAGCATAGACGGTTATTCACCAGAGAAAAAAAATCAATTATATTGAAGTTCAGTGTTTGCTCACATGAAGTTTTTTTTTAGACATTGGTACAACATGTTATACTCTGAATTTGTTGACTATGAAATGACAGAGAAGCCTGACTGTTTCCCTTTATCTTTAGCATATTTTATTGGGGCACCAAGTTCTTGTGTCCAACTTGGGAAAACTCAAAAATGCTATATGCTACTGCTCTCCTTCTATATTAGAAGACATTTATGCCCAGTTTCATGCTGTCTCAGTACTACGCACCTCATTGACCTACAGAAAATAATCCTATATGCAACATCAGTGTTCATAGCTTTGAAAACACTCAACATTCTGACGCATCTACTGCAAGTCTTCAAATTCAGAACCCCTGCAAGTAGCCCTGCTGATTCCTTTTGACCCATAAACCAAAGTATCTGTTAATCCTCATTGATAAGTACTCAACAATCCTGCTTCATGTTTGGAAGACTAGATATGTGACAAGCGAATATGCACCCCTGCCTTCCAGACACATTTTGAGTGTGTACTCTTAGGCCCGTATTTATACTTTAACGCCACATTTGCGTAATTTTTTGACGCAAAAGCAGTGCAAACTCACAAAATACAATTGTATTTTGTAAGTTTCTGCCGCTTTTGTGTCAAAAAGCAGCGCAAATGCGGCGCTATAAAAGTATAAATATGGGTCTTAATCTCTTACTGAAAGAAAATCCACCAGCACAAAAGTTTTTTCCTAACGCTGAATCTTTTCTTTATCAATTTCTGACACTTTTGAAGAACAACTCTGTTACACTGAATAAAAAGATTTGATATGAAAGATTGCAGTCTGTCTCCTTTAACAAAAGGAGAAAATCTTTTTAAATGGGTGCACATTCCACCCACAAACAATACACTAAGGCCCATATTTATACTTTCCTAGCGCCGCATTTGCATAATTTTTTGACGCAAAAGCGGCCTAAACGTTCAAAATACAAGTATATTTTGGAAGTTTGCGCTGCTTTTGCATAAAAAAAAAGATGCAAATGCGGCGCTAAAAGAGTATAAATATGGGCCTAAATTTGGCTGCTGGATCAGGCCTTTTTTTTGCAGAGTCTCCCGCAGATTTTTACCTTTAGATGCTGAGACTGTTTTTGTTGGCATTATGATGCAATTGCTAATCAATTCTAAAGTGCCTGTGCCCTCGCCCTGAAACATGGTAACATTTTCTTACATCTAATTGCCACATTTTAGTTACTTGTATGTCCCTAGTAAATGGTTCTATATATACTCAGAGCTTCTAAATTTAATGCTAATATTGTGCCTGTAGCACTCATTGTGCCACCCACCAAAATAACTTCATAAAACATGTCTCTGGCCTGTCACTGCAGCCTATTGTACTGTTTCATACTGCTTTTTTGACCTGTCAAAATAAACTTTTTGCCAGGCCGAAGCTTTCCTTTTTAATACATATAGTTCATCCCTATGTTACGCCTAAAGGCTCATAGAACATAATGCCTTGTTTTTTAATAAGCAAGACATGTGGGTATATATTTTGCATGTCCTGGTAGTGAAAAACTCCTAAAGTCGTTTTCAATAGTGTGAGGCCTCTTTCTCCCTTACTACGTTTCATGTGCAATGACTTTTGATCGGGAGCAGGTAGAGATACGCTGTTAAGGCTCAAACAAATTGTAATTTAAAATCCTTTTTAATTGCAAAGTTGGGATTTAAGTCACAATTCTGAAAAAGCCACTTTAATACAGTTGACATTTACTTGTCCTAACCATTTGTGCATTCTGCCAGTATTTTGGATCACATGCCTCTGAATGGCTCTGTTTTTGTAGTTTGTGTATTCCTCTCAAATCAAGAGACAAAGGGTATTGGGAGTGGACAAGATGGGTCATCCTGATAGAATGTTTAGCAGCGCAGCTGCCCCCAGCCCCACTTGCATTTCAATGGGCTTTGCCTCTTGCATACATAGAGGAACCTGCTACTAGTCTTTTGTCACCCAAGACTTCTTGGAGCATTGACAGGGGAAGGGAAGAACTTTTTAGAACTAGATTTAGGGGTACTGTAGGGAATTCCTTCTCCACTTCAAAGGCTGGAATCACATATAAATGTTGGACATCCAGAGTCACTATTCAGTACACTCCTGGACAATTACAGAAGAAGGACGAAATGGTTCATCAGAGGGCAACCTTGCTTCTTGAGACCTGCCATGTTCCTCAGAGGACTCCTCAGCTGCCTGAGGCCAGCTTTGTTCCTTGTAGGTCTGCCCTACTGCTACCAGTGGACTTCCCTGCTGCATAAGGCCTGTCTTGATCCCCAGATGACTGCCCTGCTGCTTGAGGCCTGTCCTGCTTTGTGAAAAGGAAGACTGGACCTGGCCCCTTCATCCCAGGTTTATCTGTGTGCGTCCAATGGTCAGTTGGCTGACTTGCTGTTCTGAAGTACAGAGAGCTCTGCAGGACTCCCTGCAGCTGCCCAACTGACCTGCTGCACTGGACGTGCCTGTGCCTGCAACTGGTCCTGCTTGAGCCCTGCTGGCTTCTGCTGAAGAAAGGGTTTCATCCCCAAGAGGTTCCTCCTCAAGTCCTGGGCCCTTGCTTAACTAAAGGCTCCATTAAATTCAACATAAAGCAATCCGAATCCCTCCAAACCCTCGGCTGCACAACAGCAAGCTTCATCGGAATGGACGGCAAGTGATGCAAAGCCTCACTGCACAACTTTATCAGATCAAATGCCAGACAAGGCGAAACCTCAGAAAAGCAATGACGCGCACGCCTTGCACCAAGGACATAAAGTACAATTCTCTGAGGGCCATAATTGGTCCTGTGCCAGCCTGCACATCTTCACAACTGACCTGAACTTGTCACTTTGTCCCTTCCAGTGGTACCAGATACCCACAGTTAGCACTTTCTTCTTCTTGGCACTACTTTAACTTAAACATTCAAAATTCAATATTTACAATTATATTCAATTGGAAATTTTCTCATGTTACTGTCATTTTATTTATTAAAAGGTATCCTATTCTTATATTTTTATATTGGGTTGGTATTTTTCTTGAGTTGTGTTTTCACTGTATTACTGTGTGTGTGCTTTAAACATACTTTACACTTTGCCTTTAAGTTAAGACTGACTGCTTTGTGCCAAGCTACTAGAGGGTTAAGCAAAGGTTAATTTGGTGACTTTTATGGTTCACCCAGAGAAGGATTGTAGTTATTGCTTGAGCAGGGTGTTAACACCCCTCAATTAATAGCCCAAGTTCTCAAACTGACCCTGTAGAGTGACATGAAAAATGATAGTCTATGGCAGTAGAATGTGGAATTTTACTTTAAAAGATTCCGAATTAACTTTTTTTTACATCTAGACGGCATCAGGACTATCCCCTTGCACAGGTTCAAAATAAATAATACTATCTGGGACTCATGTTCTATCATATAAACCATATGTAGAAGATAATTCTACACAAATGAACTCAAATCTGGAGACGCCAGGATTCTCTCTGATAAACATGTGCCTTTCACCGTGGTGCACTTAAACACAATGTTAAATGAAATTCCATAAACCAAGTTCACAAAGAAATGACAAATTAACTCTGACGTCTTCCTACGTTTGGAGTAGATGAACAGTTTTTTTGGGAAATCGCAAACATTTTCTAAAGTATCCCCGTGGGGCTGTAACTGTCAGTTGTCCCACGATTACCCCTAACACCTTTAATAAATTCGGGTTTCAGATGAGCACTTTCAAACGTGAATATTTGCTTAAGTGGCACTAAGGAACATAGGAAAGAGGTTACAATTGCACAAGCAAAGGTGCATTTTGGATGACACATTGTGAGTCCAGTGGTCAAGGGGATCTTACCTTAGGTCTCCAGCCTACAAGTGCAATGAAAGCTGTCAATCATCGACACTTACACCTTATGAATGGTTACCATCAGTTACTGGCAGGTGCAACCCATCTCGTGCTTTTACAACTGCCAAATGGTTGCAAATCATTTGTTCATAGTATTACGAATGAAGGATGAATGCCACTGTCGCAATAGATTGCAATGTGTGCATTGTGATACATATTGGTAATTACGAGTTGCAAAGTACTTTTGCTCATTGTGAGCTATGTTATGATTTATGTATGTATTCAATAATTGATTTACATGTTTATTGTAAACTGAAAAAGCATCGGATGCATATAAACGTGTTACATCAAACAAGGAATTCATACAACTGCGTAAAGCTATATACATTCAATAACAATTTCAATTCCAAACACACAGTTTAATAACCCAAACATATAGTAGAAGTGAGAAACAGTACTTTCAACTCGGAAACCGTATAGTTAAAAATACAGGAGCTTGCAGGTCAGAGAAGAACACAACAGGGAAGTACATCTGAGTGGGGTGGTTGATGGGTAAGATGGTGAGGAGCAGTGCACTTATGGAGTAAAGGTGTTAGCCCAAGAAAATATGAATAAGTGTGTTTTCAGGTGTTTCCTAAAAGCGAAGGTGGTGGGTTAAGCTTTGACATTTGCTAGTAGAGAGTTTCTATCGATGTTGCGGCCTTAAAGAAGATTATATTCTGGGAGAAAGGCATTTTAATTTTTGAATTTGCAAGCTCTGCTTTTGTTCATGAGTCCCATCTTTTGCAAAAGGACTATAGGTTTGCGTGGATTGTAAAGTTCAGTTAGGTATCACCATCCCTGTCCATTTAAGACAGTGATCTACAGAATCAAACACATCTATTGGATACCCTTGCATTGAAGCAAATGTGCACCTTGACATATTCAGCAACATCTGAGGTATCTAGTTTGCATGCAATGTAAATTTAGAAACCACCATGCAAATAAATTTTATAATACTCATAAACATTACGGGCCATATTTATACTTTTTGACGCAAAACTGCGCTAACGCAGTTTTGCGCCAAAAAAATTAGCGCCGGCTAACGCCATTCTGAAGCGCCATGCGGGCGCCGTATTTATTGAATGGCGTTAGCCGGCGTTAGCCGACCGGCGCTGCCTGGTGTGCGTGAAAAAAAAACACGTACACCAGGCAGCGCCGGCGTAGGGAAAAATGGCGTTCGGGCGTCCAAAAATGGGGCAAGTCAGGCTGAGGCAAAAAAAACGTCTTAACCCGATTTGCGCCATTTGTTTTTGGCGCCCAGACGCCATTAACATGACTCCTGTCTTAGCAAAGACAGGAGTCATGCCCCCTTGCCCAATGGCCATGCCCAGGGGACTTCTGTCCCCTGGGCATGGTCATTGGGCATAGTGGCATGTAGGGGGGCACAAATCAGGCCCCCCTATGCCAAAAAAAAAAAAAAAAAAAATACTTACCACAACTTACCTTTTCTTCCCTGGGGTGGGTCCCTCCATCCTTGGGTGTCCTCCTGGGGTGGGCAAGGGTGGCAGGGGGTGTCCCTGGGGGCTTGGGAGAGCACCTCTGGGCTCATCCTGAGCCCACAGGTCCCTTAACGCCTGCCCTGACCCAGGCGCTAAAATCCGGCGCAAATGCGGTTTTTTTAGTCCCGCCCACTCCCGGGTGTCATTTTTGCCCGGGAGTATAAATCCGACGCAAAGCATCGGAGTCATTTTTTTAGACGGGAACGCCTACCTTGCATATCATTAACGCAAGGAAGGTGTTCACGCAAAAAAATGACGCTGACTCCATGAACTTTGGCGCTAGACGCGTCTAACGCCAAAGTATAAATATGGAGTTAGTTTTGCGTCGAATTTGCGTCGAAAAAAACGACGCAAATTCGGCGCAAACAGAGTATAAATATGCCCCTACGTTTTATACACATCAACAAAGCTACTATAAATTTGAGATTGCTGGGTTTTTGTGTGCAATGTCTGTTCCCCTATTTCTCACTGCTATTCAGTTGCTAGTTCACACTAGCTACTCTCCACATGTGCAGACTGGTGCATTCACCCACATATCTATTAGTGTTGTTAATCTTTTCTGCATTTGCTCAGTGGTGTAACCAAGGCCACTGCAGCCCTCACAGTGGGGGTGGGGGGGGAAAGGGGGGGGCCTGAGTTCCAGGGGGCACCCCCAGCACAGTATACTGTGCATGGGCGGCAGGTCTCTGGCTGGATCCAGGGGGGAGGGCGTCCCCTCCAGGTACTTTTCAGGGGAGCCCTCTCAAGTTTTGTTACACCACTACATTTGCTGCTTGTCTATACTTTTCAACTTAAGCAATGCAGTACGAAGATGTTCTGAGGGAAATCCCTTTTTAAAAAACATTTTTTACCATCAACTTCAGTTAAGTACTGGCAATGCTGAACAAACACATTCACTTTTTGGTGAAAATAACTGCAAGAAGATCAGTTTCTAATCCAAAATTATGCAGACATAATCTTATCTTTAACTGAACATTGCATATATGATTCTTTTGTGACTACTCTTTAGTATTACATATGATAGTGTAGGCATAACAAATCTTATTCTAACCTTCTGTATTTGTCTCTTTCGAAAGATAGATGTGAGTTAGACCAACTGATTCACAGATGGCGTTTGTAACCATGTCCTACTCCTGTAAATTAATGATTAAGCCAAAACTAAGCATGGGGAAACATACACCTACCCAAAGAAAGTGTTTTCTGAGTCTGGTCTAATTCCATGTAATTGGGAATGGTTTTGGTGATTTTGAAGAGTTTTTGGTGGTGACCTTTTGCAAATTGGGAAGCTAGTCTATGGCCTTCTTTTCCAAGCTTATTCTGAAAGTTATCAGACCATTCGGCCTTCAACAAGCAATGGCTTATTCAGTTTTCACCATGTTTATAATATGACACATGACACTGCTGGCCGGCTTAGTTAGTGATCTAAAAGTCATCAAGACTCCTCTGTGGCAGTTCCACAGTTGATCAACAGACATTTAGGTGTAACTAATATATTTAAGCCTATATTAACTCAGCACAACTAAAATAAAAAGCTTTGTGAATCAGGTTCACTATATTTAATTAAATTTGCATGCTAACCATCCTCGAAATTAAGTATACAACTATAGACATGTAAACCTACAAAATAGCTTTTTGATTTGAATATTTTTCTCAATATTTAACAAAGTTGCGAGTGCTGAAAGAATGGCTCAGCAAGATAAATACTCCCTGCTGAGACATGCATTATTCTATATATCACATGCTACAATTTCAGAAAGGGTGAACCAGCCTTCGTACCTTGGAGGTTTGTACCTTAAGGCTTGATTTAGTGTTTGGTGGCAGGGGATGGTGGGTCACAAACGTGACTGATGTCCTGTCCGCTGCGTTAGGAATTCTGTAGGGTATAATGGAATCGTAATGTGGCGGCCGAGATATCCATCATGTTTGTGACAGAGTTACCCCTCCACCAAACTGTAAATCATGCCCTTAGTGCCAATATATTGTGTTGTATTTACATCTCTCATTAACAATGCTTTTAAAGGGCAGAAGTGCAGTAGGACGTGTTATGAAACACATTATTACCAATGGTATTATTACTTAAGTCCAGAATGCAACTTCCCTGGTTCACTAGTGAAATATTAACTTAAAAACAGAATTGTCTGCAATCTTGAGTAGTATAGAAAAGCATTATTGGCACAGAGACAAACTGCACTACCAAGAACAACTCTTGAAATACCAGGCTTTAACTGTAGAAGAAAAACAACAAGGAAATGAAAACAGTAAAATTCAGTGAAACTGTACCTTACCTGACTATTTCTCATTTCCACTCACAGGTGTCATTTATTTGTTCAGACCTAGAAGCACCTGATCATCACAATAATATATCTGCTCAGGACAAGTAGTCAAACAGCTACTGTATAGACTAATGCAGAAACGTAAATGTTTGATTTATTTCGCCACCTCACACTTGAAATGAAAAAGGGGTAACTCACTACTAAAGAAATCTTCACTGGTTCTTCTGAGCATAGCATTTATCCTTCTATTTCGAATCTGTAATACTAGTGCTGTGAAAATGCACTTCCAATAGTTTCTAGATGCACACCATCTCATGGATAAGGTCAAAATATGGGAACAAACCAGTTGTTGCCCTGAAAGATATATTAGGACTGGTGGCTCATGGCAGTGTTGGCTTTTAATACCATTAACCACCTTACTATGAAGGTCAATATATATTGAACTGATGGTTGGTAAGTCTGTCTTTCACTGAATTGTATCCTTTCTATCTAATCCAATACAAGTGGTTCCCTTATCACCTTTCATTTTGGTTATAAAGCCATAATTGTATTTTATCCCACTTTGTATAGCATTGGCAAATCAATGCATATGAATTCTTTAACAGAGTTTAGTGTTCCTTAGGGCATATGCTTAGGCAGACTTCCTTCAATACTGGGTCACCCTTTTAACCTCACATAATGAAAGTTTATTCTTTGTGAATGTAGCACTTGAAATCACCGCAAAGCATTTAGTTTTGATGGTGAATTGAAATTCTAAAACGTCAGAACTGTATACTGAAAAACAATTCAAACTCCAAATGTTAGGCATAACATGACTGAAATGTCTCCACTGCCCTACACGTGCCTTTGTATTGTAAGAAATAATCATTATATTTAAGTGGATCTACAAAATATGAGCTTTAGCCATTCTTTAGATTTCTTTTCATATTAATTTTAGGAATAAGGCTAGGCACACAGGAGTTCAAAGCACTGGAAAACAGGACAGGGGAAGCTTATAGTTTGAAAACTCTACCTCTCACTTTCCTGGAGTGCACACATTCTCAATTTCTTGATTGCAGTCATTTCCAGGGAGAGAGGTATAGAGCCTTATTTAGATTTTGATGGAGTGGGGATTTCTAAATCTCAATCTACCGGTATAATCGTTATGGAAACCCCATCAGTGGCCAATGGTCCTTTGTTCATCGATGTGGAGAGTTGACTAGGAGCTATCATTTATATGTATTACCATGAATAGTGAAGTCCTTAGGCTCCTCGGGAAAATGGCAAAGAGTTGAAAAGAGTTCAAAGGGATTTATCAACAATTTATTCAGACAAGAGTCATTTGACAATTGGGATTGTTGAATCTAAATATAATCAATGCAAATACTAATTGTCTGAAAGCCAATATTTTACAATAATAAAAAACATTACAGGTACCAAAGTTACATAACAATACAGAATTAAAATAGAATTCCATGAGTGAAAAACCCCTAATCTAAATTAAGTAAGGTTAGGTAGAAAAAGGGATTTTGGTTGGGTACATAAATAAGATGTTAGTATCAGAAATCCAAATGACATTTTCTGATGAGAGCAAGAATGGTCAGGCATGAAACCTTTGCACTCAAATTGTGGAAATTTGCAGAGCTAAGAATTTGAAATCAGCGAGCATCTACTTCTAGTGCACAAAGTGTGTTAGAGACGATAAGCAACAGAGTCATACCCTAGTTTAAGGAATACACACTAACATAATTCAACAAAACTCAAATTGTAACATTTCAGCTCATTCCTACTCTTGGTAATCAATCCTTTTCCTCCAGAAGCTGGAAGCGGGTAAACTGCTGTAATTCCCATGTTTTCACGTTCACACAAGTTACTTCCTTGAGTTGTTGCACTGGGCAGAATACCTGATGCAGGTGGCTCTTTCCATGATTCAACCTTCCGGGCATCTTCTCCTCATCCGGGTGAGCACCTTACTATCAGTAATCTAATGCACCACACATGCCTATTCACTAGCTAATAGAAGGCTTCTGGAAAATTACAGCATCTGCAATGGGACAGACAAATAAAACATTGTGGAAAACAACTGTGATAACATGTGAGCAGGCCTCTTAGCCTTACACATGTAAAGTCAGCATTCAAAATGGTAATAATATTAGACTAACATAATTCAATACGACAAGTTAACTAGAGCATTGCTTATAGTAGCTAAGTGTAGCTACCTAAAACAAATTATAATTTAAATAGGCACATGTTATTTTTAATTCTCAATTGTACTTTGTTAATGAATAGATTTCTGTAAAAGAAAAATCACAATCTAGCATTTCCATGGGGGTCTTAGCTCTGTGCCTGAAATGAGTTGAGTGGTTGCCTTGGCATTTCCTCTCCTCGCTAGAGACACAAATGTTTTGTCCAGCACGGTTTGTTGATTTCTCCCTCTCAGTTGTCATAGTCCCTCCCTTATAATAATTATCATAAACAAAATTAAGTGAAGATACCTATTTAATACTTATCGCATAAACAAAAAATCTCACCAGTAAACCAATTGGCATTTTCTTACTGTTTTAGTTTTAGTACTGGTGTAAGCCAAAACCTTTTGATTTTACTGAACATCCAAGGGTTTGTTGTTGCATCATTTAAATATTTCTTCCTCTCACTACAGCATACAACATAGGCCGATGGGTCAGCTAATTTCCACCATAGTCTGACTTCACTGGAGTTATAGCATTCCACTCTTTCACAAGGAACACATCTACACACAAAATAGTTCACAACAGTGTGAGGGACTACTATGGAAGTGTGTGCTCATCATCAGATCCCTTAACAATAATAGTTTACAAAATCAGAACAAAACAGAAGAGGCTTTGGGAAAGCCAAACTACTGGTAGCCCCACCAAGACTTATTAAATTTGATAATGCATCTTTCATTTAAGGTTTATGGTAGGAAAATGACCAATCAGAAATCCAAAGCTTTAATGTATCAATTTGTCTGATAGTGAAGAAATCATTACAATGATTCCTATTTCATTTGAGATTGAGGAGCATGGGAGAAATCAGGCACACTGACCTTGAAGCAAACAATGAACACTCAGTTTAAATGTATTACAATAAGTTTAAATACCTTCAAACAAGGTGACATTCATGACATACAACATCTTTTTAACAATGTTTGATTGGGAAATCCACCAACCAACCCAACTTGCTACAAACCTATGGTTTAAAGCCAAAATGAAGTTAGACTTCACTTAGAAATAGATATACAAATTATTTTACAACAGACTGAACTAGCCACTGCACTTCAAAAACAACTTTAAATTAATTATCAACTAAAGTGTTTATCATAACATCTTTGACTGTTTACAGCAAAGACATGGAAATTAGCAATGAGATCACTATTTTGTCAGTGCACAAAAACTCTAAATACATTAAGGGGCATATTTATACTCTGTTTGCGCCGGAATTGCGTTGTTTTTTTTTACGCAAATCCGACGCAAAGCTAACTCCATATTTATACTTTGGCGTTAGACCCGTCTAGCTCCAAAGATCTTGGAGTTTGCGTTGTTTTTTAGCGTGGACACCTACCTTGCGTTAATGATATGCAAGGTAGGCGTTCCCGTCTAAAAAATGACTCCAAAGCATGTGCGCCTTATTTAAACTCCCGTGCAAAAATGACGCACGGGAGTGGGCGGGTCAAAAAAAATGACGTCCAGCCGCTTTTGCGTAATTTTTTAACGCCTGGTCAGGGCAGGCGTTAAGGGACCTGTGGGCTCGGAAGGAGCCCAGAGGTGCCCTCCCAGGCCCCCAGGGACACCCCCTGCCACCCTTGCCCACCCCAGGAGGACGCCCAAGAATGGAGGGACCCATCCCAGGGAAATTAAGGTAAGTTCAGGTAAGTTTTTATTTTTTTATTTTTTTGTGGCATAGGGGGGCCTGATTTGTGCCCCCCCCTACATGCCACTATGCCCAATGACCATGCCAAGGGGACATAAGTCCCCTGGGCATGGCCATTGGGCAAGGGGGCATGACTCCTGTCTGTGCTAAGACAGGAGTAATTTCAATGGGGGTTGGGAGTAAAAAAAAATGGTGCAAATCGGGTTGAGGCCAATATTTTGCCTCAGACCTGACTTGCCCCATTTTTTGACGCCCAAGCTCCATTTTCCCCTACGCCGGCGCTGCCTGGTGTGGGTCATTTTTTTTGACGCACACCAGTCAGCTGCGCCGGCTAACGTTATTCCATAAATAAGGCGCCCGCATGGCGCTTTGGAATGGCGTTAGCCGGCGTTAAAATTTTTGACGCACAACTGCGTTGGCGCAGTTGTGCGTCAAAAAGTATAAATATGGCCCTAAATATTTGCCAGTCTCGAACACCCGGTAGCTGTTTTGAGTCCTGTGCAATCACAAATAATTTGTCTACTTAGGCAAATGCTTTGTAATGTGCTGCTGGAACACACTGCCCAACTGAGCAACACTAGTCAGTTATTCCTCTTCAAGGAAACATTGAAAACTGTTTTTGCTCGAGACAAAACATGAAGCTATTGTTTAGCAGGATATTTGGGTACCTTTAGTATACACCCTAACCAAGCAGGAACCACAATACTAGTCAGGGAAAGTGTCAGGTAAACCCTAAATTAACCTGGTGCACCCTCTGGTAGCATGGCACAGAGCAGTGAGACTTCACTTAGAAGCAGTGTGTAAAGCATTTGTGGAACACTTCAAACAATAAAGTAATGAAAACACCCCACAAAAAGATATCCTCCTGGTTAGAAGAATAGAATTTCATTTATTAAATAAAACAAAAACAATAAGTAGAACTTGATACATGAATTTTTAAAGATTGAACTGTAAAATAGCACTTAAAAGCAATATGTGCCAATCCGGGGTATCTGGTCGTGCTAGTCAAAAGGTCAGGCGGACTGCAATGGAGTGCAGACTTGCTACAGAGACCAAGTTAGAACACTTGAACAAAAGTACCTTAATCCTGGTTGTGGAGTGTTGTGTCAGTTTTTAACCACGCAGTAGAGGGGATGGATTGAGGTTCTCCATGCACCGGTTTCGATGCATCAGTATTGAAATGCAGCAGAGTCCAGATGCAAGTTCCTGCTGTGTGGAGGATCCATGCACTGGGGCTTGCGATGCAAAGACCAGTGTTGTGGAAGAGTTGTGCAGCTGAGGCGATGCACTGGTTCTGATGAGCACAGAGGTTGCGATGCAGACCTTCGGCCTCCCGGATGCAATCAATGGGGATGTGAGGACTTTGCACCAGGGAAAGTGTTGTAGTGGCAGTTCTGAAGGCAATGCACTGCTCTTGTTCGACACAAGAGTGAATGATGCATTGATTCTGCTCCCACCACAGAGGATGTGTTGGTTCCACTGGAGCAAACATAGAGGGTTCATTTCCAAGGGTCCAGGACTGTGGTTGCACCACTTGGCAGAGCAGACTCACAGTTGCAGTGTCCAGGTGCAGGAGTAGGGTGGTTGAAAGTTTTGTTTTCCTGACACTTCGGATCAGGAGGCTGGTCAGCTAGCCCTTGCAGTCACTCAGGGTTCAAGTAATGCAAGTCCAGTCCTCCTAACTCACAGCAGGCAGCATGGCAGCTCAACAAGGCATGAGTCTAGCAAAACAGCAGGTCATCAGAGTGGCAGTCGTTCATCACCACAGCAGTCCTTCTCCCTGGCAGAGTGGTCCAAAAGTGTACTGAGTTGATGGTGTCAGAGGTTCAGTACTTATACCCATACTTTCTAAAGATGATTATGCAGCCCGTTGTGTGGGGACAGGACACAGTCTATTCAGATGTAAGTGAGATGGTGGGCAGCTCCTTTATCCCATCCTGTGAGAATGCCCCATCAAGTCCCATCAAGTCACACCAAAGCTCCCCACGTGTGTGGCTGTCTAGAGAGAATACGCAAAGCCCGACTGTCACCCACCGAAAAAAGTGACCAGCGAAAGGCAGCAGGCACCAAATAACCAAAGTAAGAAAATGCCGCTTTTTAAAAGTGGAATTTTCAGAATTGCAATTTAAAATCCGACTTCACCATAAGTTCTGATTTTGAATTGTGACCTGACCATATGTTGTGATTTTAAACTGTGATTCCAGAGATCCCAAACTTGAAAAACTTGTCACTTCCAGATTGTGAATTACACTTATAAGATGTAGTAAGGCATTCCCAATGTTATCCTTTGGAGCCTTGAAGTAGTGAAAAACATCTTCGAATGTTAAAAAGGGAAGGTTTGAGCCTGGTAAAAAAGGATATTTTGTTAGGTCAACCTGTAAAACTGCATACATAGACTACGGAAGTGAGTGGCACAATCAGTGCTGCAGGCCCATAAGTAGCATTTACTTTACATGCCTTGAGCACGTGTAGTGCACCTTACTAGGAACTTTTCAGTAAATTAAATATGCCAATTGGGGATAAGCCAATATTACTACATTTTAAGGAGAGAACACTAGCTCTTTAGCACTGGTTAGGAGTTGTGAAGTGCACAGAGTCCTAAAACAAGCAAAAAACAAGGTCAGAAACGTGGAGGAGGGAGGCAAAATGTTGTGGGGAAGACCACCTCAAGGCTGCCATGTCTAACACTTCATATTTCTACCGCTATACACACTATGATTGATGATGATGAATAGAGGATGGTCTCTGGTTACATGAATTATTCACACAAATCAAATTGTCATTTTAATGCTTAGCAAACACACAAATGGTACAACTGAAAATGGTCAGCAAGAGTTTACTCTTTTATGGCATTATAACATTTTAGTAAACTTCCACATTGCCAATGAAGAAGAGATTCGCCAGCCTAGTAAGCACAGATTGGAGAAAAAACACGCAATTCATTCGAATTACAATTAGGATGCAGAGAAACATTCACTAAACTGGTGTGGAAATTATTCAACCCACATCAAATGTTCCCATTTCAATACTTCATCCCATCGATGTGAACTGCATCTGCAGCACTTTCTTTTCTGGCCAATGACCCTATTATGCCTCTTTCGGGTACTTATTTGTGAGGATCAGTTTGAACCTCAAATGCACCTTTAATCTTCTGTTTATTTCTCTTGAAGTGTTCTTTGTGCAGCCAAGTTTAGTGCTTTGAATTGCAGCTAATCAAATAAAGGTAAGTTATCCAAACAAATAAGACCATAGGTAAACGCGTGTGTCTTTATAGTACACTTTTTCTTTCAATATGAAAACGGTTCTTGCCAGGCAGAGTCTCAATATGAAGTATTTTTATGATGCAGCATTTTGATCTAATGCTCAGTAACTGACACTGTTTGGAACACGGTACCCTAGGCTTTTTCTCTAATCCTATTACCGGGGAAGTGACTCATTCTGCTGCCCGTCAGAGACAATATCTGATAAATGAAGTTGTGTTGTATCCAGAATGTTACTACTTCCTGTTTCCAGCTGGGGTTTGCTACAATCCAAATAGTATTTAATATACAATCTGTGGGGCATCAAAAATGACATCGTCAGCATCACAAACAAAACAATTGGTAAGAGAACGATATTGCAAGGATAATTCCATATTATTTCACAAGTAAACTTTTCAGGTTCCATTTCATGCAAGATCAATAATAGTTACAAAAATGCTAAAAACAACAAAATTATAAAACATCTTCTCATTGCATTTCCATTTAAATCATTAGAGAAGTTTAAGTTAATTTATCTTACTTGTCTGTTCAGCACATTCATGTATTAATGTAATTAAGAAACTAATATCGTTCCAGAGCAAAGCCATCCACTTTTTTTGCTAACTGGCTACAATTATAATCATGATAATAATTTATTCTATCTACATTACTACTACAAAGTCTATACGTCCTACCTTCTTGTAACTACGACCAGATCAAGCCTCTGCCTTCACAATATTGCATCATGAATACTGTCTTGTTTTAATGAGAATTGTTAGTTTAAAACACACGGGTGACACCAGGTCTACTGATGCCCTCAAAGTCTTTAGTTGAGCATGCTGCCATGTCAAGCAAGGGACGATGAGAAGGTTTGTTGTGTTGCATTCTTGATTACCCGAGGAAAGGTTTAATCCATTTTTTAGGCACATTACCACGCTGAGTAATAGAATGTGTCACATGAAAGGCAAGCGCCCAATTTAGAAGTTCCATATTAGGAAAAACCCCAGCAAAAATTGCAAAAGCGTCTTTGGGAATTTTGCAGTTCTTGGAGGAAGATGAAGGAAAACGGAGAATTATAGAGCAATGTATCAATCTCTCCCTGACATCAGCAAAGAAGAATGAGCCAAGCAAAGGTGTGCAGCAGGAGAGCTAAAGGCAGATTCCAACTGTAAGAAGCAAAAATCAAGGACATCAAAAGTAACAAAAGAGTACTAAACATGACAAAGAATAAGTGGGAAATGCAGTATGACACGTTCATCATATATAGATGCTTCCTTGTGCATTGTACGGAATTGAGTTATTAGCTGAGGGGGCGTGAGTACAATTCAAGTAATAAACAAACAGTTGTTGTCAGGGAACACCATACAAGTCACTGAATAAACCTGTGCTTAACCTTCAGACAGCATCAGTTAGACTTAACTTTGAGGGACTGTGCCCTCAAACAGTAAGTGAAAATACAACATCAGAGAAATCCCAAACCAATTTAGGAAAACAGAGACATCTGTAATAAATAAGACAGCACCAAAATGATAGAATTCCAATCAGTAGAACCGGAGGCATGCATTTTTAAGTTTGAGGTGAAAATACTGCCAAAAAGCACAAAGCACAACTTGTGGTGTCTGGTTGCACGGGAACCGGTCAAAGTCACAAGATTAGGCTAACCAGGATGGAATTAAGTTCAGATATAGGGACCAGGTTTATCACTGGGAAGGGTTTCGATTTTCTGGTCCAGTCTTCTCTAGTCTACTCGAGGAGCCTCAGCTGGAGCTTTGTGTTGGTGGTGGCCATGATGAAACTATAGTCTGCGCGAGGAGCAAGTCACCACTGTAACTTTATGTTGGTAGGAGATGTGATAGTTACTGACATGAGGAGCCTGATCAAGGCAGCGAAGAGCCCCTAACATCTGGATTTTCACTTGCATGTCAGTTTTAAAGCAGGAGGGGTACACTCTGATGAATGCGAGCCTGGAGTCCAGGACTTTGGGGAGCACCTTATGGGGATGAAGACTCACTCCAGCAAATAGCTGGTCAGTCTACTGATGCTTGGAGTTACTTCTGTGGATCCTGGGTTCAAGGAAATCATGTCTAGTCTTCCTTTGTCAGACAGCAGGGCAATCCTTCTGAATCTCCCACAGGTCCAATAAGGTTCTGATGCAAGGTTCTGATGGTGCCATTTTTATTCTCTGTGCCAGCTTGTGGGAAGCAGATGCACCCTTTGTCCAACCTTCCACCATTCTTCTCTTTGACTTCAAACTGTCTAGGGTAACAAAGGGCATGTCTAGGTGTAAGTTACATTTTCCTGCTGCAGGACAGGCAGCCCATAGAAGCCACAACTGGGTTGGACATGCCCTGTGGCTACCCTTTGAAGCTCAGAGAGGGCTGAGTACAACCCCAGGCTATTCTGTTCAGGAGAACAACACCCTCCCTGACACCCAAGTCCTTTTGTCCCCACGGCTGGAATGAATACACAACCAAAGGAGAGCCATTCACAGTTATGTGACCTTGGACACATGCAGAAAGGCACATTTATGTAGAAAAAATGCCAACCTTCTAAAAGTGGCAGTTTCAGAATAGTAACTTAAATTCTGACCTCACCAGCAAGCAGGATTTTGAATTACAAATTCAAATAAGTGGAACAAGTCTTTCTCTATCTGTTCCTAAATGAAAGCTGTCACATATTAAGTGTGATAAGGTTACCCAGTGATAGTCAGCAGGACAAATAGCTGTGCTACAGTGAAAAATGACTTTTGGAGTTTTTCACTGTGAGGGGATGTAAAACGTTATTTCACATGTTCTACCTTTTAATACCATGAACCATGCCCTTGGGGCCTTTTGGGCCTACCTTAGGAGTGACATATAATTATTAAAAATTAAGATGTAGGGCTGGAGAAAAGGTTTATTTTGTCAGGTTGAAATGGAAGTTTGAAACTTTGCTACAGGCTTCTGTGGAAGGCCTGAAACATGTTTTCACTGCTCTACTTCAGTGGGTGGCTCAGTGAGTGCTACTGTCCACTAGCAGCATTTAATTTACAGGGCCTAGGTACATGTAGTACCATTTAGTAGGGATCCATAAGTAAATTAAAGTACCAATTAGGTATATACCAATTTTACCGCATTTAACTGAGAGGTCACAAGCATTTAACAGAGACGTCACAAGCAGTTTACTCTGGTGAGCAGGGTTAAAGCGCACAAAGCCCTAAAGCCAACAAGACCAATGTTAGAAGTAGGGTGTCTAGTTGTCAGAGGTATTCACCTTTGTCCAAATAGGGACCAGAATCTTAGTCACGGTAAGTCACTCACAATCCAAATTATCCTGTGCCCATCCTCTGGTAGCTTGGCACTGAGCAGTCAGGCTTAACTTAGAAAGCAATGTGTAAAATATTTGTGCAATAAATCATAGAGTAACAGTGAAAACACCACAAAAATACACTGCACAAGTTTAGAGAAATCGATAATATTTATCGAAATAAAATAAGGTAAAAATGACAAAGATACAATAAACACAATTTGAAATATCATTTTTAGAATGTTTAAAAGAGTCTTAATCCTTGGAAATAAACAGTTGTCTCTTTGTTACACACAGTTCCTGGTATGCGCAAAGAATAACGGAGACCGCAGAGGAGGAGATGTGTGGAAAAATAAGGTTTCTCCGACACGGCACAGACAATGGGTTTGCATAATTTTTCGGTGCGTAGTCTTGGTTCCTCACTGAGGTGAGGGGTATTTTGACACCCAGTTATTTGTGGGGAAAGATCCTTTACACGCTGGAAGAAGGCACGGGCGATGCGTCAATCTGTTAGGCGATGCATCAAATTTTCCATTGCAAGGAAGGCACTGTATCAAATTTCTACTTGGGAAGTCGGACTGCGTCATTCCAGTCGGCTGTGCAGCGATTTTTCAGTTGCAATGCAGGCTTCGTGTCGATTCCAGCAGGCAGTGCACCGATTTTCAACGCACAAGGTGTTTCTTGAAGAGATGAAGTCTTTTTGGCCCTGAGACTTCAGAAAACATAAAGCAAGCTCAAGCCAATCCCTTGGAGAGCACTTTTGGGGAAGGCAGAGTCCTTCTCAGCAAAGTCAGAGGCCAGCAGGGCCGCAGGGCAACAACAGGTCAGCAGTCCTTCTCAGCAAAGCAGTCCAGATGAGTCCTTTGGGAAACCAGGCAGTTCCTCTTGAAAGGGTGCAGGTGAAGGTCCAGAAGTGTCTGAGTTGGTGGGGTCAGAGACCCAGTTTATATAACCCAAAACGCCTTTGAAGTGGAGGAGACTTCAAAGAGCAGTTTTAAATTTGAATTTAGGAGTTTTCCACAACCAGGACACATAAACACATATGAACATGTCCTGCCTTTTATCTACATAACGCACTGCCCTCTGGGTTACCTAGGGCCTACTTTAGGGGTGACTTATGTGTAGAAAAAGGGGAGTTTAAGGCTTGGCAAGTACTTTTAGTTGCCAAGTCGAAGTAGCAGTGGAACTGCACACACATGCCTTGCAATGGCAGGCCTGATACATGGTTAAGGGGTTATTTATGTCACGACTTATGCGTTGCTTGAGCCTGGAGTCTGCTGAACGAGTGACGAGGTTCTTGTTTTTGAATGTTCTGCCTTGGCCCAGGTAGGGGCGACTCTTTCTGGTAGCCACGGTGCTGCAGGTGATAGGAAACGCCAAGGGCAGTCCGTGTCCTTCAGAAGTAGTGCCAGAGGAAAAAAACTCCTAAAAAGGGGAAAAACCTCAAAAAGGAATTCCTGGAACAAGAGCAAAAATCAATATGTAGAATACAAGACCAAAAATGAACAGGAAAAAACACTGGAACAAAAAGCGTAACCAGTATCTGACACAACGGAGAAGGAGCGAAGACACCATCCAAACAGAAAGTGTTGCAGCGCAAGGAGGAAAAGAATCACAGCCCTTAAATCCCCATAAAACAGGAAGCGCCCAGCAGGAAGTGCAAGGACACCATATTGGATAGGGAACAATACATAGAAAGTAATGGGCAAGGGACCATAGTGAGTAGGGAACCAATGCATGCTGGGAAGAGAGGGGATAATGGGAAAGAGGAAAAAAACATAAAGGGAAGAACAAACGAGGGTGACAGTAAGGAAGGACAAAATAGCAGGTGAGTGGGGGAGAGGTTATGTGTGCATGGAGGCGCGCCGCGCTAAAAGAAACGAGGCCCCATGCCCAGTTTGGGGCCTCGAATACTGCAGGAGAGATTGGGGGCGCGAATGTTCAGCTCGCGCTGTGCGCCGCGGCGCGACAATTTATGTGGATGGCACAATCAGTGCTGCAGGCCTATTAGTAGCATTTAATATACAGGCCATAGGAACATGTAGTGCACTTTATTAGGGACTTACAAATAAATTAAATGTGCCAATTGGGTATGAGCCAAAGTTACTGTGTTTTAGGGAGAGAACATATGCACCTTAGCATTGGTTAGCAGTGGTAAAGTGTCCAGAGACCTAAAGCCAGCAAAAATGAGTTCAGAAAAAGAAGAGGAGGAAGGCAAAAAGCTTTGGGGTCACCTTCAGAAAGGCAATTTCCAACAACCAAGTTCAGTAGAAATAGGGGTGTGAGGCAGAATACCACATAAGGATGTAAGGTCTAACATATATGATGCAAACTGGAGCTCATATTACTTAAAAAGTCTCAACTTCATCTTAGATTAGGAATGTTAGGTTGTAGTTCCTAATCAAACCATGACCTTGGAAAGGGCAGTTCATGAGACTTGTCCATGACTCATGACATTAGCTTAACAAACTAAGAAGGAGCCCAAGTTTGACATTAGTTCAGCACATAAAACGTTAGGCCGGTCAATACCTACCCCATCTGTTACTTCACTCTAATGTCAGAATATCCCTGTAGGTGACGGTGGCTGTGACTGCAACTGCTGAACAGCTAGTGCTGTCCAGGCAGCCTGGACACCCAGTCACCCATTGAGCTTGATGTCCTCAAAGATGCTGTATCACTGTGCAGTACTTGCACTATCTTTTTTATACTCTCAAGTTCCTATAATCTGTTGCCATATATGTAATGGACCAAAAGTCAGAAAATATTGAATAAGGGAAAATAGTGGCAACAGGACAATTAAAGCAATGAAAAACTGAACAAAATGAATTGTCATGCATTCATCACTTATAAATACCTTCTTATATATGATTTAAAAAGGTACATCACATGCAAACACTCAACTTCTTAGATTGGAAGTGTCAGGTAGAGTTCCTTGAACAGACCACTGTTAGACCTGTCACCCTAGGTGTGGTTTTCCCCCAAACATTTTTGCTTCACAGTTTTTTTCTGAATTTTGTTTTTGTTGACATTGGGACTCTATGCACTTTACCACTACTAACCAGTGCTAAAGTGCTTGTGACTTCTCCTTAAAGCATGGTACAATCGAATACACCTGATTGGCATATTTAATTTACTTTTAAGTCCCTAGTATATAGTACTATTTGAACCCAGAACTAGTACGTTCAATAATAGTAGGCTTGCAGAATGCATTTTGCACCCACTTAAGTAGCACTGCACAAAACATGTATCAGGCCTTTTCGAGCCTGCTGTGCAGTTTCAAAACTGCCAGTTCTACCTGGAAAAATAAACCTCTTGCCAGACATAAACCTTCCTTTTCAGGTTTGACCTAGATACAGCTTTAGCTGTCTCACCAACCTAATGTAATAAAAAAACAAAAAAGCTAAAAAATAATATATACAGCCAGACATAGAATGACTTTGAATCACCCTTCTTCATCTAATGGACTGTTTGTGCCATTCGGATTTTATTTTCACCCAATACAGCCTACACTCTGGAGAAATGGATCAGCCTACTTCCGTCCTTGGCTCTCTGGAACTGTGCTTGGCAGCATTTTGTCCCATCACATGTGAACATCTGCTTAAAAAATAGAGCGCTTCAGTGCAGAGGATGGTTCATTTATTTCTCCTTTCAAGCCTGAATTGTCCTTTTATTTTAAAGTCCATGTCAGCCCTCTTGTTTTCTAAGTAGAAGGTGGTTTTCATTTTGAGGACCGGCATATTTCCTATGCATCCGTGCTCGGAGCAGCACACCACGCAATTTTCTGTCCACCTCTTAGTGCAAAGATAGCCTCTAATATATTATGTTATTACCTTATGCCTTCTTAAACTGTTGGGTTTTTCTAAGAGCCATGGATGGAAAACAGATCCCCAAATAATATTGCTATTTTCGAACAGGCAGCTGCGCTAATTGCGGCGATTATCTCAACCCTGAAGTTTCACTTGGTGCCTGCCTCACCGAGATGTGCTACTCTGAATAGTGTGATTTTTTTGTTTTATTATTTAAAGCTGCACGATTACGCTTTTAAGGCATTCTCTCATGTTGCTTCTTTGTCTCAAGACTGGCAACGAGCAACTGTATTTTACTGAAAACAATGTCCACATTCACTGTTGTAGCACAAAGCATCACTCATCATGCAGCGGCTCTTATAAATTAAACTTCCCTACGTTCAACATATGATTCTGTTGTTTACTTTACACAAATGGTAGGTTGCTTGTAGGTTTATCAAACCCCTTCTCATACTTTCAAATTTAATTTACAACAGCTAACACAGGCATAGCCTTGCCTGTCCCGTGTGGCAAACCTTTTCCACTCCTTCAACAGCTCAAAATGGCTTTCTAGCCACACTCGCACAGTGTGAGTGCTGTCACATAAACCAACAGCAATAAAGATTCTAGAACACCTGTTTGTTTAAAGGTGTTGATTTGTGCTTCAGAACAGTTTCTGGTATCTTTGACTATTTGGCCCTGTTTACATTTATCAAGTAATATTGACATAACAGCCAAATCATAAACTCATTCCAAAAACATCAGCTTTCCCCCTCTGTCATTTCATGTAGATGTTCCCTTTATGGCATTTTGCACCTGCTACAGATATTACCACTCAAATTGGAGATATTAATTACCAGCAACTGTAACATCCAGTTGAGAGGTGTTACTTAAATCATACCCACTCTGCCTGAGAGGACAGTAAATGTGGACATATGTCCTAGTGATTGCCCATTGATACTACTAGCCCTGGCAGTCAAGTATACTTCCTGGAAGTAATCATACCACTCAATGGGGAGAGGATCGCAACTGGCTTTTCCTTCAATTGAAGGGACTTCTAAGCCTTGAATACTTGGAGTATGAAACCTTCCTTATGTATTCTTTATCAGCTTCTAACTTAGGAAAGTTTTATTTTCAGTGCTCTTTATTTTGCTAATAATGCAATTTACGCACAAGGACCCATTTCAATTGAAAGGAAGTTTCATCTCTGTCAACCTTAAGAACACTATGGTTGTTTAACTGTGACATAGTGCAGGTGCCAAGATTCATGAATGCCCGATGTGAACCCCTGCAGTATTAAATGTAAAGAACTGCAAACCAATTTCCATTCATCTCAGAAAAAAATAAATCTACTGATTTAGAAAGTAGCTATGTAAGTACCTTTTCTAGCTTAACATCAATTGAATCTGGGTATATAATAATCCATTCTGCCCGACTTCTAGAACAATGTGTAAATCTGCTTCTAAGAGTGTTCTCTCGTGTTTAGGTGTAGATTTATGTAGTTTTAGAATTTGCAAACATATGCAATAGTACTCATTGGAAACCTATGATCATTGTAGGTTTCCAGGAGTATCCTGGGAAACGTTGTGAAAGTTCAATTGTTTACATGCAAGAGAGTTTTGCACTCACAGGTTTACATAGCCTACAACTGAGCATTTGAAAAATGCCTTTGCATATGTGTAAATGCAGTTTTAGTTTTGCATGGATGCTTTCAATTTTCGACTTTGAAGTGTACTTTCTCCTCTACTGGACTATTTTCAGGGGGAATTGGTTGAAAAAAAGTTTCAGAATCTCCTCACAGTTGTATGCTTGTGGGTGCGTGAAAACTCCAGATCATTCCAGCCCTGGAATGACCATTGCCCAACCCTAAGAGAGCTCCTACTTGTGTGTAATATGATGTTCGTACACTGGTAATATTATAGATGAGTAAATCCCTTTAGAAGGCCAAATTCACATTTTGTGAACGGTAAAAGATAATTTGCTACCGTAATTCAAGTAATTTGTGCTTGTGAATGGACTTGCATGTAAAAATGACTATAGATAACATACTGATGTATCTTTTTCTATCTAGCAAAGAGAGCCAACCTATTGGCACTTGTAGTATTCTAAGAACATTCTCCAGCACAATACAACATAGAAAAGGGTAATGTTGACCAGAACGGTAATTAAAGATGGACATACAGTCAAAGAAAATTCTTTAATGTAGCCAGTCTAAAGGCATTTTGGCATGTGCAATGTTCATGTTATTGATGGTATGGTTCTAGAGGACATCCTTCAAAGTAATGCAAGTCAAGAGGCTTTCTGTTGCGTGTATGAGTAAGATGTTACAGAATAGATGTTGAGAATGATACCTTGCACAAATCAACATTTGGATAATGTAATATCTTTCACAAAAAACAGAGAAATACTAGAAAAAGGATATCATACTACATATTACCTTTGCATGTATGATGATATATTGCTATGAAAGAAATGATGCTTCTAAAAATTATGAATTAAGTTATTTTATTATCTTTATTTTGTTAGTTCGAGACACAATACATTTATTTCAAATTCATTTCACATGGTCTGTGGCATTCTTGTCTGTCTTGTATTGGTTGGAATGTACAATTCTGAGATGTAATCATACTACATTTAATACCTGTAACATATCAGATGAAATAAGACCTAGCCACCTAAAGTATCTTCTGCTTTTGCATTTATTGCAAATGTACCAACTCTACGTGCATAATATAATGAAGCTTTGATTTCCAACAAGAAAAGATATGGGTTTAAATAGATTCTTGCTTCAGGTTACAGAATGAAAATTGTCTTAAGAAATTAGGGGCCTAATGTATGGAAAAAAGTACAAGTCATAAACTGTATAGTAATTGTGATAGTGTGTTTTTGATTCACAAAGAATCACTAATGACATACTTCTCACAACAGCACTTAAATAATTAGTGAGTTCTTATTTTGCGAAACACAATATTCAATAGCTAAATGCAATTGCCAAATATTGAATCACTATTCAAATGTACAAAACATTCACAAATAGAAAACTTGTTAAAGCATGGTATTATGTATGTGCAAAATACCATCAATTGGGAGCAGGTGGTGACTAGGTGCAAAGAATAAAAGGTGACCTAAAATGTACTGTTATCATTCAAAATAGCATCACTATGCCGTAGTGAGGAGGATGCAGATTCTTGGAGCTCAATAGAGGAGGAGGAGAAAGAGAGAAAGGATTTGCAGATAGGAGGTGACTCTATTTGAACAAACAGGGGAAGAATTTAATGCTAGATACAAGTTTACCAAAGAGGTCATTATTAATTTTCTACACACATTCAGGTTTTGTGTAGCTTGCAACTTTTATCTCCTGGTAGCTACCAATGCACTTTTGCAATATCAGGAGAGATAGCTCACAGTGCCTTTTCAGGGTTTCTTCAACGTTGCCTAAAATTAATTTACACAGTGCACTTCAAAGGACCCCTGCTTAGTTGGAAGCTACAAAAAATATTATTTGATGCAGTAGCATATTCCCCTTAGTAACTGAAAGTGTAGAGTGTACCCATGCTCTAATTTGTCCACACTCTGCAATTCAGCATGTGTATCACAACAGAAAGAACCAACACTCATTAAATATCCAATTGCATGTAATATCACATGTCTGATCAGAGGCCTATTTACTCTATACTCTGGAAGCACTCATGGCTCATACATCTTTAGACACTGTCAGCTATATGAGCAACTGACCAGAGGAGAGCTTGGAGACAGATGATGTCAGGTAATAGATATTTTAAGTTAGCCTTAGTGGCCAAAAGTAGGTATTTCATAAATTCTAAAACAGCTTCTTTACATTTCAGGTGACAGTGCCACATCTATTAAGACCATGTTTCATGACTCCATACTTTCTTTCCTGAATCCTTAGACAAAGGATGTATAATGCTGCTCACAGTGAAACAAGAAGCATCACAAAGTGGACATTTGATTTCCTTAAAGGCAGATGCCGATCTCTGCACAAACGTGGTGTTTGCCCTGTAGTATGATCCAACATTTTGGTGCAAAATAATAGCCACCACCAGTGCTATGTTGCATAATTCATCCATACATAAAATTCTTCCAATTGACCCTGTAAGTAAATAGTCTGATGAAGATGATGCAGAAAATCCCCCTCGCTTATATCCTCCAGGACCTTACGGAGCAAAAGCTGAAGATGGACGTGTTCACAGGGATGATGTCACAAACAACTATTTGTAAGGTACATATCACATACATTTTTCTAAATAAATACTCAACAAACTGTATTCAGTACTATTGAAAAATGTTCTGTTTAATCAGATTAATGTGAAGATGAAGACCATATATCATTTGAACATATTACTCCAGGATAGAGGACATATTTAAGTTTAAAGAAAAAAAGGAGTACTTTCTTCAGCTATTGAAAACAGTGTTCTTATATGTTTAAGTATTTGCACCTTTGATGTCCATTAGTTGGTCTTTCTGTTGAATGCTGTGTGGCCCCTACTTGTCGTTATCCACTGGTTTCTGTACTAACTCCACCTGCATGTAAGCAGTTTTCCAGCACATAGCTGAGATAGATGTAGTCAACCTTTCAACAGAACACCAACTGTTTGGACTTTGGAGGCGATTGTTCATTGTTTCTCTGTTGACGCCTATGTGATGCAGAGTCTTGAGCCATTTATGTGGCCAAATCCTTTATAGCCATTGTTTACTCTTCAAATTATAATCTAATTGTTTTGTTGCCTTCACAAATGGCCCTATCAAATTTTGATAACCATCTACTCAATTCAGAGGTAGCCCTGTGCTGCATTCTTTGAATGTTCAACATTGATTATTCTAATGCATGTGCTGGAGTAGGGAGCTGTCCTATACTTTTCTCATTCTGGATCTTATAGCAGACCTTAAAAACCTACTTTCTCTTTCTGTAATAGGGATGGGTGGTGTTGGTTGTTTTTGAGTTAGTGCATAGGAAGTGTTATTTGTAGCTTGGTCTCCTAATGCAGGAGAATTAGTTTGGCTGCTTGGTGCACTTTCAGTCTCTGTGGGAATGGTAATCACTTTTTCAGCAGTTTTAGCTTCTATGTGACAGGATGTTTCACCAACATCGTCTGCTTCTACTGGTAATGCAAGAGTAGGTTGAGAAATTGTAGGTCAAACTACAAGGAAAATATTCCATTATTATAAATTATAAATATGTTTTGGAAAAAACTATACTAAATCGATATCAACATTCATTTTTAATTTAATAATTGAGTTTCAAATCAAACATATATGTTGTATGTAGTGTCGTATGTAAGGCTTGGTTTTATGCATATACCCTACTTAACCTACAATGCATCATTTTGAACACTATGAAAACCTGAAATGTAATACATTTTCAACATTTAAGGCATATGTTTTAAGAAACACTACTTTTAATATTTTTTTAATATTTTTTTTTTATTTTTTTTTATGATTTTGAAAACTAGGGGTAACCTAGATATATTTGTAAAAGTACATTGTAAATAACTAACATGAACATCAAATAAGGTGGCTAATGTTTTTGTATTTGTTTGTATTTGTTACTCCAAAGATGGGTTCATGCTAGAATGTTGTCTCAATTCCTCCATGGAGGTGTGTAGTGACTCAGTTCTTGGTACTCCACCTGCAGCCTCCTTTATTCTTGTTGCTACCTTCTCCTTGATGCAGGAATGCAGGTCATATCAGCTCTTTCCAATCTCTTTCACCGACCTGTGAGTGACACTCACAGCATTAATCCGCTGTCCAAAAACTAGCTTTAGTTGACTCTGAAATTGGAATGGAAGTTTGTCACTTTCAGAGATACACTCCTATACTAAAATCAAATGACAATCCTTGGGCCTTACTAAAATTCATCAAAACGTCATGTGCTTCAGGGAGAATTTGAAAACAAACCTTTTACAGCTAATATAGCATTGAACTCAGCTGTCTTTTCCAAGCTGTTACAAAGAATGTCCGATTAGTATTCCTCTTCTTCAAATGGACTCTAACTTCCCACTACTCACAATCTTTTATTTAGTCTTAGTGCTTAAGCAGTCATAAGATGACTAGCAAAACTTTTAAAAAAAAAACCTTCATAATTATATAAGTATTCATTCTGCTCAATTTAACACTTTTCACTGTACCTAAAACACTCTATTACTTTGATGAACTCTCCTTCATCTGTCAGTTGCATGAATGGATTTTCCGCTGCAGGGAATCTAGAGGGTCTTTGGGGTGAAGGGGAGAAGACAAGTCGCATTAGCCACTTCCAAGTCAAAAGAGGTAGTGGTAAGACTCTCCTTTATTGTGACAGCTACTCTAGTACCCTTCCTTCCTCCCACCCAAATGGCTAATCCCTGTTAATTTGCAATTTGTTGACAATACCCCTGACTTCCAGGTCCTGGAGTTCACTCTATAGTTCTCTGGACAGCACGGTTGTTAACCTCACATTGGATGCATATTGGGGCTTCTAGTGGTAAGTTGAATCATAAAATTGGTTTTAATATAGGTGCAGGTGACATTTTTGTTCCACTGGTGTAATTAACAATTCTGGCAATGTCATATTAATCTTGTTCTGCTAAATTCTCAAATTATTATGCCACATTGTGTGACCACATGCCATTTGCTGAAAAACATTACTGTGACTGTATGGGAACAGCACAAACAACAGAACACAATCAGTAGTTCTTCATGGTGGGTTATTTAGTTTTTTTGCACTTTTGTAGCACAAAATGGATCCTCATGTACAAAGTGTGCATGAAAACACATTTTGCACTAAAATACAATGACAAATGCCATTTTCCATTTTGAGTAATTCGCCAAAATGTTGTAAACTTACATAAAAGTCAGTTACAATAATTTCTCACACCTCTAGTGTAGAGTCCATGTTGGCATAGGTAGTACAAAGTACATTTTTACATTAGTTACCTTTCCATAAAAGGTATTAAGAATCTTCCATGAACACGAAATTAGATTTTGAAAACTAAATGTAAACTATCTTTGAATAAAGTTACTAGCATTTTTCACAGATGAAGATAGAAGTTATGGGCCAGATGTATCAAAAAACCAATTTGTGTTTCTTAAATAGCGAATTTTAAGAAATCGCTATGGAAGAAATGCAAAATGGTATGTATGAATATTGCGATTTGGTAATAGTGATTTTCTAAAATTCGCAAATGCTTTACTGAATCGCAAGAATGCGACCCCATTCAACCCTATGGGACTATAGGCCCATAGGTGCTAATGGTTTTGCATTTCCCAATTTGTAAATTACAGTTAGGAATTCGCAAATTAGGAAATACAAATCCCAGGGTGCTGGGGGCCTAAGGCCCCTTCTGATGCACCCCAAAACTTTTTTTGTGGACATGTGAAGCACACACATGCCTTAGGGGCTTGTGTGCGCTACATGTCAATTTTAACAATGCATTTATAATGCATTTTTAAAATTGGCACATGCCTACCACCAAATTGGATTTGGTGGTAATTACGTTTCCTAAATGCCCAATTCGCATTTAGGAAATGCTTGATATATGTGCTTTGGAAATCACAAATAGGAATTCTCTATTTGCGATTTCCTATTTAGAGAATCGCAACTTGCAATTCTCTAAATGGGGTCGCAATTTTAAGAAATTGCTATTTTAGTGATTCCTTAATATTGCATAGCGAATGCCTTTCATACATCTTGAAAGACATTTTTGCATTCGCAAACGGCCGAATTTTGCGATTCACACCGTTTGCGAATGCAAAAACGCTTGGTACATGTGGCCCTATGAAAGTTAATTTTACCTACACCTATTTATGGAAAATCTAGCAGAGCATCCACAGTGAATAGCAGTGTTGCAGTACACAGCTTTGTAATACCAGTAAAAATAGGGCCAAGAAAAAGATGTGAAAAATGTAACTCTGCTACAGCCCTTATTATGAACAGCCTAGAAAGTAAGGTGATATTTCCCCACCCCTATATGTACTAATAAATACCATTATAACATTAAACTCTGGGAACAAGGAAAATTCACCCCATCACAAGTTGGAACCTGAGGGCTAGATTGCCCATTTTTAAAGAAGACAATAGTAGACTATTATTTCCTAAACACATTTGTACCCAGTGGGATTGCATGCATAAAATTGCATTGTCGGTGCCATTCATGTTTATCATCATCTAGTTTCATATAGTCTTTCGAGTTTGACTTGGATTCGTACGAATGTTAATCTGAATGGTGGAAGATTGAGTATGGAATGACATCAAATCAAAAGTGTTTGACAGTGTTGCAGCACTTCACATTCATCTCTAAAGTTAGAAAGTTACTGCAATAGAATATTCTGATAAACTGTTTAAAATATCACAAACAAGTAGCATCTAGCAGGCTTTATTGCATTTGTGTAACCTCCACAACACATGATCTTAAAAACATTGCTCAACAAATTCAGTGCCTCAGACTGGTGCACACTGGATGAATTTGAAAACACAGCTGACACACATTGGCCAAGTGGACACCCCTACAAAAGGACACTATTAGGCACACCCTTTGACAGATGATAATATTTTGCATTTCCAATGCAAAACACAGAAGCCCAACCACCTTTTTTACAATACACTTCATAGATTAGGCACCCAATTTTTTCACCATCCCATAGAACACCCTGCACACACTTTTGTTCATTCAGACCCTTTTACACTTCCCGTTTAGTAATTCACTGACACCTGTTTATTTTTTCCCACTCCGTTTTTTAGAAGATGAGTTAAGAGTCATGGTGGATAAAATCCTAAGAGTAGAGCCACAATTGTTTGGAGCACAAGTCCAGCATTCTCCTCTCAGTAGGAAAAGTGAAATGTGGGACAGGATTGTCGACACAGTGAATGCTGTAGGAACCATCCTGCACACAAAGGAGGACTTAAGGAAGAGGTGGAACAATCTCAAGGGCAGGCAAGATCCATTACCTGGTCTCCAGGTACCAGCTGCAGGCCACGAAGACTGGCAGTGCCCCTACCAGTGCCCCATTACATATCTTTCACTGGGAGGAAAAGGTCCTGGCCTTCGTGCACCCAAGGGGCTTGACAGGAATACCAGATGGAGTGGAGTCTGGTCAATTACAACACAAAACTGTCACAAAAATGCTATGTCATGCATGCTCATAGCTCACCTTTTGCCACTGTCTTGTTCATGTACCCCACCAACATTCAATACCCAGAGCATCTGGGTGTTGACACTGTCAATTTGTATTGTTGAACCTAACGGCACAGCTACTAAGGTCCATTACATGCCATATGTCCAAATGGGGCCTGTAAGTTTTTCAATATACAATAATAATCCCAGGACTCATGGTATGTCTCAACAGGTAGATGTATTCCCAAACCTAAAGGTAGTCTGCATACAGATATGTAATACCCAACATTTGTATGCTGTGTGTAGTACAGAGAGTTACCTAGCTGCAACTCCCAGAAGGCACTGTTTACCTAACTCCAAATACCTTCCCAGTGGTCACTTGTCCAAATACCCCTGTGTCGTAACCCTCAATTGAAGTGTACTCACCTGGGAGGATACAATGTGTACACTGTGTGTAGTAGAAGTTGAACCTGAGTGCAGCTCCCAGGAAACCCTGTTTCTCTAACTCCAACCGCCAGCCCAGTGTTCACTTGCCCAATTATCCCTATGTCTTAACTCTCAGTTGAAGTGTACTCACCTGGGGGATAACATTTCTTTATTGTTAGTATTAGAGGGATTGACATGACTGCTGAGGACAGGAGGCACTGGGCTGTTACTCATATTACCATCCCAGTGTTCTCTTGTCCAAATACCCTTATTTGGCAATTCCCAAATGAAATGTACTCACCTGGGGGATAACATTTGTATAGCGTGTGTAGTAGAGGGGGTGACCTGACTGCTAATGCTAGGAGGCTCTGTTACGGTTACTGCAACTGTCAGCTCAGGGTTCTCTTGTCCAAAGACCCATTTGTCAACTCACAAATGAAGTTTACTCACCTGGGGGGTAACATTTAAATAGTGTGTGTAGTACAGGGAGTGACATGACTGCAATTCCCACAAGGCCTTGTGTTTGTAACTCCATATTCTAGACCAGTGTTCACTTGTCCAAAGACCCCTGTTCCTTAATTCTCAATTGAAGTGTACTCACCTGTGTGGTTACTATTTGCTAAGTGTTGGGAAGTGTAGGGCGATTGACCTGACCGCAAAACCATATAGGACCTGTTACTCTAACTCCAACCACCAGTACTGTGGCCATTTGTCCATATACTGTTATTTGTCAACTCTCAAATGAAGCATACTCACCTGGGAGTGGTCAAGCACAGATAATGCCCAAATAAAAGAGATACATCTGTCAACATAGCTTTATCTTGACATGCTAACCCAATTATTATTATAAAAAATATTTGAGGACATGAATGACACCTTACCCAGTGTGTATAACAAGTATTCATAATGCCTCAAGATGCATCACCAGATTGTTATTGGCAGCAAGCACATTCACACTGCATTGTGCACATGATGACTCCAGTCACATGTACAACAAAGTCCTAGGTTTGCCTGTATCACATTCAACTAGGCCTTTAAATGGTCAAAGCCATATTTTGCCCATCCACTTTTTTGCCTGCACTGGTGGGAAGATGTCATTTTCAGGCCGTCCTCCCAAGTGCAAATGATCTGCACATTTCAGCAGCTGCTTTACACATGCCATGTCAATACACCCAATACCATGGTTAGTTGCCACAATAGGATTAACAGCAACTTAACTTTGTACAAGTTCTCTGCTTACTGCATCTCTAAACTATTGGAGATAGATGCCACAATACAACCAGTAACATTGTACGTTTTACATCAACCGGTCAAGCTGCCGCTGGGCACCGAGAGGCCACGAAGGGGACTGCCACTACCCCCCGGATGAAGACCTCAGTGAAGAAGACACTTCTGGACATGAAGGACAGTTCTGGCCCATTTGGGCAACTTGTTCAGACAGCAACAGTGAATCTCACAGTGCCCACAACTTCTCCCAGCCCTGTTGCCTCAATATCACAGGCAACCATTTGCTCCCCAACCTGTGTTCCTTTGCATTGTGTCTACCATCTCATGCCTCCAGTCCTGTATACGGAGTTGCAGCACAAAACTTTGGACAATGAGGGTCCGGTAACAAGTTGGAGAGGGCACCCTGTGGCAAGGGCACAGGCCAGTGGGGGTAAGGTGCGTGGATGGGAGGCTGTGGGCCAGCAGGGTGAGACCACTGGAGCTGCTATTGGAAAGGACAGCCATGTCTTACGGGTCTGTTGGGAGTCTCAAGGCATGATGGGCCAGGTGTTAACTGAACTCCAGAAAATCAAGCAGCTACGGATTGACATGCACAGAGACATGCGGGAACAGATGGAGGCAAACAAAAACAACATGGCCTCCTTAACAGGAGTGCTGAGGGACATACATACCACCCTGAGCAGGGCTTTTCAACAAAAGTCTACCCCTTGCTTTGGCTCATCAACATCGGTGTCAGCCACTGGAAGGGAGGCCCTTCCAGAGAAAGATCTTGCCCAGGACAGCCCTGCCTATGGAGCAGCAGATCACCCCCACCCACAGCAAGTAGGGGGTCAAGCAAAGAATCAAGGAGGTGCTGATGGCAAGACACCCACCACTGAAAGCAAGTGACCTCTTCCTGAAGGACCTTCTTCACATTTACTCTGTTGACTGACCCTGAACCACCTACCAGTTCCAATGGGAAGAGTACTCTGGACTTTGGACTACCAATGGTGTGGCATCTACTCCAATGATTTTATTCACCATGACCGACACCTTCACTTTACATTTCTGTTTCTTTCTGTCCCATATTCTGTGTTAACATTGTATTAAATTCACCCATTACAAACTCATTTTCTGACTACTTAAATTTTGCATTTAGCTCTGAAGAGATGTAAGTAAATGTGAACCGTACGATGAAGATACAAGCTACATGTGCAAGCAGGGATATGTTACAGGTACACAGTATCCAGCTCAGGATTACAACCATTAACCTCCAACACATGTATAAAAGTGCCAGGTCAAATCAAAAATCTTATTACAGAGTTTAGCATGTAGGCTGTCAATATGTCTGGACTATTGGAAATCAAGAATGAGTGTCTCATCCTGAGTAAATGAACATATTTACAGGTATAGACCTCTCAACCTGTGGATGGAAGGGGTTTGTCAGACATTGTCCTCTAGAATAGGCAAACATTAAAGTGGTTGATGTCAGCAGCTTGCACCTTATAACATACCACACCAAAGTAATTCAGCCATACATAATCCAAGATACAGACATGTGGAATTACAACAGTCCCTGATCACAGGGATATCATAACCCAATTCCAATGCATCTGGTGTTATGACACAAACCATATGTCAGTGTTGTGGCACAGGCACTGTGACCTGCAGGGATGGAACACATTTACAGCTATATACAGGTCTCACAGAAAGAGTGTTTAGCCAGTGTGAAGGAAACATGACTTGGTCAAAAGCTAAGACTCCATATTTTCTGACCACACGATGACACACATGATGCATCAGGCCCACCACAAAACACACAACAAGTGAAATGGGCACTTCTGTACTTCCACCCAAACACAGTGCAAACTGTCTTGGTAAAGGTCTCATTCATCCAAACTCTGTGACCTACATTACCTGGAACAATCCATGTCCACTTTGTATGTCAGAACAGCCTCAGATACCTGCCAATGTCACAGATCTGAAATGCCTACCTGAAGATGTCATGGTGAAGGTACCTGTACAAATAACAAAACAAGGAGTATAGGCTTGAACCATACCTAATGACACAAGTGACATAGCAAGCAACTGGAAAACAAAGTGCATTGCAAGGAAATTGACACAAACAAAGCAACATCATCAAGATGGGGATGTATCAAAAGCTATCTTATCAAGCAGCCTTTGGCTGAATATTGCAGAGTACCAGCTCCCTAGATGTTTCCAAGACACTCAACTCCACACATTCTCACAACTACAGTTCATTGTACAGTCACAGTCATTACATCACATGACATACTTACACTCATGAGAAGTAGCTGTTGATGATATCTTCTTGCAAGTTAGCTCCTTCCTCGTCACCACTGTCTTCACATGACATTTCAGGATTGTCACCCGGTGGCATTGCAGACTTCCCCTCTTCTGGGATGTATGGTATATTCTTGCGCAGGGTGATGTTGTGGAGCATACAGAATGCCACAGTGATTCAACACTTTCCCGGGTGAGTAGAAGAGGGGTCCACTAGTCCTGTCCAGCACCTACATCTGGCCTTCAGGAGCCCAAAAGCCCACTCCACTGGCTGATGTGTTCTTCTATGGGCCTCATTGAAGGAGGACTTCCCTTGGCGTAGCTGGATTCCTCAGCAGCATCAACCACCAAGGACAATTTGGATATAAAGTGTCTCCTGTTAAGGAATGGGACATAAGTGCAACTATGAGTCACTAACTTCATAATTGTAGCACCTGACATTACGTGCACACAAACAATCAGGAAAGACAGAGCTTAGCAACCAGCCAGGCCCTCTTGGGGTAAAGTTGTGACATCAGCTGGGGTATGGAGCTGCTGTGCATTATGATGGAATCATGAGCAGATCCTGGATAGCAGACACACAAGATGTAGAGATTTGCCAAACAGACAACTTGCACATTGATGGAATGGAAATTCTTTCTGTTGTAATAGATTTGATCAGTGGCCTGAAGTGGCACTAAGCCAACATGTGTGCCATCAATGGTCCCCACCACATGTGGGAGGCGGGTAAAACCTTAAAAGTCACCCTTCACATTGGCTAAATTCTCTCGTCGGGGAACCTGAAATAGGTGTCAATGTGTTTCAATATTGCTGAGAGGAAATCCTTCAATACCAGACTGAACATTGGTGTGGGACACCCCAGCAGATAGGGCCACTGTATGTTGGAAATACCCTGTGGCCAGGAAGTGCAATGCTAACAGGTTGGAAAACTATTAACTGGCATCAGATCTGGCTCCAACTGATGGCATAAGTCCACTATTGCTTGCCTATCCAGGTTGTATAACAATTATATGCCATTGCTCCATGGATTAAAGGTCTGGCAGTGGATGGAAGACAGGAGGTTGTTGCATCCTCCCTCTCCCAGAGTACCTATGTTTGACAAGACATGATTTGTAACATTAGTCAGTGTGTCCACAGCAACATACATGATGCATGCCAATAACATCATTTGACAAAGCATTTCTGACTGGATAGAGATGACAACCAGTACACATCACAGCTGGCTACTACAGAGAGGTGACATGTGACCACCACCCCCATGGTTGTTAACACATGTGTCCACAACATGGATTTGGACACAGCTCAAAGATGTGCTACACAATCGCCCCTCAAAATGTGACTGTATTTAACGACTGCCAAAAAGACCGTTGGCTGGAATGGACCGTGTACCGCTGTCAAATGCCATCTGTGCCCTGCAACGCACTATAGAAGGACAGACATGACAAGACAGAATAAGGATGTTTGTGATGCTATAACACATCTATTGTAGGTATGACAGTTTATAAAGCCAAATACAGTATTTCAGGCCACCAAAATTGTGGATGCCCGACCTACTACACTGGGCATAAGGAACCACCTGCAAATACCGGTGAAGTCGTCTGGGTGGTAGGCGGTTCCAACTGTGACAGACACAGCCATAGGCTAATGTTGTTTCCTGTGGCAGTCACGGGTCAATGGCTGTGTCCAACGGCAGTGATGACCGCGTACATGGCAGACGTAACCACAATGTTGTGTACATTCACTCACTTGACTCCTGACTCTGCTGCCAGTAACACCTCTACATCCTGAGCTGCTGTGTGCCACCTCTGGGAGCAATTATACCATGTCCAGCAGGTGATAGAGTCCCTGCCTTCTCCCTAGTGGAGCTGGAGAGGCTTGTTAATGAGGTCCTTCCCCTGTATGGACAGCTCTATGGCTCACCAGAGTAGCAGGTCAATACTTTACTGGCACAATTGACTATGTTCGACACCATTCTTTCCCTCCTCCAGGCTACAATGTGCCCATGTGTGCTAGGCAGACTTCTTGTGTGCCCGCTGTTGCAGTCTGTGTGGCATTCATGGGATGTACGTTGTGCAGTTATTGGTGGCCAGTACTTTATGTTAAGTTCAGTCACATTGTGTTGTGTGAGATTTTTGGGTTCCACGATCCTCCTTCTGTTGGATGCACATAACTAGGTAAGAAAACTTTACTGCCATCCAATGACATCTCTTTCTTTCTGATTGTTGTAAATTTTGAACAACACGTGTGTGCATGACAGCATGAGCTGTATATACATCTTGTATGAGTTATTTGAGGATCTTGTGAGCAATGTGTATTTAACCACAGATCCTTCAACCCACAACTGGCCTTGCAAAGCTGTTCGTCTGGAATCCATTTCCTGACTCACTCTGCCCTTTAGGTTGCCACACAAACATGCCAAATTGTTGATGGTCACATGATGTACTGTCATGTATGGAAGTGATGGAACTGTGAGTGACATGTAGGTTCTGTCTTCTCAGCCTGCAGTGACCAGGGCCTGTCCGTTGTATCTCCTAGTATGGGCCCTAGTTCAGGCTGTGGGAATATAACTGTGGATATGCAAATGTGACACTCTGCCCACTCCCTGTACACCAGAAGATCCTGGCAAGTGGACAGTGTGATGCTCTAGTGGCAAAACTTGACCTGAATGCCTCAGTCCATTGACTAGTTTAGAAATGGGTCCCAAGTTGCATCCCAGAAGTAGTCCATATGTGCATTTAGCATCATTGTAAATGTATGTTTTTGACTCATGACAGGTCCCTTACCCCCAGAGCTTGGTTGTCACCTTCGCATGTCGTATTTGTCCTGTACAGACGTATTACACTAATGACGGTCCCACAGTGCAGACAGTGTGTTTATTCCTGGGAGGCCATGATATATGAGCACCTTGGTCACATAGCAGAAATCGTACAATACATACTTTTGTATGTTGGATGCCATCTCTGTAGGGTAGACACATGTCCAAAGAGTGTTCTGTGGTACAGGTATATAACACAGAACCTAACCCCTGAAATGGCATGAGTCTGAATTTGTTGGTCCACATGTCGACACATGCACAAGGAATATACTTTCTGACCCATCATTACAGCCCCTTCATTGTCCCTCAACTGTAATGGGGAAGTATGTACTATGGAAGTTGCCTGTAGGGACTCTATGCAGTGAGTTAATCTTGCAGAGTATGAATTTGTTGGTCCATTCAGGCCTAAGAAGTTTACCCCTCGGAAGCCATATCAGTGTGTTGTGTTTCACTGTGGTCACATCACAGTACATGTTGCTGGAGCATGGACTTCCTGATGTGAGAAGGCTTGATTAGTCATTGTAGGCCCTGAGGATGGTAGTGGGTTTGTCTGCAGATGCATACAAATGTCTGTAGTCGCGTCCCTGTATTTATTGGCTTTTATGCTTTACACTTGTGGTGTGTTGACAAATTGAAATTTTCTAGCTTGCAGTTTCTGACATCTGTTTGACTCAACCATTTGTAATAAAACATGTGATTGTAATCTCTTGGCTTGTCTCTTGCATCCATGCAGGTAAACGTCCATCAGAAGAAGGAGATATGGAGAGCCATTGCCTGAAGCTACAGAGCTGGGGGGGTCGACAGCCGGTGGAGTGCCCACTGTTGCAAGAGGTGAGATGACCTAGAGATGCAGGGCCCGGAAGATCGTAGAGTCCAGCTCGGGCTGTCCTCCCAATGTGGCAGGCCTCACATTGGACCATGACAGCCCTAATGTTGTGCATCCAGGCAGTGGCATACCCAGACCTTGATGGGTGTTAGAGGGGAGCAAAACAGCCACAAGGGGGTGAGTACAGGGCATATTCCTTGCTTTCAAATTGGCAAGTTAATGAGTTAGGTTCTGACATATCCTCCTGACAATTAGGTATGAGCTGTGTGTGACACAGGATATACGTGACTGTTTGTGTAGATATGTCATGTGGTGCATACTGATGTGCCTTTCCTATAGGCCCAGGGACTTAGGACACAACTGAGTACAATCCACAAATAATTCTCTCCAGGAACAACATACGGCTGTATACATCGATCAGTCAAGTAATGTTTGTTGTTGTAGTGAGTGTAAATTCTATGCAACAGACCACTAACCAAGACCTCCACCTCCCAGGCCCCTCAGACACACAAAAACCCACACACCCACACACAGCAGACACCACTCAAACAGAAGCATACCTCACACATGCACACACCCACAACACCTACACTCACACAACAGACAACCACTCCCTCATCCCCCAATCCCCAACCCCTTCTGATGACTGTCCCTGTGTTCCAAAGGAGAGTTTCCTTTTTGACCTTGCCCTCTCCCCTGCAACCTCCAAACCCAAGAGTCCCTCACCTACATGCCAACCCATCCCTTTCACATCTAAGTTCTTCCTTCACACCTGCACCATTGCAAGCACCCATACCACTCCCCCAATAAGAAACCCACCCCTCCTAAGAAACAGTTCACTCCTCTCAAACCCACCCATCCCAGATCCACGCCCCAAAGTATGATCCGTGAGGTGCCCGCCTGCACACTTGATGCCCCTTCCTGTGAAGGTTCCCGGGCAGTGACTGGAGCCAAGTGTGGACACAACCATGTGCATGGATATTACTTGGACTAGCCAATGTCCTTTGTTCTTATGCATTTTGCATCGATTAAAACCCAGTAGTTGTTTTTTGGGTACACATTTGTCCTGCAATTCCCTTTCTACCTTTTTGTTGTTCCTGAGTAATTTGTGTTGACTGCCTAAAGTTGTGTGTGCTTTCAGCCTGCTTGCTAGTCCATTTGCTGTTGTTAGCAGTATCTGACAGTGCTGGTGTCACCAAGGGCAAGGGTAGATGTTGACTCTATGGATATGTGTTTGTTAATGCAATTGTGGTGTCATTGTATTGTGTCATGTTTGGTATGGCAAGTATTTCATCTTGTGTGGGTCTATGTCAGCATGTATGGTGTTAGACTTGTCCCCCTGATATGAATTGTAGATTTGTCTCATGTGTGGGAGCTTGAGTTTTCTTTGTGCAGGCATGGATAACTTTCAATTGTGCTAGATTTCTTTGTATTTGACCGTGGATGTGTCCATTTTTCTGTGTGTGCCTTGCAGTTACTTCATCTTGGTATATGTACCATGCTGTTGCAGTTGAATGTGCTTTCTTGACTTGCACTTCCACATTCAGCTGATAGGAACAAAATACTAGAGCCAAGTGACATGCCTGAGATACATGGAGGGCCAGTTCTTGTTCAAATGTTTTAGGGGTGTGTGCAAAGTGTAATGTGTCCTAGAGTAGCCTCCTTCCCTGAGTGCTTCTGATGCCCCATCCCTATTGTGCAGGTATTGTTAACCTAGTGAGCTTTGGATAATTGTCTCTCTGACTATTGTTCTTTCCCCTTCTCCTTCCATTGTCTTGCAAGGTGGGTGATGTGTGGGTCCATTACAGCGATGTTTAATAGGAAGGGTGTTTATGTTCCATGACACAACCATACATATGTGTGTTGAATCTGACGACAGTCCAGGTGTGCAGTGTGAGGATGTCAGTTGCATTGGTAGAGGTTATGTTGCTGTGTTGTTGCTGATGACACTTCACTGTCCCTGTGCCTAAGATGTGCAGATGTGTGGTTTGTGTAGTGTGGCATTGCAGTGTGTGTGACCTGCCCAAAGGGGGCGTTTAACACCTGTGAAAGTGTCCTTCTTTCTAAATGACTCCGACTGTGTGCACAATGACAAGTGCACTTTGTGGCCGTACTGTGACCCCCATCTCATGTGGATGACGGTGCAATGATCTGTTGATGAGCATAATGACACAGGTAGGTGTATGTACTTAGTGTCGGTTGCGTCCACAGTGGCATGAATTTTGGGCTCCATCCATGAGCAGCAGCAGGACGTAAGTGCTGGGCTCTATGATGACACAGAATGTATTATGCTGCCTGCAGGTGAGTTTCTTCCTTTATACTCTCCATTTATGCCTTATGGGACTTGGTTGTTGGACTTCCACGATCACATTGGCAGTGTGCAACATCATAATGTGCCCGGCAAAAACACAGGCTCTGCCAACCTGTTTGTCCTGCCTCGTCACCGCAACAGTCTGCTGCGCCTGGCAGTGCCAGCGGAACCGCAGAGGTCTTTGCTCCATAGGCCTGCAAAGCTGATAATACAGAGGTCCAACCACCAGGCCGATGGTGGTCAGACTGCCACCGCAGCCATGGCAGTGCACGAACTGCCAAACTCGTAATGAGGCCCTCAAGTGGTTTAGTGATAGACTGCTGCACACAGTTAGTACTATGATGTATCACCTAAAGCAGATGATGAGATTGGCTTACCTGCAAAGGGTCCATTTTTAAGCAACTGTTCCATGAAATGGAGATAGAGGACCTGAAATACAGCACAACAAGTACATAGACAAGAGTAGGGGTGACATGTCTATGTCACTTGGTGTTGAAAACCAATGCCTCCAATGAACCTTTAAGTCATATTCTACTACATAGTGCAATCTTTACCCTAGATCCCACTTTCCAAATCATCAGAGTCCTAGTATTCTGGTTAAACTACCAAATTAATCATGGTGCTCTCATACTTTTCACTTGGCCTGAAGTAAAACAAAATGGATGTCATTAAATCAGGCCAGTGATTGGCCAGGCTTTGCTGTCTTATTTTGGTAATAAACTGAATTTATTAAGTTATGGTGAGATTTATGTTTTTATGTTTGCACCTTCGCAATGGTTGTAGAAGTTGCAGTGTGTCTCTGTCCCTTTTAGAGTTTTGTATTTTATTGGTTTTAGAACTGCTTTCATTCCACTATCACGATTTAGATAAGACAGCCTGTGGGATTGCACCAGGGACATGTAAATGTTCCCTATCACAAAAATGAAGTTAAATGTGTGTTTATCTGAGAACTCCAATTTCCTTTATTTGTTTGCGGTTTATGTTGTTTTCCCTTTGCCATTGTTTTGGAACTTCCTTGCCACTCCCATATTTTTTTGCAGTTTAATACAGTGTTGTCTTGGCCCAAAGGTATTGAAACACTTTATATGAGCACATTACACAAGGTCAGATTTGTTTTATTAGTCACAAGGAAATATAGGGTCACATTTACAAAGGGCGTGATTGCCCTTACATCACGCATGGTGACACAAGGCATCGCTCAGCCTCTATTGGGATTTACTAAGCCACCTTGCTTGGCTCTGCATGGGGTTTAGTAAATCCAGAATAACACAAGGTAGGCCAAATCACTGCTTTACATTACTCTGTATTGCGAAGCTGTTCCATGGATGGACTGTAGGCATGCTCATGCATCCACCCACGGATTTTATTGCATTATACAACATGTGGAAAGAGGAAACGCCTCAAATGATTGTTTTTAAGCAGGAAGGTCCCCCTGCCTACACAAAAACGATCCTGAAAGTAACACAGGCACCCTTGAAAAGGGGTGCCCGCATTGGCACTAGGTAGCACTCAGTACGTCAGCCCAGAGTAGGGAGAGAGCAAGGATGCATCATTTCTTAACAGATATGGCATATTTCTTCTTTTTCCCCATCATGCAATGCAGAACACAAGTTGTCATCCTGCATAGCGGGGCTTTTGATAAATATGTCCCTATGTAATTTGCCAGAATCACAGGATGTTGGGACAACGCTGGTATTAGACCTGGTTCCCAAGTATCCAACTCGGCAGCTCTGGTCGTAACGCCTCATCATGGTATTGGAAATGTATTTTTTCATGATGCAATAGGAAACACCAGTAAACGCCATTTTATGTCCTTTTATAAAATTAAGAATGTGTAAATTGGGTTACGATTTAATTTACTCGTGAGAACTCATGTTTTTTAACCCTGACGAGTCACCCTAAATTATACAATGCACGTTTTAGACAGAGTGCACGTCTGCCCTTAGATTTCCCCCCTTTTTTTAACAAGTCTCTGCATTGCAACTCTGTAATTGTGGATGGTAGCATGTTGAAACTGATTCACATAAGGCTTGCGCGAAGTGGTAAAATAATATCACCACTGTGAACAAATCTGGTACCTGTCCTCATAACCCTTAACCGGCTACTTTTCTGCTTAATTTTGTATGATAAAAATAGCACAGGTAACACATTTCGGAATACGATTCAAAATAAAGATGGGAAGGCGGTATCATGTTGTTTCCATCGTTTTTTTCTGATTATGGTGATATAGGTGAAACAATCATTTGAAATGTGGCACAAGCACACATCATTTTAATATTATTTTTAGGAAAAAGCCAACATACTCATGTGTTATTTATTCATACCCTGTCATTTTCGGAAAGGTGGAATATTTTCCGGTTATACAAAATAAATGAAACTACATTTTTCATTTATTAGGCTCCACTTGCTACCAATCAAATATTTATGTGACAGGAAATTATCATATTTGAGTTAATATCTAAACAGATAATTCTGATCTGCTTGCCTGTGGGTGAATATTACTATATTGGAGGGTAGGTACTGAAAATATTTATTAGCTTAGAAGGGCGAGGAAAAAAGATGAGAAAAAAACATTTATATTTTCAATTTATGCTAAATCTAGACTAATACACTCTTCTGTATATATTCAAATTTCGTCTTGGAATACCACATGTATTTGATTATGCAGCATTTGTAAATTTGAAGATAAACCTCATCAAACGTTAGGAACCAACGCTACATAACAACAGAACTTGAAATGTCATAGTATAAAGCAAAAGATTACATTTTTCCTCATAAATGTGGCACATTTAATTAACGAGGGGAAAGATATATAGTTGAGTTGCAAACTTTTCAGTTATAGTGTTTTCTTGAAATGAATGGAAAGTTAACAAGTTACCTTTTCTACAAACATACCAAATACATTTTCTGCAATTTGCAACAAAAACTGACTCATCCTCGTTATCCATCGTTGAAAATTGCATAGCATAGAGTGTTGCAAAATATTCTACACTATCTTGGTAAAACAATTAAACAGACTTTTAGATAAGCAGTACTATGCAACTGTTAGACCTGACAGCCTTAGTGTGGTCATCCCCCAAATTTTCGTCTGCCTCCCTCCACTTTTCTGACACCGTTTTTGCTGGTTTTAGGACTCTGCACACATTACCACTGCTAACCAGTGCTAAAGTGCATATGCTCTCTCCCTTAAACATGGTAACATTGATTCACCCCCAGTCGGCATATTTGATTTACTTATAAATCCCTAGTAAAAAGCACTACATGTGCCCAGGGCCTGTAAATTAAATGCTACTAGTGGGCCTGCAGCACTGATTGTGCCACCCACATAGGTAGCCCCTAAACCAGCGGTTCCCAACCTGTGGTCCGCAGACCCCCATGGGTCAGTGATACATTCCCAGTGGGTCCGCAGGCCTGGGAAGACAGAAAGGTACTTCTCCAGCTGGGGCCTGACAGAAATTGGTGTGTGTTTTTGTTTGAGCAGCAGTTGTAAAAGCATGTCAAAGTTCCTTGTACAACCAGCAGCTTTCAGGTGAAATAAAAGCATCAAGATAACTCTGGGGATTAATGCTTCTGCTGGCGAGAGAAGGGAGGTTTGTCTAGTGACAGTTTTGGCTCATCTAAAGTAGGGCAGATGGTTAATATGCCTGATGCAGAGAATGTGTATCATGCAGAGAAAATTATTTTATATGCCCAGCACAGTGAGTTACTGCTTTTGTCACAGAGATTCTTTTGTTACTGTGCAGTTCATAAATTACAATCCTAATCTAGCACAGTGAGCTATGTACAGCCATCAAAGAGCTGCATGCAAGCTGCATAACAGAAATTAGAATGTTTGTTTTTTTCCCAGTCTTTCTTTATCCTAATGCTGCTAAAAAAAGGCCTGCTTGCACAGAAACAGATTCTTATTATTAAAGTCAACACTAACCACTGTGTTATGTTCTGAATCCTGAGTCTGTGCTTCTCCAGACCAAGCACTCTTATAAAAAGTCTACCATTGTGGATGACATGTGAATCCTACACCGTGTAGTCCCCTTTAAAGTGCTCCGACACCCTACACTGGTATGCGAGGTGCTATAAAGTAAATGAATTACATGTGACAGAGAGGCTACGGAAACATGAGAGGTCCTTAGTGCTTCACTTCCTTTCCCCACCACAAATTTATGTGAAAACGTTTTCTCAGATTTTATGTACTTAAAAAATAAAAAGCACTATCCTGAGGGCCCTGGGCTACAGTCACTGGGCATTGATAGTTGGATACCAGAGACATGCTTCAATGCCCTTCGAAAGCAAGAAGTTCTGTGCACCGTTTTTAAAGGTTAAAAAAGTTCCAGGTTTTAGAGAGTAAAAGGACTCAGGAATCTTAGTTCCTCAAGAAAATTTGCCGATCAGCACGAATTTTCAGCGACACTGGGAAATGTTTAGGCATCTTAATCAAGAAGCATGCATAAACATACATGTCAGGCATGTGAGAGCCAATGAGGTCTTTATTAAATGAATAATTACAGACAGTGCTTTCTAACATGTAATGTGATCTGTCCACGAAATTGCTGTTTCTTGTTCTATCTCAATCACTCTGCAAACGCTTCTGCACACCTTTAATCATCTGATAATTATGCTGGAGTTATGGCAGTATACATGACACTGTGTTTCACTTAACACTTGAATGTGCATGCACAGCTCATATTTTTTTATAATTTATGTGCTCTGTATATTTTTTAATCTGTTAAAGTCATTTGATATTTGTTAGTGCTTTCGCCCTAATAATTGTTTAAAAATCATATTACGTGACCATGGATTGATGTACCACAATCCCCAACATTGTGCAATTCTTTGCTTTCAGTGTCAAAATAACGGACTTTCTTTAAAAACAAGCCAATATTGACAAACGTGATATTTGCAAATAATGCACCAAAAGTATCTTTGCAACGAATCCTAAAAAGAGGTAAAAATTGATATTCAGAAAGACCAACCTAGTAAAAATATTCATTGACCTGGAATAAATGTGCTGATGGTGAAAAATTCAACTGATGATAATGTTGCATTGTATTAGGAAACAGTGCCCCCGGTATCATGGAATTAATGCGGCAGCTCTTCTAAATACAATGAATCATAACGAGCGCATGATACGTGATAGGGGCTGATGTTTATGCTAATGGAGTGTAAGTCTTCTCTGCTGAAGAGGTGATTATGTTCTCCAGCAGAACAGCCTTTCTATGCCCGCTTGGTATGTACAAATATTGCACCATTCTCTATAAAAATATGAAAATAGTATACGCGAATGTATCCTTTGCTGAAAGTCTAAGATATTACCAATGTTTTCACTACTTAGACTTAATGCATTTTACAAAAACTATATTTTTAGCAACGCATTTATTTTATTTTGCTCAAACCACCGACAAAATTTATCGCAGTCGTTTAATGTCATCCTGCAATGAGTTCTATTGCTTTGTGTGCTTGGAGCACAAAACCGCGGAAGCTCTAGAAAAGGAGCTGCATTGATGACAGTGTGTCTTCTCATTTGCATAGATGCAGTTCTCAGGAGGAAATCACTGCTCATCATGGCTCATGTCCAATTACAGAATTTGCCCAGCAGGCAGCGCCCAGTCCTTGGGCTGTAAAGAGTGTAGCCCACACTGAATGTAGTCTACCAGTACCCGTTCTGAAGCAGACCTAAGGTGTTAGGAGGGAACATTCCACCGCTTGGAGCGGCTAAAGTAGTGAGACATACATTTTCTATCCTGCCACTGGCCGTTAAAGGATACGTTGGACCTCTGAAGGGATATAAACCGTCAGCAGGGCTCCAATATATACATGAGACTCCCTGCGAACCTTACAGGGGGGTATAAGGACTCCATAAGAGACAAACCTGCGGCCAAGGCCACAATGTTTATACCTATGGGTTTTTGCACACCCTGCCTCTTGCAGTTGCCCAAGCCCTCCCCCCCCCGCCCCCCCCCATTGAAGGACAAGCAGCTCTGGAAGAGTGAACACACTACCTGATGTTTATAAGGGCAATATGGGCCCCAGGAGGAATATATATATATATATATATATATATATATATATATATATATATATATATATATATATATATATATATACATATATATATATATATGCACACACACACACACTTGAAAAAAAACAAAGGTTACAGGAACGTTATACTTAGGAACTAGAATGTTTTTTTTAAAAACAGAGCAATTCACTGAAAGAAAAACCATGAAACCATAGAAATTCACCAGTTATAGTGAGATTTACCTCAAGTAACTAACTCTTGCCCTAAGGTAACTATAACTCGTGCCCTCTCCATGCAGTGTTTCCGTCAAATCTTTTACCGGAAATATTACATTGATATTATCAATGATGTTATCAAAGATTTCATTTTGGAAAGTTCTGTGAAGATTCGTCAAGCAGCGCCAAAGATATAGGCAAGTAAAACAATGTTTTTTTTATATAGAAACTAAGGGGCAAATTCATAATGCCCTAGCGCCACCTTGCGCCACATTAACGTCATTATTTTTTACCTTAATGTGGCCCAACGAGGCCAAAATCCCATGCTGTATGTATAGGGTGGCGTAATGCATGCATTGCGTCACTCTGTAACCTTTTGTGCAACATTATGCCTGCGCCAGACATAATGCATGCAAAGAGAGTGTTCCCCCGTTAGGGGAGCTGGAAAAATGGTGTAAGGAAATCTATGAGATTTCCTTGCCTCATTTTTTATGACACTTTTAACACCCACTCAAGAGCAGATGTACAAGAGGGCTTCCATTCTTTAGAATTGGGCCATATATACTCTGCAGGAGTAGCAGCAATATTTTGGTGCTACTTCTGCAGAGTACATCAATATTGTCATGAGAAATTATGCTGTTGCCCCATACCCTGCGCCATGGTGCACCATATTTTAAATACGGCGCACACATGGTGGTGCTAGGGGGGTGGTAAGGGGCGCAGGGAAAGTGGCGCTGCACTTGGATCAGCAGCACTTTCCATAAATCTTCCCCTAGGGCTAACTACAACTATCTAGTGGCGGCCTGCCACTAGGTTATTGTTGGACCTGGCTTTTTGACAGGGTCATCCCTAAACCTTTTGCCTCCTTCCTCCTATTTTTTCTGACCTGTTGTTGTTGGCTTTTGAACTCTGGACACTTTACCACTGCTAACCAGTGCTAAAGTGCATATGCTCTCTGTGTAAATTGTACTGTTGATTGGTTTATCCATGATTGGCTATTTGATTTACTTGTAATACCCTAGTAGAGTGCACTATATGTGCCTAGGGCCTGTAGATTAAATTCTACTAGTGGGCCTGCAGCACTGGTTGTGCCACCCACTTAAGTAGCCACTTCACCTTGTCTCAGGCCTGCCATTGCAAGGCCTGTGTGTGCAGTTTCACTGCCACTTCGACTTGGCATTTAAAAGTACTTGCCAAGCCTAAAACTCCCCTTTTTCTACATATAAGTCACCCCTAATGTGTGCCCCAGGTAGCCCCTAGAGCAGGGTGCTGTGTGGGTAAAAGGCAGGACATGTACCTGGGTAGTTTATATGTCCTGGTAGTGTAAAACTCCTAAATTCGTTTTTACACTACTGTGAGGCCTGCTCCCTTTATAGGCTAACATTGGGGCTGCCCTCATACATTGTTGAAGTGGCAGCTGCTGATCTGAAAGGAGCAGGAAGGTCATATTTAGTATGGCCAGAATGGTAATACAAAATCCTGCTGACTGGTGAAGTCGGATTTAATATTACTATTCTAGAAATACCACTTTTAGAAAGTGAGCATTTCTTTGTACTTAAATCTTTCTGTGCCTTACAATCCACGTCTGGCTAGGTTTAGTTGACAGCTCCTTGTGCATTCACTCAGACACACCCCAAACACAGGGTACTCAGCCTCACTTGCATACATCTGCATTTTGAATGGGTCTTCCTGGGCTGGGTGGGTGGAGGGCCTGCCCTCACACAAAGGACTGCCAGACCCCCTACTGGGACCCTGGCAGACAGGATTGAACTGAAAGGGGACCTGGTGCACTTCTTAGCCACTCTTTGAAGTCACCCCCACTTCAAAGGCACAATTTAGTATAAAACAGGGCCTCTGCCCTACCTCATCAGACACTTGCTGGTGAAGAAACCTGAACCAGAACCTACAGCCTGCCAAGAAGAACTGCCTGGCTGCTCAAAGGACTCACCTGTCTGCTTTCTACGAAGGACTGCTGCCTTGCTGTTGGCCTGCTGCCTTGCTGAACTCTTGTCTGGCTGTAAAAGTGCTCTCCAAGGGCTTGGATAGAGCTTGCCTCCTGTTCCCTGAAGTCTCAGGACCAAAAAGACTTCTCTTTTTCATTTGGACTCTTCGTGCGCCGAAAATTTCGATGCACAGCTTGTTCCGTGGTGAAAAATTCACCGCACGCCGATCTAGAAAGACGCCGCTCGACGCGACGCCTGCGGTGCGACTGGAACTTCGACGTATGGCCTAGCATGGACAACGCCGCCCGATTTCCAGAGGGGAAATCGACGCGATGCCTGCCGTGAGAAAGAAAATTCCATGCACAGCCCCCCTGGAACGACGCGCAGGCGGATAACAAGCCGAGGAATCCAAACACAGACCCTGGAACATCTGGTAATCCCGCGATCCATAGAAGGAGACAGTCCGCGTGCCAGAAAACGACGCATGTCTTCCCAGAGTGAAAAATAACGACGCAAGTCCGTGTGTGAAGGGGCGAAACCGACGCACACACCATTTTTCCTCCCGTAGAACGACGCACGTCTTCCAGCGTGAAAAATAACGACACATGTCCGTGTGTGAAGTGGCGTAACCGATGAACACACCATTTTTCCACGCATCTCCTCTTCTGCGGCCCTCTGCTGAGATTTCCCACTCCAAACCAGGTAGTTTGTGCTTGAAAGAGACTTTGTTTACTTTTTAAAGAATTAAGACACTTCATATCACTTTTTAGTGATATCTTTACAAGTTCATATTGCATCTTTGATCGTTTTGACCTGCAATTACGCAGATAAATATTATATATTTTTCTAAACACTGTGTGGTGTATTTTTTTGGTGCTATATTGTGTTATTGTATGATTTATTGCACAAACGCTTTACACATTGCCTTCTAAGTTAAGCCTGACTGCTCGTGCCAAGCTACCAGAGGGTGGGCACAGGATAATTTGGATTGTGTGTGACTTACCCTGACTAGAGTGAGGGTTCTTGCTTGGACAGAGGGTAACCTGACTGCCAACCAAAAACCCAATTTCTAACAGTGATATATATATATATATATATATATATATATATATATATATATATATATATATATATATGTATATATATAAATATATGTATATATATATAAATAGATATACACAGATATACACATACACACACACACACCCACATATATATGTGACACTGAGCTCCCTGACACTGACTTCTACAGGGACTAGTAAGCCCATTGGAGGGATCACTCCTCCGGGGGATATGATGCTCCGGAGATTTTAGAAAGGGCATTTGTCACTTAGGGCCAGATGAACAAAGCTTGTTTGCATTTCTTAATGGTCCGAATCAGTATTTCGGTCCAGTAAGAAATGCAAACTTGATCTGAGCAGCATCAGGATTGGCTGCAGGGCAGGCTGGGAGCCTGCATCTGCAGCGGCGGGAGAAAGAGGAGCAGTGCGATGGTGGATCAGGTAGGTTTTTACTAATTTTTTTTAATTTCTTTATTAAATGTTACCCGTCCAAACCCTGTGCACTGCACCCCCCACCCCTTGTGAGTGCAGCGAGCCATGACTGGTCTCCTGGCTGTTTTTCTCAGAGCCAACAGAGATGCTGAGCTTGCCAGCCAGATAGATGGGCTTAACCAGTTGTGATGACTTTGTAAATGATGCAGCTGGTTTTGAATATGGTGTGGGCTGGCAAGTAGAGCCAGTGGATTTCCATCTGCATAAGGTGGTGTGATCATATTTCTGTAGGCCATGATGAGACCTCATGTCAGAAGCATATCTACATTTTAAAATACGAGCCAATTTGGAAAAATGTTAAAACAAGAATGTGAACAAAAACAGAAAGTGCTTAACAGTAAGAAACTTGAAGGTTTTCACAAGAACTTCATTTATTGAATTATTTCTGTTCATAGCTCTTTATTTGAGTTAATTTATGATTTGTATATAAAACTCTATGCCCCTCTATTTTACCATAATTGATACAATGGCAATATTTATTTGTTGAAATAACACTTTCTTAATTGCATATCATGTCTCAAATACATAGTGCTGCTTTCCATATTTCTGTTTCATGCACACAGTACCCTTTCCTTCTCAACTAAACTTACAGTTGAGGATGTAAAAAATTATCAATTAATGCCCAATAAAAAAACATGAAGGAATTTATAGGAAACAATATTTTGTCTAAAGATGTTTCCTTCAGATATACCACAATGAATAATGACTGAAGTACCTCAATACAGAGACAAATACTTCTAAAATGCAACTACTGGAAGAAAAAAGAAAGAAATCCCAGAAGATTCTTGAAATAAATATCCTATGTTTTGTTTTAGTTGATTGTTTTCACTATTAAGCAACAAAAGCCAGAAATCCTCTTTTATTGAAGGCACATCATCGGTTTCCCAAATGGGAGTGAAATAACAAATGTATATATAGCAGCGTATTTTCAAAATACTTGTCTAAATATTGAAAGTGAACACCTGTTCCTAATAAGCAAAATCATCAAAGGATGTGAGGAGCTTGCAAAATATTCTATAGTGACTAATTTAGCAGTTTTCTCCCTGTGAGCAACTTACCTAATGACGTGCGCCAAGAAACATCAAGGAGTTATCATAATTTTTGAGATGTGAGAATCCAAAGAGTCCTTTGTAAGAACGTTTTATGGGTTTAGATATTGCTGAAGTCTGACAAAGGTGCTGAAGAGTTGGTCCCAGCGTATTGCTTTAAATCAGCAAGTACTGATAGGTACTGATAGGTACTGAGGGGTAGATTTATACTCTGTTTGCGCCAAATTTGCGTCATTTTTTAACGCAAATTTGGCACAAACCTAACTCCATATTTATATTTTGACATTAGAAACATCTAATTAATTCACACTACCCTAATGCCTGAAGGATATGGTTCTATAGAAAGCCAAAAAGGGTTCCCACATTCTAAGGCACCTATCTGAACTATTACTACAATCTAAGTCAGAGTTTCTCTTAGCTGCCAACAGCCAATCCCTGTGGGTAGGGGGAAAACTAGAGATCCACTTAACGCATATTTCCCGCCGGGCTATCAAGACCAAATAAAAAAAGAGATGCCTCAAAGGTCTCTCCAATCTATCGTGAAAACTCCTCTTGGCAACCTCATATAGCCCAAATACAACCATTGGTAGAGTTCTCATTACGCCTATTTATAATAGACAAGATCGACTTACCCACTTGTTCCCAAAAAGTATGTATCCCTGGAATATCATCAGCTCACTCTAAATCACACTTCGGGCAATTGCTCTTTCCTTGGAAAGCTATTTTAGTAAACTTTTGGGGGTCCAGTAAGCCCGGTATACAGTAAACAAGTGGTTCTGCCGCAGGGGGGCAGGTTTCACCATAGACCAAAGAATCTTCATAGAGACCTTCCAGTAATAAAGAAGGTCTAGGACAGGAAAAGCAAGATCCCATCCCTCTGTATAGGGGGGAGAAGATGCGTCTTCAGCTTGTATAAGTACCTAGTACCACTTTGAAACCTCTTTTTTGACTTTGTGGACCAATGATTTCCCTCTCCCAAGCCGTATAACACCCGGCCTCTGGTTCCCCATACACCCAGCCTTTAATCTGCACATATTTAAATCTTAACAATTTAGAATTAGTTGCTACAGATAGAGATTCCCAAGAACTAACAGACTCTCCACTAACTAGCTGTCCCCACTGCATGATTCCTCCCTCTATCAGTGGCTTGGCTAATACATCCTGGAGACATATCGGGGTACCGGGAGAATTCCAGATTGGGGCCAACTCACTGTAATACGGAATACCCAATCTCATTCTTATTGTGTACCAGATGCTGCACACATTATAGAGAACTTTTAGCCTAACTGTTTTATAGTATCTGGGGTGACCAAATTTGTAAAGAAAACTGTACACCCTGGTCCCGGAAGCACCTTGTCAGTGCCTTAAGTCGAGGGGCTAGATATTCCTTGGAGAGGAGTGATCTGATATTTTTCAGCTGGAATGCCAAATAGTAAAGCTGAAAATCCGGAAGTGCAATTACCCATCTAGCTTTTTCTTCCTCAATTTTTTCCAAGCTTTTCTGGGGGTTTTATAAGACCAGATAAAACTAACTAAATCCCCCTGCAGTTTCCTTAGCCATTCAGTTTTAAAAGATAATGGGATAGCATCACAAATAAATGTGAATTTTGGCAGTACCACCATTTTTATTAGATGTGTTCTACCTAATATAGAAAGACGTAAATGTGACCATTTGAGGAGTAGCATCTTAGTTTCCCTAAGGTGCTGCACGAAATTTACTTGGACCATCTCTGCCAGGTTCTTGACCACTTTAACCCCTGGAAATCGGATTTTGTCTTTCTTTAATGGGTTATGTTGAGGGCCATTCCATTTCATTAGTTCAGATTTATCTATATTAAATAAATAACCTGAGATCCCTCCAAAGCTAGCAATAATTTCCCTGAGTGCCGGAAAAGCACATTGGGGATTCTGTGTATATATCAGGAGGTCATCCGCGTAGAGGGCTGCCTTCAGGAACCAATAATGATATTGAAAAGGTATAATTCTCTGATCTGCCCTGATTCTCCTAGCCAGCGGTTCAATATAAAGATTAAAGAGAAGAGGAGAGAGAGGAGTGCTCTGCTGAGTGCCCCATTCAATCTTAAAATGTGATCAGAGGGAGCCTTATAGATAGCTCTGATTACGCTAAGGAAGTTATCTACAAAACTGTTGCGGTCCATTACTGCCTGCAGAAAATGCCAGCTCACTCTATCGAAGGCCTTGGCAGCGTCAATTGTTATTATGGTTAGAGGCAAATTCATAGTACTTGCCAAATCGATTGCAGCAACTAAGTCATGAGTCAAGTCTCCTAAATGTCGATTTCTCATGAATCCTTTCTGATTAATGTGCACTAAGTCACCAATCCCCTGATCCAACTTACTAGCAAGTAGTTGGGCAAAAATTGTATAATCATTATTGAGCAGAGAAATGGGTCTATACGACTCACATCTTCTGGCGTCTTTCAAGGGCTTTAGTATTAAGATTATGATAGCTTAATTCCAAGAGGGCGGAACCGGAAGGATATCTATGAAGATCAAATTCATCAACTGCGTCAGAACTGGCGCAAGCTCTTCTCTCAGGAGTTTATATACTTCTGCCGGTATCCCATCTGGACCAGACGCCTTCCCATTTTTCAGGCCAGCAATAGCGCTATCTACCTCACTAAGGAGCAAGCATTGTTTAATGCACAAATTCTTATTTGGTTCTAATCTTGGGACCTCCGCTGAGGTCTCCAAGTCATCTTTGTATAGTGTAGAAATAAAACTTGACAAATTCTCCTGCGATATCGGGATCTTCTGAGGAGGTTCTGCCCGTTTCACCTAGTATTATTCCTTTAATCTTATTCCTAACCTTGTCGGACCTCGCCTTCCATGCTAATAACTTGCCACAGCCTTCGAATACTTAAAATGCGCCAGTTTACTAGTTTCCCATTTGCTCTTCACAATTGATTTTTGAAAGACCTCAAGTGAATTTTGCGCTTCCTGGATTTGGTGCTGTAAGTCTGTGTGTGTTGTTGCCTCCTGGGAGGATCGAGTTTGGGCTTGCAGAGTACAAAGTTTAGTCTCTAGATACTCAATTCTGGTTCTCTTAGCTCTGAAAGCAGCATAGCTAACCAGTTTTCTGCGAATAAAAGCCTTATATGCTTCCAAAACTGTGGCTATTGATGTGAAGCCTAAATTAATCTCAAAGAATTCCTTAGAGTCCCTTTTCAACTTTAAAACGATCTCTTCTTCCCCCAGAAGGGAGCAATCCAGTGTCCATCTAGTGCATGAACGAGAGTCAGAAAAAAATCAATTCTGGAAGCATGCCCAAGTTTCTTACTCCAGAAAGTGAACTCCTTAGTCTGTCCCATTCTGTTCCGCCATGGGTCAATCAGACCAAAATTTTCCATTATGTTATGCAAGCAGGTTCTTATATTAGGTGTACTGATGGTCAGTCTGGGGGAAGACCTATCTAAGGAGGGGTTAAGCAAAACATTAAAGTGTCCGCCAACTATTATCAAGTTCTGAACTCTTCCAATCAGTTGCTCATATAGATCCCTGAGTGGGGCCAAGTCGTCCACGTTGGAGCCGTAATAGGAAACCATAATGTGTTTGATTCCTCCTAACTTGATATTTGCCAAGACCCATCTCCCCCTAGGATCAGCACTGACGTTTGTCAGCTGGCTTCAAACTTTACTCTTTACAATAATTGCCACCCCTTTCACCTTGCAGGATTGATTAGTACAAGCAAAATGGGTGATCCACTTTTGTGACTAAAGAATACTCATCCACTCCTCATATCTTACATGGGTCTCCTGCAGGAGAATGATCTGGCTATCAGATAGTCTTAGAAACTCAAGAATTCTCCTCCTCCTTCTTCTATTAACACTAAGGCCATTTACATTCGAGTCATGTTTTTAAGTTTTTAAGTATCGCTGGGTTCCATCCTCATGTCTTTATCCAGATAAAGAGTCTTGTCTAACCCCAAAAGTTGTTCAACCGTGCGATAACTCAATTTTTTTCATTTTTCCCCATCTGCTCCCCACCCAGTGTGACCCTAGTTGAAGTGTTAAAACACGTGACAGTACCCTTCCCAGTGGCCTGCCTGGGGAACCCTCCATGAAACCATATAGGGTGGCTCATACTAGCCTTGGGCCTCAGCCCTCTGCAGCCCGCTGGCTCTCCCCTTTTATCTGATCAATCAAAACCCTAGTTTCTTGGGGATCACGGAAAATATACATTTTGTTTTTCCACATTACCTGCAGGGTGGCGGGAACCTCAATTGGGGAGTAGCACCCAGAAACTTAAAATCCTGCATAGCCTTCCCTAGCTCCCAGCGTTGATCTAGCGTTGCCCTGGACTTATCAGATCTTATAGGAATAACCAACCCTCATGCCAAAACCCCTGGACTTTCAGAGCTTCTGCAAGAATCAGTTCTTTTACTCGATATGAAAGTCTTTAATATTGTCTCCTTCCACCCCTTCTGGAATATTCAAGAATCTGAGGTTATTCCTCCTGTAGTGGTTTTCTCTCTCAGCTCCTTCTCACTTCGCTCAGCGTTTGGACCTCATGAGTGTTCGACTCCACATCTGCCTGTAGTGCGCAAATAGAGGACGCCATAACCCCTAGCCTCTCCGTTAAAATAGTGATTTTCGCATCAAGACCATCACAGGGCCCCTGGATTTGAACTTGATTGGATTCAGAGACAGCAAATTCATCTCGCATCTCATGTAGTAATGACTGGAGAAGGGAATACGTGTGGGATACACTGGTTCGTTCAGACTACCTCGTGCGGAAGCACAGATGCCCCACCAACTATGTCCTGTTCTACCTCCTGCATAGATGGTCTGTGTAATAAAACAGACGAGGAGGGGGGAACTCCCGCCATATTAGCCAAATTCACAGCCGTATTTACTGAGGAAGTGGGCGCAGTTTGTAGAGCGCTGGACTGGTCTAGTACTTTAAAGAAAGACCTAAGGGATGGGGTAACTTTGAGTCGCCAATGTGGTAAAACCTGCAGTGATTTTAGCTGGTGGGGCTTGATACTCTGGAGGAGAAACTCCTACCTCAGTTCGTGGATGAGGGGGCAAAGATAATAAAGAGGTTTTACCTTTATTAACGCACTTGCTCCTTACCCCAGGACCCGGTAACGACAGCGCTGATGAAGCTGGAAGAGAAGCTGGATGGTCCAATCCGGGCTTGGAAGATGGCAACTTCTGCCCCCGCAACCGAGTTCTGGCCCCCGGCCCAGATGGGAACCTGGGGGTCATGCAGGAGGGCTGATGATGGAAGGCCTGCGGCGAAAAATGGTGTTGACAGATGTCCTGAATACGAGGAAGCTCCAAGGCCTGCTCCCACTGGAGATCCTGATGCAGCCCAGTCAGAGCCAGGCACAAGCATGTGCTGACTCTGCTCATGCTGCCCTGGAAGCAAAGCCTGGCCGCTGCCCCTCTGTGTCAGCAAAGCGAACAGACTGCTTGGGTCCAGCAGGGAGGGAGCGGCGGCTCAAAGGGGGTCCTAGGCACAGAGCACCTATCCGCCGCGGGTATCAAGTAAGTAAAAAAACTAAAATAAAAAACAGGAAAAAGCGAAGCGAAGCGAAGCTCGTCCCCGAAACTGGGGAGCCGGCGGTGCAACGCGCGGAGGGCGAAGACCGAGTTCTAAGCTTCTCAGCGGGCCGCCATGCTCCCCGGACTGATGCCACTCCTCCTGTGTGAAGACACATCTAATGTCAATATATAGGAGTTAACACCATTTTTTTTTTAATGCGTGCACTTACCTTGCGTCAATGAGATGCAAGTTTGGCGTTCCCTTCTAAAAAAATTGTGCTATCCTCATAGCCTCATATTTATTCCCCAGTGCTAAAATTATGCACGGGTTAGAGAAGGGGCCTTTATTTAACGCCTGGGTCAGATCAGGCATTAGAGGACCTGTGGACCCATTTCCATGGTGAAACATCATGAAATGGGTCCACAGGTGCCCTCCCTAAGCCCCAGAATACCCCCACCCCCACCAGAGGGACACGGAGGATGGGGGACCCCATCTCAGGTAAGTCTGGGTAAGTATTTTCTTTTTTTTGCCATCAGGGTCCATAACTTGGGCCCCCCTGCATGGCACAGGATGCAAGGCCATGGTCAGGGGACACTTGTCCCCTGTGCTGGCCATTGAGCTGGTGGGTATGACTCCTGTCTTTATTAAGACAGGAGTCATGTTTTTGGTGGTTGTGCACCAGGAAATGGCGCTAGTCTGGTTAGAGGCATTTTTTTGCCTCTAACCACGATGGCATAATTTGTTGATGCACAACCCCTTCTTTCCCTACTGCCACCCGCCTAGCATTTTCTTTTTAAACACTATTCCAAGATTAGCACCAGCCTGCGCCATTCCTTTAAAATGGCTCCCGGCTGGTGCTGTGGAATGGCGCAATCCGGCACTATACTTTTGGCCGCAAAACTGCATTTGAGCAGTTTTGTGGCAAAAAGTTTAAATCAGGCCCTGAGTTCCTGCACCTCATTAATTTGAGAGGAAGAGCACTAGTACAACACTTCTTTGTACTGGTGCAATACTTTTAATAGGAAAGTACTTGCACTCTATGTAGCAAATAGGTGTTGCGGGAAAGAAAGTGCTAGCAGTTTTATTTTTCCATTTCCAGTACTCCACATAAACTACTCCTCCACAACGCAGATCCTTTGGTGAATAATAAAAGGAGTAGGATTATTCTGATGTATTATACTGACTTAATTTCTAAACTGCAGTTTTTCCTATCTAAATAAATTACACAAGCATAACACAAGCCCCTGCAGCCACTGCAGCACATAGGCCCCTAACCATTCAGAGTCTGACAAATCCCTCAGGGGCTTTGGCCCCAAGTACAATAAATACCTGTAATATGTGGAAGACTTGAGGGCCCCTCTTCACATTCTGCAGGGGGCTGTGTGCTGTAACAAAGGCTCCCAGATCTCCCACGGTGCGGAGGCTTCCTCAGCACAGTACCCTGTCCTGAGAGCTCCTGAGTGAGCTTGGAGAGGGCCCCTCCATGTACTTTGCAGGGAGGCCCTCAAGTTTTGTTACGCTACTTAGGGGGGCCCATCATTTTACAGTACGCCACTGAATCAGAGTCATTGGGAGGTTTTAGCTTGGGCCTTTTGTGTCTCTAGTGATCAACATTTCTGAATAGTTATTTTTTATGTTCCCTATTAGAAGTGCCTATAATCTGCTTTGCACTTCATCTGAGAGATTGTCTTCGTTTAGTTTTGTCCCCAGTTGTAACCAGAGAGAATTGGTTCTAATTTTGAGATCGTAAAAAGTACCATCTGTATACATCAGTAACTTGCCCTAATTCAGTCTTAATTTGACGATAACTGTAGTAGAATATATGTGTCTTTTTGAATTACCTATGGTTTATAATCAAGAAAGATAATGGACACCGTGGCCCATGGCACAGGGCGTTTCACGTTTGTTCCGCTTTTAAATACAGGTACTGCAGTTGAATTTTAACAAATGGCTTTTCTACGATTACGAGGTAATAATAATGCGCCCTCTGCCTGAGTGGCAGCTCAAAATCCAAAAAAGTCATTTTTTTTAGCTTCCTCTCAACAACAAAACGAATTTCTTGTGGCTCCTTTCTTACACTTCACAATTTTTGACCTGAAGCGCTGGTTCATTCATTAAAATACTTGTTTGGCTCAGTTCATACAAATATTTCTGCGAGCTACACTGTCAGAACTTATTGCATGGACTTGTAGAGTGGAACATTTGTAATTTTGGAAGTGCAAAAGTAAACCTCTACATTGTAAGTAATTTCTACTATTGACCTGTTGTGAGGAAACAGGTTTATTATATGGTGAGACATCACTCTGTAATAAACGCACTACCTGTACTTTGTGAGTCAGATTAGTTTTGAAAATCCTTAGCTCAACCCTGGATAACTGACTCTAAGCAGTGAGGCTTTATCAACAGAACAGATGCAAAGCATTAAAAACTACCAAAACAAATGAATAGAAAAGAAACACAACATGCACATTCATACAATTAGATCTGTCTTTTATCAATTTTTAGAAACCAAAACTAACAAAATCAACCACAGGGTTCCAGATATATATTATAAACCAAATAAAAAATCACTGCCTTTCACTTGTATTACAAAGTTGCAGTGGCAACTACCCTAGTTAGCGGTTCACTTTGAAACTTTGACATTTTTTTATAAAGTTGTAAAGTACTAGTCCGTCCCACTGTGGGTGACCATTTGTGGCAGGGATTCACAGGGGACAAAGAGGCTTAGTTGGACAACTACCTTGCAGCCAAATCAGTCTTCAGTCCACTTCCAGGTTCCATGGGTGAACCACCATACACTTTAAAGGAGTGATATTGTTGTAAGGAATACAAGAAGCTGAAGATGCTGAAGGACGCAGAGGTTTCCTTGGACTACTCATTCGTCCACGGTCATAGTGGGGCTACTTCTGCCACAAAGATTAATGCCCCTTGAAGTCCAATTAAAGCCCAGCGAAACAAAACATTTGCAAGTCGTCAACTGGTCTCCAGTTACAGTGAAAAAAGGGATTCCCTCTAACTAGAATTAACTTCCCCCTTGAGCAACTAACCTTCACTCCAGCGGTTCTCACAGGTCTAAGAGATTCAGGTGCAACTTTTAAGGGTCACTACTTCATCTCTCAGATCGCACTTCAGTGGTAAGCAGTGGTCAGGCAATCTTTGCTACCAACCTGCCAAAGCAGATTTTCTCATCTTTTGTGATCCTGTGGATGTACCAAAAAGTCATGCAACTGACTCTTGGAGTCAATTCTGTCTAAGGCTCAGGGAAGACTTTTCCTTGAGCAGGGCAATACAGGCACAGGCCTCTCTTTACTAGCCAAAGAGAAGCAGGTTAGTCCATAGTTGGTGCAGCCTTTCTTTGCTGGGTCCAAGGAACAGCAGGGCAGTCATTCTTCGGTACAGTTATGATGTGAGGTCTAGGTGCCAGAGGTGCCACTTTTATACCCAATTTGTGCCGTTGGAGGGATGTTGCAACTACTAGCAAATAGGCTACCCTGTCTCCTCCCGCCTAGTGATGACTTTCTATGAAGTGTGGCATCTAGCTAGCCCAGAAGGAGCCATTCTGCCTGCTTCCAAGATGTGAGGACCACTCTCCTGGTGTGTGGATCTCCCTAGCCACCCCAATTGTGTAGTTACTTAACAGCTACATATTCACCAGAAAACTGGTTTGAAAATGTTTCCTCTCCCTGTCCTCAATGCTGAATGTCCTCCATTTGCCCTTCAAATGCAGCTCCACTTTAAAGGTTACCTTTTGGGCTCACACCTTGTTTGGGCTTTCTTCCAAGGAGAGGTAACACCTTTTCCAATGGCAGGCCCTTTGTGTTTCTTCCCGAGAGTCATTCAGAACTCCACTTCAAACGGTCACTAGAAAACTTTGGGCAACAGAGTAGCAACTTTCTAAAGCTGCCATATGCTTAAAAGTTACAATAAATTCGATTTAAGGATTAAGTCAGGTTTAGGGCAACAAGTCTTTTGATACTTTGAACTACCATCTTTATTAGTACCATTTGGAAGATAGCACTGCTGAGTGGTCAGAGTGTAACACTGTACTTGTCTTCCCCTGTGCACTTAGTATGACTTGCCACTCACATAAGTTCACAAATGACATCAAAAACAACATAATTGGTAATATCATTGTTGATTTCACTCATCACTTCATTATAAACCTTCATTAAGGAAATCCTTTATGGTACTCAAAGAAAAAAGCGTGGCGGGGCCTTCTCATTTTCTGGTTTCAAATTGAAGGAACATCTGGTAGTTAAACATCTTCTCTAAGGAAGACAAAACACTGAATTTGGCACCACCTACTGGCCACCTCCCAGTTTGGCTGTCATTCTTGCACTGGGAAGAAACACACCAGCTCTGCTTTTTCATCACTAAATATATTTTGTAAACAGAGTGTGTGACTCTAAAATGCTTGCGGTTTTAGAGGAAGAGCTCAAGCTGCCTTTGCATTCTGACAGAACTCTAAAGTCACATAACCTGTTGCCAACAAATGGAAATATGTTTGAAATATGCCTGTGCTCAGCAAAGCCAGGACACACAGCCTTTCGACCAGTTTTTGCAATAAGTACTCCTTACCCTGCCGACCACCGTTTCAGTCTATCTAGTTATGCATTATGCAGTGCAATGTCTCCCTCTGAGCTGTAATTCTTTTAATTCAATCTCGTACTGTGGTTTGTGGATATGTTTTCTATTAAGCCAAGAAGGCATCATGATGTCTAAAACTTGAGTTTAAATTACATTACAACTGAATATGGGCAGCATAATAGTCCACACTCATCTGGATGGAATGACTTAAATATGGCTTGATAACAGAAAGCCACTATTCACTGTGGCCCATATTTATACTTTTTGACGCAAAACTGCGCCAACGCAGTTTTGCGTCAAAAAAATTAGCGCCGGCTAACGCCATTCTGAAGCGCCATGCAGGCGCCGTATTTATTGAATGACGTTAGCCGGCGTTAGCCGCCGGCGCTGTCTGGTGTGCGTTAAAAAAAACGACGTACACCAGGCAGCGCCGGCGTAGGGGAAAAATGGCGTATGGGCGTCCACAAATGGTGCAAGTCAGGCTGAGGCAAAAAAATCGCCTCAACCCGATTTGCGCCATTTTTTTACGACGCCCATCCCCCATTGAAATGACTCCTGTCTTAGCAAAGACAGGAGTCATGCCCCCTTGCCCAATGGCCATGCCCAGGGGACTTCTGTCCCCTGGGCATGGTCATTGGGCATAGTGGCATGTAGTGGGGCACAAATCAGGCCCCCCTATGCCACAAAAAAAATTAAAAAAAAATACCTACCTGGACTTACCTTAATGTCCCTGGGGTGGGTCCCTCCAGCCTTGGGTGTCCTCCTGGGGTGGGCAAGGGTGGCAGGGGGTGTCCCTGGGGGCAGGGGAGGGCACCTATGGGCTCATTCTGAGCCCACAGGTCCCTTAACGCCTGCCCTGACCCAGGCGCTAAAATCCGGTGCTAATGCAGGTTTTTTAGACCCGCCCACTCCCGGGCGTCATTTTTGCCCGGGAGTATAAATCCCACGCAATAGCATCGGAGTCATTTTTTAAGACGGGAACGCCTACCTTGCATATCATTAACGCAAGGAAGGTGTTCACGCAAAAAAATGACGCTAACTCCATGAACTTTGGCGCTAGACACGTCTAACGCCAAAGTATAAATATGGAGTTAGTTTTGCGTCAAATTTGCGTCGAAAAAAACGACGCAAATTCGGCGTAAACAGAGTATAAATATGCCCCTGTATATTTTTTTAGCTTTGTGCAAATCCAACCTAGTTAAAGAAAACAAAAAATAAGATATCTAACATGTTGACCTACCAGTGGGACTGCAAAATACAATTTAGCACTGTGATTGCTCTCAAAGGCCAAAGCATAGGTTGAATAATGGTTAATTCAACAGAAAACCCACAAAAGAGGTTAAAAGTAAAAAAAAAAAAAAAGATAAATGACGTGCAAATCATGCAAAACCTGTGCTAGAAACAAACACATTGTAAGCAGCACTGTGTGGGTATGCTCCAACTCTTTGTCATGGAGGGGAAATCCACAGATTGTCTCTACCTGTCACACCTAAAAAGGCAAATACATTTTAGCTTCTATGTCTTGCTCTTGGGTTTAATGAAAAAAAGCAGCATTTTTCATTCAGTGCTGCACATAGGATCATATACTCTTTCGTGAAATTCACAACCCTTACTGTAATACTAACCCTGGTGCTGGTGTGTACTGTATCTCTGTCATGGCCCTCAGCCTCTCACAGCTCCCAGTCCCAGTTAATACTGTTACATACCAGTATTGTATGCAGCTACTATCAAAGTATTTATTGGGACACACAACCAGACAAGGGGAAGCTACACAATTTTTTAAAGCAAACTATGAAATGTTTGTATTGAAAATTGGCAATTGTGCTTGCCAGTTATCTGTGCATACAGCCACTATGCACATCGAAATTTATACTTGCCTCTGAAATATCTTCTGATCAAAGGAGTCACGTGCGAGGAAAACAAATGTAAAATTAAATTGGGTGAAAAACAAAAAAGCACACGAAATTATTGTTTTGTAGTATTTGCATTAGATTTCCCAAGTGTGATAAAAAGCACTGGGGCCTCCATAAAAGCGTGAATCAGCAAAACATGTCCAGCTCAGAACGACTCTCAAAAATAGCATGAAGAGCGATTAAAATCGAACTAATATATTTGCAATTTCCAAATACAATTCTTGGAAATTGAGAATACAAAAATGTGACAATCTGCTCAGTGGTCAGTGATAACAACAACATGATGTGTGAAGCTGACAATTGCTTCATGTGTGCTGAGCGAAGGGCATGACTGACTTATACATAATACACAATTTCTATACAAAATACAATTGCCCATGCTGAGCACGTCTGCCTGTCATGCCTAATAATAATTGGTAAAAGGGTCTTGTGTAGAGGGCACCGTTAAAAATAATGTCCTGTGCCTATTTCTTGGTTGTTTTAGCCATAGGCCATATATAGTAGATTGTGGTTGCTAGTATACCGGAGTGAGGTAGTGAACATAACTGCACTGGGACAGGGTGTGGCCCAAGGCACCAAGAGAACACAACTGCACTTAGCACAGTTTGTGGCCAAAAGCACAAAGAATCTGGCGGACAACGGCCATGAACTCCAGGCTTTGGTAACAGTTGGCTTTTTCTTTCAATATATTTCATAACTTCCCATTGGGATGTATGTTTACAGTAAATAAATACATACATATAAGGACTACCTCTGCTGCAGAAGACTACTCCTCGTACTTCTCGTATGTAATATTTCGGTTTAGAGGTTCAATACATATATTTATTTACCATATAATCAAGACATTTTCAAAGAAAATATGTCAGCTAAATTTATTTTCCATGAAACATTTGGAAGAATAAAATGGTTTTGATTCAAAGCCTAAAAAACGAAGAAATTAATACATTAGATTCAGCCACATTGCTGTAACCTCTCAAACATAATGTCACAGATGGCATCTACAGTGACATTATTAATGCCTTTCTTAATGTGGCATCAGATTTGACTTTACAAGAATATGAGAGGATGCAGTTCAAGTGACTGACAACAGATATCTTTCCTGAGACTACAAAGCAACCAAATGCTGCAGTACACTTGCCAGTCATGTGGTGACATCACAATTGCTACATTGAAATACAAATCTTTAAATACCTCAATCATGGCATTACATGCTCCAAAGTACCATCACTATCCTCAAAAGCATCAGCCTAAGAATTGCTGAAATCATGCCCAAGAAACTCTATAATATCTGTCAAAGGCTTATGCAGGAAGCTGGCCCTTTATGCTGTATGTCAATATTGTGTGAAGGGTGTAATGCTGAAGTGCTCTATTTGGCTGTAGGGTCTTTGAGCAGCCTTAGCCTTAACACAGAGGAGTGCAACACATCCACAAATAGTCACAATAGTCAATAAATGGGACACAAAACTCAAAAAGGAGATCCACACCAATTTATAAAAAAAGCAAGTATCTTTATATAGGTTTAGGCATCAAAGAAAAAGTGTTCACTAAAGTATGTTTTTATATCGGAATTCTTTTCACATTAAAATGTGGACGCAGTGCAATTTCTGAGCTCTGCAATATTATCTTAAAGGAGAAAAAAAAAAAAGTTCTGCAAACAGGTAGAGTACAGTGACTTACAAGACCATTCTCCAGGAGTTAATGTGAGTAGTGGGCAAGGTCCAAGGCAGCACCAGCAGTACACCACCAGCAGAATAGGGGTGGCCGGGTGCATGGTGCAAAACAGCATTGGGTGCCCAATACGTTTCAATGGAGATCGGTCAATGAGAAAAGAGGCTGCAGGCTCTGATCAGGAGGCCAGTTGGGCTGAACCAACAGTGGGGCTCAGGCCTCACGATGCTCAGGCACAGGTAGGCACTTTTGGTCCTCTTCTCCACAACTCAGGGGCGACAGGTGCAGAGGTGTCTTTAGGTGTTAGGTTTTCCTTACTAGAGCGGTTGTGGTAGAAGAGGGGCTGTGTGCAAAGGTTGCAGGCATCGTCGAGGAGTCCAGGAGGACAACAATGGACTCAGACTCTGGAGGGCTAGGGAACCTTGTTGGCACCAGTGGTCCACTTCAACTCTGGTCAGAGGTGTCAGGTACAGTGGTGAATTCAAGTATAGGGTTTTGACGGTTCCAGATGCTTCAAAGTCCCTTCTTTGGAGTTTGCTGGAGAAAAGGTCTGTTGTTCACAGTAGGTCTTGAGTCTTTTTTGAAGGGAGTCAGCAATCTCAGGTTTCTTGAGTCACAGCTGCAGGATGAGTTGACTATGGTGCAGATTTTCAATGAGGTATGCAGACATGCCGGCAGGGTTGGTACCAGGTCAGCTGTTTCTTTTCTCCTCTTCTACTGTCATGGCTCTTCAGGGTCCTGGGTCTTCTTAGGTCATCATGATCTCCTTCTCTGGTGCCAGAGCCCCCCTAAATACTGATTTTTGGGGTGTTTGGGTATCGGGTAGTAGCCAATGGGCTACTGCCCCTGGGGGTCACTACGCCCCTTATATGTCCACTTTCTGTGGAAAGTGGTCATAACCTATGTATGTTCCTAGGTATGCCATCCCAAAGATGGTGACCTCTGAAAAATCATGTTCACCTCGGCTTAGCCAACCTTAGGGGTGGTATTAGCCTGGAGGTGGCACATCTACCTCACTAGCTAATTTTCCCACCTGTGCAGGTGCCAAGTGGGCCCTGGAGTAGGGGGATGACTTCCTCTCCTGCCAGGGGAGCCAGACTTTTTATTTCAAAGGCAGCAGCCCTTTTAGATCATTCTGTGGGAGGGGGTGTTACACACTCTTCCCGGACATGCTTTTGTTCTGGGCCTCCTGCGGGCAGAAGGCTCTCACCCTAGGGTGCCAGAACCGTGTCTCCGGTGGCAATCTGGCAGACACAAGTCAGCAAGCACACCAGAGGTTGGTAGGTTTTCAGGGGGCACCTCTAAGGTGCCCTCGTTGTGTATGTGTTGATAAATCCATCAATAGAATTAGTGTGGGCTTATCAATATGAGATGTTTGATACCAAACATCCCATTCTCAGAGAAGCCATCATGTAGCTGGGGAAATCATTGACCAGTATCCAGCACATGCATTTAACATGGCTCCCCTGGCTACTTACTATGCCTGGGAATTGACAGAGACATAGCAGGGGCATGTCTGCTCTTGGAATCTCAAGACATGCTGACAACCATGAGCCTACAAACTGTCCCTATGCCAAACAGGTGTAGTTAATGGCTATAAGAAGTTACTGGTCCACCTAGAAGGAGAAGAAGAGAGAGAGAGTGCCTACTACCTGCCCTTACCTAAGCATTCTTGGTATAGCCAGGAAAAACAAAACTAGGGAAAGGTTGCCTTGAACCAACTGTACAAAGTCGTGATGTAGGTCTCATGCCAGCAAAAGCACTTCACTGAGGGCATTAGCTCAAGCCAAAAAGCTAACCATGAAGCTACAGACTGTCCCTAAGCTAAACACATGTAGTTGATGGTTGTTGATGTTCTAGGTCCACCTTGGAGGAAAAAGAAGAGTATGCCTATAACCTAACACTATAACTAGATTCGGATTCCTAGAGCCTATACCAAGATGCTTCCCATGGGCCCCACTGATTTGGTATACCTTCTAGTCAACGACTAACTTGAGTGATGCTTCTTTGGCAACGTCTGACCGTCTTGCTAGCGTGGTAGCGTGATTGTTCATATTCTTATTCACCTCCCTCACACTCATCATCAAAATGTTCTCGCGTGCATGGTTTTTGCCATGTGAAGAAAAACACAGTTTAGTATTACACATCTTTATCAGCCTGTAGCTGTGAATTCAACATTCTAAACCTGCATTCACTTCACTGCATTCAAACACCTACATCACATGTCTATGGACTCCATCATGAGCCAAGCGGGTTCAGTCATTGCTAACTCACACAACACTACAATTGGTATTAGTAAAACCATGTAGTGCTAAACCTAGGGGAATCAAATCACTGCCAAAGAGACATAGAACACCCTGGTTCTCTCTTGCTTCTACAACAACCATGACTGACTTACCACTGATATCTACCCACTTACTTGTCAATCAACACAGTATGCTTCTCAGGATCCTTTTCTGCCAAGTTAGACTGCTATTGCTATTTCTTTTGTGAGTTAAAGAAGCAGTGCTATTGACTCTGCACTATCCGCAAAGTAATGGAAGGCAAAATCCATTGTTTATACTAGCTAAGTCCCAAAGATAGTCACAGAACAGGACACCACCATCCAGTCTAACAATCCATCTGACCCCCCCGCCTTTCCGCAAGATACAAATTTGTGGAACCTCATTCTCCCCACAAGCTGCACAACTATGGAACTTCTGCCCAGCAAAGCAAAGACAAGAGATACAAAAGATCACATGTGGCTCATAGAGGAAGTGCAGATCTTGTTTGTCTCAAACAATTTATACTGAAAACTTCAGTCAATGAAAATATTCTATAAACCACAATGATCCTGCAACCCTAATGCAGACACACACCATCAACACATATCTTCACATTCACATACAACCCAAAAAACTATTCACATCAAGAACCTAATAAATGTGTGCAGACCAACAGTGTTAAAAAAATTAATGCATTGCACTCACAGAGAACCACCAGACACAGCATAGTACTAATAATGGTTGGCCTGGTAAGAGGTAATCAGAAAAAATGGCAGCCAGGGAAAGGCAGTTTGGGAACTTTGATTGGTTGGTGCTTGGTATTCTTCTAAAAAAACAGTAATTGTTGGCTCTGGTGATTATAAAACTGTGGTGTGCATAGTAGTGGTGGGCTTTGCAGAAGTTAAAAACACTGGTTGATAAATGCATGCATACTGACACACTTGAACTCATCCATGAGCCAAATCATCAGCCCAAGGCCCAGACACAGGGACACATCCTCACATTCATGTATAAGATGTGCAAGCATGTTGCTAGACAGCCACACACACCCTAAACCACTTATACAGACCCACACACACAATCAGGCACACTCTACAATCATACACACCTCAAACACTCTGTATCTCTTCAAAATATTTCACCTCACCAATCCGACACATCCTTTATAGACTATGCACACAGCCTTCAGACACCTAGACACTTCCCTCAGACACAATCAATCAATCAATCACCACTTATATAGTATGGCAACTCACCCGGGAGGGTCTTGAGGCTTCTCCGGCATGTGTAGCTGCTGGAGCAACGGGCTGTCCTTAGGTGCAGGGTAAGTGAGTTTCATGCCTTGGCTGCACAGCTTGAGAAGGTGCATCCTCTGCTGTTAGTTTGGCGGATCTGGGGCGGGGTCTGCAAGGAAGCGGGAGGCAGATCAGAGCCATCTGGTTGCTTGGTGGAAGTTCAGTCATTTGCTGAGGTATGACAGTCCTTCGTTGTGTATGGCTTTGAGGCGTGGATCAGGTTCTTGAACTGGCATCACTTCTGTATTGTGAGCTAGTGCAGTTTCCTGAGGTTGGGTGTGATGTGGGTCCTTCTGTGCAAGTCGAGGATGAGTCTAGCCGCTGCATTCTGTATTGTCTGAAGTCTCTTCAGGAAGTGTAACTAGATTCCTACGTAAAGTGTGTTTCTGTAGGTCAGCCTGCTGGTGAAGAGGGCCTAAGTGATGGTCCCTCTGGTGTTGACTGAAAGTCACCTAAAGATCTTGTGGAGCATACGGAGGGTGTGAAAACAATAAATTGAGACAGCGTTTACCTGTTTTTTCATCAAGAGCGTGATGTCCAAGATGATGCTGAGGTTGTGGGCATGGTCTGTTGGGGCCAGTGGTGGGCCGAGGCTTATGGGTCACTGTGCATCATTCCAAAGGAAGGTATTATTCCCAAAGATGAGGACTTCCGTCTCCATGTGTTGAGTGCAAACAGTTGTCTCTCATCCATTTGGTGATGTCCAGGTTTGGAAGTTGGCTCTGGAAGGGTCTTCACTCAGTGAGATGATCAGCTGTGTGTCGTTGGCGTATGAGATAATTTGGAGTCTGTGTGATCTGATGGTATGTGATAGAGGAGTCATGTAGGTGTCAAAAAGAGTGGGGCTAACTGTGTGGGGGCCCACAGATGATGTCCTTAGGCTCTGATGTGAAGGGTGGGAGACGGTTCCTCTGGTTTCTTCCAGAGAGGAATGAAGCAATCCATTTGAGGGTGTGTCCCTGGATTCGGACGTGGTGGAGTCCGTTGATCAATGTGTGATGGGAGACGGTGTTCAAAGCGGTTTATTGGTCCAGGAGGATGAGGGCTGCTGTTTTTCTGTGGTCCAGGATGTCGTTGGTGGCTGCTATCTGGGCTGTCATTCTCTATAAACATTCACCACTGACTTTCAGAGACAGAAGGTCATCATATAGACATATAGATTATAGACCGGAACACCGTTGTACACACACACACATCAACATTCACACTCACCGTCATAAGACAAACATTCACTCTCAAATGAACCACATACACTCACAGATTCCAAATGATCAGAATAAACCTGAAACTGGCATACACATCCAAACACCAAGACAATGCACTCTATACAGTCTCATAATTTCTCCATTACCCCTCACACACCACACCTACAAATGAAAATAACACTAGGGTAAAAGTTAGCATATTCTTATTCAGTGGAAATATGTTCTGAAGCAATATGGCTGTTTAGGCCACTATAGGAAGATTATAGTTGGGGACAGGAACTAGATAGGGTTGGATAAAATTTAACACAATAGCAGTCATATGGGATATAGCAGGGAAGGTGTAGTGCATTACTTACCTTGAGTCTCCCAAGATGAAAGTTCATCACAAAACTCTTACAGTTTGGAAAATCTCTCATATTTTCAGAGGATCTCCAGACACCCTCTTTGTTTACACCAGATGCATAACCAACTTCCCCATCTGGTCCCCAAATGCAGCATAAGCACTGTCACAGTGCAACCAAAGTGCTCTCACAAAGCTCCTATACACTTTAAAATGCCCCAGACTTCCTTTTCCCAATACAAATGGACATTCTGACATTATGGCAACACTAACACATTATTACAGACACCTTGGACAGCAACGTAATGCTCAGAAAATCCTTAATGCCCTAACCCACATGCCCACAACACCCTCATGGTGCACTTTTAAAAGCTCAAAAAGCCACTTAGGTACCAGTAATACACCCAGAGATGATATTAGCAGCCCAGAGACATGTATGCAATACACCGGGCACCATCTCAATGCCATCCACTCACTCTTACAGTGCTGTACAACCTCGACAATTTACAACAACACATTTTCACAAAGTTCCCAGAACCCCCCACAACTATTGCAGGGACTCGCAAAAGATCCATAATCATTTGCAAATCCCTCAGGTACCTTTACAAAATCACCAGGTATTCAGCCAAACCTACAGAGATGCTCGTAAATCCCCCCAGGGCTGCTCACAACACTTTTCAGACCTCAGATACTCAATAGGCAGTCACACAACACATTCAAATAACCATGTTATAGCTTCAAAACTATCCAACATCCTTTAAAACCCCTAAAAAAGACCAGACACGCCGTACCTCTCTGACAAAGTGCCCACACACATTTGCAACATTCTTCAGGCACAGTCTTTTCTGGACAAGATGCCATAAGCACTCCCCAGATGCCCACACAAAGCCAAACACTCACAGTATGCCAACAATATTTCAAAACACCCAAACACACATTCCCAGCACTCCAAGAACAATCAATGTGAACCCATGCGCATTGAAATAGTCAGTCACTCACCAAAAACCTACAAGACACCCTCACACTTCCCACAAACATCTACTCTGCTCAAATAGCCTTACAAAACTGAAATTACCATTCACACATATAACTCTATCTAGTCACTAAACAACCCAAAATAGAACACCTTAAATAGTCTCACTGCATACCCTAGAGAGCTGCATAAAGCTTTCTTATGCCCCTCATAGCTCTCCAGACAATCCTACACCTTCACAATGCACCATACACTTTTAAAATGCTGGTGAACTCCTGACTCCTCCACAAGACACCACCACACTCCCCAGGCATGCTTATAATACTCTCAGGAAGCTGCACAATGTTATCCAAGTGCACAGTTAACTACCACAGCACATCCAGAGATGCACATAAGAGTCCCAGTGGCTTTCACAGATGCTACAGGAATGTTCACAACCTGCCCACATATTCAAAATGCCCTCTGACTCTTACAAACCCCGAAAGACTCTCTGAGACCCTTTGACACTCTCCCAACTTGCCCAGACATTCACAGTCTTTGCGCTCATCCTAACACTCTGCACAGGAATGTTCATTCCACCCCTTGAATTGCACCCACCTCCATCCAGACACGATATATAAATTCAACAGGTATAAACACCCTTAAAAGTTACATAACTAATACCAGGCAGCCCCATAATGCGCCAGGAGCTAAAACACATAACCCTCATAAGCCAACACGCCAGAGCCCCTCAGAACCATGGCACTCAAAATCCATCAAAAGCACTATTACTACTTCCCCAGACACCCCCAGTGCTCCCTAGACATCCTCATAACATAACCAGAAAACTTCCTAATGCCACTCAGGAACTCACAATATGCCTACACATCCTCAAAACACTCCAGAGACCCTCAACATGCTCCAATTCACCCACAAATATCCACAGGCACTCTACCAAAAGAACATTCCTCAAAACTCCGCCACACAATTATTGTGCTCCATCTCACTACATTCTGGAGACACTTACAATTCCATCCGAACACAAACAATCACACCTATCTGCCAGATAAAAACATTCACATCATACACCCGAAACAGCTAAATGGTTCCCCAAATTACATGAAGACACTAAGGTCTTCGAAACCCCCTCACCCTCAATATACAGTACACTACTTCCTCTTTAGAAAGAAAACTGACACACAACCACCGTTACCTATCCATACAACCAGAGACACTCTCATACACCCAAAAGCACATAGACCAAAACCTCAAACATGACCAATATCACAGAATCCTGATGCCCCTATACATAGCCAGAGAGAACAACACACAATCTAACATATCACAAACCAGTACAAGCTAATCGACAATTATGAATACTCAATGCATATACCATGCTGTTCATAATGGGAATCACCTCCCTCTCACTACTTGTGTCACCATAAGGAGAGGAAGAGGTTGATGGGGCGAGGCACAAGATCACAAAAACTCACCGGAGTGATAAAACCAGCTGCCTTGTCACCAGGCTCATTGCGCACAGCACAGCCTTATGATTACAAAGCTGCCTCCAACACTGCAAATGTTAGTCTGTGAGGTGGTAGCTTAGGAAGATTCCTTTTTTTAAAAAAGCTCTCCTCCCACAATGAAACATTCTGGGAGCCTGGTGAAAGGGAAGGTCCAGTTCGACGCTTTATCTATACTGCAAAGTGTACCTTGAAACTATGCTGCAAGAGTTTCATGCTATCCTTTTTCTTTCTGCTAATTTTAAAAGTATGTTAGTGCATTATAATTTTGCATGTCTCTATTTTTGCAAATGGGTAGAAAATCAAGCTTCCCAAGAGTAAACAGAAACTCATTGCTTTTGTGGTGGTCAGTTGGGCCTTGGTTGGTAAATGTGAGTGTGTCTTTGCATGCTTCAAACGTCTAGTCAGCAAAAAATTTAAAGTTGCATGAATGGGATTTCAAACAATAACGTTTAACAGACACAAAAAAAAATACTCATACACCTACCTATGCCCATATTCATCTTATTGGTGGTAGGTAATAGGAGCCAGGTGTCTGGAGCCACACTGGTCTCATCATGATGTTTTGTATGAGCACATTCGTTGGAGGTTCTAAATGGGAAAAGCTTGTGACGACAGGGAGATAGACATGTGAAACGCTATCTCAGATACTGGCTCACCATTCTGTGCCTTTTTAATTCCTCAACCGGTACCAGCAACAATGCACTGCTGCCTGTGACTGGGTGCAAGACTCTAACAATCTGGAACATATTTCATTGCTGCAAGAAATTACTCAGCCCACCTCCTTCTCCTAACCCTCGCCCAGCTGGTCACTGTACTATCCCACCTCAGTTCACCGAAAAACCTACAGGTCTTTCTGACAAATGTTGTTTGGAGCCAATCAACAAATACTGCCACAAAATTTAAAACGCTTGCATTCATCCTTCCATCCTACATGAAACAATTAAATTTGTTGCCTTCCCAAATAGTGTTTATGTTGCATACAGTTGGAGGCTGCAGAAGCATGTACATGCTACAACTTTGAAAAGTGTGTTGCCTCTCAAACCACAGCTATCAAACCAGAGCCTTCCGTTGCTTATGTTGTTTTAAAGGAAAGATGGTTACAGATGACCAAATTGTGTTTTCATTTCAAGACAATACATTTTCCAGTGCACAAGAGATTTTTACCAACATGAATTGTTCCTATTGATAAGCCTGTAAGAGCACTGTGAGGACAACTGACGGGAAGACAGGCCGAGATAATTTCAAAACCACTAAATTTGCAAGTTTATTTTCAGTTTGAAGAAGTCAGATTGCAAAGGCACTTTGTACTTAAATTCACTCTTTAGTGCAGGATAATATACCCATTGGTTCTTTCTGTCAACCAGTTGGCTACCTCGAATCCCAATATCAACCAATCAATTAAACCCAATGTCTATGGTCTGGCAGCCAGTTTATTTTTAGTATCAAGCTCATTCGCAACACAGCTTGCATCTCTACACACCCCTATTGCTTCTTTCTCTTGACCAATTGACTACTTTCTCACATCGAACCATTCAGTTTGCAAGGAATTTCTTTGTCTTCTGTTGTGGTTTCCAATATGATCGGCTCTATTCTCACCAATGACTTTCATCAGAATATCACCATTGGTTCTTTCTGTGGATCGATCGGCTACCTCAAATCCCATTGTTGATCAATCCATTAAATTCTATGTGGAAAGGCTCTTTCACTTAAATGAAAAGTGGCCACTTCTTTCTGAAAACATGAATAGAATCAGGACCACTAGAACTGTGATGCTGTGGTGATTTTCCCATAATTACAGATTGGCTGTATTTGCCACATAATACATCATCTGTGACCTAATCTGCAAATTTCAACAAAAAAATTGCTTCTAGCTCAAATGATTTCAAAATTACAATAAATACATGAACACATGTTGCAGCACAGAGGAATGCCCTTAACAAACCTGGACTGGTCCCCTTTTCTGTTGCTTATTGCTATATTTGGTTGTTAAACTTGTACTAATGAGGTGCAACCAAAGTCCATACAATAGTACCATGTTAAACAATGAGGGAAATACGAAGTAATACTATCACTAAAATGTGCTGTATTATACCACATAGTTTGCCTTTTCTTGCCACATAATTTACTCGACCCTGCTGCATAATTTGGCTCTTTCCTACCACATATTTCCAGTGGCCCTGATGTCAAAGCAGGCTGCACAAAGTATTGTCTTACTGACTACACCACACCTAAATTAGGCACTATGTTCTACTAATAAAAGCACTTTAACAATGTTAGATCCCTAAAAGTGCCCTCTGATAAGTCAAATCAATTACCTCACACTGTCATATTTGATGTGACCATTGAGGTCCCTGAATATATTAAGTCTGATGGTATTTCTAGTACCATGTGTGAGGTCATAAGTAGTGTACTTGGGTGAGTGCTGCTTATAAAAACATAACTAGTAGATTTAAGTAATTTATTGGGTTTCAAAACATAACCATTACTCCACTTAAACTGGTACTTAAAAACAGATTTGCAGTGACCACCATGGTGTAATGTTCTTGCATGAAGTGTGCTATGTTGTGTATATGGGACATGCTACAAACAATTCACATTCAGGCAAAGTGACTTTTCCACACGCTCTTCAAGACAAAAGTGAAAATCAATGGAGATAACAATTTATAATTTTTTCCTTGCAAAACACCACAATGACAAGGGAAGTACTACCTCAAGTCCAGCATTCATGCTTATTCCTATATTGTGACATACAACGTAATCCCCATCAATGACTTGTGTTCTAAAGTTTAATCATGGATTACTGAATTAGCCTCCAATAATATGAGAAAAATCTTAGGTAGCTCAGGATATTTTTTGTCATGTTTCTTAGACTTGTCTCTCTGTCTACTTGTATTTTGTAAGTTTGCACCACTTTTGCGTCAAAAAATGACGCAAATGCGTTGCAAAAAATTTATAAATGGTGGCCTATGTGCTTGGCCTCACTGAGTCAATCATGTCTTAAACATGTTTATCTTTCAGATCCAAGATTCAAATGTGTGCACAATATATTTATATTTTGCAATTTAACAACTGACACAGTGATACCGGATATATTAATTGTATCTAATATACGGTTTCATATGGGTTGGAGACTCATGAGAAAATGCATAACACGGCAGAATATTTCATAGTAGAGAATAACATAATTTTGACTAAATAAAATAAATCTTCAAAAGTCATCTGTAACAGAGTGGTAAGGGATACAGTTTGTTTAATATCGAAGTGCTCAATGTTCCGCTAGAAGCATTAATGCTGGCAATGTTCCTCGCAAAAGATTGCTTTCTTCTTGATTGAAATACTTCACAAAGAAACTTGCAGACCTGTGCATGGACAGATATATCCTTTGCCCGGTTTGGTATCAACGGGAAAAGGAAAGGATTAGCAGCAGAGACTCTAATCCGGGGAGTTAATAAAAGACTGGAAGTAAAACATTGGATAATTAATTATTTAACTGATACCAAACACAATCAAAAATGCAATTTCTAGAACAATTAAGTAGATTGCATTTTGTTGTAATGTTGTACATAATTCATTGATCATCAGATTGAAATGATTCTTTTGTTCCAGCAGAGAATATTTACAGTGTAAGAAAGGCCCACGTTTGATAGCGAGTGTATTGTTTATTTCCTTCTTGGGAAAACTGTGAAACATGCCGTATCTTTTGTCACAGTCAATTCTGTTTTATTAAGCATACGACAGCATGGCCTCTTATGCATCAGGAAAAAACACGAAATATTGACAAAATGGGGTGGATAACAAAACACTTTTAATATAAAATAAATGTTTAAAACAAGAAGAACGAATACAATTTTTGGAATTTACCCGGTGGCACACTCCTGCAGTGTCCATAGATAATGAAAGCAGGGAAAGAAGCACAGTAGCCTAGTTATTTGGTTAAGGAAAGTGTCAGATTTCAGGATTGTGTTCTCCTGTCACGGGTATTTCTGCTCTGGAAGATCAGAGTAAGGGGCTGGGAATGAGTATTAGGGTTAGCAGTTTTCTTTCCGCCAGCACTTTGCTCTCCTTACGGCTGGCGTGCCTGTCTCATCGAGAGATGTATATCGGCCTCAAACATCTCTGAACTTTTCTTTCAGTCGAGTCAGTGTTATATTATGCCCGGTAACCCACCGTTCATCCCTTGTCACTCTGGGTAAGTTAACAATGGTAATGCTTTACCTGTGTTTCGAATGTCTAGATAGCCTTAATTTGAGGCATTGGTTTTCTGATATGTCTTCAGAGTAGGTTGGATTTGGATGAAAGGAAAGGGCAGTGTCATTCATTAGTTTACTATTTGTAGCTTCTTCCCTTTGGTCAGGTCTTCAGATCAATACAAATGACTTTTAAATAAGTTTTGATGATATAATTGGCTTTATTTTTGGAATTTTAAGTTTTATTCCGATCTTTCAGCTGGATGGTTGATTCATTCATTGAGGTGCGTGTGTTAGAAATGGGGTCTTTGGTTGGCAGTGAGTTTACCCCCTGTATAAAGCAAGGAACCTCACTCTGGTCTGGGCCAAAGAGAGACACACCTGGTTAAGCCCGCTCACCCCTTTGGTAGTTTGGCACGAGCTGAAAGGCTTAACCCAGAGACAAAGTGTAAAGTATTTGTACCAACACACACAGTAATACAGTGAAAACACTACAAAATGACTCAACACCAGGATAGGAAAATAGCCAATATTTATCTGAGAAAAAAACAGACCAAAACGACAGAGATCCAACATACACAATCAAAGTTATGAGTCTTTAAAATATTAAACTCCAATATAGTGCTTAGAACCACAAATGCTTTGAACTGGTGATATTATAGCATCATGACGGAGCCATTCCAAACAATCCAATGCTAATGGCACCGGTCACAGAGTCGCACGGACCCCTAGGTACAGTACTGTGTGAAAATGAGGAAACAAGCTGGTGCACAGAGTCGGGGATCACGGCTTCGCTGGATCCGGTGTGGCGTCGATTCCGGTCCTTCGGGGCGAAGGAGTGGAGGTGTCACGAATAGGCATCAGGTCCTTGCTGCAGAGCAGTGGAGGTGGCGGTGGTGCGAAGCATTGGATCAACGCACTTCTGATGCAGCCGATATCGGGCGGACATGGCATTGTGTGGCAAAGTCGGGTATCATGGACGTCAGTGACATGGAACTTCGGGACACAGAGTCGCAGACTTAGGTGGGGCTGCTGCTGCATGGGGCCTGAGGGGTCGTCATAATCCAACGAGGATGGCTTCAGGTGTAGGAGGCATCATGGGATCCGGCAGCAGCATCAGTCCGGGGTCGTCCGAAGTTGGTACACTTGATTTTTCATGGTTTTTCACCTGCTTCTCCTTTGAAGGGCCCAAGGACTAGATAGTGCACCACTTGGCTGGCAGAGAGTCCAGGTGCTGGCAGAGAAAGTCTTTGATGGCCCTGACACTTCAGAACTAGGGAGGTAAACTCAGTCCAAGCCCTTGGAGATATCGCTCAAGCACGAATATACCAGAAAGTCCAGCCTTTGTCCCCTTTCACAGGCAGAAGCAGCAACTGCAGGATAGCCCAACAAAGCACAGTCACAGGCAGGTACAACACTTTCCTTCAGCTCTACTCCTGGCAGATGTTCCTCTTGAATCCTTGAAGTAATCTATAGTCTGGGGTTTGAGGTCGAATACTTATACCCCTTCCTGCCTTTGAAGTTGCCCAACTTCAAAGAAATGTCTCTGACTGCAGGATCCTGCCTTGCCCAGGCCTCCGACACACACCAGAGGGTTAGATACTGCATTGTCTGAGGGCAGGCACAGCCAATTTAGGTGTAAGTGGCCACTCCTCCCTCCACTTAAGCCCAGATTGCTCATCAGGATATGCAGGCTACACCCCAGCTCCCTTTGTGTCACTATCTAGAGAGAGGAGAAACAAAAACAGACCAACTGTCAGTCTGACCCATGCAGGAATCCACAAACAGACAGAGTCACAGAATGGTTAAAGCAAGAAAATGCCTACTTTCTAAAGTGGCATTTTCAAACTAACAATCTAAAAACGCCTTCACTAAAAGATGTATTTTTAAATTGTGAGTTCAGAGACCTCAAACTCCATATTTCTATCTGCTCTCAAAGGGAAACTACACTTTAAGAATATTTAAAGGGAGCCCCCATGTTAACCTATGGGAGAGACAGGCCTTGCATCAGTGAAAAACACATTTGGCAGTATTTCACTATTAGGACATGTAAAACACATCAGTACATGTCCCACCTTTAACATACTCTGCACACTACCCATGGGGCTACCTAGGGTCTGCCTTAGGGGTGCCTTACATGTACAAAAAGGGAAGGTTTGTGGCTGGCAAGTGAGTACACTTGCCAGGTGAATTGCAATTTAAAGCTGCACACACAAACACTGCAGTGGTAGGTCTGAGCCATGTTAACAGGGCTACCCAGGTGGGTGGCACAATCAGTGCTGCAGGCCCACTAGTAGCATTTGATTTACAGGACCTATGCGCCTCTAGTGCACTTTAATAGGGACTTACCAATAAATCAAATATGTTAATAGGTAAACCAATTGCACATACAGGCCCATATTTATACTTTTTGATGCAAAACTGCGCCAACGCAGTTTTGAGTCAAAAAAATTAGCGGCGGCTAACGCCATTCTGAAGCGCCATGCGGGCGCCGTATTTATTGAATGACGTTAGCCGGCGTTAGCCGCCGGCGCCGTCTGGTGTGCGTTAAAAAAAAACGACGTACACCAGGCAGCGCTGGCGTAGGGGGATATGGGGCTTGGGCGTCAAGAAATGGGGCAAGTCAGGTTGAGGCAATTTTTTCGCCTCAACCCGATTTGCGCCATTTTTTTTCACTCCCAACCCCCATAGAAATGACTCCTGTCTTAGCAAAGACAGGAGTCATGCCCCCTTGCCCAATGGCCATGCCCAGGGGACTTCTGTCCCCTGGGCATGGTCATTGGGCATAGTGGCATGTAGGGGGGCACAAATCAGGCCCCCCTATGCCACAAAAAAATAAAAAAATAAACACTTACCTGAACTTACCTAAATGTCCCTGGGATGGGTCCCTCCAGCCTTGGGTGTCCTCCTGGGGTGGTCAAGGGTGACAGGGGGTGTCCCTGGGGGCATGGGAGGGCACCTCTGGGCTCCTTCAGAGCCCACAGGTCCCTTAACGCCTGCCTTTTGCAGGCGCAAAAAAACGGCGCAAAAGCAGCCGTACGTAATTTTTTTTTACCCGCCCACTCCCGGGCGTGATTTTTGCCCGGGAGTATAAATCTGACGCACATGCCTCGGAGTCGATTTTTTAGACGGGAACGCCTACCTTGCATATAATTAACGCAAAGTAGGTGTCCACGCTAAAAAATGACGCTAACTCCATGGACTTTGGCGCTAGACGCGTCTAACGCCAAAGTATAAATATGGAGTTAGTTTTGCGTCGAAATTGCGTAAAAAAAAACGACGCAATTCCGGCGCAAACAGAGTATAAATATGCCCCACAATTTCACATAGGGAGCACTTGCACTTTGGTATTGGTCAGCAGTGGCAAAGTGCCCAGAGTAACAAACACAGAGTCCAGCACATAGCAACAACCTGGGAAGTAGAGGCAGAAAGTTAGAGGGGACCATGCCAAGGATGCCAGGTCTAACAGCGTGAAATTGCAGATATAAATGTTTTGCAACTCCCAGTGCATTTGTCGTAAAATCAACAGCTTTACAATGTGCAAAGCTTAAATTTTTATTGTTATATTTTTCAAGGGGATAATGAGGGATACTGCTCAATAGTATTTACATGTTCCCAATGCTGCTCATCCACTAACTCACTTCCAACAGATGTGCCACTATTCACCTTTTCTTCCATTGATGAATGGCTGGTTATCAGGTTACTGGGCCCACCAGAAGTCCCGTTTATAAAGGACTCACTTTGTGATATAACAGGAAACTATAGTGTTAGAGAATTTTCTCGTGCCACCCAGTGCCTAAGTAAGCTTTGAATAGTAGTTTTGAGAATGAGAAGTTAATTCCTTTTAGCCCGACATCCCACGATTATCAGACAGGATATCCAGGTGAAGAGAAAAAAAGATAAGGCTTGTTGGAAAACTTTACCTTCTTGTAAAAAGCGTGAGGCTTCTCAGCTTTGCCTAACATCACTGATTAACTAAAACCCTTCACACAACCAACCTATACATCCACTTGCCATTTTCAGTTTACATCCAATTGGTTTGCTTTTTTGCAGTGCCAAATAGGTTATGATAGTTTACATATTTTGACAGCACCTTTTTGAATGTTAGTAGAATTAAATATATAGTTCTAGTGCTGCACTATCTTTCCTACTTCCATTTTAAGCTCCTTACTACCTATTCTTTACCCATCAGTATTGACAAAATCTTCATAGGCCATGGTGGTTAGCGCATTTAGGCAGCCAATCCTAATTTCTCTTGCATTAAGACTTCTTGAAAGGCCAAGTGACGGGCATGGTGCAATTGCATAGTTTCATGCATTGGGCTATGAAATTGATTTTGTGGAGCACCTCACTATCCACCAGTTGATGAAATTGGTGTACACTTCTCTAGGAATCTGCTCTTAGTAGGATAAGGCTGATCAAAGCATGCTTGGAAATGCTCTTCATTACTCTCACTCATGCTTTTACCCATCTAATGGCATATCCTCTGCTCTCTTCACCTGTAGATGAATGAAAAAAGCATATCTATGGGCATTTTGTTTTCAATATAACTTTCTGAGTATCAACCCTCTCATTTACTCTCCCTCTCATAAGTCACTTGTAAATATTTATCTTCATTCACCACCACTACTCAGTGCCTCTAGATTTAATCATATTCTATCCAAGCTCCCAGTTTATTTACTTTTCTCATGGAGGATCTGTGCACAGTTCTGACTGATTTTTAGTCCCTTCATATAGCCACTTGCTCCTAGTTGTCACTTATATCCTGCCTTGCCAATAAGTTTCATATCTATCCTCCTTTATCCCTGTTGTGTTTGGTCTATAGTCTGTATTCTTGCAGGTTGATGTGGAGAAACTATTTATGCAGGTGATGGAACCATTTCCATGTCTCTTACTGGCATTTTCTTCATTATTTGCTGCTTTTAGCAGCAAAGGGCATTAGCATGTTTTGGTCTAGATCAACAATTTAAAATATGTATACCTTTAATGATATAAGCCTAGCAAAGAGGAAGATTGTGGATTATCATGTGATCAACCATATTTTTTATTCAGTGAATGAGATGAGGTTATAGTTGGGGCTTTGGAGGTGTAGGTAGGGGTGAAGTGAGTATAATGTAACAGTGACTTGCGTTTTGCTTGAGCACACAAATAGTAAACCTTGTGAGGGATCCACTTTGTCCCTCTACACTTGCATTATGACTATCACAAACGTCAAATGTTTGAGCTTTGCACTGGAATAAGTTGACAGGAGAAACAGATGCAATTAAGAGGTGAAGAAAATAGAGTCAAACCTTCAGCAAGGAAGTAGTCCAATGGAACCAAACATCAAGTTTAATCTGATTTGCACTTGTACCAAATAGCATTATTACTCTCCTGCCCTTCTTTATCACCCATGTTCACATTTATGACACCATTGCCCTTTCTTTAAAATTTGGGACTGTGAGTAATGTACAGGATCATGGCTTGTGAATACTAGACAATGACTGATTGTAGCAAGAATCTGGCAGCTACCTCCGGCATCCACCTTTGCCCCTCTTCCATGGTTTTTAAAGACCTGGGTTTAACCTCACCATGTTCACACCTTCTAGGTCTAGATGTCATATCTTGTGACACCAGTGTAGGGGTGAATGTGGGTGTAGGCATAAAATAAACAGTCAGATGCGAAGAAGAAGTTTTCTGAAGATTTGTTCCAGTAGAAGGACCCACAATGGCATGAGCAAAACAAGCATCCAAGTCGAGATTCAGTCGGCAACTGACAAAGGCTCGACTTTTTGAACTCAGAATGTTTTGCTGACGCAGACAGGGCACGAGAGAAAACTAAAAGTAAACTAACACAATTACAGAAAAAACAATATCACATAATAAGGAGTAACAGTAAGGAATAACAATACTGCATGTTACATGTTACATCACCTTCCCTCCTAACAATGAAAGGAAAGTCAATTCATCAGGTAATCACTAAATCTAGAAGGCAATTTAATAGTATGATTGAACTTTGTTTGTACCTCCTTGTCCCCCATTCTACCAGAATTAGTATCTGAACCACACATGTCAACTGGGATAATTTTAGTATTCTCAGAAGGTGTCAACATAGCAACTCGTTCAGATGGAACATTACTAACACCAATGGAAAAATCTGTGGAATCCGAATATACCTTTGCAAAAATCTCAGCTTGTGCGGTTGATATCGGAACAACACTATTCCTATTCCACCATCCCTTACCATCTAGCAAAAGTGAATTTTTATTTGCTTTAATAACTTTTACCGGTAAGGAAAACTTGGACTCTCCTTTCATAACCTTATGCGTTTTTTTTATTAAAACAAAATCCTGAACATTGACAACATTCTCTTTGACTCTATTTCTGACACTGTGCATCTTAACTTGTTCAAATCTATTAAACCTTTTTCTTCCTTCTTGAATTTCCTGTTCTGCAGCAGCCATGAGGTAGTCAACTTAGTGACAGCTTCCCTTCCTCTAAGAAGTAAGAAAGGGGTTAATTCCGTGGTAGAATGAGGTGTGGTATGATACGCCCAAATTTTTTCTTGAACAAAATGTGCAACATTTACATTCATGGCAACAGCTGTCTGTATCCATTCTTTTAAAATGCGGTTGGCCCTTTCCACCAAACCATTAGATGTAGGACTGTACAGTGCAACCTGAGAATGCTTAATTCCATATTTTTCAAGAAAAGCTCCCATCTTGTGGGACGTAAAATGTACTCCATTATCAGTTGTTATAGATGTTGGTGAACCCTCCAGATGGAATAGTCTCTCCAAAAATGCTATAACAGATTCAGAATCCGCAGATTCAACAAATTAATAATATATCCACTTTGAGAAATAGTCAACTAGCACAATTAAGAACCGAATTTCTCTAGGTAAAATGTAAAATGGACCTGAAAAATCAATGGCTAAGTTGTCCCATGCTTTACTAGGAAAAGGGACAGGATATAAAGGTTTGGTATGATTCTTCCAGTGTTTGTCAGATGCAATACAATGATTAAAATTTTCGACAAAGTGCGTAACTTGCTCGTTTAAGCCAGGCCACCAATATGATACTTTCAGTTTTTTCACCATAGCCGAAATCCCCAAATGCCCAAGATGGGCAATTTTCACAATTTTATTACGAAGACTGTTAGGAGGAATAAACAAATCACCCCCCATACAAACATAATTTTCAGATGATAATTCACCCGCCACTTGTTTGTAGGATCTCATTTCACTACCTAACGTCTTCTCTGAAGGCCACCCACTGTTGATGAAGTGGGACACACGAGACAGTACTTTGTCATTCGCCATGGCTGTTTTCTATTCACCTACAGTGATTCTGCCATCACAAGCTGAGACAGCATCAACCAAACCAACCACACACTCATTCTCCTGACTTTGTTTCCCCACGGGAAAATTGTAACGCCATACGGGACAAACAATCAGCCTGAATGTTCTTTCCTCCCTGTATGTATTTGACACTCAAATTGTATTCCTGTAGTTTAGATAACATTTGCATCAAACGAGCAGAAGCTTTTCTTAGACCATTACCGCTTAGAAGGTACACCAATGGCATGTGGTCAGTAAATACATTACATTTTCTACCCCATATGTAAGTCTTGAATTTTTCCACAGCCCACGCACAACCTAGAGCTTCTCTTTCTATAGTGCTGTAATTACTCTCTGCTTCACCCCACTTCTGGTACCATAAAATGTAGGGGTGAATGTGGGTGTAGGCATAAAATAAACAGTCAGATGCAAAGAAGATATTTTCGGAAGATTTATTCCAGTAGAAGGACCCACAACGGCATGAGCAAAACAAGCATCCAAGTCGAGAGTCAGTCGGCAACTGCCAAAGGCTTGACTTCTCAAACTCGGAATGTTTTGCTGACACAGACAGGGCACGAGAGAAAACTAAAAGTAAACGAACACAATTACAGAAACACAATATCACATAATAAGGAATAACAGTAAGGCATAACAATACTGCATGTTATATGTTACAACCAGCCAACAGAAAAGTGGACTAAACGCAATCTGCTCCATTTGTACCTATTAGACTGTTATCCACGATAGATAGAGCATCCATGGTGCTCTGCTGAATATGTGTCACATACTTCTAGTTCTATTTGTGGGCTTTCTTCTTCTGGAGTCCCTGCAGGAGCAGCAATGGAAGTGTCAGTGAGAGCAGCAAAGGGGGCTCTGGATGCCTAGAGTTTCATTATGAGCACCTCGGGCTGTCACAGGGTGTTTTGGGCGTAGACAGGGACAGTACACTGTATTACAGCTAATGCACTACTTAGGGGCAGCTGTGATCTTGTGGCTGCCCTTGGTGCAACAAAAGAGTGGAAGGTGAAGTGGCTGTTTAAAGTGACTGCTCTGTCTTCAACAGTGCAGGTGGACCAGCTTTCACTTTAAAGGGGAGCAGAGATTCTCCTGGAGGTGGGTGAAATGAGTGACTGCATCCAACTGCAGGGGGTTATTTAGGGGGTTAAGGAGCCCCCTTGCACTCCTTTCAGGGATTACTCTCAAGGGACAAATGGACTGTGCACCATCTCTTTTTGTCTCAGAATCAGTGCATTTCCTGATGGTCTCTTTGCCTCTGCACCCACATCCACAATACAGCATAGCCACAGAGGCAAAGTGTTTGCGTTATTTCGAGGGGCCATGCCCCATGCAAATAAAAGAACGCCCCTTAAGTATAGTTCCAGCACAATATCTGCCCTGGTGCTATCTGTATTACAGAGGAGGCTGCTCAAGCACCTGCAGCCCCTTTATTATAATAACATGCCTCAGGGCATAGAAAGCCTGCACACATGCCCATTGCATCCCAAGAGGCCTTAAATTATAAGGGCAGTGGTGGGAGCAGTCAGTGACTTCTTTCTCAAATAGTCATGGCAAACTGCCTTCGGCTGACCCAAAATGAAAATTACACTTCAAACGGGCAATAGCTAAATGAGCCTCAGTCAACGGCTTAAAGAGGCTGACATAAATCCCCTTTTGTGATATGTTGTTGTGGTAGTTATATGAGCGCAGACGGCTGCTAAAAGTTCAAGCTACACCTAACAATAAGAAGTAGTGAACTCTTAGGGATGTGTGGATTCAAAAAGTTGTTTAGCTACCAAGAGCAGTGTAAACAATGCATTTTGTTTAACAATATAGAGCCAAAAACATATTCCTACGTTCATTGTGCCGTTTGAGCTAGTTTGATTATCAAAAAAACACAAATCTCAGTTAAGTGCGGCTCCTAATTATGCTGCTGTCTGGTTTCAGATATAGAAGGAAAAACACACAAAGTGCATGAAAGCTAACCTGTGAGAAAAAAACAAATTTCACACATTTTAATATTAATATGCAAAGGAAACTCGATATGGTTATAGAAATTGTTTCTTGAGAAACCGCAGCATTGTTCTTTACAACCAAAATAGTTGAAAAGCTAAGGTGCCACTATGTGTTATATAAAACACATTAAAGTCTTGAGACAGCATTGTATACCTTATATTTCTTGTTAAATTTGAGCCAATAACGCAGAATACCTGATTTTATGCCACATTTGTGCCATAAATCGAGGTTGATAATCCAGCTGTAAATAACCTCACATGTGGAGTTACTCTTCAAGGAATTGAAATTGTGGCACTCTTACAAGGAATTGCTCATGTGTATGAAAGGATATTTGTAGAAGTGTTACTATCACATCCCCAATGGGTACTCCATAGACCTCCCCAAAACCAGGAACCAGGCTTATTTGGTGTGAAAGCAATTCATTTTCCTAGGTCGTCTGTGGTTTCACCGCTCCATATCAAGTCTTGGATGTAAGGAACTGAGGCCGAAAAAATAATTTACATCAATCAAGGAATGTAGAATTCCCTCAAGGGATCTCAAAGGTTAGACAAGCCTTAGCCATGCACATTCTGAGAGACCACATGGTGAGTGTGCAACTGCATTCTGAAGATGGAGACAAACCAAAAGTAGGTATGATAATAAAAGGGATTACCCTATTCATAACCATTAACCTGGGGTAAACACATAAGGCAAAAGAGGTTATCATACAAACAGTGAATGTTATTGAGATAACTCAAACGAGCATATGATGTACCAGGACACTATGAGGCAATACATATAGATATTAATTCATATGAAGTTACATTGTAGAGGAAAATTGAATGGAAGCGAAGAGCATAAGTGACAATATGTCCTCAGTTCTCAAGGGATATACAGAACACATTCCAAAGATACCAAGTGAAAACAAATGTAATACTCTATTGCCAAATTCAGTGCTTATTGGGCTACACTGAAGAAGATTAAGCAACTTCAACAAAGGCGTGAACTTATAAAGGAAAGGTTATTTTGGGTTTAGTCAGTAACGTTTCTACCTGAATTGGAGAAATAGCAAGGTCCTCATCAGGGCTGATAAATCAGGAGACACAAGATACAAACTGGTGGGATGACAGAGTGAATTCAAGAAGACGCGCCTCATGAGTCGAGGGAGGATCGTGGTGTGGTGTGCTGAGGCAGTAATCAGTCCTTGAAGAGTACTGACAGCAGTGTTGCAAATTCATCAGAATCCTACTTAACGGGAGTTCCCCCTCAACTCAGATTGGCTAAGTGGCACCACTGCTGTGACCACTCCTTACAGCATGCTGCTCAGTATTATTACTGATTTACTACTACTAATAGACCTTGCCAAAATTTCTGTTATACTGGTGTAATCCTAAATAATTTCAGTAAATTTGCTCTATGCTCCTCATGAGAAATTCCCAGAATTACTCTATTATGCTAGTTGTGTAATTATGCCCCTTTCACTGCAAAAACTTAGCAAAGGCACATGTGAACGACCCAAACATGAAAGGATGTTGCTTTTATAGCTTACACTTTTTCTTCTTTTTTTCAGTGCAAAATGCATCCTCTTGTCAAAAAAAGATGTAAAAAAGTATTTCACATTAAAGATAGCACCATACGCTGGTTTCGCATTCTGCATAATAACACATAGGGGGTCATTCTGACCCTGGCGGTAAAAGGCAGTTACCGCTGGTCAGAAGACCGCCATAACAACGCCGCGGCCGCAGTAACCTGCCAGGGTCATTCTGACCCACAACTGCCAAACCGCCAAAAACCCGACCTCCACTGAAGGCCGCCACATCAGCGGTCAGCGATAAACTGGAGATGACCAAACCTCCACCGTCACGCCAACAGAAATACGCCCATGCCATTACGACCCACGAATCCACGCGGCGGTCTTTCAACCGCGGTATCCCATTGGCGGTACACACCGCCGCGGTCAAAATACACACACACATAGAAAACTCAGCCACATTGGACAATTACAAATACACACACCTGATACACATACAAACACCACTCCCACACAATCAATACGAAATAAAACACACACCCACATCACCCACAAACCCCCACAAATCGAAATTCAGAGACAAGGCGCAATACACAGAGAGAGAGCACAGGGAACGCAAACCACAACACACACAGGAACCCAACATCATCCCCCACACTACATCTACGCACAAAACACCACACACCACTACACTCATCACCACAAACACCACCCCACACCTCATCCACACCACCCCATGGCACCCCAAACAAACCCCAGGTTCTCGGACCAAGAACTCAGGGTCATGGTGGAGGAAATAATTAGGGTAGAGCCCCAGCTCTTCGGCACACAGGTGCAGCACACCACAATAGCCAGGAAAGCGGAGCTATGGCAAAGGATCGTCGACAGGGTCAACGCTGTGGGACAGCATCCCAGAAATCGGGAAGACATCCGAAAGCGCTGGAACGACCTACGGGGGAAGGTGCGGACGATGGTGTCAAGACACAACATCGCTGTGCAGAAGACTGGCGGCGGACCCCCACCCACTCCACCCGAATTCACAGCATGGGAGCAAGAGGTCTTGAACATCCTGCATCCTGAGGGCCTCGCTGGAGTAGGCGGAGGAATGGACTCTGGTAAGTCTAATCTCAACTACTTCACCCCCCCCAACCACCAGCATGCCAACCCACACCCCCACCCTCACCCCCAACCCCCAGCACATATCCTCCCTGCTAATGTCTCACCAGCACAACCCACCCAAACCAACACCAACCCCTGAATGCCAACACAAACCATGGACACCCATCACCTAAGCATGACCACTGCACATACCCATCCCCCCCCCAAACCACCCTCACAACTCCCCCCACAAGGGAATGCCAGCACTGGGGGACAAGGGCACCCACAAATCGCACGCCATGGCACACACAGAAGCAATAACCATACTCTTTTACCCCTGCAGGGCCCGAACGCCAACACACCGGCCCGGAGGGTCCAGAAATGTCCATCCCACCCCCAGAACAGGCCCCCAGTGATGACAGCAGCTCTGTTGACCTAGAATCTGATGACCAGCCCGGACCATCGGAGACCTCTAGACAGTCGGTTCCCCTCAGGCAGCCACAGGCCACAGCAGACCTACCCCCCTCTGGAAACCCCAGCACAGCACCCACCCAGCGGGCCCATGCCTCTGTCTCCAGGACAGGTCAAGCAGCAGTGTGTCTACCACTACAGGGCACCCAGGGCAACCCACCACCCCAACAACAACAGGGACCTGGGGGCAGTGGTAGTGGGCACACCGTCCAGGGGACAGAGGCCCAGGAACAAAGGGGAACTGGGAGGGCTGCTGTGCGACAGAGGGAGGACAGGCCTAGGGAACCCACTGTCCAAGAGGCCCTCACCACCATCATGGGAGCGTACCACCACTCCCAAGAGACGATGGCGACGGTCCTGGCCAGGTTCCAGGAGATCCAGGCCATGCAGGAGGGCCAGTACATGGGGTCCCGGGAAGAACTGCGCAGCATCAGTTCCGCAATGGGTACAATCGTGGTGGCACTCAACCAGATTGTCACCACATTGCGGGACCATGTGGCCCCCCAAAGGGCCCCTGCCACTAGCATGGAGGAAGAACAGCCCACCACCTCCGCCGGCGCTAGTGGTCAGGAGGCCCCGACACAACAGCAACGGGCCACCCGGACCCCACCCCCTGCAGAACATGAACCACCCCGCAAGAAAGGCCTGAGATCTAGGAAGAAGACAGAGTAGGATGTCAAGACCCCCGCCATGCACAGATCCCCCCGGATGTCATCCCACTGTCCCACTTGTTCACCATGTCCAACCTTGAACTGCCCCTGCTCCACCTTCCACAGGCATATGGACAATGCACCTGTGCGAACGAGAGTCTGGACTCTGCCATGGACATGCCTCCACCATCACCCATTACCCTTTTTGAACTATACACCAACTTTTGCACTTCAATAAACACAATTATTGCACAAAAACCATCTGGAGTCTGCTAATTTTTTTTTTTAACCAAATGTATTCGATATAACCAACCAAAAAAGTCCAATTACATTGTGATGACAACATACCAGTGTCACACAGCGGTAGTCCATGGGGAAATAAACCACAGGGCACTCCGTGGGGACCAGATCACTGAAATAGGAAGGCAAATTCACAACTAAGTTACCATACATTGGGGTGAAAGGTCAGACAGTAGAGAGCCAGTACTGTTACATATATAATAAAATGCAGGAGTAGATTCTTGCCTGTCTGTTACTGGAAATACTGCAGTATCACTCTGTCCCTGTTGTCTGTGTCGTCCTCTTCGTCTTCCTCCTCTTCACTCTCCGCAGGCTCCACAGCGGCCACAACACCACCATCTGGACCATCCTCCTGCAGGAAAGGCACCTGGCGTCGCAAAGCCAGGTTGTGAAGCATGCAGCAGGCCACGATGATATGACACACCTTCTTTGGTGAGTACATTAGGGATCCACCTGTCATATGCAGGCACCTAAACCTGGCCTTCAGGAGGCACCCTCCTAGTACGCCCATCGGCCTCATTGTACCGTTCCTCTGCCCTTGTCCTGGGATTCCTCACTGGGGTCAATAGCCAAGGCAGGTTGGGGTAACAAGAGTCACCAATTAGCCACACACGCTGTCTCTGTAGCTGTTCCACCACATAAGGGATGCTGCTATTTCGCATGACGTACGCGTCATGCACTGACCCTGGGAACTTGGCATTTAAATGGGAGATGTACTGGTCAGCCAAACAGACCACCTGGACATTCATCGAATGATAACTTTTTCGGTTCCTGTACACCTGTTCATTGTCTTTTGGGGGGACCAAAGCCACATGGGTACCATCAATGGCACCAATGATATTGGGAATGTGTCCAAGGGCATAGAAATCACCCTTCACTGTAGGCAAGTCACCCACCTCAGGGAAAATGATGAAGCTCTGCATGTATTTCATCAGGGCAGACAACACTCTGGACAATACCCTTGAAAACATAGGCTGAGACATCCCAGATGAAATGGCCACTGTAGTTTGAAATGATCCACTAGCCAAAAAATGGAGTACTGACAGCACCTGCACTAGAGGCGGAATCCCTGTGGGTTGGCGGATGGGTGACATCAGGTCTGGCTCCAGCTGGGTACACAGTTCCTGTATAGTGGCACTGTTGAGTCTGTAGGTGAGTATGACATGTCGTTCTTCCATTGTCGACAGGTCCACCAGCGGTCTGTACACGGGAACATTCCTCTGTCTCCTCGCAAGTCCCAGCGGACGGTGCCTAGGAAGGACAACATGGAGCACAGAGTCAATCAACCCACAGGTAAGTTCCCACAGCCTGCACAGTACACGAATCTCTCTGGATTGAATGGCTTGTATGAGTGTCGATGCAAGGCCTAGCCATGTGTGACGCAGTAGGAATTAAGCCATGTGGGCCCTTGAAATGGCGGCTGCCTGACCTGTGAAGTGTGACAATGTGAAGTGAGGTCATTGCGCTGGCGTGGCACGCCGTGGCGGTAGGCGGTCGAAGACCGCGTCGCAAAGCAGCATTGGTTAACATTGAACCCTATGGGTTTCAGGAGCCAATGACGATGTGCGCCGGCGGTCGCGGTACGCACCGCCGCAGTACGCACCGCCGCGGGCGTGACCGCCATTTTCTCTCTCCTTAATCAAACGAGACCTGAGCATCCACAGGAGAGGACCTATACTGCAAGTGCTGCTGTGACCTCGGTCTGGAAGTGACAATGGCTGCTGTGACTGGGGAAAGGGCCCCCGCCTTCAGTTCCGAAGAGTTGGAGAAGCTCGTGGATGGGGTCTTCCCCCAGTATGCGCTACTCTACGGTCCTCCAGACCAACATGTGAGTACACGGGGGCCAATGCATAGTGGGCAATGCCTGTGATGAGTGGGGTGGATGTACGATGGAGGGGAGGGGAGCGAATTCTGAATGCATGGCACGACAGATGAGAGCATGTGCCACATGGCAAGTTTGGGGAGGGGGGCCACTCACATCGAGCATGCAGAAAAGTGATGATGTTTCTTTTCCCCCCCTGTACATGTCACATAGGTCAGCGCCCATCAGAAGATCGATATTTGGCGTGCCATCTCCAAGGACGTCCAGGCCCTGGGGGTCCACAACAGACGGGGCACCCACTGCCGCAAGAGGTGGGAGGACATCCGCCGCAGGAGCAGGAAGACCGCCGAGGCTCTGCTGGGGATGGCCTCCCAACCTAGGAGGGGTGCCAGTCGTACCTTGACCCCCCTGATGTCCCGGATCCTGGCGGTGGCCTACCCCGAATTAGATGGGCGCCTGAGGACTTCACAGCAGACACAAGGGGGTGAGTACCAGCACATTCAGCTATATTTGCGCGCAGTGGAGGTGCCTGGGTGGGGGAGGAGGGCTGTGGGTATCCCTAGGCCAGGGCGATTTCTGTAGGCTAGGCCCCTCCGTGAGGTATGGTCCTGTGTCCCCGCCCCCCACCTCTGTAGGGTGCCTAGTAACGCTATTCATGGACCTGTATATTCTGTGTGGGCAGTTGTCGCCCATAGGCTTGTAGGGCATGTCCCAGTGAATGAGTAGTGTACCCCAAGTGCGCAGCGTAGTGCAGGGGGCTTCTGTGTCTGTCCTCTCCGCCAACGGTGTCCCCAATGCATGTACTCAACTTGTCTTTATTTCTCCACCCCCCCCATTTTCTTTGTTTTTCTGTGAATGTGTGCATTAGCATCATCAGGCGGAGGAGAAGTGGCATCGGCGCAAGAGGGAGCTGCATCTCACATGGCCCCGGAGGGCCATGCAACGGACTCCGACATGACCAGTGAGACGGAGGGCGAGGGGGGCTCCACCACCGGGACCTGTGCAGACGTCAGTGACACCGACACGTCCTTGGATGGGAGCTCCCTTGCGGTGGCGGCAACATCCGTGCCCACCGATACTACAGGTACAGCCGCCACCCAGCGCACCAGCTCTGCCCTCCCAGCAGCCCCTCGGCCTTCGGCCCGTGCCCGAACGGCCAGGAAGGCGGCCCTCTCCTTCGCCCCAGGCACCTCAGGCCCTGCCCCAGTCACCCCTGCTGCCCTCAGTGAGGAGGTCATTGAACTCCTGAGGACCATCATTGTTGGGCAGTCTACCCTTTTGAATGCCATCCAGGGTGTGGAGAGGGAGGTGCATACCTGGAGGGCCTTCATTGGGGTCAGGCTGCCCAGCAGCGATCGTTCAACGCTCTGGCCTCAGCACTGACGGCAGCGATTGTCCCTGTCTCCAGCCTCCCTCTTCTAACTCCCTCCACCCAGTCCCACTCCCCGTTCCTCTGCCTATCCCATCCACACCTACAGACCAGCCTGCACACACCTCAACACCCAAGGGAAGCTCATCCAGACATAAGCACCACAGAACACACAAGCATTCACACAAGCAACATACAGATGCAGACATGCCAACAGCCACTACCTCCTCTGTGTCCCCCACCTCCTCGTCTCCCTCCTCCCTCCCTGTGACGTCTACACTCACACCTGCATGCACACCACCATCAGCCAGTACACCCATCACCAGCACACCCTCCAGACAAGTCCGCACACGTGCAGTCACCACCCCCACTGCCATGTACACGTCCCCTGTGTCCTCTCCCAGTGTGTCTGTCACCCCCGCTTCCAAACCACACAAACGCAGGCAGGCACCCAACCAACAGCCATCCACCTCACATCAGCCTCCAGCCCAAGCACCTGCACCCAAAGACACCAGACTTGACTCTCCTACAACCACATCCTCTTCCTCCACTCCCATACCCACTCCAGCTACCCTTCCCATTGCTCCTAAAAAACTATTCCTCTCTAAACTGGACCTCTTTTCCTCACCTGACCCACCCCCTCCATCTCGTAAGAGTTCCAAAAACACCTCAGCCACCACCAGCCCAGCAACTCCCAAGAACGTCGTGCCTGGTTTTTGGAGTCTGCCCTTTTCTTGGGCAGGGACATCGGCCAGCAGCAAAGGCACAGCCAGCCCCCCCCCCCCTGGGAAGAGGAGCAAAAAAACTGAAGGGCAGGCGCGACAGGCCTGATACGCCTGCCCCCAAGGAGGGTAGCCTTGCACCGTCACCTGCCACATCGGGTAAGGGAGCCAAGGGCCACGGAGAGTCTGCCAAGGAGGGCAAGGGCAGCAAAGCGCAAAAGGCAGGGAGCAGCCGACCTGGCCATGAGGGCCCCACCAGCCCCACTCCGGGGGTATCGGAGGAGACCCAGGGCCCCAGGACTCCATCACAGGAGGGCCCCGCAACGGAAAGGTCCGATGCTGACTGAGCGGGAAGTATTGGCCAGGTGTGGTTCACTCGAAACACAAGACAGGCACCGCTGAACAGGGCCCCGCCATGAGAAGCACCGCTGAACAGGGCCCCGCCAAGACAGGCACCGCTGAACAGGGCCCCGCCGTGAGGAGCACCGCTGAACAGGGCCCCGCCGTGAGAAGCACCGCTGAACAGGGCCCCGCCAAGACAGGCACCGCTGAACAGGGCCCCGCCGTGAGGAGCACCGCTGAACAGGGCCCCGCCGTGAGAAGCACCGCTGAACAGGGCCCCACCAAGACAGGCACCACTGAATAGGGCCCGCCGTGAGAAGCACCGCTGAACAGGGCCCCGCCAAGACAGGCACCGCTGAACAGGGCCCTCCTGTCAAGCACCGCTCCGCTGGGCCCTCATCTCAAGCACCGCTCCGCTGGGCCCTCATCTCAAGCACCGCTCTGCTGGGCCCTCCTGTCAAGCACCGCTGGCCCATTGGCAGGCCCGGTTCTGTGTCGGGCAGGGCTTCACGAGGCACTCTGCCCACCATGCCTCCTCCATGACCAGTGGACTCTGTAATCCACCTGATGGACTGTGGCTTTGCACCCCCCAGGATGGAACAGTGGGCAATCCACCCACTGTAGAGACTTGAGAGACTGTGGCTTTGCACTCCCCAGGATGGCACAGTGGGCAATCCACCCACTGTAGAGACTTGAGAGACTGTGGCTTTGCACTCCCCAGGATGGCACAGTGGGCAATCCACCCACTGTAGAGACTTGAGAGACTGTGGCTTTGCACTCCCCAGGATGGCACAGTGGGCAATCCACCCACTGTAGAGACTTGAGAGACTGTGGCTTTGCACTTCCCAGGATGGCACAGTGGGCATGGAAGCCCTTCGTGGATCTGGTGTCGTGGACTCATGTGGCTGAGGTGCCCCCCCTTCCCTTCCCCCTGAGGTGCCAGTATTTTATTTTTGTGATGCCTCAGCAGTGTTCTCTCCAATGGACTCAATCTTGTGTGTGGGCTTTGCCCATGTGTTGCTGCACATTGGCCCACGGACATTTGAACTTTGCAAAACTGTGCCGGACTTTTGCTACTTGTATATATATAGTTCTAGATGTGTAATAATTCTTTATATATTGCTAAGTTCGCTATACTTAATTATTGCTATAATATAGTTCTATTTTTACAATCATTGCCTTTTGTCTTTGCATTTTGTTTTGGGGGTTTGAGGGTGTCACTCTGACTTTTTAATCTGCATTGGTGTGTAGGTATTTCGGTGGGGGTGAGGGTGGGGGTGGGTGTGTGGTGTATGTGTGTGCCCGTAACCTTTCCTCCTCCCCCCTCCCCTGTGTCGTAGGTGCAGTACTCACCGTTGTCGTCTGCGGCGACGTTCGTGATCCTGGAAGAAGAGCAGGAAGGCAATGGCTGGGAGGATGTGGAGTTCCGGTTCCATGCTGTCCCGATTCCGCGTGGAGTGTGTCGAGGTGAGCGTTTTCCATTGGAAATGTCTGTTTCCGCCGTGTTTTTATCGGCGGGGCTCCCGCCCCGGAAAAGGTGGCGGATTGGTGAGTCGTGATAGGGTGGGCGGTACATTGTCTGCCGCCTGGCTGTTGGCGGTTCCCGCCAGGGTCAGAATTCCATTTTTTGGACTGCCAGCCTGTTGGCGGGTTGGCCGCCGCTTTAACACTGACCGCCAGGGTCAGAATGACCCCCATAGTTTTTTTCTGAAATTTTACATAATTACAAAAAGGCAATTTATGCTCACCCCTATTTACTTTATTACATAAGGTGCATTTGTAAAATGCATGTTCATCCAACTTTTGGGTTTCTTGGAGCTGTAATAACAGATGTTTATTGATACCTAACTCAATGGTTCTCATTTTATTGCCCTCGGGAGGATGACAGGCTGAGTGGACCATTCCACGTTTAAACTTACGACCATGAGGACAAATATGCCTCCATATATAAACGTACGCGCAGGGACACAGTTTACAGATATCGGCATATTCCCGTCTCCCCACTCATGTCTCACTGTTGAAATGTAGGGGTCTTTCAGTGTGTTTAAATGTCAGTGCATTGAACTGCAGTTCTGCCCTCAACTATGGGATAGAAATATATCTATTGACACCGCGGTACATTGTTTTCCGTCTACAGTAGCTCACTTGTTATAGATAAGCAAATCGTCGTACTCGATGCAGTGTTCCCGGCTGTGGTAATAACAAATGGTTATACTATAGCCGGTAACACTTGTTACAGATTGGTATTATTAGTACAAGCCATACAGAGATTTCCCTCCGCGATAATTTTAATAAGTGCTTGTTTGTCTGAGGGAAACGGTGCCCAAGTGCTACCGTTCACAAATATGATGTCATGGTTTTGCTGTTTTGCATACCAAATGTTGGCGTAATCGGTTTTAACACGTCTAGTTCGATATGCTAACAAGGATGTCCCGAAGGAAAATTAGTTGTGAGCTAGAATTAAAGATAACTTTGCTTATCCCTTTTTAGTGACATTAAGAAAAAAGCAAACCTCCTTTCCTGCAAACAATTTTGATGCAGATTGTAAATCTTGATAATCCGCTTCGATGACTTCAAAAACAGTTTTTGTGCGAGCTAGCTACTCTTTTCTCGCAGTTTTCAGAGACTGAAGAACAGCAGAGGAAGCCTATTTTTAAATCTCATGCAGAAAATTTAAATAAAAGATATGACTTTCAAGAAAAGGGAAGCAGAAAATGTCAGTGAATTGAATTAATTGCCGGTTTGTCCTTGTTTTCACATATTTGTATTGCCTTTGTAATTTATTCTACAGCGCGTTCTTCATTACATTTATTGATTGAAGGAAATATGCAGTCAGATGGTGGTTTGAGCTATTTTTGAATAAATAAAGCATAATTTAAGAATGTTTACGCATTGTGAAAGGAAATGCTGTCAAACATTATGTTTGCATTAAGAACTACCCCAATTGACAGTTGAAACAATGCCGAAAATATGTATATTACATAGAACAAAATGTATTTTTTCATTACTGACTACAAACCCCTTTTCATATATGCAATATGCACCCTGAATCAGTAAGGATAACTCATTAAAATACTGTGCATTTTTAACCCAATTTGCATTGCTTTTCATGGCCTTGTAAATATGAAGTGAGACAACACAGAGCAATGACTTTGCCAATAGCAAAGAGTAAGAGCTTAAACAGACCATTTCCAAAAAAAATCCCTTTAATGCTATGATTATTCCAGATCTCAATCACCAAAGGGTTAAACTCTAAATCAAAAGAAGTGGATTCTCACCAAATATCAATTGGGTCAGATAACATTCCATTAGTACATGTAACCAATGCCAGACCCGTGTGTGGACAACCTAATGCTGTGCAAAACCCATCCCCAAAGTTCAACTGTTTGAGGTTACAAAAAAGATCATCTGCATGCACACATAATTTTTTGGGATTCAAAATGTATTATTACTTCATTGTGTCTTAAGGTATGAATCAGGATAATGTTAGTTCTCTAGCAGATATAGTTAATTCATTGAAAGATATTGTTTATCTAGGTAAACTGTGATGAAACTAAATTTTAGTTATGTGCAGCAGCTTGACAAAAATGTTCTTGCAGTCTTTCTACTCATACTTTGGTCAATATATTGTAGTCACAACGCAGTTCAACAAAGTGATCAGCCTATAGTTCACAAAACATCAGCAATTTATTTCCTCGTTTGGCATTAGAATTATATATTGTGTCATGGCTGAAAGAAACACTTTATTGCAAACTATACATAACATGTGAAATAGAAAGTTCACTGAAGTAGCTCGGCGTTCAACATGGCACATGGATAAGATTACTGAAGGAGTTCCATATAAAAAAACACTGCCTGCTGCCTAGGTACCACTAATCCCCTTGCTGACCACTTACATCACACCATAGCCACCCTGATTAGTCTTCTCAGGCTGGCTGACCAAACTAGAGTCACTTCCTTTGAACAATTTAAAATGGCTGATGCCACTGCAGAATTTCGCCCTCTTAATGTTGCCAACAGCGATGGTGCCACTGCACACAGATACACCTGAGATTAAAACCATTAAAAAGTCACCAGAGTCTGTGAAATAAGTTTCAGTTAACAAATTGATGTGCATGGGAATTGGTTTCTTGTATGCTCACCTACTCGTTATTTCCCCCTGGAATGTCTGATGAAATAGTCCGTAAGTGGGCCAAAGAGATCAAAATAGTAACAGCAGCGAATACATTTGGACATATCCAAGTGTTTTAAATTTCCCAATCATCAGAGCAGCTAATGTATGCTGTGCTAAGTGGATGCTATGTTTTAGTGGGCCTTTACATAGAAGGAGTACTGATAACGCACCAAGGTCTGCAGGTTCTTAAACATTAGCCTTGGTGATTGACTGCTTATGACCTGGGCATGTCCAAAGTGGAGTCATTTTTAGTGTGAACTCTTTCATTTTTTTAAGGCAATGGTTAGAGGTGGCAGTTCCTCCTGACCCCATAGTGTCTCCTCATAGCTCTAGATGTATAACGCATTTTTTTAAGTGGTAATTCCACATTTAACTTTATATTGATGTCAGTTATTGTATCAATTATCATCTATCATTGCATCCTCACCAGCATTTGATGAATGGCATAAGTAAACATATTTAAATTAATTGCAAACAGGCTCTTTACACAGAACACATTGGTGCAGATAATGTGAAATTAAGAAAAAGATTTGAGGACCTTTAGTAGCCTTGAACAGGAGGGAGGGTTGAAGATAAAACACAAAAAGCATGGGTAGCCTACATAACACATGCATATGGATGAAAAATCTCATGTTCCACAGAATGCCAATAAAGTATGTTTATTCCCAATAGTTGTGCTGTTACTTTGAAATGAATTACCATTGGCTAGGTAAATATGTCATCAATTAACTGTATTCTCTGAATCAATTAATAAAACTAAAATAAAAAACCGGCAACATTTGTACCCCTCATTGTAGTGGCATTAGATCCTTGTTTCAACATGCAGGCCTAAAGTGTATCTCCATTTCCTATCCAACATTAGCAACAAAGAAAGAAATATATTGCTAAAAATACTACTGTATAAGTAGATTCAGAAACCTTTGCCTTCCAAAGGTTTACATTTGCACAAAGACTAAGGCTATTCAGACAGATTTCCCTTTCTTCACACATTAATGGGAAGCTAGGTGGGCCCTATTTATCTTAATTGTCTTTATAAACATGGGTCCATGTGTATGAACACATTTTGCATTTCTTAACGGTGCAAATTGCTATTTTGGGCTGTTGGGAAATGCAAAATGCCTTTTCGGTATGTATGAAAGGCATATGCGGCATCACAAAATGCGATATCTGCCCAGTAGAAATTGCATTTTGGAACTCTTAAAATAGGAAATCCCAAATAGGGATTTCCTAATTGCGAATCACTAACCGCATGTACAAAGCATTTCCTATTTGTGACTAGTTGCAAAATGGCCATTTAGGAAATGCAATTACCATTGATTCAGATCTGATGGTAACCAGGTGCAAACTATAAAAAGGCACCCAAAATGCACCAGGCTCTTTCACAATGGCAGCATTACACATTCTGGCAAGCAGGATGTGTATTTTGGCAGTGAAGCAGCAAAGAAGGAGAAGACAGGAGAGGATATTTAGGGTGAGGGACACTCTGTTTGGACTGTCAGAGGATGAGATTCATGAGAGGTAATGCCTCAGTAGTCAGGTGATATTTGATTTAATCGATGAGCTACAACCTCAGCTACAGGCCCCAATACTCAAAAGCAACGCAATTCCGCCACATGTGCACGTATTGCGTTGCCAACTCCTGTTAGCCTCTGGCAGTTACCATGGAGTCATAGCAGTGGCAGGGGGAGTGTCACAAAGTGCCCTGTCCAGGTTACTTCCCAGGTTCCTGGACATTATGATGAGCAAAATCAACAATTACATATCATTTCTCAATACCTCCAATAATTGCAACAAACAAAACTGAAGTTCTACAGAGTAAAGCGGTTCCCCAATGTTATAGGTGTTTTGATGGCACACATATTGCCAAATGTCCCCCCCCCTCAGCTAATGAATTCATTTACAGGAACAGGAAAACCTCAGACTCAATCAATTGTAGGTAGTGGGTGATGCCTCCTTTATCGCAACAGACCTTGTGGTCAGATTCCCGGGCAGCACTCATGACTCATTCAGCCACAGTGGAATACATGCCACAGTGGAATACATACCACAGTGGAATACATACCCGACTGGCACATAGTGAATTTGGTGATGGCTTCCTACTAGGTAAGAGAATGGCAGACACTATGCATAAAGTGGCCTGGACAGAGACTTAATGGTGTACCTTCTTGTGCCCATAAGGTGACAGGGAACTTGTCTTATGTCCCGGAATCTCACACCTTACTTGACTCCACACACAAGAAGTGAAAGACACTACAACAGGGTATGTAGGCCAACATGCTCCATTTGAAATCCTGAAGTCCCACTTCTGCACCTACACAAGACCAGTGGGGTACTACAGTACAGACCGGATACATGTGCAAGATCATCCCCACATGTGCCATACTGCACAGTATAGCAACGAGGAAGCGTCTGGACAACATCCCTATAAAGCCTGAGTCCGACTCTGATGACGAGTTACCACTACAACAAATGCAGCACAAAGGTACACGTGCAGCAAAGGGACATGCACTCTATTTCTGAGGTAAGAGATTGAAAACCTCCTAAAAATGAGACATCACAAATGATGGTAGTGCTTGGTGCCCAACTGAGTGACCACCTTTTGTTCAAGTGGCTACAACATTGTCGCAAGCAAGAATTAACTGCATTCTTTTGGGTGATACATTGTTAACATAAGAACAACAAAATAAATAAGGTGAAAGAAAGGCAAATCACTCCACTGTCTAGAGAGTCATTTCTTACGGCTATGTAGGTTGGGTGCTTTGTCATCAACACTGGGTTGTGGAACTGACGACAAGTCATTGCTAGATGTGTGGTGGCGTGAGTGGCTGGTACTGCATGGCTGGGAAAAGATATACCTGAAGGTGGCACGCCTACTGCACTAGGTAATTTTCCCACCTTTCCAGGTGCCAAGTGGGCTCTGGATGGGCTGGGGTCTTTCTCTCCTGAGAGGGGAGCCAAATTTGCATTTCAAAGGTGGTAGCCCATTGAGACTTGCCATCTTAGGAAGGCTAATCAGCAGGTCATCCTGGGAGTCTAGAGCGCTCCCCGATCTCAGGTGGGGCTCAGATGTTGAGGATTCAGAGATTGTGGGTCTCGATGTTCTCCAGTGTGGTGGTAACTTGCACAAGGTCAATTGTGATGTCCTGGCCACAGTGCACCATGTCCATCTGAATATTGACAGTCCATCCTGCCAGAGTTGATGTTGCGGATGCTAACCGGTTGGTAGAGCGGGTAACTGTGTCCATACATGCCGAGTACTGCCAGTGCCTCTGACACTGCACACGGTGTTCCCTCTCCATTGTTGCTAGCCAGTGTTCCTGTCCTTTCTCTATGTTGTGCAGAGGCTTTGACATGTATGTACTGCGTATTTACTTTCTCTGCTGGCACTATTGATATCTCACCATACACAGGATGTGCATCCAACATGTTGTCTAACAGTCTCTGGACAGCCTCCTGAGGTTTGGCCTCTGTCCCTTCACTGTCTCCCGGTCTTGGATGCTCTGGGTTCCCTGCTTTACAACTGTCTCTCTTCGTTGTCCTGAAACTCTGGCAGTGGTGAGATGGTGGCTCTCCTTACAGTTGGAGTTGGGGTGATGGGCTGCAGGGATGGAGGTGTTGTGACCTCATGGACCACCTCACTGTCAGTAGCCCCTTCAGTTGCCATGGGTCCTGACACCTCCGGAATGTGATCTGTGGAAATCCTGTATATTGTTTGTGTAAATAATTGTGTATATATTTGGCACAATATTGTGACTCTGCTGCATGTGTTTGTGACATGTTTGTGTTGTGTTGTACAGATATGCAGTGTGGTTATCAGCACTCAGTACAGCATGGTAGTGATGTGTACTACAACTCCTATGATAATTGCCTGGACTGGGCAAGCACCTCAGTTGAGTAATGTTTGCTGTGTCATTTGATATGTGGATTTGATAACATTATGTATGGTACATAAAGGGAGGGTGACTTACCATGGCTAATGCCTGCTGAATTGGCGGTGTCAATGTCTTCTACTCCAGCCACATTCTTGGGTTCCAGGGTCCCATCTATGAGGCTTTCCATGTGAGTTAGAGGGGATGTTGTGAGAATCCTCCACCAATACCATGTCCCTCTGCCATCCTGCTGCCCAGCTTGTCCTTTGTACGGGACCTCAGGTCATTCCACCTCTTGTGGATCTCTGGGATGGTCCTCTGTGTGACTCCTAGGCAGTTGACCTTCTCCAGGATGGTGTTCCAGATCAGCATTGTTTGTGCCTCAGGTACTATGAAGGAGGCCTTCCAGAAGTGCTGGTCCATGTAGGAGACTCACTCCTCAGTCAGGACCTCAAGCCTCCCTCTCAGGGAACTTGACCTTTCTCTTTCTGCTCCCCAAGTTCTTCCCCCATCTTCTTTTAACATGGTGATGTCCAGGGATTGCAAAACACACTGCAAGCAGTAATGTAGGGGCACTCCTCACCTCTAGCAACTTCTTTGTCTTCAGGGTACTGTCCACACCCTATATTTGTAAAAGTCCTGCTCAGACATCATCATTCTGCGTCAACAATGTGACATTTCCTATTTTGCGATTTGCCAATTTGCAATTTCCAAATAGTGAATGTAAATCTGTAGGAATTGGTATTAGGAAATTGTAGTTTCCATACATCCTATTTTGCGATTTCCAAATAGAGGTTTCTACAGATTCGCTATTTGGAAATCCCAACTTTGGAATTTCGTAGATATGGGCCATGGTCTCTGAAATCCAAGTAAGTATCCACCTGAATATAACCATGCTTGTAGTAAGTTCACCATTAACATAAAACAATGGAGGATTCATAATCCAAGATAACAACAGGAACCTAATAGCATTTCAGATACTGTTGCCGGATCTCAAAATGGTCAAACAAAAGACTACAAAAAAACAAACATATGTTCTCTCACAGCAACAGGTAAGCACTACTTCCCCAAAATGTGAATACCCATTCTCCTCTCTAATAGGCAATATACTTGGAAAACCCTGTTCCAACACTTCTTCTTCTTATCTGACATAACACCCATCTTGCTACCCTTCTCAACAACTATATAGCACAGAGCTGTCCGATGTATTAAACTAAGGTATAACACAATTCCATCTTCCCTGACTATGAGAGGTCATTCATAAATCTAGCATCATGAACACCTGCTGAGTCATGAAGCACTTGCAGACTCCTATGTTCTCATCCATGATTCCAACAGTCACAGTTGTCCGCACCAAAACATGGGAGGGAGACATCTGCTTTTCTACAATTGTCTCTCTTCATTCCAAAGTTACAAACAAACCCTGAAATGAAGAGAGAGCTAGATAGGTGATGAGGTAGCACTAACATGCAAACCTGCACCAACATCCTAAGACATACTGCGCACATCATTCAGGTGTATAGATGTCCTATGCTATGTTAGAGTTCTTTCATCATAGCAGTGCTCTACCCCCATCCTGGACAGTAAATTAATTGAAGAGTTTGTTAAAATCAGGCTCTATTTACAGCCTAAATCCCACAAAATCCTGACCCTGTGTGATTTAAACCAGAGGGTTTACAGCTCCAAACCTGCTAAAGACCTTACCTAGAATCTATTGGCTTCAGGCTTCTCATTGAAGGGGACTGATCATATACACACTACTGGACACATAATACACTTCTTTCATGGTTACCTACAATCACAAAGTGTCAAATATAGAGGCACAAATTCAGATTTGGTTGCATCACTCCATCCTCTATATCATTATAATCAGCCAGCTGTATAAGCCAACCACCCACAAGAGCAACCATCCCTCTAAAATGTTCCAAAATGCCTCAGGAACATCACAATTGGAAACTTTTAATTGAGAAGCTTTTCTGAGAAGGGCAAGCATTCAAAGTGACCTAATTCTACTGACACTATGCTAGACCACACATACATTAAAATGACTTAGCAGAACTCCAATAACTCTATTAACACATCCAATAAGTGGTTTAATAGAAAATAAGAAACTGAAACCTGAACCATTAAGGGCACAAGTCAATATCTGAAGGATTGAGTTACATTTCAGGGACCCCTATAGAGCAATCATGAGAGCCAAAAAGGATTTTTGCATTAGTTAAATGTAGGGAAGTCCCTTTCTTTGACAGTTACCCCCCACTTTTTGCCTTGTCTATATTGTGATTTCGATTGAAAGTGCACTGAGTACCTGTTAACCAGGTCCCCAGTGTCAGAGCACTTTCCCAAAACTGTACAGTTATTTCCCCAATTGGCAAATCCTTTAGCACCCTCTGTAAGTCCCACATAAATGGTACCCCTGGTACCTATGGCCTGGGGAACAAAAGAGGGTCCCTAAGGGATGCAGCACGAATTGTACCATCCTAGGTGACCCCTCACATGACAGGCTGCCATTGCAGCCTGCGTGTCTTTTTGCAGACAAAAGTTAAAACATGGCATGGCGCACAGCCTGCTTGCCATGTCCCCTTACACTGTATGCAATATATGTAAGTCATCCCTTTAGCAGGCCTTACAGCCCTAAGGCAGGGTGTATTATGTTACATGTGAGGGCATATCTGTACGAGTAGATATGCCCCTGCTATGTCTTTGTCAATTCTCAGACATAGTAAGTGACCAGGAAGGCCATTTTAAATGCATGTGCTGGACAATGGTCAATTCAAACTCCCAGCTACATGATGGCTTCACTGAAAGTAGGGATGTTTGGTATTGAACATTTTGTATTGGTGAACCCACACCAATGCCAGTGTTGGATTTACCAAATACATGGACCCCACTGAGAGGACACCTTTGAGGTGCCCCTTGAAACCCTACTAGTCTCTGGTGTGTTCACAGACTGGTTTCTGCTAATCTCCCACCGAGACAACTTTCTGGCCCCCTAGGGTGAGAGCGTTTGCTCTAAGTAGGCCCAGAACAAAAGTCTATCAGAGAAGAGGGTGTAACACTCCCTCCCACAGGATGATCTGCTGATTAGCCTTCCTAAAACAGCAAATCTCAATGGGCTACCACCTTTGAAATGCAAATTTGGCTCCCCTCTCAGGAGAGAAAGACCCCCGCCCATCCAGAGCCCACTTGGCACCTGGAAAGGTGGGAAAATTACCTAGTGCAGTAGGCATGCCACCTTCAGGCTAATACTATCCCTAAGGTGGGCCAAGCCGAGATGAACAGGATTTTTCAGAGGTAGCCATCTTTGAGAAGGAAGGCTTAGGAATTCTGGGACAGGGTGATGCCCACTTCCCATAGTAAGTGGTTATATAGGGGACATAGTGACCCCAAGGGTCAGCAGACCATTGACTACAACCCTACACACCCCTAACACTCCTAAATTCAGTATTTAGGGTAGCATAGCCCCTGGACCAGAGAAGCAGACCCTGACAGCCTAAGAAGACCAGCCACACCAAAGAGCCACAACAGCAGAAGAAAAAAACTAAAGCAGCTGACCTGATACCAACCCCGCCGGCCTGTCTGCATCCCTTGTTGAAATCTGCACCAAATACAACTCATTCTGCAGCTGTGACTCCAGAAACCCGGGAGGACTGCCTGCCTTTCAAAAAGACTCAAGACCTCCCATGAACAGCAGACCTGTTCTCCAACAAACTCAAAAAGAAGGGACTCTGAAGCATCTGGAACCACTAAAACCTGACACTTGAAGTCACCACTGCATCAGCCATCTCCGACCCAAGTTGAAGTAGACCACCAGTGCCAACAAGGTTATCCAGCCCTCCAGAGTCTGAATCCATTGTGGTTTTACTCCTCCTGGACTCTCCGATGACGCCTGCAGCCTCTGTACACTGATCCACTCTACCACGATGCTCTGGTCAGAAAAACCTGACACCTAAGGACATCTCTGCACCTATCACCCCTGAGCAGTGGAGAAGAGAATCAACAGTGCCTATCTGTGCTCGAGCATCGTGAGGCTTGAGCCCCACTGTTGGTTCAGCCCGACTGGCTTCCTGGCCAGAGCCTGCAGCCTCTTTTCACAGTGCCTGATCTCTATAGCAACGCAATGGACAACTGATGCTGTTTTGCACTGCACCTGGCCACCCCAGCGCCACTGAGGGTGCACTGTGGGTGCTACCTTGAACCTTGCCCACTACTCACCTTAACCCCAGGAGATTGGTTTTGTAAGTCACTGTATTCTACCTGTTTGAAGAACTTGTTTTCCTCCCATAGGATAACATTGCAGAACTCACAAATTGTATTATCGCCACTTTTTAAAATGAAAATAACTCCTTTTTAAAAACCTACTTACCTGAACAATTTTTATCTGAAGTCTAAATTTAAATATATAGATACTTGCTATTTTTATAGATTGGTGTGGATCTCCTTCTAGAGTTGTGTTTCATTTACTGAATATTGGGCACATTTGCAGATATCTTGCACTCACTCCTCTGAGTCAAGCCTAAGGGTGCTCGACCACACTACCCCTAAATAGAGCCCTCTGGGATTGCATAACAAGCCCTGTCCACTCACTGGGGAACCCCTGACCCTTTACACGGTATTCACGTATCACATGAAGGGCCAGCTTCCTACATTCAATTAACGATTAACATTTATAAAGAACTTTCCAACCCAAGACCCTTAAAAGTATCCCATGTGCAGCAACACAACAATAAAAATATTTACTTGACAGTTCCCATGAAGGCACTGTGTTTTTGTTGTCCATTCACCATGTTCCATGCCACCATACAAACAAATTTGTGTGGGAGTTCATTTTTCAAGAAAAAACAAGCTTATGGCCCTGACACTCTAGGAGTTTTCTCCTAGGGTGTGGAGATCATTTTTGATTTTTTTTCTGTTAGGAACTGCCAGGTTTTTCCTGGTGGTCCCAAACAGGAAAAGAGGAATATTGGGATGTGTGGTCTAGATAGGGTGCATGGTTTGAGTAACTGAGAATGATATCTGATGTTCACGGGGCTCTCAGTCTACGATTTCTACTGGTAAAGCAAGCAGAGGCTCCACCGGTGGAAACATGACAGTGTGTCTGCCTCATAATAGAGTGGATGAACAAACAGTTTGATGGCCAGAATACTCCACAAATTTTCAGAGGAGTATCATGTCTGCTAAACTTTAAACTAGGTCTAGTTGCATTATGGTCTCTAAAGAATTATGTTCAAAGCTCTTCTTTGGACCCAATAATGTGGACAGGTACATAAAAAAGTGAAATGAATTCACCATAAATAGCACATAGTCTACAGATATGTTTCACGGAATACTAATTCCATGTGCAAAACAAACCCCTGTTTACATATTGTAATCTGAAGTGCAAATAGGTTTACCTCACTTTATGTTTCAAAATTTCCTTTTAATAAAACTATAAGTATAATGATGTGTTTGGAGGGCGCAAATATTGAGCCAGTTCAAGGAGTGTGGGCTTTTTGGTAATCAGCCTCAAAACTGAACAGTTTGTGAAAGTTTTTAACTGTACATTTGAAAACTTCAAAAGGCAAGAATCATCCACCGAAATGCTTCCCAGTTTACACTTTTATTAATAGATTATTTGAGAAGGATTGCATTTAAACCAAAAGGGTCAGATTTAATTCAATCTCATAAAAGAAAGCAAGGCAATATCAAACCATTTTAGAGCTTGGAATTTTGAAAAATGGTGATTCATTAGTTGCACTACTGATTAAGACTTTTCCTTTTCCAAGTGTATTTGTGCTTGGGGGTCCCAGATCTTACTGTAAAGATCTCGCTTAGTTCTGTTCTTTCAATTTGATTCAACAATGCATACAGTAACCACCATATCCAAGGGATCAGAATCACACAAGGGTCTCAGTCTTGCTATTAAATATCCTTAGGACACATGACATTTCCACACTCTTGTTGCAGCTCTCATACACTTCTTTCCTAAAGAAATAATTGTGAAGACCAAGATGGTAGCCTAAGCAGTCACGATATTTGGCATATTTGATCCACCGACAAAGCTGTCAGGTAGAATGTGACCACATTTGTTTTACCCAAGTTTATTTTCAAATAATTGCGGTCACTATATTCATGAAGAGAAGATGGAAGAGCTAAAGCCAAGGAGGGATTCCCCCAGCAGAAACTTGGTCGGCTGCATAGGAAAGTGCCAGCAATTGTACGGACTCCAATTTAATGGGGAAACAATGTGCTGTTTCCAAATGATCCAACAAGTCAGGGATGTAGAATTTAAAGTAGCATGGGATGCAAGACTGCACCCTACTTTAACTCTTTATAAGTTGTATATCCTATCGGGTTACTGGGAATCTGTTCCAGTTTGTAATTCAGCCCATACAGTGTAATTAAATTTTTTGCACGTTGCAGAGATGTTTGCCAAGTTGTAAAACATTAGTGTGGTGTTCTATGTATGTAATTGCTTCACTGAGGCGGAATGTTAGTAGGCCATCACTTGTAGAATGTAAATATGTAATAGAATGGTGGGGACTGAAGATCTGAGGGAGTGACTATTGGAGAACGAAGGGAAGCAATAGGAGAGATCTGTATTGGCCGCATCTTGACCTTATACTTAAATAAAGACAATTACATTACATCAAATCCGTGTGGAGTGGACTTAAAAATTAGGTGATCCCAGAATTCACCTCAATCTACTTCGCTGCTTGAGCTAACTGAGCAACAAAAGAGATTACCTGACTCCCACCTCACTACCTTGGAGAATATGGTTTTATAATGTCACTTGTTCCAAGACCCTCACTAAGTCTAAAGTGTTTACAACTTATAATATTCTTTCATCGAAGCAGTTTTATAACGTCTGTAACATATATATGTCAAAGACCATTCCTCGGACATTGGGAATGACTCCTAAGTAGTAGTTTTTACTTCTTGATCGGGGCTGTGTCTTCTTTGTAATTGGGAAAATTCACCTATCAGTCTAAAAATCAGGTAAGACCCCTTGTAATGAAGACATCAATGATTAATAAGGTGCTGTGTCCCAGATTCTAGGATTACTGTAGAAAATGCATTTGTAACCTGGTCACCCAACATTTTTTGCCTTTTTCTCCATTTTATTAACTGCTGATATTATGATGCTGTGCACTGTGGCATTGCTCTTCAGTGCAGCAGTGTGTGTGCTCTGCCTCTTAAATGATTCCGTAGAAATTGGTTTTGCGCAATTTACTTCTTTAACTTTCTTGTCCGACTGTTGTAGATGGTGCAGAAAATACACCAGTCACATTAAAGTTTAATGTCATTTGTGAACTGCAGTGTGTATTTAACCATCCACATATAGGACAAAAATACACGGCTGCCAGGAGCACATCAGTGCTCTGTCTGGCCTGCAGTTTAAAAGCACTGCAGAGATACATGGCAGAGGAAAATGTTGTTCTATAGGAAAACCAACTTTTCTATATTAAATACGTTACCCCTAAAGTGTACCTTGTTTACCCCCATTGATGTGTGCTTAAAATATAAGAATATGTTGCATACTTGCATAATTACTTTAATAGGTTTTATCCTAGATGGCATAGCGAGCTGAACATCCACTTACGACAGATGCTGGTGTGCATTAAGAGGCAAGTGAAAAGGATACAGGGATTAAAAGAAATGCTTGGAGTGCACAGACATCTTGTTACATGCTAACAAAATGTTTCTTTTCGAAGATCAATGAAACAAAGTTATGTCTAACAGGTGCCACAATTGGTTTGAACTTTGTCCCTTCCCCCCCCCCCCCGTTCTAGTTTTGTGCCCCTGGTCTCAAAGACTGTGAAGGTTTGCAACATTCTATGTAGGGCGGTGCTACCAAGACTAGATTTCCCTTGGCAAGGACTGCAAGGAAAGGTCCCACCCTGGGAGTTAGTAAATAAAGAAAGATTTTAGACTAGGAGAAACAAGCAATGCACCAGCCTCCCAAATTCAGGGCCTCATTTACAAGTTCCTTATGGCACTTCTGCATCATTTCTTTTTTACTTAGCAGCGATGCTAGTAGAGCTCCCCACTGCTCCATATTTACAAATGGATGGATTGGGCCCAAGGCGTCATTTGTTAAAGCCTGTGTCACATTATACCTGTCCCAGGTATAATGTATGCAGGGAGGGCGTTCCCATGGAAAAAGTCATGTAGAACTGACGCAGTGAAATTTACAACTTTTCACTGTGCCACTCTATGACTTCACTGCTTCAGAATTTTAGTGCTTGCTCAGACCAGGCATAAAATGGATGCAGGGCTTTTTCCAGTAGGCTCTCCTCGCATTGCTAGACTTGTGTCAGTTTAACGAGGAAACTTCAGCAATGAGTCACTCTATTGCCAACAGATGCATTAGAATTGCTGATGCTTCTGTGAAAACGTGTGCCCTGGAGCTCTGTATTGTAACTACAGCACATCCGTGGCATCATTAGGGATGGGCGGCAGGTGCAAGCAATCTGATGCATCGATGACGATGCGTCACCTTCTTGTAAATGAGGCCCTCAGTGTCTTAAGTGAAGCCACTACACTAGGCAGTAAATGGACAGAGGTCTCTGCCTGCCTAGCAAAAGAAAATCTACATTTTTCAGACAATTCTCTACCAGTAGAGTAAAGGCCATTTCCTCCACTGACCTGGAGGTGTGTCGGCCCTTCCACCAATATCTAAGGGTCTAATTGTTTTCATATATGTACCTTTGAATTATGACCTACTTAAAAAGGCACGACATTTTTTAATATGTCCTTTATTTTTTATTTTAGGGTAGGATAAATTGTGTGTCACATTATGAGCATAGAATGATTTCAACACTGCAGATGTGGCAGATGTATTAAACTGCTTTTTGATGAAAACACCCAGCTGCAGGTACAAGGATTTTCATGATGGTTTGGTGCTAATTTGTAGCGATCACAAGAAAGCAAAGGAAATAAAAACTTGGATTCAGAAACTAGCTGCAAATTGCTATTATCACCTTGAAAACATGACTGCTTCGCAGCAACTGTTATTTTGAGAGAAAGGTAACAGTTCCAAGGCGAACGTGTAGATGGGAGCAGTTAATGCAATACATCTTGTTCAACATAATGACAACTGTACTTTAAAGGGAAAATAGCAAATCTAATGGGTTGATGAGAAGAAAAGCCACATGCGAGCTTGATAAATATTCAAGGTCTGTTGGTAATGAGAAATGGAATCTGATGAATGGAATGTCATGGTAAAATCATTTTAATCAATAATAGGATGTGACATTATTCACACTGGTTGTATGTCTTTCTCATTTGTTACATGATCAACTCTTTTTCATTAACAATGGAGAAAATTGGCTTTGCAAACCATAGTTATATTTTTACGATGAATATGTCACTGTAGTTTATTTGAAATTTTTCATGAATTAGGGGAATAGGAAAAACACGGGTATTCATTTAGGTCTGTAAGAAACACAGCACGCTGATATTGTTCAAAATTGAGTTGGAAGACATTACTCTACACTTTAATTAAGAGTTTAAATATTTATATTTCCTAGGGGAGAAATTATCCTAGATTGTGACCCCCGGTGGCTACTGGGCAAGCTCTTGGCCCATTTTTGTGATGGGTTATAAAATACTACATTCAGGCTGTTAATATAATATTTAATCTACTACTTTGACCTACCACTGCACGATGCGTATGTAATTGTTCCAAACTTGACCGGGTTGATTCTGAAGGAGCTGCATCGATTGTTAAGCTGTGAGACAGGTGGTGTGTCAATTCTGCAGGTGTTGCATCAATTTTTCAGCTGTGAGAGAGGCGTTGCATCAATTTCTCCGGTGCGTTGGGGCTTGGATTATCTCTTTTAGGTGAATTCTTTGATGGCCCTGAGACTTCTTAATAGGAGGCAAGCTGACAAGCCCTTGGAGATTACTTGTGGTGGGAAGGCAAAGTCCTTCTAGTAGAGTCAGAGAGCAGCAGGGCAACAAGCATGGGAGAGCAGTCATTCCAAAAAAGCAGCCCAGGTCAGTCCTTTGTGGAGCACTGCAGTCCTTATGGCAGAGTCCAGTTGTAGGTCCAGATGTGTCTGATTTTTAGGAGGTCACAGAACCTGTATGTATCCAAATGTGCCTTTGAAGTGGAGAAACAGTGGTTTTGAAGTGAAGCTGTTCCCCTTTCAACCCAGCCCTGTCTGCCAGGAGATCTATGAGGGGTTATCAGTCCTTTGTGTGGGGTCAGGCCAATAGCCTTGGAAGTGTGATGGCCCCTCCACCCTTCCTGCCCAAAAAGACTCATCAGTGTGCAGATGAATGCAGAAGCAGCTGAGTATCCTGTGCTTATGGCTCTCTGGACGGAATGCACAAGGGGAGCTGTCAACCAACACAGACCAGACGTGTATTGAAGACCAACTGTAAGGCACAGAGAACGTTAAGTTCAGAGAAAAGCCTACTTTCTAAAAGTGCCATTTCTAAAATAGTAATGATAAATCCATCCTCACAAGTAAGCAGCATTTCTCACTACCATTCCATCCATACCTAACATGACAATTCCACTTATTTCTGATCAGAAATTACCAATTAAAAGTATATAAGGAAGTTTGCCATGCAGGCCTTTGAGAGGAGCAGGCTTCACAATAGTGAAAAATGACTTTGGGAGTTTTTCAATACCAGGACATGTAAAACCTACAAATATATGTCCTGCCTTTTACTTAGACAGCACCTTGGCCTATGGGCAACCTAGGCCCTACCATAAGGATGACCGATATGCAATAAGAGGAGTTTAAGGCTTGGAAATTAGTTCTAAATGCCAACTTGAAGTGGCAGTAAACTGCAGACAGTCCCTGCAATAGCTGGCCTGACACATGGTGAAGGGGCAACTTATCTGGTTGGCACAAATTACTGCTGCAGACCCACTAGTAACATTTAATTTATAGGCCCAGGGGATAAGTAGTGCACTTTACTAGAGACTTATAAGGAAATATGCCAGTTGGGTATGAGCCAAAGGCATAAAAAGTGGAGGAGGAAGGCAGAAAGTGTGGGTTGACCCTTAAGAGAGGGTTATTTTCCCACACAAATGATGGGTTTTTGGGTACTGAGGTGGTCAGTAACTGACTGAGGATTCCTGGTTTGATAATTATAGGACTAATGATTGCAGATGTTTAGAAGCATTCCCCTACAAAGCTTTGTCGACAGTGCACAGATTCACACACCTCTGCCTGCCTGCTTTTGTAGTCTTTGAAGCCTACCAATGAGTTTCTGTGAGATCACCTTATAGATGACATTTTAATTACATTACAATAGCCAAAGACTAACAAGACAAATGTGCTTGCAAGCTCATTACTAGCTCATTTACCAAGTGCAGTGAGAAGAATGATCTCAAGGTTCTTGGGGTTGTTCCCAGGTCAGAAGGACAAATAAAGGGCAAAGAGCCATGATGTCTTTTTGGCTCCATTCTTGCAGAGGAAAAAAGCAGGCTGACTGCAGAAAATGATATTCGTCTACTTGTTAGAGTTGTTTTTAAGTCAAATATGTACTTGGCCATCATCAATACACTTTTCACGAGAGTGGGCATCCTTTTGATGTCCTGCATGACACTGATTGTGTGGATGAATATCCTGAGCCATTCACATTTGGTTGAAAAGGAAGAACTTGATCCAAACGAAAACCTTGCGTGCCATCCCTTTGCAGGTTTCTTGTCTTTGCAGGAGAATTAAGTGTTCAACAGTGTTATAGACACCTGAGAAGTCAAAGAATATTCAGAAAGGTTTCCTCTTTTTTCCATGCAACAATTAAGGCATCTGTGGTGCTTGTCAAAGTTCCTTTGCAGCCCAGCCACTACTGGGTCTAAATACTATCTAAGTATGACAGAGTATATGTTTCTGTTTTCATTTTTTCTTGAGGTTGCCTTGTAAAGTGCCTTCCCCTTCCATGATTTTATGAGTTAGAAATAAGATGTGAGTTTGTCATGTTATTTGGATTTGCTGAGGATGTTTTCAAAAGCAGGGTAATGATGGAAGTTTTTAGGGAATCAGAAGCAACTTGCTTAGAGAGTGAGACATTAATTATAAGGGTGATTTCTCCAATAAATGTAGGAAAACACTGCTCATTTTTATGCATCTGCATGGTTCCATGCATAGGTTAGATACTTTTTTTGTATTCCAGTTTTAGAACTCTGAACCTTCTCATGACCACATACCTAGCTTACATAGTGATGCTGGCATTCCAACTCTCTTCAATAGTTTTCCCTGCTCCCTGTGATCAGGTGACAACACAGGCGCAAAGAGTCCAGGTTGGGATCTGATGTTTGCACTACTGTATTTTCTCCTGACACCCACACATCCCGTACACCTACTCCAAAGCAGAGCATATTCCAAGTTTAAGTATTCACCCTCATTAGAGCACCACTTGTGGTCTAAAGATGAAAGCTAGATACACACAAACATTAGTTTGACACAGGTTAGTACTAGACAGGCCTCCCTTGGCTTCACCAAGTTCAAGGTAATGAGACTGGTATGTGGCACAGGTGTAAGGGTGGGTGGCTAGTGAACTGCTTCAGATAATGTCCAAAATACTGTGACTATTAGTGAAAATATATAGCAGATAGTCACAATGTTGCAGTGTTCCACCTCAGGTTTACTTCAGGGAATCTTGGTTATAGACAACTTCGTACATCCTCTCACTTTGGCAAGCTGGGTTTTTCCCGGATACATATTGCAAGTTAGGCCTTTTGCCATAGTATGGGTTTATGGTAGTATTTCCTGTGTCACACGCAGAGGGCCATGTCTTCCACACAGGGGGTGTGCATCATTTGCATTCTAGCTTGTGGCTAGTTGGTTAATTTCAGCTCCAGAAGATCAGTGTTCAACCATTTGCCGGTGGATTGAGAGACTCATTTTGGTTTACTGTTGTTGGGTAGGGCCTTTATCAAGAGTGATAGATGTATTGGGGTAAATGTTGCCCAGCATGTTTTTCAGGGCATCATGGTTTAGGGGATTTGATATTTTCCCAATTTTACATAGAGGTGTTACGGTTATTAAATGTGAATCTCTCAGGAAAGATCCCAAGAGCTGGATTCCTCACTGAGTGTTTGATGCTTTTTTTGCTGAATCCATGTCAGTTTCTAGGTATTTTGCACTGAGAGGTTGGTTCATAACCTAATATCATCACTGTTTTCTATGTGTAAGCAATTTAGTTGAAACTTGAGAGGTTCATAGTGTAGCCATTTGTGTGACAGTTCCTGTCTATCTTTCCTCCAAAACCTTTTCCTATCTTTAATTGGTTTTGAATATCTTCACTTACGTTGTCTCCTGCCCATTTCTGCACTCATACATTGCCATATCCCTTCTTCATATAAATACCACAACCGTCTCTCTATTCATTTATCCTGCTTTTCACCCATCTGGAAGGGACTTTATCTGGGGCATCTCTAGGGCCATTTGTTATTGGGTGCCCAAAGACTGATTGCAGGTGCATAAGGGTGGTGAATGGTTCCAGAAGGGATGTAGACTGATAAGATTAGATTAGAATATTGGTGCTTTTATTAGCCATTCACACAGGAAAAGTAATATTTATATTAAAAACATAAAAAGATACAATTTAAGGTCATGTTCGAGTGCAGACACTGTGCAGCACTGGGTTAGACCATCAATATGAATGCCCACTGCTAAACCTCTGGTCAGTCTGAATCTATGAACTTCAGTGGATGTTCAGCATACTGCACAAGAATAGGCTGCCAATGACAGTGCCAACTAGATCACAGCCAGTCAGTGTAAGTCTTTCAGTTCCAGTTCAGTGTTGTGTGTAGATTTACATCAATGAGAGGTATTGTGGTCTGATGGAGTCATTGGATGTTCGGATCTTCCTTTAAGGCACATGGTGCTTTTTCTTGGGGTCCCAGTTTCTTACCAGGAATCTTCCTATTCATATAGTCACCTCCTAAAAGATGTTTTTCAGAGGGTGAAAACTACACATTCTTCATTGGAGGTCTAATGTTCTTTTTCCAAATTGGAATTGAGCTTCTGGGCATAATTGTCTGATGACAAGACTGTTCAAAGATGGGTTACTTGTTGTTCCAAGCCCATTGTGAATGGAGATTTCTTGTTAAACACAAAGGGGCTGATTCTAATTCTGGCGGGCGGCGGAGGCCGCCTGCCAGAATTCCGCCCCCATAATACCGCTCCGCGGTCAGAAGACCGCGGAGGGTATTATGAGTTTTTCCCTGGGCTGGCGGGCGGTCTCCAAAAGACCGCCCGCCAGCCCAGGGAAAAACTCCCTTCCCACGAGGATGCCGGCTCGTAATCGAGCCGGCGGAGTGGGAAGGTGCGACGGGTGCAGTAGCACCCGTCGCGTATTTCAGTGTCTGCAAGGCAGACACTGAAATACCTTGCGGGGCCCTCTTACGGGGGCCCCGCGACCCCCCCTACCGCCATCCTGTTCATGGCGGCTTTCCCGCCATGAACAGGATGGCGGTAGGGGGGGTCGGAATCCTCATGGCTGCGGAGCGCGCTCCGCAGCCATGGAGGATTCAAACGAGCAGCGGAAAGTCGGCGGGAGACCGCTGACTTTCCGCTTCTGACCGCGGCTGTACCGCCGCGGTCAGAATGCTCGTGGGAGCACCGCCAGCCTGTTGGCGGTGCTCCCGTGGTCGGTGGCCCTGGCGGCCACCGGCCGCCAGGGTCAGAATGACCCCCAAAGTGCTCTTTCCATGCTTTGTCAAGCAGGTTTGCATGTGAGATCCTAGCCTCTTCAGTCCAAAAGTAACAGGAGCCATTTGGATGAAGGAGTAGCAGACGTCTGCCTCCACAGCAGTGGAGAGGAATCAACTCGTAGAATCCAACTGGTAGAAGCAGAAGCTTTTATCATTTTCTTCTTTATTGGCACCATATGTTGGATACTTTCCTACCCAATCCTCCAAGTTCAGATCCATACATGATATAACTCCCTGCTTGTGTTATGATGATCTTGTCTATGTTTAAGGAGAAATGATGTCCATATGCCTTGGCCATCCTTAAAAATGTGTTATATAAGGTTCCTGATTACCCTTTCACCTTTGAGATAGCTTAATCACACAGAAGGCTGTTTGAGACTGTTAAGGCCAGGTATGTAGCTTATATTTATCACTAAGGAATGTTCACCTATAGGTTGAACTAAGACTAACCCATTTTCATGTTGAAAATCTGCTTTAATAGCATTTTCATACTCAAATGTTGCCCAGAAGCATGATTATCTCTATAGTGTTGTTGTATTTTATAGAGTTTGTCAAAAAATATTGCTAGCCATATGATCTTGTCAGGATTGTTGGGAGTTATTGACAATACAGGTGAAAGTTTTTGAGGCATCAGTTGAGAGATTTTTCATCCCCTGTAATTCTTTCCTGAGTGTGACATAAATTCAGATAACCTAATCATAGGCACAAAGCACAAGAGCCAAAAGGTTGAGTAACAATTCCCCATTGGAACATAGACAGCTGAGATGGTGAACACAGCATAGTTTATTATTTTGCCTAGCTATGTGATTTAAAGTCTTTGAGTCAGTGGTTGCGTCCATGAGTATAAGTTAAGAAAGGGTCACCCACTGGTATAGAGCATCTAACTGTCTATTTCCTCATCTCTGGATTATATGCGCCCCTTTATCCTCTAGCTGAGCATTTGAAATTCAGTTGTCATGTGTGCAATTCATTGATGACAGGCACTTGCAGGAAAGAAAGACACTTTTACTGGTAACGAAGCACAAACCAAAATCAGAGGTAAGGACCTTCAGTTCATTTTATCAATGCAGAGAAAAGGAAAAGCGTGCTGTACAGTTTATGAGAACAATAGCAAGGCTCCTACCACATTTAATAAGGTAATGTGGTCAAATGACTAATCTCAGTCCATCCGTGGACTGGCAATACCATGATACTTCCTATCTCATGCTCCAGTCTCTAAGCAGTGAGAGCAAACGTCTGTAGTTCAGGGCATAAGCAGGGAAAATATATATCTACTGTGGTAATGATGTGATGTGAAGACTCAAATGACTCAAAGCAACTTAAGACAAGTATGGCATCAGCTGTATTAGGAAAGAAAAACACAGTGCATTTACTAAAGGGAAGCAAACACTCAAGCTGTCTCATCTAAAATTAACATGATGCCTCTGCCTCAAAGAAAGTTCTGAGTTCATCAGCATTCAAAGGAGACAGAAGATGTTAGTAGTTGTAAGACATGACCAGGGTTGGCTCCTCTTTTACAGAGGAGGAGCTTCACCCTACCCCCCCCCCCCACCAGAAGCAGCAGGAGCTGCAAACTTTAGAAACAAAACAACAGTAAACACGATTCATTGTCGTTTTGTTTCTAAGGGCAGGCCATGGGGGTGACTAGTGTGAGGGGAGTGCAGAGAGCACGCCCCTCAGTGCGCATGTATGTTCAGACCGGCCAAACATACATGCGCACAAGGGCTCTCTCCAACCCAGCACTGTGGTGCTGAGTTGGAGAGAGCCTGCACAGGCTCCCAGTCTGCGCTGGAGCCCAGCCGGGGTGCTCCAGCCAATCATGATGCTGCTTTGAGCAATGTCATGATTGGCGGAGGGCAGGCTGGGAGCCTGTGCTTTGAGTGCAAAGGCGGCGACGCAGGAGCAGTGCGGCAACAACGTAAGTATTTTTTTTTTTTATGAATATATTTACTCATTTGTATGGCCTTGCCACCCACCCAACCACCATGCTGAGTCGCCAGCCGTGACTGGACATGGCACCGGGATGTTCTTATTTGGTTGCACGGTCCTAGATGGAAGTTTTCTGGGGACAACAAAACATCTAAATTTACAAATTATGGCCCAGATTTACTACCATTTTGTACAAGAATGGCATCATTGAGTGAAGTGAAGAGTTGGGATTTATTTTCATTGTAAAGTACCCTAAAGACATGCAGAGTTGTATTAAGGGTTACATTATGGTACTTTGAATCAAGGGGGTCGCAAGCACCCATTTTATATGTATGTGTATAGATAGATAGATAGATAGATAGATAGATAGATAGATAGATAGATAGATAGATAGATAGATAGATAGATAGATGGATAGATGGATGGATGGATAGATAGATAGATAGATAGATAGATAGATAGATAGATAGATAGATAGATAGATAGATAGATAGATAGATAGATAGATAGATAGATAGATAGATAGATAGATACTAGAAGGGTATCCTTAAGGTGCGAAACTTTGACATCAAGTGCACACTCCTGCAGTGTGGTGCATGGGCGTGTGCATGGTGCAAGTCAGGTTGAAGTGCACCATCACGGGCGGAGAGAGAAACAGAATTGTATTTTAGCAGAAATGATGCTGTCCTGTTCTCTCGTTTTCTCGCAACGAAACGCGTTACTTGTAAGTAAACCTGGCCCTATATACATATGACAATGTTGTGCCTGGGCAGCCCCATAACAGGTAAAATACAGGCATCACGAGATGCATATAATTGGTTTACTTTCCTACCAAAACAAGATAAAAGACTGCCTCTTGGACTCTCGTAGTCTTCATTTATCCAGTCTCTAAATGCACCCCCTGCTTTAGTGCAAAGCTAAGCTTAACGAAATATGACCTATTCGTGCTCACAACTCCTACACAATCAGTCACCGCTACATCAAACCTTATAATGGAAACCAAGGACGTCTTTGACAAACGAATAGCAGAATTAATTGGACCAGCCGATACACACCAAACTTTAATACGTGTTTAAGCGCTGTCTTCCCATTTACCCTCATTTCATTTTACCCGCATCAAACAAAGGCCATTGGATTTAAAATGCACAACAATTGAAGGCTCTTCATAAATTCCTTGTGTAAGTTATTATCCCCTGTGAAAGGATTATTGACTTTTTTTTAAGAGATGTTATGGAGAAGAATGCTAACCATGAATTCCGCTAGAATTATTTATGAGATAAGTAATAACTCTAATTCCTCATCTCCTGAATAAATTGCTTTAATTTGAAAACCGGGCATTGCCTGTAAGTATTCTGCTGAATGTACTTTAGCTGAAAGATTTTTTTTTTTTTTTAATGAAGTAGAAGTGTGAGGTGAAATTTAAAGTCAAATGTTTCAGATTTGCTGCTATTTCGCCAGAGCGTCTTTGTATGCTAGTTTGAGCATCCTGTTTGCAATGTTTCGGAAATACAGCTCGCGCCACGGTAAACATGTATCGCAAATGTAGCTTGCTGACATAGCTCTTACTGAGATGAAACAAGCACAGATACGAATAGAAATTGTTTCAGTGTCAGAGCCACAATAACACTGCCTTTGACCCCGAATATGAGAAAAGTACTTAATTACGATTCACTTCAGCACTAACTGGACCACATCTGCTATAGCAATTCATACGTTGTTTCTATGTCCTACACCAAACACGTGGCTTTTGGAATATCTAATATTTCTACTTTAAAATATATGACCATCCAGCGCTTCATTGCCCATGACTCAATATATAATTTAGTTAATGTGTATAAAAAGTGACTGAAGAACAATGGTTTTCATTAATTTTATTGTATATTAGAGCTCTGTAAGATTACAGACCAAGGGGGAATCTTCACATTTGCACCACTGGGTTCAATACATTTTAAAGACTATACATGTTCCCCTTATTCATGCAAGATCCGCCCCAAAGTAACCACAGGAGATGTGTATCCAGGGGTCCAAGTACTGAAACAAAAGTAAAGAAAACATATTGGGCAGGGTAGTAATACACTTACCTTTAGTGCTTGGTGGTGGTGGGATGGGTCCCGCAAGGAAACCCCTGGGGCCAAAAATCAATTTTTTGAATGGTACAACAGTAATAGTGGGAATCCATGGGACCATTAAATAAAAAAGGGGTATTCCTGGCCTTTTGAGTTAAAAGCCCAATAAGATGAGCCAAGGCCCAAGGGATTGGCTCTTGTTTTTGTTTTGCTTTTTAACTATCTAGGGGGAGATGCTTGGGCCCCCCCACCTGGGCCCCCCCACCCTGAGTCTGTATGAGCCCCAGAGACCTCACACCCGTGGCCAAAAACATTTTGTGGCTTCTGGGTGGCACCAACACCGGAACTATTATTGGCCCCACAGACCCACATCCCCCAGGGCTCATGGTAAATACATCTCCTGTCTCAGGCAGCAGCAGAATGGCTCCAGCTGGGTGGGAGCAAACAATTACTTTCCTTCCCTGTCCGCAACCACGGGCAGGAAACACAATTAATCCTACTGCAGGAGCACAAGTTGAAACTGCTGTGGCAAGACAGGAACAGTTTTGTTGTTGCTACCTCCATCAGCACTCACAAGGGGTTCTGGCTTGGAAGTCAGCAGGGGCTGCGGGGCCTTTGATCTCTCCTTGCAGCCCCCAACATTTACAAAAGTTGTGAATGCCCTACATGGGACTGAGAAACCACGGGTGAAAATAAAAATGGCTGTCTTTCACCAGAACCCAGGATGGGAGCTGGCTGAGGAGTCAGCAGGGGCCACAGGAGCTCCCCTACTGGCTAAAATCACACAAACTGTGGCTGTCATGAGTGGGAGAGGAACACCCCCAAAAAGTATTTTTAAAAACTAATAAATGAGCGGCAGGAGCCACTCAAATATTATTCAATGCTTGGGACCAGGAATGTCCAATAATGCCCTTCAATGGCACATTTACATATTTTTCCCTCTTTTGTGATGCCCCAATCTGTCCAGAGGTACCACTAACATGTTACTAAGGTGTTGGTGGGGACTGCAAGGAGCACACCAGCCCCCAGGATTTTGTTTTTAAATGTATGTCTCCTGGGCCATAAATGCATGTCCCCAGGAGAGCTTACCATTATTTTTAAAGCACTTCAAACAAGAGCTTTATGTTCTTCAGCTGCATTGTGGGGAGCTCAAGCAGGAATATTAATCACAAGAGTTATCTTGACTTTTATTGGTACCTAAAAGCAGAATGCACAAGGAACTCTGCAGCAGGTGCTTCAAAATGGTAAGTTATTGCTCAACACAGTGCACCCCCCTGAGGTCAATGCCCACCCACCAAGGTCAGTGCCCAATGTGGCTGCACCAATCGCACTACCCTAAACCATGACATCACATATTACAACACCTGTAACATGTTCGTTCTAGTGAGTTATAGTTGCTTTAGTTAGCTTAACTACAACTGGTGAATTTATTTGGTTTCTTAAGTTTAAAATGTTATGCTTTACCTGAAATTTTCACCTAACTATAACATTCCTTTACTCTTTGTTTTTTTTAGTGAATTTCTAGGTTTAAAAAAAATGTAAAGTAATATTTTATTACCATACATAAAAGCCAAACCCCTGATGTGCATTGGCTTTGACCCCAGCACAGTGGGAGGTTTTCCACAGGAGCAGCGAGGAGTTAGCCACAGTGCCTGGCCACAGGGTAGACAACCCCATGCTGTGCACAGCCTATGGATGTACACGGCAAGGGGTAGGGGGGGTTGGCCATAGGCCAGGCCCAGGGGCCAACCCCAGGCGGTTGCCAAACCTCCCATCCCCACTCCACACCTATGTATAAAATATATCACATTGCTCCAGAAATTACTAATATGTTAATTACATTTAGATTTCAATAATGACGTAAAATGTTTAGCAAAGTGTTCTTGAACTACATGTCTGTGACATTCTTCTTATACAGTTTTTATTATTACACTTAGGGGGCAAAAATTTGAAAATAAATAGTCAAAGATACATTTATTTGACTTAAAGATAAAATGAAACAAATTTCTCTCTCTACTATCTTTTAACATTTTACACCCCCTAAAATGCAATTAAAAAAAATAACCACATCAAGGCCTTGCATTTCAAGTGATACATACACCTAAAATACAGCATGCCTCTAGGTTGTACTGCAATCCCAGATGTAGATCAAAAATTTCAACCTGGAAACGCCTCTAAAAAAAAGTATAATTAATTCTCCTGGCGTCATGGTTTTAATGATCCAGGAGACTTATGTTTTTTCTAGTTTCACTGGGGGGCTGTGGAAGACATTAAAAAAAACAAATTGGTGATGCTCCTGCCCCTTTTAGGGATATTACCAAAAGCAAAATTCATGTAAATAGCCATCCCAGGGCATTATGGGGTGCTCCTTGAATGAGAAGTGAACAATAAATGAGCGGCTGCAGCAGCTCATTTATTTTTCAATTTCGGATATCTTTTTTTTTCTGGGCAGGACAACCATTTTTTCCTTTTTTTTTTTTAACAGGGTGCTGCTGGGGAGCCCCAGGGATGCCGCTGCCCCAGGGAATGAAAACAGCTTTAGCCATATTTAGGGCTCTAGAGGGAGGCCCAGGGTGCAGCGGCCCCTTCTGGGGCTGCAAAAACTAATTTTACCTGTTTTTGTTCTTAAAAACGGGGTGCCCTGGTGCCTACCAGGGCCACCCCACAACTAATTCCACATCACTGGCTGCTGAGGGAGCCAGCATGCTTACTTTTTAAGTGGCATACCCTTGTGCCCACCTGAGGCATGCCATAACTAGTTTTATCTGTTTTTTTTCCAAATAACGGGGTGCCCCAGTGTCCACATAGGCAACCCTTGGCTAATCACATGTTGGGGGCAGCCCTGTAGACTACCCTGCTTGCATCCTTTGTAAGTGCAGTGAGGGCCAGCATTGCCCAAACCCTCGGCAAGCAGTTTTGTTTTACTTGCATGGGGTAAGAGCAATTGAACCATTTCCCTGCCTGTGTGCACAGGCAGGGAAATACGTTGTTCTATCAGAGGGCAGGAGCAGCTTTATGCTTAAGTGCTGTAAGTGCTTCCTTGAGGTTCAAGAAATGAGCATCATGTCAGAATGAATCCTTCCCTTTGCATTAACCTAAATAGAGGACATTGTTTTGTGCAAAATGTCCACCTCTATTGGAATACATTTTTCGGGCTAATTAGTAAGTGCTACCTGAGAGTAAATTTATAGTGCATCTCCTACACTACAGCTGTGTAAATTAAGGTAATATCTCCAGTGACCTTCTCTGTCTGTAACTTTACCAATGTGATTGATTCTCGAGTGTCTTCATAAGAAGGGACCGCTGAGGGAGCCTCAAGGCCCCCCACAGTCCCAGCCAGCTCCCTACCCCCTGTGGGAGCTGGCATTGCTCCCACACACAGGGAGCTGCTAAATATGTAGCTTTCTGTGTGCCAGAGCAGTATTTCATCTGTTTCCCTCCCTTCATGCCAGCGGGCAGGGAAACAGATGAAAACTCTGCTCCCAGCAAGCAAGAGCAGTTTTCACACTCCTGCTTGTTGGGAGCAAAGTTAGTTAGTTAGCTATCATAGCTCCTGACAAGCAAAAGCAAACAGCTATCTCCCGAGGGTGGCCGTCTTGGGAGATAGCAAGAGCTGGCCCCGGGGAGGTGTTGGTCCCCCGGGCTCAGAGGATGGCCAGTTAGCCACCCTCCTCTCCTTTATAAGATCTTTGGCCCCGGGGAGGTGGTGGTGCCCAGGGGGTCCATGCGCCCCCACCACACACATTTTTTCTATCTTTGCCCTAGGGAGGTGGTGGTCCCCGGGCATGCAGAAGTCCAGGAGAGGGGTGCACGTGGCCCTCCCCACTATTTCACTATTTAAATAAAGTCCTGGGGAGGTGGTCGTCCTCTGGGCTCCTAGAAGGCTAAAGGAGGGGGTGAGGTTGGCCCAGCCCCCCTTCACTATTACTGTAAAGCCCCAGGGAGGTGGCGATCCTCATGGCTCAAATGAGCCCTAGGAAGGGGGCCTGATTGCCCCCTCCATTATATTGTATATTGCCTCATGTCCCTTGGACCTGACCCACCCGGGGGCCACATTTGAAAGAATCCCAAGAAACTGCACTTGTTTTTTAAAATTTACAACAAAATTAGGGATCCTCTGCGATCTTTGCCGTAAATTTAAAAAATGCTATTTTGTCCTGGTGGGGTCCCAGGTTAGGGGGTCAGAGTAGTCATACTCTGCCACTTTTACTTTTTTTTGCATTTTATTTTGGGACTCAGCTAAAGCAGAGTCCCAAAATAGCTGCTAACACTTCCTGGTTGAAGTGCTACAAGCCAATCAGCTATGAGCACAGAGACTGCGGGATCTGAAAAAAATCCGCTTGTTTATATACCTATATTTCTTTTTCCTATGATACCTCTAAAACTACTGAACAGATTTACACCAAATCACAAAAAGCATGCTTTCTGGACAAAAACATAATTTCATTCCGTCCAGTGGTTCAGGCTGTAATGGTGTTCAAAATCCCTATGGGAATTAACTTAGGAAACACTGTTTTTGAGCCCCCTTTTTCTCAGTCCCCACTTGAAAAACACTGCAAAACTTACCATGCATAATAAGTTACAGTAGGACTCGTCAAACAGCACCAAAGTTATATGCAATTTAAACAACGCTCTTCCTATGGAAACTAGGTCATAACTATAACTACCTACTGGCAACCGCTACAGATCTATCTATCTATCTATCTATCTATCTATCTATCTATCTATCTATCTATCTATCTATCTATCTATCTATCTATCTATCTATCTATCTATCTATCTATCTAGCTATCTATCTAGCTATCTATCTATATATGCACACATAGGCACAGGCATACACACACACAAAGACATACACACACATATATACCCATGTGACCCTTCCAAGTCACTAAAGAAATCTCATCTCAACTCCCTGGTAGGTATGAAACAGAGCAGACAGGCTTAACCTAGAGCAATGTGTATTTATGCAACACTAAAAGAGTAATAAAGTCAATAGTCTTTAACGTTTTAGGTAGAAATGGGACCAAAACACTATAGGAGTCAATGGTAGTGTACGGACACCTGGCTTTAAGTGCAATTTCAGGCTGACCACAATGGAGCATGTGTTGAATATCCCATTTAGGTTTGTCTCAAGCCACGATTTTACCGTCTGAGTTAGTCTTAAGTCCCAATTGACTACAGGAGTACATTTCTAAAGCCCCCATGACCTCAGGGTAGACACTTAGGGGCAGATTTATCAAAAAATTATGTAAGAACAGTGCCATATCTACTAAGATATGATGCAGTCTTGCTCTCTCCTGTGCTGGAGCACTGAGTGCTGCCGGGCACCATGAAGGCGCCCTTGCACCATGGTACAAAGGTGTCTGCATTACATGCAGAAATGTTTTGGGGCAGGAAAGTATACCTTCTTGCACAAAAAAATCTTTTGAGGCATTTTCCGCTTTGTAACTGTGATGCAGAATGCAGCACATGTAGAAAGCGAAAATAACGAGGAGAAATGAATATATTTCTCTGTGTTCCCCCATCTCTTGGGAAGGCATCCCATTTAGACGCATTGTCAGGTTTACTAAACTTGGTAAATTTGGTATTGCGCCAAAATCCTTGTGTTAATGCATGGGAACACCCATAGTCCGCCCAGGCAACGCCTTCCCAAAGCAGAGTAATGCAAGGCTGTGATTTGCGCTACCTTGAGTTGCTCTGGATTTACTAAGCCAGAGTCACGTAAGGTGGCTTTGCATATCGTAGTAAATGTCACTTAAGGGCTTGAGTTGCCTTGCATCACCTTAGTTTAACTCCTTTGTAAATCTCATCCTTGGAGGTTCATACGTTGTCAAGCAGATGCCAACTGCATGATTCAGTCCAGGATCTGTTGCCACTGGTCATCTGGGTGCTTACAGGAAAAGGACTCTTGCAGTTTGTTTTCTCCCTATGGCCACACAAAAGGTCAACCAACTGGCATTTAGAGTCCACTTTTTTGTCTTGAGTACAAGAGGCAGCAGGTCTATACATATTTGACATTCAACTGAATGCACTTTTTACACCATATGATGCAGACGTGCATATTGTAGAAGGCATTCTACCTGTCACCACCTATCCCGTGTCTGTGACAAAATCTCTCAGCAAAAAGGTAATCTGTTAAATGTGTTGCTGTCTTCTGCCGTTGCTTGGATTTCTATGGTAGCTGCACGTCATTACCATTGTGTGTTCGGGGGCACAAAACCCATTAGCCATATTAGCCACAAGAGGGATGTTTGGAGACTTAGTCCATCATTGGTTTTAATGACAAGTGGCATGCATGTCTGCCCCAATTTCTGCCGTAAAGAAATGTTCATCAATATAAACATATTGTCTAAGAACATAGCAAAACATAGTGACAACCCACCCTTACCAGTTTGAAGCAACAATTTGCAAACGCTTGTATGAGTTTTTGATACATCCCTGATCACAAAAATATGAAATCACATATGTCCACTTTTGAGAATTCGTTAAAAGTCCAAACTCTGGCAACATTTTTCTCCATTAATTTTTCATTTCTCATGTGCACTTTTATTTTTTTTATCTTTCGTTACGTTTTTTTGATAAATATAATTTTTCATTTAAATAAATCCTGGAATAAGTAATTCCATACATAAATAATCACCGCCCTACATATTTAATTATAAAAAAAAATCATCAGCATTGAGAACACTATTCAAAATGCAAAATAACCTTTTCATGTGAGACCTTCTGTAATTACGATCAGAACTGTGAAGCTAAAATTACGATGCCCCTCAAGCCCACGGGAACCAGCGCAATGAGACAAATGCATTCAGCAACAAAGATAAAATATTTCATAACGAAACAATGATTATTCATTCTTATTCTAAATGTCATAACAAAATTATGCATCTTTCTTTTCATGTGTTAAGAGTATTCATTACACAATATATACAGGTGTTTCGGAATTAAAATTGAGAGCAACGCATTTGAAAGTGAAGGATGTTCAGAAGTGGTCAACCGTAAACTGCTTCTGTGCATTGTGTATACGGCAAGGGTTTGATTTTTTCTGGCAGTAACTTAAGAAACTCAGTCCAAATACCGTAATGTCAATCCATCTGGCACTGACCTTCGTCGATTAAGGTGGCTGGAGAGTGCAGATCACAGCCTGTCTCACCGCTTCTAAAGCCTGCTCATTTGCTAGAGGGGTGGTTATTTACACCCACTGTCACTCTACAGAAGTTGGAAAAGGGTAAGCATTTTTCTATGTTGTTTGTCATGTAATTTGCTCTTTCCTACGTTATAAGAGCCACAGAAGACCGAAGTTGATGACATTGATTTGCATATTTAGTGCTAACCGCACCACACGCTGTTCATTTTCAATTGGAGATAATTTTTTTAATGCCAGGTTCACAGAAGGGAGTACACCACACTGTTAATAATGGGATTCACTAGCATTGTGAATACGTTTTGAAAGGTGGCTACCAAAACAAGCAGGAAGCCAGCTGAGTTTTATGACTCTGGGCAGCATACCTAGACATACACCAATAACTCTCCAGGGCCTGGGATCTGAGAATATAAATTACACGAGGAAAGCTGTAGGTTCCACAGAACTTGCCAGAGAATCCCTGGATCATGCCTAAAATTAGTGAAATTAAGGCATATTAAATGGTCGCTGTCCCATCATCACCAGTGACAGAACCTGAGTGCATCAGAGGCAGGTGGCAACAACGAAATGATGCCAACCCTCAAAGAGGCACCAGGCAGATGGATATTTGACAGAGCAGATGGCTTGGGTTTTAGCTCTGGGAGGAACAAGGAGGGGAATGTAAATTACTCTCCCTGGGCATAATCATGGTGGAGTTGAGCTATTTTGCTTTGGGGTCTCTGATGATTGCTCACTTTTTTCCCTCCTTCAATTATGGCCAGGTGATTCCAAATTCTTGCGCAAAAAAAGCTTTACTAGGTCAGAGGTTCAGAGTTCTAGTCTAATTTAATCAGAGGTTAAATGAAAGCATATAAAAAGCAGTAAACAACTCAGAACTAGCTAAACCGAACGTACAATATTCATCCAGGACATTAAAAGCAAAAAAAAAAGAAAAGAATTGGGTAAACACACATAAATAAAGAGATCTTGAATCTGCCAGAGCTGTTCAACCACAATCTTCCCAGAGAGCAAGCAAGACCATAGCACTTACATGGTAAGCTGAACCATGACTGGTACGAAGCGGCAAATCCAGGCCAAGAGAGGATACACAGACACATTTAGTGCAAGCAGATCATCTTGAAAGACCTTGCCTTAAATACCAGCCTGCGGGCACCCCACGTGGGATTGGATCGCCCACCAAAAAGAAACCAAAAGAAAATTAGCCACATGATGCAAAGCCTCATTTCACAGGAACCCACTCATTAGTCGTTTGTTTTCTCGGCAAGGGATTGGCCCATAATGATCCCTGAAGGAGCTGAATATTGGCATATTTTCTCTGTCATGCCCCAAGTAGAGTGCTAATATACAAAGTTAGGCTACGCTACTTATTTAGGCTATTGCACTTTCACAGTGAAATAAAATTCACCAACCTCAAGAACTAATTCACTGTATAGACTTTGCTAGGCTTTTCCTTCAAAAAGCCTAGATTGCATTTACATTTTTGGTAATGACAATCAGGTTCTGAGTAATTTAATCTTGTATGTTAACTGCTTTTGGCTATTCACAAAACCAGAGTTACTACTAAAAAGTAGTAGTAAGTCCAGCACCACATATGGCCAACCACTGGTACTACAACACTCTCCCATAGTAAAAAATGAAGTTAGGGAATTAAAATGTAACCCCTTAAGAAACTGTTGCAGCTGATTGTCAAATTTTCTCATCAGTCAATATACTCAACTCATTAGCATATTCTCATATTAGCATATCAGCTGCAACAAAACCATGCTGAATTAAACAAAGTACGTTAAAAAAGTTAAAGTTATGAAAAGTAAAATTTAATGTTGAAAATACTCTATATTAAGACTAAACAAAATCGTAACAATAATTGTTAATAAGATATAACTAAATTAATTGTAATGAATTATATCTGTTGTTCCTGATAGGACCTAGGTAGAACCAATCTAAAATTATAAGGGGCTATAAAAACTTTACTGAAAATCTGGTTCTCCAACTATCTGAGAAGCTGTATTCGAATACATGCGGAAACAGTGAGATCGAAAAGTATATATTAAAATGACACGAACTAGATATGTATATTCCCAGATCAAATAGAATACACATTTATATCATGCCTCCAAAGGGTATTAATGAGATTTGATCACTGGGTCATAGCATGATTCCTTACACTAAAGGTTAAAATCAGAAAAAATCCTTTATGCAGATCATGCCCCTTCATTGCATGATTTGTAATATAGAGAATGAAAACTAGTCTACTCCAAGCCTAAGAAATGAAACAGAAAAATACCTATCTTATTTTTGTGAGCACTCTTAGAACTTGGCTTTTTTATGGACTAGGATTGCCGATGTTGCTACCCTCTGGGCAGTCAGAGGCTGTCAGAGTACCTCACATCACATGCTTTTTCCGAAATTAAGTAACCATTTTGAATATGAAACTTTTTGGGGGTCAATTAAAGCTCCAGAAATTGAAAAAACTCAACTTCCTTCAAGATAAGGTACGAACATTTTGCAAAAAGAAACAACGTTTCAAGCACAAGAAAACAGGTTTCATCCTAACCCCTTGAAGAAGATATCCAGTCTATAAACAACTACCTTGCTGCAGCCTTCAGCTTTGACTTGTTGACAGATTCTGACACTCAGAAACATTTCTAAGTTTAAAGGAAACCTGAGAGCAGAAATGGCACAGGGGATGTATTAGGGAAAGGGTGCAAAAGCATCTGTGGCCCTTTCTACTATACCATTGTAACTCAAGGGTGCACAAAGTGGGCATACACACCCGTCGTGCCCCCTGGGCAAAATGTATAATATGGACCCAGGGTGTGTTTCGCTACGATACAAAATCTTCAGACATTGTCCAAAATTTTGTCCCAACCAGAGCATTTTACAGGATTTCTCAGAACATTAGCAGGACAAAAGAACCACTGAATCTGACCTCATTGAACCCATCAACCCCACAGTTTTCTGTCCTGTTGACAAATTGTGGTCTTTTATGTAAAAAATGTATGTTGTAATTACAAGTGCTTGCTTAATTTCCATGGAGCCAGCCCCATAGGACAGATATAATCCCTTATCGGAACAACAGCTATCTTTTTACAAAGCCATAACGACCAGCACATCTTTTTAACATGCCCGGGAGCTCACTATCTTTGCTGGTCATCAGCACACCGACAGCTAGGACACAATCAGACTACAGGCTAAGAAGCATAAAAAAAACAAGGCTGCAGGCTTTTTCCATCTTTGCACCCAGGATCTGTGACAACATCCCCGTATCCATCAGAAATGTCTCTATACCATTCTAGTTTAGGAAAGAGTTGAAGGCTCACCTCTTTAATGGAGACATCATAATGCATTAACTATCCACAACCCAGCTGCCTCTCCTACTATTTGTTGACTTCATGTTTGTCTTTGACCCCGTACAACTCCCTATCGCCTTTTTGATAGGTTAGCAGTATGAAAACACCATAAAAATACATACATGCATACATAGATACACCTTCCCAATCAGAATTACAAGATCTACAATAAGTTCTAGACTTGGGTGGTCATTCTGACCTCGGCGGTAAAAGGCGCCTACCGCCGGTCAGAAATCCTCCATAATCCCGCCGCGGTCGCGGAAACCCGCCACGGTCATTCTGACCCGCAGAAGGCAAACCTCCGAAAATCCGACCGCCACAACAGACCGCCAGACCAGCGGTCGGCGGAAAAGTGGAGGTGACAAAACCTCCACCGTCACGCTAACAGAAATACGCCCATGCCATTACGACCCACGAATCCACGCGGCGGTCATTCAAACGCGGTATTCCATTGGCGGGACACACCGCCGCGGTCAGAATACACACAAACGAACAAAACTCAGCCACATTGGACGATTTGAATCCCACACACCTGATACACATACACACACCACTCCCAAACACACAATACAATATAAAACACACACCCACATCACCCACAAACCCCTACGCTAAAAAATTCGTAAAGAAGGCAAGAGCGAGACACCAGCATCCAAAAAATAACAGCCACAGCCACTCAACACCATCACCCACACACTATCCACACACAAAACAACACACACCACCACACTCAACTCACTTAAATACACATACTCCACCCCACACATCATACACACCACCCCATGGCACCCCAAAGACAACCCCGCTTCACAGACGAAGAACTCAGGGTCATGGTGGAGGAAATCGTTCGGGTAGAGCCCCAGCTGTTCGGCACACAGATACAATACACCAGCATTGCCCGGAGGACGGAGCTATGGCAGAGGATTGTCGACAGGGTGAACGCAGTGGGACAGCACCCCAGAAATCGGGAAGACATCAGGAAGCGATGGAACGACCTACGGGGGAAGGTGCGTTCCATGGTATCCAGGCACAACATCGCCGTGCAGAAGACTGGCGGAGGACCCCCACCTCAACCCCCACAATTCACATCATGGGAGGAGGAAGTCTTGAACATCCTGCATCCTGACGGCCTCGCAGGAGTCGGCGGAGGAATGGATACTGGTAAGTTGAAGCTTCAATACTGCTTCCCCCCCACCTGCATGCCAAATCATACCCCAACCCTCACCCCCATCCTCGAACCCCACCCTCACCCCCATCCTCGAACCCCACCCTCACCCCCACCCCCACCACCATCCTCACCCCCACCACCATCCTCACCCCCACCCCCAGCACACCTATTCCCCGCCAATGTCTCACCATCACAACCCACACATCCCAAAACCTAGGCCTGCATGCGTCCACTAAGCATGGACACCCATCACCAAAGCATGCCCAATGCATATACACATCCCCCCCACAAGCCACCCTCACCAAAGCCCCCACACACGAATGCCAGCACTTGGGGACACGAGAACCCACAGATACACCCATATGCCACACATTGAAACTATAACCATACCTCTATACCCCTGCAGGACCCGACCGTCAACACACCACGGCGGAGGGGCCAGAATTCTCCACACCCCCACCCAAGAGGCCGTCAGCGATGACAGCAGCTCTGTCGACCTGGACACCGATGACCAGCCCGGACCATCGGGGACCTCTGGACAGTCGGTTCCCCTCACACAGGCCCAGGCCACTACAGACCCAAACCCCTCTGGGAACACCAGCACAGCTCCCACCCAGCGGGCCCATGCCTCTGTCTCCAGGGCGCGTCAATCTGCGGTGTGTCTACCACTACAGGGCACCCAGGATAACCCACCACCCCAACAACAACAGGGACCTGGGGGCAGTGGTAGTGGGCACACCGGCCAGGGGGCAGAGGCCCAGGGAAACAGGGGAACTCGGAGGGCAGCTGTGCGACAGGGGGGGGAGGAGAGGCCCAGGGAACCCACTCTCCACGAGGTCCTCACCACCATCATGGGAGCATACAACCGCTCCCAGGAGACGATGGCGACGGTGCTGGCCCGGTTCCAGGAGATCCAGGTACTGCAGGAGGAACACTATCGGGGGTACAGGGAGGACATCAGAGCCATCAACACCACCCTGGTTACCATGGTAGGGCTGCTGCAGGACCTCGTCAACAACAGGGCGGACACTCAACAACACCCAAGGGCCCCTGCCACTAGCCTGGACCAAGAACAGCCAACCACCTCCGCCGGCGCTAGTGGACAGGAGGCCCCCGCACAGCAGCAGCCCACCAGACCCCCACCTCCTGCAGGAGAAGAACCACCCCGCAAGAGGGCCCTGAGATCTCGCAAGAAGACAGAGTAGGATGTCAAGACCCCCGCCAGCAATGGATACCACCTGATGTCATCCCACTGTCCCACATTGTCACCCTGTCCATCCTTGAACTGCCCATGCTCCATCTCTCCACAGGCCTCTGGACAATGCACCTGTGTGACTGTTACTCTGGACTCTGCCATGGACATTCCTTCACCATAGCCCCCACCCACTTGAAACCACCCATCCCATTTTGAGCACTTAAATAAACACCTATTTTGCACCAAAATATCTGGAGTCTGGCTGTGATTTCAATATATTGTAATTGACATGACAGTGCAAATATGTCCTTGTACATGGTGAAGTCAACAAACAGCTGCCACAAAGCTGTAGTCCATGGGGAAACGAAGCACAGGACTCGTAGTGGGGACCCCAGATCTGAAATAGGGAGGGAAAAGCCAAAACTCAGTCATCATACACTGGGGCAAATAGACAGGCAGCAGAGATGCTGGAGAGTAGTTAACATTTACTAAATTATCTTTGAAATGTTACCTGTGTCCTATTGGAAGTACTGTTCAATGATTCTGTCCCTGTTGTCTGTTTCAGCCCCGTCGTCTTCCTCCTCGTCACTCTCCTCAGGTTCCACCGCTGCCACAACACCACCGTCTCGACCATCCTCCTGCAGGAAAGGCACCTGGCGGCGCAAAGCCAGGTTGTGAAGCATGCAGCAGGCCACGATGATGTGACACACCTTCTTAGGTGAGTACATTAGGGATCCACCTGTCATATGCAGGCACCGAAACCTGGCCTTTAGGAGGCCAAAGGTGCGTTCGATCACCCTCCTAGTACGCCCATGGGCCTCATTGTACCGTTCCTCTGCCCTGGTCCGGGGATTCCTTACTGGGGTCAGTAGCCACGACAGGTTGGGGTACCCAGAGTCCCCCACTAGCCATACACGGTGTCTCTGTAGCTGTTCCATCACGTAAGGGATGCTGCTATTCCTGAGGATGTAGGCGTCATGCACTGACCCTGGGAATTTGGCATTTACATGCGAGATGTACTGGTCAGCCAAACACACCACCTGGATGTTCATTGAATGGTAATTTTTTCTGTTCCTGTACACCTGCTCCCTGTCTCTTGGGGGAACCAAAGCCACATGGGTCCCATCAATGGCACCAATGACGTTGGGAATATGTCCAAGGGCGTAGAAATCACCCTTCACTGTAGCCAATTCGCCCACCTCAGGGAAAATGATGTAGCTCCTCACGGATTTCATCAGGGCAGACAACACTCTGGATAACACCTTCGAAAACATGGGCTGAGACATCCCAGAAGCAATTCCCACGGTTGTCTGAAATGACCCACTTGCCAAGAAATGGAGTACTGACATGACCTGCACCAGAGGGGGAATCCCTGTGGGTTGGCGGATGGGGGACATCAGGTCGGGCTCCAGCTGGGCACACAGTTCATGGATAGTGGCACGGTTAAGACGGTAGGTCAGGATAATGTGGCGTTCTTCCATTGTCGACAGGTCCACCAGCGGTCGGTACACGGGAGGATTCATCCGTCTCCTCGCCCAACCCAGCGGACGGTGCCTAGGAAGGACAACATGGAGCACACAGTCAAGCAACCCACAGGTACGTACTCACAGCTAGCACAGTATACGATTCTCTATGCAGTGAATGGCGTGTCTGAGTGGCTATGCAAGGCCTAGGCCTGTGTGACGCAGTTGAAATTGAGCCATGTGGGCCCTGGAAATGGCGGCTGCCTGACCTGTGAAGTGTGACAATGGGATGTGAGGTCAATGCGCTGGCGTGGCACACCGCGGCGGGCGGCGGGCGAAGACCGCGGCGCAAAGCCGCATTGGTCAACATTGAAGCCTATGGGTTTCAGGAGCCAATGGCGAAGGGCGCCGGCGGTGGCGGGACGCACCGCCGCGGTACGCACCGCCGCGGTACGCACCGCCGCGGACGTCACCGCCATTTTCTATCTACTTATCCACTTGCGACTTGAACTTTCACAGGAGAGGACCTATACTGCAAGTGTTGCTGTGACCTCGGTCTGGAAGGGACAATGGCTGCTGCGCCTGGGGAAAGGGCCCCTGCCTTCACTGGAGAGGAGTTGGAGAAACTTGTGGATGGGGTCCTCCCCCAGTATGCGCTACTCTACGGTCCTCCAGACCAACAAGTGAGTTTAATTCAATATGGATTTGGGGCCACTGGCTGGCTTGGGGGCCTGGCGGGGGGCCTGGCGGGGATGGGGGGCATGTTGGGCCTGGCGGGGGGCCTGGCGGGGATGGGGGGCATGTTGGGCCTGGCGGGGGGCATGGCGGGGGGCCTGGCGGGGATGGGGGGCATGTTGGGCCTGGCGGGGGGCCTGGCGGGGATGGGGGGCATGTTGGGCCTGGCGGGGGCATGGCGGGGGGCCTGGCGGGGATGGGGGGCATGTTGGGCCTGGCGGGGGGCCTGGCGGGGGGCCTGGCGGGGATGGGGGGCATGTTGGGCCTGGCGGGGGGCATGGCGGGGGCCTGGCGGGGATGGGGGGCATGTTGGGCCTGGCGGGGGGCCTGGCGGGGATGGGGGGCATGTTGGGCCTGGCGGGGGGCATGGCGGGGGGCCTGGCGGGGATGGGGGGCATGTTGGGCCTGGCGGGGGCCATGGCGGGGGGCCTGGCGGGGATGGGGGGCATGTTGGGCCTGGCGGGGGGCATGGCGGGGGGCCTGGCGGGGATGGGGGGCGTGTTGGGCCTGGCGGGGGGCATGGCGGGGGGCCTGGCGGGGATGGGGGGCGTTGGGCCACTGGAAAGGAAAATGCTGACAAACTTGAACGTGGTGCCCAGGAGGAGCCCACAACCCCCATAGCCGCTGCCCCGGGAGGAACCGGCACAGCTGCCCCGGGAGAGCCCACCACCCCCATAGCCGCTGCCCAGGGAGGACCCAGCCCAGCTGGCCAGGAGGGCCCCACCACCCACAGCCCAGGTGGGCAGTGAAGGAGCACCATCCCCGCTGCCCAGGAGGGCACCACCAGGCAATTAACAGTTGGCCATAGACCGGCCGCCGTCTCAAGAACCGCTGAACTGGGCCCTTCAAGGCAAGGACCGCTGAACTGGGCCCCGCCGTCTCAAGAACCGCTGAACTGGGCCCTTCAAGGCAAGGACCGCTGAACTGGGCCCCGCCGTCTCAAGAACCGCTGAACTGGGCCCTTCAGGGCAAGGACCGCTGAACTGGGCCCCGCCGTCTCAAGAACCGCTGAACTGGGCCCCGCCGTCTCAAGAACCGCTGAACTGGGCCCCGCCGTCTCACGCACCGCTCCGCTGGGCCCCGCCGTCTCAAGAACCGCTGAACTGGGCCCCGCCGTCTCAAGAACCGCTGAACTGGGCCCTTCAGGGCAAGGACCGCTGAACTGGGCCCCGCCGTCTCAAGCACCGCTCCGCTGGGCCCCGCCGTCTCAAGAACCGCTCCGCTGGGCCCCGCCGTCTCACGCACCGCTCCGCTGGGCCCCGCCGTCTCAAGAACCGCTGAACTGGGCCCCGCCGTCTCAGGAACCGCTGAACTGGGCCCTTCAAGGCAAGAACCGCTGGCCCTTTGGCAGACGTGGCAGGGCAGGATCTATCTCGGGCAGGGCTGCAGGATGTCCTCTGGCCAACTTGCCTCCTCCAGTGGCAGTGGGGTCTGTTATGGACTGTATGGACTGTGGCTTTGCTCTCCCCAGGATGGCCCAGTGGGCAGGCCACCCACTGTATGGACTGTATGGACTGTTGCTTTGCTCTCCCCAGGATGGCCCAGTGGGCAGGCCACCCACTGTATGGACTGTATGGACTGTGGCTTTGCTCTCCCCAGGATGGCCCAGTGGGCAGGCCACCCACTGTATGGACTGTATGGACTGTGGCTTTGCTCTCCCCAGGATGGCCCAGTGGGCAGGCCACCCACTGTATGGACTGTTTGGACTGTGGCTTTGCTCTCCCCAGGATGGCCCAGTGGGCAGGCCACCCACTGTATGGACTGTTTGGACTGTGGCTTTGCTCTCCCCAGGATGGCCCAGTGGGCAGGCCACCCACTGTATGGACTGTTTGGACTGTGGCTTTGCTCTCCCCAGGATGGCCCAGTGGGCAGGCCACCCACTGTATGGACTGTATGGACTGTGGCTTTGCTCTCCCCAGGATGGCCCAGTGGGCAGGCCACCCACTGTATGGACTGTTTGGACTGTGGCTTTGCTCTCCCCAGGATGGGCCAGTGGTCATGGAGTCCCCTCGTGGATCTGGCGTTGTGTACTCAAGTGGCTGAGGTGCCCCCCCTTCCCTTCCCCCTGAGGTGCCTGTCCTATTTTCTTTCTGATGCCCCTGCAGTGTTCTCTCCGTGGAGTTCTTGTCGTGGGACTGGGCCTTGCCCCTTTGCACAGGACCCCTGTGATCCACAGACAGTGGTTGGACTACATTTAGTAGCTGTATATATTTTGTACATAGTTTATTTATTTATTGGGATTACTGGTGTACATATTTCAATATATCTGCCCGTTTATGATCTCTTCTTTTGGTCTTTGCATTATTTCGGAGGGGGGTGGTTTGTGGGTTGTGACAGTGATCTGTGGGAATGCATTGATGTGTGTGTTGTAGTGGGTGTGGGTGGGTGGGTGTGTGCCGGTAATCTTTTCCCTCCCCTGTGTCGTAGGTGCAGTACTCACCGATGTCTTCCGCGCCGCCGGGCGTGCTCCTGGTATATGAGCAGGAATAGGAGTGCGGGGATGACCTGCAACTCTGGTTCCATACTGCCGGAATCTCGCGTGGAGTGCGTAGAGGTGAGCGTTTTCCCGTTCGTAGTCTGTTTCCGCCGTGTTCTTATCGGCGGTGCTCCCGCCCCGGAAAAGGTGGCAGATTGGTGGGTCGTAATAGGGTGGGCGGTACATTGTCTGCCGCCTGGCTGTTGGCGGGAACCGCCGCGCTGTTTGTTTGTACCGCCGTGGCGGGCGGAGTGTTAAGTTGGCGGGCTGTGTTGGCGGTTCCCGCCAGGGTCAGAATTGCATATTTTAGACCGCCGGCCTGTTGGCGGCTTGGCCGCCGCTTTATCACCGACCGCCAGGGTCAGAATGAGGGCCTTTGTGTCTTTTACCTTGAGACTTCAGCTTCCAAACGCAATGAAAATATCTGGATGAAGTTCAAGGTAAAATAAGGAATTATCAGGGGAATAAACACACAAATGAATGATTCCACGATATTTAGTAATTTCAAAGTAAACTAACAGGGGCACTTATACTGTGGCCCAATTCAGAAGCTAAAACTATTGACAGCACTGAATAGCTAAAGCTCGCCCAATCTTGCATAATCACTGGATAGTCACAGAGAATGCCTAGGAGCCATTTAACCATTCACTTAGCATGACATTTTAGATTTATGTTGTTCTGTATGAACATTTATTGGGATTTTTGTATAACTTCATTAATCCTGCTTTTTACTTTCAATTTTTGTTGTTTTGATCTGTTTCTATTCAGTAAATGTTTCTCCTTTCAACTAAGTTGGTTTGGAAAATGTATTTCTTACTTTTAATATTGATTTGATGTTGTTGCATGTAAATGTATCAAATGCACCTTTTACCAAGAATGGCATTTCTGCTTGTGCCATGATACAAAGGATAAGGCTGAGATGTTGCCCTAAATCCTGCTTTTACTTTAGGATCTATATTGCTTGACTTTGTTGAAGCACAGTCACAGCTCAATCAATCACACCACAACTCTAATGTTTGACTTTGCTAGAGAATACCTGTTGGAGATTAGGAGTCTGGTTGAGGGGGTGAAACCCTTCTCAAGCAGCAATCGCAATTCCTGTCACAGTGAAATTACAAGCAAACTTCAAATGAACCTGTGCTTAACCATCTGGTAGCTTGGCACAAACAGTCAGGCTTAACTTAGAGGCAATGAGTAAAGCATTTATGCAGCACTCCAAACGATAATAAAGTGAAAACATCAAACAAGAAGAATCCCACACCAATTTAGAAAAATAGAGTTAAATTTAATAAATTACTTGAGGCCAAAACAACAAAAATCCAATCAGTAGAACCAGAGACATGCACATTATTACAAATAAAAATAATGCCTAGAAGCACAAAGCGATAACAGTGATTATTGGGTTGCACTCGACCAGGACAAAGCCACTAGTTCAGGCCAACCATGATGGTTACAGGGACCAAGCTAGGCCCTTTGAACAAAAGTATTTGAAATCCTGGTTGTGAACAATGTGAAGTCCCATGTCGTGGAGGCGTTGCAAAGAGGAGGCCATGCAAGGATGCGTCACGCAGCAGCAGTTTCGAAGAACAGCAGTGGTGATAGAGCTCATTTGACAGACGTGCTTTAGGATTGGACAAAGCCATTTTGTTAAAGAAAATTTTACAAACTGCCTGAAATTTAATGAAGAAATTCAAACCAGGAAGGTTAGAAAAAAATGAGAAAGACATTAAGAAACTTAGGGACTGGGTTAGAGTTTCGCAGATGAGTTAGTTCATTACAAATAAGACATATCCCATCTTATTACAAGCGCATTATATCCTATGACACTTGCAATTGGGCTGATGGGATATCCTTCACATTTGTGACAGAGTAGCCTGTCTGCCAAACTCTAAACCAGTTAGCCTGAGCCACTATTCTATCATCCTGGATTCAGAGATATTAGAAAAAGTAGTTAAAGCACATTAAGAATCTTTTTCCACAATATCTTAATTCGTCCTTTCCTGCCACGGACAAAAACAGTATGAACAAGGTGAACAGTTATATAAACGACTATGGCGGTCATTCTGACCCTGGCGGTCAAAGACCGCCAGGGCGGAGGACCGCGGGAGCACCGCCGACAGGCCGGCGGTGCTCCAATGGGGATTCTGACCGCGGCGGTAAAGCCGCGGTCGGACCGGCAACACTGGCGGGCTCCCGCCAGTGTACCGCCGCCCCATTGAATCCTCCAAGGCGGCGCAGCTTGCTGCGCCGCCGAGGGGATTCCGACCCCCCCTACCGCCATCCAGATCCCGGCGGTCCGACCGCTGGGATCCGGATGGCGGTAGGGGGGGTTGCGGGGCCCCTGGGGGCCCCTGCAGTGCCCATGCCACTGGCATGGGCATTGCAGGGGCCCCCGTAAGAGGGCCCCTAAATGTATTTCACTGTCTGCTGCGCAGACAGTGAAATACGCGACGGGTGCAACTGCACCCGTCGCACAGCTTCCACTGCGCCGGCTCGATTCCGAGCCGGCTTCATCGTGGAAGCCTCTTTCCCGCTGGGCTGGCGGGCGGCCTGAAGGCGACCGCCCGCCAGCCCAGCGGGAAAGTCAGAATTACCGCCGTGGTCTTTCGACCGCGGAACGGTAACCTGACGGCGGGACTTTGGCGGGCGGCCTCCGCCGCCCGCCAAGGTCAGAATGAGGGCCTCTATTTTCATTTATATTAAACTGATGCAAATAGCAACACCACTTCAATATTACAAAGACAGCAAACCAAGCATTGAATCAGAAGGGAATTTCCAAGTTGTAATAATATTTACATAATATAATTCTGAAAGGATGTGGTAAAGAAACAACAAGATCGGATTCAAAAGAAACTGCAAATACCTAACTTGAAGTAGATGGCAGGATCATCTTACTTCAAAGCATTAAAGGTTCTAACAAAAGTGAATGTGTTGTGATTTACAAAAGTCTCAATACATTTTAAACTAAATGTAAGAGCAAAATTAGTTTGCTTTTTTATAGGGTTTGTTAGAAAGCAGACATAAATATACTAAGGATGATATAGTCATAGCTAAACCCAACAGAAATGTGACTACATGTTAAACATGTGACTGATGCCTTTAAAAAATAAGAATGTTCTTGTGCTGGCAACATTTCTTGAAAAATAAAAATGGAATATTATCTCCAAATTTATAATATATTCTCAGTATGTTATTTGTTCCTGGCTGGACTGTGACAAAAGTCACTAAGAACTGTAATACATGTCCGCAGATAATTTCAATGCCTGCTTAGATCCTAAAGCAGATAGCCTAAAGGCACACAAGTTCAGAGAATCTAACACATAGGAAATAGGGTAGAAGGTCTAGAGAAAGGAAATACTGGTACTCCCGTACTACACAATTCCAGCTCCTCTGTATACAGATAAAAACAAATATAACATATGTGCCACCCAGTAAATTTATAAAAGAAGATGAAATTGCAAATCACCACCTGTAGGCTAGTGCACCAAAGGACAGCCTGGACTAATGGCTGACCCTGAGGCCCTGTGAGACTTAGAAATAGCCAGAGGAACTGGATTAGAGAAAGAGGACTAGTGAGCCAAGGTTGTCCACTTAATGTGTGACCTCAACTGATATGAAATCAGATTGGTCCTGCTCAGAGCTTTTTGACACCCAAAAGAAGGGCTTCAGTGTCCCCTCATCATTAAGGTATCCAGTTCAATGTGATGTGCTCTTGTATTGGGTGATCCAATGAAAAAATATAGACTGGCAAATGTTCAAAAAGTATTTAATCAATAAGACAATATTGCTAGATTTGAAAATTGGATTTTCTCCCTCAAAGCTTTTTCCACCAAAAGCACTGGACTCAGCAGGACCTCAGCCAACAGACATCCTACCTCAAGAAGACTTAGGCAGTGCCATGCTTGAGGATTTTGACTTTCAGAACAAAGACTAATTCAGAAGATAGGTTGTTTAACCAAGTCCTCGTACTGGGCTTAGCCTGCTTCAAGGTGTGCCTAGTTCCCAGTCTACTGCACCTGAAGAACACTATGCTGTTTTGTTGTACTTTTCAAACTAAAATTTCATATCCCTGGCTCCAGTATTTGGATTTTAATCATTTTTGTGTCATTGTTACAGTATTTATTTTTTGGGTTTGTAGAAATTGGTTGTGGAATTTTTTATTTCGTATTACATGGGCATTTTCATGGTACCACCTAGGGCTTTTAATGCAAGGTTCTATCTACTCATATTTGTAGACAGTGGCGAAAAAACTCCACTGCGCTATGTGGAGTAAGTCTGCACTGATTTTTAGTGCAGGAGTTTCTCCTATGCTGTTAAATCAGCACGAATGGTACACATGGAGTGCCAGAGGGCACTAACTTCTTTCTGAAACTCGAGTAGATTTTCTACTTGAGCAGCAGCTTTCTCAACTCGAGCAGCAGCTTTCTCATTGTGAGCGGGTGTGACCTACAGCTCGCATTCACAAACTCACTTGCGCTCGCCAAATTAGCAATTTCTCATGCTCACCAAATTAACGTTGGCGAGTGAGAGAAAAACTCTGCTCCGCATCACTTTGCAGAGATTTTTGGCACTCTGCATGGAGTGCGGAGTGGTGAAAACTCCACGAACTCTGCCAGTGGAGCAGAATTCTTCACCCACCGCTAGTTTTGCACCAACATATTTCTTCTTGAGGCAGCCATCAAGTAGGAGGGAAAAAATGTCGGAGCATGGCATTTTGTATTTGAAGGTGACTCTTCCACTGGCATAACAAAGGCCCCCGCAGCCCCTAAGCTCCAGACAGCTCCCTCAACACAGTAGCCTGAGAGCTCCTGAGTGATTCCCTCCATGTACATTGTAGGGAGGGGGCCCTCAAGTGTTGTTACATCACTGTGCACTTCAAGTACAAATCCTATGATAAACATCATGTGTGCATTTTTGTACTATTGTGAAAAAGTGCATGTATGGTATCAGGGAGCATGAATGTGTACCAGCAGCTAGGAAGAGAGCAGGAGTGTCATATCTTTGTAGATATGGAGCTGTCCTGCGCTCTGCCTCTCATGTAACACAGCATAGTAACTTTGGTCTCATCAAATATTGGTAAATCTGCAACAGAATAAATAAATCTGACCAAAAAATACTTTAATTCAGATCTGCAGCATACCAAATACATTAGCGTCACTGGCGAAAACTTGGATTGTAGCACGAGCCAGTGTTGAGTTTACACCAGTTTGAAATCTTTGGAAAAAAAACAATTGGAGATTATTGGGGGAAGGATGGACAACAGCAAACAACAAACAAATCCAGTTGTATGGCAGAACCACCCATGGCTTAACAACACGATCAGAACAAAGACCACGTCTTTACCACGCATGCCATTACCAAGCATGCCGCTACAACAAATTTAATTGTAAAAGCATTCTTGGTAAAGGTATGTCTGGTAATGCCATGTGTTATGTGATTCAATCCCAGATCTCCTTGCCCCTGCCCTAAACCCTAAAACCTACCCTGTCCTAAAACAACTATCCCACCCTGTCCCAAAAACGACCCCGACCCCCACCCTGAACTTTAAAACCTACCCCACCCCAAAAACTACAACGACCCCCTTCCCACTCTAAACCCTACCCTGTCCTGTCCTGTCCTAAAAACTACCCTGACCCCCAACCCCCACCCTAAAACCTACCCCACCCTGTCCTAAAAACTCACCCCTGCGCTGTCTTAAAATCTACCCACCCTAAAAACTACATCTACTCCCGCCCGAGACCCTAAAATGTACCTTGTCCTAAATACTACCTCTCCCTTTGATAAAAACTACCCAAACCACTGCCCCTGCCCTAAACCCCAAAACCTATCCTGTCCTAAAAACTACCCCACTCTGTCCTGAAAACTACTCTGACCCCAGCACTAAACCCTAAAACCTGCCCCATCCTGTGACCCCCTCACTAAACCCTAAAACCTACCCTGTCCTAAAAACTACCCCACCATGTCCCAAAAACGACCCACACCCTGAACCCTAAAAGCTACCCCACCCCAAAAACTACCCCAACCACCCTCCTCACCCTAAACCCTACCGTGTCCTGTCCTAAAAACTACCCTAACCCCCTTCCCTGAACCCTAAAACCTACTCCATCCTGTCCTAAAAACTACCCGAACGCCATCCCAGCCCTAAACCCTAAAACCTACTCTGTCCTGTCCTAAGAGGTACCCTGACCCCGCCTCCACCCTAAAATGTACTTAACCCTGTTCTTAAAACTACACCATCACTGCCCTAAAGCCCTAAAACCTACACTGTCCTAAAAACGACCCCAACCTGTTTTAAAACTATGCTGATCTCTTCCCTAAACACTGAAACCTGCCCCACCCTGTCATAAAAACTAACCCGCCCTATCCTAAACACTCCCCCAACCCCCTCGAACCCTAAAACCTATTCGCCCTCTTCTAAAAACTACCCCAATCCCCTATCCTGAACTCTAAAACCTACCCCACCTTGTCCTTAAAAGTACCCCACTACCCCAGCCCAACTTACCCGGCTGCCACGTTCCTCACCCGGCTGAACCACGCATATGCATGGTCCCTTACCCAAGCATTGGCGTGGTTCAGGCACATGTGTGGTTCTGGCAACCGTGGTAACACTTGCGTGGCTATGCTAAGCGTAGCTCCAGCCAATCAGAAAAGGCAGCTTCCCAACAAATCCTCTCAATGGCACTTGCTCTTTATACTGCTGCGTTTACTTAATATTTGACGACACCTTTATAAAATATTGATAGAATGATTAATATGGTTGAAAATAATATATGTTTATTTGACAACATTATATATTTAGATTGTTTTAGCATGCTGTGTCCGATATTGCAATTTTCTTAAGGAACTGAAAGCTGTATTTGGCTGCTAGAAACATTTGTAACTTGGATGTGATACAATTAGCATTAATAGGCCTACATGAGCCTTGAAGCAATTCAAAACGCGATTCGTAATGCAACAGTTTGATACTCTCACGTCACAAACAATTTATGGACAGATATACACCTCCAATCAATCGAGAGTGACAGGGAACTGAATTATTTAATAACCAGGCTTCCTACCATTTCCTATCAGCACACAACATTTCGCGTATTATTTTGGCTATTTTTTGTTTCATGTTTTTTTAAATTGTATTTACAACATATATATCTTCTATGTTTGTATGCTTGATTGCATTTCTCAAACATTCGACTCGACAACTGAAACTGAATAGTTTTGTTTGAGTTTATAATTTAGGTACACCCTAACCTTGAATACACAGCATTGGTAGATAATTAACATTTCATCAACGTTTGATTGATTGCAGAAAGTGAATAGTTGATGTAAAAAAAATCATAGCCATGTAAGATATCCACCTGAAACTAAAGGCCAAAGAGTCAGTATAACAGAATAAAGAAGGAAAACAAATACATAATAAACACATGGTTCAGAATTGCATGGTTCACAGTGATAAATACAATACATAAATAAACAATTATCATATGAAGGAGAAAATAAATTATCTTGTAAGGTCTCATCAAAGATCGAAATATATTGGTTGTATCCTCTGTCAAACCTCATCTCCAAAACTATCACTAGTAATTTGCAGGCCCATTAAAATTCAGTGGTAAAAAAAAACCTATATTATGTGATAAGGTTGGCTTAATTATATTAAAACGAAAGACAAATTATCTGGCATAATGGGCTTATATAATCAAAATAAGTAGTACGTTCTTTGGTATTCTTTAGCTTTTTTGATATTTAAATCTACCTAATAATGTACTTTCTGCTGTGGCTCACAGATCACCAAAAAATCTAATGAGAAAAGAACTCGTTGAGGGCCATGTTCCTAACTCGAATAAGGTCACCAAATAGCTTAGCGAACACTTGTATCAGAAGTTCTCCTCGTTACGCCATCCTCAGGTAGGTTAACCATTTTAGAGCAAAACCATGTTTACTGCTTTTAGTAAATAGAGGCTTGCTTTAAAATACATGGGTAAATGCATGGAAATGGCTATGCTCCAACCATGGAATGCCTATCGCTATGAAATATAATGCAACTTGGCACAAGACGCTTTGTTGCTTTAATTTTGTTTTTAAAAGTCATGCAAGGTAGAACAAATCAATCGCCCCTTGCGTGGCTTAGTAAATATTACTTTATAAACCTATGCCCTTGTTCATTAACAATAGAGAGCAAGAGAAAGTGGCTTGCATTTTATTTGACCTCTCTCTTCCTTCTCGTTATACCATGTTACTTGGCTGGAGGACTTTTCAATACCTTTGCACTGTCTTTATGGGAAAGCCATCAAAATGGACACTATGAACATATGAGGAGAATGCGATCCCATTAAATACTTTCTTTTCAGACTAAGGGGCATATTTATACTCTGTTTGCGCCGGATTTGCGTCGTTTTTTTTTACGCAAATCCGACGCAAAACTAACTCCATATTTATACTTTGGCGTTAGACCCGTCAAGCGCCAAAGATCTAGGAGTTTGCGTAATTTTTTAGCGTGGACACCTTCCTTGCGTTAATGATATGCAAGGTAGGCGTTCCCATCTAAAAAATGACTCCGAGGCATGTGCGCCGTATTTACACTCCCGGGCAAAAATGACGCCTGGGAGAGGGCAGGTCAAAAAAAATTACGTCCAGCCGCTTTAGCGTCATTTTTTAACGCCTGGTCAGGGCAGGCGTTAAGGGACCTGTGGGCTCGGAAGGAGCCCAGAGGTGCCCTCCCCTGCCCCCAGGGACACCCCCTGCCACCCTTGCCCACCCCAGGAGGACGCCCAAGGATGGAGGGACCCATCCCAGGGAACTTAAGGTAAGTTCAGGTAAGTATTTTTTTATTTATTTTTGGGTGGCATAGGGGGGCCTGATTTGTGCCTCCCTACATGCCACTATGCCCAATGACCATGCCCAGGGGACATAAGTCCCCTGGGCATGGCCATTGGACAAGGGGGCATGACTCCTGTCTTTGCTAAGACAGGAGTCATTTAAATGGGGGTTGGGAGTAAAAAAAAATGGCGCTAATCGGGTTGAGGCGAAAATTTTGCCTCAGCCTGACTTGCCCCATTTTTTGGCGCCCAAGCTCCATTTTCCCCTACGCCGGCGCTGCCTGGTGTAAGTCATTTTTTTTTACGCACACCAGGCAGCTCTGCCGGCTAACGTCATTCCATAAATAAGGCGCCCGCATGGTGCTTTGGAATGGCATTAGCCGGCGTTAAATTTTTTGACGCACAACTGCGTTGGCGCAATTGTGCGCCAAAAAGTATAAATACGGCCCTAAATCTTCAGCAGTAAAAAAAAAACAGAACATTGCCTCTGAGAACTCGAAATCTATACATACAGAAAAGTTTCTTGAAGAATTAGAGAACAAAGACGTGATAGTAAACTTAATACATATGATGTTCAGGTAAATACACTCAATTTCACCTTGGTGTCAATCCTTGATTTATTACTCCCTTGAAAGCATATACCTTGAGACAAAAATATTTTAATTTCAAATGTTTTGTTTCTGAGTCGAAACACACAAATAGAAAATGTCTTGTGCAGGTCACAGGCCCTGCAAGATAAAAAGACTTATCTTAGGTAAAGAAGAACACATACCATTTGACTTAATCCCCTAAAATATTTATTATAAAATCATATTGTCGTAAATATCACAAAAGTGCTATTTAATATGCTGCTATCATTCAATAACCCAATTCTTATGTAAAATGAAATTTCTCCCACCCATGAAAAATTTGCTACATTACTGAAGTCAGTAACAAAAAAGTATGGAGGATCTCACTCATCTAGGGACCTGAGTATGAGTTGGGGTGTGCATTCTGACCAATGAATGAATAAATACCCTATTTATGCACGGCAAGTCAAGCCGTTTGAAATTTAACTGGGCAAATGTCTAGGGTATTTACTGAACCATTGCAGATTTTGGTATGTTAAAACACCATAATCTGCATATTTGTCCTCACAAACTCATCATAGATGCCTTTTATGGCACCCAATAAATAACATGCTGCATGGTATTGTCATTTATCAGGTGCACTGATTACCACCTAAGCTCCTAATATGGGTCTTTGAGGTCCAGAATATGAAAACACTAATGGAAAGTAGCAAAGCCTCTGACTCTCTGGTAGACAAATGTCGAGAGGGGATTTTAACTTTGGACTGGTCCTAAAATAGCCCTGTATTAAACCAACATTATTAGTAACTTTCTAATCTTTCAAGTAGTACTTCTATCTTTTAAAAATGTTATATGAGCTACTGGAGAAAACAGTGAATTCTCAAACTCATTTATTTGCAGAAGATATCAAGTTGTCTACTAATACACAGACTGTCTTTAGACCATAAATTGGCATCAAGTCTGTAGTCATTTCATTCTAGGATAATCTTCTAATGATGGTAGAGCCTTGGGAGGGCTCATTGTATTAACCATCGCTAAGACCTTCCACACCACTGTTAACGCAGAATTACTAATGAAATTATTAATGATTATTCATGTATTCTGAGTGTCGAATTTGCATAGAAAAGGTAATAACTTAGGGAAAAATAATGCACGCATTTGAAGGTGTGCCCTCATAAGTGGCCACCAATGTTCACGAACTGTACTTATTAATGGCTTATTAATATGAAATAATGAGCTTAGTTTGATTAATGTAGTAATATGTCATATTAAGGGTTATGTATTATGTAGTAGCTTTATTAACTGTAGGCATCAACTTAGCGAGGTCTTGGCCTAGTTGCATGGCCTCATGTCAAGCTACATTTTCTTCGGCTTAATAAAATGGAAGCTTAGATAATTAAATTGTGATTTTCCACTGTGCTGGCTAAGTGCTCGTAGCTAAAAGTCTTTTTTCATGAGAACTGCTTGCTAGGAGATGATGTACTTGCTAGTGCAACAATGTTTAATGTAATGTGTGTGAGACTGACTTTCCCAGGAGAAGACAAAGAACATAGTGACTGGAGTATAAGCTGCAACAATATTGTTACCTGATGAGCGCAATGACGAGAACGGAAGAGACGAGAACGAATCATCGACATGTGAACCATGTACTAGTAGAATTGTAGATTGGAAGTTTTAGTTTCATTGGATTAAAAGTAAACATGCGATTCTTGAACCAATTAGGCTGTGGGAAGTAGTTTTTAGGAAATCTAATTTAGCCAGACTGCACCGAGAAGAGATATGCCATTCTTCCCATTCCTCTTGAGAGATTAAGACATTATTTTCTTGACCATCTTGAGAAGAGACATGATTAACTTTATTGCTAAAAGAGACTTTGCTTTTCCTGAACTTTGATGCTGAACCCTGATACTTTGCTGACCAGACTGATGTCCTGATGACGAAAACTATCTTAGCTTGCTGAACCTATTGAGGACAGGTATACACTGACATCACTGATTGCAATGTCTATTTTGCTTTTGTTTCTAGGTACCAACCACTATTTTGATAGTGCCATAGTTAGATGTTTTTCAAATTTGTGTTAACTAAATTGTTTTGCATGAAGTCCAAACATGCTATGCTAATCTGGTGTTAATTAGGGGTCTCACTGATGAAGTTTGCTACACGTAATAACAGTTGATGTCTTTTGTTTGCTGAATCTAAAAGTATGTAATATCGTTTGCACAGTTATTCTTGTTATTAAGTTGCACTGTAACTTTAGGATGTATAATTGCTCAGGCTTTGATTAGATTATGATTCTTTTACCATTTTGGTCAGCCAGTGTTGTTTCTGTATGTTTATCAGTTGATTGAGATTAATTTACGTGACATTAGCATTGTTAATATAGGGAAATAAACATTCTAACTTTTACATAAAGGTGTGGTTATTCATGACTGAAAGGTCATGGTGTGTGACAATTACTGACTCCTATTGATTACTAAAGATATTGATTGTTATTGGTTATTGATCTGTGCATGTACGTGATATATGGTGGGAAAACCTTGAAGCGAGTCAAAAGTTTCATCGACCTATTCGCATCTCCCTTGTAAGTATACTTATTAAGGTCTGAAGCGCTATCACCATAGACTACCATACTTTACAGTGCCATCTTGTTGACTGTTCCTTGAACAGCTTAGTTCTACAGTGGGTGCAATTATTCTTAAAGGAATTGGTTCTCTTCCTTCCGAATGTAAAGCACTGTGCTGGGGGTGCTGCAAGAATCTGACTCCCACTCTCCACTTTAACCTTTACAGGGAGCTCTTGGTAAACCCATATTAAGGTCAATGCATATCATTAAGCAGATGTTACACAAATGGTTTGTTATTTGGCTGAGACATCTTCCCTTGGCTGAAGGGAGATGTCTGATCTCCCTTCAGCACACGTTTATGGATGAGCACAAACACTCATAAGTGAAACCCTTACAAGCTGGAAATATTTATTATGAGCAATAAGATTAACAGATAGGATGCCAAACTATGACTATGTCCCTTGCATCCTGCCCCAGCCAATTATCTGTGGTCAGAGGTTGCATTTCATGCTTGACATTGATCTGGAACTTAATCACCCAATCTCTCTCACCATGAAAGTCTGACTGATCCATCTTGAAATTTTGCAAGTTTGTCACTTCCTGTCCTCATACCGTATTATGATGAACATTTACCCGTATGTGATACTGTCTTTGTAACAAGACCTATGTTGGTATGGCTAAAAAAGACACTCAAATACGGCAAAAGATGCAGAAGGCGGCAGTCATTAAATAAAATAATTGTTTTCAAAATTGTCTGCATTGGACATGTGTTGTTCTGTGTCACCGGCCCCAATGCTTTAATGAGAAAATAGCGAAAGTATCTTTAGATGACTTTCACAGCACCAAAACCAACTGCTCTCTGAGATTCCCAACTTCAAGTATGATAAATGAGATGGCAGAACATTGAGAGGTATGGGAGCCAGGGCTTGGAATAAAAGACACCTGCATATAATCTCTCAGAACAACTTATGCAGGATCTTAAAAAACTGGTTATTCAACTATCAATACGGTACTGCTTTATAGCTTCTAAGTGTACACCTAATATGCATTATTCTTTTTTTCATTATTGCTGTACAACAAAATGCGTGCAGGACTCAAATGAGAGCCTTTGTGGCTAAAAATTATTCTAACAAAAACTTCTGAATTATAGTTTGAGTTTTTGAGAGTCTACCCCGTTGACCATTTTAAGGCTTTTGTATGTATGGTAATTAAATGTGTAACTGTCACACGTATTGTTTGTACCTTAAGTGTCAGCTGTCCACCGTCACCAGATATCCATGGTCAAGCATCTTTAGAGTAACCAAACCATAACTTTTTTTAAATCGACGGCCCAGAAAATATACATAAGCTTATTAATTAATGAGGGTCATCAGTCTCCCCTAACTTCCTGATTATAAATATAATACACCTTAGCTATTTTACGTGCATGCTAGTACATTATAGTACTCCCTGGCTGCCCAGTTAATATTTTCTCAGACTATGAGAACATATATAAATGCTGAATGTTATGTTTTCATAAGATATCTTGTCAATTGTGCCTGAAAATTTCAAAATACCAATACTGTGTCATTGAACAAATTTATTAATGGGTTTAACTCGCTGTTGACAATGAACACCTTTTGTGCATAGATGAAAGACAGTATGAATGCATCAATTTATTTCATGGTCACTAAGAATGCAGTCAAATAAAGCCCTGAGGCTCCATATCATTATCTCTATTACATGCATTTTATACCTACGTTATAACATGATGTTATGTGCAATTTGACGTCTTTTCCGGTAAACCCATGCATTTTGTTTTCCTTTTTTTTTTAGCATGGGTATTACAAGAATGGGATGAGGAGCCGGGGATGTTCATATCGTAATTAATATGGTGCTTGTGGAACAGTAAGGTTTTTGAGCATTGCAGGTGATGCCAAAAGTCAATGTGACATTTGGGACTAAATGTGTTTTCCTTTCATAGCTTTCAAAACATTCATGCAGGTGTACATGTGTATGATGTGCGCCTGCATGAAGACACAAATGATGTAAGATATATTTTAAATAGTGTGCTATTTACCAATAATTTGTTTCTCATTTTGCTCATGCAATATGGAAAGTTTTGCCTAAATACTTCATAAATATGAGATAATCCTGAGTAACTAACGTAGTGTACACGTCAGTCACTGAAACTACATTTCCTGGCAGCTATATACTGTTGAATGAAAGATAAATCACGTTGGATCTTATTGGCAATACACATGCCATAAAAGCAGCACCTAATCGTAGGCAATTAAGACCTGCTTCTACTATCATCCTGAAATGCTGCCGGAGGTGTCAGAGATTCATATACCTAACACATGGCTATTACTCTCCCTGGTAAGAAAAGCTTCCCTAATATCTTACATTCTATGTTGGATCCATATTTAAGAGAGTATGATCCCTTCTTTCTTATGCATAGGTCAGTATGTTGAGCCTCCTGCTGAAGAACTATGTAAAAATAAATGTTGAATCTGACTATAACAGTGATGTTTTTCACTCAGGGGTTCTTAGTATCATCGAATAGACTTCCAGAGCAAAGCTTTAGTTACCTTCTCTGCCCCTCCCAAATATTAGTAGCAAGTGTCTGGAGTCTATTCACCCCTGCCTTTACCACCTTATTCAAATCTGAAAACACCTTGGGCCATATGTACCAACACATTTTTCCATAGACACATACACAGAATGGATAAATCCACTTGGTACATCTGGCCCCTTGTGTCATGATTTCTTCATACACCACCTTATTATCTTCCCTCCCTTTTCCATCCCAGATATGCATTCTCTGTCCTCCACTAAACCAGAGCAGTGCCACACAGCCCAGCCAGCATGTCACAACAGTGAGAATCAACTTTTGGTTCCCACTGCTGTGAAGTAGTATCAGTACTGGTTCAGAGCCCATACTCGTACCACCGGCTCTAATACTGAGCTATTACTATTTTGCTTCTCTCACTCATTAGTCTCATAATAGGTTCATTGGAAATTCACAGTCACTTTATCCAACAAAGCCAGTAAATTCTGAACCTGAATACGAACTACTGCTTAGACACAGATACTGTCTTACCTATTTTGACATCTGAATTCAAAGCTATATGCCACAGTTATTATCAGTAATCCAGCATAGAGGGTAAAAATGCCAGCCATACAGCAGAGACCAAAACTACCACTGCTCCACAGACGGCACCTGCCTTTTATTAAAGGAAGATCGTCCTGGCAACTAATTCAATATTGTAATTTTGCATCTTTGTTGGGTAAATGAATGTGTTTACTTCACTACCTTTTTATCTGAAACTGAAACGTGGATGCTTCCCTCAGCCCTGGATGCAAAGCCCAAAACGTTCTCATTGTCAGCAAAATGGGTATCAATAGCATGTCTACAGGGTAAAGTTCACTGTTTTTTTTACCCAAAACACCACTCTGGAAAATAAGATTAAAAACCTTGTGGTTTGTCTTTACCACAGTTCAGAATTCTGTGATAAATTTCTGCAGTACCGATATACACTTTAACTGTTCAACATATGTAAAACTTTGCTTGTGCTAATTTCTAATTAAATAGCATGTTTAGTAGGTTCGAGGTTAAATCCTGCTATGACTGCAAATTTCCTCAATTGGGTATCACCAAGAATCTTAGGCATTGATTACAGTTGATGTGATTTGACTCCTCATATTGTTAATAAAACAAAATTATTCCTCAGATTATTGTTCCAGATTTTAATGGTTGGATGTAGAGGACATGATCACAATTAAAAATATGTACTTTATACATAACCCTTTTCGCTACTGCCCTGAATATTTATCCTTATGTTCTTCTGTTTACCAACATATCTCACAAATAATTAGAATCATATGGTCATGGCCTATTATGTTTTTTTATATCAAACTTGTGTGTAGACATTTCTCCCCATTAACCCCAAGAATGTGGAACCATTTCCTCACCTTACTATGGATTGACAAATCCACTCTGCCTATTTATTCTAACTTTCACCCAAAAAAACAATCATTGTGAACACACCTATGGCAGATTCATAGAACATATGAGCTCTAACTTTGACTCAAATACTTAATTAACAATTTCTAACTGATACCTGCTTAAATGCTTCCTCTGGTTATATTCTGAACAATTTTACACCACCTCGTTACTTGTTAAAAAGAAAATCATTCCACCAGAAAGAGAGAACTGAAAAGTAGCCATACTCCATTGGAGCTACCTGGACATGCTATCATCCCCATTCCTCCTTCACGTTATGAGATGAACATTCTAGCTATCAATATTTCTTTTCTATTAAATACTGCATTTCAACTATTACTCCTTGTCAACTGCCTGGGTCTGAATGTACTTTCTCACCTAAATTGTCTGCACTATTAAAAAACTTAATATCTGTATGTTATTCTACGTTTGTAGTGGGTGATTTTCTATCCACATCTTCAGTTAAATAATTTGAATACAAATGTAATCCTACAGAACATATGCAACAACCCACTCTTAATGCAAAATGTCTCATCTATTTGCGAGTCTCAATGTTGGCTTTTCCAATATATCACTAGCCCCAAATATTTGTTGGAGTATGCCATGCTCTCTCCCATGACTCATATACAATTCCTAGGATGGGTAAATGCACAAATGTGAGATCTACTTCTGGAAACTAAAGCAGAAATGGAGTACACCTGAACTGCTTTATCTTTGGATGCACATGCTTAGAAACCTAAACCGTACTTATGAAAATTCATTGGTCTCTCTCTCTCTCTCTCTCTCTCTCTCTCTATATATATATATATATATATATATATATATATATATATATATATAAGGTCTGAGGTTTAAGGGCTTTTGACGTTTATTTTTGCCTCACTCTCCAAACGAGGAGTCCAAGTACATATTGCCACATGCTTCATTGCAAAAGAAGGATCCTAAACTTGGGTTGAATAGCTGAGAAAAAAGGTGGAGAAAATACAGGATCAAAGGCAAAATAATTTATAGACTCCACTTGGTCACCCATCACAAAATGATCATAGAAGCCAAGGCTAGAATCAGACACTTAAATGTCTTAGCCAAAACACCACAAGTGAACGTTTATGTACTGTGAACACTTTGTTAATCCCACTAGTGATAAACACAGAGTTGGCTCCTACTCAAAGACTCAGGGTGTTCTTTTTTGAAAAATGTATTCATGATTCAGAGCACCATTGTTGTGACTGATGAATATATTAACGCTTTTAATAATGTCAAATTATTTTTTAGAAAAATATCAACCCAGGTTTTTAAAACATGCTGTAGCACAATGCTTAAAGAATACATTTACCCTCACTGGAAATCATAAACTATGCCTTTGCTCAGACATTTGAAACCAACTAATGTATCCCTTGACCATGCGCCATCTGGTTGTTTCTTCTTTTTTAGAAGAATGTGCTCCTTGTCTATTGAACATTAACAATTAAGCTTTGTTACAAGGATGGTTTTGGGATCAATTCAAACAAGCTTTCACTGCACTCTTAATAGAAAACCACATAATGAAACATATATATCTCCTATGGGGTCTCTGGATACTTGGCAAAGTACTGAACAAGGCAGTCATGCAGCAAATACAAATTATTTAGACCATAATAAATTACATCACTCAGGATTTTGACTGTTGTGGTCTGGCTAGGTAAGGCAGATGTCAGAAAAGTTGCTTGTACCTGAGCTGATAAGTATTCTCACCTTTTCCTACTTAGGTTCAATCCTCCATTTATACGATTAAAGTAAGGAAGGCCCCAGGGAAAAGGGGAAATTGGTAAAGTGGATAAGAAAACACCACCAATTAAACTAGCACATATACTCTTGTTAATAGCTGTAGTAAGCCCACTCTAGCTCCATCACAATGTCTTGACCATGTGCTCTCAAAATAAATTATACTGTCCAGTTTGATTAACATGTTATATCTTTGTCATTCATATAAGTTTCTACCTAGGCCTTTTCTTGAATGTTCAATTGCTTGAATGGGAGGTAGAAAGTTACCTCTGTCTCTAGGCATTGTTAAGGTAGCCAATGGAAGTCAGTGTATGGTCAAGCAGAGAAATGCAACTACAAATAAAAAGAAGTATAAGAATGAAAAGAAAAATTGAATGTTCAAATAGCAGCTCATTCTGAGGGTCTCATTACGCAGATGAGCAAACATCTGTTCCTTATTAGTATGGATCTGTCTGTAAATAGTTTTATGCACCTCTAAAAAACATCTACTCCCATGCCTTTTATTTTTTTAAATTAAAAAAATTAAGAAAATATTAAGCGTCATCGAAGATTCAGAGTCTAGTGGAACAGATGTGGAAAGGGGATGCTGTAGTAAATTAGGGATCTCTCTCATTAACTATGTTTGCCCTTTAAAATATATAATGCCTTCAATGGCAAAAAACAAAACGTACTTCCCCTCACATGTTTTTGAATCAGATGGTTTAATATCTGCATTAAGCGCTCAGTGCTCATTTACTATAGCCTGCTCCATAGGAAAGGCTTTGAATTCAACAGCTCCTATTCCAGTAACATAGCATCGATTTTGTAATGAATGTAGAATGTTTGCGTTTTGTTCATTAGAACTCTAAACTGAAGCTACAGGACAATTCCAGAGATCAACTGACTTACAGTTACTGTTGAAACCATGGCAGAATTGTTTTTCATGGAGAATGAAGATATTTGTGAATTTATAGTGCATCTATCTTAATTTTAGGTTTTGAAGCACTAACCACAATTTCTGTGGGAAAATTGTGAGAGAAAACTGTGTTCCATCAAAGATGGTTGATTAATTCACAGCAATGGACAAAAATTGTTCACAGGATGATATCACATCAGAACTAATGACATTCTTCAAAGAATTTGGCACCACCAACACATGATTTATGTTTAAGGCTCTAAGGGCCTTATGATGTTGGCGGATCGGGTTACTCCATCACAAACGTGACGGATGTCCCTTCTGCCGTAGTATGATCCCATTACATCCTCTGGAGATCATAATACAGCAGATGGAATATCCACCACGTTTTTGACAGATTATTCCATTCACTAAGATTGTAATCAGGCCCTTGGTCTTCTCTTTGTACTGATTGTTACAGATAAATACAGACAGAAAACCACTCATTTTAGAGTCTGTACTTATTTTTAAATATAGAAGATATGAAAACAATTTCTTCTTTTGGATGATTATCACTATTATGAATCATACATGCCAGCCTGGATTGAAAGGTTGGAGAGTTAAAAAATGGAAAAAGATTTCTTGGTGACCCTGCGTCACTTCCTAGGAATCTAAGATCGATGCCTGATGGGTCAATGACAACACAAAGGCGGGAAGGAAGCACCACCCGGCAGGGTTAAGGAGGGCGACTTCACTGGGCCACTCCCCCTACATAATGAGCTAGTCTCCTCTACCTTCCGCAACCAAAAGACAGAATGGCAGGAGACTCTAGATGCACCTTTCTTTAAAGGGCCCTGCACCTGTTCTTGGTAAAAAGAAGGGGAGCAGCGCTGCTGCGCACCTCCAAAGGGTCAACAAGTCTGCTACACAGTTCTCCTCTCGATGACTCAGGAGATCTTGCCCCAGCTGCTGGGTGTGCGCAGTTCGGCGCAACCTCTTCTTTGGGAGACAGCTGCCCCTGAGCCAAGCTTCCTCAATGGTGAGGAACGTGAGCCCCTTTCAGTGGTGGGGCCTCACTAGGGGGGTATTCCAACCCTCAGCAGCAGGGTATGCTGAGCAGAGCCTCTCCCCTCAGGACCTGCACGTTGCATTCCCCCATGACAGGGTGAGGGGGGAATCCCAATGACCAAAATGGAATCTCTTCTGAGGCTACTCTTGAGGGGGGGGAGATCACTGGACATCCAAAGTGCCAGGGGCTAAGGGAAGCATAGGGAGCTAGGACTGCACCCCTCCTTTGCTCAACAGAGAAACAACTGACAAGGTAATGCGCTCACTATGCACTTATTTCTGCTCCCACAAAGGACTTTATGGGAGGATAGGTAAGGTTTGAAAACCTCATCCACCAGTTTGTCAGCAGGGCATTCAGGAAGACAGTGACCATGTATCATCGGAAAGAAAACAATGACAAAACCAAACCAAAGAAGGAAGGCAATCACAAATAACAGGACCCATAGATAACTCCATCGATGAATCAGATAGTTAGTTTTAAGCCAACTGAATAGCTTACGTGATCTTGATACAGGTGCAGCAGAAGATGCTGAAGATTTTAAAAACTGCTTTTATTAAATCTAATCTTTGGCCTTGGTTGGGGCTCACAATCACCCACCCCTGGTATTGGTACAAACGCAAGATTTTGAGTGCTGAGATGGTAGGAATATATGGTAGGATACACCTTTGGCAAGGGCTTACTCTCAGCTGAAGCTTTCAGAGAAGCCAGTGTTTCATCATCCAACCTCGTACTAGAATGGGTAACTGCAGCAACAAAAGACATGGCTACTGCTGACTTGACTGCCTCAACCAAGGTGTTTCCTGCAACGTGTAATGCTACACATTGATGGCCCATTGTATGTACTAGATGGGTATTTGGTAGCTTCTCCTTTAGATCTACTACCTTCCCCCACAGAAGTCTGTGTTCGATGGTGTTCCCTTTTGAATCTTTGTTAGACTTTTCATCCTTGGCATGGTCTCCCTTAACTTTTGCCTCTGTTTCCCAGGTTGTTGATGTGTGCTGGACTCTGTTTTTGCTGTTTTTGTTACTCTGGGCACTTTATCACTGCTAACCAGTGCTAAAATGCAAGTGCTCCTTTACAAAATGTGTATGTAATTGGCTTATCCATGATTGGCATATTTTATCTACTAGTAAGTCCCTGGTAAAGTGCACTAGAGGTGCCCAGGGCCTGTAATTCAAATGCTACAAGAGGGTCTGCAGCACTGGTTGTGCCACCCACTTAAATAGCTCAGACCTGCCACTGCAGTGTCTGTGTGTGCTGTTTTAACTGTAAATTCGACTTGGCAAGTGTACCAACTTGCCAGGCCTAAACCTTCCCTTTTCTTACATGTAAGACACCCCTAAGGTAGGCCCTAGGTAGCCCCACGGGCAGGGTGCAGTGTATGGTTAAGGTAGGACATATATGTCCTGACAGTGAAATATTGCTAAATTAGTTTCACTGTTGCAAGGCCTGTCCCTCTCAGAGGTTTACATGGGGGCTACCTTTAAATCTGATTAAAGTGTGGATAGACATATGGAGTTTGGGGACTCTGAGCTCACAATTTAAAAATACATCTTTTAGTAAAGTTGATTTTAAGATTGTGTGTTTGAAAATGCCACTTTTAGAAAGTGAGCATTTTCTTGCTTAAACCATTTCTGTGACTCTGCCTGTTTGTGGATTCCCTGTCTGGTTCAGTTTGACAGTTGGGCTGGCTGCACCTCTCACTAGACAGTGACACAAAGGAAGCTGGGGTGTAGTCTGCATTTCCTGATGAGCCATCTGTGCAAGGAGGGAGGGGAAGAGTGGTCACTTACACCTGAAAGGGCTGTGCCTGCCCTCAAACCAATGCAGTCTCCAACACCCTGATGTGTGTCTGGGGCCTGGCCTGGGCAAGACAGGATTTCACAATCAAGAGAGACTTTGCTTTGAAGCAGGCCTACTTCAAAGGAGAAAATGGCTATAAGAAGGGCACCCAAAACCACAGACTGTAGAACACTTCTGGAAACTAAGAGGAACCTTTGCTTGGAGAAGAGCTGAAGCGCTGAGGAAGAAGAGCTGACTTGCCTGTGACTGTGCTTTGTGGAGCTATCTTGCAGTTGCTGCCTCTGCCTGTGCTAGAGGACAAAGACTGGACTTTGTGTTGCCTTCCTTCTTGTGAAGAACTCTCCAAGGGCTTGATTTAGGGCTTGATTTAGGGCTTGCCTCCTGTTGTTTGAAGTCTCAGGGACAGCAAAGAATTCTCTCTGCCAGCACCTGGAGTCTCTGGAGAGACTCCTATTCTGCCAAGTGGTGCCATCCAGTTCCTGGGACTCTGAAAGGAGAAGCTGCCAGCCCAAGAGTGAGAAATCCACACACCGACCGTCGTGCAGAGAAAAGATCGATGCAACTCCAATCTGCAGCTGAAAAATCGATGCCCCGCCGGCTTCATGGCTGAAAATAGACGCTCGCCTGCAACACGACCTGAAGATCGACTCCCAGGGCTGGAGAAACGACGCACAGCATTGCTGACGGAGGCTGGTGAGATCGCAACCTGCGCTGTGTGGTTTTCAGATCATGGTGCGGCTGGATTTCCAACGCAAACACCGCTGGGTGTGTAAAAACGACGCAAGGCCCACCCAGACCCGAGAGTGCTGACCAGATTGACTCATCGCTCTCCTGCGGAGAGAAGAAACAATGCACGCTGACCCAACGAAAGGAGAAACAACGCAAGGCCTCACTCGTGAGTAAAATAGACGCATCGCAAGCCCTTTTTGACGCACACTCACCTGTGCGGGGTTATTTTTGACACGCCCAAGGTACATTTTCACGCTAACAGAGTTAGTGTGTGTTTAAAATTACATGAACACTCTTTTTGCTTTTTAATTGATAACTTGACTTGTGGATTGTGGATTTTTGTCGTTTTGGTCTTGCTTTGTTTAGATAAATATTCTCTATTTTTCTAAACTGGTGTTGTGTCATTGTGCTTTCATTAAGTTACTGTGTGTGTTGGTACAAATACTTTCCACCTAGCACTCTGAAGTTAAGCCTACTGCTCATGCCAAGCTACCAAGGGGGTAAGCAGGGGTTAGCTGAGGATGATTCTCTATTACCCTGACTAGAGTGAGGGTCCTTGCTTGGACAGGGGGTAACCTGACTGCCAACCAAACACCCCATTTCTAACAATCTTTGAACCCATTTTGGCACCAGTAATGCAGATATTCATTGAATGACTAGACACAATATTATGAATCACACACAAAGAGTGTTAGAAGTCCAGTGTCCGTGTGTTCCAGCGCCAATATTAGAGCCTTAAGCTCTGCCAGTTCAGCCGTGCAGTCCCCTACAGTCTGCGTGTATGTGTTTTGGGGGTGGAACTTGCCATCCCTCATGAATATGCTCACAGCCACGCAAGCGGTGGGGTATTGTTGTTTGGTGCCTACTGCTGGTTGTGCTGAACCATCAGTGTAGATAATCATTTGGTATTGATCAAGAGGCAAAATGTTTGTAGATGTTGGGTATTCAAGTTCATATTGAAGGAACTCTTGGGTCTGAAGTTTTGGATCAAAATCAATCAACACAAGTGGTCATCAGAGACATTGCCCATTGGATCCAACATGGATGTAATGGTTTGGAGTTTGGAACACTGGCTTTTGCCACAGCCTCTAAGGCTGGTATTGAGGTCACGACTATGAACCGTTTGCACTGAGCCAGAGGTTTCTTCTTTATGACAGCCAATGAGATTTATATACTATTGAAACTGCATCAGCTTCTTTTAATGCTACATCAGTGAATCTGATGTCACCAGCAATTACTCTGATGACCAGGTTTTGTTTTGTCGTCAAGTGTTTTGCTTCAAGCTTGTCTTGCTGCAATGCTCTGAGAAGGTGTGTGTTCAACTGTTGAATATTTACTTGAAAAGTCTGGACGTATCAAATCAATTGTGCATAATCTGTGTTAGAATTGGGTCTCTAGTTGGCAGTGATTTGCACACTGTCCAAGTAGGGTCCCTCACTCTATTCAGGGTAAGGGAGTCACACAGCTAAGGTAACCCCTCCTCACCCCTTTGGTAGTTTGGCACAAGCAGTTTGGCTTATCTCAGAGGTAATGTCTAAAGTATTAGTACAAACACACAGTAACAGTGAAAACACCACCAGCTTACTCCACACCAGCTTAGAAAAAATAGCCAATATTTATTTGAGTAAAACTAGACCAAAACGACAAAAATCCAACATACACAAGCAAATATATCACTTTTAAAATATTAAATGTAATTGAGGTCCCTGAAAATCAATGAAGTGCTTGACTGAGGCAAAGTACCCGCAATGTGTCAAAAACAAAGACGATGTGGGCCACAGGGGAGGTGATGCATTGAAAGAGCCAGAGATGCATCAGTTCCTTACTGTTGCAGGGGAGGTGATGCATTGGTTTCTTACTTCCAGGCAGGTGCTTTGTCAGTTTCTTACTGCCACAAGGAAGTGGATGCATCGTTTGAGGCACAAAGCGTCGGTTCCTCACTGCGGTGCGGTGTTGATGAAGAAAATGGCACCTTGAGAGATGTGTCTGATGTAGTGGAATTCAAGTCGCGATGCATCAATTCCTCAGTGATGAAGCAGGTGCTACGTCGGAGTCAGGGTGGTGCGTCACAGACTTCAGTGATGAGGTGCTCGAAACTCATGCAGTGGTGGCTCTTTTAACACGCTGCAGCAGAAAGCTGGGGCCTGTGTGGAAAAATCCTGGCTGTTGTGTCAAGCGGGGACCATGCTCTGGTGTGGCCAGAGGCATTGCATCAAACTCTTGAAGCGATCCATTGGTTCAAAATGATGCAGTGAGTCAGTGCGTTGAATTTTCTCTTACAGCACCAAAAACCTTCAATGACCCAGACTAGATTTGGCCCACTTAGAAGGACAGGGCTCTCAGAAGAAGAGCCCAGGTGCTGGCAGATGAAATCTTTGAAGTCCCTAAGACTTCTTAACAGGAGGCAAGCTCAACTCAAGCCCTCGGAGTGAAAGCAGGACACAGAAAACAAAGTCCAGTCCTTTCACTCCCAGAACAGAAACAGTAAGCAGCATGACTGCACAACAAAGCAACAGGCAGAGTACAGTCACTCCTACTGCATCCAGCTATTCTTCCTGGCAGAATGTCCTCAGTCTAGAAGTGTTCTAACTGTGTGGGGTCAGAGGTCCAGTACTTATACCCATTTCTGTCTTTGGAATAGGCAAACTTCAATGAGAAAGTCTTTGTAGAGCACAAGACCCTGCCTCTCCTGCCCTGGCCCAGACACACTCTGTGGGTTCGAGACTGCTTTGTGTAAGGACAGGCACAGCCCTAGTCAGGTGCAAGTTTCAGCTCCTCCCACCACTCTAGCTCAGGAAGACCCATTAGGATAGGCAGGGCACATCTCCCTTTACAAAACTGTCTAGAGTGAATTCACAAACAGCCCAACTGTCATCCTGACTGAGACACTTATTCCAAAGACAGGCAGAGGCATAGAATGGTTAAGCAAGAAAATACCCACTTTTCTAAAAGTGGCATTTTCAAACTTACAATTTAAAAAACAACCTTCATCAACAGATGTATTTTTAAAATGTGAGTTCAGAGACCCCAAACTCCAAGTATCTATCTGTTCTCAATAGGAAATACATGTAAAGTATACCAGTACATGTCCTACCTTTTAAAGATACTGCATCCTGACCATGGGGTAGCCTTGGGCATACCAACATTACGGGTGACTTACATGTAGTAAAAAGGAAGGTTTGGACCAGGCAAGGGGGTGCACTTGCCAGGTCGAAATGGCAGTTTAAAACTGCATGCACAGACACTGCAATGGCAGGCATGAGACATGTTTGCAGAGCTACTCCTGTGGGTGGCACCATCAGTGCTACAGCCCCACTGGAAGCATTTGATTTACAGGCCCTGGACACACCTAGTGCACTGTACTAGGGACTTACTGAGAAATCAAATATACCAGTCATGGATTAACCAATCACCAACACCATTTAGACAGGGAACACTTGCACCTTAGCACTAGTCGTCAGTGGTAAAGTGCCCAGTGTCCTAAAGCCAGTGAAAGCAAACTGCAGCACACAGTCAAAAACAGGAGGTCAGAGGCAAAATGTTGGTGGATAACCCTGCAAAAAGGGTAATTTTCTACAATCTGGCTTGTATGTTCTGCCAAAATTGAAAATGTGCACTAATGATTGTAGCTTTTTGACGGTGTTTGGTTGTTGTAATTGTGCACAGTTTTTAAGAAATTGGGATGCCAGTCTCTTTCCATCGTCTGATAATCATAGTCCAAAAACAGGACACTGAGAATGGCAATTTTTGTTTTCTTGAAATTAATATTGTACCCTGTTTCAGCGAAACCCACCACAATGTGGTCTACCTGGATTAGGTGTGTGACAAGGTCATCATCTGTCAGGTAGATGTCACATACATAGGACAACGCCTCAGGGTCAATGTATGTAGTATGGATGTTACACGTGCTGGGAACAGTTCAGGACTATTCTTATAACCCTTAGGAGGATGACAAAATTTCCTTTGCAAGCCTAACACGCTGAAGCCGGCCAAATCCCTGCTTTCAGGCGATATATTTTGGCAGAAAAAAATCATTGGAAATATCCAAGGTTGTTTTGTATTTTTTGCCACTAACTTGTTGATAACTGCTGTGCTGGGTGCAGTTTGTATAGCAAATGTGCGTGTGTAACTGTTTAAATGTCTGTAATCTAAGACTATTCTGTATGATTGGTCCAGCTTAGCTACGGGCAACAAAGGGTTGTTCATTGGTGATGCATAGTGTTCTATTACACCCTGGTACTCAAGTTGAGCGAGTGTTTCCCTCACTGGTGCCTTAGCTTCATGTTTAATGTGGTATTGTGGTAGTGGTGCTGATCTTACAAGTAATATGTGGTGGGGGAAGTCTCTGTTCCATTCTATATGGTTGCAATACAGAGCAGAGGCTAGTGCCAATGCCCAATCTATTGCGCAAGTCTGACTTAATTCTCCAAGAACAACGGCCGAGAAAGATGGTATAAAGACATCTTCCCCTACTGGGAGATTATGGTCAAACTCTGGTGGCCAATATTTTTCTGTCAATAGCATGTCATAACACAATGGTAATTTTTCCCAGACTATAACTTTAATTGTACACTCTATGTCTCTGTCAAGTTGTATTTTTTACTTTGTAAACCCTATCTGTGGGGGGGGAGAGGGAGACGCTCAGGTTTGCTGTTTCGACTTCTAAAAAGTTGTTTGTTTTTGTCACCGCCAGAAGCTCTTGAAGATTCTGGCGAACTATTGTGACCTCTGCCGCACTGTATAGCTTAGTAAGTGCCCATGTCCTGTTCTTCAGTAGGGTGCCTTCTGTTGGGGATGTTTGTCTTCCTTTTTTGTAAAAGGTTCATGTGAGTGTTGTGAATTTTTTCTTGTTTTCACATACTCATTTCTTTGTTCACACTGCCCTCCTCTCTCACTGCATTTGTCTGTTGAGTCCTGAAAGGAACAAGATTGGCATGTATTAATATATTGATATATATCAGGGGGTTTTAATCTATTGCTATTTCTTAAATTGTATCTTTTCTCTGAGGACTCGGTTCACCGAGATTCTCTTCTCTGCTTTACATACTTTATTATGTTTTTGTTTATCCCAGCCTTTTTTCAAACCCTCAGCTGTTTACTTGGTAGATTCCTTGTTGGATTTGCCTTGTAATTATGGTTTACCTGGTCTGGGTCCCAGACTATCCCGACCTATACTACTATAAATCCTACTATAATCTCCTGAGGGTGACTTCTGTGTAATAAAAGGGGAGTTTTCAGGCAGGCCCTCGTTAGTCCCAAGGGCAGGTTGCTGTGTAAATAAAAGGCAGGACATGTACATTTACATTTTACATGTCCTGGTAGGGAGACACAGCCAAATTAGTTTTTCACTACTGTGAGGCCTAATCCTCTCATAGGCTAGCAATAGGAATTTAATACACTTCTAAGATGTAATTCCTGATTAGACAGGAGCAGCTGCATCATGTTTCTTATCTTTGGAATGGTAATGATAAATCATCTTTAATGGTAATTTGGATTTATCATTACTATTTTACAAATGCCACGTTTAGAAAGTGGGCATTTCTCCGTTCTTACTGATCTGCGTGCCTTGCACCCTGTCTCCAATACACATCTGAGGTGGGTGACAGCTACACTTGTTTCATTCCCCGTATACAGCCACAAACACAGGAACTCATCTGTATTCTGATAGCTCTTCTTGGGCAGGAAGAGGGAGGGAGAGCTGGCACACCTGAATAGGCTGTGTCCTGTGTACCACACAAAGGGCTGATTACCCCATACTGATAGTCTGGAGCCAGAACTTAGAGGAAAGGGGGGCCACTGCACTTCAAGAGCCTGATTTGACTTCACCCCACTTCAAAGTCACAACTGGGTATAAGTACTGGGCCTCTGACTCTACCAAGACAGAACACTAATGGACCTCTGAAGAACTCTGCCAGGAGTAAGGTCTCCTGTGCTACTTGGAATGCCACACTGCTGGACTGTTGCCCTGGACGGACTGCTCCCTGCTTTGCTGAGCTACCCTGCTGCCTGCTGAGGACAAGGACCGGGCCTATCACACTTGAACCCAGAATGACTTCAAGGGCTTGCTGGCTTGCCTCCTATTCTGAAGTCTCAGGGCCATCAAAGACTTCCTGTGACCCTGCAACAGCACCAGGTCTCTGCATTCTGCAAGCCTTGCCCTGCTAAGTGGTACCAATCCAGACCTGGGCCATTGAGAGGTAATTTTTGCTGTACTGACCCATCAGAAATGACGCTTTGGTGCTGCTGCACTTATCAGAACTGGCACATTTCCACTCCATGACGATCCATCTGTTTTTCGATCTTTCACCAAATGGTAAGTTCCAGATTTACAGTCACAATATTACCCAAGGGGGAGAGTACTATCAGGAAGATACTGAATATGAGGGGAGGCGGGACCCTCAGCTTTGCCTTGGGACATCTGAATCTATGCCTCTCAGTAAGTAACATGAATAATATATCTTAAGTAATATTACTCTGTATATGGTAGATGCACCCCACTTTTAGGTTGAGCGTAAGCATTCGACCTCATGTATACTTTTAGTGTACTTCTTATGGCTTAAAGCCGATTTCATTTGTTGGTTGCAGTGTCCTTTAAAAATGGTCAGTTCTGCCTTTTTCTCCCTTCTTTTTCTGTTTCAGAGCAGTGACCAACTACTGTATTATTCACTTCAGTTTCTTTATCTGTTGCTGTGACAGACTATTTTTGTTATTTCTTTGGCGCTTCCTTTTCACCATTGGTGTTTTAGGCACGTAGTTGCCTGTGTTTTATTTCAGCATTCCGTTCCTCCCATCTCCTCCCACGTGGCTAACATTTGTTTTGGCTTTATTCCAGTGCTGTCCTCGTTTACATCTGGCTCCTAAAATTAGCTTATTTTACAAAAGAAACACCTGGTCATTTAGCTCACTGCTCATTAAAACTGGAATATGCCCTTTCTGGTAGAATGTAGCTAACCCTAGAAGCAATGATGTGAAACTTGCTTAGCCTGGCACTGCATCTCAAGTCTCTCTCTCCAGGGATCCTCCCTGCCAGCACTGATGACATCGAACACAGGGCATTACTTGTCTCCCTTACTGGAGCCATAAATCTTCTCAGGCTGCTCTGGTCATTGAAATGCAGGCAAGAATGCTTGCAAAACTTTTCATTCTGTTAAAATAAAAATAGAATACATTTACAGCCTTATTTTCCAGTTTCTTTTCAGGTAGTGCAGTCATCTGGTCTCTTCTCGAGGGCTTGTGATTTCTGATGTCAGTAGCTGCCAGTGTCCACCAAAACATGGCAGGAGAAGACGAATTTATGAGGCAGGATTGACCATTTTATGTGGCAGTTAAAGTCCAGTTCTGAATTTACAATACCAATTGCTCTAAATCAAGAAAATTCGAGACCTATTGCATTGCAAATGCTTGTTCTTCATCCTATGGCTCTGAGGACCACAGTGTTAGAGGCTCCACGGTTAAGGTGCAATATTCAAGTGTACTACTTAGATACTTACCTAACTTTGTACAAACTTACTTTCAAATTATAGAAATATGAACCTACTATGATGTGGCTCTTTTTATGCATTATTAAAAAGCAAATTAAAAAATCTAAAATAATTGTGCTGCACAACAGTGTACAATAATCACAACCTAAAGTTAAGCCCATTCAATCATTGGACCAGCAGCAGACAAGCATAACTTGGTTGAACTGTCTTCTATTATCATTTTTTCTATTGCTTATCCAGCTAATATGCTAGAATCATTAAGGACTGCCATCATAACATACGAGCGACTGCCAACATGCAAGCATGCTGCCTCGGCATGCCAAAAACCCTTCCTACGGATCGGCCCGCTGGATTGTTATTTTGCAGAAATCCGATGTCCGCTTAGCTCATGCATATTTATGATGTGCAGCTGCTGAGTCTAATGTTTTGTGTTGCTGCCACTTGCAAAATATGGCTAGATGCACTCATTTGTACTGCTCAGTTTTTCGTGGCGCTGTACTTTGCAAATATAAGCAACTTGACCCTTCTGTCCTTCACTGTGATGCTACCAACCTCCCTAATATCTCATTTTCACGAGCACAGTGATAGAAACACAGAAGCGAGGGATGAGAAGACGCGAATGATAAATTAGAAAAAAACAAAGCTTCTCTAAAATCTCTAAAATGTTGCTACCATGTACCGTACTCCTGTGTGTAAAAAACAGGCTGGGGCGCGCATATAAGAAATGTGTTGGACGAAACCTTTGCTTTGTCGGCGCGGGGAGCTTTTTGAGTCAACCCCCTTTTCACTGAATATCAATAATTGCAGAAAACTCTATACTGAAAGGGTAAGTGCTACCTCTGGCTTCATGTGTCTTTTTTCATAATCATTTAGCCACGTAGGTAATGACCCATAAAAATCTATTTCATTATTTACTATTTCAGCTATGCACAGTTAAATTATGTGCGTTAATGTATTCTCCTTGTCATCGAGGTTACAAAAGAAATTCGGCTTCTTTATTGCTTTTTCAAGTATGGAATATGATTCCTCTGCTGCATGTTTCCTTTTTATGACTCAGTGCCCTGGAAATGTCAAAGGTATTTAGTTGAAACCAGAAAGATGGAAGGCCTTAGCTACCCAATGCTACACTTTGTGAAACAATTTCACTTGTTTCAACAAGCCTGCATTCTGCACCGTTTCTGTCTACTCATTTCGGTTTATCTCAGATCACCAACTGTGACTGGAGAGGAAATCTAGCACTTTTCTGTTGATTCTGAAAAAATAAGTGTTTCATTCAACAGGTAGAAAGTAGGCCTAACTATTAGGTTGTGATAATTTAAAATGCTGCAGTAGTCAAACCTCTTGTAAGTTTGAAATTGAGCATTTTAAAGATTTTACGCACGCCCCTTCCTGACTAAACGTCCAATAAGAAGACATTTTTGCAGGAGCATTTTTGTGGCAGAATTTTCCTCTCTGAAAGTATAGCATGTTATGCAGGCTTTTATACTGCCTCCACTTTTGAATTTCTTCAGCCCTTTTGAAAACTAAAAGAAAAACAATACGACGTCAAAACTGGTGTACCTCACTAATAATGTCTAACACAGCATATTCTATTTTTGATTTGAAGTGATTTTACATGAATGAACACTTGGCGAGGATTCAAACTTTTCCATTTATTTTCCTCTAAATTTAGTTCTTCAAAATTAGGACACATCACAAGGTAAGGCTAAGTAGCTAAGTGTGGAGTTATCACTAGTAAATATATACTAAGGTAAATATTGTCGATTTCAATATGCTGTCAGACAACTTAAAAAAGATAGACCTTTAGTTTAAAATTAACATATATGCATATCCTTTGCGAAAGGTATCCAATGAGAAAAGGCAGCAAGCCTAATATCCAGTCTACTGGAGAAACGTGTAGGACATTTTAAAACTGCGCTTTTATAAAGTATCCTTTCTCAGAGATAATTGTGTACAGAATGTACAAATAGTACTTGTAAAATGTTCATGTGCAAAATGTGACATGCAAAATATACAGCAGATGAGGACACTGAAACAAATACTTGAAAACGCCACACCTCATTAACATTGCGTTAACCTACAAATCTGTCCAATTGGAATAGTAGAACCTACAGCATTTGTATAATCAGATGTCCTAATGTGAAGTAGAATGTTGAACACAATTCTGGACTTTGGCAATCTGTTGAAATCCCCGAATGAAGCAAATCCCTACACGATCCATTACCATAGTTCACCCACATTTGTCCTCTGAGGAGTACTGCACAAGATGGACTGATGCACAACACAACCAATGTCACCGGAAGTTCAGAAACATCAAAAAGTAGCGTGTGACCAGGAGTTTCCATTAACATTTACAGATTAAAATATAATGAAAGTGTGCCGGCAAGCTGCACCCTCATGTTATAATTTAAATAAATGAGTAGGGCCAGGGTCTTGGTCAGCCATAAATCCCATGCCCGGTGTTTGTAAAATAAAAAAGAGTGGGCTTGACGTTTAGAAATTTGACCATGTTTGATAACAATAGTTGCTCCTGATCCTTCCCAAATCATAGTGTTAAATTGCATCTCTTTAGTGGTGCACTCTTACTTTGTCATCAAATATTTGGTTTTTATTTCCTTACCTTAGATCTGAGTCTACAATTGTAGTTTAATTATCATCACTGCAGATATTGAGACATATAATACATGTTAAACTAGAACTACTATTACTACTGTTTATACTACTGCTAGTAATAATAATAATAATAATAATAATAAATAATTATAACATATTTTTTCAAAACATGGAGATCATATATTGCTCAGTGGTGTTCAACTAACACAAGGTATTGTAATAAAATAAAAGACAAAGGAGCTTAAAATATTGAAGTGGGCATGCAGGGGAGTATGGGAGTGAGAGGAAAATCACCACAGGAGACCTGAAGGTAATTTATGTTAAGTTATTGTACAGGTGGGATTACCACATTCAGTGCACGGTATTTTTTTTTGGATTGGTTTTGCACATATGCTTTGGTCCAAAATATTACTGAGAATTAATTTTCACACACTTCTACTTTTGTTAAAGAAGCATGGTAAATGTCTGATAAGTAGGTAGAATGTTTCTTAAAAAAAGCTGCATAGGTTTAACACCAATTGCATATGATACACCATTGCACATATGTTTGATTTATGTATTTAAAAGAGGAACAAGCATTCAAGTAAGCAAGTCAAAATTATTTTTCAAGATACAGGGTATTTTGTTACAATGTTTTTTTTAGGGCTTTTAGAATTATGCCATTGGCTACAAACACTTGTCAAAAGTGTAATTTAAAGTTATGTTTGTATGGTAAACAATTCAAACATTTTACCACATTAGAAGGAAGTAAAATGTGTTTAGTTATGTTTAAAGAAATGGAATCGTTTACAAAATATTTGAATTAATTTCTAACATCTTTGCTATTAGTATTTACAATATGTTTTAATACAGTTGTAGTTGCTAATGAAATAGTATTTTTAACAAAGAACTATTACAAACTGTTGCACAATTCCATTAGAAACTGGGACTGGCAAGCAACAGAAAAATCTTATGTTTTAACCAGGATGTCCTGCTAAACTGGTAATTAGTTTGGAAAGAGTTGAGGAATTTTAAAAATGGATAAAATAATGTTTTAAACATGAACCTTTAGATAAAACTCCAAACATATTAAAAATACTTACAACATAGAGCGTCCTTTCACACTGTCTGGTGATGGAACTATAAGTTTAATGTATCAAAGCTTTTTCAAACAGCTTGAAAATTATACTTCTGAAAAATATGTTTTTAGTCTTATTTTTAAATGTTTGCATTAGTTACCTACATTAATTAGATTATATCAAAATAGGAAATAAGCACTTTAAAACGTACACTAATTATTACAATATTGTTAAAGTTAAGAAATGTGCTTACAGTTGTTTTTAAAGTTTAAATCAATATGTGAATGGTTGAAGAGACAAAACATATGAGGCAACTCGAAAGTTAGAATTAGGTAATGCAAGAAAATTCCTACAGAGAACATTTAAACAGGTCCCATTTGCTAGTTTTTGTTTATTTTGCTTATTCACTTAATATTTAAAACCATTTATAGCATGCACAATGTAGATAAAAATCTGAAGAAACCTTATGATTATTAACTAAAAAGTCCAAGTTTTTGAAAAAACAAATGCACCTTCTACAAAATAATTACATTTAGTTTAAAAGAAATAGAAGCTCTCAAGTGCATGCTGACTCAAACGTTTACAAAATACTAGTTTCCTGATTCACTAAAAAAAGTAATACATTTGCTCTCTTTATAAATGTGCACATTTTACTACTTTTTGGTATTCACCACGTTCCCAGTATTACACTTTATTCTCTCTGCATTGGTGAAGGAGACTCTGGCAATTATACACTCATGTCCATCCATCAGGATTTTCTTTGTGGGTTAATGCAGGCCTCAGAAAAGTGAATTCGGTCATAATCCTATGTTCATAACAAAGAGATCTTCTTGACACTTTAAATACACCAAAAGCAGCCACATACTAAATAAATGAATTTCGTTTTCTCCTTCCACTGTAGCATGGCTCTACACAGGTTACATAAAGTTGACATGTCAAACATCAGGGTAATATTTTGAGTGCAGCACATATTGTATTTGGAATTAGAGGGGATAGGGAGCAGTGGTGGACACATTCAAAATTTCAAACAAAAAAAGTTGAAAGGATTCAAAATGCATGTTTGGGAAGCTAGCCTGCTAGTTCATGTCTGACAGTCCAGTCCATTGACATCATCAGGCTTTTCATTCAAAATACCTCAAACGACAGAATGGGTATGTTTAGAAATCGCTGGTTTTCACTTTATATAGATGACTCTTAAAATCCAAACTTGTGGGCATTCAGGACTGGGATTTCAGCAACCACACTTTCACATAACACTCTGTGTGATTAGCTTCTTCAGGATGCACAATCTTTGCAGCTTCCAGATGCCTTGACTCCTTCTTAACTGGAGGAGGTCCAAGAACCCTTTAGACCCTACATGTTAGGCCAAATTGGGAAACATGTCCACATAGTTCTGGACCATGTCCCAAACAAAGTGATTCATGTGATGTCTAGTAGAAAAAGGTCTTTTAATTTTCCCACATCAGACAGCAGAAAGACTTCAATATGCTATCTAACAACCATCTTCCTCTGTATTCCAAATAAGTTTTGACACATCAGTGTGCCAAACAAACATTCTTAACTGGGATGTAGCACACCTTAATGTGTGTGACACTATACCAGTCTGAGAAATGGTCCTATACACTCCATGACCACTTTTACATCAGAATGCTGACTGTAATGGCTACCAAATCCTTGCACGTGTCAAAGATATTTGTGAGTATGATTTGACTGAACTAAATCCATTTTGTGGCAGAAAAAGGAATGGAATCTTGCCAATCTTTGTGGGTGTGTAGGATAAATGGGTTCTCCACTGAAATAATATTTATCCATGGATAGAAAGAATGTTCTTTCAAAAGTAACTGACATCACATTGATTTCCCCATTATGTAAAGGTGCAATGTTTACAATTCTGCACTAGCACTGGTCCAGCTTTCAAAGCATAACTAGGAGAAAGATTTACAAATCCCAAAACTGTGTAAAATAGTTCATGTGCAGAAGCAAAAAAGTCTGTGGATAGTTTCTTATGAATTTGTTTCTTAATCAGCTCTAATGACATCAGTGCCCAAAGTCATGATAATGGGGAGCTCATATACCTCCCATAACACATCAAGTCAACACGTCCAGCTAATATCATATTAAAATGATTAAAATTCCATCTAAACAGCTAACTCCAGGGAAATGTGCTGGCTTTCTGATTCACTTTGGAGAGAACTGTTCACCAAAAGAACAAAGTGTGGCCTGCCGTATTAAGTCTCAAATGTTAAGCATGTGCTCAAGTGCTACTCTCCCTTCAATTTCCCTGATAGCCGTGAGCCTCCTTTCCAGGAAGAGGTGTGAACAAACTGTGGAATGGCCTTTGCAATGCATCTCTTTCCATCATTGCATTTGGGTCCAGCAAATGATTCCTCATAAATCAAAAGCCTCAAAACTAACTAATAAGTAATTCAATAATGAGTGTAGAGTTGACTTTTAATTTAATAAAATCTACCATGCATGACATTTAGCCTGATTGAGAAGAAACATTTTTATTCAGTGGAAATGTAATATCTGCATTGAAAAAAATAACTGGTAGAGCACTGCACAACATGTTTTCAACTGAGTGAAGCATAATGGAACATATTTTACCCTGCATCACAAAGTTCATAACTGACCAGTCGAGAGTGAGCTAAGCTACACTGCACTGATTTTAGATGAGGAGTGGGCTATCCATAATGTGGCAGTTCTTTATGATAGTCTAGAACTGTACTGCATTAGAGAAGGTACAGCTGGAGGGAGCTGTATTTAGAAGACACATTCTTTGGGGCTCATTATGAGTTTGGCAGTCTCAACACAGGACTGCTAAACTCTTGGGGAGGATGCCACTGCCTTGGCAGTGGCATCCCCCTACCCTATTAGAAGGTTCCGCTGGCCTGACCTGGCTGACCAGTGGAAACCTTCAAAATAGAGCACACCTGCCGATCTGACTAGCGGGAACAGTGCTATAAGATAGCACTCGGCCCCTCTATGGGAGCTGAGTGCTAACTCATAGTACAGAAGGGGCCATCCAGGATCCTCAGAATGTGCAAAGCAGACTGTGCGCATTCTGATAGTGCTGAACAGGAAGCCCTTGCACTTCCCATGCCCTGGGCATGGGCAGTGCCCCCTTGTGGGGCCATGCACTTGTTCTCTGCCAGCCAGCCATGTGTGTAATCAGCAGGCCTGCACTGAGTCCAGTGCCACCCTGGCTCATTGCAACCAAGACCGCCATCACCCAATCAGGATCTAGGATCCTGGCGGGGATGGTAGTCGGATGGTGGTCTGACTGCCAAACTTGTAATGTGGCGGTCAGACCGCCACAGCTTTGGCAGTCTGAATCCCACCGCGAGGCTGGTGGTCTGGTGATCGCCAGCCTTGTAATGAGGCCATTAGTATTTTTAGAAAGACGCTGGAGTTAATGCTTTCTAGACCCCATTGTATAGGGAAATATTTAGTGTACTAAATGAAAAACAGGGAAAAGAAACCCAGTAAATGGAATTTCTCACAGAAGGTTGCAATAAAATGTCAAAAGCGTAACATTCTATTTACAAACTACAACTAAATATGTAAGGTAAACTGGTTACAGAGAACATGAAAAATAAATTGTTTTAAACATTCAAAATAGGTGGACTAGCCCTTACGTGATGGTGAGAAATACTAAATTGAATATTCTGATTGATCTGAAGAACCGTAGGTAGCCCCCAAAAACGTTTAATGTCATACATCTTTAAGCTTCATTATAGGTCTATTTAAGCAGTGTTTTCCTTTTTCAGCTGAAAAAGAATGGAGGTGAGGTTAACATTCTGTCCTGCTACATCAAGGTAAAACAGACACCTGAGAAAAATGAATTACTATCGCTTTCAATCGCATATCAAAGCAACACAAAGTATATATTGGTAGTTACAGCTGCACTACTCTTGATTAATCTCAGTGACCAGGGCAATAAAGGTTTGGCATGCCTATGAAACTGGACAGTAAACAAGATGCAGGTTGAAATCAACCAGTTTAGCAGTCAATCAATCAATATATTTGTAGGGGACTATTCGTCATGCATGAGGGTATCTAGGAGCTAGCAGGGTCCAGCTGATTAGCCAAACAGCCAGGTTTTCAGGGACATGGGAGGTCCATAGATGAAAGAGTAGCTTGTTCCATGTCTTTGCTGCTAGGTAGGTGAAGGAGCGACCTCTGCATCTGCTACTTCGGATGCAGGGGGTGAGAGTTAGAGAAAGGGACACGGAGCGGAGCTGTCTGAGGGAAGTTCAGGTGGTGGTTCAAGTAGACAGGTCCACATTTGTGTAGGGCCTTGTATGCATGGGTCAGATAAATAAGATTAATTAAGCAAGTCTGGGATGGCTTCAAAGGCAAAGTACTAAGATGTATCACATGCAAGTGACTATGAATTTAAAAATCATTGGTCAAGTCAAGTTGTTTTTGGATCTGAAACATATACATCAAACCCATGTTCTCTGTGAATTATACATTATTTAAAACAATAATTGAAGAGATGGCACCTCATACCTAAAACTAATAAATTGAGGTACAAGTAATGGGTGGTCTGATTTTTTTTTGTTTACTTTAGTCACAGATTGCCTATCTAATGAACCTTAAGGTCTGTATTACCTAACCCTTTGAGTTGCAAAATGCCCGAGATAGGCCCCAGAGCTTAAAACCATATTTCTTCCTGGTCTGTAGGATGTTAGGGCTAATGTCCTAAGGAACTTTGACACTTTATGTTTCACCCAAAAAGAATACTTAATACACCTTGGCAATAAGTGCTACATAGTGCAGTTTTCTGTTGTGTTTGTGGAATTGTGAATGAATAAGTGCTGAGGCCCAATTTTTCCAAAGAAGCCCACCAGCAATTTTGCTGATTGTTGGAGTTGGTGACTACCAAGATGGTATAGTCTTTACTTCACCTCATGCCCCTTTCATCCATCAATATACAATCCATGACTTGCACTACTGTAGGTTCCTTTTCATCCATGCTTTCTTTCTTTGCTACTGTTTTTACATTGGTCTCTCCCTCATTCTTCCCAGCTTTTATGCTTTTGTTTCTCTTGTTCTGGGTCAAAGCCTGATAACTAAGAATAAGTCTTAGGTGGTCATTCCAAGTTTGGCGGGCGGCAGATGCCGCCCGCCAAACTTACGCCGCCACTTGGCCGCTCCGCGGTCAAAAGACCGCGGGGGCCATTCAGACTTTCCCGCTGGGCCGGCGGGCGCCCGCCAAGGGGGCGCCCGCCGGCCCAGCGGGAAAGGCCCTGCAACACAGGGCCTCCGAATGCAGTTGCACCCGTCGCGGTTTTCACTGTCTGCTATGCAGACAGTGAAAATCATGCTGGGGCCCTGTTAGGGGGCCCCTGCACTGCCCATGCCAGCACACCAGTGGCATGGGCAGTGCAGGGGTCCCCAGGGGCCACACGACACCCGTTCCCGCCATCCTGTTCCTGGCGTTAAAAACCGCCAGAAACAGGCTGGCGGGAAGGGGGTCGGAATCCCCATGGCGGCGCTGCTTGCAGCGCCGCCATGGAGGTTCAGCCCAGCCAGGGGAAATCCGTCGGGAAACCGCCGGATCCCCTTTTCTGACCGCGGCTTTACCGCCGCGGTCAAAATGGGCAGGAAAGCACCGCCAGCCTGTTGGCGGTGCTTTCCGTCGTTCACGGCCCTGGCGGGTTTTACCGCCAGGGTCGGAATGACCCCCTTAGTCTCTAAAAGCAGTGAAAATGGGCCCCACCCACAAGCAATGGCTCAAATTAACCACTAGATGAAATCCTTCTGTACTGGCAATCTTTCAGAAAACTGGTTCAGGTCAGTACATGTTTGAGATTACTGTGGAAACTTATCACATTGTCTTCCAGATACAGCCAGTAGTGTTTAACTGGACGTTTCTCATTGTAGGGCTTTTTGACCTTAAAGGAAGATGGGACTCCACATCCTCTGGTCTCCAGAATACAGCAAGGAATATGTTCTCCCTTACCATTGATCATACCTTTGCTCATATATTTGTAGAAGTGCTAGCTACACTCAGTCATAATGGGTGGTGGTGAATAATCCAGAAGCTTTCATCAGCAGGAGAAATGTCAATGCAGCATGAGTGAGCAATGTTTGACAGGGATAAATCTACTGTTATTTGGTCTTGGAACCCTATTTATTTTGACATTTTTCAATCTCAATCTCTAATTAGGCCATAGACACAAGATAAAGGGGAAAATCTAGAGACCTGTCAGTTCACGGCTTAATATCAGTATGGAACACGAACCTGAGGGGCACTATACTGTGCCAATGAAGACAGTAGCTTCAGATTCTGGATGAACAAAGTAATCAAGGGGCTGTGCCATTAAAGGTTATGACAAGTCAATTTTAACGATTCCATTATGTATATTTGGAACCCTAGACTTCTCCTTTTGCATCTAATGTTGTCACTTGACTAATGAATGAAACCTATGCCTTTGCCCTTGCACTAGTGCTTCGGTAGTAATGCATCAACAGTTCATCTTTAAAAAATAATGCAGCCATATGGACTAAGGTCCTGCGCAATTCAGACATATATGTATGTCAAAGAGACTACCAGTAGATGCAGATTAGTATGTGGAGAGGAACTGAAAGTTAAGGAGAAGTTTAGCATAACTGATTTCTATTATAAATTATATTGTGTGCAGTATTGTAATACAAAATGAATACATTGGTATTATCCCTACTGGGAAAAATTAATTTAGTCCATCCAAGCATTGTGTAATGGAATGCAGACACAAAAGCCAAAGAGATCCAAATTAAAATATGGTACCTAGCATGGTATTTTATAAAGTTTAGCAGGAAGAATGGAGTTTGCAATTTTTTGAGCATTAAACAACTATTGGCTGTCTGTAGAGTGGGGCTATAGGGCAGTCACCTTTCCTCTGGTAAAAGCAGGTGTGTATTGTGCGGTGTGTAGATTAACGTTTTTCCTGTGGCTGTACTCTAAGGGCAAGAGGGTGCACACCGTCACACTTAATTTGGGTTACCTTGAATAATGCCTTAAGATTGCTCTATAGGGAAGGTTCCTGTCAGCAACCCTCAAACTAACATATGTTAAATCTAGCATTGTGGTGCATATTCTCTGTGTCAATCACCTGTGCTTGAGTTCATCCATGGCCTACATGTGTATGTGTGCACCAGTTTCTCATATTACAGCATTTCCTGACCAAGATTCCATTAACACAAGTATTTCAATTTGTTCTTATTCCTTGTCTGCAATTCTTTGGATCTCACCTGTTCTCAATGCTTGATGTTCTATAATTGCCTAGAGTTTCATTCCCTACTACTATTGTGTGTGATGATCCTCTTGGCTTGGGGGTCACATTACATTCGGTTCGACCTGTCCTTTGTCTCTTTTCATCCGTATATCTTGTTTTCCAGCCCATATGACTCATTGCCTTTAGGAATTGCTGACATCAGAATATTTGTCCGGTCGTCCCTTTGGAGTCCCATGGCCCCACTACTACCTGTCCGTGTCTCCTCGAATTTCTTGAATTTACACCTGGATGAATATGGTGTACCCACATCACAATAATAAAAAAAGGGCTAGCTTCTGCAGTTGTTTGTTCAGTTGTCTGCCTGCAGCCACCTACGGTTTGAAATGTCCGGACTGGAGTTCTTAATGGCTGAAGTCAAAGTCTGCCCCAATCTTTATATGCTGTCACTTAATTACGATAACTATGAACCTATGGTTTGGAACGATGTCCTCATATCTATCAAGGCTGCCTCCTTATTAGAGCACAAACCAGTATCCCCTCCTATCACAAGTGAACTGTGAGCTTGTGTTTGCATAATATAACACTCCGCTGTACTTCTGCTAGATTTGTTCTATATATACCACATAAAAACCCACATTCATGCATACAAACATACTTACATACATACACACATACCCTTAAGCTTAAGAATCGATGTATATGAATAGAGGGAATGGGGTAATTGAAAAGAAAAGCATGGACGTTAGTTCTGTCACAAAGCTGGGGACGTCCACAACACGGTGGGTAAGGTACAGTATGAATTTCTCATGCTAACTCTGCTATAGAAAGAGCCATTGTGTACTTTCTGCAGTCCAAGAGGAGGACGACTTAATAAGATAAGCAACAGTACTCAACTCTTGAAGTAAGAATGCTGTTAACAAATGTTACATTTCGGCTGGATTGAATACAATAGTTGTAAGACATTTCTATATGATTTTGTGAAACACATGTTTAACTGTATTTAATCCTTCCATGCCTTCTCTTACACCTCTCATGCAGTGTAAGTCCTTGTGATATCCACCTTTCATTTTATGGTTATTAAGCTATGAGAATGGAAATGCAACCTCAGCAACGCCCGTCATTCTTTAGTTAGGAAAACTTGCCAGCAGTGATTAAATTATTAGCATATGACAAGGTGTTTGCCCCTGCCTTGATTATCTGAGTCATGTTTATCCGTATTTGCAGCATACTAAGTCAACTTTGCAGTCACATCCTAAAAAGGGTACAGAAATACATGCACCACGTTTTCTACTGACAAATCAATAAACTGAAAAATGTAAAATCAGCAGCCAGGACGGACCCACAGTATCCATCCATTTATCATGACTTTATCAGTCATCTACCCTATTAAATTAGTGCAAGAGAAGCTCATGTTATGAGCTAATGAAAACAAGAGATTGTGAGTCCAATTATCCGGAATGTTTGCTATCTTAGATGTAAGCTGTGGAAATCTATAACAATTAGTTTTATACATAGCTTAAATGACGTCTGACATGGCGTACAGCACGGATAGGTAAAGCATAAATAAAGGGTGAGCCTTCTGGGATTTAACACCTTATGGTGACTTGGTGGGATGCGCTACATTCATTACGCCAGAACAGTGTCAGGGCCGCACATGGTATTTTAATGGATTGTGTTAGCTCATTTCTCCAGTCCGTTCTGCATTCTCAGTGTTTTCTTTAAATGCAAAAACACATCCCACTACTAATGGATGAAACACACTCACACACAATGCACACTAATGGATGAAAGATGCACACCTTATTTAACAAACTGTTTACTCATTTATAAAATACATTCAAATGTACAATTTGATACTAAAACACGTTCAAGTTTAGCATTTTTGTGCACAGCTTATAAATTGTCTCTCCAAATCCCATGTTTGTACCACATTGCATTAGTGCTCAAAATGTGCTTGCCTCAGATACAGAATCATAATTTGGGCACCAATATATATATATATATATATATAATAATATATACTGCTGATTTGTTAGCGTGGAACTTGTATAATAGTTGCTCTTTGACACTCAGCGCTAATGTTTATCTCAAAGTGTCCTGCATTGTATGGTTACTCACATCAATAAACGTGTAAAACGATTCTCGCTTTAGCGTTACATTTACGGCCCTCGAAATTTGTGCATGCAAGTATTTACCAAACGTGCTTATTGTTTTCTAAAGTGGGAATCTAGCAAATGTACAAATAAAAGGGGAGGGAGGTAAAAGCGTACCTATCTGACAGAGGGGAAACGGTTTTGTTGATGTTTGGGTTATGAGGGGACCACTACAGCTCAGCAGCTACGTATTGTCTTCCCTACTGCCGGCATGAAGTCCCACCCTAGGCGGTGTAACTGCCTTCAACAACAGGAAACAGGTGTTACTGTTCTGCCGACTGGCTGGCATTTAAAACATGTTTGTGATGTCACTCAGACTAGATGACCAGCCCTGATTGGAGGCAGAGAAAACTCCACCCACTCAGCAACCGATTACGTTCAGTCTGAAGTTCGCCCATCTTTGGGGGGGATATCTGACTTAGGGTGGCCATGCGTCCCGGATTTGTCTGGGTAGTCCTTGTTTTTCGCCACCTGTCCTGGCAGATTTCGACAAATTTGGCTTGTGTCCTGTTTTTAGAGCGGGTCGACTGGAAACAGTGAAAGCCACTTTTTTAAGTGTCCTAAAGCTGTGCTAGTTAGCAGCTGTTATAAGTAAGCAATTTAATTAACAGGTATGATGCTAGTTTAAAAAAATACATTTTATTTATTTTCATAGCACCTCTTCTGTATTCCTATGTTGATGAGAGCTGTCTTTCAGCGCCACTATGTTGATGTGAAATTGTAGCCCTTCTTCCATTTTTTAAAAACTTTCCCGGTTTTTGGTTCTCAAAATCTGGTCACCCTAATCTGACTACAACCAAAAAGAGGTGGGTGATACCAAACTTTTCTCCAGGCAAAGTTGGCTAAAGATGAGAAGCTTTGCCCACCTTCAGGACTTTCACTCAACCAAAGTGGGACTACTTAAAGACCTACGCAAAAACAGTAAGGTTTTCCCTCACATCTGAAAGTCAATTAAGATTTTAGAGCACAATAAACCTGTTCTCATTAGTACCAGAACATTTTGTGCATGATTGATATGTTGCAGAGGAAGGTGTCTAAATCCATGGTTAGGTGAGCGGCACAAACATTGGCTCACAAAATGGAAACCAGTGTAGATCAAAGTTAGCCTCCCAGTGTTGCCATGTCTTACCCCTCCAGTCCCATCAACAGATTTGTTTGAAGCTGACAAGTACGTTTAAAAATATTTTGTGTGTTCTCCTCCATAGTTCAAGAGTTCATTTACGATATTCATTTTCTATGACTGGTCTAACAAGGGATTCTTAAAACACATTTTAGACCTGCAGTTTGCCCCTGAGAAAGTGAAAGTTTTTCAATTGCCAGCTGTTGGACCTGGCTTTTTGACGGGGACATCCCCAAACTTTTTGCCTCCTTCCTCCTATTTTTTCTGACCTGTTGTTGTTGGCTTTTGACCTCTGGGCACTTTACCACTGCTAACCAGTGCTAAAGTGCATATGCTCTCTGGGTAAATTGTACTACTGATTGGTTTATCCATGATTGACTATTTAATTTACTTGTAAGTCCCTGGTAGAGTGCACTACATGTGCCTAGGGCAGGTAGATTAAATGCTACTAGTGGGCCTGCAGCACTGGTTGTGCCACCCACCTCAGTAGCCCCTTAAACCTGTCTCAGGCCTGCCATTGCAAGGCCTGTGTGTGCAGTTTCACTGCCACTTCGACTTGGCATTTAAAAGTACTTGCCAAGCCTAGAACTCCCCTTTTACTACATATATGTCATCCCTAATGTGTGCCCTAGGTAACCCCTAGAGCAGGGTGCTGTGTAGGTAAAAGGCAGGACATGTACCTGTGTAGTTATATGTCCTGGTAGTGTGAAACTCCTAAATTCGTTTTTACACTACTGTGAGGCCTGCTCCTTTCATAGGCTAACATTGGGGCTGCCCTCATACACTGTTGAAGTGGCAGCTGCTGATCTGAAAGGAGCAGGAAGGTCATATTTAGTATGGCCAGAATGGTAATACAAAATCCTGCTGACTGGTGAAGTCGGATTTAATATTACTATTCTAGAAATGCCACTTTTAGAAAGTGAGCATTTCTTTGCACTAAAAACTTGTTGTGCCCTTCAATCCACGTCTGGCTAGGTTTAGTTGACAGCTCCTTGTGCATTCACTCAGACACACCCCAAACACAGGGTACTCAGCCTCACTTGCATACATCTGCATTTTGAATGGGTCTTCCTGGGCTGGGAGGGTGGAGGGCCTGCCCTCACACAAAGGACTGCCACACCCCCTACTGGGACTCTGGCAGACAGGATTGAGCTGAAAGGGAACTTGGTGCATTTCTTAGAGACTCTTTGAAGTCACCCCCACTTCAAAGGCACAACTTAGTATAAAACAGGGCCTCTGCCCTACCTCATAAGACACTTGCTGGAGAAGAAACCTGAACCAGAAACTACATCCTGCCAAGAAGAACTGCCTGGCTGCTCAAAGGACTCACCTGTCTGCTTTTCTACAAAGGACTGCTGCCTTGCTGTTGGCCTGCTGCCTTGCTGAACTCTTGCCTGGCTGTAAAAGTGCTCTCCAAGGGCTTGGATAGAGCTTGCCTCCTGTTCCCTGAAGTCTCAGGACCAAAAAGACTTCACTCTTCCTCTTGGACGCTCCGTGCGGCGAACTTTTCGACGCACAGCTTGTTCCGCGGCAAGAAAAATGCTGCACACCGACGCTGATCAACGCGACGCCTTCGGGACGATCAAAACTTTGACGCATGGCCTCGCAAGGACAACGCCGCCCGACTCCGCAGGAGAAATCGACGCGACGCCTGCCGTGAGATCGAAACTTCGACGCGCAGCCCCGCAGAACGACGCGCAGCCGGAAAACAAGCAGGAAAATCCACGCACAGACCCGGGACATCTGGTAATCCCCGCGACCCACAGAAAGAGACTGTCTGCGCGCCGGAAAACGACGCCCGACTTCCCCGCGTGGAAAATAACGACGCAAGTCCGTGTGTGCTGGGGAGAAATCGACGCACACACCCTTTTTCCACGCACCTCTTCCTTTGTGGCCCTCTGAGTAGATTTTCCACCAGAAACCAGGTACTTTGTGTTTGAAAGAGACTCTGTTTACTTTCTAAAGACTTAAGACACTTTATATCACTTTTCAGTGATATCTTTACAGATTCATATTGCAACTTTGATCGTTTTGACCTGAAGATACCCAGATAAATATTATATATTTTTCTAAATACTGTGTGGTGTATTTTTGTGGTGTTATGCTATGGTGTTGTATGATTTATTGCACAAATGCTTTACACATTGCCTTCTGAGTTAAGCCTGACTGCTCGTGCCAAGCTACCGGAGGGTGAGCACAGGCTGATTTTGGATTGTGTGTAACTTACCCTGACTAGAGTGAGGGTTCTTGCTTGGACAGAGTGCAACCTAACTGCCAACCAAAAACCCCATTTCTAACACCAGCCCATACAAAACTGAAGGTGTGTCGATTTGTCCCTCCTCAGCCAAAAGGCTAACAACAAAAAAACTCTGACTACAAGCCGAGAACCCATCCCATCCCTGCAGACACTTTAAATAATACAGAGATTTGGATGGACCCTGGGCTCATTCGGTCACAAAAAATATCCAACGTAGGAAAGTGAGATTTTTCCACCCGAAAAGACAAATGACAGGAAAATCTCAGATTTCCTTGACCCACTTTAAAAACGTAGCAGCTTCCAGCACAACGTCGACCAAGAAACCTCTAGAACGTAAACGTTAAAAGTAAGGTCGCCATGCTTTTTCATTTTGGGCTACCTGACTCTGCAGTGTTGCTCCTCAGTACAAGAGAAACATCGCTGAATAAATGTTTTTTTAGGCTTAATCACTCAATTTTTTTGATTTGAAAGAATTTTTAAAAAGGTATTTTCCTATGAACTACGGCCATAAATCAGTTACATCTACCTGTTAGTTTCCGCATTTTATTCCTCGTGCCAGGAGACCACCTTACTGATGTACATTCATCCTCAACAATCAAAGGTAACACAAACAAGCATAAAAGGCACTGATATGTGGCTAACATTTCCAGCTTTTTCAGAGGCATAGCTTTGCGTACACACCTCCTATTGTCATCTAAGTGAGATGTGCTTTGTTGGCTGCCCTAATATTAATGAGATAAATGAAAATAACTTACACAATAGACAGTATTTGTTTAGGTTGTAGGCACCCATATATATAGAGACAGTTTCCTAAAATAAATAATTCACTGGATGTGATAATCTGTAATATAGTTCAGATGCAGGAAATCCAATATATGTATGGTTGGCATTAATTGTTTTAAGTTGCACACACAGTACGTACATCAGGTTTTTGCAATAAATGTCTTCCACCTTGGATGATGCAATCTCTGTGTTTACCTCTGATATCATTTTAATTTTAGTTTCCAGGGGCTGTATTACAGAATATGGAACACTCTCCTTGTTAGTGCCTGGCGTACCTTTCAAAAGGTGCGCCCGATGCAAACAAGTACAGTGTGACGTATTATATTGAATGCGCTGCCCCTAGGGCAGACAAACACTCGTGCTGCTCTCGGGTCAGCACATTTAAGAGAAATATGGAGCTGCTGTTTAAAAGCTGCTCCATGTTTTTCTGTGCAGGCGGCAACTGGTCTACACTTTTAAGGGGGATTAGAGATCCCCTCGCAGGTGGGTGTAGTGAGTGACTGCACCTACCTGCTAGGTGATGTCTGAGGGATCCTTTGGGCCCCTTTCCCCCCCAGAGGGCTGCCTTTAGCAGGTGCACTGCTACACCTTTTTGTAGCACACTCTCAGCGCGCTTTCTAAAGGCATGTTTGCCACTGCGCCAACATCCATAATACAGCACGACTGCAGAGGCAAAGTGATTCCCTCATTTGCACACCACCATGCAAATGAGGGAACATCTTCTGCGATACCACTGGTGCTATATATGCACCAGCTCTATCTATGTCTGTGGCCCCTGCTATGATACTAAAGTGCCACCGGGTTCACACAAAGTGGGTGCAAACACACGTTGCACTTATGGAGCACTTTATGTAATACAGCTCCTCGTTTAAGAGACAAAGGTGGTCATTCTGACCTCGGTGGTAAAAGGCGCTTACCGCCGGTCAGAAATCCTCCATAATTCCGCCGCGGTCGCGGTAATCCGCCACGGTCATTCTGACCCGCAGCAGCCAAACCGCCGAAAATCCGACAGCCACAACAGACCGCCAGACCAGCGGTCGGCGGAAAAGTGGAGGTGACCAAACCTCCACCGTCACGCCAACAGAAATACGCCCATGCCATTCTGACCCACGAATCCATGCGGCGGTCTTTCAAACGCGTTTTTCCATTGGCGGTACACACCGCCGCGGTCAGAATATACACAAACGAACAAAACTCAGCAACATTGGACGATTTGAATTCCACACACCTGATACACATACACACACCACTCCCACACACACAATACAATATAAAACACACACCCACATCACCCACAAACCCCTTCGACCAAAATCCAAAAAGAAGCACCGAGAGACACAGCAGCGATCATAGAACACCATCACACAGAGGCACACTACACCATCACCCACACAATATCCACACACAAAACAACACACACCACCACACTCAACACACTTAACTACACATACTCCACCCCACACATCATACACACCACTCCATGGCACCCCAAAGACACCCCCGCTTCTCAGACGAAGAACTCAGGGTCATGGTGGAGGAAATCGTTCGGGTAGAGCCCCAGCTCTTCGGCACACAGGTCCAATACACCAGCATTGCCCGGAGGACGGAGCTATGGCAGAGGATTGTCGACAGGGTCAACGCTGTGGGACAGCACCCCAGAAATCGGGAAGACATCAGGAAGCGATGGAACGACCTACGGGGGAAGGTGCGTTCCATGGTATCCAGGCACAACATCGCCGTGCAGAAGACTGGCGGAGGACCCCCACCTCAACCCCCACAATTTACAACATGGGAGGAGGAAGTCTTGAACATCCTGCATCCTGACGGCCTCGCAGGAGTCGGCGGAGGAATGGATTCTGGTAAGTTGAAGCTTCAATACTGCTTCCCCCCCACCTGCATGCCAAATCATACCCCAACCCTCACCCCCATCCTCGAACCCCACCCTCACCCCCACCCCCATCCTCACCCCCACCCTCACCCCCACCACCATCCTCACCCCCACCACCATACTCACCCCTACCACCATCCTCACCCCCACCCCCAGCACACCTATTCCCTGCCAATGTCTCACCATCACAACCCACACATCCCAAAACCTAGGCCTGCATGCGTCCACTAAGCATGGACACCCATCACCAAAGCATGCCCAATGCATATACACATCCCCCCCACAAGCCACCCTCACCAAAGCCCCCACACACGAATGCCAGCACTTGGGGACACGGGAACCCACAGATACACCCATATGGCACATACCTCTATACCCCTGCAGGACCCGACCGCCAACACACCGCCACGGAGGGCCCAGAATTCTCCACACCCCCCACCCAAGAGGCCGTCAGCGATGACAGCAGCTCTGTCGACCTGGACACTGATGACCAGCCCGGACCATCGGGGACCTCTGGACAGTCGGTTCCCCTCAGACAGCCACAGGCCACTACAGACCCAAACCCCTCTGGGAACACCAGCACAGCTCCCACCCAGCGGGCCCATGCCTCTGTCTCCAGGGCGCGTAAATCAGCGGTGTGTCTACCACTACAGGGCACCCAGGATAACCCACCACCCCAACAACAACAGGGACCTGGGGGCAGTGGTAGTGGGCACACCGGCCAGGGGGCAGAGGCCCAGGGAAACAGGGGAACTGGGAGGGCAGCTGTGCGACAGGGGGGGGACGGGCCCAGGGAACCCACTCTCCACGAGGCCCTCACCACCATCATGGGAGCATACAACCGCTCCCAGGAGACGATGGCGACGGTACTGGCCAGGTTCCAGGAGATCCAGGTACTGCAGGAGGAACACTATCGGGGGTACAGGGAGGACATCAGAGCCCTCACCTCCACCCTGGTTACCATGGTAGGGCTGCTGCAGGAACTCATCAACACCAGGACGGACACTCAACAACAACAAAGGGCCCCTGCCACTAGCCTGGACCAAGAACAGCCAACCACCTCCGCCGGCGCTAGTGGACAGGAGGCCCCCGCACAACAGCAGCCCACCAGACCCCCACCTCCTGCAGGAGAAGAACCACCCCGCAAGAGGGCCCTGAGATCTCGCAAGAAGACAGAGTAGGATGTCAAGACCCCCGCCAGCAAAGGATACCACCTGATGTCATCCCACTGTCCCACATTGTCACCCTGTCCATCCTTGAACTGCCCATGCTCCATCTCTCCACAGGCCTATGGACAATGCACCTGTGTGACTGTTACTCTGGACTCTGCCATGGACATTCCTTCACCATAGCCCCCACCCACTTGAAACCACCCATCCCATTTTGAGCACTGAAATAAACACCTATTTTGCACAAAACTATCTGGAGTCTGGCTGTGATTTCAAAATATTGTAATTGACATGACAGTGCAAATATGTCCTTGTACATAGTGAAGTCAACAAACCGCTGCCACAAAGCTGTAGTCCATGGGGAAACGAAGCACAGGACTCGTAGTGGGGACCCCATATCTGAAATAGGGAGGGAAAAGCCACAACTCAGTCATCATACACTGGGGCAAATAGACAGGCAGCAGAGATGCAGGAGAGTAGTTTACATTTACTAAATTATGTTTGAATTGTTACCTGTGTCCTATTGGAAGTACTGTGCAATGATTCTGTCCCTGTTGTCTGTTTCAGCACCGTCGTCTTCCTCCTCGTCACTCTCCACAGGTTCCACAGCTGCCACAACACCACCGTCTCGACCATCCTCCTGCAGGAAAGGCACCTGGCGGCGCAAAGCCAGGTTGTGAAGCATGCAGCAGGCCACGATGATGTGACACACCTTCTTAGGTGAGTACATTAGGGATCCACCTGTCCTATGCAGGCACCGAAACCTGGCCTTTAGGAGGCCGAAGGTGCGTTCGATCACCCTCCTAGTACGCCCATGGGCCTCATTGTACCGTTCCTCTGCCCTGGTCCGGGGATTCCTTACTGGGGTCAGTAGCCACGACAGGTTGGGGTACCCAGAGTCCCCCAATAGCCATACACGGTGTGTCTCTAGCTGTTCCATCACGTAAGGGATGCTGCTATTCCTTAGGATGTAGGCGTCATGCACTGACCCAGGGAATTTGGCATTGACATGGGAGATGTACTGGTCAGCCAAACACACCACCTGGATGTTCATAGAATGGTAACTTTTCCTGTTCCTGTACACCTGCTCACTTTCTTGGGGGGGAACCAAAGCCACATGGGTCCCATCAATGGCACCAATGACGTTGGGAATATGTCCAAGGGCATAGAAATCACCCTTCACTGTAGCCAACTCGCCCACCTCAGGGAAAAGGATGTAGCTCCTCATGTATTTCATCAGGGCAGACAACACTCTGGATAACACCTTCGAAAACATGGGCTGAGACATCCCAGAAGCAATTCCCACTGTTGTCTGAAATGACCCACTTGCCAAGAAATGGAGTACTGACAGGACCTGCACCAGAGGGGGAATCCCTGTGGGTTGGCGGATGGGGGACATCAGGTCGGGCTCCAGCTGGGCACACAGTTCATGTATAGTGGCACGGTCAAGCCGGTAGGTCAGGATAATGTGGCGTGCTTCCATTGTCGACAGGTCCACCAGCGGTCTGTACACGGGAGGATTCCTACTTCTCCTCGCCAAACCCAGCAGACGGTGCCTAGGAAGGACAAAATGGAGCACACAGTCAAGCAACCCACAGGTACGTACTCACAGCTTGCACAGTAAACGATTCTCTATGCAGTGAATGGCGTGTATGAGTGGCTATGCAAGGCTTAGGCCTGTGTGACACAGTTGAAATTGAGCCATGTGGACCCTCGAAATGGCGGCTGCCTGACCTGTGAAGTGTGACAATGGGATGTGAGGTCAATGCGCTGGCGTGGCACACCGTGGCGGTAGGCGGTCGAAGACCGCGGCGCGAAGCCGCATTGGATAACATTGAAGCCTATGGGTATTAGGAGCCAATGGCGAAGTGCGCCGGCGGTGGCGGTACACCCCGCCGCGGTACGCACCGCCGCGGGCGTGACCGCCATTTTCTATCTACTTATTCACTCGCGACTTGAACTTTCACAGGAGAGGACCTATACTGCAAGTGTTGCTGTGACCTCGGTCTGGAAGGGACAATGGCTGCTGCGACTGGGGAAAGGGCCCCTGCCTTCACTGGAGAAGAGTTGGAGAAACTTGTGGATGGGGTCCTCCCCCAGTATGCGCTACTCTACGGTCCTCCAGACCAACAAGTGAGTTTAATTCAATATGGATTTGGGGCCACTGGCTGGCTTGGGGGCCTGGCGGGGGGCATGTTGGGCCTGGCGGGGATGGGGGGCATGTTGGGCCTGGCGGGGGGCCTGGAAGGGGGCCTGGCGGGGATGGGGGGCATGTTGGGCCTGGCGGGGGGCCTGGCGGGGGGCCTGGCGGGGGGCCTGGCGGGGATGGGGGGCATATTGGGCCTGGCGGGGGGCCTGGCGGGGGGCCTGGCGGGGATGGGGGGCATGTTGGGCCTGGCGGGGGCCTGGCGGGGGGCCTGGCGGGGGGCATGGCGGGGATGGGGGGCATGTTGGGCCTGACGGGGGGCATGGCGGGGATGGGGGGCATGTTGGGCCTGGCGGGGGGGCATGGCGGGGGGCCTGGCGGGGATGGGGGGCATGTTGGGCCTGGCGGGGATGGGGGGCGTTGGGCCACTGGCAACGAAAATGCAGACAAACTTGAACGTGGTATTTCTCCCTCCCTGTACGTGTCACATAGGTCCGCGCCCATGAGAAGATCGGGATTTGGCGTGCCATCGCCAAGGAAGTCCGGACCCTGGGGGTCCACCATAGACAGGGCACCCACTGCCGCAAGAGGTGGGAGGACATCCGCCGCGGGACCAAGAAGACCGCCGAGTCTCTGCTGGGGATGGCCTCCCAACGTAGGCGGGGTGCCTGCCGTCAACTGACCCCCCTGATGTTCCGGATCCTGGCGGTGGCCTACCCTGATTTGGATGGGCGCGTGAGGGCTGCACAGCAGACACAAGGGGGTGAGTACAAGCATAATCTACTCAGTTGTCGCGCAGTGGAGGTGTCTGGGTGGGGGAGGAGGGCTGTGGGTCCCCCTAGGCCAGGGCGATATCTGTATGCTGGGCACCCCCGTAAGCCCCTGTGTCCCCAGCCACCACCCTCAGTAGTGTGCCAGTACAGCCATCCCTGGGCCGTGTCATCCATGGGTGCAGTTGTCAACTCTAGGCGTGTAGGGCATGTTCCACGGAATGCGTAGCGGACCCCAAGTGCGCAACTTAGTGCAGGGGGCATCTGTGTCTGTCATGTCCGCTAACTGTACCGGTGATCCATGTACTCAAAATCTCTTTATTTCTCTCTCCCCCCCCCTTTTTGTTTGTCTTTCTGTGCTTGTGTGCATCAGCATCATCAGGCGGAGGAGAAGTGGCATCGGGGCAGGAGGGAGCTGCATCTCACATGGCCCAGGAGGGCCATGCCACAGAGTCTGACTGGACCAGTGAGACGGAGGGCGAGGGGAGCTCCACAACGGGGACGACTGGAGCCTGCAGCGACACGGACACGTCCTCGGAAGGGAGCTCCCTTGCGGGGGTGGCAACATCCGTGCCCCCCGCCATTACAGGTACAGCCGCCACCCAGCGCACCATCTCCGCCCTCCCAGCAGCCCCTCAGCGTTCGCCCCGTGCCCACTCTGCCAGGAAGCCGGGCATCTCCTTCGCCCCAGGCACCTCAGGCCCTGCCCCTGTTACCCCCGCTGCCCTCAGTGAGGAGGTCATTGACCTCCTCCGAACGCTCATTGTTGGGCAGTCTACCCTTTTGAATGCCATCCAGGGGGTGGAGAGGGAGGTTCATCGCAGCAATGCGTACCTGGAGGGCATTCATTCGGGTCAGGCTGCCCATCAGCGATCGTTCCAGGCTCTGGCCTCAGCACTGACGGAAGCCATTGTCCCTGTCTCCTGCCTCCCTCTACTAACTCCCTCCTCCCAGTCTCCTGTTCCTCTGCCTGTCCCACCCACACCATCAGACCAGCCTGCACACACCTCAACACCCAAGAGCAGTTCATCCAAACATAAGCACCACAGATCACGCAGACATTCACACAAGCAACATTCCGATGCAGACATGCCAACAGTCACTACCACCTCTGTGACCCCCACCTCCTCGTCTCCCTCCTCCCTCCCTGTGACGTCTACACTCACACCTTCATTCACCTCACCATCAGCCAGTGTTTCCATCACCAGCACACCCTCCAGTACAGTCCGCACACTTGCAGTCACCCCCACTGCCATTTACACGTCCCCTGTGTCCTCTCCCACTGTGTCTGTCACCCCCTCTTCCACACCACACAAACGCAGCCACCCACCCACCCAACAGCCATCCACCTCACGACAGCCTATCCCTCCTGCACCTGCACCCAAAGACAGCAAACATGACTCACCTACAACCACATCCTCTCCCTCCACTCCCATTCCCACTGTACCTACCACTCTCCATTGTCCCAAGAAAATCTTTCTCGCTACTGCTAACTTCTTTCCTGACCCTGAGCCCCCCCCCTCCTTCTCGTCGGGGTAAGAAGAGCACCTCAGCCACCACCAGCCCTGCAGCCCCCTTGACAAGGGTGCAGGGGTATTGGAGCCCACCAGCCCGCATGTCTGGATCTTCGCCCAGCAGCAAGGGGACAGGCAGCCCACCCCCTGGGAAGAGGAGCAGAAGGCGGAAGGGCTGCCGCAGGAGCCCGGGTTCTATATCCCCCCAGGACACTAGCCAGCCACCGTCAACAGCCACAGCTCCAAAGGGAGGAAAGGGCCACAGACTCCTGACTAAGGAGGGCAAGGGCAGCAAGGCGGAGAAGTCAGGCAGCAGGCCTGCTGCCCATGGAGAACCCGTCACAGTTGCCCAGGAGGAGCCCACAACCCCCATAGCCGCTGCCCAGGGAGGAACCGTCACAGCTGCCCAGGGAGAGCCCACCACCCCCATAGCCGCTGCCCAGGGAGGAACCGTCACAGCTGCCCAGGGAGAGCCCACCACCCCCATAGCCGCTGCCCAGGGAGGACCCAGCCCAGCTGGCCAGGAGGGCCCCACCACCCACAGCCCAGGTGGGCATTGAAGGAGCACCATCCCCGCTGCCCAGGAGGGCACCACCAGGCAATGAGCAGTTGGCCATAGAATGGCCGCCGTCTCCAGCACCGCTCCGCTGGGGACCGCCGTCTCAAGAACCGCTGAACTGGGCCCTTCAAGGCAAGAACCGCTGAACTGGGCCCTTCAAGGCAAGAACCGCTGAACTGGGCCCCGCCGTCTCCAGCACCGCTCCGCTGGGGACCGCCGTCTCAAGAACCGCTGAACTGGGCCCTTCAAGGCAAGAACAGCTGAACTGGGCCCTTCAAGGCAAGAACCACTGAACTGTGCCCCGCCGTCTCCAGCACCGCTCCGCTGGGGACCGCCGTCTCAAGAACCGCTGAACTTGGCCCTTCAAGGCAAGAACCGCTGAACTGGGCCCCGCCGTCTCCAGCACCGCTCCGCTGGGGACCGCCGTCTCAAGAACCGCGGAACTGGGCCCTTCAAGGCAAGAACCGCTGAACTGGGCCCTTCAAGGCAAGAACCGCTGAACTGGGCCCTTCAAGGCAAGAACCGCGGAACTGGGCCCTTCCAGGCAAGAACCGCTGGCCCTTTGGCAGACGTGGCAGGGCAGGATCTGTCTCGGGCAGGGCTGCAGGATGTCCTCTGGCCAACATGCCTCCTCCAGTGGCAGTGGAGTCTGTTATGGACTGTTTGGACTGTGGCTTTGCACTCCCCAGGATGGCCCAGTGGGCAGGCCACCCACTGTATGGACTGTATGGACTGTGGCTTTGCACTCCCCAGGATGGCCCAGTGGGCAGGCCACCCACTGTATGGACTGTGGCTTTGCTCTCCCCAGGATGGCCCAGTGGGCAGGCCACCCACTGTATGGACTGTATGGACTGTGGCTTTGCTCTCCCCAGGATGGCCCAGTTGGCAGGCCACCCACTGTATGGACTGTATGGACTGTGGCTTTGCTCTCCCCAGGATGGCCCAGTGGGCAGGCCACCCACTGTATGGACTGTATGGACTGTGGCTTTGCACTCCCAAGGATGGCCCAGTGGGCAGGCCACCCACTGTATGGACTGTATGGACTGTGGCTTTGCTCTCCCCAGGATGGGCCAGTGGTCATGGAGTCCCCTCGTGGATCTGGCGTCGTGTACTCAAGTGGCTGAGGTGCCCCCCCTTCCCTTCCCCCTGAGGTGCCTGTCCTTTTTTCTTTCTGATGCCTCTGCAGTGTTCTCTCCGTGGAGTTCTTGTCGTGGGACTGGGCCTTGCCCCTTTGCTCAGGACCCCTGTGGTCCACGGACAGTGGTTGGACTACATATAGTAGATGTATATATTTTGAACATAGTTTATTTATTTATTTGGATTACTGCTGTCCATTTTTCAATATATCTGCCCGTTTAAGATCTCTTCTTTTGGTCTTTGCATTATTTCGGAGGGGGGGGTTTGTGGGTTGTGACAGTGATCTGTGGGAATGCATTGATGTGTGTGTTGTAGTGGGTGTGGGTGGGTGGGTGTGTGCCGGTAATCTTTTCCCTCCCCTGTGTCGTAGGTGCAGTACTCACCGATGTCTTCCGCGCCGCCGGGCGTGCTCCTGGTACAGGAGCAGGTATAGGAGTGCGGGGATGACCTGTAACTCGGGTTCCATACTGCCGGAATCTCGCGTGGAGTATGTGGAGGTGAGCGTTTTCCCGTTCGTAGTCTGTTTCCGCCGTGTTTTTATCGGCGGGGCTCCCGCCCCGGAAAAGGTGGCGGATTGGTGGGTCGTTATCGGGTAGGCGGTACATTGTCTCCCGCCGGGCTGTTGGCGGTGACCGCCAGGCTGTTTGTTTGTACCGCCGTGGCGGTCGGAGTGTTGAAGCGGCGGTCTCTGTTGGCGGTAACCACCAGGGTCAGAATTCCATTTTTTGGACCGCCAGCCTGTCGGCGGTATGGTCGCGGCTTTAACACCGACCGCCAGGGTTGGAATGAGGGCCAAAGTTCTGATCCATTACCCACCCCCTCATTTTCTGTTTTCAGACTTATTGTTTTTTTAACCTCTGACGTTAGAATGTCTCCGTAATGGAGTTTCAATCACTGTAAACTATTGTTAGAAAGGTTTTGTGCTTCTGCCACTAGCGCACATATGAGGTCCGCTAATGTGCAGCTGGTTTACAGATGCTGGTTAAACTCTTTAGGCCCAGATGCTGATCCTGTATTGTTGCTAAGGGATCAAAATGTCATTGACAATATGTTATAATCACGTCTGGAGTCACCAAGGTAGCGTTTTGTGTCATCTTTATTGTTAAATACATAACCGATGAAGAGCACCAAAACCGCGTCTCATCTCTGGCTTCATCTCTCCTTCAACTGCCGTACTGCCTCGCTCGAGCCACACGACGCGACCGAGGCAGTCCGGGTTCGGCACGCAGCAGCGCACGCCGAACCTGAGCATAACATATTATCTTTTTTTAATTGTTTTTTTTAACAAACAGAACAACTTACATACATAAGAAGGAAATACATAAAAGCATTGGATAATCTATGCATTACATAACATTTTACAATCAGATCAGCGTGACCATGAGATTAAAAAAACTTAAAACACACTTGCTAAATACTATGATGTTCCCTGAGTTTGATCGCAACCCGTTTCTCACGGACAGACCTCCTCAAGGTGTCGGGTTCTACAAATGATTGTCTACCAAATGATTGTCTTACACCCTGTGTTCTTGATGAATGCCCTCTGACCCAGAGGTGTCACTTCCTCCCACTCCACGGTTCCCCAACATCCTTAACCTTAACAACCTTCCCCATATTCCACCATTGACCACCCTCAACCATGATGGCATTACCACATTCTTTCTTTACCCTCACAGGAGAACCATAGCAGGCTTCCCCTTTCCTCACAAATGTCTGTAACTTGACATGCACCAGATCTCCAGGTTGGAATGAGAGTTTTTTTGTAGAATTCTTCAGGTCATACCTAGCTTTTACCTTTTCTTGATTTTTTTTTACTTCACCCAACACCCCGTCCTTGTCCACAGAATCAGGAATTTTACCAGAGACAGCTCTGGCTAACCATGCTGGAAACAGTCTTGAGGTGCTACGTCTTCATTTGAGCAGTTCAAAAGGAGAAATTTTTGTCACAGAATGTGGAGTGGTGCGATAGAACCACAACATCGAATTCACTGCCTCTACCACATCCAGTTTACTCGCTTTAGCCCATTTGATACACTCCACAACCACCCTATTCATTCTCTCAACTAAACCATTCGTTTGAGGATGGTATAGAGAACTTTTCAAATGTTTCACACCAGATTCTCTCAGAAACATTTCCATGTCATGACCCACAAACTGTACACCATTGTCCGAAATCAAGGTTTCCGGAAAACCTTCCCTCCAAAAAATCTCTTTGAGAAACTGAATCGCACTACTCGCAGTAGGCTTTGCAAAAAAACGCACTTCTGGCCACTTACTGTAATAGTCCATTAACACAAAAGCATAACGCATCTGGATGGGGAGAAAATTAAAAGGTCCAACCATATCGACCCCAACTTTGATCCAAGCCTTGTCCGGTAACAATATGGGTTGTAATGGAGGTTTTGCAATCCTCAACACTTTTTCTGCACCATTGCGCACCACACACCCACCAACCACTCTTTCTACATCCTTGTCCATAGAAGGCCACCAATAGTGAGCTCTAATACGTCTCTTAGTCATAGTGGCACCAAGATGACCCTCATGAGCATGGTCCACCAACCTTGTACGAATCTCACATGGGGGAACACATTTATCATTCCTCAAAATGATCCCACTTTCAATTGACAATTCATCACCCACCTTGACATATGGCTGAACTTCAGGATTCACATTTCTTTCTTTAGGCCAACCATTGATTATGTGCTGCTTAACAATGGACAACACCTCATCACTGCTTTCAGCCTCCCTCCACACAGTCTCAGTGCACACCATGGACTCATCAGCATCAATTGCAGCTATGAAACAATCTTCCACATCATCCTCCAAATCAAGATTACTTTCTTCACATATAGGTAGACGAGAAAGAAAATCTGCTGTGAAATTGTCTTTCCCCGGAATATACTTGACCTGAAAGTCATACTGCAACAATTTTGTGGTGAGGCGTGCGATACGAGGAGTCGTATAGTTAATTTTATCACCATTTAAAATGTAAACCAACGGTTTATGATCTGTTTGAATTACATATTTTCTGCCCCATACACAACTTCTAAATTTTTCGCTAGCCCAATAGCATGCTAGCAACTCTTTTTCAATCACTGAATAATTCAATTCAGGATCATGTAACACTCTAGAAGCATAACTTATAATTTTCTCTTCTTTCCCAAGACCTTGCGACAACACCGCCCCCAACCCATACCTACTAGCATCCACCGTAATCGTACACAGTTGGCTGGGGTCTTAAGGACTCAGTGGCCTGGCGTTTACCAACTCCTGCTTCACACTTTCGAAAATGGTTTGACACTCACTGTCCCATTTAAACAGAACTTTGCTTTTGAGCATATTGGACAAAACTTTCATTTTGCTAGCATAGTTGGAAATGAACTTTGAATAGTATTCACACATGCCAACAAACAAGCGTAACTCATCTTTATCTTTAGGGTTAGGGGAATCTACAATCGCCTTTACTAACCCAGGACGAGCTGTAATATCTTCCCCAGACACACAATGGCCCAAGAATTCTATTTTTTGTTTATAAAACTCACACTTTTCCTTCTTCACACAGACTCCAAAGGACTGAAAAATATTAAACACTGATCTAATTTTCTCATTGTGATCTTCTAAACCCCTTGTGTGAATCAACACATCATCCTGAAAGATCAAAATACCTTGGATATTCCCCAAAATTTTGTGCATGATGCGTTGGAACGCTGATGCCACAGAAGCCAACCCAAATGGCATCCTGCAAAACTGGAAAGTGCCAAAGGGTGAATTGAAAGCGGTGTAATGGCGCGAATCCTCATCCAGTTCAACCTGGTGATAAGCAGGCGCCAGATCAATCTTTGAAAACCATACTGAGCCCCTGAGCCCTTCAAGTAGGTCACTGATCTTGGGTGAGGGATATGAGTCTACCCATATTTCCTTATTGAGACTCCTGAGATCCACACATAAACGCAGGTCTCCATTACGTTTACGGGCAACAACCAAAGGAGAAAGCCACAAACTGGACTCAATTGGCTCAATTACACCATTCTGTTGAAGCTTGTCCAATTCAGATTTAAGATATTCTCTTAAACTAAATGGTACTGACCTGACTTTATGTCTTACAGGAATGGCTCTATCCTTAACCTTTATTCTATGCTTGAATCCTGTAATCTTCCCCAAACCCTGGGCAAAAATACCAGGAAACTCATCCTCAAACGGTCTCTTGGAATCTGCACACTCCACCACCAAAACCTGCTCTTTAGTTCCAGGTTTCAGCACCATGCCAAACAAACCCTGATGATACCACCCCAAAATGTTCAAACCCTTGTAGGCCACATATATTTTACCAAAAATCGTGCGACCCTTGAACACTAAACTGTCTTCTATGTAACCTTCTAACTCAATTTTCCTGCCTTCATACGAGACCGGAGACCTATCAGGAGGGAATAACTTTCTGTCACCCCAAGTATTATGGAACAGATCTGATGAAATCATAGTAATGTGTGCCCCAGAATCCACCAATAAGCGAAGCCTCTTATCACCAACCCAAATATCCACCATGGGATCTATGCATTGGTTATGTTCCTTGATCCCTAATACTTTATCTGTGACCACAACAATCATGTCTTGGAAGGCTTTTACAAAAGATTCTTCTCTATTTTCTTCTTCTTCCTCCCCTATGGACGTGACATTAGCTTGCTTATTACTAGTGGATTGACAGACTCTAGCAAAGTGACCGACTTTACCACATTTTCTACACATAACGTTTTTTGCAGGACAAGACTTGCCATCTTTGAAATGAGGCATGTTTCCACACCTAAAACAAATGTTAGAAGATCTAAAAAAAACATTGTCATATCAGTATTCTTTGCCACACCCCTTTTTGTAACTACGCTGACATGAAGAGGATCCGAACCCTTCACAGTAGAGCTAGAAGAAAGTTCCATCAAAGAGATCTGGGCAAGCTCCACACTCTTGGCTACTTTGATAGCTTCATCCAACGTTGGATTTCCCATGGTGAGTAATTTCTGCTGAATATGTTTATTTGAACAATGACCAATGAACTGGTCCCTTATGAGTTGGTCTTGAAAATCTCGAAATTCACACTTGGAAGCCAGTTGTCTTAGAGCACTGACATATGCATCAACATCCTCGCTTTGAAATTGCTGACGCTTGAAGAATTTGTGCCGCAAAACTACAAGACTAGGTGAAACGTCAAATCTTGTGGACAATTTTTTTGTAGTCATCAAATATTCTTCTAGTTCTTCATCAAATTGCGGTAGCTCAGGTAAGTGTTTGAAAATCTCTCTCCCTTCATACCCCAATGAATGTAACAGCAAACATTTCTTTCTCTCTGGATGAAAATGAGAGGCACCTATTGCACCCAGGTAGGTTTCAAAACCATCAAACCACTGTCTCCAAGGAATAGGAGGAGCCCCAGGAGTTTCCAAGAACGGTGGTGGGGGATTGACAGACTGCATTACTAAGACAAGGCGTGACGTTTACAGTCAATGTGCTATGACAATGTAACAATAAAGTTCAATTGTTGATATGATTAAAAAAAGGTTCATGCAAGAAGTACTTCCAAGATGGCACCTGAAATGGCCAATTCCAGTAAAAATAAGCACACGTTCTATACTTGCTGATTCACCAACCTCCGGAAAGGAACGCCCAGGAAACGTCTGATGATATGTAGGACGCCTTCCAGGAAGAAACTGCCAATGAAAACCGTCCTAATCTTCTCCCAATGCACGCGTAGTAGGAAACCAGCTCGTCGCCACTTAAAGACTGTTATAATCACGTCTGGAGTCACCAAGGTAGCGTTTTGTGTCGTCTTTATTGGTAAATACATAACCGATGAAGAGCGCCGAAACCGCGTCTCATCTCTGGCTTCATCTCTCCTTCAACTGCCGTACTGCCTCGCTCGAGCCACACGACGCGACCGAGGCAGTCCGGGTTCGGCACGCAGCAGCGCGCGCCGAACCTGAGTATAACACAATAGTACCTTGACATAGATTGCCATAATTATTTGTACCTCAACATGAGCATGGGTACTTCTGAGTTAGTGACTTCACAATTGTGTCATTGAAGTCACTTATGAAATGCCTGCGTATGGAAGTCTTTCATGATCTTCCTTGTGGATGTTTTTCCCACTGCAATATTTTATATTTTGACCTAATAAATGTATAAATTTGTCCATTTCTGTCATTTTGATAGACTTAATTGTAACTCTATCCTGATCAGTCTCTACTTTTTACACCCAAGGGACCTTTGGTCCTTTAGAAATATGTTTAAACTTATAGGCACTATAATTGCAGATATTCTACCAGAGGGTGAGAACCAGATTAAGTTAAGGTGTGCATCTGACTTACCCTGACTAAGAATGTGTTCCTTACTTGGACAAGGTGCATACCCCTGCCAACTAGAGATCCAGTTTCTAATACATTTTATAATTGTAATTTCCAAATGGGAAGAAATAAATGGATCATGTTTGGGGTCTCTGGAATCCTAATTCAAAATCCAAAATTGTAACTTAGAGTGAAGTTGCATTTTAAATTACAATTCTGAGAATGCCACGTTTAGTAAGTTGCCGTTTTTCTTGCCTTAGCCGTTTGGTACCTGCACCTTGTCTCTGGTCACATAACTGGAAGTTACTGGCAGCTGGGATTTGCATATTCCTCTCAGACAGCCACACACACTGGGAGCTTATGTGTGACTGGGTGGGCCTTCAATGGTAGGGTGGGAGGGAGGAGCTAGCCTCAGTCTCACTTACACCTGAATAGGCTGAGCCCTGTCTCCACAAAAAGGGCCCTCTGTAGTTAATCTGGAGCCAGCGCAGAGAAGACAGGGCATCTGTTCACTTCAAAAGCGTGAATCTAGAAGCTTCTCCCCACTTCAATGGCACAACTGTGTATAAAAGAAGGTCCTCAGACACCACTACCTCAGTACACTTCTGTACCTGTGGGTTATCTTCCAGGAAGAATGGCTGCTGTGCTGCTGAAAGGAGAGTCACTCTGCTGGACTGCTACTGTGAAGGAGCTGCTGCCTTCCTGTGCTGACCTACTACCTGCTGCCCTGGAGAGGAAGAACTGGACCGGCAACCCATCTTCCAGGACCTCCAGAGTGACTCCTAGGGCTAGTTTGCTGGCCTCCTAATTTGAGCCTCAGTGATATAACAAGCTTTCTAATAGTTCCTGGACCCATCTTCAGTGAGTTCCTGACCCCCAAATGTGCCTCTCAGGTCCTTGACCCTTAGCATGGCTCTTGAGCTCTTAAATGTAATCTTTTCAGCTCTTTGTTACTACGAATGGGCCCATTCAGAACAGAACCATGCAGCTCATACCAAAATCCAGGGAATCTTTGCCAGCCAATCTCTTCAGACAGCAGCATCAGCCCGTCTGAAAGCCCAGCCTACTCCTTGCGCCATGCTGCACGCTGATCACAACCTGATGACCACCTGAGGTGCTGTCCTTGTGACCCTCTCCAACGTGAACCGGACTCTTCGCACAAAATATCAGAAGGTAAAACGCCATTGAGACTAATCTGGACAATATCCAATCCGCACTCCATTGTAGCCATCCTGAACTTTTGACTTTGACCCAGTGCAGTACAGGGGTTGGTGTTTCATGTTTTTAGGTCCTATATTGTAGATTATTCTTTAAAAATTCATAACTCTAGTTCCACTGATTTGCTTTTTGTTATTTTGGTCTTGTTTTATTCATTCAGTTTTGGTCTATTTTTCTTATCTGCTGCGGAATCTTTGCCTGAGGTGTTCTTCACTATATTGTTGTTTGAAGTGTTGCACCAATGTTTTACACATTGCCTCCAAGCTAAGCCTCACTGCTCAGGGGTTAAGCACAGGTTAATTTGCCTGTACCTACCCTGAGTAGGATTGTGGTTGCTGATTTTCTGGGGCATGCACCCGATTAAACCAATTTCTAACAGGTAGGGACTACTACATTCTAGAACTCTCCACATCTATGTTTAAAGCCCTACAAGGACTGAGACTGGAAAGAGTATGAAACCACAGAAGGCAAGGGTGATGGACTATCTTGCTTATGAACCTCTGTCTGTGGAGGATCACTCTGGTCTTGTGTCTTTGGACTCTAGAGATTTTTGTCTCCAGAGCTAGTAGCAGTAGCTTGCCCACTCCCACTGGAGGAGACTACAAGGTTGAACTGCTGAGGGCCATAAAAGTAGGGGTCTCCTTCGACTATGTTGCCTGGCCATTTCAGTAGGTGCCCACAAAAGGGGTACCTCAAGCTTCTTCTGGACACACAGGTACCCTGAAATTGGCTGTGTATGAAAGTGATTTATTAACTGGGCTGGATGTTAGTCCACCACAAGTGATAAAGTCACTAATCTGTTAGGGCTGGGCAAAAGTTAAAATAATTTAAACCTGAGCTCAATCCTGGTAGCTATGGCACAGTGACAACATGCCTGACTTAGAGACAATATGTAAAGCATTTAGATGAACCAAAGCAGTTGAAAAGTCCGAAACACAACACAATAAAACCTCTACACCAATATAGAGAAAACAAGAAAAATGTATATGCAAAATGAAAATAAAGCCACAAAAATACAATAAGGGAAACTGGATATGTGATTTTTAGAAAAGATTTATGAGAAGAACAAACAAGGAGAGGTAGAGAGCCAATGGTGAATGACTGTTCGTGTGTCACTGGGGTGTAGGCACAATGTTAGGCCCACCGTGATGGATCAGGGATGAAATATACCAAGCAAGTCCTTCCTGATCAAGATTGTACCTTAGACCCTGACATTTTAGTCAAAATCCTCCTGCAGAGAAAACCACTGGGATGCCTCAGAAGAAGTCCAATTGAAGCCAGATAGGCATTGAGCTAGGTCTTGCTGAAGCCATTGGTTTTGGCTAGAAAAGCTCTGAACAGGAAAAATAAAAATTTGAGAACTGAGTAGGCCTTCCCTGGGTCAGATACTTTTGACACCTTCAACCGGTCAAGATTTCTATGTTCAGCCATTGTTTCTTTTTCAGAGCTCAGAATCCTCTAGGGGGATAAGTCTGCAGGCTGTGTACCACAATGAGTTCGAAAGGGCCAGATACCTTCTCACTCACAGATACAGATTTGATACTGCAAAGGAGCAACAAGTGAGAGAAACTGTCTTTGTCAGCTAAGCAAAGTCTTGCTTGGCCTGATCAACCTGAATGGTGGCCCCAGTTGTCTACGATCTGGAAGTCAGAATTTTTCTATGTTTTACAGCTTTTTAGAGATTGCGGTAGGAAGTTAAGTTAGACATGGCCAAAAGTCACAAGACATAGAAGGCAATGGTGCCACCTTCTGTTATGTTATGATATGTGATATGGATTTGTGAAGTTCACTAATCATCCAAGAGGGTATCCAGGTGCTCGGGCAGGTGTTTAGGTGTGTGGTTTACAAAGTGCTGATACAAAGAGCCACGTCAACAGTTTTTTTGTGGAGCTCAAGAAGTGAGGAGGAGGTTTGTTGTGTTGACGGAAGTTGTTCTAGGTCTTGGGTGTGCTGTAGGAGAATGAGCGGCCTCTAGTTTTGCTTTTGAGGTTGTGTGAAATGTGTGCAAGTGAGAGTGAGGCTGAGCATAGTTGTCTGGTGGTTTGGTGAAAATGTATGCTGCTGTTCAGGTATTCTGGTCCTCTGTTGTGTAAGGCTTTTTATGCGTGCTGAGAAGTTTGAATTGGCTGCGCTTTGGAATGGTGAGACAGTGCAGTGTGATGGAGTTCTGGCAGGCTAAGTATGAGTCTTGTAGAGGTAATCTGGATGGTCTGGTGTCTGTGTATAAGTTCTTCAGTGATTTTTGCACAGAGAGTGTTGCTGTAGCCCAGCCTGCTAGTGATTAGTGCTTGTGTGATGGCCCGAATGGTGTTCTGAGACAACCATTTGAAGAACGTTTGCACCATGCGTAGGCTGTGGAAGCAGGAGGTGCACATTGCATTGACTTCAGCTGGCATGGTGAGATTGTTGTCTAGGGTGATCCCTATATCTGTTGAGTGGTCTGTGGGTGTGCATGTTGGTCCTAGCTCTGACAGCCACCATGTGAAGTAACAGTGAGAGGACTTGTTGCAGAAAATCAGTACTTAAATCTTGTTGAAGTTTAGCTGCAGGCAGTTGGCTTGCATCCACTCTTCTACCATGGTCATGTAGTTGGTAAAGTTGGTTTTGATGGTGGTTGTTTGGTCTGTCACAGGGAGGATGAGTTGCGTGTCACCAGCCTAGGAGAGTATGGTGATGTCTTGTGATCAGCTAATGTTGGCGAGCGATGTCATGTAGGTGTTGAAAAAGGGTGAAGCTTCAGAACAATTCCTGTGGGACTCCACATATCAATTGATTTGTCTCTGATGTGAAGAGTCGTCCTGGACTCCTTCATGGTGTCCACAGGATTGTCTCCCTCTCCCACTCACTTCTGGAAATGTAAAGAATCTAGGAGAGCTTTTTGATGATAAGTTAACCTTTTCAGACCACACCCGTCAGGTTACTTATTCACATTTTTACATCTTACGCATGTCAAAGAAAACGTTTCCCTACATTCCACCTGATTTGTGGAAAACAGTGGTAGCTGCTTTGATACTATCACAAATTGACTACTACAGTGCCCTTCACATGAACTTTCAACATCAAATTTTCAATAAGCTGCAACCCTTCAAAATGCAGCAGCTTCCCTGCTCCGCAATACCCCTAAATTTCAGTCAGCCACCCAGACACTACATAAGCTGAACTGGCTTACTTGAAAAAACACATTCCTTTTAAGGCCCTATGCATAGCCCATAAGGCCCTTCATAATTTTGGACCAGAGTACATCAAACTCAGATTTCAGTGGCATGTTAATAGTAGAATTCGTTGTTCTTTATGTGCAAGAAATGTGGTGAAGCCTAGAGTGAGACGGACAGCTTGGGGAGGCAGAAATGTTACTTTTTGCCACTGATAAATTGTGGAATAGTCTTCTTTTGTATATTAAAGGTTTGACCAACCATATGCATTTCAGGAAAGTGCTTAAAACCTGGTTCTTTTCAATTTAAAAGTTAGTGGTTTTTTTTTGTTGTTCATTTCTGGCAGTTTCAGTGTCAAGATACCTACAATCAGTAGAGCACTGTAAAAATATTCATTTCATTTTTATTTCCAGACAATAGGGACAGTACTTAGGGCCTGATTTAGATGTTGGTGGTAATACCGCCATTCCACCGTGGTGGCAAACCTCCAAGTAGTTGGTATTCCAACCAACATATTTAAATGTATTGAGGCTTAGCCACAGACCACCACCAGGGAGTGCTGTTCCAAGCCGCCAGACTGGCAGAGTTCCAGCTGACCATATTTAAATGCACAGTCTTGCAGGTGGTGTACTGGTGTCGGTTTGCTGATGGAGAGAGCCCATCTCTGGACCCAATGGACATCATACAATTGAACTGGCAATGAAACAGAGGTAAGTCACATACACACACTGTACTTTAGCCATATGTGCCCCCCTACAAAATAGACTACACAATACACCACATATACACAATAACCCATTGCCATTCTAACACTACACAACACATACATGCTGAAAACACAGATTGCCGTACATCCATGATACAACACACACCCTTTATTGACACTGCACCCACTCATGATGCAACCACAACAACCAACACAACACACTCAGCTACACAAACTCACACAAAAGCACAACTACACACATCACAACAATGACACCACGCAACAAAAACACTCACCTGAATGCTGCACACAGCAAAGCAACACACACCCAAACATACACAACAACATTGAACACACATACATGTGGCACACATACAGACACAACCACATCACCCACTCCAGCTCCCTCTACCTCTACCAGCCAATCCAATCTCCCATTCACGTACTGACTCACTTACACAAGACTCACAATATCACAGATACAGAATCACTTGCAATATGCAGACAAAGACATGGTGACAAGCGTGATGCCATTGTCATTGTGATGCCAGCACTCATTTGGTAATGAATACTGACAACACAATAGCAATTATGTATGTGTGCAATATGTGTCCTGTACCAATGTGTCCCTATCAATCACTGAGACAAATGTGTTCCCGACATTTGCATGTCAGCGGTACCTAAAACAAATACCTGGGGAATGTATATTCCTGCAGAGGTCCCGAACTCATGTGCAATGCCCATTCAACGTACACAATACATGCAGTATCCCTACCTTTGAGCCCTGCAATGGAAGGGTTGTGTTTTCCCCATAGCCCAGTGGCAGCAGCAATGGCAGGTCTAGATGGGTCCAGTCCAAAACAGATGTGGAAACCTTATAAAAAGGTCGGTTTTGTGCCCGCTTCCCCTCCAACTCACCAACTCAGATGTGGAGGTCGGACCGCTAGAGTTGGCTTGGTGGTAAGGCACATCCAAATCTACTCAGTGTTAAAGATGCCTAGAGTCCTCAGGCTGTGTTTTGCCTGTGGTCCCGCCAACATCTAAATCAGGCTGGTGGACCACTAAGGCAGCAGATGGGTTTTCCGATGGAAAACTGGTGGCAGGTTCATTACTGCCAAGATCTAAATCAGGCCTTTCGCATTCAGAATGCACTCCAGCAGAGGCCACAAGCAGGTTCAATCCAGGCCCAGTTGCAAATTGTAAGGTGGACACTTCAAGTAAAAGGCTTCCTGGAGCTTGTTGTGTCATTGTAGTCAGTCTTGAGGTCAACCAACTGACCCCTGGAGTCCACTTCTTTGTCTTGGGTACAAGTGGTAAGAGGTCTAGTTCTTCAGGTCTCCTCACAGAACTCAATCATCAGGTGCAGTCCTTCTTCTCTTCATCCACAGAGTTCAGAGAGTATGCTGAGAAGGGTGTCTTGGGTGTCGCATTTATGGATGGCATTGGCTGGTGGATGGGGATGATTTCTCCTTCCTAACCAATGGGTTAAAGGTTCCCTGGGGTAAGCCCGCATATTTCAGGTTTAAAATATATCAGTCAGGATATATTTCTAGGCCTAAAACAATGATTTATCTGTCACACTAGTGCATTGCACAATAGGTGCTGAGGCCCATAGGCATTGTTTATCTTTCAGAGTCATTATTTCAGTTTTTTATACCATATGACATTGTCTTACAGGAGAGTTAAATGTGCCAAAGTGGGATTAGCCAACATTTGTATGTTTTAGAAGTCAGACCTGGGCACTTGATGGCAGTACCTCAGAGTACACAGTCTGCAAATCAAGAATAACATTCAACAAAAAATTGAGATGACCATGCAAGGAGGGACAATTTCTTACAGCCAATGATTCTGGGTGTCTGGGGAGTACAAGCAGAAACTGTAGTAAGCCTTGTGGGCTGTGGACTCCTAAACCAAGAATTATGAACAGAACCGGAAATTAGAGCTTGTCCAGAACCTTTTCAGTACTCTGATACTAAGCAGAAGCAGCAGCACCCAGTGGTTGAAGAAAAGCAACTAGAGAAACAACCAAAATTCAAAGGACAGGAGGCGCTAAATACACACTTAAGGTCACTGGAGCATGTCACAAGGTGCAATGACAAACTAATCCCACCTAATCTAGTACATTAAACTACAGTCTGCCACTCATGTGATTAAGGAAGGGGCATCCTAAATAACTTGTGGCAAAAGATACATTGACTGTTTGTCTTGAGTTTCAAACACTTGTAAAGCTTGGCTCTTATTCCAAAGCTCTAGAGTGGCAGGATCTGTGTTTCTGGGTCCTCTGTGGTTGCTAGGTAATCTTGTAGAAAGGTTGAAACACGTTCACTGAAATATTCACTGTCTGGTGCTGTTGTGCTACTGGTTGTCTATGGGCTCAGATAAACATGGTTTGGTAATGGTAAATGTCCAAATGTATGCAAGTTGATTTTATGCTAATATTCTGAAATGTTTCCTGTGGGTGACATATTTCCTATTATTGAATATGTTCTACTGCTAAACATAAGGTGACAACTTTGATTAAGTCTATAAACTTTTACTACTCTCATGTACCAATTTACATTAAATAAACAGTAGGAGTGAAGCTTGAGTTGTCTATGACGTTACTTGGAACCCCGAGGTGGAAAACACCCACTTTATTAATAGCTGGCCAGCTTATCTTATGTATGGCCCTACAAATCCTCTTCAACTGCACAGCTGGGCTACAGGCTGAACTTTAAAGGGGAAGTGGAGGCATGTGGTCATGCACCACAAGGGCTCCACATGACATCCTGCCACCATGCCATGCTCCCACGCCTCCTTTCAATCTCCATCCTGACCCCTCTAATTATTTAAAAATAGGAATCCCCAAAGGCCTGATACTATCTCCCACATCATTTATTACTTCCTATTCCTACCTTACACCAATGTTAAAAGAATACCTGGTCTCCTGCTAGCCACCCACACCATATTGTAGTACTCATCCTTCACCTTCCAACAATTTGACCGGAATAGTTGACCTGTTGTCTACCTCCCACACAACCCAATGCAGCTTCTCTCCCCATTTTAAGCCACACTTGCAGCTCTCCTCCTGAGGGTGGAGAGGTGGTACTGCACTGCCAGACTCTTTGAGAACAGCTACCAGCATGGTCTGGACTCTCCTGTCATTGGAGGTCTGCACAGACCTGTTCTGACAGATGAAGTGGTAGATGGCATTGCCCCACCCTCGCATGACTGAAGAGACTGGATGCAAACAGGCAAAATGTGCAATGTCAACTACTATTATGCTGCTTTGCATGGAATGAAGGTGTGCTGCAAGACAGACTGAAAAAATAGGATGATAAATATATACACTGTTTAAAGCTCACATCACCCATTTATAAATCCTAAAAAAACGATGTGATAGTGGCCTAATTCAAAATTATCCACTATTGAAAGTCTGATTACTCTGGCCACTGGCATGACATTTTAACAAACACATCTGTTAACTTAGGTCCACATTCTAAACTATCTTCAGCAGCTTCAAAGTCTTGTAAAAATGGAATGCCATCTACTACAGTGGTGCCCATTCACAAAGAGAAATACACATGTGTATATTTACTCACGTGTATATTTACAACTACACCTAGGTATAACCTTACAATTGTTTCTCTGTGTTATCTCAGAGTACAGCTGTATATCTAGATGTAGACCTTCAGGTCTCCACCCCCTAAGATTAGGAAGTGAAGCCTTGTGCAATAGAATTTACAAGCGTAAAGTTATTACTAGTAACTTTGAACATGTACATTGAGATTTCCAATACTGTACTGTACATTATCATATGGGAACGTATATGAAAATTACTAACGTTTATTATTTTTTTTAAATTACAGCTATTCAACAATAAAAATTTATTTCAATTTGAAACATGTATTTCAACCTACGACTAATAAAATAAAATGCTTCAGCACATTATTTCATCAAACTAAAGGCGTATTAAATATATTGTATAGTTTATTAATTTAAATATACCTAATTTTAAAAACTCCCACCACATTTAAATATATTTGACATATATATATATATATATATATATATATATATATATATATATATATATATATATATAGATAGATATGTGTGTGTGTATGCATCACTGTAACTCTGAAAGGGATTTGTTGTGACTTATAATGGATGCACCCCTCTGTCTGGACAGAGCAAAACCTCTCTGAATAGCTATAATGATATTGAAACACGTGCCAGGTATTGCTTTTGCTCATTTCCGGTTGGCTTGGATCGTATTTTACCAATTCAAAGCTGTAATACTCTGCCTGGAGTGGTGAAAGGCTTTTGTCATTTACAGCTCCACAAGTATTGCACTCTGCTATTCCTATGCTTAAAGACTTTGCTGTATAAATGTCAAAATACTTTGTCATTTTCTAGCTCAGCATGGACAGCACTGTGCTAATACTATGCTTAAAAACTTTGCTAGAAAAACAGACATTTGTGGTGAGCAAATCTAGAGTGTCTGGTGTTGTAGGGCTCGCTGCTCTCCACCTAGACTTGAGAACTACCCAGAGTTCTCTTTTGTCTTTTATATATATCTATATATATATATGCATATGTATGTATATATGTGTATATATATATATATATATATATATATATATATATATATATATATATATATAAACCCATCCTAGTGGCACATGCCACAAGGAATGTATAGTTAGTACCATGCTTCCATAGAAAAAATGTTTATTGACTTGCCTATATCTTTGGCACAGTTTGACGAATCTGCACAAAATATTCCCAAAAAATGCAAAAGGTTGTGTATAAAGTGTTAATTCCCTTAGGACCTTTGAACAAGGCTATGGTCTGAACCACTGGACGGAATTACACAAAATTTGGCAGAAAGTTAACTTTCGGTACGCAGATTACGCTTTTGCTTATTTGGTGCTAAATCCGTCCAGTAGTTTTGGAGATACTAAAGGGAAAATAAAGGTTACCAGAACATTATATTTAGGGGAAAAAAAAAAAATTTAACTTCAAAAAATTCACTTTAAGTAACAAAGATTTCAGGGACTTTATAGTTAGGCTTACATTTTAAACAAAGCAAACCATAGCAATTCACCTTTTATGGTTAGAGTTATCTCAATTAGCTATAAATCATGCCCTAAGTTAAATATAACTCTCGTGCTCACCATGCACAACTATTTGCTATATTCAAAGTGTATTCACCATAAAACAGAAAAGAAAATGGCCGGCCTCCTCTCACCATTTAGATACACAAATCAGTTTCATTGGCAGCAGAAACAATTCATAGACAGAGTACACACACTCAACATTCTAGGCATCAGTGTCCCGTAATGATACTGTGACAGACATCTTAATATGCACACATTTCTTCATGCATAGCATGCAATTGCAGAAAATTGACCACACTTGGGTGTCATATCAGATGCCAAATGTATAAAGTGTGGAAATCATTAGGTAGGCTACCATCAATTGTGGTGGCGGTTTGTTTTTTGAAATGTTATATATTTTTATTTTTGTTTGCTTTTTCATGGTAATAACAAATTTTTGGTTTTGTACACCATAGACATTTAGTGGATCATGTTTGAATTTTAGTGGCAAACAGACATATTTTCTAAAAATAAATGCTATTTATAATGGTATTTTTGCATGTTACGATGGCCACCATTGTATCATTATGGGCTAAAGTTAGGGCCATGTTTCCATAGAAAAAGTACTTTTTTGACTTGCCTATATAATTGGCATCATTTGACGAATCATCACAAACTTTTTTTTTTAAAGTGCTCCGATGGTTCTTGTTGCACATGGAAAGTTTCAGAGTAATCAGTCAAGGGGGGGCCATGAAAAAAGAAGGGGGTAAAAATTCCTATAGGACCTTTGATATGAACACGACTACAGTCCGAACCACTGGATGGAATTACACCAAATTTGGCAGAAAGCTAGCTTTTTGTACGCAGATTGTCCTTTCGCTTATTTGTTGTAAATCCATCCAGAAGTTTTTGAGAAATGAAAGGGATTTTTTTTATACCTCTTGCCGTGACAACTTTGTGATTATTTTGCAAATAAAATTCACAAATTTACGTGAATGTGCGTGTGAAAAGAAGTGCCTTAATTGGCTGACCGCAGCCTGACTAGAAAGTTGTGGGCGCAATTTTATTTCACAGGGCACGCTCCCCTGTGGTGAAAATCCTCACTGAAAGAGGCAGAAGGGGTGTAATATAGGTGTGTTTTAGGAGCAGATTATGGATTTAAAATAATTCTGTATCACCATGCATGGTATTTGCAAAAATTCATGAATTTTTGCAATTTATGTGCAAAATATAAGCAAATTGGAAAATATGTAAAAAGAAAGCACTGACCTATTCATACACTAATTCATTCACTCATACATGCTCTCAGAGACTAATGCGCCCCCTCACACACCCACTCAGACACTCATGCACACACTCGGACCCACTCATAAACTCACACACCCACTTTCAGACTCACTCAGACTTTAATGCAATGACTCACAGAGAGAGGCCCTGTGGCCAACCTGCGCTGCACATGGCCAAAGGGTGTGCGTGGCGTGGGGTTAGGTGGTTATAAAGTCTTGGCTGCCAGGCCTGGCTTCAGGCCAAAGGCCGTGTGCTGCAGGGGTTGGAATAACGTGTAGTAATTTAAATTCCCCTATCTTAAAAAAACAGAGAACATAGAAATTCACTGAAAAAAACAGAGGTTACAGGGATGTTATAGATACGTTCTGTATTTACTCACACAAAACCATGGAAATTTAGCAGTTATAGTTAGAGTTCTTTGAAGTCACAATAACTCGCACCCCAAGGTGCACTTGCACCTTCGCCATGTACAGCTAATTACTCAACATATTATATCATTGATGAGATCTTGTATAGCATCTTTGATATTATCACTGCAACATTTCCAATAAAATTATTGATAAGACAACTGTGCATGGCAAGGGTGTGAGTTATAGTTACCTTAGCGAGCAAGTTATTGTTACTTGAAAGAACTATAACTATAACTGCTTAATTCTAACGTCCTGTAACCGTTGATTTTTTCCAGTGAACATATATATATTTATACATATATGTTAGCCCTGACAGCCTGAGGGTCGTCACCCTCAACTTTTTGCCTGCCTCCCTCCACTTTTTGACACTGTTTTTCCTGGTTTTAGGACTCTGCGCACTTTAGTACTGCTAATCAGTGCTAAAGTGCATATCCCCTCTCCCTTAAATCATGGTAACATTGCTTCATATCCAATTGGCATATTTGATCTCCTGGTAAGTCCTTAGTAAAGTGCACTACATGTGCAAGGGCCTGTAGATTGAATGCTACTAGTGGGCCTGCAGCCCTGGTTGTGCCATCCACATAAGTAGCCCCCTAACCATGTCTCAGGCCTGCCATTGCAAGGCTTGTGTGAGCAGTTTTACTGTCACTTCGACTTGGCATTTAAAAGTACTTGCCAGCCCTTAAACTCCCCTTTTTCTACATGTAAGTCACCCCTAAGGTAGCCCTAGCAACTTGGAGGGCAGGGTGCTGTGTGGGTAAAATGCAGGACATACATATGTGTGTTTTATATGTCCTGGAAGTGGAAAACTCCTACATTCATTTTCCACTGCTGTGAGGCCTGCTCCTTTGATAGGCTAACACAAAGGCTACCCTGATAAACTGTTTGAGTGGTAGATTCTGATTAGAAAGGGGTAAACAGGTCATATATTTAGTATGGCCAGAATGGTAATACAGAATCCTGCTGACTGGTGAAGTTGGATTTTGTATTACAATTTCAGAAATGCCACTTTTAGAAAGTGAGCATTTCTCTGCACTTAAATCCTTCTGGGCAGTATTTATACTTTTTGGCGCACAACTGCGCCAACGCAGTTATGCGTCAAAAAATGTAACGCCGGCTAACGCCATTCCAAAGCGCCATGCGGGCGCCTTATTTATGGAATGACGTTAGCCGGCGGAGCTGACTGGTGTGCGTCAAAAAAAATGACCCACACCAGGCAGCGCCGGCGTAGGGGAAAATGGAGCTTGGGCGTCAAAGAATGGGGCAAGTCGGTCTGAGGCAAAAAATCTGCCTCAACCGGATTAGCGCCATTGTTTTTGACTCCCACCCTCCATTGACATGATTCCTGTCTTAGCAAAGACAGGAGTCATGCCCCCTTGCCCAATGGCCATGCCCAGGGGACTTCTGGTCATTGGGCATAGTGGCATGTAGGGGGGCAGAAATCAGGCCACCTATGCCACAAAAAAAAAATATATACTTACCTGAACTTACCTTAAGTTCCCTGGGATGGGTCCCTCCATCCTTGGGCGTCCTCCTGGGGTGGGCAAGGGTGGCAGGGGATGTCCCTGGGGGAATGGAGGGGCACCTCTGAGCTCCTTCCGAGCCCACAGGTCCCTTAACGCCTGCCCTGACCAGGCGTTAAGAAATGACGTCATTTTTTTTGACACGCCCACTCCTGGGCGTCATTTTTGCCCAGGAGTATAAATACGGCGCACATGCCTCGGAGTCATTTTTTAGAAGGGAACGCCTACCTTGCATATCATTAATGCAAGGAAGATGTCCACGCTAAAAAATTACGTAAACTCTAAGATCTTTGGCGCTAGACGGGTCTAACGCCAAAGTATAAATATGGAGTTTGTTTTGCGTCGGATTTGCGTAAAAAAACCCGCTGCAAATCTGGCACAAACAGAGTATAAATATGCCCCTCTGTGTCTTACAATCCACAACTGGGCTGGGTTGATTGACAGCTCCCTTGTGCATTTCACCCAGACAACCACAAACACAGGATGCTCAGTCACACCTGCACACATCTGCATACCGCATGGGTCTTCCTGTGCTGGAAGGGTGGAGGGCCCGATACTTACATTTCAAATAACAGTGGCCTGCCCTCACACAATGGACTGCCAAACCCCCTACTGGGACCCTGGCAGACAGGATTGTACTGACAGGGGACCTTGTTCACTTCTAAGCCACTCTTTGAAGTCTCCCCACTTCAAAGGCCCAACTGAGACACTTCCTGGGAAAGAACTATGAACCAGAACCTGCAACCTGCCAAGAGAAGCTGCCTGGCTGCCCAAAGGACTCACCTGGACTGCTGTATTGTAAAGAACTGCTGCCTTGCTGTTGCCCTGCAGTCTTGCTGGCCTCTGGACCTGCGAAGAAGTCCTCTCTAAGGGCTTGGATTGAGCTTGCCTCCTGTTTCCTGAAGTCTCAGGACCAAAAAGACTTCACCTTTGCAAAGGACTCCTTGTGCGGTAAACAAGCGATGCACAGGCTACCTGAAATGATGCACAGCCTGCTTAATGGGCAAAGAATCTCTGCATCACCGAACCAGAACGATGCAGCCTGGCTCCCAGAGTGGAGATTGACGCACACCAGCGTTGCGACCGGAAGTTCAACGCACAGCCCACTAGATTGACGCATCACCAAGCCGGAATGACACAGCCCAACTTCCTGAGAGAGGAATTGATGCAGCGCCTGCCATGCAACAGAAACTCTGACGCAACAACCACCGGATCAACACAGCCATTGTGACTTCGTCCTGCATGCCCTGGATTTCCACACATCATCCCCGGGCAGCAAAAGACCCCGCATTGCGAAAAGGATTCAAGCCTGCATGCCGGAATTTGACGCAGATCCCTTGTCAGGTTGAAAAGAATCAATGCATCATCTGTGTGCACTTGAATTTCCAATGCACACCTACCTTTTTCAATGCATCTTCTCCTCTACGGTCTTCATGTGTGTAATTTTGACACAAACCAGGTACTTTGTGCTTGAAAGAGACCATCGCTACTTTTAAGAACTTAAAACTCCTCTTATCATTACAAAAGTGATATTTCATCTTGTATTTATCAAACCTTAATAGTTGTGACCTTAATCTACTCAGATAGATAGTCTATGTTTTTCTAAACCTGTGTGGTGTATTTTTGTGGTGTTTAGACTGTGTTATTGCATGATATATTGCACAAGTACTTTACACATTGCCTTCTAAGTTAATCCTGACTGCTCAGTGCCAAGCTACCAGAGGGTGGGCACAGGATAATTTTGATTGTGTGTGACTTACCCTGACTAGAGTGAGAGTCCTTGCTTGGACGGGGGTAACCTGATTGCCAACCAAATATGCAATTTCTAACAATATATATATATATATATATATATATATATATATATATATATCTTCTAAAATAATTAGATTTCACTCATCATAAGGCTGCAACATAATATAATTTCACAGCTGCCCTCGCATGAAAGAGACGATCTTTCTATTCATTGATGTTTAAATATTTTATTCCAAATAAAGTGAAAGTGCTGCTCCCAAACAAAGATGGACTGTCGACACATTTTGGCTAACGCCTTCTAATGGACACTCCCCCATCTTCAAATATCACAGTAGTCCCTTATCTGTTCTTACTACTACATAGTGCAAGCCAATGGAGCGGCCATTTTATAACATATATAGGGGGTCATTATGACCCTGGTGGTATTATGACCGCCAGGGCCAAAACGACGGGAGCACCCCCAACAGGCTGGTGGTGCCTCCCTGTGTATTTGGACCACGGCAGTAGAGCCGCGGTCGCACCGCCGGGGCCGGCAGTATGCCGCCATTTTAGCCCCGGCGGTGCTAATCCGCCAGGGCAGCTGCCCTGGGGATTATGACTCTCCTACCGCCAGCCTGTTTCTGGCGGTTTGCACCGCCAGGAAGAGGCTGCCGGTAAGGGGACTCAGGTGGCCCCTGGGGGCCCCTGCACTGCCCATGCACTTGGCATGGGCAGTGCAGGGGCCCCCAGGCAGAGCCCCGTCGTGCATTTCATTGCCCGAATTTCGGGCAGTGAAATGCACGACGGGTGCTACTGCACCCGCTGCACATCAGCATTGCCGCCGGCTCAATTACGAGCCGGTGGCAATGTTGATGTGACATTTCCGCTGGGCCAGCGGACGGTAACTCTGTTACCATCCGCTGGCCCAGCGGAAATGTATAAATAGGGAGCCAGCCATACCGCCAGCAATGGCGGTATTCTGGCGCCCGCAACCTCGGTGGTCTGCCATGCAGACCGCCGAGGTTGTAATGACCCCCTTAGTGTCTCATTGATAGTCATCCTAAATCGTATTCACTCATAATCCACAATAGTCACATTATTGTAAATATATCAAATATACTGTGCACATTATTGATAGATAGATAGATATACATATATAAAACGAAATATTCAAGGAAGGTTATAACATTTTAAATGAACAAAACCACTGAAAGTCACTAGTTATACTTATCTGAAGTAACTATAACTCAGGCCCTCAGATAATTACAAAGTTACAGTGATATTATCAATGATGTCATAGAAGATGAGTGATGTAATATGTGGGGTAACTAACTGAATTTCTAAGTTTTTGAATACAGATTAAGATAATATTACCATAATTGACTATAAGGTCACTTTAATATTTGTTTTTTTCAGTGAATTTCTACGGTTATGTTATGTAAATTAATATGCTCATATCATACGTATTGCCAACCCTACCCCGCACATGACCTTTGTCCATGCATGACGTGCACAATGTGGGATTGCCCACAGGGCCTGTGCTTCCCGGCACTCCTTGTGTCCTGCCCCTGGTATGCCTTTGGCCGTGAGGTTGACCACGGAGAAAGCCCTGTGCCCAACCTCTGCACCCTAACCCCTGCTGTACAGTAACCATGCCCGACTGGTGGTTGGGCACAGGGGGGTGTATGTCATTTTAAGTAAGGCAGACGTACTGACTTTGACAAAGGGTCATAACACCAAAATATATAAAGTGAGCCTTTTGGCTTTATAAATGGGTCAAGATATCAACATTTATAGGGCACATGTATTGTCTTTGTAAAAAAAGGGTAAATAATTATAATGAAATGTATTTTTCATTAATTCTCACAGTACAAAGTTTAATAAAAAAATAATTGCCATAAATGGAATTTTTAAACTACAAAATGCAGCCATAAAACCAACCACAAGGTGGCTGTGCACTCCAGCTTAAGCGGGTTACAACACCAGCTAGGATTGCTTTAAAAAGTACAGTAAGCTCTCTTGGGGTCATGAATTTATTGGTCCAGGAATCTTACTTTTTTGCTTGAGTTGGGTGGGGGGAGGCCACTATACTCCCTGTAGCCTTGACAACATTACGAAAAAATGTTTGGAGGGACCCTTGCCTCTTCTAGGGGCACCACTAGTAACAAAATATATTATTTCAAAATGCCCTAGGGCATTATGGGGCACTGCTTGGTAGAAGCAGTGAATAGTAAATGAGTGGCTTGGCTGCTCATTTATTATTCACCTTTTTCATTTTTTTTAAATCCTGGGCACCCACAGATTTAATTTTCGTTGGGTGCCACGTGGGGTGGAGAGTGCACCCCTGGCTCCCTACAAAAAGTGATGGATTGAATGCGTGAATTAATCTCTGCCACTGGTAATTACTCCTGGTAGCATGCCATTATATCATTATTTTGCACATCATGCCACCTCAATTTGGACCCAGCAGTATGTAAATTAGTCTTGAACCCACTCCAATGGGAGCTGTCCAACCAGAACTGCCATGCAAGGTCCTCCCTGAAGTGGAACAAAAGCAAAACAGGTCCGATTCCACATTTATTATGGGCTCATCAGTTGGGTAGAGCTTGGTTCCAGTGATAGAGTGTACATGGGACCCACACCTGGGCATACCCATCCTACTTACGGGGATGTACTAAAGTATAAAAAAGAGATGGATTTTACTTGAAATAATCTCAGCCACTGGTAATTGCTCAGAGCAGCATCCCAGTCCATGATTATTTTGCACACCTTGTCACCTCAGTTTGGACCCTGCTATATGTAAATCAGTCTAGACCCTGCTCCATTGGGAAGAGTCCAATCCATACTGCCAAGCCAGGGCCCCCAGGAAATAGAACATAAGCAATCCAGGACTGGTTTTGCCCTTGTTTTGGGCTCATTGACTGGGTATAACTTGGTTCCTGTTACACAGTGTACATGGGCCCCCGCATCTGGGCATATCCATCCCACAAACTAAAGAATACGAAAAGTGAGGCGTCTGGCCAGGAGCCAACCATTTATTTTTCAAACTTTATTCTGGGGTGCCCCGGTACCCACCCAGGGCACCCCATAGCATATTTAGTGTTGAAGGCTGCTGGCGGAGCCTCAAGGCACCCCAGGTCCTGCTGATTCTCCTGCTTGCACCCATCCTAAGTGCAGAGGAATGGAGCATTACTCACACCCCGCAGGAGCAACATTCTACTGCCCCTGTTGGGCAAGAGCAATTCTGTGTTTTTCCCTGCACAAGACTGTGGGCAAGGAAAAACCTTTCTGCTCCCACTCAGCAGGCGCAGCTTTCTGCGTCTGCTGAGTGGGAGCACATTACACTTTTTCCTGCTCGCACTGTTGGGCAGAGAAAAGATGATTCCCCAGAAATTGGTACCAGCTCTAGGGGATGAGATCTCTGGGCTATAGAATGGCTCTGGAAGAGAGGCTGCCTGCTCCTCCCCTGTTTAAAAAAAATATGAGCCACTGTGGATGGGGTCCAGGGCCTTATAATCTCACTGAGGGGGGCCACACACCTAACTCCGCTTAATTTTTGTATCTGCACCAGGTAACGAGATTCCCCGGGTTTCAGAGAGCCTCAGGTAGTAGAGACATGCACCCCCTTTCCCATAAAACTATTTGCGCCAGGACCCCAGCCTCTGGCCCACACCAGGGAGCTAATTGTTTTCAAGCATGGGAGCCTACTCTATTTTCTTTTTTAAAATTTTACTGCAGATTTGTTGTCCTTTGTGAATCTGTGGCAGAATTTTTAAGAAAAATCATTTTGGCCGCACCAGGCCTAGGGAGTGTGGTATTCTTATCCTTGCCCCTTATTAATTTTTCTAGAACTGTGTACTGTGTACTCTTTTGTAGCATTACAGAATCCCCAGCATATATGTAGTTCACTGAGCCAATGGCTTTGGAAAGAAAAGCATTGCACCGTTTTTATAATTGGATGTTATGAAACAAGTGTATATCTCGAAGTTCACGTATTTTTTTTTTTTAACCAAAATGATATTCTTTACAAAGTCAAAATAGGTATCTCAATTATTATTCTATTCGTGCATATCAAAGTTATCATAGTAGAAAAGATCCGATATTCTCACCTGTTCTCCTCCGATAACGAACGAGACTCCTCCATGCTAACTAGTTACGCGACCCCCAGCGGCCTTTTGGTCCCTACGGTACCACTCAGATAGAACCACATTAGCATTATCTTTTCCTTTTATGTATTAGACTATCAATAATGTATTAGAAGAATTTATGTCAATATTTTTTTTTTTTGTTTTTTTTTTTTTTAAACATGTTTTTATTAGTTTTTCAAAACAAAAAGCCATACATTTCCTTGCAAATAAAGTCATTGTTACAGTTCAACATCAATTTGCAGTGTGTCATCCGGCTTTCCCCTATTAGTATCTATCTATAAACTAAACTACTAAGAACTTGTGTGCACTTCCCGGCCCGCTAAACCTGCCCGACACTGTCAATCCAACGCCACGTAAGGCGAGGCGTACAGGTGCAGCGTGGATCTATCGCCCCCGGTGATCAGAGCCCCCGACACCCCCCACACGGGAGCAGGGGGGGGGGCGAAGGAGCCCAGCGTAGGAGGGAAGGGGGGAGGGTGGAGGGAAGAGGACAAGGCGGGAGGATCCCATGATGCAGAGCTCTGCGCTAATGTCCATTGGTCAAGTGTGCAGAACTATTGGTGCCTTGGCATGCTTGTGTTGGGGGGGGTGGGGGGCGAGCCGTCAGGTCATCAGTGTTGGTGAGGTATTAATGCAAGATGTGTGTGTGCCTCCAAGTGTATTGTTATCTTTCTGCAGAGGGCTAGGCCCTCAGCCCGCTAAGTGGGCACAGCTGACTATAATTCAGGGGGGTCTTTCGTCATTTTTAGCTTCCAACCTGGAGACTAATACACCCCAGGCCTCCTCTCCCATCCGACCCAGACCCCTACGGGCTAAGTTTATTAGCAACTGATGCTCAGCGCGAGCCAAGCGTAGCGTGAGGGCAAGCCAGACTTTTAAGTCAGGCATGTTACGAGCCTTCCAGCTCATAGCTATCAGTCTTTTGTAGATTACATACGCTAAGTCTACAAACCTGTGTGAGTGTTTATTTCTTTTCGTTCTTGGCCTCAGTCCAAGTAAGCAGGACCTGGGATCCATGTTCAAGTTGAGCCCCGTGATCTCCGCTAAGGTTTTAACCACCCTCTCCCAGCCCCCTCCCAGCCTCGGGCACTCCCAGACCATGTGATAGAACTGTGCTGCTGGTTTTTTGCATCTGGGGCAGGCTGGATCCGACCCGGGGAACATACGTTTGATCCTGGCCGGTGCCAGGTATGTCTGATGTAAGTAATTAAACTGTGTATATCTGAATCTAGGGTTTCTTGATACCTCTCGTGTGTGGCTCAAAGCTTTTGACCATTCTGACTCAGAGACCGGGTTGGGCAATACACTGTCCCACTTCTCCCTGACTTTCTGCAGGTTGTCACCCGGGGGTTTGTTCAGAAGCTTGTAAAGGTTTGATACTGCTTTTACTTGGGAGTCACACCTCAGCATGTGATGCAGGGTAGCTGTGATATCAGGCTCTGAGTCGACTGATGCCCATGTTTTCCTGATTGCATGACATATTGCGTGATATGCCAGGAACTGCCCACGATTAATCCCTGTGAGGGCCTGTATAGCTTCGAAGGTCATCAATTTCCCTTCCTCGAAGCAATCTCCCACTTCATTTATACCCGCCTCTAGCCAAGTTATGGGTGAAAATGAACCCGCGTCTGTCCAACCGGGGAGCCACTCCAGTGGGAGGAGTGGAGAGTAAGGAAATGCTTTACTCCCCCCTTGGACATACTTCTTCCAGTATGAATGTGCCGTTAACATCAATGGAATGGTGCATGTGCTTTTATTCTGCTTATCCAGCAGCCAGGTCAGTATTGGAGAGTCTTGAAGACGGGACTTCAGCCATATAGTTTCTGCTGAACTAGGCCTATGTAGCCAATATAAAATCCACTGCAGCTGTGCTGCCGCGGAATAGACCTCGAAGTTTGGAGCGCCCAGTCCACCCATTGCTAACGGATGGTGCAGCGTGGTCAGTGCAACCCGTCTTCTGCCCTCACCCCACACCAGCTGTAGTAGAATAGAGTTCAGACCGATAAAAAAACTTTTGGGGATAGTGATTGGTAGGGCCGCAAAATAATACAACAGTCTAGGTAATATCAACATATTTGCTATAGCTACCTTACCCAGTGGTGAGAGTGGTAATTTATTCCAGAAGCATAACGAGCTCTTTACAGAAGACACTGCTCTCCCCAGATTTCCATCCCTTAGATCTTCAGGCTTATGGTAGACATTGATCCCTAGATATTTAAATGTGTGAAAATACCATTTTAGGTGACCCGTTGGAACATTTTCTTGCCTCACAGGGGGCCAGCTGACTAGTGGGAATATACAGGATTTCCCCCAGTTAACCATTAAACCAGATAACCTTCCGAACTCAGACAGTAGCGACATCACTGGGGCCAATGCATCTTCTGCCCTGCGTACGTATATCAGGGCATCATCTGCGTATAATGATATGGAGTGGAGAGTACCATTCCTTGACACCCCCCATTCTTCTTTTTTGGCCCGGACGCGTGCAGCTAGCGGTTCCATTGCCAAGGCAAATAGGAGGGGGGAGAGCGGACAACCCTGTCTTGTTCCTCTGCAAATCGAGAAAGCATCTGATACCACTCCTCCCGTCTTTACCCTAGCCTGCGGGGCAGTATATAAAATGCGTACCCAGTTTATGAATTTTGGGCCAAGGCCCAATAACTGCATGGTGGCGAACAGGAAGTCCCATTCTAATGTATCAAACGCTTTTTCTATATCAAGCGATATCACCGCTTCCTCGAGTGCAGTCGGGAGGGAGTCACCCATCACGCTGAGCAGCCTCCGAATGTTTAGGAATGTGCTACGTTTCGGGATGAATCCATTCTGGTCCTCGTGTACCAGGATATGCATGTAGGGAGCTAACCTATTAGCCAGAATTTTGCCCAATATCTTACAGTCCAGGTTCAACAGTGAGAGGGGCCTGTAGGATCTGACATCAGTGGGGTCACGCCCAGGCTTTGGGAGGACCACTATCATTGCCTCTCTCATCGAGGGGGGCAGGTTTCCGTTGACCTCTGCTTCCTCGAAGATTTTCAGGAGATATGTGTTAAGGTGTGTCGCAAACGTGGAGTAATATTCTGACGGCAGTCCGTCCGTCCCTGGGACTTTATTCCTAGGTAATTGTTCGAGGGCCTTGTTGAGTTCCCCCAACGTGATGGGGGCTTCTAAAGACTCCCTGTCAGTGTTTGTTAGTTGGGGCAGGGGAGAGTCTGCTAGGAAGGACTCAAGCTGTTGGATGGTACATGATGTACTTTTGGTGTATAATTGTGTATAGTATTCCCTGAACGCATCATTTATATTTACCTGTGTGGTGGCTATTGCGCCTACGCCTGTAATTATCGACCCTATTGGAGGGCACCGACGGTCCTCCCGCAACAGCCATGCGAGCAGCCTACCAGATCTATCGCCTTCCGCCTGTAGTCTAGCCATGTGATGTTTGTGATCGTGTAGGCGTAATGTAGCATCAGCCTTTGCATGTTCCGCGCGCGTTTCCCTCAGAGCCGAGTATGGCGTTACATTGCAAGCAACTGCGTTTTCTAATGCCCTTAGCTTTTCCTCCAGTTTGCTAACCTCTGCATGAAGTGTACGCCTAACCCCCCATGTAGTGGAGATACAATGCCCACGAATTACCACTTTGTGTGCATCCCATTCTGTTGCCCTTAAATTTGTGGTGCCGGTGTTAGATTCCCAATACTGTTTTAGCGCTGTCCTCAGTGCATCTATGAATGCAGGGTCGTGTAATGCTTCCACTTGTAGCCTCCACGTTGGGATAGCATGGCGCCTCCTGCCCCAATCCAAAGTGATACTGAGCGGTGAGTGATCTGATAATGTCTTGGCTAGGTAGTCTGTACCGCTGACCCCCGTGCAGATCTCCTGAGTGCCCCAGAACAAATCAATCCTTGTGTGTACCTTATGAGGAGCTGAGTAAAAAGAATACTCCCTAATTTGTGGATGTTTCATACGCCATATGTCGTGAAGGCCCATATTACTGGCCCATGACAATAGTGGACGGCAGAGGAGTCTGATTGCTGTTGAATGTGTGGGGGGATTTGACCTGTCTAATGCTGGGTCTGGCGTGCAGTTAAAGTCTCCTCCCCATATAGCAGGTGATTCGGGATGCGTTAATAGCGCTGGGGTAAGTGAACTCAGGAACTCAGATAGTGCGCTGTTAGGAGCGTATACCCCTATGATTGCCAGTTGTTTGCTGTCTAGTTTGCCCTCCACCACCACATACCTGCCCTCTTTATCTATCTTGCATGAAGTTTGAGTAAAGGGGACATTCCCTGCTATCCATATGAGAACCCCCCTCGCAAATGATGAATAGGATGTACCCACTATCTGACCTCCCCATTTAGCGCGTAAATCCTGCAAGTCTGGGTCACGCAGATGAGTCTCTTGTAAGATTGCAATATGCGTGCAATGGCGTTTAAGTCTTGTGTGCACCCTTGACCTCATACTCGGGGTCCCCAATCCCCTGACATTCCAGGTGATTATGACATATTTGTACGCTCTATGAGCAGTGGGTTGGGCCATCATTCACTTGAGGGTAAACGAATGTCCTGCCCCCCTACCCCTGGGAGGCCCCCCCCAGCCCCCGGCCCCCCACCACACCCCCCGCCCGGGTCCCACACCACAGGGCGAATAGCTAATATTATGGTCAGGCCGGTAGTGCACAAACTAACGATTACCCACTTCCCCACTCCAACTGGATCCCAACCCCAACTGTGAATTTGCAACAAGCAACACACCCATAGTGGGTGTGGGTAAAGATATATCCGCATGGATATCTGCGGGGGGGCAATAATACTATCCGGATGCGGCTCATTTTAGGGGCTCGCATCCTTTTGCGGACGCAGTCCGCAGTTGTCTTAGGGCACTCCAAGGGCACGGCCCCGCAGGCCTCCCCCGTACCAAGCCACCACTCGCGCCTAGTACGGATAGAGGCGTTATCACCAGGAACAAACAAGCAAGGATACATAAGTTCAGGTGATGTTACCACCTATTTCAGGAGAAAGTCGCAATTTTAGATTCTGTGCTCTAGACTTGGAGGTTGGTCCCCACTCGGGGGGATAGTTCGGTGGTGAACATTTAAAGTATGTCTGCGGATCTGGGGGTGATCTCCGGGCCCCTCACACCCTCCGTTAGTGTAGAGTCCGAGCTGAACGAGTCCGAATCCGACCCCTCCACCGGGTGGGTCCTGAGCAACTCGAAAGAATTCTGAGTTAACAGGGGGGTTTCTTTGAGGGCTCTTGCTCTCTCTTCCGCCGCCTGCTCCTCCGTGGGCTGGCCCCTGGTATGTTTCTTGGAACGTTTCCTTTGTTTCGTCGTTGTCCAGTTTGCATCCCCCCCAGCCTCCCCGCGTGGCTGGGCTACACCTTTAGCATGCATCCACGTCCAGGCATCTTCTGGTGAGGTGAACAGGTGAGTGCGTTCCTCTAAAATTACACGTAATTTGGCGGGGAACATTAGTGCATATTTTATGTCATACTCCCGGAGGAGTTGTTTGACTTGGTTAAAGGAGTTACGTTGCCTTTGTACTTCCTGGGTGAAGTCTGGATAAGCATGCACTCTCGAGTCCTCATAGCTGTATGGGCCTTTGCTGCGGAACCGTTGGCGTATGGTATCCTGATCCCTGAAATTCAGAAATCTGGCTATCAGTGGTCTCGGAGGTTGGCCCGGTGCCGGAGGGCGTCCTGGTATTCTATATGCTCTCTCCACCGAGAAAAATTTGGATGGAGAGCCATTCAAAACCTCCCTGATTAACCATTGTTCCAGCAGAAGCTCCGAGCTTTGATCCAGCGTCTTTTCAGGAAAGCCAAGAAACCGAACATTGTTGCGGCGGGATCTGCCCTCCGCCTCCTCTGTTCTTCTCTGCAGTGACTTAACTTCTGCATTCAGGCGGAGAATTTGTTTTTGATTCTCCTCGACCTTTGGGGTCAGCGCACTTATTGCCTCCTCCGTTGACTTCACTTTATCAGATAGTTTGCCGTGATCTACCCTGAGGATGTTTAAGTCTTGCGATACCGTATCTATCCTGGTTTCCAACGATGTTTTGGTGTCCATGATTGCTTGTAACACTTTCTCAAATTGTGAGGAGTGAGTCATGAGTGTGGACTCCAGCGACTGCAAGGAGGGCGTATGCTGCTGGTCTCCAGGTGCCTGACCCTGCGCGTTCCGATCCTGATTCTTTGCTGATTTAGACCTCCCGGCCATTTTGACTTGTCTATCGCGACCTGGTGCCTCCTGAACTCTGGCAATCGCTTTCGTACTCTAGGCCGCGATAGCGAATAAGGCACGCTCTTCTCCTCAGGGCCACGCCGGTACAGGCTGCAATTTTTGCGGTCTCAGGCCTACTGGTGGATTTTTAAGTGAGTTCACGGGCAATCAGGCCAGCCAGCACCACACGAGGTCAGCAATCAGTACCCAGCTCCAGTCCCTCTTCGGCACGCAGAAGAGGAGTGGGGCCCACAGTTTTGATGACTCACGGGCTCGCTCAGTACTTTCATCGCCTCATATAACATCCGGAGTATTCAGGGGCCATTTCCCAGCCCGCACTTGTAGTAGGTTACCCCCAAGCCTGCTGTTGCTTTCCTACAGGGCCCCCTGCAGGGGGAGGCACGACACCACGCTCCTTCACTCCTCCACATCAGTCCGGGGCCCCCGTGCGCCGGCCCCCCCGCTGCTGTCTCACGAGGCCCCCCTCACCCGATATAGGGGGGGGAGGGGAGGAAGCCTACGGCGAACGAATATTTAGCGGGGGCACCCAGCGCGGGACTCATCCAATGTTGGGCTTCACGCCCTCACGAGGTGGGCCGCATCAGCTCCGCGCACCCACCTCTCTGCCCGGCTCCAGGGCCTCGTCCAGCCCGGCGCGGGCAGCAAAATGGCGGCCGCGGCACTCCGGCGCGATTCACTTGCCGGCGAGTCCTCCGCGCGGCCGCCCAACGATCACGGAGCCGGCATTGGGGCGAGAACGACCCACAGGACAGGTCCCGCCACAAGAGGTGCGGGAGCGGCGCCCCCGGAGCGCCCCGCAAGTTCTTCTTGGGCGAACCCGAGAGGAGCGCCGATTCAAGCGTCTCTCCCGGTCGCCATCTTGGCTCCGCCCCCACCATGTCAATATATCTTCATTATTAAAAATTGTTTTAGCTTCACTATGATATTAGAATTAGCCTCATTGATATTATGTTTCATTAGTTTATAAGACTTTTTTCTTACCTATTGTGTTTTGTGTATGTGAGTGGTATGTCTGATGTAGATATTTTTGTTTTCTTTATTAAATGATGTATATAATTAAAAATAATTATTTTATAATTGTATTATTATTGAATGACAAATAACAAAAATAAAAAATATATATAAAATCATATAATGGGATTACTTTATCTGTAACTAATAATAAGTATATAGCAGTCCGATATCATATGTGTATCATTGGCTTATTATACTTAGGTCGTATTATCCTTAACTTTATTGTTGTTTTTATGAAGATCATGGTATCTTCATATGTATTCGAGTAGCTCATAGAGTAGTTTTCTCTCCTACGAAAAACGACCTGCCCTATATTTGTAATTGTGATATCTCGTCTCTCTAATTAATCACCTTTCAGTTCTACTGTCTACTGCGCTATCTCGGCAACAATACATTTTGCACTTTTGGCACCCCATTGCCTTGAACGAAGTTATTATTTACTGATGTAAAAGAAAGCGCACCCATGTGGTTTCAATATTTCGATTTTTTAATTGAATTGTTATAATGAGAATATTGTAATTGCCTGAGGTTGAGCTTGTGAAACTAATTTGATGAACGCGTGAATAAACATACAAAAATGCAAGCTGCACACTAAGCTTTTTGAAAATTGTTTCCTAAAAGTGACAGTCATAGACCCTGCCCTGCAACTTGCTCTTGTGCTCATAATACACACAAAACAGTAAGTAAAGGTAGTTTTCTTTCAGTCTACTTTTTGAAGGGCACCAGAGAGGGTACAAAAAGGCATCTGAAACCCCAAAATATAGAAACTCATAGTATGAAAAGGCTGCTTCGTTCTCAATGTACACTCTAACATGGGAGTACTCTTTAAGTTTGAATTTTGAAACAATGGGCTAGTGGATATAAATCTGTGAATGTTTGTATTTGAACCTACTGAAAGGTTTCTACGAGGAATAGGTTATTTGTCTAGTCGCAAAACAAACGTATCGGCCTAGGGTGTGTGAGAAAATGGAAGATGAACATGCACCATATTGCCCATGATTCAGAAATATATGCAAGAAGGAAATTATGTGACTTTTGTGCAAGTACACAAGGTGCAATAGATTGGTAGATTTGAAAATTGAAGAGCCTTTGCAAACGATATTTCCATTATAAATTAGGAGTTACATTTTCGCGGAAGTTCTATGCATTGCTTTTAACTTTTTGCAACTTATTGGTGAGTAACATTTCGGTTCACAGTCTCATTCATGCCACATCTCAATTTACACAGGTGATCCACCAATGTTTTCAACAAAAACGTATATTACTTTACCTGTTTCATCGTCACTTTTTCAAAGTATCATTGTTTTGTTAAATGTCTCATCTCTTGGTGGTAGAACTGTCAGCGGTTAGCCTGGTCAAAGAGTTACCCTTCAGTGTCAGAGGGTCGGAACTGCAGCTGAAGTCTTTATCACACAGCAGCAAAGCGAACCTCCTCTACCACAATATGGAGGTCTTTATATCGAAATGACCTGACATCACACTGTTGCAGAAAATAGATGTGCGGTTATAATGGGAAAAGCCACAAACATGCTTACCTCCATGATTCGTTTGAAATAGATGCTGTGCAGTTGATATAAGGCAGTGCCATCTTAAGGATTTTGGTGCCACAAGGCAACAAATACTTTGGAGTCCCTTTTTGGAACAACTTTAACCATTATTACCCAATTTCTACAAATCCAAACATATGATGCTGAACATTATTAACATATGTTAAAGGCTGTCATACATACATAGTCATAAGTGAGGTTGAGAAAAAGTTCACCTTCCATGGGGCCCTTTGTTAGCATGGGCGGCTCCTCCGCTAAGGCAGAGGAGCGTTGCACCCGTGCTTTCAGCAGAAGGGGAAGGAAAAATAAAATGATAATAACGAAGCCTTATTATCATTTTATTTTTCCGTGAGCTAGGTTAGGGTGGGGCTGGAGGGGGCTGGCAGAAGGAGTGGTTGGTGCACAGAATTACGCATGCATGACGCTTTGGCCAGCTGTGTTCGGCCGGCCAAACAGTCATGCGTACTTTGCATTTCTCCACCTGGCTGTATTGAACAGCCAGTAGGAGAAGGGACACAGGGTGCAACTTCCTGTGTGAGCGCCAAAGCAGGGGGTTCACACCAATCATAGCCTCGTGATTGGAGGGGAGTCTGGTAGCCTTTGTGGTTCCCGGAAGAGGACAGAGGAGACAAACCCATCTTCGTAGTTGAGTTAAGTGGTTTTCTTTTCTTTCTTTCTTTTTATTCCCATCTTCCCACCCCATTCAGTGGCAGCCGCCACTGTTTTTTTAGGTTCGGGCCCTGAGCAATTGCCCACTTTGCCCATGTTTTGAAACGTCTGTGAAAAATAAGCATGTGTCAATGTGCTTAAACTCAGTAATTTAACATATAACCCAAGCTGGGAGAAAAAGGCTGGCTGACGCCTAAGCAAGCATAAATAACATCAGAGCATGTGTTACCCTGCAAAGGCATTTGAGTTCATTATGTTGGCTTCGTGTGTCCATTGTTCTACAATTTTAGAGTAATATTACCGCAGAGCAAGCACGGCTCACAGAACCGTAAACTGTGCAAAGTGTTACACAAAAGGCAAACTTTCCTTGGCCTTTCTGCCCCTAAGCAGTTTAGGACTATTGTGCTGCCTGGATCTTTTAGGTGCATAACAAGAATTCAACTGGCGTGAGAACTGCTGATAACATCTTAACCTTGTATTGTACAATTAACAATTTGAGATGTGCAATGAGGCACACGGACTTCTTGAGCATGTGTCCACTTGCTGTCTGACCTGTTTGGTCATTTTGAGGTGGAAGCACAGGAGGGGTTTAGTGCCCTCGTTGTTCGGAAATGTTTCCAGCCTTTAGATTGATTGAAATACACTTATTTAAATAACTCTTATTTTGAGTAAATCTGTTTCACAGATGGGCTTTCATTTCATTGAATGTTTTAAATGAGGGAACGAGTTATGGGCATAGTGTTGTAGCATATGTTATGGGAAACAGAACTTAGGCAATTGGTAGTACGACTTTTTTGGTATACTTTTTATTAGTAATTTGAAGCATGCACATGCAGTGCTCTTTAAATTAAACAGAGACCCTGTTTCCAAATTACATCATAATATCATTGATTTTCTCCCTGAATTGGTATTACAAGTAATGCTGGAACTCCACATATGGTATCTGTAAGAAATTAGGGTATGATTTTAGGGGGATGAATACCAGCATCAAATAATAACTACAACCCTTGTCAGGGTGAACCCTTAGAGTCACTAAATTAACCTGAGCTCAATCCACTGGTAGCTGTGCCACAGACCAGACAAATGCAAAGTCACAAGTATTTATGCAGTATCCAAACAATAATTAAGTCAAAAGACAACAAGGAAATCCCAAACCACTTCAGAAAAATAGAGTAAATTGTAATAAATAAATGGACACCAAAATAACAAAAACCTGAAAAAGGGAAACTGGAGTTACAAATTGTTTAACTTCAAGGTTCAAAATAGGGCCAAAAAATGTTAAGCACCAACCACAGTCATCTGGTTGCATTGACTGGTACCTAGGCGCAAGTTAGGGCTGACCGCAATGGTTCACGTGTCAAATACAGAGCTAGATTTGGCCTGATTGGAAGTTTTACCTTAGTACTTAGGGCCTTATTATGACTTCAGCAGACGGTGAATACTGTCCGCCGAAGTCCGCGGTCAAGTTGCCGCCAGTGCGGCTGCCTTCCGGCTGGCTCCATTAAGAGTTCCCTGCTGGGTCATTGGGCAGAAACAGTGTTTCTGCCTGCTGGCCAGGCGTGGAATGGCCAACAACATTGACACAGCTCATTATAGAGCCAGCAGCAATGTCTTAGTGCGTAGGGGGCACCAGCACCCATAGTGATGTTCACTGTCTGCAAATCAAACAGTGAACATTGCAACAGGTCTGGCCAGGGGGGGCCCTGCACTGCCCATGTCAAGTGCATGGGTAGTGCAGGGGCCCCCTGAGGCGCCCTGCCATCCCGTCTCCTCAAGCCTTTACATGGCGGTGCTACCGCCATGTAAAAGCTGGTGCAGAGGGGGGTCCTAATCCCCAGGGCAGTGCTGCTTGCAGATTAGGACCGCAAGTCCCTCTTCTGCACGAGAACTGGTGGTGCTAGCGGTCCCACGCAGCACGACCGCCACAGTCATAATGTGACGGTCAGACCACTGACAATGTGGTCAGACCACCGCTTTGGCAAATGGTCAGACTGCCACTGTGACCCGTCGTAATCAGGCCCTTAGTCTCTGTCAAAAATTCCCAGTTGGGCAAAGCAGAAAATGGTGATGGAAGAAAGATCTGTGTCATTGGATAGCTGCTGAATGATGTCTTGGTGAAGCCATTGCCTTTTGTAGGCAAAGCTCCGAGCAGGAGAATTTTGGATTTCGCACCCAAGGATGGACCTCAGCAGTAAGATACTTTTAACACCGCCACCTTGTGTGAATTTCTACCTTCAAACTTATTCACACTTTTAGAGCTTGGATTCTTCAGATCGGGTAAGGCTGCAGGGTTAAGCTGAGATGTCTCCATGAGGCCATGTACCTTTTCTGTGATGCCTCACTAAAACTGATTTTCTGCTGTGAAAACGCTCTGAGAAGGAGCAATCTGAATCAGCAGTAATGCACCTCCCTTGGTTTGGCAGGTTTGGCCAAGTTTCCAAGTCTCAGGATGCAGGATATGTTAAGAGATGTACAGTTTTACATCAATCAAGGGTCCAGGACTTTGAGGACAGCCCTTGGGGTCAAGAATGACTCCTTCAGAGGCCAGCAGCATGGTCCAGGGCAGGTTAAGTTGGAACTGGTCAGCTAGGCAGTTGCAGAAATGGCCTAATGTAGCTTGCTGTGTCCTTGTAGCTTGAACAGAAAGTCAGCCTTATGAATCTTAGAGTCCATTTCCTTATCCTGGTAATGATGGAGAGCAGGCCCAGTCTTCTAGGCTTTTCTCAGGCCACAGAAAGCAAGTTCAGTCCTCTTCTGTTCTTCCACAGGTACAGACAGTGTTCTGAGGACGCTAAGGTATGTTGTAACCTTTACAAAGGTTCTGCTTTTCTGCCCTTCTAAGGTTTATCTCAGCTTGTTGGTCACAGGGATGTTCCTACTAGGGAGAGAGATGGGAGTTATGATTAGCGGCAGCTTTGACCCACCATATAGTAGCATAGAGGGTTAATATGCCTGCTGCAAAGAACAAAACAATATTTTATGTGGATAGCTGAGTGGATTAGTAAAGCCAGGCATTAAAAACCCTTTATAACAAATTAACATATGTGAAATGGGGGCCTGTGGAGAGATGAGGGGCATGTTTACTGGGTGGTAGTAAAGGAATCTGAGGAGGTGGTCATGGGGACTGGGCACCAAAAAAGACTGTTGCACAGGGCGCCACCAGAGCTAAAGCCGTCCCTGGTTGGTCACATACAGCACACTTCTCTAATTGCCTTCTAGAATAATCTTCTATTTGCACATAAGAAAATAAACATTTTGGAAGCAATTTCTTCAAGAGGAGTAAACAGGTAGAATCTTTGCAGAGAAAACTATAAACATAAAAATTATATACAGAAACCGCTGGTTAAATATTGGTTTCGAGGCATGAATTGAATTGGCTCCGCTTGTTTCAACGAACCAGCAATAACAGGAAAATCAGGCACATTTATTAAGAGTCATAAATATTTCAATGTATTTAAATGAACTCATTAGAAGTTAAATGGAAGGTTAATATATTTAGGGGATTCCACAAAGAAGCAATACAATGATCAACTCACGATAAACAAAAAGAGGTTAACCATATTTGAAATGTACATGGTTAGTGATGCATGTGTAGGCGGGGGGCTGATTCTGTGAAAATGCCTACTTCGCTTTCTCCCTGGAAGAATCCGTTTACAAAGACAGGTATTAAAGAGGGCTTAAATTCATATGTCCATTGTCATTATATGCCTGTTAGTGTCTGCCATTTCATTAAAAATTGTTGCAATTTTACATGAATGCTAACTGCATGAAAGTTGTCACGTTCGCTAACAAAGGTTTTGGTTCAGAGTTTTGGATAGAATTCTCTTCTTGGCTTGAACGAATTGTTTGCCCTCCCAGTGCTCTACTATTCAATGACACTTGCTGAAAGTAATGAGTAATTATGTAGCTCAGATGCTGACCTTGATAAAAGTTATGTAAAAATAAAAATAAAACCAATAAACCACTGTAGGTAGGTACCATGGGGTGAGAAATAATAAAAGTGTTAGATCCTGCGCTTGAATCTATCATTTTTTTTTAACAATTATTATTATAATTATTATTGTTGTTATTTCTTTGTTAGTAGCATCGTCGTGTTATTGTTGAGGAAAACACGTGCTAATAATATGTCACCCCATTGTGGTTATTTAAAATAGTTGGGTGCAACAATACTGCGGCGTAAAATAGATTTGTGACTAGTGCTCGTTTTTTTGGTACATAATTGAAAGATTGGGGAATCGCATACCATTTTATTCGAATTATTACCTGAGGCTTCAAAGTCTGAGTCTGCTCCTAAACCAAGCTAAGAGCTTTAGGGGGGGCGGGGGAGGAGGCGAGTAGGGCGAGGGTAGGGGGGATCTTATCGGAGCATGTGCAGTTGCGCTCAGGGGCCTCATCTAGATCCCATTTTTTACATTGTTTTGACAAGAGTACGACTATGCCTTCATTTTTTTTATTAAATGCGCTATCTACAGCGCATACAGTAAGTAAGAGCAACACATTTTCGGAAACAGTTAAGGCGATATGGCCATATTTGCAAGGCCCGTACAGCAGTGTGGTCCAAAAAGTCCCTTGCTGCACCGCCCTGAGCCACCGGGAAAGGGCAGAATTGCGTCGTACCTACAAGATACTGCGCATTTCTGACCTCATCCTCTTCGCTGGCACACAAAATGCTGCCATGCGTTGAGGAGATGATTGTTTTTGGGCAGGAAAAGACACCTTCCTGCACAAAAATAATTAATGGTGTAGAGTTCCTCTTTCTACGTGTGCTGCAGAATGCAGCACAGACGAAACAACAAGAAGAAATAATATTTCTCCCTGTTGCATCACTCATATGCCACCCCTTGGGTGGTGTAAGCTTTTTACCCATTCCCAGGTTTACAAAACCTTGTAAATATGGGAATGCATCAAAATCCATGGATGCTGCGTGGAAACACCCAGGCAACATTTATGGAAATGCCTCCCTAATGCAAAGTAAGGCAATGGAGTGACTTGAACTGCGTTGCCTTACTCCAAATCTATGAGGACATGAAAGGCCATGCAAAGTGTCTTTGCGTGGCCTTGTATATATGGGTCAGCAGCCTGCGCCGCCGGTGCATCACAAAAAGTGATGCACCTGCGGCACAGGCGCCTTGTAAATATAGGCCTTAATGTGTGCACCGTAGAGAGGCCAGTTTCAGAAATAGATAAGGCATACACCCATTCTGCATCTATGCAGAGTTAGAGACACAATCATGATGAAGTGACAGGACTCCATAGGTACATTTGCTAAAATAGCTAAAATGGTAGGTTTTCTCACTACGCCACAGGTATAAATAATACAGCTGATATCCTGTAGGCAGTAACATCATTAATGTCTGTTAATAATGCCTTTTATGTGTTGGACCAGTGATTTATTGCTACATACATAAGCGAGCATGGGAAGATGAACATTGGGTGGGACAGTCTGTCAGGGGATCAACATAGATGTTTGTGTCTCTTCTTAAATGTGTGAATAGTTCACATGGAACTTCGAGTTCTAACATTCTGATACTAAATTCTTTAAATTAAAAATCAAATAAAGCAATGTAGACTAGGTTCTTTTGTAGACATGCCAAGTAAATTCAAATAAAAGAGATCACAACATGGCACTGACTGTTTGGAATCAAAAAATGTCTTTATGAATACCACGGGTGGTATCATGTTAAGGCGCACTTGCTCAGTGGAGAGCCAACTTCCATTTTTACGTCTGAGACTTGCAGTTCATGCATGTAACTCAGAATTTCTCCAATTTCATGCACAAACTTTAGACAGAACAAGATCTGCTCTATGATGAGCTGGCGTAACTCATCATGACACTGCCCTTTGGTTCATGTGGATAACCCATTTCAGTTATGCTGGTCTTCCAGGCTTTTCACTTATTTGAATACATGACACATCATCATTTTGAGAGAGCTAGAGGAAGTGAACCTATCTGCCCCGGAAGTGTTCCCTGTGCGCTCCTGTCGCTGCTGCGTGTGGAATCACTCCACAGTTAGAGTCCTGCGTGGGAGGTCCAGGCCTCGGACTAGGAGCTAGGTGCCTGGGAGTTCTGCTAGTGCAGAACCTGGGGAGCCTTGCACCACGTCGTGCTGCAGCCGCACTGTACCCTGCACCATTCTTTGCACGCCGTAGCAAAAGTTAGTCCTCTTTCCCTTTTGCCCTTTCATGCTCCTTTCCTCACCTGCAGCGGCAGTGGAGAGGGCGTGGCACAAGGGGTACAAGGGGCACAAGGGGAGAAGGCAGGCAGGTAGCTCCTGGCACTGTGGAGTCAATCAAGCGTTTCCTTCCCCACACTCCCTCATGCTCCACTCTCCACACTTCACTGTCATTTGCTGTTCTCTGCCCCTGGATCTGGCATGTTTGTCTGGGAGTGAATCCTGAAGGGGGTCAGCATGAATACAAAGAAATATAAATTGATCTTAAGCGACCTTAAGTGGTGCTCAGGTCCTTGGATGCCCCCCAAGTGAGAGAGTGAGGGACGAGGGAAGTGAGTAGAGTAGTGCTGTCTCACCAGGTTGAGCCCTGCAGTCCGCAGAAGCGCCCCAGCAAGGTCTGTGTGTGAGTTGCGGCTGGGGGTACACACCCACCGCTCTGAAGTCCTCTCTGAACTTCTTTTTGTTTTTAAGTTGTTGTCTTGAATTTTGGCTTGCATTAGGATGACAGCCAAAAAGTTGAGATCCGGAAGACTGATTTCCACAAGATGTTGCCAAAAAACAAAATCTAATCCATTAAGAAATAAGGCACCTTTTTGCGGAATCATAAAGGAGAAATCATTGCTTCAATCCAATTTTTTGCGCCCTGGAGATTCTCAGGGGAAGACAGAAGCTGACTTAGCATCTCCAAGTATTGGACTGGTAAAAGAGGGAGCAGGGGGAGTAGAACAGATGGTGATACTTCATAGCTCTTAACAACTCCCTGGGAGGCAAGACTCTGCATAATATCCCGTCGCTTACCTCAATTAATAAGCATCAGCAGATAATGTTGTCCAAAGAGCATCTTAATGTGGGTCCCGTAGGCCTGGATGTCTCAGGGCTTTTATGTGAGAAGAACCAGATGTCTCCACAAGCATCCTGCCTTGGAGAGGCTTTGCTGAAATTTGATTATCCTCTCCTGTTAAGGCTGGTAGCCCTTCAACCCCCTCTTCTATTACTAACATTGTGCCACTATCACAGAGGAAGACAAAGTCTCTAGAAGTTTTTTGCAGTTCTCCTAGTATTAACCTTTCTTCCAGGTCAATTCTCTTTTCTGGCTCGGGTCCTGAGCTATCGTTTAACCCAGTTGTGAATCCGTGAATCCGTCTACTGATTATGATTGTTTTTCTAAGACTCTTCAGTACCTCAAGAGAATTTTGTATTCTATTTTGCAGCTCTTGAAAAAAACGGCTGACAGTTCTGACCATATGCTGAACATCTTATCAATAATTGTGAAAGAGCTACAATTTCAATGTGAAGTGGTTGTTTCTGGTGGTGTACAGTCGGGTTCCGTTTATTGTGGGGTAGCAGTACAAGTTGGTTGTCCAACATCGAAACTCCTAGCCCCAGTTGAAGAGTTTAAATCTGCAAATGGGAATGGTGAAACTGATCTATCATCTTTAGAGCTCCTTTTTGGGGAGGAAGATTGTTCCCCAGCTGATGTTCTGGAGGGCACAGGGTACTTTAAGTCCCCTTGCACTTATCCACGTGGCAATAGAGTATTCCCATTTCTTTCATCAAAGGGAATCAGAAAATAAACAAATCATATTGATTCAGAGATTGGGGTAGCTCCAGAGAATAGGGCAAAAAACATTGGGAAAAAAGGTTAAACAAAAGTTAAGAAGATTTGAGAAAAGATGAGTTAGGAAATTTAAATTCCCAGATGAATCCTCTTTGTTAATAGGTCCTGGGTAAAGTGTGCAGGCCAACTCAGAGCAGGGGGGTGACTGTCGGTTAATCGTTTTGTGAAAGGGGTCGGGTGATATCAACATTGAAATCAAGGGTGTTCCTCTTGGGAAGGTTGGGGTGGATAAGGAAGTAATTTTGGCGAAGGAGTCTGAGATTGTCCCTCTTAAAACTGTGGCTGCAATACCAAATATTTCTACACTAAGGAATAAGAAAAGCCCCAAAAAAGGTGTTAAGGTTTCTTCTTGTGAATAAGAATCCTCCAGTCTCGGTGCCCCAGAGCATTCCAGATAAGGTGGTTAATATCAATCAGAATTATTACGTTTCTGAAAGCACAAGTTTAAAATAAAAATAACTTCTTTAGATTTTATTGCTTTATTTGATAATGATTCCTCCTCTTTGAAACTTTTGTTTGTGTTAAATTGTCTGACCCAGGTACATCAACTTAGATTGGTTAGGAGTAGTGACTTAGAACTGGTAGAACTGTTAGATTCTGGTAGGGAGAAGAAAACAAGGGTTAATTTTAAGTCTCCAGCTATTGCAAATCTAATTTTGATGAATGGTGACCTTTTCTTGTCCTAAGGAATTGATATTATTCCCTCTCCTCTTCAGTGGAAAGGTTTGATGGAAGAGGCAGGGAAGTCTGTGCAACTGTTGTGTGTTCTTGAGGAGACTGGTTTAATGTACTGATAAAAAGGCCGGCTTGTTATCCAAAAATGAAAATGTGTCTAAATGGGCTTGGCTTGTTGGCTGTTTAAATACAAGAAAACCCTCTATCTCAAAGGTATTGAAGAAGGGTGTTCAGTAGTACATTGGATAATTTTAGAATACTATCATGGAACATTGCTGGCTGCTGGACCAAGTTAGGGAAAATATGGAATCTGGATGCATGGGATCCTGCTATAATCTGCCTCCAAGAAACATGGACTCCTGCCCCTTTTGAGGTCAAACATTTTAATGTTATTAGTAGTCCAGCTAAAAAATCTAGAAGTGGCCACGCAAGGGGTGGTATAGCTACACTTCTGTCTACAAAATGTTCCTGGGTGTATCAAGCTTTTAATCATCACTCAAAATTGTTACATTGTATTGTTTTCCCTGAACAGAACTGGGATCAATGTTGCTTTGCTCCTTTTATCTTGGCCAATTTGCATATTCCACCAAGTCAAGAAAACGCTTATTTGCAGAATGACTTTTTTGATTACATTATTAAAGTAATGGCCAAGGCGGGGACCTATAAGGACTTAATTATGAGATATTTCAACACTACTATTTCTAATCAATCCATGGCTCTCTTTGCTGATAAGGAATGAAAGCAGATGTTAAATTTCCCGGTTCCTGTGTTCCCTCACACTTCTAGGACAAATAGAAGGGGTGCTCTTCTCCTGTGTGCTTATAGGGAATACAATGTTGTTGTTCTTAATGGGAGGCTTCAGAGCGACACTCTGGCCTGTTACACACACCTTGGTAAATTCTGCAACAGTTATTGATTATGTTATTGCTCATATTCTGGTTTCAATCGGATTTCTGATTTAAAAGTAATAAAGAACAGCTGGTCTGACCACAATATAATGCTCTCCACTATCCTAGGGAATCAGGAGCTCATTGGCCCATGGCAGATATCGGATGACGAGGCGGTGTTGCTTGGTATTGTGAATGGGAAGGTCTTATGGTCTATTGAAGATAAACATAGGCTTGCCACTGAACTAAGGAAAATTACTGAGTCTATGTTCCCTTCATGTTGGCTACCGATCCATGTATTTGGGGAGGATATGAGAACATTTATTTGTATATCACCTTCCCCGGAAGGCCCCTCCAATAGAGATACCTAATGCAGTTAAATAATTTCAATAAAAAGTTTGCCTTTATTAGTCTTAGACGTAGCTGTGATGACATTTGGATTAAGCTAACAGAGGCAGCAAAGAGTAACAATTCAAAAGCTTTTTGGAGAATTGTAGGGGAAAACAAAGGCTCTCTACTTAAGTAAAAAAATGAATACCATAACTAGTATGGAATGGCAGGATTGTATTATTTCCTTGTATGCCATGAATCCTCAGTTCTGTGTAGGGTGTACGGAAAAGCTCCTAGATGATGGGGTAGCTTTGAGAAATTTTGCCTTCATGCCCCCCTCACAACAGAAAGTTTTGTGCCTCCTCAGGGCTGCTAGAAAAACAGGGTCTAGAGGTCCTGATCAACTGCCTAGCTCTATTTTAAGGTTAGATATGGAATGTTGGGCTCTTTATCTATCTGCGCTTTGTCATTATTGTTATTCAACTGAGAATTGTTCCAAACTCATGGAAGAGAGGTATTATATTGCCGCTCCCTGAGAAGGGATCTATAAATTCTCCGGGCAATAACAGCCAGATCACCTTATTAGATGCTTCAGGAAAAATCTTTGCCAGATGTATTTTAAATAAATTGCTAGACTGGGTAGAAGAAAATTATATTGTCCCATTGGAACATGCTGGATTTAGAGCAGGGCACTCAACTCTCGATAATATAATGGTGTTCCATCTTCTGCTGGAAAAAGATGTGACGTGGAAGAAAATGCCTGCCTACGCGGCCTTTATTGATTTTTCAACTGCTTTTGATCACACTAACATACGGATTCTTTGGAAGAAATTTAATGCTATGGGTATTCCCAAGGGCCTTCTAAAACTTATAATCTCCCTTCATACAGACACATGGCCCCTCAGTATGACTTCAGTTGATGGAAAAGGCCGCCTGCTGAATTTCCGCAGTCGGGTCACCGCCAGTGTGGTTTCCTTCCCGCTGCCCCTATTAAGAGTTCCCCGCTGGGTCAGCAGGAAACAGCCCACAAACTTGACAATGGCTGTGCTGGTGCATAGGGTGTACAAGCCTCCTCGCGCTTTTCAATGAAAAGTGTGATGGGGCTGGCCATGGGGACCCACTGCCCATTCCAAGTGCATGGCAGTGCAGGTCCCCCCTGCACCCCGTCTCTGCCAGCCTTTACATGGCGGGGCTACCACCATGTAAACCCTGGCAGAGAAGGGACTCTTAATCTCCAGGGCAGTGCTGCTTGAAATGCTGCCCTGGCAGATCAGTACCGCCAGCACCTCCAGACCGATGACAAGACATGATTTGTCGGTGCTGGCAGTCTGACCGTGGTGCAAATGCCACAGTCGTAATGTGAATGCTGGACCACCCCATTGGCGGTGGTCCGACCACCACTGTGGGTCTTAATGACAGGCATGGTGTCTATCAATCTACTCTTAATCCCAGTTTCTGGAGGTCGATTTCGATAAGACTAAAGTTATGAGATCCTCTTTAAAAGGTTGTCTGAGGGGTAAAGGATATAGGCCCTCATTTAAAACCTTGTGGTCGGTGATAAAGCGGTGGTAATACCACCAACAAGCCGGCGGTAACAAAAATGGAATTATGACCATGGCAGAAACCGCCAACACAGACAGCCACTTTAACACACCGACCACCATGGTGGTAGCAACAAGCACTAAGACGGTAACCGCCAACAGCCAGGCGGAAGACAATGTTCCACCCACTGTATTACAACAGGCCTATCCACCACCTTTTCCGCGGCGGTACCAATGAAAACTAAAGCACAGCAGAAACAGTTCTCAGAAGTCAAAGGACTCACCTCTGGAGACTCAGGGAAGAACCACACTGCCATGGAGCCCGAACTGCAGGTGTTCCCCATTCTGGTCTACCTCCTCCTACAACAGGAATACCAATGCCGGTGAAGAGGACCACGATGAGTACTGCCGCTTAGCACACAAGGGAGGGGGGAGGAAAAAGAGAGTGACACACACATGCAACACGCAACACCCCCACCCCGAACAACATGCAGACAAATAGATGCAACAACATTACACATCCACCCTGTACCCCTCAGGAATAATGCAAGGACAAAAGGAATTGATTGAAGTGAGTGTAATAATATAACATTTTATAAATAAGTCCTCAAAATTCAAAACAGTATTTACAGATAAAAAAATGGAGGGACACTGCCCAGTCCATAATGTCCGTGGGCCACAGGGCCACATCACATAGGCCGAGGCCCCATCTTACTCCTGCATCAAAACTGAGAGAGCACTGCCGGGGCATCAGGACAAAAATACACAGGCACCTCAGGGAGATGGGGAATTGAGGGGCACCTCAGCCAGAAGATAGTACAACACCACTTGTCTAGGAGGGGGCTGCATGCCCTGTGCGATGTCCTGGGGAGTGCAAGTCCACAGTCTCTCGTGGGTGGTTTGCCAACAGCTTGGTCCTGGGGAGTGCAAGGCCACAGTCTCTCTAGTTGGTGGTTTGCCCACTACTTGGTCCTGGGGAGTGCAAGGCCACAGTCTCTCTAGTGGGTGGTTTGCCCACTGCTGGGTCCAGGGGAGTGCAATGCCAAAGTCTCTAGTGGGTGGTATGCCCACTGCCTGGTCCTGAGGAGTGCAAGGCCACAGTCTCTCTAGTGGGTGGTTTGCCCACTGCTTGGTCCTGGGGAGTGCAGGGCCACAGTCTTTCAAGTGGGTGGCTACTTCCACTGGTTCTGGAGGGGGCTTTGTGCCCAGTGTGCTTCATCCTGGCAAGGAGGGAGTGAGTGGATGCCTTCTTCCACTGGTTCTGGAGGGGGTATTGTGCCCAGTGTGCTTCATCCTGGCAAGGAGGGGGTGAGTGGATGCCTTCTTCCACTGGTTCTGGAGGGGGCTTTGTGCCCAGTGTGCTTCATCCTGGCAAGGAGGGGGTGAGTGGATGCCTTCTTCCACTGGTTCTGGAGGGGGCATTGTGCCCAGTGTGCTTCATCCTGGCAAGGAGGGGGTGAGTGGATGCCTTCTTCCACTGGTTCTGGAGGGGGCATTGTGCCCAGTGTGCTTCATCCTGGCAAGGAGGGGGTGAGTGTATGCCTTCTTCACTGGTTCTGGAGGGGGCTTTGTGCCCAGTGATGCAGATCTTTGGGAGTGCAAGGTCACAGTTTCTCACCTGGGTGTCATACCCACAGGATTTTCAGTGGGCAGGATGCATTACACTCCATGGAGGCAGGACTACACACTGCCCGCCAACGGCGATGGCTGCTCAGTGGTGGCAGTGCCGGTGCTGGTGTCGGTGCTGGCAGTGGAGGGGGGAGGCTCCAGCCCTTCCCCTGGCGCCTTGGACGGCTGCCCCCTGGGGCTGCTGCTGCTGGCAGTGGTTCTGGTGGCAGTGCAGGTGGCGGTGCAGGTGGCGGTGCTGATGGTGGTGCAGGTGGTGGTGCTGGCAGTGGTGGGGGGAGGCTCCAGCCCTTTCCCTGCAGCCTCGGATGACTGAAGTGCCATGGTTGGTTTTGGGGGCTCAGATTCTGTCACAGCACCAGGCCTCCTGTACCTCCTGCCTGCAGGGGCAGGCTCTTTGCCATCTGATGGTGACTTCTTGCCCTTGCCCTTGCCGTCTGGTGGTGCCTCCTTGCCCTTGCCCTCGCCCTTGCCATCTGGTAGTGCCTCCTTGTCCTTGCCCTCTGGTGGAGCTTCCTTGCCATCTGGTGGTGCTTCCTTGCCCTTCCCCTTGGAAACTGGTGGTGCCACCTTGCCCTTCCCTTTGTAAGCTGATGGTGCCTCCTTGCCCTTGGCAGTTGGTAGTACATCCTTGCCCTTCCCCTTGGCATCTGGTGCAGGCACACTGCCAGTGCTGATGGGTGCCTCCTTGGAGCCTCTCACACCTGCAGTAGCTGCCAAAACTACAGTGGCCATGGACTGGGTGGCTGAGATGCTAGCCTCGGTTCTGCCCACCCTGGCCCGACATGAAGGATGGGGGAGGGATAGGGAAGAGGTCAACAGCAGAGAGGAAAAGCTTCTTAGGGACACTGGGGTGGGAAGAGGTTGAAGGTTTGAGAGTGGAGGAAGAGAGAATGGTTGTAAGAGGTGTCTGTTGTGTTTGGGTGCAGGTGCATGGGCTGGATGCTGCTATGATGTGTGCATGGATGTGTGGGTGGTGACTGCCAGTGAGGGGCGTGTAGTGATAGGCGTGATGGTGATGGAGGCAGTGGGTGTGGATGTAGTGCATGCAGGTGTGCTAGTGGAGATGCTACTGGGAGGGAGGTGCACGAGGAGGAGGAGGGAGACACATTGGAGACAGTGGATGTTGTTATGTCAGCATCTGGATGGTGTTTGTGTGAGTGCCTGTGGGATGATGTGTGGTGCTTGTGCTTGCCTGAGCCACTACTGTGTGTTTTCTTGGGTGCATGGTGGTCTGAATATGTGCTTAGGATACGTTGGGTATCAGGGGCATGGGACTGGGCAGAGGAAGTTGGAGGGGGGAGGCTAGAGACAGGAACAATGGCTGCCATCAGGGAGGAGACCAGAGCCTGGAATGATCTCTGTTGGGCCGCCACGCCAGAGTGAATGTCCTCCAGGAATGCATTTGTATGTTTCAAATGCCCTGCCAGGCCCTGGAGGGCATTCACTATAGTTGACTGCCCAACAGAGATAGATGGCAGGAGGTCATTAGCCTCCTCACTCAGGGCAGCAGGGCTAACTGGGGCAGGGCCTGAGGTGCCTGGGGCGAAGGAGATGCCCACCCGCTTGGGTGAGTGGGCACGGGAAACTCACTGAGGGACTGCTGGGAGGGTGGTGCTGGTATGGGGAATGGCGGCTTTACCTGTAGTTGGGATGGGCACAGAGGTGTCCCCCACCACTAGGGAGATTCCATCGGAGGAGGTATCACGTTCAGAACTGTCCCCTCCGGTCTCCGCCATGGTGCTCCCCTCACCCTCCGTCCCACTGGTGCCCTCACAGTCGGTGGATTCGGCCTCATGGGCCCTGTGGGATGCAGCTCCCGCCGTTGCTGGTGCCTCTGCTCCTCCGCCAGATGATGCTAATGCACAGAAGGTCAGGTTGACAAAACAAAAAGGGGTGGAAGAGACAGAGGATACACTTGGTCAATGGCAGCAACAACATCACCATTGGCGCACACAACACACTTGGAACAGCCCTACGCACTAGGCAATGCACTACCAGTCTCAATGCTAGTCACCAGGCTATGGACAGTAATACCTAATGCCAGTTGCAGCATACCTGAGACACACAGAGCCCTGCCCAGTAGTGGATGCCCACTAGCTTGTTTGGAGGTGGAATTCATCAGCCTCTTCCCAACATGGAACCTACCCTGCAATGTTCAGCCTGGCATAGGGTCACCAACAGACGCACATCCCCCACACCGAGACCACCGCACCATGTGCAAGAAGTATATTGGGAACTGTACTCACCCCCTTGTGGCTGTTGTGATGCCCTCAAGTGCCCATCCAGTTCCGAATAGGCCACCGCCAGTATGCGGAACATTGGGGGGGTCAGAGATCAAGGGGCACCCCTTCGTCATTGGGAGGCCATCCCCAGCTGGGCCTCCGCCATCTTCCGTGCCCAGCATCTCAGGTCCTCCCACTGTTTGTGACAGTGGGTGCTCCACCTGCCATAGACCCCCAGGGACCGCACATCCTTGGCGATGGCATGCCATATACCCTTTTTTTGATGGGGCTGACCTGCAGAGGAAATATACACAGAAAAGGGGTATCAGTCATACAGTCCGGCCTGTTACACTAATGGCCCACCATAGCCCTCCCATCCTCTTACGCACATACATTGCCCACCATACATGCAGCACACAGACCAGCACCCCTCAGCCACCCGGCCCATACACGAGGCCCTCACATACAGCACTCCATGCATTCATTCATGCATTCATGCCCCATGCATCGTGCTGACAGTGTACTTACCTGTTGGTCTGGAGGCCCATACACCATTTGGTACTGGGGTAGGACCCCATCCACCAGTCTCTCCAACTCCGCAGCGGTGAAGGCAGGGGCCCTTTCCCCAGTGACTTGAGCCATTGTTGGTTCCAGACACAGGTCACAGCAGCACTTGCAGTGTAGGTCCTATTCTGTTGAAGGTCAGGTAGCAAGTGAGTGAATCGATGAATGGCGGTCTAGTCACAACATGCAATGCACTGTACATTTAGGAAATGTTGAAAACTGACCAGATGCTCATCGTTTTGCCCCATAGATTGCATCCGCTGAGGATGAATAGGAGATGGAGACATCCCCCCGTGAATAGGCATCTGGTGGATTTGGCAACAATGGAGGACAGGCACATTATCCTTATCTACAGACTTGATAGGGCCACAATCCAAGTGCTTTGTGCCCAATTGGAGCCAGACCTGATCTCTGCTATCCGTCACCCTACTGGGATACCCCCTCTTGTGCAAGTCCTATCTGTGCTCCATTTCTTGGCAACTGGCTCCTTCCAAGTGACAGTGGGCTTGGCAGCAGGAATGTCACAGCCAATCTTCTCAAACGTGCTGACCAGAGTGTTGTCTGCCCTGATGAAACACATGCGCAGCTACATCGTTTCCCCCCAGGTGGAGGATTTGGCCACAGTGAAAGCTGACTTTGTTGCAATGGGACATTTCCCCAACATTATTGGGGCAATAGATGGTACACATATAGGGGGTCATTCCAATATTGGCGGGCGGCGGGCGCCAATTGGCCGACCGCGGAGGCCATTCAGACTTTCCTGCGGGAAAGGCCCTGCAACACAGAAGCCGGCTCCGAATGGAGCCGGCAGTGTTGCAGGGGTGCGACGGGTGCAGTTGCACCCGTTGCGATTTTCATTGTCTGCTATGCAGACAGTGAAAATCATGCTGGGGCCCTGTTAGGTGGCCCCTGCACTGCCCATGCCAGAGGCATGGGCAGTGCAGGGCCCCCCAGGGGCCCCATGACACCCGTTCCCGCCATCCTGTTCCTGGCGGTGAAAACCGCCAGAAACAGGGTGGCGGGAAGGGGGTCGGAATCCCCATGGCGGCGCTGCTTGCAGCGCCACCATGGAGGATTAGCCCAGCCGGGGCTAATCCGGCGGGAAACCGCCGGACCCGGTTTTCCGACCGCGGCTTTACAGCCGCGGTCGGAATGGGCAGGGAAGCACCGCCAGCCTGTTGGCGGTGCTTCCGTCATTTTAGCCCTGGCGGTCGCCGACCGCCAGGGTTAGAATGACCCCCATAGTCTTTGTCCCCCCTCCGTGGAGATAGTGTGCCTGGCAGACTAGTACATCTCCCATGTGAATGTAAAGTATCCTGGGTCTGTGCATGATGCCTTTATCCTGAGGAATAGCAGCATCCCATATGAGGCTCTGGGTGTGGCTAATAGATGAGCCCATGGTCCCCGTCTGTGGATGTTGGTGTATGGGTATGGGGTTGGCCATAAGGGTGAGTGTCTGGCTAACAGGTATCCCTCGGTATTTGCAGGTGACTCTGATTACCCCAAACCCTCAGGGCTACTGACCTCAGTGAGGAATGCCAGGACAAGGGCAGAGGAACGTTACAATGAGGCACATGGGCGAACAAGAAGAGTTATAGAGCGAACCTTTTGGCCTCCTGAAGGCCAGGTTTTGGTGCCTAAACCTAACAGGTGGTTCCCTGTGCTACTCACTCAAGAAGGTGTGCCAGATCATAGTGGCATGTTGCATGTTGCACAACCTTGCCTTACGTCACCAGGTGCCTTTTCTGCAGGAGGATGAGGCTGGACATGGGCATGTGGCAGCGGTGAAGCCTGTGGACAGTGACGAAGATGAGACAGAGGATGAAGATGTGGACAACAGAACAGCAATCATTCAACAGTACTTCCAGTGACACACAGGTAAGACACTGTAACTTCACCTACCATTGCAGTTTTGTGTTTAAAATATTAACTGGCAGGCTGATATTCCCACTACTATGGCCACTTACTGTACCCTTTGACATGTCTATTTACAGATATGTGTGCCCCACTCTGGCTCCTGGTGTATTGACTGCAGCAAACTACAGGTCATACCTAAGTATACATTACTGTACAGTTGAATTGCAATGTATGCAGATTGTAAAACAAATACATAGTTCAGTCACTTGACAGACTCAATACTTGTATTTTTTACAAAGATGTTTATTCATGTGCTAATAAGTGGATTGGGTATTGCTATAGGATGGGGGGGGTGGAGGAGAGTTCAGGATAGAGTCCAGTCTATTTGTATCACCAGTGCATTGTCCAAGGGGGCATAGGAAGTGAAGCAATGGCAGTTCAAGGTGGACAGGGTGACAGAGTGGGACACAAGGGTGACAATCAGGAAAGTCTTATTTCCTGGTGGGGGTCTTGGCAATGTTCTCTGGCTTCTGCCTGGATCGCAGGGACCGTTTGCGCGGTGGTTCTCCTTCTGCAGGGCGTGGGGTGCTGGTGGTCTTTTGTTCCTGTGTCAGGGCCTCCTGTCCACTAGCATCAGCAGAGGTGGAGGACTGTTCATCGGTTTGGCTAGTGTCAGGGACCCGTTGATGTGCCGCTGCCTCCCTCATGGTGTTGGCCATGTCTGCCAGCACCCCTGCAATGGTGTGGATGTCCCTCAGGTCCTCCCTGATCCCCAGGTATTGTCCCTCCTGCAGCCACTGGGTCTCCTGCAACTTGGCCAGTATCTGGCCCATTGTCTCCTGGGAATGGTGGTATGCTCCCAGGATGTTGCTGAGTGCCTCTTGGAGAATCGGTTCCCTGGGCCTGTCCTCCCCCTGTTGCACAGCAGTCCTCCCAGTTTCCCTGTTGTCCTCTGCCTCTGTCCCCTGAACCCTGTGCCACTGCCAATGACCCCAGGTCCCTGATCGCCCTGTGTTTGTGGGGTGGCCTGGGGTCCCTGTAGTGGTGGACACACTCCTGATTGACGTGTCCTGGGGACAGAGGTATGGGCCCGCTGGGTGGGTGCTGTGCTGGTGTTTCCTGAGAGGGGAGGCTCTGTGGTGGTATGGGACTGTGCCTGGGGAACTGACTGTCCGTAGGTCAGGTTGGTTTTCCTGATCCAAGCGAGCAGAGCTGCTGTCATCACTGTGGGTCTCTTCTGGGAGGGGGACTGGATGATGCTGGCACCTCCACTCCGGTGACGTTGTGTGGGGGACATGCAGTGTTATTGTTTCTGCGTGTGACATCTTGTGCATGGGTGTGTTGGCCTCTATGGTTGTGAGTGTCCTGTCACCTTTGCCTTATGTGAGTAGTTATTTTGTGGGCTAGGTGATTCTCTGCAGTGTGCATGCTGTGGTGATTGGTGTCCATGCAGGGCTGTGAGTGGTGTTGATGCATTGGTGGTGCATGCAGTGCTGGGTACTGGGATGGGTGGGATGTGATGGTGGGTTGTATGTGAGGTGGTTAGGTGATGGGGGCGAGGGGAGGGGGTATGTGATGGCATGCAGGTAGGTAGGGGGATGAAAGTAGTAAAGATTTGACTTACCAGAGTCCAGTCCTCCTGCTACTCCTGCCAGGCCCTCAGGATGCATGATTGCCAAGACTTGCTCCTCCCATGTTGTTAGTTGTTGGGGAGGAGGTGGGGATCCACCGCCAGTCCTCTGTACTGCTATCTGGTGTCTTGCTACCACGGAATTAACCTTCCCCCGTAGGTCGTTCCACCTCTTCCTGATGTCATACCTTGTTCTTGGGTGCTGTCCCATGGCGTTGACCCATTCCATGATTCTCCGCTATAGCTCCACCTTCCTAGCGATGGATGTCTGCTGCACCTGTGATCCGAATAGCTGTGGCTCTACCCTGATGATTTCCTCCACCATGACCCGTAGCTCCTTCTCTGAGAACCTGGGGTGTCTATGTGGTGCCATGGGTGTAGTGTGAGTGGTGTGTGTGAGTGTGTGTGGGGGGTGATCTGTTGGGGTGTGTGCTGTGGGCGTAGTTCTGTTGGCATAACGGTGAGGGTTTTGGTACTGCCAGTTTATCACTGACCTTTGGGTTGGCGGACTTTTGTGTGTGTCTGTATAGTGATGGATTGCCATGTGTGGGTCATAATATGGGTAGCGGTATACCGCCGCACTAACAGGATGTTGGCGGCAGTCAGCATGGCAGTAAGCGGGACTTACCGTCAATGTCATAATGAGGGCCATAGTTGGTTCTTTAAAAATATTCCCTTAGACGTAGTAAAATTGTACCCATATTTGGGCAGAACCGTCTCTGCAAATTTGGCAGATAAAGACCATATTGCCCATACCTCAACTAAAGCTTATTCTCATAGAAATGCACTAAAACACTTTATGGGGCAACTGGTTATAAGCATTTTAAACATCTTTTTTCGGTTTATAAAATGAAGGTTCCTCCCACACTTCTTTCTGTTGAAACGATTAAAGTTAGTGGTTGGCATTTTCTGCATAAGGTGGAAGGTAAGATTGTACAATTGATTTGCACTTTAAATACATTGCCTCAGTGGAAGCTTTATGATTAAAGTTAGGATTGGTGAGTACATATATTAGAGGATTAACAGTTACCTTGAAGTGATATCATTGTATCCTACATGCCAGTGCTAATACTTTAAGTGGCTTTGTAGCTTTCGAAAGTCTTCTTTACTATGCACATTCTGGTCCTTTCTTATTTAATTTTCAATACGCACTGGGGCACTTTACATTGTCAAAATTAGACATTCAGAATATAAGCTATGTTCATCTTAAGTCATTTTTAAAATGTCATATGAAGAACTCTTCTATGTCGTATGATATGAAGACTTGTAACATAAACCCTTGCTTTGTTTATGTGACTCTGTCATGTCTTCCGGCTACCCCCAGCCATATTTAATGTGGAATTTGGAGCATAGTGTTTGAAGGTGTATGTTGCTCTTCAAGATGAATTGTGTGCCTCTAAAGGTCATAACTGATGTTTGGAGGGGTGTTCCCAGGAAAGAAAACATTTGTAACTTATCTTATTTAGCTATTCACACTATTGAGAATGTTATTTTTGTTTGCCAAGTTTAAAGGATTCTACAACATAGATTTTTAAAACCATTGTTTATTAAGTATGAAGTAAGATCCACTAAGGCCGTTAGATTACCTGCTAAATGAATGAATGCATGGAAAACGTTTTACATTTTGTAATTCTTTTATGACTTTGTATTGATTTGTTTGATATACTGTAGATCTCGATGTAGGATCTAAGGGCCATATTTATACTCTGTTTGCGCCGGATTTGCTTCGTTTTTTTTTACGCAAATTCGACGCAAAACAAACTCCATATTTATACTTTGGCGTTAGACGCATCTAGCGCCAAAGTTCATGGAGTTTGCGTCATTTTTTAGCATGGACACCTTCCTTGCGTTAATGATATGCAAGGTAGGCGTTCCCGTCTAAAAAATGACTCCGAGGCATGTGCGCCGTATTTATACTCCCGGGCAAAAATGACACCCGGGAGTGGGCGGGTCAAAAAAAATGACGTTCAGACGCTTTTGCGTCGTTTTTTAGCGCCTGGTCAGGGCAGGCGTTAAAGAACCTGTGCGCTCGGAAGGAGCCCAGAGGTGCCCTCCCATGCCCCCAGGGACACCCCCTGCCACCCTTGCCCACCCCAGGAGGATGCCCAAGGATGGAGGGACCCACCCCTGGGACATTAATGTAAGTGCTGGTAAGTATTTTTTTTTTTTTTTTTTTTGTGGCCTGATTTGTGCTCCCCTACATGCCACTATGCCCAATGACCATGCCCAGGGGACATAAGTCCCCTGGGCATGGCCATTGGGCTAGGGGGCATGACTCCTGTCTTTGCTAAGACAGGAGTCATTTCAATGGGGGTTGGGAGTCTAAAAAAATGGCGCAAATCGGGTTGAGGTGAAAATTTTGCCTCAGCCTGACTTGCCCCATTTTTTGACGCCCAAGCTCCATTTTCCCCTACGCTGGCGCTGCCTGGTGTAAGTCATTTTTTTTCACGCACACCAGGCAGCTCCGCCGGCTAACGTCATTGAATAAATACGGCGCCCGCATGGTGCTTCAGAATGGCGTTAGCCGGCGTTAACTTTTTTGACGCACAACTGCGTTAGCGCAGTTGTGTGTCGAAAAGTATAAATATGGCCCTAAATCTTTAACAAAAACTCCTCAATTACCAATAGTTACCATGCCACACAAGATGTTCGCTTCAATTGGAATTTATGAGCATCACGATTTTGCCCTTAGTTTGGCTTAACATATAATTTTGATTGATTGTTATTATAAATTATTTCCAAAGTCTGTGGATGTACCCGTACACATGGTTGTAAAAGTATGTCTTTTGGTAATTCACAAAAAATCCCAGGCAGTGTGGCTGGAAAGTTGCACTAATTGTAGGGAATGCAATCCAACATTGACTTCTTCTCGTACATGGAGTTCCTGCAGCAATGAGGAAATGCAGCCCTCTGTACAAATGTATATTTTTTCTTTTTCAGATTTTTCTCTATAGGGAAAATATTTTCCCCTTTGGAGAAACCCTTTTTCACCAGCCCAGAATGTATTGGTGTGTTTCATTCAGCTTCTCACCTCTGAGAGGAAATCGCTCTAGCAATTTGCTGGAGTAAATCTCTAAGAGTTCCCAAAGAAAGAAACAGTTCAGAAAATTGATTGTGAATACCAACAAACATCCAAGTTTGCGGGTGACTCTCAAGTCAGACCTCACCTTGATCTGTCCATGAAACACTCCTTGCATAAGATTACTACTGGTTAGTGGTGTTCAATTGTGGCATACAATACGTGAGAAATAAAAAATGTACGCTTTGCTAGTGTTTTATTGTGGATACTTGTACTTCAGTTTTTGGGAGATGTTCCTTGTTTGCCTAGGGGCTTGGTGGTCCAGCTTTGCTTAGGGACTTTGTTTGACCTTAAACTTTTTTCCTTCACTGTGGTTCTTGTGAGCCCAGTCCTGGGCTTTAAATCATCTGCCTGCTGGAGAGAGTGTTTTATTTCACTCTCACCCAGTCTGGTTGTTAGTAAGTGAAGCTTGTCAACGCTTATGAGAATAGAGGGGAGGACTGGCAGAAATGGCAGAATGTCCCATTTCATGTTCATATACGTTAGTACAGTAATCAATAGTAGACAACGTGGAGTTTAAAGGGGGGCAATGGGGCAATGAATTTGAGGTAAAAGGGTCAGTTGGAATCTTTATAGTAATTAAAGATAATCATATAAGTTACATATCAGATATGAAATAGAGTTGAAACCTTGAATAGCTAAACAAAATGATGTTGGGGGTACTTTAAAGAAAAGGGGCCAAAAGATAAAGATATGAAAGAGTTAAAGATATTGAGAAATAAACAAAAAACAAAGCACACCTTAGGGAAATAAAATAGAGGTCTCGAAGTGATATTAAGGGTACTAGCATGTACACTCATTATATTCACATGCAAGATTTCGTAGTGCTGTGCAACTGTGCAACACATCAGAAGCTAAAAATAACTTTTAATGGTTTTCGCTAAAAGAAACAAAAGTGTCATTCTGATTAATGGTAATGTGATTTCAGCAAAGGAAACAGAAGCCTGATCCACAGGAATACCAGAAAAGAGTTCATGAGAAAAAAGGTCAAATTTAATCAAAGGAGAAATAGTTGGGAATCTAGATAGAGCTACAGCATTAACAACCCACACTATGAGGAACAAAGGGCAAGAAGATAGCAAGTAAAGTGAAAGTTTACATATAGAAGACATTATTCAGACAGAGTAACGCAAAACACATATATATATAGACTGCCCCTGCTCTTGGCTTTCCTCTGCGTTATTAGTTCCTAACTCAGGTTAGAGCACTGTTGTGCTCCCATATTGGGTCTGCCACTGAACCTGTTCAAGGTCCTCACTGTGCTCCTAAGGTTCTTCTTGCTGGGTTAGTTTTGGGGGCTTTAGTCCCATATCTCAGGATGTCACCTGTGTTTCTAATTGGTGTTCCTGAGTCTGATCACTGTTCACAAGGGCAAGTATTTGGTGATCTTTTCACAGTGCTCCTTTTTCTGCCTGAACCAGGCTGTTCCCCCACTGCTGGGAGAAGTGACGATTCTTCACACACACACACACACACACACTTTGAGTGGGATGATTGTAATCTTGTTACTGTAGATATGCACAACAGAAATCATTTTTTTTATACCCTCTGCAAATAGCACCCTGTTAGACCTGGCATCCTTGGCATGGTTTCCTCTAACTTTTTTGACTTCTGACCTCCTGTTATCCTGACTTCATTTGTGCATTGCTGGCTAGTGCTGAGGTGCAGGTCCTCTGTACTATGGACCGTAGCAACATTGGCGTATCCACAATTTGCATATTTAGTTGACTGGTAAGTCCCTTTATAGTAAAGTGCACTATATATGTCCAGGGCTTGTAAAATACATTCTACTGGTGGGCGTGCAATACTGATTGAAACACCCACTATAGTTGCCCTTCAAACATGTCTCAGGCCTGCCACTACAGAATCTCTGTGTTCAATTTTAAACTTCCATTTCGACTTGTCAAGTGCCCCCACTTGCTAGGCCCAAACTTTCCTTTTTGTTACATATGTCACCCCTAAGGTAGGCCCTAGTTAGCCCCAAGGGCAGGGTGCCGTGTACTGAATAGTTGGGCATGTACTTTTATTTTTAATGTAACATGCACAGGTAGTAAAAAACAATTTAATTTGTTTTTCACTACGCCAAGGCCTATCTCTCCCATAGGTTAACATTGGGGTTACCTTGAAGCAACCAAGTGGGAAATTTTCTGTCTCTGGAATCACTCACAATTTAAAATCACAACTTTTAGAAAGTTGGCATTCTCTTACTTTAAACATTCTGTGCCTCTGCCTGTCTCTGAATACACATCTGGGGTGGATGATAGTTTGGCTATGTTCATTCCCTGTAGACAGTCACACGCAAAGGGATCTTGGGTGTGACATTTGCATACTGATGGCCCATCACCAGGTTGATGTGTCTTCCTGGGCTAGATGGGAGGGAGGGGTTGACACTTACATCTGAATAGGGTTGTGCCTCTCCTCACACAAAGAGCTGCATACCCCCTTTAGAGAGTCTGGAGCCAGGGAAGAAAGGGCAGGGACCTTGTGATCTTCAAAGTCTCCTCCACTTCAATGACACGTTTGGTGTAATTTGGCACAATTGGCATAATTACTGGACACCAAACCCCACCAAATCAGAACTCTACTGAAACCAAGGACATTCTGTCAGGAAGAATTACTCCTTTGCTGTCAGGAGGGACTGCCACTCCGCTATCTGCATTGCTGTGTTGGCCTACTGCTTGCTGTGTGCTGTGCTGTACGAGGAACTGCCACTTTCTACTTGCTTTGCTCTGTTGGCCTGCTGCCTGCTGCTTCTTTCTTGGAGTGAGAAGACCTGTTCTCTACATCCATGAACCCAAGATTCTCCAAGGGCTTTTCTGCTTGCCCCATGTTCTCCTGCAGTCTCAGGGACATCAAAGACTGCCTGTAACTCTGTTGGTGCTGCTGGACTCTGCCATCTGTGAGTACTACATCTGCCGGAGGTGCCCCCTCAGGGCCTCAGAAGTGGGTTTTGCAGCTGTTTTCTGAAAAAACTAAGCATCAATCCAACTTCATGTGAAAAATTGGTGCATCACTTCTCTAGTAGAGGCTGCTCAGCGACAACAGATCTACAGCCTGCACAGCTTGACAATTATGCTCTGCGCAGCTCAATGATGATGCATTGCATACATCTCAACAGAATTCGATGGGGCCCTAACATGCCAGGCTCGGTGATGACACAGTGACATGACTGCTTGGAAAATAGTGAAGCATCATCTTAGAATTTTCTCCACAACATCAATGCCTGCTCCATCGAAGATACTGTTTCAGCGAACCCTGCATGGGTTCTGTAGCCGGCCTACACTCCATCGCTGTCGGCCTGAACTTTGGATTTGCACCGGTCCCTCACAACCTCAAGTAACCCTTTGACCTCTAGATAATTCTAAGCAGTATTTTTGTTTAACATTTAAAAATTCTTAACTTGACTTATACTTATTGGATTTTAGTTGTTTTAGTCTTGTTTCACTCAGATACATATTGTCTACTTCTCTAAATTGGTGTGGAGTCTTTTTGTGGTGTCTTTTACTGTTTGTTAGAAATGGGTTGGCACTGATGTGCACCTTGTCCAAGCAGGGACCCTCACTCTAGTCAGTGGAAGGAAGCCACACAGCTAAACTAACCCCTGTTAGCCCCCTTAGTAGGTTGGCACAAGCAGTCTGGCTTACATCAGAGGCAATGTGTAAAGTATTTGTACGTACTCATGCAGTAACACAGTGAAAACACCACAAAAGTGATCCACACCAGTTTAGAGAAGTAGCCAACATCTACCTGAGTAAAACAAGACCAAAATGACAATAATCCAACATACACAAGTAAAGATGACATTTTTTGAAAATTATATCTTGGTAAAGTGCTCAGAAGCACAGTAGCTCCAATTGGGGCTATCACAGAATCTTGACCTAGTCATTCCCAACAGTTTGACGCCACTCATGGGGAGTGCAGGCCAGTCATTAAGCAGCATGGACCCCATGTACAGTACCCTGGAAAACAATGAGGAAGCAAAGACATTGCATGGATTTGAAGAAGAGAGGCATCGCTGAAACGGGTGCGGCAGGGGTTCTTCACAGATTCCGGGGAGGCGAGGCATCAGTTCCTTACTACTAGGCAGGAGAGTCGGGTATCACAGATGTAGGTGACATGGCACTCGGAAGTGCTGCAGCGGATTCCGGCCTGTGTTGCAGGTCGCTGTCGTTGCACTCAGAGGGAACTATGGCTCCAGTGCAGGCGGCATCACAGAGTCGGAGAGCGGCACTGGTTCCGAAGTTTCCCTGGAATCAATGTGCCCCAGTGTAGGAGGCTGGACTGGCTTGTAGTGAGTACCAAGGGGTACTTGCACCTTGCACCAGGCCCAGTTATCCCTTATTAGTGTATAGGGTGTCTAGCAGCTTAGGCTGATAGATAATGGTAGCTTAGCAGAGCAGCTTAGGCTGAACTAGGAGACGTGTGAAGCTACTACAGTACCACTTAGTGTCATATGCACAATATCATAAGAAAACACAATACACAGTTATACTAAAAATAAAGGTACTTTATTTTTATGACAATATGCCAAAGTATCTTAGAGTGTACCCTCAGTGAGAGGATAGGAAATATACACAAGATATATATACACAATAGCAAAAATATGCAGTATAGTCTTAGAAAACAGTGCAAACAATGTATAGTTACAATAGGATGCAATGGGGAAACATAGGGATAGGGGCAACACAAACCATATACTCCAAAAGTGGAATGCGAACCACGAATGGACCCCAAACCTATGTGACCTTGTAGAGGGTCGCTGGGACTATTAGAAAATAGTGAGAGTTAGAAAAATAACCCTCCCCAAGACCCTGAAAAGTGAGTGCAAAGTGCACTAAAGTTCCCCTAAGGACAAAGAAGTCGTGTTAGAGGAATAATGCAGGAAAGACACAAACCAGCAATGCAACAACTGTGGATTTCCAATCTAGGGTACCTGTGGAACAAGGGGACCAAGTCCAAAAGTCACAAGCAAGTCGGAGATGGGCAAATGCCCAGGAAATGCCAGCTGCGGGTGCAAAGAAGCTTCTACTGGACAGAAGAAGCTGAGGTTTCTGCAGGAACGGAAAGGGCTAGAGACTTCCCCTTTGGTGGACGGATCCCTCTCGCCGTGGAAAGTCGTGCAGAAGTGTTTTCCCGCCGAAAGAATGCCAACAAGCCTTGCTAGCAGCAAATTGTGCAGTTAACGTTTTTGGACGCTGCTGAGGCCCAGGAGGGACCAGGAGGTCCCAAATTGGACCAGCAGGGAGAGGGTACGTCGAGCAAGACAAGGAGCCCTCTATGAAGCCGGTAGCTCCCGGAGAAGTGCCAGAAACAGGCACTACAAGGATGCGTGAAACGGTGCTTGCCGAAGTTGCACAAAGGAGTCCCACGTCGCCGGAGACCAACTTAGAAAGTCGTGCAATGCAGGTTAGAGTGCCGTGGACCCAGGCTTGGCTGTGCACAAAGGATTTCCGCCGGAAGTGCACAGGGGCCGGAGTAGCTGCAAAGTCGCGGTTCCCAGCAATGCAGCCCAGCGAGGTGAGGCAAGGACTTACCTCCACCAAACTTGGACTGAAGAGTCACTGGACTGTGGGGGTCACTTGGACAGAGTTGCTGGATTCGAGGGACCTCGCTCGTCGTGCTGAGAGGAGACCCAAGGGACCGGTAATGCAGATTTTTGGTGCCTGCGGTTGCAGGGGGAAGATTCCGTCGACCCACGGGAGATTTCTTCGGAGCTTCTGGTGCAGAGAGGAGGCAGGCTACCCCCACAGCATGCACAAGCAGGAAAACAGTCGAGAAGGCGGCAGGATCAGCGTTACAGAGTTGCAGTAGTCGTCTTTGCTACTATGTTGCAGGTTTGCAGGCTTCCAGCGCGGTCAGCAGTCGATTCCTTGGCAGAAGGTGAAGAGAGAGATGCAGAGGAACTTGGATGAGCTCTTGCATTCGTTATCTAAAGTTTCCCCAGAGACAGAGACCCTAAATAGCCAGAAAAGAGGGTTTGGCTACCTAGGAGAGAGGATAGGCTAGCAACACCTGAAGGAGCCTATCACAAGGAGTCTCTGACGTCACCTGGTGGCATTGGCCACTCAGAGCAGTCCAGTGTGCCAGCAGCACCTCTGTTTCCAAGATGGCAGAGGTCTGGAGCACACTGGAGGAGCTCTGGACACCTCCCAGGGGAGGTGCTGGTCAGGGGAGTGGTCACTCCCCTTTCCTTTGTCCAGTTTCGCGCCAGAGCAGGGGCTAAGGGGTCCCTGAACCGGTGTAGACTGGCTTATGCAGAATTGGGCACATCTGTGCCCAACAAAGCATTTCCAGAGGCTGGGGGAGGCTACTCCTCCCCTGCCTTCACACCATTTTCCAAAGGGAGAGGGTGTCACACCCTCTCTCAGAGGAAGTTCTTTGTTCTGCCATCCTGGGCCAGGCCTGGCTGGACCCCAGGAGGGCAGATGCCTGTCTGAGGGGTTGGCAGCAGCTGCAGTGAAACCCCAGGAAGGGCAGTTTGACAGTACCAGGGTCTGTGCTACAGACCACTGGGATCATGGGATTGTGCCAACTATGCCAGGATGGCATAGAGGGGGCAATTCCATGATCATAGACATGTTACATGGCCATATTCGGAGTTACCATTGTGAAGCTACATATAGGTAGTGACCTATATGTAGTGCACGCGTGTAATGGTGTCCCCGCACTCACAAAGTTCAGGGAATTGGCTCTGAACAATGTGGGGGCACCTTGGCTAGTGCCAGGGTGCCCTCACACTAAGTAACTTTGCACCTAACCTTTACCAGGTAAAGGTTAGACATATAGGTGACTTATAAGTTACTTAAGTGCAGTGTAAAATGGCTGTGAAATAACGTGGACGTTATTTCACTCAGGCTGCAGTGGCAGGCCTGTGTAAGAATTGTCAGAGCTCCCTATGGGTGGCAAAAGAAATGCTGCAGCCCATAGGGATCTCCTGGAACCCCAATACCCTGGGTACCTCAGTACCATATACTAGGGAATTATAAGGGTGTTCCAGTAAGCCAATGTAAATTGGTAAAAAGGGTCACTAGCCTGTTAGTGACAATTTGGAAAGAAATGGGAGAGCATAACCACTGAGGTTCTGATTAGCAGAGCCTCAGTGAGACAGTTAGTCACTACACAGGTAACACATTCAGGCACACGTATGAGCACTGGGGCCCTGGGTTACCAGGGTCCCAGTGACACATACAACCAAAACAACATATATACAGTGAAAAATGGGGGTAACATGCCAGGCAAGATGGTACTTTCCTACTCAACCCCCCCCCAAACGAAGGACAATAGGACTAGCCATGACCTGATGAGTCTTCATTGTCTAAGTGGAAATATCTGGACAGTCCATCTGCATTGGAGTGGCTACTCCCAGGTCTATGTTCCACTGTATAGTCCATTCCCTGTAGGGATATGGACCACCTCCACAATTTAGGATTTTCACCTTTCATTTGTTTCAGCCAAAGTAGAGGTTTGTGGTCTGTCTGAACAATTAAGTGAGTGCCAAACAGGTATGGCCTCAACTTCTTCAGAGCCCAGACCACAGCAAAGGCCTCCCTCTCAATGGCAGACCAACGCTTTTCTCTAGGGGTCAACCTCCTACTAATAAAAGCAACAGGTTGATCCTGGCCCTCAGAATTAAGTTGTGATAGGACTGCCCCTACTCCTAATTCAGATGCATCAGTTTGGACATAGAATTTTTTAGAGTAACAAGGGCTTTTCAGGACAGGTGCAGGACACATGGCCTGCTTCAGCTCCTCAAAAGCTTTCTGACAGTTTGCTGTCCATAATACCTTTTTAGGCATTTTCTTGGATGTGAGGTCATTAGGAGGGGCTGCAATGGAGCCATAGTTCTTAATGAACCTCCTGTAATACCCAGTGAGGCATAGGAAGGCTCTCACCTGAGTCTGAGTGGTAGGGGGAACCCAATCAATAATTGTTTGGATTTTCCCCTGAAGTGGTGCAATCTGTTCCCCACCAACAAGGTGTCCCAGATAAACCACCTTACCCTGCCCTATCTGGCACTTTGAAGCCTTGATAGTGAGGCCTGCCTTTTGCAGGGCCTCCAAAACTTTCCATAGGTGGACCAGGTGATCATCCCAGCTGGAGCTAAAGACAGCTATATCGTCCAAATATGCTGCACTGAAAGCTTCCAGCCCTTGCAGGACTGTGTTCACCAACCTCTGAAAAGTGGCAGGTGCATTTTTCAAACCAAAAGGCATTACAGTAAACTGGTAATGTCCTCCAATGGTAGAAAATGCAGTCTTAGGTTTAGCATCTTCTGACAATTTGATCTGCCAATACCCTGCAGTCAAGTCAAAAGTGCTTAGATACTTGGCAGATGCCAGTGTATCTATGAGCTCATCTGCCCTGGGTATAGGGTGAGCATCAGTTTTGGTTACCAAGTTGAGACCTCTATAGTCTACACAAAACCGCATTTCCTTCTTTCCATCTTTGGAATGGGGTTTTGGTACCAGTACCACAGGAGAAGCCCATGGACTGTCAGAGTGCTCAACCACTCCTAGTTCTAACATTTTCTGGACCTCTTGCTTTATGCAGTCCCTGACATGGTCAGGCTGCCTATAGATCTTACTTTTGACAGGTAAACTGTCTCCAGTATCTATAGTGTGCTCACACCAAGAAGTGGTACCTGGCACAGTAGAGAAGAGTTCAGAGAATTGATCTAGGAGATTTATGCAATTATCTTTCTGCTCAGCAGTAAGACAATCAGCCAAAACTACACCTTCCACAAGAGCATCTTGTTCTGTGGAAGAGAAGAGATCAGGTAGAGGATCACTGTCTTCTTCCTGTCCCTCATCAGTTGCCATGAGCAGGGTGAGATCAGCCCTGTCATAGTAGGGTTTCAGGCGGTTGACATGGAGCACCCTAAGGGGACTCCTGGCAGTGCCTAAGTCAACTAAATAGGTGACTTCTCCCTTCTTTTCAACAATTGTGTGGGGTCCACTCCATTTATCTTGGAGTGCTCTTGGGGCCACAGGCTCCAAGACCCACACTTTCTGCCCTGGTTGGTACTGAACCAAAACAGCCTTCTGATCATGCCATTGCTTCTGGAGCTCTTGGCTGGCCTGAAGGTTTTTACTGGCCTTTTTCATGTACTCAGCCATCCTTGATCTGAGGCCAAGTACATAATCCACAATATCCTGCTTAGGAGCTTTTAAAGGTTGTTCCCAACCCTCCTTTACAAGTGTGAGTTGACCCCTAACAGGGTGTCCAAAAAGAAGTTCAAAGGGGCTGAAGCCCACTCCTTTCTGGGGTACCTCCCTGTAGGCAAAAAGGAGGCATGGTAGAAGGATATCCCATCTCCTGCGGAGTTTTTCAGGGAGACCCATAATCATGCCTTTGAGAGTTTTATTAAATCTCTCCACCAGTCCATTTGTTTGTGGATGATAGGGTGTTGTGAACTTGTATGTTACACCACACTCCTTCCACATGGCCTTTAAGTATGCAGACATGAAATTGCTTCCTCTGTCTGATACTACTTCCTTTGGGAAGCCCACCCTGGAAAATATTCCTAGGAGGGCCTTTGCCACTGCAGGTGCTGTAGTGGTCCTTAAAGGAATAGCTTCAGGATATCTTGTGGCATGGTCTACTACCACCAAGATAAACCTATTGCCTGAAGCAGTAGGAGGGTCAAGGGGGCCAACTATGTCAACCCCTACCCTTTCAAAGGGAACCCCAACCACAGGCAGTGGAATAAGGGGTGCCTTTGGGGTGCCACCTGTTTTGCCACTGGCTTGACAGGTTTCACAGGACTTACAAAATTCCTTTGTGTCCTCAGACATCCTAGGCCAATGCAACAGGGGAACAAGCCTGTCCCAAGTTTTCATTTGTCCTAGATGCCCAGCTAAGGGAATGTCATGTGCCAGTGTTAGGAGGAACTTTCTGTACTCCTGAGGAATCACTAATCTCCTGGCAGCTCCAGGTTTAGGATCCCTATGCTCAGTGTACAAGAGGTTGTCCTCCCAGTAAACTCTGTGAGAGTCACTGACATCCCCATTAGCCTGTTTGACAGCTTGCTGTCTGAGACCCTCTAATGTGGGACAGGTTTGCTGTGCCACACTCAGCTCCTCTCTGGCAGGCCCCCCTTCACCCAAAAGCTCAGCAGTGTCTGCTTCCAGCTCCTCTGGTGTAGGTTCTGCACAGGGAGGGAATTCTTCTTCCTCAGAAGTAGAATCCACTGTAGAGGGAGGGATAGTAGGAACTGGTTTGCTTCTACTAACCCTAGTTTTAGGGAGCACTTGGTCCATTCTTCCAGGATCCAAGCTTCCCTGTCCTTTTTGCTTTTTGGCCTGAGCCCTTGTCAAAGCAAAAATATGCCCTGGGATGCCCAGCATTGCTGCATGGGCCTCCAACTCCACATCTGACCAAGCTGATGTCTCCAAATCATTCCCTAACAGACAGTCTACAGGTAAATCTGAAGCTACCACAACTTTCTTTGGACCAGTAACCCCCCCCAGTTGAGATTAACAACAGCCATGGGGTGGCTAGGTGTGTTGTTGTGAGCATCAGTTACTTGGTACTGGTGACCAAGTAGGTGTTGTTCAGGGTGGACCAGTTTCTCTATGACCATAGTCACACTGGCACCAGTGTCCCTGTAGGCCTGAACCTCAACACCATTTATTAGGGGTAGCTGCTTGTACTTATCCATATTAAGGGGACAAGCAACTAAGGTGGCTAAATCAATAGCCCCCTCAGAGACTAACACAGCCTCTGTGGCCTCCCTAACAAGGCCAACCCCAACTAAGTTACCAATAGTGAGCCCAGCTACTCCCTTGGATTGGCTATTAGTAGGTTTGCTCCCACCACCACTGCTATTAGTAGGGACACTAGGTGTAGCAGTAGGGGTTGTAGTGGTAGGAGGCTTGGTGCCTTTCTTTGGACAACTGGGATCTGTTGTCCAATGGCCTTTTATTTTACATAAATAGCATCATGGTTTCTTTTCCTTGTTCTGATTAAAAGAGGATTTGGGCCCACCACCCCCACCAGAGTGTTTTTGTGGGCCTGATGAAGACTCATTTTTAGATTTATCCCCACCCTTGTCAGAAGACTTACCATCCTTCTTTTTGTTGCAATCTTTGTCACCCCCTGTATGAACTTTTCTGTTCACTCTTGTTCTGACCCATTTGTCTGCCTTCCTTCCCAATTCTTGGGGAGAGGTCAGATCAGAGTCCACCAAGTACTGGTGCAACAAATCAGACACACAATTATTAAGAATATGCTCTCTCAGGATCAAGTTATACAGGCTTTCAAAGTCAGTAACCTTACTGCCATGTAACCACCCCTCCAAGGCCTTCACTGAATGGTCAATGAAATCAACCCAGTCTTGTGAAGACTCCTTTTTGGTCTCTCTGAACTTTATCCTGTACTGTTCAGTGGTTAAGCCATAACCATCCAGGAGTGCATTCTTAAGAACTTGGAAATTATTAGCATCATTTTCTTTCACAGTAAGGAGCCTATCCCTACCTTTTCCACTAAATGATAGCCATAGGATAGCAGCCCACTGCCTTTGAGGGACATCCTGTACAACACAGGCCCTCTCAAGTGCAGCAAACCACTTGTTAATGTCATCCCCCTCCTTATAAGGGGGAACTATCTTGTGCAGATTCCTGGAATCATGCTCTTTTGCAGGATGACTATGGGGAATACTGCTGCTGCCACCATGGGTTTCTAAACCCAGTTTCTGTCTCTCCTTCTCTACTTCTAAAGTCTGTCTATCCAAATCCAGCTGTTGCTTCTTGAGCTTCAGTCTGGTTTGTTCCACTCTCAATCTATTGAGCTCCCTTTCTAACAATCTGTCATCAGGGTGGGTGGGAGGGACATGCCTTGAAACAGAAGTATGGTGAGAATGGACAGAAGGAGACCTGTCCCTTACAGAAGCCACCCTAACAGCTTGGTTAACAGAAACATCACTACCAGTATGGTGAGAATAAATGCTTTTGCTATGATGTGAGACAACACTATTTCTATGGTGTGGCTCCTCATCATTACCAACTATGCTAGACTGTCTAGTAATGGGCAGGCTAGGAAGTTTCTTTCCTGAATCTTTTCCTGGGGGAGTCCCTGGATCTGATTGAGAACCATTAGCTACTTTTTCCACAGATTGGGCACTTATGGCCTTATCCTGTACTCTAAGCATGTTAATTAACAGTTCTAAGGAAGGATTCTTCCCTACACTCAAACCTCTCTCTATGCAGAGACTCCTTGCTCCTTTCCAGCTAAGGTGATCATATGCAAGTTTGGACAGATCAACATTTTGGCCTGTGCCAGACATTTTTAGAGAGAGTTAAAGTGATAGTAAAAGATAAAAAGTTTGTCAGAGCTTTTAGAAAGACAGAGAAAAAAACTTTTTAAACTTTTTAGAACTTTTTAGAAAGTTAGAAGTACTTTTCAGCACTTAGAAAAGAGTGAAAAGAGGAAATGCAAAACTTTTTGGCTATGTGTACATACACTGACCTTGTTTTGTATATTTTTCTCTTATGAAAAGTACAATGACAAGAGTGGTAAGTAGTCTCAAAGCACTTATCCCACCGCTGCACAACCAATGTAGGAGGCTGGACTGGCTTGTAGTGAGTACCAAGGGGTACTTGCACCTTGCACCAGGCCCAGTTATCACTTATTAGTGTATAGGGTGTCTAGCAGCTTAGGCTGATAGATAATGGTAGCTTAGCAGAGCAGCTTAGGCTGAACTAGGAGACGTGTGAAGCTACTACAGTACCACTTAGTGTCATATGCACAATATCATAAGAAAACACAATACACAGTTATACTAAAAATAAAGGTACTTTATTTTTATGACAATATGCCAAAGTATCTTAGAGTGTACCCTCAGTGAGAGGATAGGAAATATACACAAGATATATATACACAATAGCAAAAATATGCAGTATAGTCTTAGAAAACAGTGCAAACAATGTATAGTTACAATAGGATGCAATGGGGAAACATAGGGATAGGGGCAACACAAACCATATACTCCAAAAGTGGAATGCGAACCACGAATGGACCCCAAACCTATGTGACCTTGTAGAGGGTCGCTGGGACTATTAGAAAATAGTGAGAGTTAGAAAAATAACCCTCCCCAAGACCCTGAAAAGTGAGTGCAAAGTGCACTAAAGTTCCCCTAAGGACAAAGAAGTCGTGTTAGAGGAATAATGCAGGAAAGACACAAACCAGCAATGCAACAACTGTGGATTTCCAATCTAGGGTACCTGTGGAACAAGGGGACCAAGTCCAAAAGTCACAAGCAAGTCGGAGATGGGCAAATGCCCAGGAAATGCCAGCTGCGGGTGCAAAGAAGCTTCTACTGGACAGAAGAAGCTGAGGTTTCTGCAGGAACGAAAAGGGCTAGAGACTTCCCCTTTGGTGGACGGATCCCTCTTGCCGTAAAGAGTCGTGCAGAAGTGTTTTCCCGCCGAAAGAACGCCAACAAGCCTTGCTAGCTGCAAATCGTGCGGTTAGCATTTTTGGACGCTGCTGAGGCCCAGGAGGGACCAGGAGGTAGCAAATTGGACCAGCAGGGAGAGGGGACGTCGAGTAAGACAAAGAGCCCTCTCTGAAGCCAGTAGCACCCGGAGAAGTGCCAGAAACAGGCACTACAAGGATGCATGAAACGGTGCTCGCCGAAGTTGCACAAAGGAGTCCCACGTCGCCGGAGACCAACTTAGAAAGTCGTGCAATGCAGGTTAGAGTGCCGTGGACCCAGGCTTGGCTGTGCACAAAGGATTTCCGCCGGAAGTGCACAGGGGCCGGAGTAGCTGCAAAGTTGCGGTTCCCAGCAATGCAGCCCAGCGAGGTGAGGCAAGGACTTACCTCCACCAAACTTGGACTGAAGAGTCACTGGACTGTGGGGGTCACTTGGACAGAGTCGCTGGATTCGAGGGACCTCGCTCGTCATGCTGAGAGGAGACCCAAGGGACCGGTAATGCAGCTTTTTGGTGCCTGAGGTTGCAGGGGGAAGATTCCGTCGACCCACGGGAGATTTCTTCGGAGCTTCTGGTGCAGAGAGGAGGCAGGCTACCCCCACAGCATGCACAAGCAGGAAAACAGTCGAGAAGGCGGCAGCATCAGCGTTACAGAGTTGCAGTAGTCGTCTTTGCTACTATGTTGCAGGTTTGCAGGCTTCCAGCGCGGTCAGCAGTCGATTCCTTGGCAGAAAGTGAAGAGAGAGATGCAGAGGAACTCGGATGAGCTCTTGCATTCGTTATCTAAAGTTTCCCCAGAGACAGAGACCCTAAATAGCCAGAAAAGAGGGTTTGGCTACCTAGGAGAGAGGATAGGCTAGCAACACCTGAAGGAGCCTATCACAAGGAGTCTCTGACATCACCTGGTGGCACTGGCCACTCAGAGCAGTCCAGTGTGCCAGCAGCACCTCTGTTTCCAAGATGGCAGAGGTCTGGAGCACACTGGAGGAGCTCTGGACACCTCCCAGGGGAGGTGCAGGTCAGGGGAGTGGTCACTCCCCTTTCCTTTGTCCAGTTTCACGCCAGAGCAGGGGCTAAGGGGTCCCTGAACCGGTGTAGACTGGCTTATGCAGAATTGGGCACATCTGTGCCCAACAAAGCATTTCCAGAGGCTGGGGGAGGCTACTCCTCCCCTGCCTTCACACCATTTTCCAAAGGGAGAGGGTGTCACACCCTCTCTCAGAGGAAGTTCTTTGTTCTGCCATCCTGGGCCAGGCCTGGCTGGACCCCAGGAGGGCAGATGCCTGTCTGAGGGGTTGGCAGCAGCAGCAGCTGCAGTGAAACCCCAGGAAGGGCAGTTTGGCAGTACCAGGGTCTGTGCTACAGACCACTGGGATCATGGGATTGTGCCAACTATGCCAGGATGGCATAGAGGGGGCAATTCCATGATCATAGACATGTTACATGGCCATATTCGGAGTTACCATTGTGAAGCTACATATAGGTAGTGACCTATATGTAGTGCACGCGTGTAATGGTGTCCCCGCACTCACAAAGTTCAGGGAATTGGCTCTGAACAATGTGGGGGCACCTTGGCTAGTGCCAGGGTGCCCTCACACTAAGTAAATTTGCACCTAACCTTTACCAGGTAAAGGTTAGACATATAGGTGACTTATAAGTTACTTAAGTGCAGTGTAAAATGGCTGTGAAATAGCGTGGACGTTATTTCACTCAGGCTGCAGTGGCAGGCCTGTGTAAGAATTGTCAGAGCTCCCTATGGGTGGCAAAAGAAATGCTGCAGCCCATAGGGATCTCCTGGAACCCCAATACCCTGGGTACCTCAGTACCATATACTAGGGAATTATAAGGGTGTTCCAGTAAGCCAATGTAAATTGGTAAAAATGGTCACTAGCCTGTTAGTGACAATTTGGAAAGAAATGAGAGAGCATAACCACTGAGGTTCTGATTAGCAGAGCCTCAGTGAGACAGTTAGTCACTACACAGGTAACACATTCAGGCACACTTATGAGCACTGGGGCCCTGGGTTACCAGGGTCCCAGTGACACATACAACCAAAACAACATATATACAGTGAAAAATGGGGGTAACATGCCAGGCAAGATGGTACTTTCCTACACCCAGAGGTCACTTCCAAGGGCCAAGGAACTGGATTTGGCACCACTTGGCAATTCAGGACTCTCAGCAAGAGTGTCCCGGTGCTGGTAGGGAAAGTCTTTGAGGGCCCTGAGACTTCTTAACAGGAGGCATGCTCAGATGCTCAGTTCAAGCCCTTGGAGGATCTTGCAAAGCAGGATGTAGAAAGCAAAGTCCAGTCCTTTCACTCCCAGGACAGAAGCAGCAAGCAGAAGGCCAGCACAACAAAGCAACAGGCAGAGTGGCAGTCCCTCCTACAGCATCCAGCTATTCTTCCTGGCAGAATGTTCTCAGTCCAGAAGTGTTCTAACTTTGTAGGGTCAGAGGTGCAGCATTTATATCCATTTCTGTCTTTGAAGTAGGCAAACTTCAAAGAGCAGTCTTTGTAGTGCACAAGACCCGGCCTTCCCCTGCCCTGGCCCCAGAAACACTCCAGGGGGTTGAGGGCTGTTTTGTGTGAAGACAGGCACAGCCCGATTTAGGTGCAGGTGTTAGCTCCTCCCACCACTCTAGCTCAAAAAGGCCCATCAGCCTGGTGACAAGCCATCAGGATATGCAGGGCACACCTCAACTCCCTTTGTGTGACTGTCTAGAGTGAATGCACAAACAGTTCAAGTGTCATCGAGACCCAGATGTGTATTCTTTAAATAGGCAGAGAAACAGGATGGTTAAACAAGAAACTGCCCACTTTTTAAAAGTGGAATTTTCAAACCTACAATTAAAAAAACACCTTCACCAAAAGATGTATTTTTTTTAATTGTGAGTTCAGAGACCCTAAACTCCCAATGGGAAATTACACTTAAAAGATATTTCAAGGCAATCCCCATGTTACTTTATGGGAGAGATAGGTATTGCAGTAGTGAAAGCCTAATGTAGAAGTGTTTCACTATCAGGACATGTCAAACATACCAGCATATGTCCTACCTTTTGAATATGCCACACCCTGCCCATGGGGCTGCCTTGGGCCAACCTTAGGGGTGATTTGCATTTAGTAAAAGAGAATGTTTGGACCTGGCAAATTGGCGCACTTGCCAAGGCAACATGGCAGTTTAAAACTACCCACACAGACACTGAAGTGGTAGGTCTGAGACATGTTTACAGGGCTTCTCATGTGGGAGGCACAGTCAGTGCTGCAGGCCCACTAGTACCATTTGATTCACAGGCCCTTGACACACATGGTGCACTATACTAGACACTTATTAGTAAATCAAATATGGCAATCATGGATAAACCAATACAATTTAGACAGAGAGCACTTGCACTTCCCTTGTACTTTAGAACTTATCAGCAGTGGTTAAGTGCCCAGAGTCCCTAAGCCAGCAAAAAGTAAATCCAGCATAGGATCAAAAACAGGAGGTCAGAAGCAAAAAGACAGGGGACCCACTCTGACAGGTCTAATACTGTGTTACTGTAATAGGGTGTTGCACAAATATTTTGCACATTGCCTCCTAAGTTAAGCCTGACTGCTCTGTGCCAAGCTACCAGAGGGTGGGCATAGGTTAACTTAGGGAGTGTAACTGACATACCCTGACTAGGATTGTGGCCCCTACTTGGACAGGATGCAAACCCCTGCCAACTAGAGACCCAGGCCCAGATTTACAATATTTTGGTGCAGGCAGAGCAGCGAAGGAAAGGGCAGGAATGCATTGTATCTCTGTGATTCCGTGCATTTCTGTCCCTTCCAACTGCACTGGTGCTATTTTGGCTCCCTATGGCCCATGCAGGCATATTTGCACCATGGTGCAAGGTTCTCTGCGTTGTTGGCAGGATTGTTGTTGTTAAGGAAGGGGTACCTTCCAATGCAAATACAATCCCAGGAGGTGTTTTCCTCTTTGCAGACTGCAGCACACATAGAAAGAGGAAAAAACAGAGAAATTAAGATATTTCTCCTTGTTGCGTTGCACCTGGGGAAGCGTAAGGTTTTGCCGCATCCCCATTTTTACAGGTTCTCGTAAATCTAGGGATGTGTCAAAATCCATAGGTGTTGCATGGGAAAACCCACCATAATGCCAATGGAACGCCTCCCTGGCGCATAGTAAGATAAGTGACTTGCCCTGCCTTGCCTTACTCCATATCTGTGAGGCCATTCAAAGCCACTCAAAGTGGTTTTGTGTGGTCTCATAGATATGTTTGGGAGGTTTGCGCCACTGCAGTGTCACTAAATGTGATGCAAGCTTCTCATAAATGCACCCCCTAATTTCCAACATTTGAGATAATGCTACATTGATGATAACAAATAAGCCATAGGCTACCTTTGCCCAGATTTCTATATTATTTGTTAGATGTTTCGTCCATAGGTTTTATGATAATAAATTTGCAGTCTTTAGAAATGTTCTTGCCTGGATACTCCACCTAAAAATGGTTGGAAATTCAGAACTCAGTGGCTATTGTAACCTAACCAAATAGTATCATGCAGGAATTTTGTGTTCTGTGTGAATAAAATAGGAATGTGGTATGGTAATAATGACTGCATACTTTTCCACATTTATCTACAGTACGTTAGTTCCAGTTTTATGTTGGCAGTAATTAAATTTCTTCAATGCATGGTAATTGGGATTTTATCAGTTCACTATAGTTAGATAAATGTGCATGAATCAAGTTACTACACATTTTCCATTAAAGCATCAAGCTTAATGTCTGCGAGTTAAAGTCTTACCTGTTTTGAATCTTTCCGTGATGGGTTTTGTATTCCTTAAAGCTTTAGCCATTTATTTTTCAGCTAATGCAAGGATCAACTAGTTGTAGTGTCCTAAACATTGATCCTTCTTAGTGAGCAGTGGAATACAGGTTACTTGTAGGTCCCATTTTTGCAGGTGGTCTCGAGGGCAATCATATCTGACTTTGTTTCTATGAGCTACTTAACTCTCACCTTTTGGTCCCAATAGCTTCCTTTTTTCTCTCTTCTTCTTTCCTGATGAATGTGTTTGTCTCTTAAAAAGCTACCGCTTTTACCAATATAGTTATACATTACCCCTTGCTCATGTTAAATATGTATAGTGTTCTTTTATGAATTTGTTAATGAAATATATGCATAAAATATTTTGAACTCATCTAAATGTCCTTCAGTTGACCATGTTTTAGTAACAATCATGTGACAGCAAATATTTTTCACTATTTTTCACTTGCTGCATGGGCTGCTGATGATCTACTGCTGTCCTTGCTTGCAGGCACATAACTCACAAGTTCTTTACTCCTGAGCTGTCCAACATAGGCTTAGCAGAACTGGAAAAGGCCAGAATCCCAGGATAACCACTGACTCTGTAATGGACATCTAGGGAAATTCACTGAATGTAATTTATCTTACTTGAATATCATGAAACTCTGGCAGGGGTTCATCACTTCATTGTTATCTTTGATACACTACTATGAACATTTTGTATTTCTTTCTTTTTGTTTCCACCAATAAAATGATCCTTCCAGCCTACAGCTATAATCAATGATTGCCATTCTGTGTGAAAGATTTACCTTGGCAATACATGAAACAAAAGAGTAAAGATTCCCATATTGAAATCAAACATAAAAATATCAAATGAAAACACATATTAAGTATTTCTAATGTGTATCTTTTTTAGTCATTTATTAGACTTTGCTTAGGTATGATTCTTGTGGCATTAAAAAGGTAACTCTCGCTATCATACAACAGGCCAACTGTTGTCATGTGACCACAGAGAAACATACCATAAACACTCATACCATAGGAAGTACAGTACAAATGTTTTCTTCCTACAATGTCAAAGTGTATTTCTAATTAAGCACAACTAGATATACTCATTCTCATGTGATATACTCATGCTCATCATTCACCCATAACAATCAGATATTTTATTATGTTTACATATTTATCTGAAATAGTGAGGAACAGAGAGACAGCATTATGATACTTAAAGAAATACTATTTGTTGGACTTGGGCCTCTCTGCAGGGTCATCCCCCAACATTTTGCCCTCACCCTCCTCTTTTCTCAACCCTTTTATATTTGCTTTTAGGACTTTGCACACTTTACGACTGCTAATCAGTGCAAAAATGATTGTGCTTGGTCCTTTAAGCATGGTAAAATTGGCACATCTAATGTACTTGTAAGTCCCTAGTAAAGTGGTACTACATGTACACAGGACTGTGAATTAAATGTTAATTGTGAGCCAGTAGTAATCATAGTGTCACCCACTTAAGTAGCCATTTAAAGGTCTAAGGTCTACCACTGCAGCCTGTGTGTACAGTTTCAAACTGCCATTTCAGCCTGGCAAAATAGAACTTTTGCTAGACTTAAACCGTCCTTTTTATAACATATGAGTCGCCCCTAGATTAGGCCCTAAAGAGCCCATAAGGCAGGGTGCCGTATACTTAGAAAGTTGGACATATACTTTTACTTCTTACATATCCTGGTAGGAAAAAACCCTTAGTTACTACTCTAAGGCCAGCCTATCCCATAGGATAACATTTGGTTAACTTGTGGAACAAGTAGGAATGGTGAGTTTGATGAAAAGAATTGTAATTTAAAGCCCTATTTAAAGATAAAGTAAGATTTTAAGACACACTTACGAAAATGCAGCTATAAAGTTGGCATTTTCTAGACCCAATCATATTCAGTCTGTTGCCTGTATTCTGGGTCAAATAACGGATGGGCACTTGATCTTTTTGTATTGCTCCCAGACAGTGAGACAAAGAGGGTTAGGTGTTGGCAGGATGGGCTATCTCTGGCTTGATGAGGGGAAGGAGCTGTCCACTACTACACTTGCACATCACAAAGACTCTGCCCAGCACACTCACAATTGGTTTTGACACTAGTCTTTTGTGACCACAGACAAACTAGGACCAAGTGAGGGAGGCAGGAAATTCCAATCACCTCTGGGAGTGTAAACTTCTACTACTTTAAAGTGGGCACCAGGTATAAATAGTAGACCCTCAGACCCAACTTTTCAGTACACCTTTGGACCTGTGGGAGACTCGGAAGACTGCTGTGCAGCTCTGATAGAAGGCATGGTACTCTATTGCCATTCTGCCCTGCAGCATTGATGCCTGAATGAAAAGGACTGGACTTGCATCTTCAACCCAGGACTACCAGAGTGACTCCAAGAGCTACTTGTCTGACCTGATCAGAGCGGTAGGGACAAAACAGGCTCCAACCAACTTGAATCCAGCAGCTAGACTTTGTCTGTTGTGAGTTCTAGCCTCAAAGTGGTGCTAGCCCAGTCCAGAACCTTTGGAAGAGGGTCTGAAGGTGTTTTGCTAGCCCAGCTGTGGTCTTTACCAAGACCGTCAGAAATCAACACAAAGCCCTGCAAAGCTGTGCCACACAGCTACAAGCTTCCTTGGAACCGATGTGGAGTTCAGCAGAGCCTTCCCACATTGCTGCCAGCCTCAATGGAATTGATGCTAAATGAAGGAAAGCCTTGTCACGCTCCCACGCTATCAAAACCAATGTGATTAGACACAAAGCCTCGCCGCATATCTTCATTGGAACTGACGCAACATAATGCAGTACCTTGGAGCTCCTCAGCACTGACGCCAGATGATGCAAAGCCTCGCAAATCGATGCTGCACATACTGTACACTAGGATTCAGGGTATTTTTTCATCAAGCCTAACTTGGTCCCTGTATCTGGCCTGCACACCATAGCGGGCAGCCTGAAATTGCAATGTTGTCCAGGTCAGACGCAACAAGATAACCACAAGTAGTGGTTGATGATTTTATGCAGTATTTTTTGGGTTCTAATGAATCGATTTTTATTGTTTTGATCTCAAGTCATGTATTAAATTGTACTCTGTTTTTCTAAGTTGGTGTGGGATTTTTCTTGTGTTGTGTTATAATTTTATTACTGTTTGAAGTGAAGCATAAATACTTTACACATTGCCTCTTAGTTAAGCCTGATTGCCTTGTGTCAAGATACCAGAGGGTTAAGCACAGGTTACGTCAGGGTTTGCTTGTGTTTCACCCTGACAGAGATTGTAATTGCTGCTTGAATAGGGTTTCACTCCCTCAACCAGTAAACCAATTCCCAACAATGCTCATACAGTATTCTGAAAGTCTATAATGCTGTTTCAGCCCTGACTCCTCTTTCTAGGAAGATATGTCTTAGGAATTCAGGCAGCAAGTAGGATTTGCAAAATACTTAATTGTGATATATTTTTAAAGGTTTTTATTTCAGTTCCTATAAGAAAATGAAATATTGATTAGAGTGGTAGGTAGTCATGAAGTCACAAACCTTTTCATCCAGCCAAAGCTTTGAGCAGTTTAAAACTGATCTAATTCCCTAGTAGCTGCAGCACACAGCAGACAATATCAATTCAAAGAAAATTTGTAAATCAGTTTAAAGCACCAAAGGTTAAAAGGTCAGAAAGACAGCACAATAAAAATCCCACTATTTTATAAAAATATAGTCTAATCTAATAAGCAATATTGCCCCAAAACGACAAAAGTCCAAGTCCGTCGCAGTACCATTTCAAATTCATATTAACATATTCAAGTGAGAAGACATTTAGCAAAGTTTTACAGAATATGACAGACAAATGTGTTATCAGGCAGTGCTACTGGGAGGTGTTTATACCAACCATTCAGAATTATATAGAGTATATATTTTAAAATCATGAATGTGACAGAAGTACATTTATAAAACAAATGGAGGCTGAATCTCTACAATTCAGAGGCATGCAATAAGCTCTGCTAAGCCATTTCTATATTACCAATCACTTATGCCGTGTCCTAATTGTTTATTGATTTATTATTCGTGGTGGCTTGATTGGACCTTGTTGGTGCATCGTAGTCCTTCCAAAATATCAGATAATGAAAGATCTGTGGCTATCTTGTCAAGCTTTTGATGCTTTTATTTCCATATAATCCTCTCATGTGTTGATTCTTCAATCAGGGAAGTATGTACTAAGGTCCATATTTATACTTTTTAAGTGCTGCATTTGCGTCATTTTCTGACGTAAAAGCGGTGCAAACTTTCAAAATATAATTGAATTTTGGAAATTTGCGCTGCTTGTGCATCAAAAAATGACGCAAATGCGGCGCTAGAAAAGTATAAATATGGGCCTAATTTTTTATTTACAGGTCATGTTCCTTTGTTATTGTTACATGTTCTTCGGGAAGGGGTTGGCAGAGGGTAGCACTTCACACTATTATATGAGAGGATGATCCTTCAGGGCGGAGGAGCTGCACCCCTCTGAAATTCCTACACATTTTTAGCAAAAAATAATAACATATTGATTTGTGCGTAGATGCAATTGTAACGATCTTAACTCTAAACAAATAGATTCATTTAAGTCTGAGTTGTCTATACCAGGCTGCCTGCCCTGTCTCGCTTTGATGCAGGAGATGGAAACCAGGCAGTAAATCAACTTTCTACACTGTGACGCACAACGCAGGGCATCTAAAGCACTTCTGTTAGAAATGGGGTCTCTAGTTTGCAGAGGTATAGACCATTGTCCAGGTAGGGACCACAATCCTAGCCAGGGTAAGTCACACACAATCCAAATTATCCTGTGCCCACCCTCTGGTAGCTTGGCACTGAGCAGCCAGGCTTAACTTAGAGGGCAATGTGTAAAGTATTTGTGCAATACATTATGCAATAACACAGTGAAAACACCACAAAATATACACCACACTGGTTTAGAAAAATATAAGATATTTATCTGAATGAATTAAGGTCAAAATTATCAAGATTTGATGATAAGTACAAGTTGAAATATCACTTTTGCAATAAGAAGAGACTTAAATCTTTAAACAAAGGCAATAAATGTATTTTGCAAAAACAAAGTACCTGGTATGCGTCAAAATTACACGTACGGAGTCAGCAGAGAAGGAGATGCGTGGAAAACAAAGGGTGTGCGTTGGATTTTCATGGGCACACACACAATACATTGATTCTTTTCCATGCGGCAAGGACTTTGCATTGAATTCCGGCACGCAAGCTTGAATCCTCTTGGGCGATGCAGCCGAGTTTCTGTTGCACGGCAGCCGCTGCGTCAATTCCTCTCGCAGGAAGATGGGCTGTGTCGTTCGGGCTCAGCGATGCGTCAATCCAGTGAGCTGTGTGTCAAAGTTCTGGTCACAACGCTGGTGCTGTGTCAATTTCCACTCGGGAAGCCGGGCTGCATGGTTCAAGTTCGGGAATGCAGTGATTCTTTCAACACTAGGCAGGCTGTGCGTCGATTCCAGCAGGCTGTGTGCCGATTTACGCCACAAAAGGAGTTCCTTTGCAGAGGTGAAGTCTTTTTGGCCCTGAGACTTCAGGAAACTGGAGGAAAGCTCAATCCAAGCCCTTGGAGAGCACTTCTCAGCAGAGCCAGAGGCCAGCAAGGCAGCAGGGCAACAGCAAGTCAGCAGTCCTTCACAGCAAAGCAGTGCAGGTGAGCCCTTTGGGCAGCCAGGCAGCTCCTCTTGACAGGTTGCAGGATCTGGTTCAGAGTATCTGTCCCAGGAAGTGTCTAAGTTGGCAGGGTCAGGGACACAGTTTATATACCCAAAAGTGCCTTTGAAGTGGAGGAGACTTCAAAGAGTGGTTGTGCAGTGCACTAGGTCGCCTTTCGAACAACCCTGTCTGCCAGGGTCCCAGTAGGGGGTTTGGCAGTCCATTGTGTGAGGACAGGCCACCGTCCTTTGAAATGTAAGTGTCAGGCCCTCCACCCTTCCAGCCCAGGAAGACCTATTCTGAATGCAGATGTGTGCAGGTGTGACCGAGCATCCTGTGTTTGTGGTTGTCTGGGTGGAATGCACAAGGGAGTGGGTTGGAGTCAGACTGTAAGGTACAGAAGGATTTTAAGTGCAGAGAAATGCTCACTTTCTAAAAGTGGCAATCCTAAAATAGTAATATCAATTCCAACCTCACCAGTCTCCAGGATTTTGAACTGCCATTCTGGCAATACTAAATAGGACCTGTCTACCCCTTTCTGATCAGAATCTACCACTCAAACAGTATATGAGGGTAGCCCTAATGTTAGCTTCTGAAAGGAACAGGCCTCGCAGCAGTGGAAAATGAATTTAGGAGTTTTCCACTACTTGGACATATAAACACACAGGTATATGTCCTGCCTTTTACCAACACAGCACCTTGCCCTCTGGGTAACTAGGGCGTACTTTAGGGGTAACCTATATGTAGAAAAAGAGGGGTTTAAGGCTTAGCAAGTACTTTTAAATGCCAAGTTGATGTGGCAGTGAAACTGCACACACGGGCCTTGCAATGGCAGGCCTGAGACATGGTTAAAGGGCTACTTATGTGGATGGCTGCAGGCTGCAGGTCCAATAGTAGCATTTAATTTACAGAACCTGAGCACACGCAGTGAGTGCACTTTACTAGGGACTTACAAGGAAAATAAATATGCCAATTGAGTATGACCCAATGTCACCATGTTTTAGGGAGAGAGCATATGCCCTTTAGCACTGGTTATTAGTGGTAAAGTGCGCAGAGTCCTAAAACTAGCAAAAACAGTGTCAAAAAGTGGAGAAAGGCAGACAAAAGCTTGGGGGTGACCACCTTAAGTCTGTCAGGTCTAACACCTTCATTTCCATTGTGGTCTATGGCAGTATCCACTACAGGCCAGTGGAGCTTTTAGCGTCATGGTTTCAGGTGTCGGAGTCATCATCCCTGCATGAGGGCAGCCATCTGTCATTCACAGGCATAGATCCCACCCTTTCCCCATTCATCACGCAGTAAGAGTGGATGCAAGCATATGTGCCTTAGTTTCGGTAACGGTAAGGGTTATAATGGTAATATTGTGTTATTTCATTGTACTGCATTGTCACACTAGCCTCTCCCGTTATAACACCCCAGGCCCTAGCTGCAAATCACTGGCAGCTTTAGAAGTGGAGCTACTGCATTTTTTCTCTCACGAAATTAATCCAAAAGACGAGCACTGTTCTTGTTCCCTTGCTAAATATATCCAAATATCGGAGTCAAGTGCAAACAGAGAAATATGTGCTTACAGTAAAGGAACTTATCTGCACTACATCTTTAAAACTGGACATATTGTCATGCCCTTAGCATTAATAGAAAAAACATGGATTGATATGCAAACAATAAATGTTAAAAGGTGATTCAGTATCTCTTATTTCACGTTTTACTTAATGTTGGATTTACCAAGAGAGTCAGCTGTTTCAGCATGCGCTGTTTCTATATTTCTTTTCGTGCAGTTAATTATTCTTGGATAGTGCATACTTTGAGTTGTGCCAGGTGTTCATAAGGGGCTTTGATTGAGAGTGCTGGTGCTGGTGCTGAAGCCAAAGCAAAGTGCCTGTCAGTGGGTGGGCCTCTATGCAGAGCACACAGAACAAATGTCATGTCTCCTGGTTGCAATTGAAATTCTGTGTAAATGTATGTAAAGGGGGTGCACAGAGTCAACATATTTAGAAGGCAAAAGGAAATAAAGTGCTTAAATGTGAATGAGTGCAGTGCATGTTTGGGGGGGTAAAACAAAGGAGATGCAAGGAAGAGCATTCGGAGAAGACTGAAAAGAGGGTGCTGAAGAGGAGAGAGGAGGTTGAAAATCTGCAGATGAATGAGATGTGAAGAGAAAAAGGGCATATATATCTAACGTAAAGCACAGATAACTGAAGGCCATTGTCCTTCCATAGGCCTCAATTATATTTAATTCACAGTCTCACAATTTCAGAATTGAAACAATTCCAATATTAATTATTTATAACTAATCATTGTTGTTACTCATTTACCTTAAACAGCTAACAACCATTGACAAAGCCAACATTACTGACAGGTTATTGGTGTATGTCATTTGTTGTGTTATGTTTCTGGATGCAATAACGTCCCAGAGACAAACCAAAATACAGGCCAGGTGGCACGCTATGGGAATCACAGAGATTTATTTTGCATGTTCCTTTTTAGAAAGCCTCCAATTTTTTCATCCCACTTAAGGACCTGTCTGCACATATTTCTGTATGACTGATTGCAGCCAGTAGCTGTCGGTGCTGCCTGAATCTGGTAAGAGCATTTTCTTCCAAAGGTGATGTCACGTGCAGTGCAAGACACTGGGTAAGCACACAGTATAAGGGGCCTGAAGTTGTTGCAGTGTACAATTTGCACATTAAAATAAAGGGTGAACATATTAATACAGTAAGATATGGGACAGTTTTTAATGTGTTTAATTTTTCAAGACTATACATTCCCACTGCTTTATAAACTGTGCTTTCTCACTAAATTGATTTCCTTTCAAATGCACCATTTGTCAATCTTTTTTCAACGTTTGTCCATTTTGCTCGCTCGCTTCACTTGCTTCATGCAATATTTACAGGTGACGTTTGTGCAGATGCTGCTAAAATTGTTTAGGAAACTATACCCTTATAACAAAATAACAGCGAAAGGACCTCCCGTCTTGGTATGGTGGGAGCTTTCGTGGCTGGGGGCACTGGGAGCAGTTTAAATGACCACACTCCCAAAATTCCACTATTTATCTCAAATGCTGCCATTGCAGCCTCCTAAGGAGACACTAACGGATATTCAGTGAACGTTCCTAATCTTTGTCCTGGCAGTAAAACATCCTTGCAGTGGGATAGAGGTTCATGTATAAGACTATTGAGGTGGGCGCTAGGCATACCAATTGTTATTGATTATTACTGCTCTACCCTGGTAAATTGTGTAATGGCCCCATAAAGAGATCAAAAACATTGGTACCTCATGGAACTCAGTTGGACTCCACAAATGGAAGATATCATTCTTACTTAAAAAGCATAAACTCTGGGTAATATGTGTATATGAGATTATGAGGGCAACATTAGCGGCATGGGACACTGAAATAATAGGTGCTGGTCTCTCCACTCTTCCCTTCCCTTTTATTTCTTTCACCAGCAACATGGTTGTTTCTCCAGCAGCTGAAGGCCTAGAATTCTCTGCATGGCAACAGCAGGACTGTCAGTGGACAGGTGAAATTTACGATCATGAAGGAATCAATCCATTCTAGTGAATTAAGGTAGACTATTATATAATAGCTAGATAGAGGAAGCGATAGGTACCTGCAAATTTGACATCTGATAACCAAAGGCCACATACATCAAGTGTTGATCCACCCAATGCTCCCATTCGAGAAATGGTTATTGACTAAAACTTGAGACAAACGTATATTCCCCAAGGCATATTTGTTGTTATGGAGTAAACATGCTATACAAAAATCCTCTGGTTATAACTGGGGCGTACACTATAGCACAGGAGTAGACATTCATGCATCTGAGGGCAAAGGTCTCCACAACAAGCACAGCTGATAAACAAACATTAAAATAGTGCCTTGCACTAGTATTATACTCCAGAGACACACCATGCTCAGACAGAACAAGGTCCAAGGAATGTTGGGGGATGCACAGGAAATGGTACACCTTTCCACTTATTCTAAACAGCCCCATACTCAGAAAATGCTGCGCAGAACTCTTAGTTGACATAGACTTCATGCTTAACACCAAACCATTGAAGCTCCTAGCATATATTTTCCTAGGGTTGGCAGATATACTTTTGCATCCAAATAGAGATATCCATAGTCATCCTGGGTGCAGCAAAACAAGTTATACTTGCAACATGGTGATCCACTGTGACTCATAAATCCAGGCTACTGAAAACATGGGATAAACTAGGAATGGAAAAATACTATGACTGGTAAATAACAAGGGGAAATAATTTGAAACACACTGGTGCAGATGTACATTGCTACTCTTGACAAAGTTTAAAGAAATAACATGTCCCAACAATCATATGGTATTGTGACTGTCAACATTAAAATGTAACCCTCATGAGTGGGTGTGAACAGAGACATTGAACCATACTGTTAGTAGTTGGGTCTCTAGTTGGCAGAGGTAGGCACCCTGTCCAAATAGGGACCACAATCCTAGTCAGGGTAAGTAACAACACAACCTAAATTATCCTGTGCTCACCCTCCGGTAGCTTGCAGGCAGGCTTAACCTAGATGGCAATGCGTAAAGTATTTGTGCAATAACTCATGCAGTAACACAGTGAAAGCACCACACAAAGTACTCCACACAAGTTTAGAAAAATAGATAATATTTATCTGAATAAAATAAGACAAAAATGACAAAAATCAAATATGCAGTGAAGATATCACTTTTTAAATGTTGAAATAAGTCTCAATTCTTAAGAATCAGCGGTTGGATCCTTTTAACGCACAGTACCTGGGAGGCGTCAAAAATAATGTCACAAAGGGGCCACCGAGGAGGAGATGCATTGAAAAGTAAGGTGATGCATTGGATTTTCCATTGCAGCAAAGAAAATGCATTGTTTCTTTCCACGCTGCAAGGTATCGAATTTCAAGAGCACAGCCTTGGTTCCTCACTGTGATGCGGGGATATTTTGACGCCAAGGGATGATGCATTGAAAATCCAGAACACTCTGGTAGGAAGGATCAGGCGCTGCATCGATCCGATAGGCAATGCAGCATTTTTCCAGCTGCGAGGCGGGTGCTGCATCGATTTCTACAGTTGTTGCGTCGATCCAGTAAGCGATGCAGCGATTTTCTAGCAATGAGACAGGCACTGCATCGTTTTCTGCAGGCGTTGCATTGATTTTTTGATGCACAGGGATTTTATTCTCTTTGATGGAGTCTTTGTTTGCCCAGAGACTGCAGAACAGGAGGCAAGCTCAATCCAAGTCCTTGGACAGCACTTGTGGAGGAAAGCAGAGTTCTTCCAGCAGGATCAGGGGTCAGCAGGCAGCAGGGCAGCAAGCAGTAGGACAGTTCTTTCATCAAAGCAGTCCAGATGAGTCCTTTGGGCAGCCAGGCAGTCCCTCTGACAGACTCCAGTTGCAGATCCAGAAGTGTCATATTTGGTGGGGGTCACAGTCCCAGCATATATACTCTGCAAAGAGCCCTGTGGGGGTTAACCGTCCTTTATGTGAAGGCAGGCCACTGGCCGTTGAGGTCTAAGAGAGAGCCCCTTCACCCTTCCTGCCCAGGGAAACTCATCTGTAAGCAGATTAATGCAGGTGCAGCTCAGGGTCCTTTGTTTATGGCTGTCTGGGTAGAATGCATAAGGGGAGCTTTCAACCAGCACATAGCATATGTGGATTGGAGATAGGCTGTAATGCATAGATGGTAGTGAGGGCAGAGAAATGCCTACTTTCTAAAAGTGACATTTCTAAAATATAAAAATCCAACTTCACCAGTACTACAATTCCAACATACCAAATATGACAAGTCTATTCCTCTCAGATCAGAAATTAGCACTCAAACGCATATAAAGGGACCTCTAATGCTGGTCTTTGAGAGGAACAGGCTTTGTAGTAGTGAAAAATGACTTTAGGATTTGTTCACTACCAGGACATGTAGAACTTATAAGTACATGTCCTGCCTTCTACTTACATAGCATCCTGCCTTATGGGTTACCTATGGCCTATCTTAGGAGTGACAAGAAAAGGGCAATTTAAGGCTTGGCTATTACTTCTGAATGCCAAGACAAAGTGGCAGTGAAACTGCACACACAGGTCTGGCAATGGCAGACCTGAGACATGATTAAGGGGCTATGCATGTGGGTAGCACATTCAGTGATGCAGGCCCACTAGTAGCATTTAATTTACAGGCCCTGGGCACATCTAGCGCACTGTACTAGAGACTTTTAGGTAACTTAAAAATGAAAATTGGGTATGAGCCAATGTTACCATGATTTAGGGAGAGAGCACAAGCACTTTAGCACTAATTAGCAGTGGTAAAGTGCCCAGAGTCCTAAAGCCGGCAAAACTTAGATTTCAAAAAGAGGAGGAGTAAGACAAAATGTTTGGGGTTACCCTTCAGAGATGGCCATTTTCCAACACATACCTACAAGTTGATAAGCGAGATGACACATCCTTATGCAAATGCAGGCAGGTTCATCCTCTGTGTTTTCAATAATAGATAAAGTATGCACTGGGGTAGCAAAGTGAAGAGGAGGAGTTTTATTATTTAATGATTTAATTGAGACGTTAATGGCTGCTATCTCTTTAAATTTCCAAGTCTTGCTGGCCTCTGGAAGTAGGCAGAAGTATGTGACCCTAAAACAATGAAAAGAATTGTTTCTAAAAGAAAATAATTTTAAATTGAATATGTTAGACCTGCCAACTTTGACATGATATTACCGCAGACATTTTGCTTTAACTACCTTGTTTTGCTGAACCAGTTGTTGGTGATAGGACGCTGTGTACTTTACCTGTGCTAGCCAGTGTTAAAGTGCTTCAGCTCTCTCCCTTAAATATGGAAAAATTGGTATACACCTGATTGGTAGCTTTAATTTACTTATAAGCTCCTGGGCCTGTGTATTATATGCTATAATTGTGCTGCAGCACGCATAGTCCCATCTATCAAAGTAGCATTGTAATACATACCTCAGGCCTGCCACTGCAGCTTGTAGTGCAGTTTTAAACTGACATTTCCGACCTGGGAAAATAAACGTTTTTGCCAAGCCTAAACCTTCCTTTTAAATACTTGTAAGTTACCCACTACGGTAGGCCTCAGTAGTTCAGAGCACAGAGTGCATGGTATTTAGAAAGTAGGACAGGTGTGCTTATGTTTTACATGTCCTGATAGTAAAAACTCCTAAAGTCATTGTGTTATTGTGGCAAGGCTACCTCCTCCATAGATTAGCATATGGTTACCTTATTACACTTAGTAAGTAAGAACTTAAGTTTGGGAATAGGTAGAGAAATACTTCTTCCACTCATTTGAATTGTAATTTAAATTCCTCTTTAATGATGAAGTTGTATTTTAAGTTACTAATCTGAAAATGCCACTTTTAGAAACCTGGCATTTTCTACCTATACGAAATGTGTCTTTGTGCCACTGTCCAGAGTCACATGACTGTTAATGGCTCACCTGTGATGTGTACTCCTTTCAGGCAGGGGAGAATGGCATTGCGATTAGGGACTGTCCTAACCCTCAGCAGGATGGCCTGGGGGTTTGTAATCAGCCCTTTCTGAGCATCTAACATTAGAGGGCTCTGCCCCCCTTTCCCGATGACTGAAACTGCCTACCCCCTCACAATCAAATGCAGCTCACACCTCTGCCTGCCTGCCCTTTGTCACCCTAGAAAGTTGGGAGCCAAACCTAGGGGAAAAAGGACTTACTGGGCAGAGCCACTTTAAGAGTAGTCAAAGAGAGGGACCTCCTTACGCAGGCTGGGTCTGGGTTTAAAAATGGCCTCAGAACCTCTCATCAGAACATTCCTGGACCTGTGGAAAATTCAGAAGAAGGACTATCCTGCTGTCTGAAGAAGTAAACTTGGGCCCAAGATCACCAGAAGTGATTCAAAGGGTCAGTTGGCTCACCTCCTGTATGAGCTACAGGGACACAGCAAGCTTTTAAAGGCCTCTCCTGCTTCCCATCTGACCAGACCCAATGGAACCGGACCTGGTTACCTCTTCTGGCCTCTGTGCGAGTGAGTTCTAACCCTCCAAGGACTGCCCTCAAAGTCCTAGGACCTTGGCTGGGGCATTGTGTACTACTATTTTTTCAAATGAGGGTTTCAATTGATCTGATGCAACGAGGTGCAGACCGGTACAGGGCCTCGTATTGCAGCACCTCGCAAATCCTGATCAGCTTCTTCAGTGGATCTGATGCAGCATGTTATAGACCGATGCAGGACCAATGCTTGTAACTGATTAAACCCATATCTGTAACTGGAGGTGAATGTTTGATTTGTTCAGCATTCCATTCATCATCTGTTCTTTTTCCATTTCCTGCATTGCAGCACCTTGTAGCCCCTGATTAGTAGATTTACTGGACCGCCAGGGCCAACGACTGCGGAAGCACCGCCAACAGGCTGGCAGTGCTTCCGGGGGCATTCTGACAGCGGCGGTAACCGCCGGCTTCCCGCTGCCCCAGGGAATCCTCCACGGCGGCGCTGCAAGCAGCGCCGCCATAGGGATTCCGACCCCCTTCCCGCCAGTCTGGTTCTGGCGGTTTTCACCGCCAGAACCTGGCTGGTGGGAACGGGTGTCGTGGGCCCCCTGGGGGCCCCTGCAGTGCCCATGCCACTGGCATGGGCAGTGCAGGGGCCCCCTAACAGGGCCCCACATAGATTTTCAGTGTCTGCGTGGCAGACAATGAAAATCGCGACGGGTGCAACTGCACCCGTCGCACCCCTTCCACTCCGCCGGCTCCATTCGGAGCCGGCATCCTCGTGGAAGGGGGTTTCCCGCTGGGCGGGTGGGCGGCCTTCTGGCGGTCGCCCGCCAGCCCAGCGGGAAACTCAGAATGACCGCCGCGGTCTTTTGACCACGGTACGGAATTCTGGCGGTTCCCGCCAGGCCGGTGGCATCCACCGCCGGCGGGGGTCAGAATGACCCCCAAAGTCTTCAGAGCTGTCAAGGCTCTCAAGTGCATCAGGCCCATGTTTGAGTTGTGCATCCAGTCCTGTTATTTTCTTTGCATTGTGGCATGTGTTCTAAGCTTCAGTTAATGTGCTTAGTTTTCCTTCTTTCACCTTACTAACTCTTTAAGATGTCACTAGGGACCACCACCCTAGTCCCTATTCGTTCACATGAAGATTTCTTGCCAAATACCAGAGACATTTGTTTTACAGAAGATATGAAAACCCAGTATAGTGCAGCATTTTGCTGACCTAGTCATCTACTTGCTATCTTAGTCACGTAGTAAATGTGATACCATGGGACATGTTAATCTCCACCTTGGAATGTTTTTCAGTCTTTTGCAGTTTTGTGGTCCTACAACGTGGTTATGTAGGCAGTGTTATGTTATAATGCTGCACTGTTTCTATGTGGTGAAATGCTTGTTCTGCTGAGGATTGATGTTTAGCTAATTTTGGTAGAAAAGCTATCTAAAAACATTCTTCGAATTATGCTGCTGGACTGAACGTAGCAATTGCGCTCCTTCACCATTTGCGTTTTCATCTGGATGCTCTTAATCCAAAACTTCTTAGTCATTTTGAAACATACAAATGTGATGTTAATTTAATTGGTTTCATTACTCTAAGCCTGTGTTGTAAAAAACCGAATCCCTCAAGGCACTTGTCTCGTTCTCCATAATGTCCTTGAGTATAGGCAGGGTGTACAAATCGGAATATGAAAGACACAAGTAGTGTGCACGAGTTTTGCATCACTATCTTTGCCACGTGCCCTCCATGAATCTGAAGATGTTGTTACTTAGTACTCATTGACAGCATGTTTAGTGTGTGTAACCATACTCTCTGAATTTGGTACATCCCTGTAGTCACGTGTTGTTTGTGTGAGGGACCTCTTAAATCAATGGTATAAGCTCTAATGATATTCTATTTGTAGTTTAGTAACTCTTTTTAAAAAGGTTCTTAGTATACATTCAGTCTCCCCAGCCCCCCAGAAATCATCACATTACCAGTATCTGCGTAATTGCCTGTTGTAGGCTTTTAGGAATTGTCCACATATAGCTCACATGCAGCTGCTGTATGCCCCTGGCTGGACAAAAGGCCTTTTTGAGGGAGGCTGGGCTGCTGGACAATTTGTTATGAATTTCTTTCAATATTGTTAGAAATGGGGTCTTTGGTTGGCAGTCACGTTACCCCCCCTGTCCAAGCAAGGACCCTCACTATAGTCAGGGTAAAGGAGGATCAACCTCAGCTAAGCCCCGCTCACGCCCTTTGTAGCTTGCCACGAGCAGGCAGGCTTAACTTCAGAGTCCAGGTGTAAAGTATTTGTACCAACACACACAGTAACTCATTGAAAACACCACAAAATGAGACAACGTAGGTTTAGAAAAATAGGAAATATTTATCTAAACAAAACAAGACCAAAACGATGAAAATCCAACATACACAAGTCAAGTTATTAATTTTAAAAACATATCCTTTTGTAAATAGTAAAAACACTGTTAGCATTGAAAAGTACCTGGATAGTGTCAAAATAACACGCACCGGCGAGTGTGCGTCGAAAAAGGTTAGTGATGCGTCGATTTCTCACCCACAAGTGAGACCGTGCGTCATCTCACCTTCTCCGGTCTGGTCGGCGTGCGTTGTTTTTCCTCTCTGCAGGAGAGCAATGCGTCGATCCGGGCAAACACTCTGGTCCAGGCAGGTGTTGTGTTGTTTTTCTGGGCCCAGCAAGGTTTGCATCGAAAATCCTTCCGCATGGTATCAGCAAAACTGCGCTGTGGGGGTTGCGATGTTACCAGCCTCTGTTAGTGGAGTGGTGCGTCGTTTCTCCAGCCATATGTGTTGATCTTCCAGCCGCGCTGCAGGTGGAGCGTTGATTTCAGCCGCGAAGCTGGCGGCACGACGGTTCCTCAGCCATGTCTCGGGGTGGCGTCGGAAATTTCCCCGTACGGCGGTCTGTGCGTGGATTTTCAATCTTGGTCTGCCCACTTCACCTGTCAAGGCCCCAGGAACTGGATAGGGCACCACTTGGTAGGGCAGGAGTCTCAGCAGAGAGTCCAGGTGCTGGCAGGGGATGTCTTTGATGGCCCTGAGACTTCAACAACAGGAGGCAAGCTCAGGACAAGCTCTTGGAGATTTCTTCACAAGCAAGAATGCACAAAAAAGTTCAGTCTTTGCCCCCTTTCACCAGGCAGCAGCAGCAACTGCAGAACAGCACCACAAAGCACAGTCATAGGCAGGGCAGCATTTCTCCTCAGCTCTTCTCCAGGTAGAGGTTTCTCTTGTTTTCCAGAAGTGATCTAAAGTCTGTGGTTTTGGGTGCCCTTCTTATACCCAATTTGGTCTTTGAAGTAGGCTTACTTCAAAGGAAAGTCTCTTTTGTTTGTGAAATCCTGCCCAAGCCAGGCCCCAGACACACACCAGGGGGTTGGAGACTGCATTGTGTGAGGGCAGGCACAGCCCTTTCAGGTGTAAGTGACCACTTCTCCCCTCCCTACTAGCAGAGATGGCTCATCAGGATATGCAGGCTACACCCCAGCTCCCTTTGTGTCACTGTCTAGAGAGAGGTGCAAACAGACCAACTGTCAAACTGACCCAGACAGGGAATCCACAAACAAGCAGAGTCACAGAATGGTTTAAGAAAGAAAATGCCACACAATCTCAAAATCAACTTTACTAAAAGATGTATTTCTAAATTGTGATCTCAGAGACCCCAAACTCCACATGTCTATCCACACCCAAAGGGGATCTACACTTTAATCATATTTACAGGCAGCCCCCATGTTAAACTATGAGATGGATGGGCCTTGCAACAGTTAAAAACGAATTTGTCAGTATTTCACTGTTAGGACATATAAAACACATTAGTATATGTCCTACCTTAAACATACACTGCACCCTGCCCATGGAGCTACCTAGGGCCTACCTTAGGCGTGTCTTACAAGTAAGAAAAGGGAAGGTTTAGGCCTAGCAAGTGGGTACAAGTCGAATTGGCAGTTTAAAACTGCACACACAGACACTGCAGTGACAGGTCTGAGCCATGTTTACAGAGCTACTATTGTGGGTGGCACAACCAGTGCTGCAGGCCCCCTAGTAACATTTGATTTACAGGCCCTGGGCACATCTAGTGCACTGTACTATGGACTTACCAGTAAATCAAATATGCCAATCATTGGAATCCAATTACATACACTTCATATAGGAGCACATGCACTTTAGCACTGGATGGCAGTGGTAAAGTGCACTGAGTAACAAAAACAGCAAAAACATAATTCAGCACTCATCATCAACCTGTGAAACAGAGGCAAAACGTTAGGGGAGACCACACCAAGGATGGCAAGTATAACAAATATATATTGATTAAATCTATCATGTTGCAATAAATTACATATTATGTGTTCCACATATAACCGATGATTGAGATTGGCCTTTTACAATGCCAAGTGTACTGAGTGTATTGTCATGGCCTATGAACAGACTCCACGCCACCAACACCTCTAGCCTTCTTCTGCACACTATCTCCTGAAAATGTGATGACCTTCAGTCATGTGCAACGGGCTTAGGCACATGGCCTCTGGTTGAGCCATGCACTCAAACTCTTCACCCAAGAACCTCAGGCAGTGCCCTACACCATTCTCTCTCTGATGGTCTGATTATGTATGTATTAGAATATTTAAATCTGATACTCAGCGTGTTTATTGTTTGGCACTCGGCTCAAAATAACTGTTTGCTATATATTTCTGTTTGCTCTTTAGTGTGTTTTTTTTTATTCGGGGTATTATTGAAGGATAGTCCTTGAAGTATTCAATTTAGGCAACTTTTAACAAATTGCAACATGTGCACTGAATGCACAAACACATTGCTTCTACCAATCACTCTTGCTCATATTACCTGAGACTGGGGACTTTGAGAAGATGGCTGCAGTTTTTATTGCAAACATCACTGCAAAATGATCATGCAGAATATGCAGTCCTAAGGTATTTTCATTTCCATCTTGGGAACAGTCATGATAGAGAATCTGAACTCCTGATAGACCTGAAGAGCAGCCTGGGGCTGGAGCAACTGGATAATACCCTTAATCACTCGGCCGGCCGCAGGCTGGACGGGATTTTTTGCCGATAATAGGTTGCTGTCTCATTACCACTCACTGAGTATGACCATTTTGCAGTGATGTTTGCAATAAAAAGTGCAGCCATCTCCTCAAAGTCCCCAGTCTCAGGTAATATGAGCAAGAGTCGCTCATGGCATAAAATAGACTCCACCCTTTTAACAGAGACTTTCATGACTTCTGTGCCTTCTCACTCTAAAAATCTTGATCAAGCCATTATCGACTACCACTCTTGGCTAGATCTGGCTATCAGTCTACAAGCCCCAGAAAAATACATTTCTAATAGGCGAGCTACACTGTCACAGCCTTGGTTCTCAGATAATGTAAACAGGGTTAAAATAGACAGGAGCGCAAGTGTATGCTCAATTATGATGCAATGGAAAAAGAATGTTATAAATTGAAAATCAATAAATATAAAGCCTTCATTTTTAATGAAAAATTGGCACATTTTATGCACACAAAAAATGGCAAAAAAACAAAGAGTTATCCATGGGGTAAAACAACTCGCAAATGTTGAGGACACCAAAAAGACGAATAGTAATCAATCTTTGTGCAACACCACTGAAACTTTTTTTCTGCCAAATGTTGAAGATATATACAATATCCTCTCGCAAAGATTATATTGGCCCCTTCATCACTGGGGTCAGTCTGTCCGGAGGCTGTATCAGTAGGTTCATCTTGGTCCCAGAACAAGAAAGTTAATACCATTTCTGATCTTGCACTTCTCTCATTGTTCTTGATCTTGTTGACTGATCATGTTCTGGACCTCCTCCAATCAATAAAATCTGGTTCCCCCTTGGATGCCTTTCCTACGAAGTTCCAGCAACTAGCCTGAATACAATAGCCAGCCAACTTGTGATCATTTTAAAATAAATCTTCAGTCAAGTCTACTTCTCGAAGGCTTGGAAAATAGTCTCCATCCTGTCATTACTCAAGAAGCCCAACTTTAGTCATTTGGACCCAAATAATTATTGGCTAACATCACGCCTCCCATTCCTGACTACGATTGTTGAGGAGGCACTAAATAAAGAATTGGTTGCATTCCTTGGGTCTAATCACCTTCTGGACCATTCACAGTTCGGTTTCAGGGGTGAACATAGCACCGAGTATGCTTTGATAGTTGCTTTAGAAGAACTGAGAACCTCCCTTGATTCTAGATTTAATGAAAACTTGATCCTGTTCGCTCTCTCGGCTGCATTAGACACTGTCAATCATGTTATACTAATTGACTGGCTCCATTCCTTAGGCATTAGGGCTTCACATTGGCCCTTCTAAAATCCTTCCTTTCAGAGAAAGAACAATTTGCGACACTGGATGATTTCTCCTCTAATGCTTTCACTTTACCATATGGGGTTCCGCAGGGCTCATCTTTGAGCCCTACGCTTTTAAATTTTTCTCTGGACACACTTATTAAAAAGCTTGGGTTGTCGGTTGTAAGTTATGCAGATGACACTCAGATAGTAGTATCAGTTGGTGGCAACACAGAGGACACAGCAAACACATTTCATAGCTGCATGCTGGAGATCAGGAATTGGATGTCCAATAATTGTTTAATGCTAAATTCCAGCAAAACGGAGGTGGGCCTGTTGGGCAATAACCCCTCTTTTGGCTCTTCAACAAATGGGCCATTGGAACTAGGAATCTACCAACACCGGTCCAAAAAGTAAAAAACCTGGGGACCATATCAATGACAAACTGTCATTTGATAAGCAAATTAACGTTGTGACCTCCTCATCTTTATTTGTCCTCAAGATCTTGAGGAAGGTCCACCTATTCATCCCACAAAACATGCAGACGTTTGTTGTCACCGCTCTTGTGCTCTCAACGCTGGATTACTGCAATGCTTTATATATCAACATGCAGCAGAGATTCCTAAATAAACTACAAGTCCTGCAGAATGCTGCAGCATGCATGTTACTTAGGATTCCCAAGCATCATTCAGATTCACAAACCTTGGCCCAGTTCCGTTGGCTACCCATTCTGAAGTGCATTGTCTTCAAAGCGCATGCATTGCTTTCAAAGCTTTAAATGGCTTAGGTCTAGACTATCTGTACAGCCCGTCCAGAAACTTGTGATCCTCTTCAGCCTTCAATGTGACAAGACCCAAATTTAAGAGAGTTCACTTGGGTGGTAAAAGCTTCATCCATTGCACAGCCAAATGATGGAACTTTCTTGAAGAAATGCTCAGGCCTTCGATCTCTTAGGAAAGACTAGAAGACATTGCTTCTTAATCAATAGGTTTTCCTTTTTTTGTTAGTACTTTATTAATTTAATTGCCTTAATTGCCTTATTTCTCGGCTTCCCTTCTTCCTTTGCTGATAGTGCCTAGATGACCTCGGGAATTAATCGGCCATATAAAAATAAATTTGATTTAATTTCAAAAATAATTTTCATTATGTGGAATACATCTTTTGGATGGATGGCTTTGTAGGCTATGACTTGCTTTGATAGATTTGTTTGCTTTATCACTTAATTGTATTTATCACTCTTTACAATTAGGTTTTCATTCTCAAATCTAACTCATATGGTCCTGATTCTGATGAGGTTCTCAGGCTTATATTATGAAAGAGCCCATAGCCTCCCAGCCCCTGGTGTCTTAGTGGCTGAAGAAGGGGTGGCCGTAACTGTAGTGAGACTCAATCTATGCTGGTCTCCAGAACACGGCTGAAGAGGCACAGAGCTATGTGAAGCTCCTGATGCATACAAGCACACAACCTTGCAGGTCACCAACACTGTTGTTAGTGTGTGGGATGCAAAGGTCAAGAAATAATCAAACTTCTCTGTTCCTCCATAAAAATGCTTACTTTAGAGGAGGACAGATGATTGTTTTTATTGGAAAGCATTTTTATGTAAGGTGATGTGGTGAGAATGAAACTCACCATCAAAAATAAATGCTGATAGTTAAGAGCGTGGGATTCCTAGTAGGTGTTAAGGTATAAAGTGGGAGCTCAGAAGCAGACTTGTTGTCAAAGCTAGGGCTGAAGGTGAAGCTACGTTGGAAACATCTTGGAGGGCCCAGGACTGATATGCACAGAAAGGGCTCCTGGTAGCCTAAATGGGCATCTATGGTAGAGCTTTTTGGGGTTCCTGGTGGAGATGCAGGAAGGAAGGGCTCAAAGACGAGCTGCATTGCAGAGCTGCATGTCTGTTCTCCACAGGCGCTCGAAGTAGGGGTGTAGGAGGTGTTGTAGCACCCCCAAAAATAACCATGGTGAAGTTTAGAAGGTGAATGAGCAATAAGGATAAACTTAAAATGTTGTTTTTATCTTGTCCTGTTTGCGGTGCTTCAAGGACAGGTCAAATGTCAGACTATGTCATCCTACAAATTGCTGCTTATTCTTTCAACATGGAGTGTTTTAACATTGTTGTTTACTTTTCTTTATCTAAGGGCAAAGTAGGAGGATTTTGTAGGGTAAACTATGGGACAATCTTGCTGGGGAAAAGGGAGCTTGAAAGAAATGGCTGTAGGATGTCATTTTTTCTAACACACAACACAATTTAAATACCTGTAAATGAACTATGCAATTATTTCGAATATACAAACAGTTAGGAAAGCTCAAATGAAGCACATTTTTTGTAATTCTGAAGTGTGATGGCAGCAAATATCTTAATAGGATCAAGAGAAATCAATACACTTGATGATGGGCAAATAAATGTTCACCGAAATCCGATTTTTCATAATCCATATAATTTTAGTGATCTAACATTAATGGCAGCACCCCCGCTCTGAAAATTGTTTCAGCACAGCTGTTGTTCACTTAACAAAACTGCCCTGGCTGGCAAGGTTCTGTGGGAATTTGGAGGGCAGTTCTGAAGAGGCACAGTTCTGCAACATCCATGTTGAAGGGACATCGGTGGAGCGGTCTGCTAAAGCTCTGTAAGCCGCACCTGAGTACGTACCTTCTTGTGAAAGTGATTTGTGTGAAGGGGCGGTGGTGATCTTAATATGTTAACAGAAACAGTGAGGCCCTGATTTCTACTTTTGGGGGCAAAACTGCAGTAATGCAGTTTTGCACCCAAACGTTTAGAACCAGCTTGCACCATTTCTGTGCACCAGCTGGGCACCATATTTATGGAATGGTGCAAGCCGGTGCAAAGGGTAGGCTAGTGTAAAAAACAAAACGTTAGTCGGGTGGGGCTGGCGGTATGGAAGAAGGGGGTTTTGCACCAAAAAATTACATTAGGCAGGTTAGAGTAAAATTAAATTACTCTAACCTGCCTAGAGTCATTTTCTGACATAAAACCATCCATACCACATGACTCCTGTCTTAGAAAAGACATGAGACATGCCCACCACCCCAATGGCCAGCATAGGGCATGGCCATTGCACCCTGTGCCATGTATGGGGACCCATTTCAGGCCCCCCTATGGCAATTTAAAAACTCAAATAAAATACTTACCTGTACTTACCTGGGATGGGATCCCCCATCCTCTGCTGTCCCTCTAGAGTGGGTGGGGGTGTCCCTGGGGCCTGGGGAGGGCACCTGTGGGCTTATTCTACAGCCCACAGTCCCTTAACACCTGCCCTGACCCAGGTGTTAATATATGGGGCAAAGCAAGCTTTGCTCCATTTTTTTGACACCTCCTTCCTCCTGTGCACCATTTTTGCACGGGAGTATAAATATGGCGTTAAGGCCATAGAGTCATTTTTTACACAGAAACGCCTACCTTGCATCTCATTAAGGCAAGGTAGGTTTCTACGTCCAGAAAATGACTTTAACTCCATAAATTTAGCGCTAGACGGGTCTAGCGCCAAAGTATAAATATGGAGTTCGTTTTGCATCAAATTAGAGTAGCAAATTCGGTCCTTACAGAGGATAAATATGCCCCGAGTTTTTTAATTTGCCAAATTAATCTTTCCTGAAGACAGAAAAAAATAAAATAGTGTAAACCGGAACAACACAGACAACTGTTTTAAAAGTCTGGAGAGAGAGTGCAAAAGAGAGTAGGGGGTTAAATTCAGGATCGCTCTCCAAAAGTCAGTGATGCATATTAAGCTTTTAGTAAGTGAGTCAGAAAAACTCACTGATGGTATAAATGGGTTTAATATTGCTCTATTGAAATCGCTCGTTAATTCATCTGTCTCTGAATGATGAAAGGCTGAGCAACCTTGCCATGAGTTACATGAAGAGCATGCATGTTCCTAAAATGTAACCATTAAATGAATAGAGAACCCGTTTTCCCGCTATGCTTTCATCACTAAAACCATTGCAGGGAAGAAATGCACCTACAATGTAAGGTATATGATGCCCTTCTTAAATCCTTCAACGTCTGTGACATAGAACATGCATTATACTATGAAAAGGGGAGAAAACATGTTCCGTTTTGCTGTTACAAGCGTGGAGATCCAGCATGGAGATACTCTTTGTTAGACAGCAATTTGGAAAGTGTATGAATCAGATTTAGAGGACGTTGCAAATAGGGTCAGCTTTTTAGTAAAATGTTAGTTTTCACCGCAAGTATTATGTTTCTGCTATTCAGGGTTCACTGAAATCACCAAAAATCTGGAGGGCGGATTTCACTCAATGGCGAACATTGTCCTGACGAAAGTGTGTTTAAGACTGGAGCATTGTAAACACTGGCCTGACTATGGAATGTTGCATACTGGAGCATTTTGAAAACTAGTCTGACTAATAGCATTGAGAAAACGGGAGAGACTGTGGTTTGTTCCATATTGGAGCATTGTAAAAACCGGTCTGATTAGAGCGTTGTGAAGGCTGACCTACTATAGTGTGTTCCATATTGGAGCATTGTGAAAACTAGCTTGACTATAGCATTGTATGGTGTTACATATAGGAGCATTGTGAAAACTGGCCTGACTGTAGCATTACGAAAACTGACCGACCATTCTGAGTTAGATATTGGAGCATTGTGAAAACTGGCCTGAGTGCACATTTATGAAAAACTGTCCTGAATATGGTGTGTTACATATTAGAGCACTGTGAAAACTGCCCCGTTTATAGCATTGTGAAAAATGGCCTGGTTACGGTGTATTACATATAGGAACATCGTGAAATTGTCCTGACTGTAGCATTGTGAAAACTGACCTTACTATGGTGTCTTACATCTTGGGGCATTGTAACTCGCCTGGCTATGCTGTTTTGCATACTAAGGAATTGGAAAGGATCACCTGACTAAGGTGTTTTTTTCTGCTAGCATATGGTGGAAATCAATGCTTAATTTGTAAATAAAAAGGTGCCGGTGTCCAAAGCCCTCCTCTTAAACACACGGCTGCTGCAATTAAATGTGTGAACAGGGACTACTGAGGCAGGGTAATCCTGAAGCCATCTCGGACTTCTTCAATCCATTTAAAGCCACTCCCTGTCCCTTCAGCTCACTCTTGCAGCTTTCTGCTTTCTCTCATTTTGACGCTTTTTCGTTGTTCTCTTCCTCTGTCTTTCCCAAATGTATCTGTTTCTAGCAGCAAATGCTTGAGGCAGAAGCCTAAGACCCGGCTCTAAAAAATAAGTGCAGGTGCTCAGCACCGGAAACAACAAACACAAATTAAGCACCGGTGGAATTATATTGGCACATTTTAGTGTCAAGAATTATGATATCATTTGTATGTGTTTTGATACCTTGGTAAGCTGTTATCGGGTCCAATAATTCTAATGGGAATGGTATCCCAGCTCACTGTAACACTTTAACATCTAATTTTAAATGAACACTTTTCCAGTGGCACTAACCCTCTAGAACATGTGCTTGCCTGCTGTGCATTTATTGTTTATAATTAACTAAGCATCTTGCTTCAGCAGTGTTCCTGTCAAATAATGCAGACCATGCATAGTCTCTGTATTTTCTTACGTCCCCTTCCATGTTGTCAATGAAACCTATGGCTTTTTAGTAACTCCTCCAGCATGGGTGTGCAGTGAATAACTACAACCGCCTCTAGGGAGATCTGTGGGTTGCCCCCAAATATATTATGCCCCTTTGCCAAAGACATATACTCTGGTTACATTGACTTACAGCACCTCATATGCTATGAAACATCCTTTGTTCCTTTAAAGTATCACTTTAATGCTTGGAACGAAATCGAACATGTCTGGTGGACACCCAGCAATACAGTCTACACCTCCTATTATATATAGCCTTATAGCCTCCCGTAGTGGGCTATACTGGCCGTTGACGGCATGCCCGCCTTTAACAAGGAAGTGAGACTTTAATGTCAGCATAGCCCAGCTAGGAAGGGCTAAAAGGCTGTTGGAACATTCTGGCACTAGAGCTCAGAATGTTCTAATAAATAAAACAAAAGCCTCATGGTGCCTGAGGGGATTGAAATCCCCTCAGGCTTCATGAGGCCTTTGTTCACAGCAATAGCTGTGAACAAAAACATTGAAATGTTGGCACTCCGGGCTGCTACCGGCCCTTAGAAGCCCAAAGCGCTCCATTGTGTTCAATGGAGCTTCCAACATTCTAATGTTCTAATAAAGAATTGAACACTCATGTAAAAAGTAACTTTTTTTGCTTAAAGCATAACACTGCATGTATACAGATAAAAATAACAATACTGTGAAATACTCGGCAGAAAGAATGTCATTTTAGGTTTGTTTCAGCTTTTTACAGTTTGATATTATTACAAAACACACCACTGTATGAGGTTGCACTGTAATACTGATCTATCAATCTTAATACAATGATTGAATATTTAACAAGAGACTTGATAGGCACAAATACACCCTAATGATGTGCACGCTTGACAACTGAACAAAGCTCTTCACTTGCTTTCAGTCTGCCAGGTACCAGAGTGCGAGGAAGAAAATGGCTGCCAGATTATATCCACTTTGATAAATCTCATTTTGTGAAGCTCTTTGAGAAGGACTCCGGTCGCCAGTGTGACCCAATTGGCTTTGCGGGTTTATGACTTTGCTTTGCAGAAATGGAATTATTGGATATTACTGTCAACCAGTAAAATATGGCTGGGCACAAAATCTACTCAATCAGAAGTCTTCTTGGCCACTAATAAAAAAAACATCAATTCCTATTTATAAAGTAATTTTATCAACATTCAACCTTTTTACCTTTCAGGCATTTTCCCAGGCATACACATTTCCTCTTTGGTGTACACATGCTTTTTTTTTCTTTATGTGCCACTTTAGCGGTTGATTAATTATTGATTTCTTCTCAGGCAATCCTCTTGAGTCACAGGACTCATGATACTGCAAAAATGAACCAAAACGCATTATTGTATTAAAACAGAAACTGCCAGTGCAATATATAAAGTTCTACTAGTTCCCCACATCATATCATGGTGTTGGTGAAATAACGCGAAGAACTGAGCCTCTAGGTTGGTAAATAACATTTTTTTTTAAATAAATAACCACATGTAGAAAGACGCCATAAACCTTGTTCACAAAGGTTCTAGAACATAAACTAAAATAAACGCAATTTCCTATTGTGTACTTTAGTGCGGCAGCACAGCTCTGAATGTTATTGTATTTCATACATTGGTCATTGTGCCACACCAAGGAACAGATAACGTGTTCCTCTTTCTGAACTGTCTCTATGCAGATAACTATGGGTAGGGAGACGTTTTTGAAACCACATGGTTATGATTGCATTCTGCTTCTGTGTAAAGAAAGTATAAAACGGCATATGAGGATAAAATAGTTACTTTTTGTGTGTGTACCACTTAATCTCGACCTTACTTTACAACTTTTATTTTCTTAGATGACAGTGATGGTTTATAAACGCAACAAAATATTCATAACTTCCGAAAAAATGGCTGCTCCGTTCTACTTTCTACTTAACGGCAGTTGTCTTAAAAAAAATAGGACAGCTAATGTTGGTTAAACTGTCAAGTAGATTAAAATGGTAAAATTGTAAAGCCTGTATTGTTCTTGCCCTAACTAATTACAGATGAGGGTGTTTGATATTTGCTTGATAAACGCTGGTGATGCCAAAGTCCAAATCCTCATTTCCTGATTGATAAAAAAACTTATAAAAAACAATGGCTTTAACTGAAAAGCTATGCGCAAAAATCTAGGTCTAGTGATTTTATCTTTGGTGTCCCAAACATAAAATTGAGTATGGAGTGCTTGGGGGGAAAGCTCAAAGGAAATTATTATCAGGAGATGATCATGAATATTTGCACACGAAAACATGTTCTTAAAAATGGAAGATAAATAGGATAATGGAATAAAGCAGTGTTTTGTTTATTTTAGCGGTTTACATCCTCCACATCCGAAAACAACAATGAAAGAAATTGTTTTTCAATTCTCTTATCTTGAGTAAAATTGTATCTCAAATATTGCCTTTTATGAAAGTTTGAGAATTTCACTTTTCTAACAGTTTACTGCATCTAAACCGTTCCAGCTTCACACAATTCAAGTGGGTATTTAAATATCAAGTATGCTGTGGACTCATCCGAAGGAATCAACTTTTTGTGGCCTTCCTAAATAATACTGAACCGATTTTGTGATTTGGTTTAACAAACAATTAATCTGATGGCTAACTCCCGTGTAGCATTTGTATGGAATCCCACCTGCCTTTGGTGTTCCCTCAGATTTAACTTTCTAATGTACTGGCTTTTGGCCTCTGCTAAAGCTCAGTATTGCTGTTTTTTTGTTTTTACTTTGCACACTGGGGCACGACTGTCCAACCAACCATCTTTGTGATCCATCTTGAAACTTGACAACATAGACTTACTCCTAGTTCCTATGTTTAGCTATTCATTAAGGACATAGGATATAGAAAATACACCAAGGGCATGGGATTTTAAATATCATTTGTGTACTACAGCACATAGTGTACCATCCACCAGGATTCAGGCCAAACTGCTGCTACTTTTAAGACCTGCAGGCATACCTGTCAAAATAACAGGACAAGAAAGAACACTACTTTTAAATATTAAATGTTACCCTTAATCTCCACAATTTTCAGACTTTGCAGGAGTACTGCACCATATAGAAAAAGTACAAAGTTGGAAAATATTAAAGTTATTCTAGGAATAGTTTTGTTGTACTTCAAGATTACAGTTACAGTACAAGCTCTCTGCTAGACATAATGCAGATACATTTGAACTATGGTGCAAAGCTGTTTGTGTGCCTCTAGGCAGCCTGAGTGAAGGGCGCAATAGGAAGAGAGCGGGACAGTACCATAAATTAGTAGATTTATCATGTCCCTGCTTTCTGACACAATAGTTGCAATTCTACCACCTGAGTATCCTATACATACAGTGGCTAGCCTTAGAAAGCTATTTTCACTGTGAAGTCTATAGCTGTTCTTATGAGGAAAACGGAAGTTCAAATAAAATACTATTACTACAAAATCAGAGTTTAAAAAAAATATTTGCACAAAAATCGAACTCACTGGGAAAGTCAGATTTTTGATAAATATTTAAGAAATGTAACTGAATGTTGGACTTTGACTGCCTGAACCTACAATAGGCTAATCACACTAGCTTGCTAGCAGCTGGCCCCTGTCAGTGCTTCCTCCTATTGAGATATTGAACCCACCCCCAGAGAGAAACAATAGCTTATGCCTTTTGGAAGGAAGACACTGGTGTTCTGAGAGTCTTAGGAGAGACTAAGAGGAGCTACTTCAGAGCGCTTGAAAAGTTGGAACTAAGAAAATATTTGGACTTCCAAGGCCACCAGAGAACCAGCAGAATATCACGGCAAAGGTGTCAGATTCAACTTCATGCTTGCCCTTCTGGAGGATTTTGAGCTCTGCAGAAAAGACTAAGGGCCTGATTATGACCTTGGTGGATGGGATACTCCATCACAAACGTGACGGATATCCCGCCTGCCATTTTACTAGTTACATAGGATATAATAGAACTTGTGAAACAGCGGACGGGCTATCTGTCACATTTGTGACGGAGTATCCCACCCACCAAGATCGTTATCAGACCCAAAGCATCTGATTTAGAATTTTGCTGAAATACAAAAACCATTATTTCCTATGGTATTTATATTTTGGCAGATGGGATATCCGTCACTGTTGTGATGGAGTAACCCATCCACTGACATCTAAATCAGGCCTTAAGTCTGAAAGTTGACACATTTGCCACTGTGCTGGAGAGTAGGGTCAGTGGACAGACATTTTATCTTTTATTGCCAGGTTTGGACACCAGGGCCTCTACAGTTGAGATGTATTGTCCTTGGAAACTATTTCATATTTGTTGCTCCACTTCAATAGCGTAAGTCATGTACTTTAACTATAGTCCTCAGCATCCCTTGCAATCTATAATTAATGTATCTTCTTTTGAATATGGTTAATTTTGATCGTCCTTTGAAATAACTAAATACTTTAACTTGAGAAATGTTAAGGTTTGATTTAGTGCCTGGGGATTCAGTTATATTTAATCTGGGAGATCCCTATATGTCTTCATTAGAACAGATAACCTAATTCTACTTTCAGACAATGGCCACCAAAATTTAAAAGTTTATAGCCATTAACTAGATTTCATAAAAGATTTTGCCACGTTAGCCTATGTGGACCTGTTGAACCAATCAAGGCAAATGTTTATTTGACATTTATTTGACATTTTATTCCCAGGTGTATATAACTAGTCAAGTATTAGATGCACAAATCAAGAGCTGAGCTCTCTCATTTATCAAGGGCCAACCCATTGTGTATGACATATCCCTACTAGCTATGGTTCATTTATAATTATGTTCAAAAGACAGTAGTTTCTCATTTTTGAAGACAGATAGTACATCACCAAGAGGGTGGTTTTAAGTTTTTGTCCGTCAGGTGTGACCTTTGGTAGGTCATAAGGATGGTTTCAGTGCCCGCCTAAGGATCACAACTGCTAAAGCTATGCATCAGGTTAGATGGTTGCTTCCAGTTTAAAACATGCACAGCCTTGTTAGGCTTTGCTTTCTTTTTCTATTCGGTGCACCTGCCTATAATGAGGCAGGAATGGTGTCCATAATGGTTTCATCTTTATCGCCTGGTGGCCCACTCCCCTCAGAAGCGTGCCGGCCCCCACCGACCATGCCCGCAACCTCAGCTTCATCCTGGACTCAGCACTCACGATGAGACTTCAAGACTGTGCAGTCTCCTCCGCCTGCTTCAACACCATGTGCATGCTCCGGAAGATCTTCAAATGGATCCCAACCGAATCCAAAAAAACAGTCACCCAGGCCCTCATCAGCAGCTTTCTAGACTAAAGAAATGCACTCTACGTCGGAACCACCACCAAGGTACAAATAAGACTACAACACATCCAGAACTCCTCTGCCGGTCTCATCATGAACACCCCCTAGCACAGCCACACCTCTGCTATACTGAGAGACCTACACTGGCTCCCAATAAACAAGAGAATCACATTCAAGCTTCTCACACACGTCATCAAAAGCCCTCCACAACACCGGACCAGAATACCTCAACCAAAGACTCCATTTCTACACACCCACCAGACAGCTCCGCTCCGCTGACCTCGCTCTCACTGCCGTCCCACGCATCCGGAAGGCCACAGCAGGAGCAAGATCCTTCTCCCACCATGCTGCCAAGATCTGGAACTCCCTTTCCAATCCACCTCAGAAGATCTCCCACTCTATCACAATTCAGAAGGGACCTCAAAACTTGGCTCTACACCTGATCCCCTCTGTACATCGACGACTTCTCCCTTACTGCCCCCCCCCCAGGGCCTTGAGACCCTAGGGGGTCACTAGTCGCGCTTTACAAGTATTATGATTGATTGATCCATTGTGTGCCACTGACACTTGTGGTGTGTATTGTGTAATCCGTCATCTGTCTTTGTGTTCTTGTGTTTGGCTTTATTTTACAGTTTTCAAAGAACTAATTTTCCCTTTAAATTCCATTTATTATGGGTTAGTTTTAGATGACTTCTATTTTTTGTTTTAGCGCTTTTTTCCAACGTTCATTTTTTTTATATATTTTAAACATATGTTGTTTCAAAGACCAATCCACAAAGGTAAATTTATGAGTAATTTAGTCAAGCATAGACCATCTCCTGTACCTATGGGCAGCACTTCATATTTTTTTTTTGATATTCCCAGTTTCTGAGTGGAGATTTACACCTCAAGAATCTCCACCACATCAAATGATTGGGAGGAGCATCTTACAACTCATTTTACAAGCATAAGCTTTCTGGTAGTTTCTGCTACTAGAAGTATTCCTATAGGAAAATGTAGACAAAATTCTTAAAGTTTAATGTTTAAAAAAAAACACAAAATATTGTACTGAAAAATATAAATGTACATAATTAATAATAATCTATAACTGATAAACTAAAAAATTACAACAAATTACCTAACTCCTAAAATTTGGTTTGTATTCAATTTTAAAATAATTTGAAATCATTAATGTATACTTTCTCATTTTTAAAGATTACTCTCACTAACTGTTTTTGTTTAGTGTGATAATATAAGTTAAATGTTATATTTCAAATTAGTAGAAATCATTTTTATTTTTGAAAAGCGTGTTTACATTTGTTTTTTTAGATTAAATGTATTATGAAATTATTACAACATAAAAATGAATCAATATTTATTAATGCTGTTTTATCACTGAAACAATAAATGTCAGTAAATGAATTAATATTAATGCATATGTGATATTAGTTTAGTTCCTTGCCTCCGTTGATTGCTGTGGGTGTGGGCTTCAGTACCAGTGGTTGGACATATATGGTGCATGATTTACTCAAACCTGAACTGGCATACATTTAAGCCAGTATTAATGCTGTGAAGGCTTTAGAAACTTTAGAAGTGTATTTTGTGCACTACAATGGTCATATTTATTTGAAAGTATTTGTATTAGCATATTCCTTCCTTAAACCTTCTTAATTTCCCCTAAACACTGCCTATTTTGAGGTAGTAACTCCCCCATTTCCAACCAATCCAGCTAGTGCCTCACACTTTTACTACTAAAGGGCTGATTATGAGTAACAAAGTACTGTGGGCATGATAAATTTGCATCCAATTGTACCATTAATATGCCATAAATGTACCCCAGTACTGTGCAATTACAAGGTAAAGCCTCTGGAGTGGAGAATTACTATGTGAGGCTGATTGTTCCAGTCATAAAACCATGTGGAATTCCTAGATCCCTGGGGTTTAATGCGTATAGCACCTGATCTGTGGAAGTGGTGACTGTGTGAAAGGACTACCAACAGAGGGGATTCAGCTCAACCAATATGCTGGTTACCTTCAGTACACAATTTGATAGAGAAGATGTTCTGGGCTTGATTTGAAAAAAGTGGCTATTCCACTCCAATAACTGCTCCCATGTTCGAATTGTGTTTCCCCATCGAACATGGGAGCGTTATTCAAAAGTAATGATGCAGTAGAATGCAAAAATTCAAGCTTAGGATGTGTACGAACAGGCAAACTTATGGGAGTACCTGAAGGAAATTCTTTACAACACCATGAAAAGGGGTTGCACAGGACTGCAATTACTGTCTGTAATATTGCTGTGCATCAGCAGGAAATGAGCTCAGTACACCCCACCATCTAAAAATGGCCCTCCACTCACTTCCAAAATGTCCTTCTGTGTCACTGATGCCAAGTGACACTGTAATGCCTCAGCATGCCTTGTTCCTGCCATCAGCACCACTTTTGCCCGCCTACCTCCTCTCCCTCCTCTGCCTAAAACGATTGACAGCTCGCTCCTACTGGATCAAAGGGCTGTCCTCGCATCTTTTGAGAATACCCATTTTTTGTTTTTCCTTGGAAAGCCTCTCCTTCCACTTGTTCCCCCTTCTTCCTGTCTTGAACATTACTTTGAGTGTAGGAACAGATCTTTCAAAATCTTTGGCAGAGAGCAGTCCTTCTCTAATCTTTACCCCCTTGGACACCCCCATGACAGGTTCAGCCACTCCAAGAACACTGAGGCATGGAGACCGACATCTCAGTCTCTCACCTTCTTGGACACTGAGTAGGCCGAGTTGCTGGGCACTGACAACCGGGCCTTGAGGTCTCCAGTTCACAGAATTTGCCCTGCTGAGCCAAACCAAAGTGCACAGTCAGAGTTAACTGGTGGACAGGTTCATGTAGTGAGTTGCATGCTGACTGTAATGATATGTAGGTCACATCAAGGTACAAGTTTAAACCAATTGTGCTTGTCCGACTCAGCCTTACATCATTCAGTAATTGACCTCAGTACCACTGAGAAACACAGACACTCGCCAGCGGTACTTATGTATACCATTTCCCACATTATTCATCATTAATAGATATATTATAAGAATCCAGATTGCAACCCCTCACCCATAAAAAACATTTAATGGCGCCTCCCTGTATCTTCTTCAGATGCAGTTTATCACTCCTGAGGCTGGGCATGCCTCTGTCAATCCCCTTCTTTAGGACGTTTTTCTTTCTTAACCAACCTCATTCAGTTCAAGTCTCTCAACAGTTCTACCTCCAGATGCTGTCTCTCGTCATCCCTACAAGTGCAGTTGCTTTCCATCCCTTCTAAGTCCTTATAACTGCAGTCACATTCTCTCTCTGTCTCTCTATCTTTCGCTCTGTTTTTCTCTATTGCTTTTACCCTCTCTATCTTTCCCTCAATGTCTTATTAACTACCTATCTTTCTCATCGTCGTCAATATTGCATTGCTTTCTCTCTGTTTCTCCTTCCATTGTAGCATTGGCCCTCTGCCTTAAGTACAACCTCTGGCGTCTCCCAACGTGTTGCATATAACAAAAATATTTTCCACACATTTTAAATGTGATTCTTTTAGGCAAAATTGATTAGTTCTATTTTCATTTCACGAGCAACAAAAATAACGAAAAGGGAATTTGCTTCATCTTTTGAAAATGGTTAGCATTAACACGAATATATTTCTTAAAATTCCCTTGTGTAAAAAGATGATTTGAAAGACAGCAACTGTGTTATACTGATATCGAAATGGTCCCACAAACCAGTTTCTCCATTGTGGTACAAATAAATTTCTTCTGCAAGTGAATTGGTTTTTCTCTATTCTGCATTACACAACAGAAGTGGTTCTGTTTTTTCTATAGGTCAAAGTTTCAGTAATACAGCCCCTTGGCTACTAAGGGTGTCAGTAAGATAGATGTGGTGAGACTACAACCATAAGTGCAAGAGGTGCCAAGAGTTCTGGGTGGCAATGAACCCCATCCTCACAGTGCACGAGGACTGTGATTTCTGGTGTATGTTTTTAAGGAATATGATTTTAGATTCCTGATCTAAATTTCTGTAGCGCCCCTTTCATGCCTTTAGATGCTACCCGGCATCTTACAGTTTTACAGGTGCATTTCCTGGTGCAAAATATACGTCCCACATTGCCAGGTGTGAGGCTCATTGATCTACGGTGGTAAGTAAACATCTTGGTATGGCAAGTACACTCATCTGTGTGGCAACGATTTTCATAATGGGTGGGACAAACACTGGGAGAGGGGGAGCAGGCTCTCCCTGCGCCTTTTAACGGGTTCTTTGATTCAGTGAAAGACCACAAGAAAGGAGCCTAGACCCATCTCAGGAACAGGGAGATAGGTCTCATAACAGAATCATAAAGTGTAGGGCTGAGGGCCCAGGTTTAACCTTTGATGAACATATCACTGTGGCTGACATCCAGGTGTGAACTCTGTCACGCCCAAGAATCTCGTTAATCAGCTTCAGTGTCCTGTCTGCTGTGACAGACGTCCTTTTAGCAGGAAGAAGAAAAGGGAGAAATGTCCATTACAATGAAACAGAATCCCAACATAAAAAAACAGCGGTCCAGACCCTAGATCACATTTGGGCCCATATTTATACTTTTTGACGCAAATCAGCGCTTGGGTGGATTTGCGTCAAAAAGTTTACCGCCGGCTAACGGCATTCCAACGTGCCAGCTGGGAGCCTTATTTATGGAATGGCATTAGCCGGCGCTACGGCCTGTTTATCGTCAAAATAAATGACGGTAACCAGGCAGCGGAGGCGAAGGGAAGACTGGGGGTTGTGCACCAAAGAATGGTGCAAGTCAGGTTAGAGTCAAAAATATTAGCTCTAACCTGACTTGTGCCATTTTTTGACGCACAACCCCAATTGAAATTACTCCTGTCTTAGCAAAGACAGGAGTCATGCCCCTCTCCCCAATGGCCATGCCCAGGGGACTTCTGTCCATTGTGCAACTGTGCACAGTGGCATGTAAGGGGGCCGAAGTCAGGCCCCCTATGCCACTTAAAAAAAAAAAAAAAAAATTATACTTACCTGCACTCACCATGGATGGGTCCCACCATCCATGGGTGTCCTCCAGGAGTGGGCGAGGGTGGCAGGTGGTGTCCCTGGGTGCAGGGAAGGGCACCTGTGGACTGCTTCCATGGTCTCCCACTATGGAAATGAGCCCACAGGTCACTTAACACCTGCCCTGACCCAGGCATTAAAAAACGGCGCCTCGTCCTGTGCGTCATTTTGACGCCGGAGGATAAATAAGGCACACATGCCTTAGAGTAATTTTTTGCAAGGGAACGCCTACCTTGCAAGTCATTAGCGCAAGGTAGATTTTCAAGTACAAAAAATGACTCAAACTCCATAACTTTGGCGCTAGATGGGTCTATCACCAAAGAATAAATATTAAGTTTGCGCTGAATTTGCGTAGATAAAAATGGCGCAAATCTGGCGCAAACAGTATAAATATGGGCCTTGGTGTCTGGAAAAGAACTATAAGTAGGAGAGTTTAAGACCCTCCTAGTCGCGAGCACCAGTACCTGCCTGCTTGCCAAGACCAGTGTGCCTGTGAGGGAGAGGAGCATGTTGGAGGAAGCAAGATCTAGAGGAAAGCCCAGACATGTGGGACCCCTGAGTGAAGTGTAAGGAGCAGAGTCGCACAATCAGGCTGTTTCCTGTGTGCAGCGTTGTGAGTTTAGTAACCCTGTATACCAGGAGGGACCTCAGTACAACAAAGACAAGTGTTGCATCAAGTGAGCGTTTGCCCTTGTGCAGTGTTGTGAAAGTTGGTGGCTTCATAAGCCAGGAGGGGACACCTTGTGCCAAGGAACTGTGTTGCATAGATTTGATTGTCACTCGTGCGAGAAGTTGCCCCAACCCCATGTGCCAGGAGGGGCTGTGGGGGAGGCAACCTGAGGCCAGCATGACCTGACAGTGAGGTTGGATGGAGTGACTCCATATGCCAGGAGGGGCCACTCAAAGTGCTGAGACAGGAGATCTGGGTGATTGCCCATGACCCAAAAAACTGCTGCTACAACCAAGACGAGGGAGGCTTTGTGTATGAGGAGGTCCAAGGACACAGAAGACGAAGTTGGAGCCCCCACCTGGAGCAAGGAGTATGCCCCCATTCCTGAGCAAGTAGGAAAAAGGACTTACCGCATGTGGCTGGGGCCGGAGCAACTCTGATCATCAGGACACTGGTGAGCGTGGCTGAGGAGACAGAGCCGGTGACTGCCAGGAGTTGTGCATGTGAATGTGTGAAGCCTGACTTTGCCTATCCAGGCCAGCACTACACTGCAACGTTGCGAGGTTCTGTACCGCTGGAGCAGGTAAGCAGAGTTCTGTGTCTACCAGGCCCCATGGGATATATTGCTTTCAGTTTTTGCTACCCTACTTGACTCTGAGGCCCTGTTTTAAACTTTTGTTTGTGCCGCATTACCCACATTTATTGACGCAAAAGCGGTGCAAACTTACAAAATACAATTTTGTAATAAAATTGTATTTTGTAAGTTTGCACCTCTTTTACGTCAATAAATGTGGGTAATGCCGTGCAAAAAAAGTATAAATCAGGGCATAAGTGACTAGAACTAATTGACTGAGTTCGATAAAGGGATACCCCATGACCAGGGCATAGTAGTTCATGTTTCCTATGTCAATAGGGAATAACAACGCATCCATTACAGGGGAGTTGGGTAGACAGGGTGCAGCATAACAACTACTAGTGTGGCTTCATCAAGGGGCCTGTATTATTGTTTTTTTAAGTTGTTTACCTTTGCATGTGTAGAATTAGAATTACAACTCTTCTTTTATACAAAATAGTTATTTGACTAGACATTGATTTATTGTGTACGCTGCTTGCATGTTGAGTTAGGAAACATGTTCACTAAACACTATCTACACTTCCCCTCCAAGGGGGCCTTGACTGCTCATGCTATGCCACTAACTGAGAGTCAAGTGCAGAAGGAGGTGCTTGACCCACTTGAGCAGGATCCATAGAAGGGAGGGCCCTGGAACATCAAGGGTAAAATCCCTCAGCCACCTTGGTTGGGCCCAGTAACACCTGCCTGCCCTGTGACCTCCTGAATGGGGTTCTTACACTGCTTAACAAACCTAGCTCAATTTGTCAACAAAATGACTCTCTTCTTACTTTCTGTCGTTGCATCAATGCATTCTTCTAATGCTAATAATTAACTACCTATTTTACTACAACCTTTTCTTCTGGTGCTAACCTGAAATATTCTCCTTACCAACTGTCATAATCATAACCATACCCCTTAATCACAATTAAACTAGACAAATTATAGCATGAACTAGAAGCTAACGCCAGCACAATCAAATCCCAAACATAAATCATGAACTGCAGATAGAATGCATTTTATTGATAGATTGGTGAAACTTCCCATTAACCAAATGAATCAGTCACTTGTTCAAAATCTGCACAAAACTACAAGTTGCATGGCAAGAATACTACGAACAGTCTGACAATTAAGGACCACAGCATTTTTTATTCTGAAAACTATTACTTGACAAAGTCACTGAAATTGTTATGATCCAACCGAGAAGCATTCAACTACTCTACTGCATTGTACTTCAGTACCTTGTCTGGGGTAATTTGCACTATACTAATGGTAATGTAATGTGAAAGAATAATTGTTCAGTTACATTGTGTATAAATTATCTACCACCATTAACTTTTGAAAACTTTGCGTATTTCTTTAGTGCACTTTTTCACAGTATTTTCTGTGTGTATTATTTTATTTTTTTTATTTCACGCACATTTGTTCATTTTATATGACGCCACATAATCACGCTGATTTTCCCTCTAACAAGTTAACAGTGTAAAAGTTAATCAACCCCCAGAGCCACTCAAAAGACTCTCCTTTGGTTTCCTCGGTGTGGACTCCAATTTTCCTGCATTATTTCATTCTATTACTTTGGCAACGTTTAGAGACTATTTTGAAGACAGATGCCATTGGAGCACAAAGATCTGTACCATTGAGTTGTAAACGTAGACAGATATAGCCTGATCAGACTGCCCGCCGATGCCCTGTTGGTGTACCTTTGGCACCTAGATGCATCAGTCGCGTTCATATTTTACACACTGCAACACTGCATCTCAATGGGAGACAGAGATGGCATATTGCATGCTTCTCGGATATGGTATCCATGACAAGTCGTACTTATTTTATAAGGGTTTTTTTCAGACGTGTGTGCTTTTGTGTATTGCGTGATGGCTCTCGGTAGCCACTACAGAACCCAGAACCCAGTTGCATTGTGGGTCACCGGCCACAGACAAACTCTCTTCCTGCTCCAGGAAAATATCGTGACTTATTCCATAATTTCATTTTATTCCCCACCTCTGCTGACTACGGTTCTAATATGCAGTTAGAATGCAGGAGGACCCGTGTGAGCTGACAGTGGGAGTAGTGCCCCTCTAAGTGTAAGGTGTACCCGGGTGCGTGTAGGGTGAGCGATGTTCCTGGGTGAGTCGAGGGTGAGCCAGGCATCTGGGGAACTGGCAGGTGAGTGGAAGGTTTGCGTGAGGGGGTTGAAAGGTGTGCCCATGTGAGTGCTGGGTGATGCACATTACAGCCCGACCTATTGACATTGCCAATGCTTGCTTTCTTTTTATCGCAAAGACAAAATGAGTCCTGGAGGAGTAAGGAGGTAGTCATGTATTTTTTATTTCTGTTATCACATTTAAGTGCGTATTAAATGCTGTATTCGAGTATTCAGTGAATGAAGCTGGCCTAACTTTAGCCAAAGGGTATTTAAAAATGTGAATAGCACTGAGGGAACAGCTGCACATGCAGTCGTAGCCTCTTGTTTATTCACATATCATACCCTAGCAGTTTAGCAATTGACCTTGTTTCTAAGACAGATGGAGACATTTTGAGATAGAGATTATGGTGTTTAAGCATTCCCTTCTCAGCAAATGTAAATCATTTTCCTAATTAGGCTTCCTAAAAATAACAAGAAAGAACAGATTCTAATGTCTGCAATTTAGAGCAAAACACTGCCAGATGGTAAAGGGTGCCATCCACCAAGGTTTCTGCTTACTAAATATTTTCTCCTTATCAGTTTAAAAAACATGAGAGGCTTGTCAAGGTTTCCTGGACTTTTGTTCCTATGGGAAGGTGTGAGCAGCGGCTAGGAAGATACATACACGTTTCGAAACAAGGGAAGACTAAGGACTAGCAAAAAAGGCAATGTCTAAATAAAACACTTCTGATACTCTTTACCATTTCTGATTGTACAAGCAGCGAAGGTCATAGTTAATATTCAGACTGGAAAAGTAATTCGGTGACCGCACTTACCCACATGGTATGTGGCATTCTTCAGACGCAATGTTCATACACAATTTTGAGCTTAAAGGGAAATACAGTTTTGCAAAGCATGACAGCTCCTGCATTAATTATTGTAATCAATTGTGTAGAAGAATGCATTAGTAAATACGGTTGACTATGTAAAACCTTCCTAAAGTACTGCATTAAAAGTATGTGTTAATCTTTTGAAGGAATATCTATACAACCTCCAATAACATTCCTGGAACTGACATTGAAATAAGTTAGAAAATGATGGTGAACCACTACAAAGTGCCCTGAAAAAAGTATAGCATCCTGGGGATGAAGCAAGGCAGCACCACCTATGCCACGGGTGTGATGACTTACTCATTGCTTGAGCCTGGAGTCCGCTGAACGTGTGACGAGGTTCTTGTTTTTTGCAGGTTCTGCCTTGGCCCAGATAGGGGCGACTCTTTCTGGTAGCCACGGTGCTGCAGGCGTTGGGAACGCCAAGGGCAGTCCGTGTCCTTAAGAAAGAGTACCAGAGGGGAAAAAAAACTTTAAAAGGGGAAAAAAACTCAAAAAGGACCTCCTGAAAAAAGAGCAAAAAGATCAATAAATTCAGAACACGAGGCGACCTGAACAGGAAAAACTGGAACAAGAGCGAAATCAGTAGCTGACGCAAAGGAGAAGGAGCGAAGACCACCATCCAAAAGGAAGTGTTGCAGCGCAAGAAGAAAAGGAATCACAGCTCTTTAATACCCACAGAGCAGGAAATGACCGGTAGGAAGTAAAAGGACACCATATTGGATAGGGAACAATACACAGAAAGCAATAGACAAGGGACCATAGTTAATAGGGAACCAAGGCAGGCTGGGAAAGAGAGGGGAATAATGGGTAAAGGAAAACATAAAAAAGGGAGAAAAAATGAGGGCGACAGCAAGAGAAAAGGAACAAAATAGAAGGTAAGTGGGGAAAACCAAAGGAGTCAATGGGGGTGGCCGTGCCAGTATAGAAACGAGGCCCCATGCCCAATTTTGGGCCTCGAGTTAAACAAGAGAGGCTGGGGGCACTGCGTGTCTTACCGCCGCGCACCGCGTCCCGAGCCGAATGTTCAGCTCGTGCCGCGTGCCGCTGCGCGACAATGGGAAGCAGTGACTGCACAGAAAAAGTCCTGAGGGCTCGATCTCCCTGTCCCAGATTCTTTGAAAATTCCCCACAATGTGTACATCTCTTTTAAATATACGTGTAAGCCAGTTTTTAGGTGTGCCACATTTTTAGTCAAGTCCATTTTGTATATTTGAAGGCGCCTCACCTGCGGACATGCATAGTGATTGTAGTTGCTGCTGGAAGGAGACAGGGATGGAGGCAGCCTTCAAACTGCACATTGAACATCACCTTCGAGCTGAAGAGAAACTTTAATTTCCATTAGGAATTTTTGTACGAAATAAGGTTTACTGGTTGCCTGGGGTGTGATCCCTGGTCATGCAGCAACAACAATCCTTGTTAAAGTGAGGCACAAGTGTTAGAAATGGGGTCTTTGGTTGGCAGTCAGGTTGCCCCCATCAAAGCAAGGACCCTAGTCAGGACAAAGGAGAAACACACCTGGTTAACCCCCACTCAGGCCCTTGATAGCTTGGCACGAGCGGAAAGGCCTAACCCAGAAGCAATGTGTAAAGTATTTGCACCAACACACGCAGTAATACAGTGAAACACTGCAAAATGAACAAAGCACAGGTTTAGAAAAATATTTATCTAACTAAAAAAAGACCAAATACAATAAAAAATCCACCATACACAATTAAAAATATGACACAAATGCTGCAATCTGATGTTAAAGTGGCTGTGACGGAGTTGCTTCCCACAATGTGACGCCACAGGCACCATTTACTGAGTCACAAGGATCCCCAGGTACAATACCTTAGCAAAATGTGTGGAAAACTGGCCGGTACCTGGACTCAGGGAGTTAGGAGTCGCTGGATCCGATGTGGCGTTAGTTCCAGTGCTGCAGGGTGAAGGAGCAGAGGCGTCACAAAGAGGCGTTCGGTCTTTGCTGCAGAACGGTGGAGGTGAGGTGGCGTCGGTTGTGAGGAGTCGGTCCTGTGGCACCTCCAACATAGTCGAAGTTCGGCGAAGTCACAAGGCTGTGGGGTTACCTCATGGGGTCACAGGCACTGCGACGGAGTCGGGTGTCATGAATATCGGAGGTACGCTACTTCAACTCACAAGTTCATGCGGACATCAGCGGCTGCAGCAAAGTCCAGCCTATGTTGTAGTCGTCACGCCTTGGCAAGGTCCACAGATTCAGGTGTAGGCAGCGTCACAAGCTTCGGGCAGCATTGTCTTTAGCAAAGTTGTATGGAGTTGTCCAGCATCGTTTCACAAGATTTTCACCAGAAATTCACTTCCACGGGCCAAGGAACTGTAATTGCCCCCACTGGCAACCTAGAACCCACATCATGCAGATTCATAGACTGGTTTGTGAAGCATTTGCTGTCCCTGAGGGTTCAAAAACAAGAGGCAAGCTCAGTCCAAGCCCTGGGAGATACCTCACAAGCAGGAATGCACAGCAAAGTCAAGTCTTTGTCCCCTTTCGCAGGCAGAAGCAGCAACTGCAGGATAGCCCAGCAAAGCACAGTCAGAGGTAGGGGCAGCACTTCTCCTCCACTCTTCAGCTCGTCTCCTGGCAGAGGTTCCTATTGAATCCTTGAAGTAATCTGAAGTATGGGGTTTTGGGTCCAATAGTTTTACCCTTTACTGCCTTTGAAGTTGCCCAACTTCAAAGAAAAGTCTTTGTTGTTTACAGGCTCCCAGGCCTGGCTCCAGACACACATCAAGGGGTTCTTCCCTCCAGTCTAGCCCATATGGCCCATCAGGATATGTAGGTTACATCCCTTTGTGTCACTGTCTAGTGGAGATGCACAAACAGCCCAATAGTCAGTCTGACCCAGATAAGAAATCCACAAACAGGCAGAATCACAGAATGGTTTACTTTTTGAAAGTGGCATTTTCAAACTAACGATCTAAAAACCACATCCACTAAAAGGTGTATTTTTAAATTGTGAGTTCAGAGATACCAAACTCTAAACCCCCATGTTAACCTATAAGAGAGTGCAACAGCATAAACCGAATGTGGCAGTATTTCACAGTCAGGACATGTAAAAACACACTAGTACATGTCCTACCTTTAATATACACTGCACCCTGCCCATGGGCCTACCGAGGGCCTACCTTCGGGGTGCCTTACATGTATAAAAAGTCAAATTGGCAGTTTAAAACTGCACACACAGACACTGCAGTGGCAGGTCTGAGCCATGTTTACAGGGCTACTCATGTGGGTGGCACAATAAGTGCTGCAGGCCCACTAGTAGCAGTTGATTTACAGGCACTAGGCACCTCTAGTGCACTTGATTAGGGACTTACTAGTAAATCAAAGATGCCAATTATGGAAAAGTCAATTACACATACAATTTTACATAGGGAGCACGTGCACTTTAGCACTGGTCAGCGGTGCCCAAAGTAACAAAAATAGCAAAAACAGAGTCCAGCACACAGCAACAACCTGGGAAGCAGAGGCAAAAAGTTAGGGGAGACCTCGCCAAGGATGCCAGGTTTAACAACAAGCAAACCCCAAATTAGCCTTTGCTCATCCCCTTGGTAGCTTAGCAGAGAGCAGTCAGGCTTAACTTAAAGGCAATGTGTAAGTATTTGTGAAACACTTCAACAAGTAAAACTCTGAAAACTCACTACAAAAGGAGCCAACAACAGAGTTAGAACAACAGGGCATTTTTTAACAAATACAAAAAGTCCAAAATGACAGAAATCTAATGAGTAGAACCAGAGATATTGAATTTTGAAGTTCTTAGAGGAAATAGCTCCAATAGGTTTAAAGTACCAACTGTCGATATCTGGTTGTGTCGAACCAGGACAAAGTCACAACTGCAGGTGACTGAGATAGAAAAAAGGCTGGCATCAAGGACCCAGAGATGGCCACAGAACATAATACCATGAATCCTGATATGTAGAGCATTGCATGGGTCAGCGTCGAAGATGCATCACACAGCCGAAGCAGTGCATCGGTTCTAAGATGCATTGCGGCTGTGGTGCGAGGTCCTGTTGTGTCAACATTGATTGTCTCATTGATGAGGGCTTATGCTGTGAAGTCTGGAGTCAGGGATCTGTTGTGCAGTCTGGACGATGCGTCAGTTCTGCTGTGAGGCTACGATGCAGAGTCTGTCATTGTTGTCAAGGCTGTAGTTGGCAAGAGATTTGAAGGCCTGTATTGAGGGTGTATTGTGCAGCAGCGGTTCCAAAGGCAATGTGGGCAGTGGCAGTGATGCTGTCCTTTGTGATGGGTCCAACAATGCAGTAGTAGAGATAAGTCAGTTCTGTTCAGGATTATGCAAAGCAAATGAGCTATGTTGGTTCTACAAGAATCATAGAGCCTGGCAAAACACCTTAATGCCACTTCCAAGGGTCCAGGATTGGGGTGGCACCCCTTGACAGGGTAGATTCACATATGACATAGTTCAGGTGCCAATGCAAGGTTGTTGGAAGCCTGTTATGTCCCTGAGCGCTTCAGATCAGTAGGCCTGCCAATTAGCCCTTGGAGTCACTCTGGGTGCTGGGTTCAGGTGATGCAGGACCACGCCTCACCAAGACAAGAGGGCAGCAGGCAGCACAGCAAAGCAGGAGTCCAGCAGAGTGAGGTCCAGCAGAGCGGCAGTCCTTCAGCAGCACAGCAGTGCTTCTTCCTGGCAGAATATCCACAGGACCATAAGAGTACTGAAGAGGTGGTGTCTGAAATCCAGTAGTTATACCTAGTTGTGCCTTTGAACTGGGGGGGAAACTTTTAGAGGTTTCCCTTTCAAGCCCCCTGGCATCCTGCCTTCCCTGTCCTGGCTCTACTAACACCAGGGAGAAGCAACCCATTGTGTGGAGCCAGGGCGTGGCTTATTCAGGTGTAAGTGGGGCTGTGCCCAGCTCCTCCCTTTCATCCTGTCATTGATGGACCATCCAGGCACACCTAAGCACTTTATTGTGTGTGGCTGTCTAGGAGTAATACACAAAGCCAAATGCTCAGCTACACCCAGTCTTGTGACAAGAGACAAGCCACAGATCCTAAATGGCTAAGGCAAGAAAATGCTAACATTCTAAAAGTGACATTTTCAGAATTGCCATTTAGAATTCAACTTCACTACAAGTTAGGATTTTAAATTGTGATTCCAGAGGCACCAAACATTAACTGAATATCTCCTCTCATTTGGAAGTTAGACTTATAAGATGTAATAAGGCAACTCAAATGTTACCCTGACCGACAGATAAGCCTTTCAGAAGTGAAAAACAACTTTAAGAGATTTTCACTACTGGGATAGGTAAAACTCAAAAGTTCATTTTCTACTTTTCACATTATTTGCACCCTGCCTTCTGGGCTTTCGAGGGCCTACCCTCCCGGTGACTTTTATGTATTAAAAAGGAAGGTTTGGGCAGGCCTGAGACATATTTAAAGGACTACTTAAGTGGGTGGCACAATCAGTGGTGCAAGCCCACTAGCAGCATCTAATTTACAGGCCCTGGGTATATTTACTAGGGACTTATAAAATAAATTAAATATGCCAATTCATGATGTGTCCTTATTACCATGTTTAGAGGAGAGAGCACAAACATGTTCACACTAGTTAGCAGTGGTAAAGTGCAGAGTCACGAGACCAGCAAAAACGAAATTAGTACAATAATGCATGAGGAAGGCAAATGGTTGAGGGGGAAGACCATCCTAAGTCTGGCAGGTCTAACAACTTTCATTTCCATTAATGAATTCATGTTAATGCATTAATGAAAAATAGGGTGACTACATAGGAATAACGAATTGTCTTTTGAGGGGCAGAGACAGAGAAAGACTGAGTTAAATAAAGGATGAAGAAATGATGAAGAAATGGTGAGTCAGGAGAAGGCATGGCTTATTGGAATATTGAGAGTTGGAAGCACATGTGAGCCATTTGCACAATCCTAAATAGTTACTCGAAATAAAATTATTATGTGATTAATGCATGCATCATGTGTGTACATTGGAGGTAGTGACAACAATTTACATTTATGTTTACATTTACATTTCTGCATGCTCAACCTCTTGGAGTTTATTTTCTCTCACAGACATTTTCATTTGAGTAAATCCTCCCCTATGGTGTATACCAGCCTTTCTTCCAGAGCCTATCTAAATTTATGAGTATTTACCTTGCATAGTTGGCACGATGAGTCATACTTTTCCTTATTATTTGTCTCACATTATGAGGAATACTTCTGTTTGAGAGCAGGGAATCATGCTAGCACTCAACTTTTCCAAACACTACCCACAGCAGGAGCTAATGCAGGACTGTTGGTAATAAGACTAAAACACTATGGCCCATATTTATACTTTTTGACGCAAAACTGCGCTACCGCAGTTTTGCGCCAAAAAAATTAGCGCCGGCTAACGCCATTCTGAAGCGCCATGCGGGCGCCGTATTTATTGAATGGCGTTAGCCGGCGTTAGCCGGCGTTAGCCGACCGGCGCTGCCTGGTGTGCGTGAAAAAAAACCACGTACACCAGGCAGCGCCGGCGTAGGGAAAAATGGCGTTTGGGCGTCCAAAAATGGGGCAAGTCAGGCTGAGGCAAAAAAATCGTCTTAACCCGATTTGCGCCATTTTTTTACGACACCCATCCCCCATTGAAATGACTCCTGTCTTAGCAAAGACAGGAGTCATGCCCCCTTGCCCAATGGCCATGCCCAGGGGACTTCTGTTCCCTGGGCATGGTCATTGGGCATAGTGGCATGTAGGGGGGCACAAATCAGGCCCCCCTATGCCACAAAAAAAGATATAAAAAAATACTTACCTGGACTTACCTGAATGTCCCTGGGGTGGGTCCCTCCATCCTTGGGTGTCCTCCTGGGGTGGGCAAGGGTGGCAGGGGGTGTCCCTGGGGGCAGGGGAGGGCACCTCTGGGCTCATTCTGAGCCCACAGGTCCCTTAACGCCTGCCCTGACCCAGGCGCTAAAATCCGGCGCAAATGCAGGTTTTTTAGACCAGCCCACTCCCGGGCGTCATTTTTGCCCGGGAGTATAAATCCGACGCAATAGCATCGGAGTCATTTTTTAAGACGGGAACGCCTACCTTGCATATCATTAACGCAAGGAAGGTGTTCACGCAAAAAAATTACGCTAATTCCAGGAACTTTGGCGCTAAACGCGTCTAACGCCAAAGTATAAATATGGAGTTAGTTTTGCGTCGAATTTGCGTCGAAAAAAACGACGCAAATTCGGCGCAAACGGAGTATAAATATGCCCCTATCTACAAAGCACTATGGACCAAAGGAAGTTATGTGATTCCATGCTAAAGGAGTTCGTGCAGCAGTGAAAGAAAGTGCCCAAGCTAAAAATTTATATCTGGAGTAATGAAGCCCATAGCACAGAGACAATCATTGACAGAAGCTTGTAAAGAAGCACATCAGACCACAGTTGACGGAATTTTACTATATCCAAGTGTTTGTTTACCATACTAGGGAGACAGGTTTGGAAATTGATTGAGGCTCTTTCCACAGTTAAGACATACAAATGGATTGGCATAGACAATGTGGGGGTGAAACAAATACCTGTGTGAGGGTGAGGTGATACAGAAACCAAGTTCAATAGGCCAGGTTGTGAGAAATTGGGTTGTATGTTGACTGGGGTGTGAGCCCTGGTCAAGCAGCAACCACAATCCTTGCCAGAGTAAGGCCCAAGCATACACCAAGTTAACCTGTGCTCAAACCCCTGGTAGCTTGGCATAGAGAAGTCAGACTTAACGTAGAGGGATTGTGTAAAGTATTTGTGCAACACCTAAAACAATAATGAACAGGAAACACCACACAAAAAGGGGGTTTTGGACGAAATACTGTTTTAAAAATATCGAGTTGCAGAAATATTGAGTTTTAAATATCGTGACACAGAAATATCATGAGCAAAAATATTGTTGCCAAAAATATTGATGTTTTAAGGTAAGAAATATTCTTTTTTACGTTTCTTTATGTGTTCAGGAAATATTTAACTTTTCTATGTTTTAGATTATTTGTATAATTGTTGTTAATGTTTTTAAATATTGTTTGTAATTTTCAATTAATTATATTTTTAACTTAATTGCAATATTGGAATTTATAGTGTTACAGTCGATTATGAGGTCTGTTGGGGTACAAGGTGGGAAGTAATTAAGTATAATTAATTTATATATATTTAAATTAATATTAATTATTTATTTGAATTTTAAGCACGTAAATTGTGCAAATAATATTTTTTGAAGTTATATTTGTTGTTGCAGGTTGTTGGGTTTGTAGGGTATCCGGTGAGAAGTTAATTATATAATAAATATTAAATTATTTAAAAATGATTAATTAATTAATTGTTGATTATGAACATTGAGTAATTATTATTATTATTTAATTCACATTTTAGGTGCAGGTTGTAGCGTTTGTAGGTGTAAAGGGTGGAATGGATTAAATCTATATTATTTATTTGTATTTATTTGTAATTAATTAATTGTTAGTTAATTATAAATTGTGTAATTATTATAAGTTATTAATTGTATGTAAATTGTGTAATTAGTATAATTTTTAAGTTTGGATATATGTTTAATGCACTACTATAGTATGGGAATTTAATGAAATAATAATTAAATAACATTTTTATATACATAATCAATTTTATGTAAATAGTTTTACAGTTTTATTAAATTAATACTTGTATTAAAATAAGGCATGTGTGTTTGAAGTAAAGTATTTTCCCTACTGTTGCACAGACTGGAGTGGGAATAGTAAATTCTATCCCCCCTGAGTCCAACACTTTCACTACTGTTGCACCAAATGGAGTGGGAATAGTAAATACCCCACCCCGCCAAGTCCAACGCTTTCCCAAATGGAGTGAGAATAGTACTTTTTTACTCCTCCTGAGTCCAATGCTTTCTCTACTGTTGCATTGACTTGAGTGGGAATAGTAAATGTTACCCCTCCTGAGTCCAACACTTTCCCTACTGTTGCACTGACTGGAGTGGGAATAGTCAATTTTATGCCTCCTGAGTGCACCGCTTTCCCTACTGTTGTGCCTATTTGAGTAGGAATAGTACATTTTACCTCTCCTGAATCCAATGCTTTCTCTACTGTTGCACAGACTGGAGTGGAAATAATAAATGTTACCCCTCCTGACTTCAATGTAGTCCCTATTGCTGCACTGACTGGAGAGGGAATAGTAAATTTGACCCCTTTTGAGTCCAATGCTTTCCCTACCGTTGCACAGACTGGAGTGGAAATAATAAATGTTACCCCTCCTGACTTCAATGTAGTCCGTATTGCTGCACAGACTGGAGAGGTTATAGTAAATATTAGCCCTCCTGAGACCAATGTTTTCCCTACTGTTGCACCAAAAGGAGTGTGAATATTACATTTTACCCCTCCTGAGTCCAACACTTTCCCTACTGACTGGAGTGGAAACAGTACATTTTACCCCTCCTATATTTTTAGTAAAAACATTTTTTTATATTGTTTATGTTTTTATGTGTAATTAAATTAATATGTTTTTGAGATTATTTCCAGATTAATTGTTACAGTTTTTAATTTATTGTGTGTGTGTGTGGCAGAAAGCTGGCTGTAGCTACGCAGATTACGCTTTCACATATTTGGAGTAAATCCATTCAGTAGTTTTTGAGAAATTTAGGGAAATACAAATTTGTATGTCTCTGACTGTGAAGTATTCCCAAACAAACATGAGCTTTTGCAGGGAAATGCACAGTTCGTTCTGATTGGCTGCCAACACTTCAAACCAGGATGTTTTGGCAGCCATCTTGGGACTTGGCTTGAGCAGATTCCCGGGAACAAAAAGTAAAAATAAAAGCGGCCAGGGTAGAGACACACTGACTCATTGGCACTGGTGGAGGGGTCTCAGACGGACACCACCAGATTAAAAAAAAAGCATTTTGTTAATTATTTTTTTGCTGCAAGTTTGCGATATTCGTGAATTTGCGGTAACAAAATAATAATTAATTAATTAATAAACTGTTACCTGCTGTGGCTTTTCTATGCAATCTGGTACTCAAAAACATCTGCATGGTCAAATAGATATTATGGAAATCGAGAATGTGTCTATAAATTATTAAAGTTCATGAAAGAACTTAGATTCAGAATGTATTATTTACATTATTTAAATATGTTTAATTTACATTATATTACTGTTACAGGTTAATATATTTAATGCTTCTTTTTAACTATATCTATTTAAAAAAATTATAATTTTTTATATGTTTTTCGATATTAGTGGAAAATGATTTTTTCTCAACATTTTTGTATTTACAGTTATAAGTATAGGTTAACCATATTTTTGCGCATAATATTTTTGTCACAATATTTTGGTACTACAATATTTAGGGTTTTCATATTTTGTCAGCTAATCCCAAAAATGATCCCACAAGTTAGAAAAATAGAGTAAAATGTCATAAATAAACAAGACCAAAAAGACAAAAACCCAATCAGCAGACCCAGAGATATGAATTTTTAAAAAATATAGTGAAAATAGCACCAAAAATTCTAGTTTACAAGCCTGTCTGACACACGTACTACCACTTTACTAGGGACTTAGAAGTAAATTAAACATGCCAATTGTGTATAAGCAATTGTTATCATGTTGTAAGCAGAGAGCACAAACACTTTAGCACTGGTTAGCAGTGGTAAACTGCAAAGAGTTCTAAGACTAGCAAGAACAAAATGAGCAAAAACAGGCAAAACGTTAGGGGGAAACCACACAAAGGATGCCAGACCTACACAGACCTTTCCAGAAGCTTAAGTACTAAAACTTTAACACCACTGGAAAACATGGCTACTTCACATGTGAGACAATCTACATTCTGAAAGGAAGTAGGGCAGAAGTATCAAAAAAGCGATTTGTGATTTCCTAATAGCGAAGTTTTGTGATTCACCATTAGCAAATTGCAAACTGTGATGTATTACAGTTTGTTTAACATTGTTAGAGACTCACAGTGAGTCGCAAATGGACTTGCCTCATCAAAATGCATGAGCCAGGTTGCAATTTGAGACCCATTGTGAATGGTTGCAGTCACAGGGATGGTGTCCTGCTGGGGTCATAAGACCACCATGTCTGTGATTGCTTTCTAAATAAAGCAATTGTTTTTGTAATGCAGCCTGTTTTCCTTAAAGGAAAATAAGATGCATTATAAAAAGAAAACTGAAAAGTTTTGTTTTCATTTTTTTAAGAGTTCACAGTGGTCTCTCAGACCACTGCCTGCTTTAAAAAAATGTTTGCACCCCATTCGCAAAGGGGAAGGTTTCCCGTTTCTGTTTCCAAATGGGTACCTACCAACCCAAAGTTGGTGGCAAATGTGATTGTTTTACGAACACATTCCCAGTCACAAAACAATCATACACGGCCCTGCAAGTTGCTATTTGGAAGGGGCGTCCTTGGCACGCCCCTTTCTAATTGAGAGTCACAGCCCCTTGGTTACCGACTCACAAAGTATGGATGGTAAATGCTACAAGGCCATTTTGCAGTCTCAAAAGGCAAATGTTGTTGTTTGCAACCTCAAAATAGCTTTGTATTTCTGGGCCTTAGTCATGTAACACTTGTATGGTTCACCTACTCTTTATGACAAAGGCACCATCAGTGTTGTCAGCTCCACAAAGATGAGGTTTTTACTTGCAAAATCTGCACCAAGAGTATGCTGCATTCTTTCTCTGTATTCTTACAATGAATCAATCAGGCAACCCAGAACGCAGACCCAATGTACATTACGAGTTCAACAATTGAAGAATCAAAATGCATTGATTCAAATGGAAGAGCAATACTCAGAGGACATCTAATTCTAATTACCCTGAGAGGGAGGGGCTGAGCTAGGAAACTAGGCAATATTTCTGTTCTGGAATCTTCTACAGTTGAGCAAGTGCATTGAAGACTATGGAAAATCTACCAAACATCTGTTAAACATACTTACACTTCAACAACTCTGAAAATCACAATTTTCCAGGTGTATTTGTTTTTGTTTTTGTGAATACTTTGAATGACGTAAACATAGTCTGGTTGCATTAAATGTATTTCTTGACTCAGGCTGATAATGTCACTTGTTTAAATTTTATACAAGTTTTAAATCACATCTTAGCCAGCTGTGCTGTGGTTTAAATTGTTGTAATTTGATTGACCAGACCATTGTTGAATAACAAAAGTAAGAGGTTTTTGTTTTTTTCTATCTTCCTACATAATTCATTTGCATTCACGATTGACAACAATCAAAATACACACATAAAGCTGAAAAAGGTAGTTAACATGTTCTACATCTTTATGTTCTTTGTTAATAACTTTACAGGTGTGTTTTTTAGTATTTATCAGATGTTTATCTTTGTAGACACAGATGTGTTTGCACAAGTGAAATTCTTCATCCAGTGCCTGGCAGTCTTACAAGACTTAAGGCCCACATGTACTAAGAGACAGGCCCCAAAAAGTGGTACTTTTGTCGACCAGTCTCGGATTTTCAATGTGACTTATATAATAGTAGGTTATACTGAAAAATCTCCAGGCCCATGGTGTCACAGACTCACATGCCTGGCGAATATTAAACAAGTCACTATCCGCACTCCCCTGTGATTAGCTACAAACAGGGATTGTGTCCGGCAAGGAGCAGAAGACCACCATCCTGCTTCGTGCAGGAACAGTGTTTTTTAAAGCCGCCTGTGTCCCTCAGAGGAAACAAAGCGGATTTAAAAAAAACACTGTTGGGAAAATTTTGAGGAGATCAAGCAGTGACACAGTGGACCATTCCCTACTCCCTCGAGATCATCTGACACTATTCACAAACGGGAAGGCATCACAAGGGACCACCTTGCACTTATCAACTTACTTGAATTCTTCTTTGAGATGGCAGTAACTGCACAATTTTGTTAACCCATGTGGCAATAAGGTTGACAGATATACTTACAAAGTGTGCAACAGGTCAAGGAATGTTAAATACGCACAAACAGGGAGAGCCTGAAGATGTGTGATAATGTTAGTACACGGAGAGCCATAGGCAAAGGTAGCAGATCTTCATCTGAGTCACTATTAGAGTAAGGAACAACAAGCTTCTTCAACTGATGGGATTCAGGATTTGCTCTTGCAGCCCCATGTTTTCAAAATGCCACAATTGTGCCATATTTTTAATATGATGGCATTAATGAACAATGAGATATACGACTGGCTTGGAATAAAGTACTATTATGCTCTCATATTTAGCATGACAATGATTAGCTATAGTTACACATTCATGCATCTACAGTCCTAGCTTTTAAATCAACTCAACTTTCTTGCTTATATAAAGTACATTGCTTTCAATAAAACATCAAAACATATTCCCTGATATACTCGGGGGTTTTCAGTGCTGCTTCTATGAGTGTGGATTTCGGTAGTGTGTTTTGGACTCTGTCCAGTTCTATTTTTGCTGATTTTTGAATTTATTTTACTGAACTGCGCTGAATAGGTGTATTGGAATACTTGGATGGAAAACGGTCTTTTTGCTATGGACAATGGAGAAAAAACTTTTTTGTTTTTTACCCTCACCTATAGTTTGCTTTTGAAGTATCTCCAGTGTTAGACTAGTGAATCCATTAACATTGTATAGTAGAGAGTGGAAAGCAGTTGTATTGTAGATTGGAATATGTTCTGCATCGAAGAAGAGCAGAGCTGGAAATTTGCAAGAAGGTTCGATATAGCCTGGAATGGTATTCATGAGTCTCTGCATAACTAATCAAATATAAATGTCTGCTTTATGCAATTTACGATTTGAGGGATTACTGATTAGATCACTTTAGTACATTCAAGGTGCTAAATCCGGGCAGCTGATGAGCAGGTATGACGTTCACTCTGTTAATGTGTTTGAGTGAGAATATTCTACAATGCTAAGGTATTTTAATTGATCCTTTAGAAACCCCAATGAGGAAGTTTAAAATGGTAAAAATGCACACACACGCACGAACATTCACCCACGCGTGCACACACACACACACACACAACAATCGGGAAGCTTTTGTGGTAAGAACTAATATTTGATTAAGTAATTTTAGATATATGCTTTAAAAAAATGTTAAATTGTTAATTATGATTCTAAATAGCAACTTAGTGAGTTTCTTAGAAAATCACTAACAATTTCTTAGCAACAACTCATTTCAAAGCAGAAAGGTGGGTGGAAATACGCAGAAACCATGAGGACAAGAAAGATGAGACATACTAGCTGGGGGATAAACATGTTTGGAAATATTGACCCAAATTAAAAAGACTGCCACAATCTGCAGAACCAATGCAAACATTTTCATAACCAGAAAATAAAGCCGCCCATTCTTTCCAAGGTTGCATAATGTGAGGATCATCATCCATCTGTGTATTATTATTTGTTCCTTTATCTTATGTTAATAGTGCTATTTTCAACTTAATGTTTTTCCTTCTCATTTCAAACAGCAGGTGAATGCATTCACAAATCTGTTTTGAACAGTTGCCAATGAATATTCATATTAGAAATGTCTGATTGCTATTCGTTTTATATTTTTATATTACTCTGTCATGCAAGTGAACACATTTACTAATCCCTTGCCTATCATATAGTCTAATCCACAGAACTAAACACGCTTTTTGCCTATCCTCGCATCAGGGGTATTGAGAAACATAAATTAGATATGTACCTAAATAGTTAGAGATAATTTTGTATTGCGTCATTGATGGAATAATTTACGTGATTATAAAAATGGTATCAAAATACATGGTTTATAGAATTCTAACAGATTTTCTTTTCAGCCTCCATACATTTAAGTCATGATGTGCATGTCGTGGATATTTGCATTTCTAGAGATATAAAATAATGTCATTATTAACAGGAGGCAGAAAATTGGCAATAAACGCATGGCGGTATGTGTAAAAAAGATCTAAAACGTTGCAGCAAACAAATATCTAATTTGGAACGTTAACTTAATATGACTGGCCCTCTCCAGCGAGGTTAGCCCTATAGTCGTCCAATATCTTTAGTAGGCTCGAACTAATTTAGTCGTATCATAGATTAGAATTGTTATATAATTTAAGGTGGTATTGATTCAAAAGTGGTGTTGGGATTTTTTTTTTGTTATTTGGTTTTTGGAAAGTATTGACGTTATCAGATTTTGCGTTAATGTAATGTACGGTGTGATCAGTAGTGAAGTAAATCAATGCTTAATTTGTGCTTGTTGTTTCCGGTGTGGAGCACCAGCACTTATTTTTGAGGGCCTGCACTTATTTTTCAGCCTCAAGCATTTACTGCAAGCAAAAGACACATATGAGAAAGACAAAGGAAGAGAAAAACGAAAAAGCGTCACAATGGGAGAAAGCAGAAAGCTGCAAGAGTGAGCTGAAGGGGCGGAGAGTGGCTGTTAATGGATTAAAGAGGCTGCCTCAGTATTCTGTGCTTGCACATTTAATTGCAGCAGTCGCGTGTTTAAGAGGAGGGCTTTGGGCACCAGCACGTTTTTATTTACAAATTAAGCACTGAGTCATATTGGTTTTTGCACTGAGACTGTGATCAAGATGTATTTAGCTTTATTGGGGGCTCCTGTGAAGCTTCGCTTCATGATGGAACTTACATGTGTGAAAGTTGACAAGAGGGTACAACTGTGTGACTTTGTGACCCATAGTGATAAACCTTAGTAATTCATGAAAACTGTGAGTAATGGTACAGGGACTGCACACAACACTCTATGGGGCATATTTATAAAACTATGGCGCATGTCATTTTGCTGTGCCATAGGGAAAGGGCAGGAATGCACCATATTTAAGGCAATACAGAGGGGCATATTTATACTCCGTTTGCGCCGAATTTGCGTCGTTTTTTTCGACGCAAATTAGACGCAAAACTAACTCCATATTTATACTTTGGCGTTAGACGCGTCTAGCGCCAAAGTTCCTGGAATTAGCGTCATTTTTTTGCGTGAACACCTTCCTTGCGTTAATGATATGCAAGGTAGGCGTTCCCGTCTTAAAAAATGACTCCGATGCTATTGCGTCGGATTTATACTCCCGGGCAAAAATGACGCCCGGGAGTGGGCGGGTCTAAAAAACCCGCATTTGCGCCGGAGTTTAGCGCCTGGGTCAGGGCAGGCGTTAAGGGACCTGTGGGCTCAGAATGAGCCCAGAGGTGCCTCCCCTGCCCCCAGGGACACCCCCTGCCACCCTTGCCCACCCCAGGAGGACACCCAAGGATGGAGGGACCCACCCCAGGGACATTCAGGTAAGTCCAGGTAAGTATTTTTTTATATCTTTTTTTGTGGCATAGAGGGGCCTGATTTGTGCCCCCCTACATGCCACTATGCCCAATGACCATGCCCAGGGGACAGAAGTCCCCTGGGCATGGCCATTGGGCAAGGGGGCATGACTCCTGTCTTTGCTAAGACAGGAGTCATTTCAATGGGGGATGGGCGTCGTAAAAAAATGGCGCAAATCGGGTTAAGACGTTTTTTTTGCCTCAGCCTGACTTGCCCCATTTTTAGACGCCCAAACGCCATTTTTCCCTATGCCGGCGCTGCCTGGTGTACGTGATTTTTTTTCACGCACACCAGGCAGCGCCGGTCGGCTAACGCCGGCTAACGCCATTCAATAAATACGGCGCCCGCATGGCGCTTCAGAATGGCATTAGCCGGCGCTTATTTTTTTGGCGCAAAACTGCGTTAGTGCAGTTTTGCGTCAAAAAGTATAAATATGGGCCAGAGTATTCCTGCCCTTTACTCTGAGCTGGTGCTCTTTACGCAGCCTGGTGCCAATGTAGGCACCCTTGCACCATGGTGCAAAGTTGTCTGTGTTGCATGCAGGATTGTTTTTGTGCAGGAAGGGGCACTTTCCGGCACAAAACAGGCATATTCCTCTATGTGTCCTGAAGAATGCAGCAAGAATTAAAGGAACTTCTTGTTATACCTTCCCTGGTAAGCCATAAGATTTTGGCACATTCCCAGCTTTATAAATACTTGTAAACCTGGGAGTGGTTCACAACCCATGGGAGTTGCATGGAAACACGCATCGCAATGCCCGTTGAATGCCTACCCAGGGCAGAGTAGCGCAACACAGTCACTTGTTCTGTGCTGTGCTAACCAAGATTTATGAGGCCACTCAGAGCCACACAAAGAGGCTTTGTATGGCTTCATAAATCTATCTTACAGATTTGTGTCATGCATGCACCATATTGCGTGGTGCAAACGCGACGCAAAGCTCTTATATATGCCTCTAAGAGTTCACACAGCACAAGGTTGACCAAAGTCATGCAAATTAGCTCAACTTGACTTCCATGAAACTCCAGCACCATCTGAAACACAAACTAAGAAAGGGCATAAGGAAAATCATGTGAATTTCCCAATTGTGATATGTGTAATTTCCACAAAAATAAACCTATAATGCAAGTAACATTTGGATAATTGTCTATGCAAAGCAAAATATGTAACACTTAATTGCATAATTCTTGGTAAAACTCAGCCTATAATCATTCTACTGGTGTTATTCATTAATGCACACTAAGGGCCTGATTACGAGTTTGGCGGTCTAGGGGTTGCCACAGTAGTGGGGGCTGTCTGACCGCTATCATTTTGGCAGTCTGACTGTCGTATTATGAAACATCCGGTTACATAGACAAAAGACTGCCTCAGTCCCGTCGATAGCACCAGCAAAACTAGACCGCGGCTGAAGCAAAATAGACCAATACACCTGTCAGAGAGTAGACCGCTGGTGTTTCTGCCAGCCCAATTATGATGTTGTTTTCTGCTGAAATGACTGTGGTGGTCCAACCACCACATCTGAGCAGATGGAAACGGGGGGAAATAAGGCAGAAACTCACCTGCAGGCAGCGTCACACATCCTGTGCTGCCATGGAGCCGATCCTTCATGCCCTGCCGCTGCTTGTGCTACTCGATGGTGAACCAAAATCGATGCCGTCATAGACACAAACGACAGTAAACCAAACACCCATTTCCTCCAACTCCACAGCAAATCAACTGGCCAGCATTGACCTAGTATGTGGGCTGTGTTCCCTGCTCAAATATATTTTGTGTACCCTGGGTCAGAATTGTACACAACATATGACCCAATCACAGCCACATGACGCCCCCTTTGGCCAGGTCACTGCCACAGCACTGCCACACTCTACAAAATGTGATCATTCTAGTTTCAGGGACAGTGATGTGTCCATAACATTGTGTCACACAGCAGCAAATTCTCCTCAATATTATACCAAGAAATTGAAGTGACACCCTCACATTGTTCACATATCATGGCCTGTCATGACATAACATAGACATCTGTGTGGATTTCTCATTAAATCCAAACACACCTTCCCTGCAAAATAATTGTCATGGACTCACACATATCTCCCACATTGCAAGAGAATGTAAGGTAAATAGAATCTAGAATAATTTGTGTAACAAACATCTAAAAGCTCACAATATTAAACAATCCCTGCAGAATAGGTATGGGGGCATCAGCGGGACCCCCAGGAAGCCTGCTGCCCTGGGACACATTTCACTTTGCACATGCCTCAAAACCACTATTTGCACAGGAACTGTGGCTTGATGAATATCACGGATAACCAATAGTATAACCAAGTTTCATGAGTATGTGGCAAATGTGTAAGTACAAGTCTAGAAAGAAAATACAGCAGTAACAGCATGGGGCACACATTTAGATAAAGTCGGTGTAAGGTACACACATTAAAATGGGCACATGTCCATTCAAATGGATAGAAAGGTAGCACAATTAAACACCCTTCATGTGTGGACAAACAAACCTCAAGCTTGCTCACATGATATGAATGTCCAATCTATATCAGGGGGAGAAATGTAACCCAAAAGATGTTGACATTGGCCAAGCCAAGATGAAAAACTTACCATATGAAACACCACCCAATGCAATGCCGCCCCAATTGGATTACATCACACACATCCATCCTTCGAACATTTCCCCCTGTCCTGGGTGGCTCCAGCACTGGTTCTAAAGCAAGATCTTATCAGCCTCATCAAATGGGTCATCAATCAGATCAGGGTGAAACAAACACAACTGTAATCATACATCACAAATTATGCAAGAACATCAAAAATCAGAAAAGTAATGGCAGGATCAATGTGTAGCAAAACAGCCAGCTAATGTTTATTTTCAACACTTTAATGGGAAAAAGGCCAATGGTCAGTCATTGTATCAAATGTGCTGGGCACACTGCTGTGCCCTACAACCTTCCTCACAGATCACTGCCACAGTAACCTCAGCAGGAACAGCATTCCAGGCACCTCAATGATCACCCTTGGGTGGGGTGGGGTTGTGCTTTGGATACGTGTGTTTGGTTTTGGGAGGGGTGGGCTTCACCTTGGGAGGTGTGAGCTTCTTTTGGGGTTTGTTAGGGGTATGGATGTTGTTTGGTGAGCATGTGTCACAGGGGAGCACGTGGACATAAAAAGGATGGGTTGGAGGTGTGTGTGGGATCCTTTTTGCTTTGGGAGGTGGGTTTTACAGGGGTAAGGGCAAGCATGAAACCTTCTTGGGGAAAATGGGTAGAGTGTTTAGGAGGGATTAGGGGTTGGAAGGTTGAGGAAGAGCTTGTGTCAGGTATGGGCATGGCTGGTGTGTGTGTCTGAAATATGTTTGTGATAAGTTGATGTCTTTTGCATGTGTGAGTGTGGGCATTTGCGTCTATTGGTGGGCTGTGATTTGGATGTGATGGGTAAGGTGGGAGTGGTGGATGTGTCTGTGTGGGTGGGGTGGTGTCTGGGGTATGATGTGAATGGCGGCTGTGGGTATTGGGGTGGAGTTTGGGGGTATGTTGTGAGTGGTGACTGTGTCTGTGGGTATTGGGGTGGTGTCTGGGGGTATGTTGTGATTGGTGGCTGTTTCTGTGGGTGTTGGAGTACTGTCCGGGGGTATGGTGTGAGTGGTGTCTGTGTCTGTTGGGGTGGTGTCTAGGGGGGTATGGTGTGAGGGGTGGCTGTGTCGTTGGGTGTTGGGATGGTGTCCGGGGGTATGGTGTGTGTGGCAGTGGATGTGTGTGGAGTGAGTGTCTGATGAGTGCTTGTGTGCTTGTGTGTTTTGTGGTGTTTGTGTTTATATGTGCTGCTTGTGGCTGGTGAGGTGTGAGTATGCTTGGGACAGGTATGGGAATAGGGAAATTGGATGGGGAAGAGGAAGGTGGGGGAGAATTGTGAGGGTGTAAGACTGCCATGAGGGAGAAGGCCAGAGCTTGAAAAGATCTCAGTAGGCCAGACATAGCACACAACCATCTGCTAGAGCTGACTGCCTCTGCACCTATATGGCATTCAGAATGGCAGTCTGACCCACAGAGATGCTCCTCAGGAGGTCAATAGCCTCCTCACTCAAGGCAGCCGTGGCAACAAGGGCACGTGTGAGATACCAGGTGCGAAGGAGAGGACTACCCTCTTGGGGGAGCGGGCCCAGCTACCTGGGTGGGAGGCAACAGGAAGGGTGTAGATGGAACTGGGGGTGGTGGACAAGGATGGAACAAGTGTAGTTCCTGAGTCTTCCGCCACCACTAGAGAGTGTCCACTGGAGGTTGACTCAGAAGAAGACAATGTTGAGTCTGTGACCTCCGAGGTACTTCCCTCACCCTCTTGGCCACTGTGTCACTCCGTGTCTAATGTTTCGTGATCAGAGGTATCATGGCCAGCTGCTTCCCCACTGACATCGGCCATGTCTCCTCTGCTTGCCTGTGATGATACTAAAATAACAAAGACAAATAGGGTCATTCCATGTGCCTGAACACACTTGAACTAAATCTTTGATCACAAAACATTACCATAATGTGCAGTAGCCCCAGCCACAAGGTACTCAAAAGTGGCTTCAATATTTGCAACACCACATGCATGCATGCTACTTGAAGTGCAAACATTTGCCCACAGGAAAATCAGAATCACAGACAGCTTCAATTGCATGAGTGGAGTTGTTCAATCACAATATCTATGGATCAAGTAAGAGACACTGTCACCTTGAATGGTTTGTCTCTTGTAGCACCCCTCAGTAACCTGTTGGCATCAAATCTTATGGCAATGTCAAGATCAGTCTCACAGATTACACACAAGGTCCTGCAACCAGCAAATGTTCATATATACAATACCACATCATGATGAAATGATGGGCAAATAATCCAGCTATGCTAAAGTAAGAAGTACAATAGCCAGAAGAACATGACATGGAGACACTCATGTCACATTGTCAAAACTCATCAATGGTCAGTTCACAATATGTCCATTGTCTAAATAGTCTCATGGAAGTTGTACTAATGCTGCTTTGCTAGATAGCACATCTTGCACAGAAAAAGTACACTTGAGACAATCTGGTCAAAATGTTTGATAGAGTTGTCTACCAATATATCCACAGCACAATTAATCAGCCAAGCCTAGGGAAATCACCTTTCTCAACTGGTCCTGCTGAGAACACACTTCTAAAATTGCATAACTAAGAGGCAATAGTCAATTGAATGATGCTGTGGGTTAGGGAATATCCATTATCTAAAGAGAGCCTTTAACAAGTTTGTCAATAGGATGGCACATCAGTGTACATGTTTGTAAGGCAAACACAGATTCCATTGGATTACTGAGTGTACACGCTCACATATCATTCCAACATTTCTGCATGTCACTCCCTGATGCATGTCAACAGTCAGGTAATGAACCTTCACCAATTACCATGTCCAAAGCACTTATCCAAATGATCCAATATCAATAGCACTTAAATGCACACCTTGAGTAATTACTGTAGGTCTACCTTTCATGTCCTTCATTGTTTCTGCACTTGTTCATGATAAATGACATGGAGTACCGGGCAAGGGTATGTGTGACCCAACAATGTTGACACACTCCTCTCTGTGGTACCACATGAATGGTATCCCCATCATATAAAATTATTTTCCAAGGGATTTTGGCATGCACTTTTATGTGATGGAATCAGACATCATCCCATGAAGACAGGTAGATCATGTATAAAGTGGAAATGATACTACAAAAGTGCAAGGTAGACATGTTAATATGTAGGCACACATACTAGTGGCAACAGTGATGTTACCCAAATCATGTAACTATATATTCCCTACTTACAAAGGGCAAGTATTGCTCAGTGAGTGCACACAAAGAACAATGTATGATGGCTACCAACGCGTGAGAGACAGTAGTGATGCACCTGCACTCTTGACACATTGAAGACAAGTGGCCAATTGGCTACTGATGCCAATATACTCTCTTGGGCAGAGACATGACTGAGTACAGTGATCTATTCCCTCATGTTGTTTGATGTGGGCCTGAGACACTTAAGACAAATGGACTGTTGGGTACAAATGACACCCACAACATGAAACAACATGAAATGAGTGACCACTGTACTCAACCATGCATCAGCCCAAGAGAGAATATTGGTAGTGGAGAGGACTCTGTTGTGTCCCTGGTCACTACGAAAATAGGCAAGGCACATCGGCATACACCAACTACCATACGTACTCAAACAATAACACATCTTGTGTATTGCACATGGGCCATATTGAATATTCATGGGGAGAGGGCTGCCTCTAAAACATCAACTTGATACTGAAACTTGCCCAAGACTCAACCCCTTGTAGCTGCTAAGCTTCCCTCAAATGCCCATTGTTAGAAATGGGGTCTCTAGTTAGCAGGGGTATGTACCCTTGTCCAGGTAGGGATCACAATCCTAGTGAGGGTAAGTCACAACACAATCCAAATTATTCTGTGCCCACCCTCTGGTAGCTTGGCACTGAGCTGTCAGGCTTAACTTAGAAAGCAATGCGTAAAGTATTTGAGCAGAACTTTATACAATAACACAGTGAAAACATCAAAAAAGACACCACACAGGTTTAGAAAAATGTATGATATTTATCTAGTTAAATTATTGATAAAACATAGCAAAATCAATGTATAGTAATTACATTATGAGTTCTTTGAGGTTGAAATCCAACTACAGTACTGAGAAGACACAATAGCTCCAACTGGGGCTATCAAAGCGTTGCCAACAATCTGACAGCACTAGTGCCGGTCACGGAGTCGCACTGACCCCAAGTACAGAACCTTGTGAAATTGAAGCAAACGAAGAACAAGTATGCTGCACGGAGTCGAGATGCGTCGCTGGAGTTGGTGCAGTGTATGTCCCTTTTGGCGTCTGGGAAAGAGGCGTCGGTTCTGTGCTGCAAAGTAGGTAGAGGTGAAGTGTCTATCTCGTCCAGATGCAGGTGGAGATGAGGCATCGTCATCAGAGATGCGTCGATCCTTTGTGACCCAGCGGGGTCGCTGGTTCCGGTCTGTCAGGATGTGATGTGTCAACTTCGCAGGGTCGCAATGACCCTGTGTGATATCAGCAGACTCACGGCAATGTTGGACTTGTGTTGCAGGCCGTGTCATTGCGTGTGGCGAGGTTCACGGAGCAGGAGCAGGCTGCGGAGTCGCTGGCATAGCTGAAGTCGTTCCAAAGTCGCTGAAGTCGGTGTACTAACAAAACAGCTAGCAGTGGAGGACTTTGTAGTCCCTGAGACCCCACAACAGGAGGCAAGCTCAATCCAAGCCCTTGAGATCACTTTCGGAGGGAGGTAGAGTCCTTACAGCTCAGTCAGGGACCAGCAGGGCAACAGCAGGGCAGCAGTCCTGTGCAGCAAAGCAGTCCAGTGAGTCCTTTGGGCAGCCAGGCAGCTCCTCTGATGGAGTGCAGGTGTCGGTCCAGAAGTGTCTGAGTTGCTGAGGTCAAAGTTCCAACTTATATACCCAAAAGTGAGGAAGACTTCAAAGAGTGGTTTTGAAGTGCACAGGTTCCACTTTCAGCCCAATCCTGTCAGCCAGGGTCCCAGTGTGGGGTTATCAGTCCATTGTGTGAGGGCAGGCCACTCGCCTTTGAAATGTAAGTGGCAGGCCCTCCACCCTTCCAGACCTGGAAGACCTATTCAGTATGCCGATGAATGCAGATGTGGCTGAGGGTCCTGTGTTTGTTGTTGTCTGGGTGAAATGCACAAGGGAACTGTCAACCAGCACAGACCGGATGCTGATTGGAGACAGGCTTGAAGGCACAGATGGTTTTAAGTGCCGAGAAATGCCCATTTTCTAAAAGTGGCATTTCTAAAATAATAATATAAAATCCAACCTCACCAATAAGCAGGACTTTCTATTACCATTCTGGCCATACTAAATATGACCTGGTTACCCCTTTCAGATCAGAAACTACCACTCAGAAAGTATATGAGGGCAGTCCTAATGCTGGTCTATGAAAGGAACAGGCCTCACAGCAGTGGAAAACGAAGTTGGGAGTTTTTCACTACCAGGACATATAAAACACCTATGGACATGTCCTGCCTTTTACCTACATAGCACCCTGCTCTATGGATTACCTAGGGCATACCTTAGTGGAGGGGTGACATATGTAGAAAAAGGGGTTTAAGGCTTGGCAAGTACTTTTAAATGCCAAGTTGAAGTGGCAGTGAAACTGCACACACAGGTCTTGTAATGGCAGGCCTGAGACAGAGTTAAGGGTCTACTTATGTGGGTGGCACAATCAGTGCTGTGGGCCCATTAGTGCACTTTACTAAGGAATTATAAGTAAATCAATATGCCAGTTGGGTAAGATTCAATGGTAAAGTGAGCACAGTCCTAAAACCAGCAAAAATAGTGTCAGAAAAGTGGAGGGAGGCAGGCAAAACAAAAATTTTGGGGATGACCACCCTAAGGCTGTCAGGTCTAACACCCATCAAGCTTGGGGTAGGCTGCTGCCAATATGTGGGCCATCAGATGGGGTCAGGGTCCAACTTGCGCCCCTGCCATGATTTTCTGGGCCCAACATCTCACGTCCTCCCACCTTTTGCAACAGTGGACACTCCACCGGGTACAAACACCCAGGGTTCACACCTTCCAGAGGATGTCTCTCCTAATCCCTTGCTTCTGCGTTGTCCTGTATGGATGCAATAGACAGATGAAGCGGTCACAATTGCACTTTTTTAGGGTAACTGGTTGTTTAACACACATTTTGGAAACACCTAGCACAAGCATTTTGTAATTGTCAATGCACTACATGTTTAAAGCACACATGGTGATACGTACAGGGACATTAATACATACTTTTGGAGTCATCTGCTGACTATCGACAACCCTGGTCATGGCCTACACTGACTAAGCAAGCCCATTGACAACATGAAGCCCACGGCCAAGCAATATGTACTGTGATGGAGCCACTATGAAACACAACATACCACTGTGACTGTCTGAAGGGTTAACTACTTGTGCATGACTGTACAGACACCTTTACATCCAGGCACATTGACTCGCCACATACGGTCCATACAGGCAACTACAGCGGTACAGACTACACCCTAAGACTTAGGTGACAATGAAAGGGCTGGCATGGGTGTCATTGAAAGCTTCTTCTCTGTGAGGACATGTGATCTACCTAATGGGTTTTCATACCACTTCTGAGTGCGTTTATGTGGTATGTACTGGTATCACAGAAGACACCTTGTACCATACGTGGCACTTCTAGTGAGATGACCTTCAACATACCAAGATATGTTTGGTCTGATTGGTTGCAGGTAAGAAAGCTAGTGATTCACATGTTATCATATCCCCTGCACTGTGGGTCTGTAACTTGTGAAATAGGCTTGTACTGGACAAACAAGACTTATGGAAAGGTGACAACAGACCTGTGGGAGTAAGGGGCCTGTCATAAGTCAATGACACACATTGACAATGAGGGTCAATGTAAATAAGTACCGGGTCAGGTGGTTACCTCAGTCCTCATTCTTAAAGTAGTCAATTAAAAGCATTCAGGCCAAATCTTGCTTTGAAAAGACTCGTTTGGCTATATCCAAGGATCTACATGTCTACAAGGAGTGGGCCCGGTGCCTCAGTTGCATAGCCACAGTTACCGTTCACCAGCCTGGGCTATGTCCCATATTGTGAAAAGGCTTTGACAGACCTTGCTCTCTGCAGGCTGAGCATACAGGGGCATATTTATACTCCGTTTGCGCCGAATTTGCGTCGTTTTTTTCGACGCAAATTCGACGCAAATCTAACTCCATATTTATACTTTGGCATTAGAAGCGTCTAGCGCCAAAGTTCATGGAGTTAGCGTCATTTTTTTGCGTGAACACCTTCCTTGCGTTAATGATATGCAAGGTAGGCGTTCCCGTCTTAAAAAATGACTGCGATGCATATGCGTCGTATTTATACTCCAGGGCAAAAATGATGCCCGGGAGTGGGCGGGACTAAAAAACCCGCATTGGCGCCGGATTTTAGCGCCTGGGTCAGGGCAGGCGTTAAGGGACCTGTGGGCTCAGAATGAGCCCAGAGGTGCCCTCCCAAGCCCCCAGGGACACCCCCTGCCACCCTTGCCCACCCCAGGAGGACACCCAAGGCTGGAGGGACCCATCCCAGGGAAGAAAAGGTAAGTTGTGGTAAGTATTTTTTTTTAAAAAAAATTGTGGCATAGGGGGGCCTGATTTGTGCCCCCCTACATGCCACTATGCCCAATGACCATGCCCAGGGGACAGAAGTCCCCTGGGCATGGCGATTGGGCAAGGGGGCATGACTCCTGTCTTTGCTAAGACAGGAGTCATGTTAATGGCGTCTGGGCGCCCAAAAAAAATGGCGCAAATCGGGTTAAGACGATTTTTTTGCCTCAGCCTGACTTGCCCCATTTTTGGACGCCCAAACGCCATTTTTCCCTACGCCGGCGCTGCCTGGTGTACGTGTTTTTTTTTCACGCACACCAGGCAGCGCCGGTCGGCTAACGCCATTCAATAAATACGGCGCCCGCATGGCGCTTCAGAATGGCGTTAGCCGGCGCTAATTTTTTTGGCGCAAAACTGCGTTAGCGCAGTTTTGCATCAAAAAGTATAAATATGGCCCACAGAACCTACATGAACATCACATTTCCATCACTTCCCTGCATGACAGTACATTGTGTCCCCATTCTTTATGTGAGTTCAGTGTTGTGTGCCACTCTGAAGGGCTTAGTGAGTTTTACATTGTTCTCAAATGACAGTTTGCCAAGGCCTGATGTGGGCTGAGTGATCTGTGGGACGTTACACATTGCTAACAACACCCTCAACTGACTCAAAAAGTATATATACACAGCTCATGCTATAATGCAAATACATTTACTGTGTCATTTACCATCATCAGATCATCAGATATATCATTGTTTGGTTGTAAAGTTTACTTGCATAGATATATGAATGCAACAAAAGGAGGATCTAGGGCTTATCACACAAAACAATGGTCATTTGAAATACACAGAGTACAAGGCTCCACAATCCACAACCTGTACATCCTATGTACGGACAACAGATTGTGACAACAGGCACCCAAATAACCAAATGGGACTCAGAGGCATATTGTAGCCTGTAAGGAAAGAAATGATGGTGTTGAAATGAATCAAATACGCCCATGAGGTAGTTACCTGCTCCTCTGGTAAGCCATAGAGCTTACCATACTGGGGAAGGACCTCTTGCACAAGCCTCTCCAGCGCCTCTGAAGAGAAAGCAGGGGCCCTTTCACCTCCTTTGCCTGCCATGATTGCACCCAGAGGCAGCATCCAGCAGCTATAGTGGTGAAGGTGTTGATAGCAGCAGTGTCAGGAGGCAAGTGAGTTTTTTCCAAGCCACGATGTACATGTACTCCACGTACGCCAATGAACGAGGTCAGGAATTCACCATTTTGACAGTTGAAACTATAGTTTTGGTGACTGTTAAATTCCTCTATAAATGTGTAGTAACATCTCAACATATGTAAAGCTCCCTTGACATGTAAATTCTCCTACACAATCATCAGTGTAGGTCATTGCCAGTCACAGATGCCAGATAACCGCGGTGCACTGTACTCCGCCGGTGACTCTATTTTTGGCAGTCAGAACATAATTTACAAAATCAAGGGGCAGATAGGTTTGTTATGTGCACATATATGTTGGAGACACATGTCTAGTCAACCATTGGGACCATAGCTGTACCTGGAATAGTAAACAGTTTTGATTTGTAATGAGTGTAATATTTCCAGTCAGTAATGTTGTGTCACATGCCTTTGGTCTTACTCATCAGATACGTGGTCTGGACACAATGACTAATGCTCTCACTCATCTCACTCCACAAATAGGTACCCTGGGACAGAGAGGAGGTGGCAACCTCCAATCTGCCATCCATTTCCAGACCCCCAGACCATGGAAGAATGTGACGTAATAAAGCAGTTCCGTCTGAATATCTATCTAAGATTTATGTTGTTAGTTGGAGCCAGATCTCATGCCTCAAAACAATAATCCGACATGCATACCACCCATTGTGAGACTCATGGCAGGATTACACTTCCTGGCCACAGGGTCATTTCAATATACAGCAGCTATATTTGGTGGTATGTCATAACCTATGTTCAGTGGTGTTTTAAAAGGTGTGCTATCAACCATGATGAAACACATTGACAGCTATATCAGGTTCCCCAGACGTGAGGATTTAGCCAATGTGATGGTTGACTTCTATGGATTTGGTCACCTCCCACATGTTGTGGGAGCCATTGATGGGACCCATTATTGCATTGGTGCCACCACATGCCAGTGAACAAGTCTATCGAAACAGGAAGCACTTTCATTCTACCAACGTGCAAGTTGTCTGTTTGTCAGATCTGTACATTTCAAGCATCCGTGCCTGGTTCCCAGGTTCAGCTCATGATTCTGTTGTTATGCTGAAGACCACCATACCCCAGCTGATGTCACAACTGCAACCTGAGAGGGCCTGGCTTGTTGGTAAGTTACATCTGTCCTGATCTTGTGTGTGCAATATCAGGTGCTACAATCAGGGAGTGTGTGACTCATTGTAGAACTTATGTCTCATTACAATACAGGAGACTCAGCATATCCCAACTGTCTTTGGTTGATAACACTGCTGAGGAATCCAACTACGCCAGGGGAAGTCTGTTTCAATGAGGCCCATGGGAGAACACACGGCCAGTTGAGCAGGCTTTTGGGCTCCTGAAAGCCAGATTTTGTTGCCTGTACAAGACTGGGAAGCCCTCCTCTATTCACTCTAGAAAGTGTGTCAAATCACTGTGGCCTGCTGAAAGTTCCATAACATCACCCTGCGAAGGAACAACCCTTACATCCCAGAGGAGGGGGAGCCTGCAGTGCCACTGGGTGAGAATCCGAAAAGGTCAAATGAAGATGATAGTGGTGAGGAGGAAGTAGCTGACTTGCAACAAAATTTCATCAACAGCTTCTTCTAATGATTGTAAGTATGCCATTAGATTTCATGACTTTGACTGTACAATGAAATCTTGTTGTGGTGATGTGAGAAGTATATTTGTTGGAAATTTTCAGAAGCTGAAGGTCTGGCAAACACTGGCAAAGTGTGTCTGATGATGACGTTTTTGACAGAATCACATTTTGGAGATGTTGCTTTGTTTGTGTGAAATATGATACATGGGCTGTGTTCTCCAGATATTTGCTATGTGAATTTTGTCATATGTATGGTTTCATAACTATACTCCTTGTTTTTGCGTTTGTTCAGGTACCTTCACCATGACATCTTCATTGCGAGATTTCAGAGTTGTGACATTGGTAGGAATATGATGCTTTTGGGTCACACAAAGTGGACATGGATTTTTCCTGGGAACGTAAGTTACAGTCTTTGGGTATACAAGACCTGTGCCAAGACAGCTTGCACAGTGATAGGATGGAAGTTTAAAAGACTGCATTGGACTTATTCCTTGTCCTGTGGTGGCCCTGGTGCATCATGTATGTCATCATGTGGTCAGAATTTTTTTTGTCCTAGGCCAAATTCATTTTAGTTTCCCTTCACATTGGCTAAACACTCTTTTTGTATGAACCATATGTAGCTGTTGATGTGTTTTATCATTGTAAGCCAAAGTGCCTATGGCACATCACTGACATCTGTTTGTGTCATACCACCAGATGCAGAAGCACTGGATTGTAATGACTTTGTGATCAGAAACTGTTGTACTGCCAACTGTCCTAGTCTTGCATCATATGATGTTGGATTCCTTTTGTGAGGTAGGCGATAAGGCTCCACCTGATGACATCAACCAATTTTTACGTTTGCCTATTCTACAGGACAAAGTCTGATATATGCCTTCCTTCCATTTTCTGGGGGTCTGTACCTATAAATGTGATCATTTACACAGTATGATTCAATCATGTATGGTTTGCTATGTTTTGGACACATTGACAGCCCACTGAGCTGGACACTGTGTACATGCAACATATCCCTGCTTTCACAAGTGGCTTGTTTTTTCATTGTATGGTTCACATGTTCTTGCATATCTACATTGCTAAATGTGAACTTAAGACAGCAGACAATGAGTTTGTGACTGGTTAATTTATTACAGTGCTAAGGGTGAAAACAAACTGGTGGCAAAAAGTAACAAATGAAAAGTCAAGGGGTAAGCCATGGTGAATGAAATCATACAAGTAGATGCCACACCATCAGACGTCCAAAGTCCAGAGTACTCCTCCCATCAGAAATGGAATGGGGTTCACGATCAGTCCACAGAGTGAATGTGTGACACACAAAGGAGGATGTTAAGACTGAGGGTTCTTGTTGGCAGCAGTGGGTGTCTTGCCATCCACACTGCCTGAATTTGTACATTGACATCTTCACTTGCGAGGGCGGGGGGTCAGCTGCTGCAGAGGCAGGGGTATCTGAGGGTGGTTGGTCCTCTAACAGGGCCTCCCTTCCTGTGTCTGCCACAGATGTACTTGGGCTTAATGTAGTTTGTCCACAGGAAGAGTTAGATGTTGGGGGAAAAGCCATGCTCAGGGTTGTATGGGTGTCCCTCAGCACCTCTGTTAGGGTGCCCATGTTAAAATTCTGGTCCCCCATTTGTTGGGTCATGTCCCCCTGGAGCTACTTGATTCCCTGGGGTTCGGTTAGCATATGGCCCATCCTGATGGACTCCCAAGACTTGTCTGATGGTATCCTGGTCATGAGTGGACACAGTGGCCTCACTCTGCTGGCCCACAGCATCCATCCCACGGACCCTACACCCACAAGCCTGTTCCCTTGGCACAAAGTGCCCTCCCAGACTGGGTCCTGGACCTCCAGTGTCAGGATTGATGATTTGCAACTCAGGATCCAGGACTGGAGTGCACAAGATGGTAGCAACTGTGTGAGGTACACAGGTTAGGGGCACTTTTTTTGTGTGTGATGTAGATACAACTGGGGTGGGAAGTAATGTTGTGGGGCTCACTGTTGCCATCTGACTAGGCTGCCCAGATGGGCCAGGACCGTCATCCACGTCCACATCTCCAGAACTGTTATCATCCAGAGGTGGTTTGGGAGTCTGGTCAGACAATGTCTGGCTAGGTGCTGTGGCAGCTTGAGAAATAGAGTACATTATTACTGGTTGAAGTGTGGAATCTAGAACCAACGGTTTTGTGTCACTGTAAGAAGGGACCTTAGACAATTTAAAGGGGAATGTTTACTGCTCGTGCTATGTTACCATGGTATTGAAGTTGTTGATATGACCTCTGTGAAGCTTGCAGAAACTATTCGAATGAGGCAGCTCATTAGTTATGGTGATCAGTTGCAATTTAGATGAGGGAATGAAAATGACACCTCACAAATAGATAAGCCAACACAGTGGTGAGAAAATGTGTAATTGGCCATTCCAATGCCTAGTTGTGTGAGATACAGGTGAACACACAGGTTTGTGGTTTATGTAGCTGTAGCCATTATATAAGCAGTGCTGAGTCAATGTGTTATCTGCCACTACTAATTTGATGAAGCAGCTTAATGCCTTAGGAATAGGTGGCATTACTGTCCTTAATAGTTTCATTTTGGGATACCAGGACAAGAGCAAGCTAAGTAGACAGACACGTCTCTCAGTTGAGCATGATATGTAGATTGCTCACTCCCAGGTGAGTGAACATCAGTTGTGAAATGGGAAACAGGTGTATTTGGGCATGTTTAGTATGGCCTGTTGGTTGGAGTTACAGAAACAGGGCCTCCTGATAGTTCTAGGCATGTCACTTGTTGACTCCCCACACTATACAAATGCTAAACTCCCAGGGGAGGGTACATCATTTGAGAGATGTCACTCAGGTGTATTTGGGCAAGTGCTGAATGGCCTGTTAGTTTGAGGTACAGAAACTGGGCCTTCTGATAGTTATAGTCATGTCACTTGCTGGCTCCCAATACTACATAAATGCAAAACTCCTAGGTGCATGAACATCAGTTGTGAGATGGCAAACAGGTGTATTTGGGCAAGAGCACAAAGTCCTGTTGATTTGAGTTACAGAAACAGGACCTCCTGTTAGTTGTAGTCATGTCACTCTCTCTACTTCCCAACACTTAGCAAATGTTTAGTCTTACATATCTGTTGCCACACTGCAGTTAGGTTTGACCATACATTTACATGTTAACACATACCATGGGCCTGGGATGATCTTTTGATATTGAAGCACTTAGGGGCATATTTATACTCCGTTTGCGCCGAATTAGCGTCGTTTTTTTCGATGCAAATTCGGCGCAAAACTAACGCCATATTTATACTTTGGCGCTAGACGCGTCTAGCGCCAAAGTATGAGTAAAGAGCGTCATTTTTTAGCGTGAACGCCTTCCTTGCGTTAATGAGATGCAAGGTAGGCGTTCCCGTCCAAAAAAATGACTGCGACGCAAATGCGTCGTATTTATACTCCCGGGCAAAAATCACGCCCGGGAGTTGGCGGGGCAGAAAACCCCGCATTTGCGCCACTTTTTAACGCCTGGGTCAGGGCTGGCGTTAAGGGACCTGTGGGCTCAAAATGAGCCCACAGCTGCCCTCCCATGCCCCCAGGGACCCCCCCTGCCACCCTTGCCCACCCCAGGAGGACACCCAAGGATGGAGGGACCCACCCCAGGGACATTCAGGTAAGTTCAGGTAAGTATAAATATTTTTTTTTATATATTTTTTTGTGGCATAGGGGGGCCTGATTTGTGCCCCCCTACATGCCTCAATGCCCAATGACCATGCCCAGGGGACATAAGTCCCCTGGGCATGGCCATTGGGCAAGGGGGCATGACTCCTGTCTTTACTAAGACAGGAGTCATGTAAATGGCGTCTGGGCGTTGTTAAAAATGGCGCAAATCGGGTGTAGGCGATTTTTTGCGTCAACCTGACTTGCACCATTTTTAAGACGCCCTAGCGCCATTTTTCCCTACGCCGGCGCTGCCTGGTGTACGTGTTTTTTTTCCACGCACACCAGGCAGCGCCGGTCTGCTTGCGCCGGCTAACGCCATTCAATAAATACGGCGCCCGCATGGTGCTTCAGAATGGCGTTAGCCGGCGCAAAATTTTTTGACGCTAAACTGCGTTAGCGCAGTTTAGCGTCAAAAAGTATAAATACGGGCCTTACAGACCCTATTCCAACATATGGCATGTAATAGGGATTGATACATGTGATGTTATGTATGACAATACACAGACAAGCTTACGTCTCTGCTACTCTGTGTATTGCATGTTGGGAAAGTAGATTAACAATGTAGTGGCAAAAGGTGAGATGTGAGCATGCAGGACATTGAAGATTTGTTATGTTTTTGTGTTGTAACCTAGCAGACTCCACTTCCCCAGAGCAGGATGGCCAAGACCTTTTCCTCCCAAGGAAAAAGTTGTAATAGGGCACTGGGAGGACCACTACCAGTCTTCAGGGACGCCATGTGTTGCCTGGAGGCCAAGGAACGCACCTTCCCCATTATGTTATTCCACCTCTTCCTAATGTCCTCCTTTATGTGCAGGGTGGTGTCCACAGCATTCACTCTGTTGACTATCCTTTGCCACATTTCCATTTTGCTACTGAGAGGAGTATGCTGGAATTCTGCTCCAAAAATTGTGGCTCTACTTTCATGGTTTCATCCACCATGTCTCTCATCTTCAGAAAAACGGATTTTTGGGATGTGGCTGGATGTAAATTAAAGTAAGTGACAGGGACTTACTTAAAAAAAAACATGATATAGGGAGCAAATTACCAAAACTCGGTGAAAGGTGTTAAATGGTGTGCTGCCAAAAAGGGGTGCCTTATCTATCATTAAAAAACAGTGGTCTATGGTCTCTGTCTTGTGGTGCCGTAGTGGAGAGGCAAAGGATCATGGTTTGGGAAGGGGTGTGTTTTATAGCGAGATTTGCAGGTGTGACCACTATGTATGTCACCTGTGTTTTTTTTTTATACATCCAATGGGCACTTGTCTGGGCACTTGTCTGCTTTGCTGAGTCCGTACCATGGCAGCCGATTGCCATCAGCTAACCGCCACAAGGAGACCACCACGTCAACTGTGTTTTTGTAATGGGCTTGGCGGTTCCCAGAGGCCACAAAGGCAACAGAGTGTGCACTGCCAAGATTGCAAGCCCCCGCACAGCTGGTGTGACACCATTTGTCTTGGCAGGCGGCAGTTCAGTCTGCATACATTGTAATACAGTGCTCTTTCTGAGACCGCAGCCACAGCGGTATGACGGTTCAACCGTTAAACTCATAATCGGGCCCTTAGTGTTATTTCACTTTGTGCCTGATTGCATGTGCTTGATTAAAGTATGATCCCTGATCAAACATCTCATTTCCCTAGGACCACAACAGTAAGGAGTGCCATGTTTGTCGTACCCGGGAATTACCAAGTGCAACAAAGTTAAACAACCCTAATTAAATTTGGCAGTCAAAACTGTTCAAATTGAACATGTGAATTTGGTGTGATAAGCACCCAAATCTGAATGTTATTCCGCGTTACTGAGAAAAAACCTAGAATATGTGACATTTAGCACATCCAGGAAATTACTAAATCAGAGGTGTTGGACCTTGAATAAATAAGGAGTACCTCTCTGGGGCACTCGTAAACAGGCCATAAGTCAAACATTGGCTTCCCTTAAAATAATACTGAAAATAATATGGACCCAATTCACAAGACATACTATTCCTGTAGTATAAATTCACATTCTTATAGATACTTTTGTTAATTGACCCTAAAACAATTAAAATGGGAATATTCAGGGAATATTCATATATAATTAGTACAAATAGAAAGGACTGTGCCCTTTTTGCACTCTTACTAATACGGAAGTGGACATTTTGTATGGAGTTTACAAAGGCATTTATGAATATGTATCATAAGTCCTGTGTGAAGTGGCTCCAATAAGATGTGATTAGAGAGTTGCCATGTTAGGCTCAGACTCAGGGTGGTGTGAAGACTTTAAAACAAGCATTGGCAAAGCTAATAAGTCTAGCTTGTAACTAAGAACAGAAGCCACACCTATGGGTCATGGTAATGCCTAGTGTCACAGGGATAAAAGGCAGCAGTAGCTAAGCACTGAAGCAGCCACACACGAAGCTTCTATTACTTTGCTGTATTTTTCTCCCTTCCCCATTCCCTGTTCTGCACCGTCTTTGCAGAGCCTGGAAGGAGCAACAGTTGAATACAGTACAGAAGAGCAGACAATGAAATTGAAGGACGCGAACAGACAGAGTGGAGATGGTGTGATGTAAGTGGGCAAAGAAAAGTGATAGTGTGCCCCAGAATGTATTGGCTAAGGGCAAGGAAGAAGTACAGCAGCTAGAGAATGGAGACCATCATAAAAGAATAAGGGAGAGGACATAATGAAAATAGAAGAGACAGAGAGGATCAGACGGAAAGAGGTGCACAGGATCAGACTGAGGGGGTTAGAAAGAGGAGAATGGATATACAAATATAGAGATGAAAAAGTGACAGTAGTGCATAGAGAAAGGGGGACAATTCATAATGCAGCAGACAGAGCGAGGGCACTTGGGAAGTTACCTTATACCCGCTACCTAAAATACAAATCATTCTCTAAGCAGAGCAATAGTGGCTGGATATGTCTTCTTTACTAGTCCCCTTCTCCAAATACAGTGACACTTTTCTGAAACAATTTGCCAGCTCTATCAAATTGTACAATGAAGACACCGTTGATGTGATCAATTTACTAGAAGGAATGTCTTTCAAGGAAAACAATCATATTTTAATAATGTATGATAAAGAATTCCTCTACAACAGTGGTTCCCAACCTTTTGACTTCTGCGGACCCGCACTTCATCATTACTGGAATCCAGGGACCCCCAACCAAGTCATTACTGAAAGCTGGGGACATAATCTGTTAATATTATTTTATTTAATTTTCTAAGCATTCTCAGATCCCCTGAGGAGGCTTCATGGATCCCCAGTGGTCCCCGGACCACAAGTTAGGAACCACTGCTCTACAAGAATATGTCTCAAAATAAGGCACATGAGAGAGCATAGAACAATACTTGGATAATCAACTACTCCATGTACTCATAGATTTCTCCCTCTTGCTCTTTACTTCTGCTTGCAAAGGTTCCTATAACAATGTTTCAACTCTATTATATAATATGCTCCAGCTGAATGTAAGGTATGTCTCATCTTTCACAATGGAGTGCACACTCTCTTGATTACTTTTTCACAACACATCAATCAAGCCCTAGATTCATTTGAAATTCCCTTTCTTTACATGCAGGAAACAATCATTCCAATATCGTTGGCCTGGAGACCTGAAATTTGTTGACATCTAGAAAGGAATGACTGTGCTATGAAAAGACTGATATTAAGTGCAGACAACCACAAATAGCATAAACTGGGTTCTTAACTTATGTGCCAAAAGTACAGTCTGCTTGTGATTCACAAAATAAATTGATTACACTTACTTGTAAGTAAAAAGGACTGGTGTTTTATTGAATCAAATTGATATAATACTGTGTTTTACAGGTGCAAATTTACTGTTGACCAGAAGAATTATTTGCATTTTCTTCTCCTCTCTTTTTACTTTCTTTTTGTTATTTTTGTCACTTAGGAGTCCAGTATTTCACAGGCAATGTGACACCCATTTAGTATATAATAGTTTCATGACCAGAATGTTATATGTTTAATTATGACCATAACGCAATGAATAACTACAATTGATTCTTACCAATCAGAAATCTGTCTTAGCCGACTTATGATTTTGAAGTTGTCAATTAATATGTAACTTTGAGTACATAAACCTGTTTAACGCAATTGTTTTACCATATTGCATGAAAATGTCTGATCTGCCATATTTAAGCTACAATTATTGCCAATGCTTGAGGGATACTTTTCTGCACTTCCTGATGGCATAGAAAAGTAATACAATGGCAGCAGCATCAGATCGAGAAGACCTGATTCAAAGATGGCTGACTGAAATCTCACAAGATCAATACTTTGGTTGTTGATTTCGCAAGAACTTGGACAGCTTTCTTGTGGTCATGTTTCCGATCTGGAAAACTAAAATGTGGCTGGGACGGAGTCAGTTGTGAGGCGCTTTTTAGGAGGGGAATAACACACCAAACAGCCAATAGAATGATGACGAAATAAATATGTACTCCTCTGAAAGGAGCTTAGATATTCCTGACAATGTCTCTAAGAATGCTGACACAAAGAAGCCAATGGCTGAAGAAAGTTGACCCACTTTCTAAATGTGATATATAATGGGGTCAGGTCAGACACCTATTCCACAGTACATGGAGTACTGCTCATATACCACTAATCCCCATACTCCTACATGTCTTTGTGATTTGTCCCCAAAGCATCTAAAGTTGAGTTCAGAGGCCCTTATTCTAGTGACTTATGCTGATATTATTGGAAGACAGTGCTTACTACGCATCATATAGTGCTGCAGTTTCCTAAACTTCACACAAAGTGTGTTCAATTTGAGAGTTGCCCCACAGAGAACAGGAAGCAAAATAGGATAAGGACCTGTGAATCACTGATTGGAGATATGCCATACCAGCCAGGGTTAATATTTGTGACATACATGTAACAGTCTCCGTCTTTGCAGTATTAATGCACTTGGTATTTATATTGCTTCAAAACAAACACATTTCAATTTTGCAGAGAATTTAGCACTGGAAGAAGAGCCTATGTAAGTTCAGGAGAGTAACAACCGTCTTTACTTTTATCTAGGTCCTTGAAAGTAAAGTTGAAAATTCCAGTGTAAATGTGGCAGTATTCATCCTAATGTGTGGTGGCACCAAATAATGGAGTGATGTTGGAGGCACTATTTAGAGAAGGAGGATAGTGTGATAACGGGTGTAAGAAATAAGACAATAAAGGTGTAGAATTGCATGGAGGGAGTAATGCCTGTGACAGCCTATAGGTGTTCTGAATAGGGACTGTAATAGGGAGTCAAGAGAATAGCTTGACTGCAAGGTAAAATGTCTTGGCGCCGCACTAATTTTCTTGTGCCCCTTAGCGCCCCCTAACGCCACCATATCTATGATACGGCGCACCATGGCAGTATTCAAGGGGACTAGTGTCATAATTTTTTACTCTAGTCCATCGCTTTGCAGGATTAGTGTAAAAAATGATTATGTTAATCCTGCAAAGTACCCAGAGGCCCATTGAAAACAATGGGAGATTCTTTTTAACACCTGCTCTTAGCAGGCGTTAGTAATGCCGATAAAAATGGTGCAAAGAAATCTCTTAGATTTCTTTGCTCCATTGTTTCGGCCCCTGTGGCGCTGGAACTCCCCCCCTTGCATACATTATGCCTGGCGCAGGTATAATGTGGCGCAAAGGGTTACAAAGTTGCGCAATGCAAGCATTGTGCCACTGTGGAAATATAGTGCGGCGTTTTTGGCCCTCCAACACCACATTAGCATTAAAAAATTACGCTAATGTGGTGTTGGACTGGCTATACGGGCTCTTAAACCTGGGCCAAAGAGTCAGTCTTGTGATTATGCCATTATGGTCTGTTAGATAAGAACTGGTGGTATATAATGGAATCCTATCTGGTGACCCATGGAGCACTCTGCATTATGAGTTGGATCGGGTAAGGATAAGTGTGCCTCACCAACAAGGTAGAATCATCTTCAGGTGGAATTACTAGCAATTTTTAGTGGCTACATTTGTCAACCAACAAAACGACCAATGAATTCCAACCTTACACTTAGCAGTGCCAAAGTATATTATAGAAGTACCATACTGTTCACCATTCTACAATACAAATGCACAAGAAGGATCAAATAACACACGTGTATATGCAAACCAGGACTTGAAACATTGCTTCAGCATTGTCTGAATAGGAGGCATTCTTCACAAATGATTGACCAGACTGCTTAGTTCACTTAACTAACTACGCCTGTGAAGGCACTAGGCAAAAGTAGGTAAAATGGGAAGGCTTCAGCATTTCAGAAGTTCGGACAACAGTCTTCTTCTTTGGGTCAAGGGAAAAATGTTTCTAAGTCTCAGCAAGTCATTTCAAAGGGACAAAGGGAAGCGAAAGCTATACCTCTCAGAGGCCAAAAGGTTCAGAAACTGGCGAGAAGTGGGGAAGATCTCTGCTCTCCTAAGAAGGTGTGGGGACTGCTGCAAGTCCATCTGGGGAATGGTACATTAAAGTTCATAGGGCATGATGATTTGTCCATCCATCACTCCATATGACATAAAAGGTCAATATTTCCAATGGCAAACAGTCATACAAGTCAGTGAGAATTCTCAGGATCTTCATGTGAACGGTTTCCATCTGTACTCTTCCATGTGAATTGGAAAATTTTGTATAAAGATTTATTCCACAGTTCCTGAATGTCCAGGTCTCAAGGTTTAGTTCAGAAGCCTGCTATGCATAAAATAATAGAGTATTTATTTCCAAACAAGCTTTTTCATGAGAAAACATTAAATATTCTCTGCACAGTCACGAAGGACGGCCTTGCAGGCCTCATCTAGACCAATGCAAGTGAATTAAAACAGCACATTCATTTATCCATTTTATTTACATTTAACATCTCTAGACCTTAAATTCATTATTAATAAGCTGCTAGACCTGCTCAGATTGCAATATCTTCAAAACAAAAATACCCTTTCATGTAACTATAACACATTACTACATTCTCTACTTTTGCATGTTACTTTTAAATTGTTTTCTCACATAAATCTTTTATCGTTTTAATGCAGACTGTTAATTAACATCATGAACTATAACATTGAATCAAACTAAGGGGCATATTTATACTCTGTTTGCACCAAATTTGCGTAAAACTTTTTAGCGCAAATTTGGCGCAAACCTAACACCATATTTATACTTTGACGCCCGACCCCGCGAATGTCAAAATTCAGCGGTGTGTGTCATTTTCTGGATGCGTGAAACCACCTTGCGTTAATGACGTGCAAGGTAGGCGTTCCTGTCCAAAAAATGACTTTAAGGCATGTGCGCCTTATTTACACTCCCGCGTCATTTTGACACACAGGAGGGTTGGAATGGCGGTAAAAAAAATTACGCAAACCAGCGCTTGCGCTGGTTTTCGTCAAAAAGTATAATTATGGGCCTAATTCTTCAACATGAAATTAAAACACTGCGCCACATGGGTTTCAACTGCTCATCTAGAGTTAATGCTATAGCTGGGGAACCACTTTGCAACTAAACTATAAGTACTTTGGTTAACATAATGCATAAACTATCACATATAGATCCTCACTGTGACACTAGGGACAGTACTAAAATTTCTGCTAGATCACCCCAGACTCTGAAACTTTTTTAACCCTACCTCGAGAGTAGACCAAAAACGCTTTCATTGATAAACATTAGTAAACTTAATTCTGCAAGTTAACCTTTGGCCAGAGACTTGGCATAACGATGTTTATCAAGAACGACTATACCAAGGTCTAGGGGGAGTCGATGGTTAATTTAAGAGAGGATCTATGCCCCAAATTCACTTGGATTTCTGCTACCCTCAAAATGTTGATCCTATATTTAGTAGGTACAACACTGAAGTATTGACGAGGCAAGGTTTCGTGCGACTCCCAAATTAACTAATACAGAAGTAAATTAATTAGGAAACGCCCGAGTCATAGTCGTTACTTGAACCGCCCTTGCTGTTCTGCTGGTTTGGCTTTGTGCCAATTTGTCATCTCTGGAACTGTGAACTTTTAAAAGAATTGCTAAATGGGAATGTACAACTATGTGATCAGGCTTTGCTACATCTGACCCTTGATTTAGCATAAAGAACATATTTATTTTTCATTTGTAACTTGTCCGGAAGCATCTTATAAGATGTGAAGAAAATATAAACATGTGGGCAAAGCCGTCCCGTCCATGTATGAAGGATCAGACCTAAGTGACACAGTTTCAACAGTGAGAAAAAAGTGACCTTAATTAAGTTAGGATGGGATGTATAATTAGTCATGTTTTCGCGGGACAACAGTTCGGTGAACGTTTTCGAAGAGATACTTCTGGATGAACAGATCCAAGCAGATTTAAAACAAGCGGATAAAACACTCTAAGCTATAGTCTGTGCGTTTATTACTGATGTGCCGCGTAAACGGAGAAATGAAAGCTCTAATGTGGATGTCCTGTTATTAAACCCCACGCGGGGATAGTGTATGAGAGGTGAGATGAGGAATAGTGAACACACGATGGAATGTAGAGCACTAACAGATTGAAAACACATTAAATGTAGATATATTTACTAACCCTGTTTTATAATCTTCAATTTCTTTGGCATGCAGTTCCCCTTCTCGGTTCAAAAGATTAATTCAAGCATTTTTGTGTCCTCTGACTCTTGAGATTGAGATGTTGGACTAGAAGTCTTGATTATTTATGTACACTACCGCCTTCTATATAGTTTTGACAACCATATGATTGCTGTATGATATATAATTATTGTACTTAGCAAACTGTTAAGGAAGCAAAGCCTTTTATACCTTGAGGGACAAAATCAATTGAAAACAAAGGAGCAGATTTATGAAAAGTGGGGCTGCACCTAGTGCAGTGCCAAGTTTCTTGTGCCCCTTAGCGCCCCCTAACGCCACCATGTGTGCGCCATATCTATGATACGGCGCACCATGGCAGTAGTCAGGGGGACTAGCGTCATCATTGTTTACGCTAGTCCAGCGCTTTGAAGGATTAGTGTAAAAAATGAAGATGTTTATCCTGCAAAGCACCCAGAGGCCCATTGAAAACAATGGGAGATTCTTTTTAACACCTGCTCTTAGCAGGAGTTAATAATGCCAACAAAAATGATGCAAAGAAATCTCTTAGATTTCTTTGCTCCAATTTTTTCGGCCCCTGTAGCTCTGGAACGCCCCCCTTGCATACATTATGCCTGGCGCAGGTATAATGTGGCGCAAAGGGTTACAAAGTGGCGCAATGCAAGCATTGCCCCACTGTGTAAATATAGTGCAGCGTTTTTGGCCCTCCAACACCACATTAGCATAGGAAAATGACGCTAATGTGGTGTTGGACTGGCTCTACGGTCTCTTAAACCTGGGCCAAAGAGTCAGTCTTGTGATTATGCCACCATGGTCTGCTAGATAAGAACTGGTGGTATATACTGGAATCCTATCTAGTGAGCCATGGATCACTCTGCATTACTGGGGGGCGAGTGGCTAGTGTTAGAAACGATATTAGAACATTGGAATGCTGGGGGCTCCATTGAAAACAATGGAGTGCTGCGGGCTTTTACTGGCCGGTAAAAGCCCGCAGCGCCAACATTCCAATGTTCGCTTTGTTCACAGCAACAGCTGTGAACAAAGCCTCACGGAGCCCGAGGGGATTTCCGTGAACATTTTTTTTTTTAATAGAACATTCTGCCCTGTGTGGCAGAATGTTCTAATAGCCTTAGAACCCGCCATAGCGGGCTCTACCGGCTATTAAAGTCCCTCTCCCTTGTTAAATGCCCTCGCCTTTCGGCTCGGGCATTTAACGCGGGGAGCGGGCCTTTAATAGCCGGTAGAGCCCGCTACGGCGGGTTCTAAGGCTATATTAGAACATTGGAATGTTGGTAGCTCCATTGCAGACAATGGAGTGCTCTGGGCTTTTACTGGCTGGTAAAAGCCCAGAGCGTCAACATTCCAATGTTCTTTGTTCATAGTAACAGCTGTGAACGAAGGGCTCCGTGAGGACTTTGTTTTATTTATTCGAACATTCTTCCCTCTAGTGGTAGAATGTTCTTATAGCCTTATAGCCCTTCGTAGCTGGGCTATACTGGCAATTAAAGCCCTCCTTCCTTGGGGGCTTGGGCCTTTAACACTGGAGCAAACCTTTAATGGCTGGTAGAGCCCGCTACGGTGGGCCATAAGGCCATATAAGATCATGTACATCAGGTACGTATTTACATCTTTGAATTACACAATTACCTACACTTTACCTACTTACATTTCTTCGGCAGAGTAAAATGAAGTGATTTCTCCAGAATTACACTTAAGTCAAATACGGAGGCTGGGATTCGAACCTTTGTCCCTAGGTTCATATTTGCCAGCTTGGGAATTAAAACTTCCCCAGGACCGCCAAAACTTCTCTAAAATTTGGCACAACTTTCCAATGTATCATCAGGTCAGCCTAATTAACAGAGCAAGGGGCATTTTGTCATCTTTAGGCGCAGCAGTTATCAGCCACAGTCTCTAATGCGTTTCTGCAGTTGACCCAATGTTCTTCAAGCTGTCAGAGCCACATTCGTGGGAGGGAGGAGAAATGAATGTCCAAATGGTAATTTGAGTCTTGCTAGAAGGCGGATGTTTTCCACTCCACGTATTGTGAAAAAATATTAGCACAGTTAGGGGCATATTTATACTCTGTTTGCGCCGGAGTTGCGTCGGTTTTTTTTACGCAAATCCGACGCAAAACTAACTCTATATTTATACTTTGGCGTTAGACCCGTCTAGCACCAAAGATCTTGGAGTTTGCGTCATTTTTTTGCGTGGACACCTTCCTTGCGTTAATGATATGCAAGATAGGCGTTCCCGTCTAAAAAATTACTCCGAGGCATGTGCGCCGTATTTACACTCCCGGGCAAAAATGACGCCCGGGAGTGGGCGGGTCAAAAAAAATGACATCCAGCCGCTTTAGCGTAATTTTTTAATGCCTGGTCAGGGCAGGCGTTAAGGGACCTGTGGGCTCGGAAGGAGCCCAGAGGTGCCCTCCCATGCCCCCAGGGACACCCCCTGCCACCCTTGCCCACCCCAGGAGGACGCCCATGGATGGAGGGACCCATCCCAGGGAACTTAAGGTAAGTTCAGGTAAGTATTTTTTTGTTTTGTTGTTGTGGCATAGGGGGGCCTGATTTGTGCCCCCCTACATGCCACTATGCCCAATGACCATGCCAAGGGGACAGAAGTCCCCTGGGCATGGCCATTGGGCAAGGGGGCATGACTCCTGTCTTTGCTAAGACAGGAGTAATTTCAATGGGGGTTGGGAGTCAAAAAAAATGGCGCTAATCGGGTTGAGGCGAAAATTTTGCCTCAGCCTGACTTGCCCCATTTTTTGGCGCCCAAGCTCCATTTTCCCCTACGCCGGCGCTGCCTGGTGTAAGTCATTTTTTTTTATGCACACCAGGCAGCTCCGCCGGCTAACGTCATTCCATAAATAAGGCGCCCGCATGGCGCTTTGGAATGGCGTTAGCCGGCGTTAAATTTTTTGACGCACAACTGTGTTGGCGCAGTTGTGCGCCAAAAAGTATAAATACGGCCCTTAGCTCTTTAGTCCACACTGCTGGCAGTGATGTTCAGACATGCAATTGAAAATTGTTCAATTTGATTACTGCTCAGTGACACTGCCCGAGGACTGGGAAAAAACAAATAGTGCATGCAGTGAAAACTTCCATGACTGACTGAATAACCAAAGAACACTGCTTTGCAGTAGCAATAATAGGAAACAAAATTACTTTTGTTTATTACTATTGTGAAGCCTCCGCATAACTCATCCTGAACATCCCCCACCAATGCCTCATCCCAGCCCACCTTAGAGACCTACACTGGCTCCCCGTCAACAAGAGAATCACGTTCAAACTCCTCACCCATGTTCACAAGGCACTGCACAACCCTGGACCAGAATACCTCAACAGACGGTTCTCCTTCTACACCCCGACCTGACAGCTTCGCTCTGCCGACCTTGCCCTCACCACCGTCCCACGCATCCACAGAACAACCACCGGTGGCAGTAAAGTATCTTCTGTTCATCTTACAGCCCCTGGCATCTCGAGAAAGTCTTTTAAGCACCATGCCTCTCTCAAGCTAGGTCTCTGCAGAGCCCAGTCCTAGGGGGTCATCTGAGCTCTCTAGTTAGAAGTCCTTCTGCTTTTTGTGTCCCTGAAGCAGACAGCTAGGAGGCCAATCACTTCATCCCTGGAGAGCAAATCTTTTCCGTGGGTGCCAGCAGGAGTCAAGAGACCTTGAGTGAATCTTTTCTATCTGCAGGACAAAGGCGTCGCCTTCCAGTAGAGCTTTCTTCATGTACAGTCCTCCCATTTCCAATGATTTTCTGAGTTGGTGGTGGCTGAAATGCTATATTTACTCTTTCACTGACTCAAAAAATTCTGCTACCCAATCCTATTTCCTCACAATCACTCCACCTCCTTTTGAAAAAATTCCTCTTTTCATTACTTTACAGCTGTCCAGAAGCCATTGTGTGTAAAATGGGCTCCACCCCATTTAACCCCCTCTGGATTTTGTACTTTTTTGGACTAATTGGTTTAAAAAGTTATTTTGTGAGTGAGTCTGACTACATGAGACTCATTCATTGTGAGATCTGGTATAATGAATTGGCAACGCTAACTATCAGAGTTCCCTTTTTAAGATATAGTCCACTGCTGCACAACAAGAGCAAGAGGCTCTAGGTAGGCCTGGTTCAAAATTTAAATTACACCAATGTAAATGACATAAATATGGGAATTGTGTGTTACACTTGTTAGGAAAAAATTACTGAGATTATGTTATTACACCACTTTGCATAAATATGTGCTTTTCACTGTGAAAAAACTATCAACGGTGAAATTTATGACAATTTACTGCAAACACAAAAGAAAAAAAAGACACAAACATCTGTTGTTCATAGTACTCTTGTTTACATGCATCAGTGTGCCAAAAATTGTTGTGAAGATGCATTTTTCACTAAAATATAGCATGAAATTATGGAATCATATTTCACATAATTATTTATGTGAATTGTGCACACCCTTAACGTCTTGCACATGAGCATGTCCACACATGCCTATAGAAAGTTGTACAGGCAGAGTGTGTAAGACTAATGTTTAACCTAGTCGAGAATATGCTCACAAGTAGCCTATCACAGAATGGATCCTTCAGGGATTGGAGGTGATCTGGTGTAGGCTTTTAAATGTGAGTGAGCTTTCATTATGTAATCTGAGGTGCTTCACTGAGAGTGTGTGCTTACTTTGTTACACAATATTGGTGAAATGGGCACCAAAGTACAGTTTTGCCCTAGCTAGGCCTCAAAACTATTCTGATTCACTGATCGTACAGTAAAAATAAACCTTGAGTACAGATTCAATGTCACTTTGTCAAATTTGTACTCCTTCTAGCACTGGAGGATTTGTTATATTTCTCTGACTCAACTTCTAATTAGATTAGAGGTTGTGTTTTCCCTAATGGACCTAGTTAAATACGTCGCAGGACAGCTGGGGAATCAATGGCGTCCTAAAATAGTAGGATAAATTGCCATTGTGTGGGTCTGTTCCTGTGAAAGGAAAGGGCAGAGACAGAATCCACACCTGGCTTGGGAAGGCCCAACTTCACAGAAACAAAGGAAGATAGCAAGATCTCCAGAGTCAAACACAGGAGTGTTCAGGCACTGATGGAATTATGATGATGGGTTACCTTAGTATTCGGCAGAGGTATGCACCTTCTAAAATGTTCCACCACCACTTACGTACCCCTGCACAAGGTAGAGACCTTTGAGAACTGTCTGGTCTTGGGGGTAGCAATACTGGAGAAAGTCAGTAGATAATACATCTGACTGCTACTGGAAGGCTGTATTCCCGTACTTTGACTTCAGTTCGAAACCAGGGATAAGAACTTGTTTCTCTATGGCTGGTTGTGCTACTACACCAACTCCTTCTGAGGGATATTAGAGGGGTGGATCTACTAGGAGGTTCTCTTGAGGATTCCCCTGGATCTTCTGTGGACTGGCCCCGAAGGAGGATGACCTTGAGAAGGATGAAGCCCCTGATGTCTGCTGCCCCGGGTGCTCTGCATGTGGCCAGTAAGGAGGCCCTGGTATCTCAAGAGCACAGGCACAGAGTGCACTCTGACTTGTGGTCCTTTAGGCTATTAAGGAAAAATCCAAGCCTATAAGAATTGCAAAGCTCCTGGACAAGGGACAGGACTTGTGCAAGGAGAGAAAGCAGTGAAAAAAATAAATTAATATCTCAAGGAATTGTAACATTTCAAAGGCAAGAAGCCTGAAGTATAGGCTCCCATTGGCTAGCGCTGGCCACAAAAAGCAAAAGGAAACACCAGAAGAAGTACAGTTGCCCCTTGGGACAAGATCAGCCAAGCCATTAGAAGTAGCATCCCACTCTCTTCAGGGTTTCCCCAGGGAGGAGCAAGGCCCTTGGGGTTAACATAGGCAAGAATGAGCCTGGGGGTATGGAAGAAATCTTTTCCCTAGTGTTACCTTTGTCTCCGGGGGACCCCAGTTCCTGGAGACCAATGACAGTGAAACCTATGAGAGCTGCCTTGCTCCTTACAAAGTCACTAAAAGAGAAGCCAGTGCCTCCTTGGCCCCCTATGCTTGTGTCTGGGGTCAGGGAGCACACTGCAGCAACCTGCCCAAATGGATGTGGGCATGACAAGGAATATTTGCAGTAACATGGGCAGTTTCAGCTGACTGGGCAGCTAGCAAGGCATCATAGAGTGGACTACCCAGTGGGCCCAGGGCCACCTTGTACGCCAGGAACCATTTTAGAGAAAAAGGGCAAAAGGGCCACCCAGCCCTGATAAAAACAAAATGATTTTTAGAGCACAAGGCTGCAGATCTAAAAAAGAATGAAAAAGAAAGGGAAATGTCCAAGGAGCAAGAGCTCACCCCAGAAACTTTTGCAGCTCTGGAACTATAGAAGCAAATTTGGGTTCTATCCCACACCACCTCCCCTGAGTTAGCCTTTGGTCTGCACAGCCTTGCTACTTTGAGACAGTCAAGTACCTGGGGCCTGGTAGATGAATGTTGCTTGTGAAGGACCCACATCCTTCACAACTAATATCCAACTTTCTTATAGCCCCTGTTTCAATATTACAGAGCACTTCTGCCACAAGTCAGCCATGTCCTTTTTTGTTGATGCCCCTATTTAGATCAGTGTTCCTTCCACCTTACAGAGACCAGGCTGGTTCTCTCCCTCACTGTGACAGAGCCTGGCTGTCAAGGAGGGTCCTTAGAATGAGTAGGATGAGCCCTCCCTAGCATATCCAAGTCACAAGAAGTAGCCCTAAGTCTTTTGCCAAATCGTTAGTTCCTACGAAGTGTAAAAAAATTAATGCCATCCTGTCCTTCTTAGCCTTAGAGGAAATGCATTGTTTTCCTAACCAGGATCATTAACTGTTGCATTCAAGAAGATGTACTCTAACGTGTGATGAGTGGCTCAACTACTATTAAGCCATTTCAGGCTCAGGCAACCTAAAGTACATTTCTCTAATGATACCTTTCTATCAAAGTTATCTAACATATGATTTTACTAATAAATCAGATTTTAAAAGTTGAGAGGGAATTACATTTGAAGGCTTTACTAACATATTCCCTGGTGGAGACACACAATTAAAATTGTAATCGTATCTAGTAATATCGTATGGATAATGTAGATGAAACCACACATTGAAACAGTTGTCAGGCCTTTAGTCACTATGAGGGCACACTTTCTAAATATGTCATGCAACACTTTTTATTACATATTAGGCATCCTACCTTGTACACTTTAAGGGTTACATATTAATATATAAATAGGTTTTCTTATATGGCAGACACACTTACTTATCCTTGTCCCGAGTTACTGAGGTGTTTTTTAAACTGCAATCCAACTAGAACAGAGTGGTAATATTGGCAAGTATACATTTGTATAAGTTATGTGGGTGGAGTAATATTCCACTGCAGCCCACATCTGACATTTAACTCCCATGCCACTGGTGCATGCTCTACACCTTCTACTATGGCCTTGCAGGAAAGTTAAATAAATTAATTGTGTAAAACCAATTTTATCATTCATATTTTAGGGGCAGAGTACACACATTGTGGCACTGAATTGCAGGGTCACAATGCATAGAAGCCTAATACCAGCAACAACAGAGCCTGCGAAAAGGCAGAAAATCTGAAGCAACATTGAAGAAAAGGTGTGTTGCTAGAGTTTCCCAAGTATGACATACAGAACAAGCTCATAACATAAGAACTTTTGAAAGCACTCACTGATAACTGACAAATGTTGCCAAATAACCTAACGAGTTTACTGATTAAAAAAAAATAGAATAAACATTTTTTTGCATCTGTTGTCGACTTCTTTCATGAGGTAATGATGTGAACAATGCTTGCGGCCGTCTGAATAAAATAACTTTTTTTTACCACAGTAATATTTAAATTGAAGGAAACTAGATATGACAAATTAGCAAATTTGCAAAGATACATTATGGCTCTCATTACAACCCTGGCGGTCAGTGATAAAGCGGCGGTAATAAAGCCAACAGGCCGGCTGTAAAAAAAATAGAATTATGACCATGGCGGAAACCACCAACATAAACAGCCACTTTAACACTCCGACCGCCACAGCGGTAGCAACGAACAGCGCGGCAGTAACCGCCAACAGCCAGGCAGAAGACAATTTACCACGCACAGCATTACAACAGGCCTATCCGCCAGCTTTTCCGGGGCGGTACCAATGCCATCAATAGCACGGCGGAAACAGTACTCTGAAGGGAAACGACTCACCTCTTGACACTCAAGGAAGAACTATGATGCCATGGAGCCCGAGCTGCACATTTTTCCAATGCTGGTGTACCTCCTCATACACCAGGAACATGAACGCCGGCGAAGACGACCACGGTGAGTACTGCACCTACCACACAAGGGAGGGGGGAGGAAAAGGAGAGTGACACACACACGCAACACCTCCACCCTCACCCCCAGCACCATACACACAAACAGATGCAACAACATTACATATATACCCCGTAACCCTCAGGAATAACGCAAGGACAAAAGAAATTGATTGAAATGAGTGTAATAGTGCAATTTTAGATAAAGACGTACTTAAATCAATAAACAGTATATACAAAATATACAAAAGGAGGGTCAATGGCCACTCCAAAATGTCCGTGGCCCACGGGGCCATAACACATAGGCCAAGGCCACACTTGACTCCTGCCTCAATACGGAGAGTACACTGCAGGGGCATCAGTTCGAAAAAACACAGGCACGTCAGGGGGACGAGAAATGTGGGGGCACCTCAGCTGGAAGATGGTACAACGCCACTTGCCTGGAGTGAGCTTCATGCCCACTGCTTGGTCCTGGGGAGTGCAGGGCCACAGTCTCTCAAGTGGGTGGTTTGCCCACTGCTTGGTCCTGGGGAGTGCAAGGCCACAGTCTCTCAAGTAGGTGGTTTGCCCACTGCTTGGTCTTGGGGAGTGCAAGGCCACAGTCTCACAAGTGGGTGGTTTGCCCACTGCTTGGTCCTGGGGAGTACAAAGCCACAGTATCCCAAGTGGGTGGTTTGCCCACTGTTTGGTCCAGGAGAGTGCAAGGCCACAGTCTCTGGAGTGGATGGCTTCTCCACTGGTTCTGGAGGGGGCTTTGTTCCCAGTGTGCTTCATCCTGCCAAGGAGTGGGTGAGTGGATGCCTTCTTCCACTGGTTCTGGAGGGGGCTTTGTGCCCAGTGTGCTTCATCCTGCCAAGGAGGGGGTGAGTGGATGCCTTCTTCCACTGGTTCTGTAGGGGCTTTGTGCCCAGTGTGCTTCATCCTGGATGGTGCAAGGTCACAGTCTCTCACCTGGGTGTCACACCTACAGGTGTTGCAGGGGCCAGGACGTACAGCAGCCCATGTAGTCACAACTACACACTGCTCGCCGGCGGGGACGGCTGCTCAGTGGATGACAGTTGCTCTGCAGGTGCCGGTGCTGTCAGTGGTGGGGGGAGGCTCCAGCCCTTCCCTTCCAGCCTCGGACGGCTGCCCACTGGGGCTGCTGCTGCTGGCAGTGGTGCTGCTGGAGGGGGGAAGGGGGCGGTCTGGTGGCATGGCAGGTGGCGGTGCTGGCCGCGGTGCAGGTGGCAGTGCTGGCAGTGGTGGGGGGAGGCTCCAGCTGTTCCCCGGCAGCCTCAGACTGCTGCCCACTGGGGCTGCTGCTGCTGGCAGTGGTGCTGGTGTCGGTGCTGGCAGTGGTGGGGGGAGGCTCCAGCCCTTCCCCTACAGCCTCGGACGGCTGCCCACTGGGGCTGCTGCTGGCAGTGGTGCTGCTGGTGGCAAGGCAGGTGGTGGTGTTGGCGGCGGAGCAGGTGGCGGTGCTGGCAGTGCTGGGGGGAGGCTCCAGCCCCTCCCCTGCAGCCTCAGACAGCTGCAGTGCCATGGCTGGTGTTGTGTGCCCCTTCCTGCCCTTGGCAGATGGTGGTGCCTCTTTGCTTCAGCCAGCTGGTGTTCTTTTCCTACCCTTGCTGGCTGGTGGTGCCTCTTTCCCCTTGCCTCCTCACTAAGGCCAGCTTGGCTAATTGGGGCAGGGCCTGAGGTGCCAGGGGCAAAGGAGAGGCCCACCCTCCTGGGTGAGCGGGCTTTGGAAACACGCCGAGGGGCTGCTGGGAGGGCACTGCTGGTATGGGGGGTGGTGGCTGTACTTGTAGTTGGGGTGGTCACAGAGGTGTCCGCCAGGGAGCTTCCATCGGAGGAGGAGTCGCTGTTGGTACTGTCCCCTCCTGTCTCCGTCGTGGTGCTCCCCTCGCCCTCCGTCCCACTGGTGCCCTCACCGTCAGCGGATTCGGCCTCCAGGCCCATGTGGGATGCAGCTCCCTCCATTGCCGGTGCCTCTGCTCCTCCGCCAGATGATGCTGATGCACACAAGGACAGGGTGACAAAACAAAAAAGGGGGGAGAGACAGAGGATACACTTAGTCAATGGCAGCAACAACACTACCGTTGGAGTACACAACTCACAGGGAACAGCCCTATGCACTAGGCCATGCACTACCAGTTACAATGCTAGTCACCAGGCCATGGGGTACAATGCCTAACGCCATTAGCTGCACACCTGAAACCCACAGGACCCTGCCCAGTAGTAGATGCCCACTAACATAATTGGGGTTGGAGTGCATCTGAGCTTGCCCATCATGGAACCTACCCTGCCATGTTCGCCCTGGCCTAGGGGCACCCACAGCCCACATCCCCCAACGCAGGTAATACCTTAACGCGTGCAAAGTCATGATTCTGAATCTGTACTCACCCCCTTGTGGCTACTGTGAAGCCTTCAAGTGCCCATCCAACTCCGGATAGGCCACCGTCAGGATGCGGAAGATCAGGGGGGTCAGGGTACGACGGGCACCCATTCCCCGTTGGGAGGCCATCCCCAGCTGAGCCTCCGCCGTCTTCCTTGCCCAGTGGCGCAGGTCCTCCCACCGTTTGCGGCAGTGGATGCTCCGCCTGTCAAAGACCCCCAGGGTCTGCACCTCCTTGGCGATGGCACGCCAAATACCCTTTTTCTGATGGGCGCTGACCTGCAGAAAAAGATAGATAACAAAAGGTATTAGGAATACCATCCGGACTGTTACACTCATGGCCCACCATATCCCTCCCATCACCTTACGCACATACATTGACCACCATACATGCAGCACTCTGCCCAGGACTCCTCAGACCCCCCCACACGAGGCTTACACACAAAGCACTCCATACATTCGTGCCCCACGCATCATGCTCACAGTGTACTCACCTGTTGGTCTGGAGGACAATACAGTAAAGGGGACTGGGGTAGGACCCCATCCACCAGTCTCTCCAACTCCTCTGAAGTGAAGGCAGGGGCCCTTTCCCCAGACACTCGAGCCATTGTCGCTTCCAGACACAGGTCAAAGCAGCACTTGCAGTGTAGGTCCTCTCCTGTTGAAGGTCAGATAGCATGTGAGTGAACAGATAGAAAATGGCTGTCACGTCCGCGGCGGTGCATACCGTCACCGCCGGCGTACATCGCCATTGGCTCCTGGAACCCATAGGCCCCAATGATAACCAATGCGGTGTTGCACGGCAGTCGTAGAGTGCCGACCGCAAATGCGCACAACGCCAGCGGAGTTACCTCATTTCCACTTGTCCCTCCTCACAGGTCAGGCAGACTCCATTTCAGGTTGGCACAGGCCATGGCACCTAACTGCTGTCACAGCAGACATTGGCACATCAACTGACTTAAAAAGTTCACATACTGTTTCTGTAAAGCAAAACTTGCATATTAACCTGAGAATATGTTTGAATATGACCTTCTGCTCACCGTTTTTAACCCTAGAGTTCAACCACTGAGGATGAATAGGAGATGGAGACATCCCCCCGTGTACAGATCCCTCGTGGACCTGGCGACAATGGAGTACAGGCACATTATCCTAACATACAGAATTGATAGGGCCACAATCGAAGAACTGTGTGCCCAATTGGAGCCAGACCTGATTTCAGCTATCCACCACCCCACAGGTATCCCCCCTCTAGTGCAGGTCCTGTCAGTGCTCCATTTCCTGGCAAGTGGTTCCTTCCAAGCGACAGTGGCCATGGCATCAGGGATGTCACAGCCTATGTTCTCAAACGTGCTGACCAGAGTGTTGTCTGCCCTGATGAAACACATGCGCAGCTACATCGGTTTCCCCCAGGTGGAGGATTTGGCCACAGTGAAGGCTAACTTCTATGCAATGGGACACATCTCCAAACTCATTGGTGCCATTGATGGTACACATATTGCCTTTGTCCCCCCCTCAGAGAAATGAACAGGTGTTCAGAAATCGAAAAAGCTTTCACTCTCTGAATGTGCAGATGGTGTGTTTGGCGGACCAGTACATCTCCTATGTCAATGCAAAGTATTCTGGCTCTGTGCATGATGCCTTTATCTTAAGGAATAGCAGCATCCCATATGTGATGTCTCAACTCCATAGGCACCGAGCGTGGCTAATAGGTGAGCCCATGGTCCCCACCCACTTGATGTAGGTGTATAGGTGTGGTGTTGGCCCTAAGGGTGAGTGTGTGGCTAAGAGGTATCCCTCGATATTTACAGGTGACTCTGGTTACCCCAACCTCTCATGGCTACTGACCCCAGTGAGGAATGCCAAGACAAGGGCAGAGGAACGTTACAATGAGACACATGGGCGAACAAGGAGGATCATTGAGCGCACCTTTGGCCTCCTGAAGGCCAGATTCTGGTGCCTCCATCTGACAGGTGGATCCCAGTCATACTCACCCAACAAGGTGTGCCAGATCATCGCTGCATGTTGCATGTAGCACAACCTGGCCTTGAGATGCCAGGTGCCTTTTCTGCAGGAGGATGAGCCTGGGGATGGTTGTGTTGTTGCGGTGGAGCCTGTGGACAGTGACGAAGAGGAGGCAGAGGAAGAGGATGTGGACAACAGAACTACAATAATTCAACAGTACTTCCAGTGACACACAGGTAAGACACTGTAACTTCACCTTCCATTGCAGTTTTGTGTTGGACATTGAACATGGCAGCCTGATTTTCCTATTTCAATGGCCACTTACTGTACCCTTTGCCATCTCTATTTTCAGATATCTGTGCCCTACTCTGGCTCCTGGTGTGTTTACTGCTGCCCACTACAGGTCATACCTATGTAAATATTACAGTACATTTGAATTGCTATGTTTACAGCTTGTTAAACTAATACATATTTCAATCAGTTGACAGACTCCATACTTGTATTAGTTCCAAGGGTGTTTATTTCAGTGCTGAGAAGTAAATGGGGATGTGCAATGGGCTGGGTTGATGGTAGAGAATTGTCCAGGATAGAGTCTAGTCTATTGGTATCACAGATGCATTGTCAAAGGGGGCATAGGAAGTGGAGCGATGTCAGTTAAAGGTGGACAGGGTGGGATACAAGGGTGACAATCAGGGGAGTCCCATTTCCTGGTGGGGGTCTTGGCAAAGTTATCTGGCTTCTGCCTGGATCGCAGGGACCTTTTGCGTGGTGGTTCTCCTTCTGCAGGGGGTGGGGTGCTGGTGGCCTGTTGTTCCTGTGGCGGGGCCTCCTGTCCACTAGCGTCGGCAGAGGTGGAGGTCTGTAAATCGGTGTGGCTAGTGTCAGGGGCCCGTTGGTGTGCCACTGCCTCTCTCATGGTGTTGGCCATGTCAGCCAGCACCCCTGCAATGGTGACCAGGGTGGTGTGGATGTCCTTCAGGTCCTCCCGGATCCCCAGGTACTTTCCTCCTGCAGCCGCTGGGTCTCCTGCAGCTTAGCCAGTATCTGGCCCATGGTCTCCCAGGAATGGTGGTATGCTTCCAGGCTGTTGGTGAGTGCCTCGTGGAGAGTCTGTTCCCTAGGCCTGTCCTCCCCCTGTCACACAGCAGTCCTCCCAGCTTCCCTGTTGTCCTATGCCTCTGTCCCCTGAACCGCATGCCCACTGCCACTGACCCCAGTCCTGTGTTTGTGGGGTTGCCTGGGGTCCTTGTAGTGGTGGACACACTGCTGATTGACGTGTCCTGGGGACAGAGGGATGGGCCCGCTGGGTGGGTGCTGTGCTGGTGTTTCCTGAGGGGGGAGGCTCTGTGGTTGTTTGCGAATGTGGCTGGGTCACCAACTGTCCAGAGGTCCCTGATGGGTCAGGTTGATCATCCTGATCCAGGCACGCAGAGCTTCTGTCATCACTGTGGGCCTCTTCTGGGGGGGGGGCTGGATGTTGCTGGCACCTCCTCTCTGGTGACGTTGTGTGGGGGTCCTGTGGGGATGTAAATGCAGTGTTATTGTTTCTGCGTGTGTCATCTTGTGCATGGGTATGTTTTCCTCTATGGCTGTTATTGGCAAGGCAGCTTTGGCTTGTGTGAGTTGTGATTTGGTTGGCTAAGTGATTGTCACTAGTGTGCATGCTGTGGTGATGTGTGTCCATTGAGGTCTGTGGTGGGTGTCCATGTATTGGTGTTGCATGCAGTCCAGTCCTCTGTACAGCTATCTGGTGTCTTGCTACCACAGAACATAGCTTCCCTGTACGTCGTTCCATCTCTTCCTGATGTAATCCCTTCTCCTGGGGTGCTGTCCCACGGCGTTGACCCTGTCCACGACTCTCCACCATAGCTCCATCTTCCTTGCAATAGATGTCTGCTGCATCTGTGATCCAAATAGCTGTGGCTCTACCCGGATGATTTCTTCCACCATGACCCTTAGCTCCTCCTCAGAGAACCTAGGGTGTCTTTGTGGTGCCATGGGTGTAGTGTGAATGGTGTGTGTGAGGGTGTGTGGGGTAATGAGTTGGGGTGTGTGCTGTGAGGTGTGTGGATGGTGTATGGGTGATGGTGTTCTGTGGCTCTGGTTCTGTGGGTGCTCTTGGTGTCTGTCTCTCTCTGTTGTCGATTTGTTTGGAGTCGTAAAGAGTTGTGGGTAGTGTGGGTGTGTGTTTTATAGTGGTGTGCGTGTGTGGGTGTGGTGTGTGTATGTGTGTCAGGTGTGTGTAGTTTGAATTGTCCAATGTGATGTTGTTTTGTTAGTGTGTGTATTTTGAGCGCAGGGGTGTGTACCGCCAATGGTTTACCACGGTTGAATGCCCTCCGTGGTGATTCGTGGGTCATGATGCTGTGTGTGTATTTCTGTTGGCGTAACGGTGTGGGTTTTGGTACTGCCATTTTAGCACTGACCTTTGGTCTGGCGGACTTGTGTGTGTGTCTGTATAGTGGTGGATTTCTATGTGTGGGTCATAATACCCGTAGCGGTATACCGCCGCGGTATATTGGCGGCAGTCAGCATGGCGGTAAGCGGCACTTACCGCCAATGTCATAATGAGGGCCTATATGTCTTACAAAGTGTTATATTTGGGTAATTTGGACTTGAACATAAAAAGTTGACTTATCAACAACCATTATTGATATTATAAATTGAGCACACAGATATTGCCTCAAATCTAATTTACTTTACATATTTTAAACGTGAAAAAATTTACTTACATCAAACCTTATTATTATATAAACTCTGTAAAAATAGAGACATTGTGCATGACTCAGAAGGATTTCACTGTGACTTACTCATGTAGTAATCCTGAATTCTAGGGGTAAATCAGGAGTTAGCTAGGCATAGTCTTGACTTGCTCAAGAAATTCAGCCGTAAGCTAGGACTACTGAAAGAGTAATTTACATCTACTCATACACCTGTTTTTGTGAATCTGGCATATTATCATCAGTTCTAGATTTTGCCCTGCTGATAAGCTATCATTTTATGTGGACTATGGAAAACCCTATTGGCTTCATTCCTTGGTACGCTAGTAGGAATAATGGAGTAAAAACCATTCCCTCAGTGGTTTGTACCAGTGCAAACCTTTGCCTTGAAAAATATGCAAAACATTGTAAGGAGTACATGAGTAAGACACAGCTATTTATCACTATTTGATTTGCTGCAAGAAGGTATGTTTTAGTAGCATAATATCTGTCCGTGTCCTATTTATGTTTCAATATTTTTTTATGATGAGCACCAAAGTGCATGCTCTACTTAAAGAAAACGATTGCAACACTCCCTAGCAGTTTCTAAAATACCCAACAGGTCATAAATGAAACAACTGTATTTCTACATGAAATAAGAAAGAGAGACTAGGGAAGGGGCAAAGTCCAGGTAGAAAGAGAGGACTGGGAAGGTAATAGGGAAAGTGTGATTGTTCATAGAAAAAACCCAAACAAGCCATAAGCTAGCTCCAAAACAGCTTCTGAGACTAGTTAACATGATCAAAAGGTGACTCTGCACAGGACATACATCTATGCCAGTAACTAAAGTCTACAATCAGCCATTGAAGGAGGACCTAGCCACCTATACATTTGAAACAATTAAGGACTTTTCAATATATTGTCATTCAGTTTGGCTGAGATCCACAAACATGCCAGAATACCCAAGCACAATGGATATTCCTGCATTACCACCAGTCACTTCATTTGTATTTCTTCACTGACACTTAGGAAGAGAAAGATGTGACCTCTGCTTCAGGGAAGCAACTTTCTTTCAGGTAGACTCATGCCACTCAGGGTCTTGCACTATGATTATGATAATTCCATTTGTAAAGTCAGTAGGGGATTTAATTTACTGGTAAGGAGCGGCATACTTAATCAGACCATGATAGATACCTAGCATCCGACAGAGGTTTAGCCGTAAGCCCACCGAATGCAAAGAAGGAATAATTAGACTCATGTCTTTCATGTCTGTACCTAATCGAAATTATTAACAAGGAAATATACTTGACCCTCTATGAGGTCCTCATGGGCCAAACATAAATGCTGGCATTTTTAGGGCCTGATTATGATCTTGGTGACAGATAATCTGTCTTCCGTATTATGATCTCATTAAATCCTACGAAGATCGTAATACGGCAGACAGAATATCAGTCATGTTTGTGACAAAGTATTCCATCCACCAAGATCGTAATCAGGCCCTTAGTGGGGAGCTTATCTAATGATGAAGGATGCCTCTAAATGACATCCTTTTAAATGGCCATTAGACCAAATACTTCACATACTCATCTTAAATACAAGTAAGCAACACTTTCATGTGTTAAATGGAATATTGATAAGAGGGAGCATATCAAAAGTGGGATATTTTTAATACCTGGGCACCACTGTATCCAGCAGGAGTCAGACATTCTGCAAAAAATATACATATTGACTAGGTCACATTTGGCTGACAACAAAATGGAACCAAAATTTTAATGTTGACCACTATTTTTGTGTTTTTTAGCACCTCGGTCTTTCCTTCCAATGACTGCATGGCACTAGAAGTACTGTACTGATAATTCTATTCCCCTGACTCTGCCTGACCCATGCTTCCTTTGATGCCATTGCAGTTTCAACTTCATTCCTTCTGCTCTCATATTTTCCCAACTATGGGCCTGATTTAGAGTTTGGCAGATGGGTTACTCTGTGACAAACATGAAAGATTTCCCATCCACCGTATTACGTTGTCCATAACAAATAATGGAGTCAAAATATGGCGGACGGGATATCCGTCACGTTTGTGATGGAGTAATCCCATCCACCAACTCTAACTAAGTGTAGAGGGGTATATCCAGTCATCAAACAAGTCAAATTTGAAGTTCAGCAAATTAGGTTTATTGTAATAAACAAACCCATGACACAGAGCTTCACAGAAGGTCAGGCTTGTCCGGTGATCAGCTCCAGGAATAACGCTCACCACCATGATAACCCCAACCTTCCAGAACACCACCATGTCATGGTAAGAAATTCATGTTAAAGAGAAACCACAATAACAAGCTATAAATCCGATACAATACTACACATCTTCCTTTTTTCCACAAAAACAAAGTTAAAAAGAATGATACACACTAAGGGCCAGATGTACCAAAGGATTTTATCCATTCTGTGTCTATGGGAAAAAGCTTTCGTACATATGGCCCTAAGTGAGATCATAACACAACAATTTTATTGGCAACACAATGGGTCTTTGGAAACTAGAAAGTTTTGTCAGTTTTTGCTGCTTCCTCCCTTGAGACCTCTTGTGAAGTGACACCTTCATCACTAGAAACACAGCTTGTACCTCCTGACAAAGAAATGTTAACATCTGTGCCTAGCATAAAATCATCCTCTTCCAAGTCCTTCGAACACGTATCCAGATAAATCTTGCTTGCTGAGCAGTAATCGGTATAACTCTGTTTTAATTCTACCACCCTTTACCTGAAAGTAACACAGCACTCCTACCTACTTTCATAACTTTGGTAGGCTTATGGAATTTCGATTCTCCTTTCAAGACTTTAGTGTTTTTTTTTTGTTTTTAAATGACCCAACCACCTTCATGGAATTCAAATTCTTTCACATGTTTTGTCTTGTCGAAATATTGTTTTTGTATCCATTGCCTTTCTTTAACCCTTGTTTTGATATTGTTCCTAGACATAAACTCACACTCCTCCCCTTTACACAACCAATTTGGAACAAACTTCACATTAGGCTTCCGACCTCTGAGTAATGAAAAAGGCGAAACATCTGTTGTAGTGAGAGGTGTGGTATAATAAGCCCACAATTTTTCTTTCAAATAACTCACAACATCCATACCAGAAGAAAGTGCAGTCTGAATTCCTTCCTTTAAAAAATTATTTGCTCTTTCAACAAGTCCATTTGCAGCAGGACTATACAGATCTACATGGAAATGTTTAACATCATGTAAAGACAAAAATTGTTGCTGATCCTTTGACATAAAATGTGACCCGTCGTCCGTCACCAGCTCTTTAGGCGCACCTTCCACAGAAAACACTTTTATAAGAAAGGTAATCATATTTCTAGTTCGGGTGGAATGAACAAAATCAAAATAAATCCATATTGTAAAATAATCAATTAAATCCAACATATACTGATTTCCTAGAGGCAACAATTGAAAAGGCCCTGAGAAATCCATTGCTACTTTGTGCCAAGGACCTTTTGGTAATGTAACAGGTGTCAATGTTTTTTCTCTGGTCACCCAACGTTTATCGGACACTACACATTGAGGACAAATATCAATAAAAGATCTTACTTCTGAATCCATTTTAGGCTATCAATAAAACTCTTTAAACCTCTTACAAGTTGCTGAAACCCCTAAATGACCTAAATTTGCAATTTCTACAATCTTGGATCTAATATTTCTTGGGGGAACAAATAGTCCACCTCTCATACAGATATTTCCTTCACAAGTTAGTTCAGATGATACTTGTTCAAAACTTCGCAACTCTCCTTGAACACCCTTCTCTTATATATTTCAAAACTTCCTAATATGACATCACTCTCCATGGCTCTCTTCCAATCATTTTCAGAAAGCTGCCCATCCACACCTTGCAAAGCATCAACCACCCCTACCACACATTCAATATCTTCATCATCCGAAAAATGTTCCATATTAACAGGCAACCGCGACAGGCAGTCCACTCTAAAAAATTTCCCACCTTGGACATATTTTACACGCACGTCATATTCTTGTAATTTGGCTAAAATTCGAACCAAGCGAGCGGAGGCTTTGACTAGACCATCCCCTGAAAGTAAAAGTACCAACGGTTTATGATCAGAAACAGATCATATGGTTTGCCCCACAAAAATACTTTACATTTTTGCACCATCCAAACACAAGCCAAAGCCTTCCTCTCAATAGTGCTATAGTTTTTTTCTGCATTTCACAGCGTCCTTGATGCAAAGGCAACAGTGGTCTCCCCTCCATCCACAAACTGTCCCAAAACCGCTCCCAGTCCCCTTAGACTAGCATCAACAGTTACAAAACAAGCACCTTTAGGATTCAAAGGTTTCAAAGCTGGAGCCCTAAAAACATCATCTCCTCTACTTTGTATAAGTTGATCAATGTGAAGTTGTGGTCTCTTGTCATCTCTTTACGGTCCTTCAACAATTTGATTGATGCCACTTATCTGCACTCTTCCTCAACAGTCACCTTTTTCCTCATCGAGTAGTGCTGGTAAAAGTTCGACTTTTCCTAATTAGCCAATTTCCACTTCTTGACGTACTCTCAAAAATCTTCAAAACATCATCACTTTGTGACCTAGGGCCTACTGCAGAGTAGTGTGATGGTTGGTCTCTCTTGGAAGCCTTCCCTGTCACCATTCACCTGAGACTACCAATGCTCCCTGGAGTGCTGGCCTCAGTTAAAATGTGACATACTAAGTGTTGTGAGATGGGCCGTCAGTCTCAGATGGTACGCTGCACAAGACATCTAAACTCAAACATAAAACCTCTACTGTCTCACGAATAGGTGCTTCACTAGCCTATTCTGTTTTATGAAACTTGGAGCTTTATATACAGCTCTTGAACCGGGAAGAGAGGCTGTGCTGGGTAGATGAGGAAAGAGCAGCCAATGAGCTTGCCGCCAGGCTCCACCCCTTCCATGTCCCATATCTGATTGTTAACTACCACATTACATTTTCAATCGGAGCCCAAATTGATATAAATAAATATTCACAGATTTCTCATGTCGGTCGAATTCTGTGTATTTAAGGACGGGACAACTTCTTGAATATTATCTATTTTGCCCTATACATTACTGGAAACGCTAACAGAGCACACACAGTTCAAGGTGCAAGGGCTTCATCTTGCAAACCTACCATTGTAGCACGGGCAATTAACATCTGTTTTGGAAGGACAACCGTTTTAAATGTATAACTGCCTCCCAAAAGGTTCTTCTGGCAGCATTGGTTTGAATTTCAAACAAGCCTGCCAAATGCATTTTCTGGCAGGCGAATAATAAATGTAGAAATTATCAGAAATATCCATAAATAATCGCATCGTCTGCAAGAGGAGTGTGACTTCTGCACTCTGCAGATGTAGCGGCTGCCACCTGCACATTGCACATTGTCACTGCATTTTGCACCTTCGCCTCTCTCTTGCGCCAGCTCTGCCTTAGCCATTTAATGGAACATATGTTAATCCGTTGCTTAATTCTTTCTGTTTTTACAACAAATGCCAATAAAAAGGCTTTCTCTATGCAGTGGACCTTTTCATCACTGCCTACAATTTTTGAAGCTTTGACATGAGATCTTTACGGTTTCTCAGCAGAGGTTACATTATTACAGGAATATAGAACTGCTCAGAGGCGCTACTTATTAAGAGTGGCTCTTGCTTCCGTCTAAGGCAGCTTTGAATTAATTAATGTACGCCCCCTGAAATATAAATGTGACTATTAATTTTAGCCATTTTGTGCGTCGAAAAAAAACTGAGGTGAAATAGGCTGGAGGAAAGTAAAGAATGGAATTCGTGCAATCCTTCATGATCATCTTTGTCGTAATATTTATTTTCATGCCAATCAATTATCAGGATATTAAAATTCAAAGCAACACAAGAAATCATTGTGTCATAACCCCATTGCTGCTGACAATCCTGAATGAATTAAGCATGAGTTTAAAATCTGATTATTAATAGGGTGCCTTGCATTAACACCGAGCTGAGAAATTGAATTGCAAAATTGTGTTAGGATCATGTTAACGTTCTAAAATTGAATGTTAGATTACTGATCATTACACATTAAGGTTGGACTTCTGGACTAAACCCCGGTGGACATCTCTGTGCATATATAAGTGTCAAGCAGGCAGAAAACCAGCCTAGACGATTTGTCACTTATTCCTGAGAAACATGGTGTGAAGTTTGGTTGTACTTATGATGAAGATGATAAAACATGTGATGTCTAAAATATGCTCCTACAATCAGAATGCGTTGAAAGCACAAATAAAACGAGTACCATTAAATGTTTTGTAAGAGCTGTAATGGCAATGTCAACATGCACAGATGTGTACACACTCACTGGGTAAGAAGCCAAACAGAGAACTATATCTTGTTGCTCCTGTGGTACTCAAACTTTACTAGTGCTTTAGGATGTGCGATCGGATCCCAGGAGCCTGACGGGACCAGTGCCCTGCAGTACCAAGTAGTCCACCTAGCAAGCCATGTGAGACCTTATGCTGTGCAGAAATCTCTGCTTGTACTTCCAACCTTTGATGATGAGCCATCATTCAAGGAGCAATTTTCCCAAGTTTTCTTGTTTTATTATTTTTGGAATCATATCACATATTGGACATCCTTTACACAGGCATTCTCCACACCTTCTGGTGGTATCAGCGATCCGCTTTGACCTTTCCAGGAGGGACTGAGACAGACAAGAGAAGACAGAAACCCACTAAAGTTTAGGGAAATATCATACTGCTATTCAATTCTATTCTTTTTTTTTACATTTCCCTGCTGTGAGAACAATTGGATTGTTGGCTGAGGGGGCATGAACCCTTCTCAAGCAACAACCACAATCCTTGTCAGGGGGAACTATAAAAGTCACCAAATAAACCTGTGCTTGACCCTCTTTATGCAGCATAAAACAGTAATAAAATGAAAACACAAGACAAGAAATACCTTAAACCAATTTGAAAAATGGAGTACAATTTACTCAATTATTTGACACCAAAATAGCAAAAATGCAATGAGTAGAGCTGGAGCTATGCAATTTCAAATATTTAAGGTAAATATAGCTCCTAAAAGTACAAAACGCCACTGGTAGTTATCAGGCTGTGCAAGACTAGGTGGAATGTGGGCCGGATACGGAGACCAAGTTAGTCTCACTGAAAAATGTTACCTTCTAAAGTGCAGCTGAGGAGTTCCATTCACAGTAGAGGAGGCCGTGAGGAGCAGGGAGAGAGTTGCAGCTCATCATTGCTGTAGTGCGAAAAGCAGGCTGGGCATCACGGACAGCCATCGCTGTAGCACAGAGATCCTGTTGAGCAGCATGGACGGTCATTGTGGGGGATTTATATTGTCAATCACTGTGGGTTGACGATGCTGTATTGCAAAGTGCAGATCTGGCACTGCTGGTTTTCCCTGGTGGTTCACTAAAGCTTCAATTTGCTGGTCAGCAAGGGCAGCATGATCATATGGACAGGTCTGTTCCAGGTTGGAAAGAGCCCAAAACTTCAGGCTCTATTCTTTTCTTCAAGGAGGAGATCAACTGATGCCACACCAAGGGTCCAAAACCTGGGAAGAACTTCTTGGGAATCAAAAACTCACTTCAGCGGAGGCCAGCAGGGCTCAGGCAAGTCCAGTTGCAGATCCAGGCAGGTCCGTTTGCAGCAGGTCAGCTAGGCAGTTGCAGGGGGACTTCTGGAGTTTGTTGTACCCCTGTAGCTCAGAACAAGGGGTCAGTCAGGTGTCCCTTGAAGTCACTTCAGCAGAGATAATGGCCAGTCTTCCTTCTCAGCACGCAGGACATGCCTCAACCAGCAGAGCAGCAGGGCATCCTTCTTCTGTAGTATCAACAGGACCTGAAGATTACTGAAGAGCGGGTCTGAGGATCCCATTTTTATACTTGGTGCCCCCTTTGAAGTGGAAGAAGCTTCTGGAGTTTTCCCCCTACACAGGTGCCTGGAATTTCCCACCTTCCTACTCTGGTCCCAGTCTGTCTGGGGGCACAAGAGGCTAGTGTGAAGTCCTAGTGCAGCCCTCTGACTCTGCAGTTGGCATTCTTGGTGGGTGAAGTCCTTTGTGTGTGTGCTAAGGCAGCCCCATTGAAGTGCAAATGTGGAAGGTGACATTTCCATCCGTCATCCTGTCAGAGATGGCTCATCCTGCCAACACTCATATCCTCTATTGTGAAGCTGTCTGGGAGGAATTTTGCCTTCACTCTCCTGTTTTCACAATGCATTTTTGCTACCATTGCTAACTAGTGCTTGTGCTCTCTCCTTAAACACATAATAGAATTGGTTTCACCCCAATTGGCATATTTCATTTAGAAACTAGCAAAGTGTTGCTACCTATGCATAGGGCCTGTAAATAACATGCTACTAGTGGGCCTGTAGCACTGATTGTGCCATCCACCTAAGCCCTTTAAACATGTTTCAGGTCTGTCATCACAGCCTGCATGTGCAGTTTTAAATTGCTATATTGACCTGGCAAACAAAAGCCTTTTGCCAGGCTGAAACTTCCTTTTCGAAAGATACAAGTCACCCCTAGGGAAGGCCCTGACCAGCTCATAGGGCAGGGTGCAGTGTATTTAAAAAGTAGGGCATGTACTTACAAGTTTTACATGTCCTGGTAGTGAGCAACTATTATTTCTTTTCACTATTGCAAGGCCTGATTTCCCATAGGATAACATTAGAGTTACCATATTGCATTTAATAAGCCCGATTACACTTGAATAGGCTGTGTCTTTCCATACTAAGTGCTGCATACTCCCTGTCGTTAGCCTGTAGTAGGGGCAAGGATGGTAGGGCACTTGTGCACTTCAAATGTTTGCCTCTAGAAGCTTCTCCCCACTTCAAAGACGCAAACAGGTAAGAATACTGGACCTCAGACACCAACTCTTCAGTAGACCTCTGGGCCTGTGAATACTCTGTCTGGAAGAAGGACTGCTGTGCTGGTGAAAAGACTTCCACTCTTCTGGACCGCTGCTCTGAAGGACTGCTGACTTGCTGCCCTCTTGCCTGGGTGAAAAGGAATGGACGTGCATCTATTGAACCTAGAAACTCAGAGTAACTTCAAGGGCTAGTTGGCTAACCCCTGAGATAAAGCCTAAGGGCCATAACAAGCTTCCAAAATCCCTGCACCTGGATTTGACCCTGCCAAGTGGTGCCACCCGGTCCTGGACTCTTGGAAGTAGGCCTAAGGCTATTGCCAGCCTCTGTGGATGCAGCAGAGCCAATGCCTCTTCTCTGCTGTGTGGCGCAGCCCCTAGCAGAACCAACACATTGTTGCTGCTTTATGGACTGGACCCATTACAAAGACCCGCATTACACTGCAGCCCACAATCTTCTTCAGAACTGCCATTGCATGATGCATCTCTTGTCAACAGAAGCCTCAACGACGACTTCAACTTCTGCATTACAACCTCAGAACCAATGTATCACCCCTATTGTGTGACACACCCTTGGTGCCTGACTTGCTTTGCAAGCTCTTGTTGATGTGATCTTCCATGATGACTCAGGACATCACATCGCAGCCTTACTGCATCTCGGGAACGATGCATCATTTCAGCTTCACAACACATCTTCAACATGGATTCTCACAATGCTCTGTAAACCAGGATTTAAGGTACTGTTTTCAGCTGGAATAATTGGGTCCCTGTAGCCAGGACCTGCTCCATTGCTTTTTCATAAACTTGTGACTTTGTCCTAGTTTGGCAGGGAGACATAACCACAGCTGGTGCTTTGCACTTTTTGGCACTATTTTCACTGAAATCTTTAAACTTGAATAGCTCTAGTTCTACTGACTGGTCTTCTTTGATTTAATAAAAATTACTCAATTTTTCTAATCTGGTGCAGGATCCTTTTTCGTGTGGTGTTTTCACCTTATTACTCTTTGAGGCGTCACACACATACTTTACACATTGCCCCTAATTTAAGTCTGACTGCTCTGTGCTGGATGAGCACTGTTTGATTTAGGGTTGGCTTGTGAGTGAGAAAATCTAAAGTCTGGACATTACTCAATTCATTTTCATAGTAATATGTGAGAGACAAGATAGTTATAGTACCTTACATTTTTATTCCCTTTCCTACCTTCATGCTTTTGCAATTTTGAGTGGGATGCTTTTGGTTTGTTGGTCATAAAACTTATGATTTGCAAAACCACATCATAGTGAAACTTGGAATTCCTAACCTTCCACCAACTGGCTAGACACCTCTGATCAGCTTCCCCCTCCCTTGCACACACCCCACGGATCCATTGAGCTAGCATCAGAGGATGCTCCTTCTCACACATGCCGACCAAGGCTTAGAACAACCTCCCCCTGTACTTCAGCACAGCAGCATCACTCCAGCGATTCAGCAGAGAACTAAAGACCTGGAGGTTCGAATGATCAACCTCCACGCAGAGGCTTACAGCTTCAGCACCTTGAGACCCTCACAGGTAATTTGTTGCACTCTACAAATGTTTGATTGATTGATTGAGTGTGGCACATTTCAATTTGGAAGAAGGGGGTTGCAAAAGAGGTATACAACTCACTAACAGATGTATTAACCGTTAATACCATAACATTTCTTCAAAGGAGGTAGTATTGTAGTTACAAAGTGATGTGGGCTCAGGGTTTAGGGGTGCCATACAGTAGTTGTTGGGACTGCTGCATGCACCCGCATGTCATTTTCAAAGTGCCTCTGTTACTTGTTTTCAATTGCAGTCTTGCTGTTTACAGGGGGCAGGGGCTGTGATAGAATACAAGACATTGTGGCCATGCATATGCAAAGATTCTACCCCATGCAGGCCTCCTTCCCAATATTCTTGCCATCGCAGATGGGAATGCAAGATGATCCCTGCACCATTAATATTAATCAGAAGGGGGGTTGGAAAAGGTTTATGCTGTGTCTTTTTCTAGAATTAGGACTTTGTGCATTCTTTACACCACAATCACCAGTCTGTCAACAGAGATTTAAAAAATGTATAGCAGCCAGCCTCTTTTATATATCAGTCTTATTATGTCTTTTTGTAAACTGTCAATAAACTGTCAGTTGGCACTACATATTCATATTACCAGTTTTAGAGACTATGGGGGTCATTCTAACCCTGGCGGTCCAAGACCGCCAGGGCTAAAATGACGGGGGCACCGCCAACAGGCTGGCGGTGCCCCGCTGGGCATTCTGACCGCGGCGGTTCAGCCGCGGTCAGAAGTGGAAAACCGGCGGTCTCCCGCCGGTTTTCCGCTGCCCATTTGAATCCTCCATGGCGGCGCAGCTCGCTGCGCCGCCATGGGGATTCTGACAGCCAATACCGCCATCCTGTTCCTGGCGGTTCGCCCGCCAGGAACAGGATGGCGGTATGGGTTGTCGTGGGGCCCCTGGGGGCCCCTGCAGTGCCCATGCCAATGGCATGGGCACTGCAGGGGCCCCCGTAAGAGGGCCCCACAAAGAATTTCACTGTCTGCCTTGCAGACAGTGAAATTCGCGACGGGTGCCACTGCACCCGTCGCACCTTCCCACTCCGCCGGCTCCATTCGGAGCCGGCTTCCTCGTGGGAAGGTAGTTTTGCACTGGGCTGGCGGGCGGCCTTTTGGCGGTCGCCCGCCAGCCCAGTGCAAAACCCAGAATACCCTCAGGTATTTTGGAGGGGGAAGTCTGGCGGGCGGCCTCCGCCGCCCGCCAGACTTAGAATCACCCCCTATATTTTTATTTTCACTTATCGTAGTGGGAATGTATGAAAGAGTGAACTGAAAATGCAACTGATTGGATTACTTGGGAAAAAGACATCATAATCTCATGACTGAAAGCATGTCAAACTTCAAATCATGGTTGCCTCATAAACACTGTGTTAACAATACATAAGGAAAAAATTTACCCTATGGCCACTTCCAAACATTGTTGCTGAAGACGACATCTGGCATTATTGCAGAACACTTGAATAGAGCTTCAAAGCTGTACATCATTAGTGGGTAGCAGGTGTGCTGAAGAAAGTGCAAACTACTGTGTAAATTACCAAACACAAAAATGTCTGCAATGAATAGGAGCTTGTGATACTTATACTGATCATCAAAAGAAGAAACACTCAATTGTTTCCAGAGTGGTTTATAAACCATATGTTGGCAAGAAACACAAACGTTAATGCAACAGATGAGAACAGTGGCATCACAAAAGCAATGAAAAATCCACATAAAAGAATAACTTTTGCAAAGTTACCAAATTCAGTAAAGGTGCATAGGTGATAGGACACTAGTTGTCATGATCTAATCCTCACTCATGTGAATAAATGTAACTTGTTTCTAATGGAGAAAGGAAGGGTAATGAATAATGGAGGACTTGAAGTAGCATTGAAAGGCCCACACAAAGATGAGCAAACCATATGCTAATACAACACCAAATCAGAACACATAAAGGAAGGATATGGAAAGCGAGATATCTGTGAAGAGAAACCCTCAAAATCAATGGATGCACGTATGTACTTTGCATAATGACATACATACTGATCACACTAAACACTTGAGGCACTGTAAGGTACACAAACACACACACACAACTTCTCTGTCTCACTCTCACTCTCTCTTTCTTCTGCGCTCTCTCTTTATATCACACAGTGGTGGTCACTACTCTGTAGTTTTACATTAGGCCATAGTTTCCATAGAAAAAGCATTTTGTCTTTTGATAATAACTTTGGTGCAGTTTGATAAATCATCAGGATGCGTTTTTTTTCCATGTTATTATGCTTAGGAACTTGAAAGGGAAAACAGACAAATGGCTAAATAGAAATTTGCCAGAACATGAAGAGAAATGTTCTGCTGTCATTTTAGGAGTCAGTAGCTCGGCCCTGTGTCCTGGGTAAAGGAAAAATTAAGATACATGTCACAAGTCATGTAATATTTGAGGTCATAAGCAATGTATAGTGGTAGCACAGGTTATAATTATATCAGTAAAGTATAATTGGTGAATTACAGTGTTTGTTTGGTTTCTTAAATGTTAGTTTTTATTTTACTACAATACCTAACTATAATGTCACTCTAACCTATGTTTTTTTCAATACATATTCACCTAACCGTAACATTGCCTTAAACTGTGTTTTTTTCCAGTGAATTTCTAACTTTTTTTCCAAACAGAATATGATCTTTTTATCACACAACTAGAACAAAAGTTTAACCTTTGTTTCCTGTGAATTTCCAAGAGTTTTTAATGTTAATGTAGGAAGCTGGGTTCTGGTTGCGCTACCCCCCAACATCGCCCCTTTTTTGCCTGGTTTTTGGTGCAACTTTGACTGAAGTACATTGGGTTCCTGCTAACCAGGTCCAGGTGCCAGTGCCAGTGTTTCTTCCCCAAAACAAACACCTGGTCACTTGAGGCCCAAGGGACCAGGCCCTGTAACACCTTTGTAAGTCGCTAGTAATTGGTATATCTAGTACCTCAGGCCTAAGTACTGCAGAGGGTCCCTAAGAGCTGCAGCACAACTTGTGCTACTCTAAAGCACCTAGCAACAACCTCATGCAAGACTGCCATTAAAGTCTGCGTGACAGGGTGCTCCCTAAAAGTGAAAACATGGCATGGCACACAGAATTAGTGCGGTGTCCCCTAGTCCATGCATGCAATATTTGTAAGTCACCCCTAGAGCAGGCCTTATAGCCCTAAGACAGGGTGCATTATATGACACATATGGGCATATCTTCAAGAGCAGATATGCCCCTGCTATGTCTTTGTCGATTCTTAGACATAGTAAGTGAACAGGAAAGTCATTTTAAATACATGTTCTGGACACTGGTCAATACATGTTCCCCAGCTACATAATGGCTTCACTGAAAATAGGTATCAAACATCACATATTAATAAACCCTCAGTAAATCCAGTGATGGATTTATTAATACATGCACCCAGAGTGTACCTTAGAGGTGAACCTGAAAGCGTACTGACTGCTGGAGAGCTCACTGACTAGTTCTAATCAGTCTGCCACCAACAGACAAGGATTTGACTCCCAGGGAAGAGAGACTTTGCTCTCTGGAGGTTAGAAACAAAGGGATTTGCAGGGATATTACACATCTCTCCTAACAGGATGACCTGTATTCTAGGGCAGGAGTTTCAAGGAAGCCCACTGTCTTTGGTATGCAGAACTGGCCTTCCTCAGAGGGAGATGCTGACACCCCAGGCACCATCAGGCACTTGGACAGGCAAGAAATGTTGCTATGCAGGAGGCATGTTACATTTCCAGACTGGAAACACCCCTAGGGTGACCAGCCTGAAGTGGACACAGCCTAGGAAGTTCCCCCATCTTGCGTGTTGTGGAATATAGGACCTCTGGACAATGAGATGCCCACTCCCCCCAGGAAGTGGTCATCTAGGGGGTGTAGTGACCCCAAGGGTAAGTAGCCCATTGGCTACTTCCCTTCACTCCCATTAACACCCTCTAAATTGAACCTAAATTGCGGACCTAAAGGAAGGAGTGGACAAGAAGCCTACTGAACGTGAGAACAGAGGAGCATAACAGACTTGGCGCCAACCCTGCTAGCCTGCCTATGGCACCCGACCCTTGAGAACCAACTGACCTGTCCGGCCAAAGCAGCCTGTAAGAAACCGGGGTAGAACTGCCAGTGCTTTGCAAATCACCAAGAAGAACTCCCTTGGAACAGAGGAGCTGCTTCCCTGCATCTGTAGGTACCCAAGAAAGCACTGGGAGGACCCAGACTGACAAAAACTCAATGTCGGACATCACCACTGCACCAGAGCTGCCTAGCCCGAGCTGAAGTGGCCTAGTGGTGTCAGTGTGGCCTCCAGGCTCTCCAGAGATGAAGCCTACCTTCAGTTCACCCACTGTGAACTTAACAATGGCATCTGCAGCCTGTTTCTGCAGACCCCCTGCAACTGTGAGTGACCTGAAGTCAAAGACCTGCCACCTCAGGACACCTCTGCACCTGTCCGCCCTGCACCAAGGCGAAGAGGACCAAGGGTCCCACCCTCATCAGACCTGAGCCCACTTGTTGGCTTGGCCAGACTGGACCCCCAGTCCATGCCTACACGATGTTTCTGCGGGCCCCTCAGCAACTGCGGGGAACTCCAGCACCGGGCCCAGTGCCAGAAGACATCACTGCTCCTGTGATCTACAGCCCAAGGAGAAGTTAGCCAACAGTGTTCCCACATGCCCAAGGACCTCTAGGGTCAAGCCCCGCTGTGGGTTCCCCTGGAATGATCTTCCAGTCCAATCCCAAGCAATTTTGTTACCCGACCGACCCCATTAGTCTTACACTGGGCACCCGCCGCAGAACTATACCACTGCACCCAACCGCACAAGTGTCACCACAGGTGATTGCTGATGTGGCCTTGGACCCTGCCCCATACTTACCTTAAGTCCATGATATTGGCCCAGTAAGACACTGTACTATACCTGTGTGCAGTGCCTGTTCTTCCTCCAGAGGATAACATTTCTGCATCTGAAAAATGCACTGTCAACTTTTAAAAACTCTAAAAATTCATAACTCGAAAAGCACTTACCTGATTCCGGTGATCTTCGTATCAAAAGTTATATAAAAGTATGTGTTATTTTTATAAATTGGTGTCAGATTTCTTTATTGAGTGTGTGTCTCATTTACAGTATGAGCGTGTGCCTTACATCAATAGCACGACCCTCTGATATGCCTAACTGTGCGACCACACTACCAAAAAGAAGAGCATTTGGGATGTTATTTGTGCCTCAGTGATACCTCTGGGGGATTGCTTGGACTCTTTGCACAGTGTACCTCATTGGGGTCGATAATATAAAGAGCCAGCTTCCTAAGCTAAAGTATTATTTTGTTACCATACATAAAGCCAACAGCAAACCCCGCAGAGGCAGCCAACCCCACCTTAGGTCAGGCCCTGTGGCCAAACCACTCAGACCCAGCACCATTGTTTACTACTAACAAGGAGAGGGGGGCAAAACAAGTGGTATTTGTAGGTGATTTTTGGCCTTTGCATGCTCAGCAGCAATTAAAAGAGAGAACCCTCAGACCAGGAGACAACAAGAAAGAACCCACTCATTTTGGACAGCCACTACAGAAATGAATGCACTCCTATGAATCAATGATGCATTCCCCTCCAGATCATTTTTCAACATGCATTTGTAAAGAAAACACATGGTACATCAGCCTAGAAAAAATAGTTGCATATTACTAATGTAGAAGGTATATACTACTAATGTACATGGGGCAGAACAACGCCAAAGAGGCAGAGGTTGTAGTTAATTTGATGCCTCTGCATACTCAGCAGCAATTAAACAGGAAAAACGTGGACTGTTTTTTTTCAAAGGGAAGGAGAGCCATGAGGTCTCTCTCCCAAGCCATTGTTGGTCACAGGCATCTCATTCCCAGGGCCCAATCTATTTAGTTGAGGGACCCCGTCCTTGTTTTTTTAAATGGGGTGGTGCGCTGCCCCCCTCCCTGAGCCTATTTTGGTCCCAGGGACCCCACCCCCCAGGCTCTATATCTTATATTAGTGGGTGTTCCAGTGGTCACCCAGGACACCCATAATCAAAATGTTGTGTGCTGCTGGGGGAGCCCAAGGACTCCCATGTCCTCAGCCGGCCCCAAGCATGCTGCTGGAGCCGGCATTGCTCGTGTCTTCAGGAAGCAGCTATTTATGCTGCTACCTCTGGATGGGAGAAATATCTTGATCTGTTTCCCTGTTTGGCCTGAGAGCCATCTTGTTTTTTTTATGATCCTATGGGAGTCCTGCGAGCTTGCAGCAAAAATGACAGATTTTTGTTTTGTATTTTTGCGATGGAGGGTCCCTTTCACTGTGGGAACTAGGGATGCAGGATCTCCCTTTCCTGCCACCTTATATAACGTTGTTTTACTTCAGGACAGGGGACTAAGTCCCTGAGTCCTGTAATGGCTGCCAGCAACTTTTTTCTCATGTTGCTGACAGCCAATCAGAGCACTCACTCCTGCTGGAATCTGACTCCCACAAGAGTGAGATCTCCCAAGGGGGAATAAAACTCCATTGGCCAATTAAAGTGCTCTAATTTTAAAATGCCACTCCAACAAGACTCTCTCTTGAGACTCTTGGGACCCAACCACCCAGATATTCATTTTTGTAACCTTAATTTCTCAAAAACTACTGACAGGGTTTACACCAAAAGCCAAAAATCACAATTGGTAGTTCAAGGTCTAGCATCCTTTCAAATCTGGTGTAATCCCATGCAGCAGTTTTTGCAATAGCCCTGCCTCCAGAAGGCTTTTTCTCAGCCCGCTTGATGGAACACCCTAAAACTTTCCATGCACAAACTAGGCAAATGGGCCCAAAGTTATTAGCAACGCAAAAAACACTTTTCATATATGTGTGTGTATATATATATAAATATATATATATATATATATATACATATATATATATATATATCGCCCAACAAAGCAGTCCTAATTGCTGCACGCTGTTAAAGCTGGTGCACATGTAAGGGACGGATCTTCCCTTGTTAATCTGCCAAAACAAACAATTGTAAACAATTGTAAATCCATTGCACTGCATTCAAGAACATTATTTTTGTTACTTGTCCCAAAATGGAGCAGAAATTAATAAATGGTATGTTGTGAATTAGTACCAACAATACTTATTCTCATATGGATTATGCACTAAATGACTTGATTGAATTAGATATTTTGGATATTCTTAATTTTAATTCTATTTTTGAAATTTAGTTTTTTTTTAAAAATCACTACGTTCCCATACTGCACTGGTATTGCTGTGTCTGACAAAGTATAAAAGTAAGACATAGAAAATGCACTCACAAGCTGTGAGCAAGACCTGTTGGTTGAAACGCATCAGTGGTGGTTTTGGTGTTGTATGAAATCACAATAAAGTGAATAACTCTCCTGGAGTGTAACGGATTTACAATTGTTTACAATTGTTTGTTTTGGCAGAGGTATGCACCATGTCCAAGTAGGGACCACAGTCCTAGTCAGGGTAAGTCTCAACACAACCTAAATTATCCTGCGCTCGCCCTCGGGTAGCTTGCCCAGAGCAGGCAAGTTAAATTTAGAAGGCAATGTGTAAAGTATTTGTGAAATAACTCATACAGTAACACAGTGAAAACACCACAAAAGGACCCCACACCAGGTTAGAAACATAGATTATGATTTTATAAATAAAATAAGAACATGGCAACAAAGTTCCAATCTGCAGCAGTTGAGACATTAATTTTTAAATAATAATTGCAAAATAGCGGATTAGAAGCAACTAGCGCTTTAGGTGTTACTTTAGGTCAGACTGGACCAAGGCAAAATTGAAGTTTGAGCAGACCGAGATGGTGCACTTTCCGGATATAGGACCCATGCATGCCCCGGGGAACAAAGTACCTTTCCTTGTTGCAATAGCGAGATTCACGGTAAGATGTGTCAACTGGGCCTTTCTTTCTAATCAGGAATTAAAGCTTAATAGTGTATTAAGTAATTACTAATGTTAACCTGTGAGAGGGGTAGGCCCCACACTAGTGAAAAATGACTTGGGAAGATTTTCACTACCAGGACACGTAACGCTTAAAAGTACATGTCCTACCTTTTAGTTACAAAGCACCCTGCCTTATGGCTTACCATTGGGTGACATATGTAATAAAAGGGGAGTTTAAGGCTTGGCAAAGGGTTTTAAATGCTAAGTGGCAGTAAATTGCAAGCCTGAAGAAGGGTTAAGGGGATACTTATCTGGGTGGCACAATCAGTGCTGCAGACCCACTACTAACATTTAATTTTACAGGCGACTCTGGACACATGTAGTGCACTGTCTAGGGACTTATAAGTAAATTAAATATGCTGATTGTGGGTAAGCTAATGATACCACATTTTAAGGAAAGTATGCAAGCAATTTAGCACTGGTTAGCAGTGGTAAAGTGCACAGTCCTAAATTCAAGATAAAGATTCAGCAGACAGTAGAGGGTAAAAGACAAAAGTGTGGGATGACCCTTCAGAGAGAGCAAATTTCCAACAAAATATATCATATCCAAGCATTTTTGTACACATTGCTCTGTAAATAGGCATAACATTAGAGCTTTGAAAGTACAAAATAGTTCAGAAAAATAGGACCCTATTAGGTTTAGAAAATATGGGTTATCTGTCACATTGACTCTATACGATACACTTCACGGGTAGTGTAGCTGACATTAACATTCAACCATGAATATATGGGAAACCCTTATTTCAGACGGTGCTCATTCTGTATACAACTGTTCAGAGAAAGTTCCTAAAAATATGTGTTAAAAAATGAATGTGCTACTATGGACAGCTTTTACGTGTATTGAACCCCTGACACTCACCAAATCTACAAAGACAAATGAAGCTGATATGAGTAGAAAAGTTGATACTGTAAAAAGTATTCACTTTATGGAGAGAGTTTACTCTGTGCCACACTGTTTGCAGACAGTTAAATTCTCATGAAAAATACACTACAGTGTATTAAAAAGTATCTACTTTGAGCAGAATATACTATGCAACCCTTGGCAAGAAATACACTATTTGCTTAAAATAAGCAATGTCTGAAGGTGCTAAAGATTAACCTACCTGCAGCCTCCATACCTTGTTGAAAACTTTACAGATACACTATCTTTAGAATGCAAAACATGCACATGGATTAATACCTGGTGCAAACAGTTTTCTATGTTATTTAGAAATTGTCATGCTGAAACAATTCTGTCTAATAACGCAAGGTCGCTTAAACTTTTATTATAATGTATGTAGAATCTTTGCACTGTTACAAACTTTCTTTACAGACCCTAAAACCATGTGTGGAACACGCTAAAGTCAAGTTGTCAACTGTCACCTGCAAACATTTATAATGTGTTCAATACCTGTTCACAGCTATCATACATTAGGACCATATGTGTTTTGTAACCACTTACACCCATTAGCTGGACACAGGCTCTATAAAATCAGATAAAGAAGTACTAAGGTAGTTATGTACCACTATGTAAACTATAAAATAAACTACCCCAGTAGTTGGATGATGTCATCAATAATGCATTCAGCAATTTCATCAATGATGTCATTTGAGATGTCATGAGCGATGTCATAAATGATTTCATAGAATATGTCATGAGTGATGTAATACATGAGGTCAGAAGCAGTGCATAGCTGGGGCGTAGGTTATAGTTAGCTCTGGTAACTATAACTAAAGAATTCCTGTTGTTTTATTTAGTTGAAAACATTAGTGTTATCACTGGCAGATACACCTAACTATAAAATTACTTTGAGCTTCAGTATTCTTAGCGAATTTCTATGTTAAAAAAAAAAACATGTTTTATTACTTTGACCTTTGTTTTTTTCAGTGAATTTCTAGTTTGTTTTAAAAGTAAATTATGACAGGTGTGCATAGTAGGATGTGTGAATGGACTGGCCTCTCCTTTCAGATCTCTCTCTCAGATGACAGGTGTGCATAGTAGGGTGTGGGGGACAGACTGACCTCTCCTTTCAGACCTCTCTCTCAGATGTAGTGTGTTAGTAGGGTGTGGGGAGGGACTGGCTTCTCCTTTGAGACCTTTCTCTCAGATGATGGGTGTATGTAGTAGTGTGTAGGGAGTGACAAGCTTCTCCTTTCAGAACAACCCCTCAAATGACAGGTATGTATAATAGGATGTGTTGGGTGGATTAATCTCTCTTTTCATGTCTCTGTCTTAGATGATAAATGTGCATAGTAGGCTGTGTGGATGTACTGGCCTGTCCTTTCAGACCTCTCTCTCAGATGACAGGTGTGCAAAGTAGGGTGTGTGTATGGACTGTCCTTTCCTTTCAGATCTCTCTCTCAAATGACAAGTCATCCCAAGCCAACACCATCTCCAATAGGAGGCTCCTTCCTACAACAACAAGTGTGTATACTAGAGCGTATTCAAAGATAACCTACCCTTTTCAATTTTTCATGATCCTGTGAGTCTCGCAATATCGTAACTTTAAAAAAAAAAAAAAAATCATCTTCTACTCATCATAGTACTTATCTCTGACACACTTCGGCTCAGACACAAGGACCAGAATATGCACTCCTCCTAGTAGAACGTACAGAGAACTCATGCACTCCTTTTTACTATTGATGATCCTGATAGAGTCCCTCAATATCATAACAATTAGCTAAGAACAATGTATTTTTATCACAGTAATTATACCTTATCCCTTATACACCTCCTTTTTAAATCTGCATGCCTTTCTGCTGCCCCTTTTATAGGTTTTTAACTTAACTTTCAAAACACTTCCAAGTTTTCACAGTAGTCGTGGCCATTTCATGTTTCAAATGGCAACAGCCAACCAATCAGAGTGCACGCTCATGAAAGACTTGTGGGACAGAGAGCATGAAGGCTCACAGGAATAACGGGCCTCTCAACCAATTATAGGAATCTATTTTTGAAATTGCACTCTCGTAGGAGGGTCATGAGACTCTTGCAAGCTCAACTGCCAAAATTTACAATTATTTTTGACACTTTTTATCTAAAAAACTATTGAACCAATAAACACCAAATCACATAAAGCAAAATGCAGCACACAAAGAAAGAGGAACAAATTGAGAGAAATAATGTTATTTTGAATAATTCCCAGGTTTACGAAACCTTGTAAATATGGGAATGCATCAAAATCCATGGGTGTTGCCTGGGCATACCCACCAAAACACCCATGGGATGCCCCCCTGACAAAAAGTAAGGCAACGGAGCTACTTCACTGTGTTGTCTTACCCCACATCCACAAGGACATGAAAAGCCATGCAAAGTTGTTTTGCCTGGCCTTGTAGATATGGCCCTGCTGCCTGCTTCACCGGTGCATCACAAAAAGTAATGCAGAGGCTGCTCAGGCCACTTCTAAATATGGCCCAGTGTGTCAAAAATAGTAGTAAAACTAATAATGATAATTATCATCATCATTACTTGCTTTGTGTAGTGGTTCTTACTGTAGTTCTTCCATTTCAAAGCACTTTAGGTAACTGGTGCTTTACGAGATCAGACCAACTCAGTACTGTACCATGCTACTGCTTAGGTTTACACCTTTTCTTTTCAAACCGTCACACATAGCAGTGCACAGAAATTATTCAAACACAAGCACCTTCCAGGGTCAACAGCAAGATTACCCCCCTTGGTCAAGCACCAGTTGCAATCAGTGTAACATCATTATCAGAACTCTCTGAAGTGAAATACTTCAATCTAGCAATCACTCTGGAGGCTAATCAGATGGAAACACACTTCAGTATTATCCTACACTAGTGCTTCAAACAGAAAATAAGCATCACGATAATCCATACAAAATGGAGAATGCTCACTTCACTCTCTTATAACCCTGCTGCACTATTGTCCCTTGCCATTTTTCCATTCCACTGATCCCTAGCACAAAACAAACTACATGCCAACATCTGCGTAGCAAAAGACAGATGACAGAAGAAATCTCTCCATCGGTATGTCCAGTATCAGAATCCAGATGCTCACAGACCTAGCCTCATTTTCTAGATGCTCCACTTTCACTTCAAGATGTACCAATGAAGCGCATACTCACTCATGAAACTTCTGCCTTCTATGAACTCTCACATCAGGTTCTGCCACACGCATCTTATTTGCCTTAATACACAGTGTCAGCCATATAACTTTTCATGGACTACAGCACTTCCTGTAGTTATCTTGACCTCTGAACAAATTGAGGCACTGTTATAGCAAAGGTCAACGGAATCACATGATATGTATGGTGAAGCTCGGGAGCACTTTATTAAGAATCTTATTCAGTCCTTAACCCACATCCAATGAAAACCCAACCACCAAAACCTTGAATGTTTATCCCCGAACATTCCAAGCTTGAGCGCTAGGCACAACAGAAAATGGTAGAAAGTAAAAGAAGGAAAGGAAATTAAGATAGCACAAGGCGAAGAGGGAAAATAAAATGTACAAAATGCTTGCACAATATAACAGGCACCTTGTATCACCCCCTCCACCCCCAACCCTCGCCTTCACGTGTCACATATGTAACTAGGAAAAATTCAACTACCTATTAGCTGCACATTTGTTTTTTGGGTGGCATTACCATGTAATGGGTTTGGCATAAGTCCCCCATCTCCTTGAAGCTTTCAGCTGTTTTTTTTTTTACATTGTGAGGCATACAGTACCAGGAGGAAAGCTCAGATCACAGCCTGACCTCAATTCCAGCAGTGCACTCCATCTCTGCCACACTATACCACCAGTGCCTCCGTAGGTTGAAGTGCTTATCAGATGCAACTGCACCACTTCGAACTTGGACTCTCTCCCTTGGAGTCTGTGCCACGTGCCACTGGCACTCATATTGGTTCTGTCCATTCACCTCGGCATAGCATACTGTGGGCTTTTGGTGAAATAGACCTGGTATCCAGCCAATGCCCGTACAGCAGGAGCTGTTTCATTCGTTGGCCATTGTACGTCTTCTTCTGTTCTGATTCATGTTTCCAGGCAGTGTAATCTTAAGGATTTGTATGCCCCAGGGCAGGACATAATTTGAGGTCCTCTATAAGGAACACATTTTGAAATGTATTACAAATTTCCTGCCCACTAAAGACCACATGATGCCAAACATTATCAAATTATCCATTAAACATTAACAGTGTCACACAAAAACAGTTGAAATATGCCTTACCTGGGACCCCAAAAATCATTCAGATGAACAAGGCAGTGGGGGACAGTCAGTGCTAGAGATAGGCAAAGAGGGGCAAAAGTTTAAATCGAGAAATAAAATAGACAGTTCAAAGAGAGAAAAATCACTTTTCCAGGGACCACTAGAAAGATGTGGGCCATGGGCAATTGCCCACTGTGTCAACATAACAAAGAAGGCCAAGGGAAATTTATAGATGTGCAGGTGTTTACTCCCACTCCTATAACTAACACACACGAAAACACCTGGGTCTTAAAGAAAACAACCTAGCTGAAGAGGATATTCCTTATTAAGGACGAGCCCACTTCCAGCTAGGTTGTTTTCTCTAAGACCCAGGCGTTTTCGTCTGTGTCAATTGCCCACTGTGTTCATTACTTAAATTACCTGTGCTCCCAGCGCCAATAAATAGATCCGAGTTTAGCGAAACACCAGCTCTCCAAAGAAACACAGCCATCTCTGAATCAAACAAGCTCCGTCTCCTCAATGTCTATGTGTAAAAGTATGCAACATTTCCGATTCAAGTGCAAGAAGCATGAATTAATTCCAACAGAATAAAAGCTAAAACTAAATTACTGTGTTTAGTTTACATTTTCAATAAAATGTGTCAGGAGTGCTTTGGCTATCATACTCACTTAAGTGCAACTTTTCAGAAATGTCTTGCCTCATGAAATACCTCCCACCTCTAATACACACACAAACGCACCAGATTGGTTTCATACGAGAAAACAAATTTGAGGCTATCAAGGTATAACCGATTCTGTTCCAAAAGACCCGAGAAAATATGCCTTCTATCCGTGTTTGGTGTAAGTGGTTTAATTATGTTTACAATTTTGTCAACTAAACATTTGGGAATAATTTGCTTCTTCACAATTTTTTCTGTGCCTCATCACTGTTCGTGGGAGCATTTATACATATTATAAAGCATATATTCCCATGTATTAGGGCACTTTTGACTTTGGCATGAGTTACATTTCTGCTATAAGTAATGCAACCCTAAATAACCTTTAACCGAGCACTTAAAATGACTTAAAGTGTTACATCTTACAAGTTGCTCAAATTCAGGCAAAGGGTGTTGCATAAGTGAACCAAGATTTATGAATTTTTTGTTTAGGTACTGTTTGCTCGTCATTCTTAAGAGAAAATTACATCGTTAAATGGCACGAAAGAGAAAAGGCACCTTCACAAAGTAATTTTCTAAAGTGGAATTATGGCAGAAGCTGTCCTGGTACAGTCACAAACAACATGTTTCACATTCCTCATTTATTCTTAAATTTAGTGGGTTAAAAGCCTGCAAAAGTGTTTACTAATTTGTGACAAGCATCGTTTCAAATATAGCTCAAAAGACTTGATGTCATCTTCATTCACATCTAGCCTGCCTTTCAAAATTGGAACATCCAAGTAATGACCACAAATGGACAACAATTAAATAATAAATAAATCCCGAGGCAAAAAGACTGTGGAACACAGGGGCGACGTCAAGCGAAGTATGCACTATGTTATGTTTGTATGCTGGGTACAGGGGAAGAGTGTTTTTGCCTGCTGCACCCTACGGTGGTATGTTGTTTCTTAAAGCACGCTACAGGGGTATATTAGATGACATTTACTCCCACTTCTGTAGTTCAGGCACATAACATTATCTAAAGATCTGTTACAGGTCTGCCCTTTTTGTGAAAAGGGATTTAGGACTCATCAGTGGAGCATGATTCCAGAAATTTGGGACTAAATATCAACTGACAGAAATATTGTGTCTTAAGAATTGTTTACACAAATATTCACCATTGGAGTTAATAATATAAAATGTACACCCAGTGGGGCAATACTTTTCTCAGTTGTATAAAGGACATTAAGGGGGTGATTCTAAGTCTGGCGGGCGGCGGAGGCCGCCCGCCAGACTTCCCCCTCCAAAATACCGCTCCGCGGTCGGAAGACTGCTGAGGGTATTCTGGGTTTTGCACTGGGCTAGCGGGCGACCGCCAAAAGGCCACCCGCCAGCCCAGTGCAAAACTACCTTCCCACGAGGACGCCGGCTCCGAATGGAGCCGGCGGAGTGGGAAGGTGCGACGGGTGCAGTGGCACCCGTCGCAAATTTCACTGTCTGCAATGCAGACAGTGAAATTCTTTGTGGGGCCCTCTTACGGGGGCCCCACGACAACCCATACCGCCATCCTGTTCCTGGCGGGCGTACCGCCAGGAACAGGATGGCGGTATGGGCTGTCAGAATCCCCATGGCGGCGCAGCGAGCTGCGCCGCCATGGAGGATTCAAATGGGCAGCGGAAAACCGGCGGGAGACCGCCGGTTTTCCACTTCTGACCGAGGTCAAACCGCCGCGGTCAGAATGCCCAGCGGGGCACCGCCAGCCTGATGGCGGTGCCCCCGTCATTTTAGCCCTGGCGGTCTTGGACCGCTAGGGTTAGAATGACCCCCTAAATGTCAGACAACATTTTTGGTAACTATATTATGACATAACCCCTAGGTGGCTCTAGGTTTTACATGGACTAACTCGCAGGGAGTCTAGGGAGATCCTTAACTGCCAATGTCGTTTGTGTTGGTAAAGATTCAGACAAGTAACCGAGACATATTTTTCTTTCTGTTGAATATTAAAATGTTAGCGAATATTGCCTAGGCACAATAACGGAGACAAACAGTTGTTTGCTTTGGTTTTGCTTGTACAGAAAAAGGGGGGCTCGGCAAAAAGGGAGACTCAGCAACACCATTGTAATATTAATTTTGTAGAAACACATGAAGTGCCAGAACATTTTGGCTTTTTGAAAGATTTAATTTCCATGGGGATGAGTTCAGTGCATATTAAATCCACACAAATAGACAGTGTTTTAGAGAAATAATGCCGGCAAGCAACTTGCGCCCAGAGAAGTACACATTTAGCCAGTCTCAGCGGCAAATGGGGCCATCAATTCTATTATTAATAAGACATATGCCCTTGATTATTAGTTTGTATGTAAATGCCTAGAAAAGCACAGTTTGCAGACTATACATCATGTTCAAGTCAGAGAACGTGCTAGTGAATGGATCCTGTAGTTGTTATTCACAGTTTCCATACCAAGTTGTTTTAACAAAAGGCATGTAGGGTCATCCTATAATTTTGTGTAAGCATGTACAATGGCTACACTGGCACACTCATGCAGGTGTTTTGCCTTATGACCCTACTCCAGAAACGAAGACACATATCATAATACCCACCATTACTGTTCCAATTTGTCAACAGATAAGATGCTAGAACCTGCTCTGCAACTCAGGGAACTTCAGTATTTACACATCCCTATTAGTTATTGAAAAATATTGATTTCTCATTGGAAAAAACGTACAAAAGTCCATCTCATAATATTACCAAGGGGGTGCAGAGGCAATCATCAACATTGTGGTGAATCTCTCCTGGCTTGGGTAAGCCAACTGCATGTCCAATTGCCAGAAGTCTGAGAATCAACGCAGCAGTCCTTGGCCTTCAGTGGGATAAAAATATTGAGAGGTCTGACAAGATGGGGTGGTCAGTCCCTGATGGGATGACACAGGTGTTTGAAGGCATCTGGTGAACATGCACCAGAATATACACCTCCAGAATAACATTGTTAGTATTTGTGCCAGTTTTTGTACTTTTTTCACTTCCAAATGTGTTTTCTGAGGTGTTGGATAGTGAGGGCAAATTATCTGATCAATTCTGTTTGAAAAAATTCTCATCCTTTTCACAGTATGGGGTTTTTTCTTGCAATTTGGCCACGTAGAATCGACTGCAAGGCAGCTCTGTTTGTTTTTGCTCTACACTAATGCATTTACAGGATACATAGGAGGGTTCTCATTCACTTTAATTTTTTGTTAATTACAGATTATGGAAGTTCATTCTAAAAGTAAAACTCAAATTTCAATAACAATGAGTTGGTGTTTTCTAGCTTGGTAAATATTATGAGCCTCATTTATGAGGCCCTTGCTCCACCCGAGTGTCGCTTTTAGCAATACGCCAGTGGCAAAATGCCCTGTGTCATATTTGCAAGGTGATGTTAAGCCACTTTTTGTGGCTTAACGCCTCCTTGTAAATACGGCCCCTTCACACTCATCGCTTAGCATGACATGGGCGTGCAATGGGTGTTGCTGTGGGTATTCCACCGCAACACCCATCACATTTTTTATGCTGCTGCAGATTTAAGAGACATCGTAAACCTAAGGTAGTGCCAAAAACTAACATCACCCCAGGGAAGGTGTTGGCATGGAGCAATGATGAGAAACACTGTTATTTCTCCTTGTTTTTGCTTTTTCTATGTATGCTGCATTCTGGAGCAGTCATAGAAAGAGCAAAACACAATTAATGATTGTTTATGTGCAGGAAGGTACCCCTACTGTTGCGTCTTAATTGTAGCAACCAACTGTTTCTGGCAGCTCCAAATAGGAAAAATGTATGTCAGATAGACCTGATGTACACTGACAAGGGGCCCTCTTCCAAAGGGTCCCTCAGTCAAACTTTTCTGACAGCTGAGCCAGCTGTGATGACACCAGAAGAATAACTAAAATATACAAAAAAATGGATGGAATGCTTGAATTAATCTCAGCTACAGGTAATTACTCAGCACCACATTCCAGTCCATCATTATTTTGAACACCCAGCCTTCTCAGTTTGTATCCAGCCATCTGCAAATCACTTTTGAGCTTGTTTCTTTGGAAAAGGTCCAGCCTCAACTGCCAGGCCAGGTTCTTCCAAAACCAGAACACAAGCAACCCAGAACCAATTCCACAATAGGTGGGCTCATGAGCCAAGTATAGCTTTGCTTCAGTTTCCCATTGTGCACAGAACCCATATCTCGGTATACCTGTCCTACTTAGGGCAACAAAATAATGTATACAAAAAAGTGATGAATGTCATGCTTTAATTATTCCCAGACTGGTAATTGTTTGGGCCACATCCAAATCCATTGTTATTTAGCAGACCATCCCACCTCAGTTTGGACCTAGCTTATGCAAATCATTCTTGACCCTGCTCCAATTAGGACAGTCCACCCCGAACTGGTAATGTGGTTACCATAAGAATCATGGCAGTTCCCCCATTGCTAAATGCAGCAGTGAGCTTCACATTTGGTGGACGATACACCTAATACTTCTAAGCAGATACCTCACATTCACCAATTTCTACAGAAGCCCCCACATTTTCTGACACCTCTCTTTAAATTTACAGGTAATAAGCGAAGTAAGATTCTCAATGTCACACACCTTTGTTGCCTATTAGAGATTACATTATTGGGGTTTTAGAAAAGGGCATAAGGAGTTTGTGTGAGTACAATAAAAATAGCTGCAGCTCATTTATTATCATCTTTGATTAAAAACATTTTTGAGACATGTTAGTTAATGAGGGTGTCCTCTCAAAGAATTGAGTTTGCTGCTACTTGATGATGGATATTTGTATCCTTGATAGTGATAGTGGATAATATGAACATTATTCAAAGTTGCTATACTAGCTTATCAATGTATTTTGTCATTCCCCCTTACTGTCAGATATCAAGGGAAAAATCGACAGGCTGTGGCAATAGTCGACTCTTCTCCAATAACATGGTTTAGGGCCTATTCACTGACAAATATCAGAGAGTTATGGGTGCAGCACTCCGCCTCAATCTACACATATTTTTCCAATATTATGGTATTCACAAACATTCCTAAGAGTATGGATGGAAAGCTGCACCAGGTGCAGGTTTCCTAGCTTCCTATTGGTAACGGCATGTAACATCCCATGCTATTCTTCTTCTTAGGTGTTTCTCTGTACTGGAGAACACACAATGGAAGAATAGGATTCCTTGTTCAAGTGCACATTTTGTTCTCCACAGATAAAATATATTTCCTTATTGTAGGAAGGTAGCCTTTTCCTAGGCTTGTTACCCCCACGTTTGACTTGTTTGTGAGTATATGTCAGGGTGATTTTACTCTCTCACTGGGATCCTGCTAGCCAGGACCCCAGTGCTCATAGTGAAAACCCTATTTGTCAGTGTGTTTTATATGTCTCACTGGGACCCTGCTAGCCAGGACCCCAGTGCTCATAGTTTGTGGCCTGAATGTGTTCCCTGTGTGGTGCCTAACTGTGTCACTGAGGCTCTGCTAACCAGAACCTCAGTGTTTATGCTCTCTCTGCTTTTAAAATTGTCACTGCAGGCTAGAGACCATTTTCACCAATTCTGATTGGCACACTGGAACACCCTTATAATTCCCTAGTATATGGTACCTAGGTACCCAGGGTTTTGGGGTTGCAGGAGATCCCTATGGGCTGCAGCATTTCTTTTGCCACCCATAGGGAGCTCAGACAATTCTTACACAGGACTGCCACTGCAGCCTGAGTAAAATAATGTCCACGTTATTTCACAGCCATTTTTCAGTGCACTTAAGTAACTTATAAGTCACCTATATGTCTAACTCTCACTTAGTGAAGGTTGGGTGCAAAGTTACTAAGTGTGAGGGCACCCTGGCACTAGCCAAGGTGCCCCCACATTGTTCAGGGCAATTTCTCTGGACTTTGTAAGTGCGGGGACACCATTACACGCGTGCACTACAAATAGGTCAATGCCTATATAAAGCTTCACAATGGTAAATCCGAATATAGCCATGTAACATGTCTAAGATCATGTAATTGTCCCCCCATGCCAAATCTGGTATTGGGGTGCCAATGCCATGAATCCCCGGGCCTCCAGCATGGACCCTGGGTACTCTGCCAAACTAGCTCTCTGGGGTTTTCTCTGCAGCTACCCCTGCTGCCAACCCTCAGACAGGTTTCTGCCCTCCTGTGGTGTGGGCAGCGCAGTCCCAGGAAGGCAGAACAAAAGGTTCTCTCTGAGAGAGGGTGTTACACCCTCTCCCTTTGGAAATATGTGTTATGGGCTGGGGAGGAGTAGCCTCCCCCAGCCTCTGGAAAGCTTTGAAGGGCACAGATGGTGCCCTCTTTGCATAAGCCAGTCAACACCAGTTCAGGGATCCCCCAGCCCCTGCTCTGGCACAAAACTGGACAAAGGAAAGAGGAGTGACCACTCCCCTGTCCATCACCACCCCAGGGGTGCCCAGAGCTCCTCCAGTGTGTCCCAGACCTCTGCCATCTTGAATGCAGAACTGTGAGGGCACAGTGGAGGCCTCTGAGTGGCCAGTGCCAGCAGGTGACGTCAGAGACCCCTCCTGATAGGTGCTTACATGGTGAGGTGGCCAATCCTTCTCTGAGGGCCAATTACGGTCTCTTCTGTGGGTTTCTCTTCAGATAACGAATGCAAGAGCTCACCAGAGTTCCTCTGCTTCTCCCTCTTTTACTTCTGCCAAGGATCAACCGCTGACTGCTCCTGGACGCCTGCAAAACCGCAACAAAGTAGCAAGACGACTACCAGCAACATTGTAGCGCCTAATCCTGTCGGATTTCTCAACTGTTTCCTGGTGGTACGTGCTCTGAGGGCTTTCTGCCTTCACCCTGCACTGGAAGCCAAGGAGAAATCTCCCGTGGGTCAACGGAATCTTCAGTCCAGTGGTCCTTCTGTCCAAATTTGGTGGAGGTAAGTCCTAGCTTCCCCACTCCAGACAGTAATTCTGTGTACTGCGTGACCTGCAGCTGCAGGGGCTTCTGTGCACTTTTGCAAGGCCTCCTTCTTGCACAGCACAGCGCAGGTCCCCAGACCTCCGTCCTGCATTGCTCAACTCGCTGAGTTGACCACTGGCTTCGTGGGACCCTCTTTTGTTGTGTTGAGATGACCGCCATGCTCAGATTTCTTGAATGCCTGTTCAAGCACGTCTGTGGGGGCTGCCTGCTTCTGCATGGGCTCTTTCTGTTGCTGAACACCCCCTCTGTCTCCTCCTCTAAGGGGCGACCTCCTGGTCCTTCCTGGGCCACGGCAGGACCCATTATCTTTAACCGCGACTCTTGCAGCTAACAAGGCTTGTTTGCGGTCTTTCTGCACGGAAACAACTCTGCATCCTCCAGCATGCCGGGGGACATCTTCTGACCAAATGAGAAGTTCCTGGCACCTTCCGTTGCTGCAGAATCGACGGCTTCTTCCATCCGGAGGCAGCCCTTTTGCACCTTCATCTGGGGTTTAGTGGGCTACTGCCCCCCCCGGACACTTGCGTGACTCTTGGACTTGGTCCCCTTCCTTTGCAGGTCCTCAGGTCCAGGATCCGTCTTCAGTGCTTTGCAGTCAGTTGTTGCCTTTGCAGAATCCCCTATCTCGACTTTACTGTCTTTCTGGGATAGTAGAGTAATTTTACTCCTACTTGTCAGGGTCTTGGGGTGGGGTATCTTGGACACCCTTAGTGTTTTCTTACACTCCCAGCAACCCTCTACACACTACACTAGGCCTGGGGTCCATTTGTGGTTCGCATTCCACTTTTGGAGTATATGGTTTGTGTTGCCCCTAGGCAGGCATTAAAAATGCTGATATAAATGATGTGAAGAAATCTACAAGATTTTATGCACCATTTTTTCAGCCCCCCTAACGGGGGAACACCTCCCTTCCATACGTTATGCCTGACGCAGGCATAATGTGGTGCAAGGGGTTAGAAAATGGTGAAATGCAAGAATTGCGCCACTTTGTAAATAGGCGTTTTGGCCATTTAATGCCATATTAGGATAAAAAATGATGCTAATGTGTCACTAGGATGGCGCTAGGCCCTCTTAAATCTGGGCCTTAATCTCCACATGCCTAAAAACAAATAAAACCTGATGCTCACACAAAGCATTCCAATGCCCATGGGCCGAGTTTTTGTTACGTAAAACGTACAAAAAATGAAGTCTTTGCACCCAGATTTTGAGACACATGCCATTTTTTGCACATATCCTGCTCCATGTGTTGACACATGTTGTAATAATATGTGAGTGAAGTTTTTAAATGTTTTCTACTTCTCATAAAAATTGCTTGCGCAGTAGTAAGCTACGCAGTGCACAGGTTTTTCTTGCATTTAAATTTTTGTTGCAGAAATGTGAGGGGGCAATAAGATGCTTTATATACAGTTAAAGACTGAGACAACTGCTACTGCTTGTATACATGCTAAAGACGAATCTGTTCAAAACAGAAAGAGGGTATAACTGCCTTGCTGACATTGTACTGCAGCTCATGAGGGAACATGTTTCTAGCCTTCTGTGGTTGAATGCATAATATCTATGAACGCTATCACTGAATTAGAATGTTTCACCATAGTGTTTCAGCCTTGGTGGCTGTCAGAGTAGAAGCTACCTTCTCATCAGTTTCCTTTAAGACCAAGTGGTCATCATCCTTCAATACACTGGAATACGCTCTACTTCTCAAAGAAGGAGACTGATTGAAAAACAAATAAAGAACAAAATGTGTGCAGGGAGTGGAGATCTATATCTGGTCTGTATCAAACCAGAAGTGGAGATCTAGATCTGTTCTGTATCAAACCAGAAGTGGAGATCTAGATCTGGTCTGTCTCAAATAGGAAGCTTATCCTGGACGTCGCATCAGTGATGAAATGAGGGGTAATTGTATAAGGACATCTCAATTGTTTACAAGAGAGACTATGAAAAAATACTAAATATTATATATAAATCAAATAAAGACACATACCCTTTATGGCCTCCTACTCCTTGTTACCTTGAAAAATGTAACTTTCTAATGAGTTTAAATTTGTGAAATTTAGATGCTTCTTTCCCTTTACGAAAACTGTACTTTGAAAATTGTTTTTTGTATGTGTGTGTTATATCGCGGCACTGTAGAGAGTACAAGTGTGTTAAGTTGATAAAAGAGAGGAATTACATAAATATATTTTATACGCTTGTTTCTTATCTTCAAACACATTTTACATTAAATGCATTAGCTTCCATAATCCAACTTGTAAAATCAGGGAACATTGATACATTCTCCATATCTTCTGCAGAATTTACACCTGCATCACCTAACTCAATGCACCTGGCTAGCATCTGGTGCAAGGTGCCCTGCTTCTCACAACTTATACCACATCTTTGCTCCCATCTATTCCTCCAACTTCCTTCACAGTTTAAATCAAAATCAGCCCACCACAGAAGTATTCTGCTAAAGGATTATTCAGCTGTTGCACTTGCAAATTACCATTTTCTTTTTCTCACACCCACCATCAGCCATATATTCCACCTCTATCCTCCGTTACTAGAGGCAAATCCATACTAGCCTTCAACTGCTTTCACATAAAAGCTTGATCTTTATATGAGCACCAGCTTGGCATATGAGAAATGTGAGAAATTAGGTTGTGGTTGGGTTGTTAACTCTGGTCAAGCAAAAGCCGCAAAAGGCACTAAATTAACCTGTGCTTAACCCTCTGGAAGGTTGGTACAGAAGCAGTTAGGTTTTACTCAGAGGTAACGTGTAAAGTATTTGTGCAACATGGCAAGTGGAATCTGGGTCTCATTGTTGAGTGCTGGATTCTAGGGGTGTGCATGGAGCTCTGCTCCGCTGGCGAAGCTAACAGAGTTTTTGGAACTGTGTGCTCCGAATGGAGTGTGGAGCTGTCCAAAAAACTCCAAAAAACTCCACTAGCCCCGCCAGTGGAGTGGAGCTCACCCGGTGCGGCCAAGGCCGTAGGAGAAGAAAGAAAGCTGCTGTTTCAGGCCTTGTGTGCATTGGCCACACAAGACAGGTCGGTACACAGGAGGTGTGAAACTGACGTTTTCACTGTCTACGGCCCTCCTGAATGCCCCCATCTCTGAAGCGCTAAGCTGAGCTGACCAGGCCTGACCCTGCTTAGTACTTCTGAGATGGGCTCCTTCAGGAGGACTCCACGGGGCATGGAACTCCAGCTTCGTGGAATTCCACAGGGCCTTTTTCAACTCCATGGAATTTCCCAAAGCTGGACTCCGTTCACTCCGCCCAGGCCTACCGAATTCCTTCAAGACAGTGAGTTCTCAAGGGGCTCCTGACCCCATGTGCCAAACGCACTTCACAATGAGGGCTGATTGGAGCCCCCATGGGCATCCAGCTTATTTCCAGATTAGGTTATTCCCAGCCGCCTTGTTCTTGAGGCTTGTCGCCAGGGACCCCTTCCATTAGCAACTGTATTACCCTTCATAATCTCTCCCTCTGACTCGTTGTATCCTCCTGAGTCCTGATGATGGTCCCACCATTTTTATTGGGATTGAAATTCCATTGACTTTAAAACAAGTACCCTGTATGATTTTTTCAGAACTTACTGTAACAGTCCTTGCTGTTCTTGTGTTTGCTGATACACTTGTCGATCATGATTTATCACTTGAGTGTATCACCTCAAAAGAGAGCATGTTTGTCTGGCACCAATAATCACTGCACCACTATGGGGGTCATTCTGACCCCGGCGGTCTGAGACCGCCGGGGCCAGGGTCGGCGGGAGCACCGCCGACAGACCGGCGGTGCCCCGCAGGGCATTCTGACCGCGGCGGTTCGGCCGCGGTCAGATGCGGGAAACCGGCGGTCTCCCGCCGGTTTCCCGCCGGTTTCCCGCCGGTTTCCCGCCGCCCTGCAGAATCCCCCATGGCGGCGGAGCGTGCTCCGCCGCCATGGGGATTCTGACACCCCCTACCGCCATCCTGTCCCTGGCGGGTCTCCCGCCAGGAACAGGATGGCGGTAGGGGGTGCGCCGGGGCCCCCGTAAGAGGGCCCCACAAAGTATTTCAGTGTCTGCCATGCAGACACTGAAATACGCGACGGGTGCCACTGCACCCGTCGCACCCCTGCAACTCCGCCGGCTCCATTCGGAGCCGGCATCCTCGTTGCAGGGGCATTTCCGCTGGGCCAGCGGGCGCTCTTTTGGAGAGCGCCCGCCGGCCCAGCGGAAATGTAAGAATGGCCGCCGCGGTCTTTTGACCGCGGTGCGGTCATTTGTCGGCGGGACTTTGGCGGGCGGCCTCCGCCGCCCGCCATAGTCAGAATCAGGGCCTATATGTCTTGAAATTGTTTTACATAAACTCCTCTGAATAAATTATATTTGGCATTTGTTTTTTTACGCCAAAAGTATTGTTACTAGGGACCAGTGAGTTTTTTGTTACACCAGATCATTCCCAATCAAACACTCCACAGACTTGGCAGTGCTCGGAGCTACCCTAATAAAACCTGAGACACCCCCCACTCAAAAGGAATCAGAGCCACAGGGTAGTGGATCTCCTGGTTGTCCGCTACTACAAGCTGTTGGAATGTATTCAGTATCACCTGGTCTGTGGACACCAGATGACACCTGACAGTAGTCAGTCTGGTTCCTGTGTCCCTCGGAGCTTCCACCCTCTTTCCATTGATGGTGACCCACTGCCTGTACGTGGTAGTATTCGAAAGCATATGGGCTTTGGACATCATTTTGCTGTCACCCAGGTACAGTAGGGTAACCTCAGCTGTCTCACCTACACCAGCTGGGGCCATCTCCTCCTGAAGCGCTACAATTACTAAACCTGGATTATGTCCATCACTGAGGGGGCTGTGCCCTCCTGGGACACCTGGTATCACCCTTGGTGAGCCCAAACTGGTAACACTCCTAATACCTGGGGACAAATTACCATTATTCTTGTCAATAAATCCTGTTTTGGGTTGTTAGAAATGGGGTCTTTAGTTGGCAGTCAGATTACCCCCTGTCCAAGCAAGGACCCTCACTCTAGTCAGGGTAAAAGAGAATCACCCTCAGCTAACCCATGCTTACCCCCTTGGTAGCTTGGCAGAGCAGTAGGCTTAACTTCAGAGTGCTAGGTGTAAAGTATTTGTACCACCCCACACTGTAACTTAATAAAAACACTACAAAATGACACAACACAGGTTTAGAAAAATAGGAAATATTTATCTAAACAAAACAAGACCAAAACAACAAAAATCCACAATACACACGTCAAGTTATCAATCAAAAAGCAAAAAGTCTTCATGTAGTTTTAAAACACATACTAACACTGTTAGCATGCAAATATACCTTGGGTGCATCAAAAATAACCCAGGACGGGCGAGTGTGTGTTAAAAAAGGCCTGTGATGAGCCGATTTCACTCACGAGCGAGACTTTGCATTGTTTCTCCTTTGGTCGGGTCGGGCGCGTCGTTTCTTCTCTCTGCAGGACAGCGATGCGTAGATCCGGTCAGCACTCTTGGGTCCAGGCAGGCCTTGCTTTGTTTTTACACACCCAGCAGTGTTTGCGTCGGAAATAGCCGCACAATGATCCGAAAACCACGCAGCGCAGGTTGCGATCTCCCAGCCTCCGTCAGCGATGCTGAGCATCATGTCTCCAGCTCCGTGCGTCGATTCTAAGGTCGCGTTTCGGCGAGCGTCAATTTTCAGCCGCAGAGCTGGCTGGGCATTGTTCCTCAGCTGCAGATCGGAGTTGCCACGATCTTTTCCCCACACAGCGCTCTGTGCGTGGATTTCGTCCCCTTAGGCTGCCAGCTTCTCCTTTTAGGGTCCCAGGGACATGATGGGCACTACAGGGCAGAGTAGGAGTCTCTCCAGAGACTCTAGGTGCTGGCAGAGAGAAGTCTTTGCTGCCCCTGAGACTTCAAACAAGGAGGCAAGCTCTAAATCAAGCCCTTGGAGATCTTCACAAGATGGAAGGCACACAAAGTCCAGTCTTTGCCCTCTTACTCTGGTAGAAGCAGCAACTGCAGGATAGCTCCACAAAGCACAGTCACAGGCAGGGCAGCTCTTCTTCTTCAGCTCTTCTCCAGGCAGAGGTTCCTCTTGGTTTCCAGAAGCGTTCTAAAGTCTGTGGTTTGGGGTGCCCTTCTTATACCCAATTTCTCCTTTGAAGTAGGCCTCCTTCAAAGCAAAGTCTCTCTTGAATGTGAAATCCTGCCTTGCCCAGGCCAGGTCCCAGACACTCACCAGGGGGTTGGAGACTGCATTGTGTGAGGGCAGATACAGCCCTTTCAGGTGTGAGTGACCACTCCTCCCCTCCCTCCTAGCACAGATGGCTCATCAGGATATGCAGGCTACACCCCAGCTCCCTTTGTGTTAATGTCTAGTGTCAGGTGCAGCCAGCCCAGCTCTCAAACTGACCCAGACAGGGAATCCACAAACAGGCAGAGTCACAAAAATGGTATAAGCAAGAAAATGCTCACTTTCTAAAAGTGGCATTTTCAAACACACAATCTCAAAATCAACTTTACTCAAAGATCTATTTTTAAATTGTGAGCTCAGAGACCCCAAACTCCACATGTCCATCTGCTCCCAAAGGGAATCTACACTTTAATCAGATTTAAAGGTGGCCCCCATGTTAACCTATGAGAGGGACAGGCCCTTCAACAGTGAAAAAGGAATTAAGCAACATTACACTGTTAGGACATATAAAACACATTACTTTATGTCCTACCTTAACCATACACTGCACCCTGCCCTTGGGGCTTCCTAGGGCCTACTTTAGGGTTGCTTTACATGTAAGAAAAGGGAAAGTTTAGGCCTGGCAAGTGGGTACACTTGCCTAGACGAATTTACAGTTAAAAACTGCACACACAGACACTGCAGTCGCAGGTCTGAGACATGATTACAGAGCTACTTATGTGGGTGGCAAAACCAGTGCTGCAGGCCCACTAGTAGCATTCGACTTACAGGCCCTGGCACCTCTAGTGCACTTTACTAGGGACATACTAGTAAATCAAATATGCCAGTCATGGATAGGCCAATTACATACACATTTTGTAAAGGAGCACTTGCACTTTAGCACTGGTTAGCAGTAGTAAAATGTCCAGAGTAACAAAAACAGCAAAATCAGAGTCCAGCACACATCTACAACCTGGGAAATAGAGGCAAAAAGTTAAGGGAGACCACGGATTGGCTGAAAAGTCTAACATTGGTCAGTTTGGAGCTTGGGTACTTCACCTAAGAAACTTTTTGGGGGCTTTGAGAAGCCTCTTTATTTCCCCCTCTTTATTCCAGTGGGAACCCTGACTGCACTTTTGGGAATCCCCCCCCATATACCTTCTTGTAGACCCTTGTGCTCATCCAGTGGTCCATCTCCCTGGTAAGGTCTCTGGTGTCAGTGAGTTTACAATCCACAAGGAGTTGGCACAGCTCTGTAAAACAAAGACTGAACATATTGTCTCTGAGAATCAAATTGTACAGCCTCTTATAATCACTCACTTCACTGCCCTTCATCCAACAGTCCAGTCCCTTACAAAAATGATCTAGACAATTTGCACAGGTCTGCTGGGCAGCTTCTGGTTGTCCCTGAACATCTGCCTACATCATTTTGGGGTGAGCCCATACTTCCTGCTCAGGGCCTCCTTCATGAGGGGATTCTTCATCCTGTTCCCTTTTCTTAGGGCTAACATGACATACCTCCCTCCCTTCATTGGGAATATCACTCCAGAGGCTGGATACCAATCTTCCTCAGGGACCCTGTGCCATCTGTAGGGCAACCTCATATGCCTCAAACTAGTTGTCAGTGTCATTTCCCACAGCAAATTTAGGCACCAGGTCCTTTGGGATGTGAACCCTCTTTTCTCCAGTGAACACTGGAGTAATGCTGCCATCAATAACGCTGAACTCTGCCTGCCTGGCTCTGATGTCCAGCTCCATGAGGCTGAGCTCATGGGCCATGCTGTCCCTGGACATTCTTTCCTCTACTTCTAACTTTACCTTGGCTAGCTGCAGTTAGTGTTCCCTCTCCACCTTACTGTCCTCCAGATCCTCTGGGGACAGTCCTGGGCAGGCACACTTCTTCCTGCACCATCCTAGGTATCCACTGAGGATGTATTGTGCTGACCCTGCAGTTTGGGACTCAGGGTTGGTTTATTTTCCTCATCACTCAGGTTTGGTCCCTCCTCCTCTGGGTCATCTTACTCTGGGGTGCCTTGCCGCCACTGAATTTCCGCATAGGCTGTGAGGGAAACCTGAAGATTCAATTTGGTAGCTTTCTTGCTTGCATTCAGCCCCCTGTCTTTTCAAAGCCTCTGCAGCTCAGCCCTATTGAGGGTGTCGAAATTGATCAAATCCATCTCCAAGCTACAAAAAACGGAAGGGAGATAGGGCACTTGGATTTAATAAAGGGAGAAAATAGCAACATGAAAACTAAGAAGAATTTAAAAAGAGGCCATCTCTGGTGTCAAATTGCTTATGTGGTATCTTTGTGTTTACACCAATCACTATATAGTACTGCACAAACTGGAGCCCAGACCACTGATCAATAATGTGGTAAACAGGGTTGTTGATAGGCTTGGGTGTTAATCCTGGTCCATAATCTCAGTAGGGTGAAACACAGTCACTAAACTTACCTCTGCTTAACCCTCTGGTAGATTGGCAAAAAGTAGTGAGACTGAACGTAGAGACAATTTGTAAAGTATTTTTCAGCACATGAACAGTACTAAAGTGAAAACTCAACACAAGAAACATCCCACAACAATTTAGAAAAATAGGATAGATTTTAATAAATTATTTGCCACTAAGATCCAATCAGTAGAGCCATAATTATGATTTTTTAAATTTTGAGGCCTAAAAGATCAATACACTAACTGGACATCCAGTCATGCAAAACTAGGTCAAAGTAAAAATATGGGCGACGGCGATGGAGTGTCAGTCAGATAAAAGATGTTGATTGGGGCCAGTCAGCTTTTATCTTCAAACTTAGAAGAAATTTGAAGGAAAATGTTCTGAGAAGGTAAAGTTCAGCAGGACAAGGCTGCAGGTGGGCTGAGGAGGGAACGTCGTCCTCGCATGACAATGCACCCTGCCCAATGGGCTACCTAGGTCCTACCAAAGTACAATGGGGTGACATATACAATAGTAGGGGAGTTTAAAGCTTGGCTAGGGAGTTATATTGCCAAGTCAAATCAGCAGTTTAAAATCTGCATCCAGGCAGAAATGGCATGCCTGGGACATATTTAAAGGGGCTACTTAAGTGGTGGCAAATAGGTGCTACAAGCCCACCAGTAACATATAATTTACAGGAATCAGGTATATGATATACTACTCTAAAAAAAAGTACTTTTAGTTAAATGAAATATGCAAATCATGTGCAAGCCAGTTTTACCATGTTTCAGGGGGATAGCACAAGCCCTTTAGCACTCGTTAGCAGTGGTAAAGTGCACACAGTTATAGAGCCAACAAAAACGGATACCAGCAAAATGTTGAGGGTAAATGCAAAATGTCTGGGAAAACACTAACCTAAGGCTGACAGATCTAATAGGACGTTATTTCATCTCACATTCCTGACACTTTATTTCTGAGACATAATTGGGTACTAGCTCCTATCCTCACATTGCTATGTCCATAATGGACAGATACTCCAGAAAACATCTTGATCACCCCGAAAGACAGGGCAGAGGTCTGATGATCCTTCACTAGTCCATCAATGAACATGTAATAACTAATGCTTTGGTTCATCTGTGACTTATTTAAATTATCATTAACTTTAAAATTAGTTCAACTATCTTGCTTTCCAGAGCCCTCTTTTACTGCCTTTCAGGACCACATGTGGGCTTTAGTTCTAAGCTTGCTCATCTTCCATGTCCTCGTATGCTTAAAGTCACTAATTTTGCCCTAATAGTCAATCTTGACTATCAGGTTATCAAATCAGATGGCCCAGATTCCATTGCCTTTCTCCAAAACATGGAAACACTAGGACTTTTTCAAAATATTAGAAATCCCACTCATATTGGAGCTCACTTATCTAATTCTATCTGTATCAATGTTCAGTGAATTATTTCTTCCACTTTGTCTTTGACCCTTTTACCCTTGAACCGGGTAGACCACTTTATTAATAACCTTAGCTGGCCTCTTCTACAGGGCACTGAAGCCACCAAACCTGCCTCCAGTCCCACACTTTGTGCCCCTAGGCTAAAATTCCTACTAACTTCTTGAATGCACTGTTGGCTACTTCTTGTGACCTTAATTCTGAAATATCCATTGCAACAGACAGTTGTAATATTTTGATATCCTCATCACATACTATATTGCACCAGAGTGCCATAATACACTATCTACTCCTGGTGTTCAAAGGATCCCTGGGTTAGGAAATGATGTGGCAAACTCCTTGGAGCTTAAATTAGATGATCGTACTTGAAGGCTGGCAAAAGGGCATGCTACTAAGAAATCAAAGCCTACTAGTGCCTCAGACGTTCTTTATACCATTTATTTTTGCCAAAACATTAGATAGCTTGTCTAATAACTTAAGGGAAACCTTTGCCATCATCAAATGTTTTCTACAACCAAAATCCTCTAGTAACACCACTGAGCAATCACAAACAGTATGTTTAGCTATTTCTCCCTATTTTGCAGATACAGTTTCCAAAGTTTAAGCTAAGTTTGATTGACAGTCATCTTCAAGTTCCCTGGAGTTTATTAACACCGGATCTGTAGCCCCTAATGGTGCTTTTCTGGCTGAATCTGCCCTCACTATGCTAGAAAAAAGGTCTTGGAGACTATTTTCATCATAAAATCAGACTCCCCTCATGATCCCTGTACTTCTGCACACTCCTCTTGGGTGTAACCTTGTCAGCCTTACACTTATATCTGTCTGCAATACCTTTTTCTCACAGTCATACTTCCCAAATACTGGAAACATGTAGTGGTCCTACCTATACAAATAAAGCCTTCTGCAGACCCCTCTAAATCTGCCAACATCCACCCCATATTGTTTGAATCTTATCCTACTACAGTTGTGGAGAAACCTTCTAATAAGGAACTCAAAAATATTTGAAAATAAGACACTCCTGGATCCTTCCTCATCCAGTTTCTGCTTTTCTTACAGCACACTATCAATATATCTTGCTTCCACAGATGATCTTCACAGCATTATAGATTAGAGGGGATCTGTTGCCCACATTTTCTATTTTATCTCTCAGCTGACGTCCAACATGATCGTGCACTTTTATTTGTGCCCTTGCCAGTTTATTTTAAAGCATCTGTTTAAAGGGCCTAGACAGGTTCTACTTTTTTCTCTCTGCCCGATCCCAAACTGACTCTTTAGCCCCTTTCTGTTCAATAGATGGTGCCATTGCCTGCGGGGAGTCACAGGGCTCTTCTCTTAATCCTATAAGTTTTAATGTTCATGTCTGTCTTCTTGCTAACCTAGTGATATCTGTCTGTTTTACGATTATGTCCTATGCTCATGCACACAAATTGTCGTATCCATCTTCAATAAGAAGATTTCTACAAAAAGAAATTCCTGTCTTACATATCACCAATTTTCTCTTTGATGAAAGCCAACTGATTAAAAATCAACCCAATTAAAACAGAGATACTTATGTTTGGAAAACTGTCTAATAGCTGGACCTGCTGATCTTGACCCCACTTCCTGTCTGATGAAAATGTCCAGAAACACAGGAGTTTCACTAGCTCAAGACCTTTCTACAGACACCAAGTCATGTATTTTGCTTACTGACCATATCTTTGTTAATTTTTAAATGTTTAATAAAGTACACTCACAAGTGCCATGGTGGCATGGCATGGGTAATGTGTAGGTGGGGTAGGGCTAAGAGAGATGCATTCAGCTATGAAAAGGCTTGTCAACTATGCAACATTACCATCTTCTAAGTCTAGGACATGTTACTTAACTAATTCTGCCAGCTCAATCTGTCCATGGGCTCCTTTCCCCCTCCACCCATGTATTCACAAGCCCTTTTGTCCCACCTTAGCACGCCTCATCAATCGGCAACCTGACTCTGTCTTCAATGTCCCGAAGGCCTCCTCTGCCGATACTACACAGATCTAGTTTCTGGACTCTCTGCACTGCCTTGCTGGCGTTCCTGCATGGGCTGCATCCTACACTGCCCCAGATCCTGCAGCCAGCCCCGGATGAAAACGCACTTTGAAGCCCACCTCTCACTCTCTCACAGATCATCACTCCCATATTCACATGCCTGTCCCCGCCCCATTCCTTCCCTTAGTTTATAAGGCCACTTTCCCTGGGCAAAAGGGCAACCTTGCACGGACAAGATGTACACTCAGCCACTACACCTTTACATCGTAGACTGTGAAGGTGCAGCTTGTGAGGTTTGCGACCAATGTCTAAAAGTTATGCATATTGCAAGGATCTGCTGCAGTAATTAAACACTGCCGCTGACCTACCTATGGAGAAATTGTATTACTGTGTCAGTATGATTTCTTGAAAACTCTTAATAAAAACAGTTTAAAAAAAAAAGTACACTCACATATGAAGATTTGCTCAATAGTGCTTTGTATTATACATACAAAAGACAATACACTAACTTCGATTTGTACTTTTGCCATTCATCTGTTCATTCACATTTATGAGAACCTAATGATGTCCTGAAATTGTGTCCTCAATATTGTCGCTTTATCCTGAATTTTTTCATTCACTGCCCAGAATTCGCCTCCATGCCAGGTGTTGTCTCCACTGCCTGATGTTTTCTAACTCAATAAATAGCATGCTTTGCAAAATCTTTTTCTTGGCTACCTTATCTGTCTGCAAAACTGGCATTCAAGTACTGGTTACCCCATGGTTAGACTATTCTAACTCTTCCGACCTGAGCATAGCAGACCACCTGATGCCTCGCCTCAAAGTGGCACAAAATTCTGCAGCCAGACTCATTCTCAACTTGCCAGCCAGGTATTAAAGTTCTCAATATTGCAAAAACTTACATTGGCTCCCAGTCCATTAGCAATCCATCTCCAAAACCTTATCTTTTGCCCATGAAGCTTTATATAATTTCGGCACACCCTACCTGAATAAGAAAATAAGCCTCCATCTTCAAATGGCAACTTTGCCTCTCTTTTGTCTTTTTAAGTGAGGTGGCCACTCCCTCTCTTAATTAGTAGCCAAGTGCTGAAACATACATTTGTCTGCCTTCCTCTAAATGACAACCTCACTCTCTTCAAGAAAGCCACCACTTGATTTGTCGTTGCACTCAGTAGTTATCGCAGTGCCAGGACGTATTCCGATAGAGTGGCTGCTGCGTTTTACAAAAATAAAATGCATAAATCATTCAGGTGCAAATTTAAAAGAACAGTGATTTGTGGGAAAAATGTTACAAATGTTTGTGAAAATCCACGAATTTGTGACTGTGCACGTGCTTGCCTAATTGGTGCTGCATTTCCTTGCCCACTCTGTTGGAGGCCCTGAGAGAATGATCACTTCTACTCATCTAGGTGTGACGTACGAATGTGGAAGTTATCCAAAATTTGCGTTGCAGCTGTAGTTGAAGCTGCAGTGCCATCAAGGTCATGGCTTTCAAGGGCCTCTAGTCCCCAGTTATGGATGTTTTTACAGTCTGAAAGGGGGTAATGAGTGCCCATTTTCCAAGTGGATTGCAACGTTACTGTATACGTTTTATAGATGCAAGTGGTATTCACACATCTTAAAAGAATTGTGAGTATATCTCTTTGAAAATAGAGAGATAAGAGTTAAGAGTACGATAGGGACACACTCGATAAGGGGAGTTACACATCCATATAAATAAGGCTTCACTGAGGGCCCTGGCAATCATGATTACGGAAGACAGTAGAAAGGCTGCATTACTGCCATTCCCACATCTTGCAGTGTCTCTTGTGCTTTTTAATGTGTAGGACTCGATTAATAGTAAGACACTTGGACCCATATTTATACTTTTTTTGCACCACATTTGTGTCATTTTTTGACGCAAAAGCGGTGCAAACTCACAAAATATAATTGCATTTTGTAAGTTTGCGCCACTTTTGCGTCAAAAAATGACGCAAATGCAGAGCAAAAAAGTATAAATATGGACCTTGGAGCCTAATTTATGGAAAGTTTGCGCCACCTTAGCGTCATTTTTTTACGTAAAAGCGGCGCAAATTTACAAAATACAATAATATTTTTTACGTTTGCGCCACTTTTGCGTCAAAAAATGACGCAAAGACGGTGCAAACTTTTCATAAATCAGGCCCTTGATGAGCTAAAACCTGTGGTAACGCCCAAAACTGAGGCCGATCAATTAGGATATGTTTAGAAGCCATGGACCGCATTTCAAGAAGTCTCTTTCCTTTAGTCTGACTGTAAATGAGAGTCACATCCAGCCAAGACGCACTGAAGCTTTTTAATTTGCTGGAGGGAAGTAAATCACCGAGCACATAAATGTCTGGCATGAAGGCTATAAAACAAATGCCACTCTCAAATTCGCAGGATCATTTGTTTTATGTGAATCTGTTAGGATGTAATTGTTGAATTACAAACATATAACCCAGCATGGAGGGTTAGTGCTCACCTTTTGCAGATGACAGCTACAGTTAAAAAAAAAAAAAAAACGAAATTAACCTCTATCAATGCTCACTCAGTAAAAGGAAAGGGAATGGATTGTCTGGCGATGGTGTAGGAGGGACCCAGGTATGATTTTTGGTCTATGCGTCTTCCTTAATGATGATTGCTTTGTTGTATTCATTACAGAACTTTAGAGTCAAGGTTGGAAAAGACAAAAATATTAGGATATTGATGGTAAATAGAAAAGTGAGTTTAAACATTAACATATTCCACCACTCTCCAAAAACAAGACTCTCTGACACGTTGGCCTTTGGAAATTCTTAAAAGACCCTTAATCTCCTGTGTTCTCCTCTTCTCGGTAAAACAATGGAGACTGCTATTCACTTCAGAAGCTCATAAAACATCATTTGCGAGGGCAATCCATTTCCTGAGCCAGAGATTCTGAAACATAACAAAGCAAGTAACATTTGCTCAATTTGAGCCTGATTTACGAGTCGCAATGTTGAGAAAGTTTGCACTTTTGGTTAAGTTTAGTACTTTCAGTATTTTAAAACGGCACTTTTGCAGTAAATCCAGCAAAACACTTGGCCAACCTCTGGTACTGTAACAATTTCTCACAGAAAATAATGAAAGTAGGGACTTAAAATAAAACCACATGGGAAGTAATGATATTTGACTTAAATAGTTAAAAAGTTAACAAGTACATGTTAATGTTAAAAAACTATAAAAACAGTGCATCTTTATTATGTAATTAATATTTTATAATTAAATAATACTTATAACATTAATTTACATTTACTTATATTTTTTATTATTTTAAAGGAATACATTTAATTAGCATTATTTTCTTTGGGGGTTTATTTTAAGTCCCTACTGCCATTATTTTCCAGTGGACAGTGTTGCAGTATGAGGAGTTGACCATGTGTAGTGCTGAACTTACCACAAAAGTGTATGCTACTACAAAACTGCAGTTTGTGAATACCGAAAATTTGGAAACTTACTCAAAATTGTAAATGTGCTCAAAATTCTAAATTACCTTTGTAAATCAGGCAGATAGGAATCCCATCACCGTGTGAGCAAAACTGTGATAGTAGTCTTTGTTGTGTATATATTTCTCTGTGGGACCACCATCGACAGTTCATCGATATTTACAAACCTGCATGTTTGTAATTATTTAACATGAACATTTTGAAAGTGTTTTTCCATCGTGGATATGTTTAATGTATTCCAATTAAGGCATCAGTACTTGCATTTGCGATGTGGGGAAGGACAGGAAACAGCATCAAAGTTAAGGAAGATGAGGAAGGGATTTTACCCACGGTGAAAAACACAAAAACTAATTTCATGACAAAATAAAAATCTGCATCACAATACACTATATGGGAATGTGCACCTGTTAAATTCCTATATTCATGACTAGTTGTGCATAGGAATATTCTCGACCCCTGAAGTAGTGCTGACATTCTTTGAAATCTGTAAAACACCCAGAAGTTTGCTCCAAAGGAAGGGGCAAGCCTTCAGGAGCAAATGTATTATTTACACTTAGGAACGCTTGCCCACATTGTTTGTACAGGCTTGAAACGTCCATAGAACAAGTGCATGCAATAAACCAGAAATGTTACCTCAGAAAATGAGATACAGAATAGAGGTTCTCTGTCAGTGTTTGAAGGATTCAGAGATATTTTAAACCAATTCCTTACAACTAGAAACAAATAACTGGATATGAGCTATGAAGAACTGCGTTTGGAACAAAGGTAAATTAGGATGTTCTTCTTGATGTTTGATTATCTTTGATGACATTTGTAGAATGGAAAATAAGGAAAGGAAGTGGTGTATTTTATTTGCTTTGTTATGGCTAGGACGGCAGGGGTTGAGTTTCATGTATGCCGCAAATGTAGACAACATTAAAACTCCAAATGGCCAAGTTGCCAAAGTGAGGAAATGGCGTATGAGAACATTCCAGTTATCTCCCCCCCTAATATTATTGGCTTTTTAGATAAGAGACTTCTTCGTTACGGTTATAATACGATGTTGCTTGATCCTTTTCACTCGATTCTATGCTCACATAGATTGAACACACATATCAACTACATTTTGTGAATCTTTTAGAGAGATACATGTGATTAAAGCATATCATGTGTTGGCATCTATGAATAAGTCAATGATTTATTTTTATTTCTATACCCCCATCACTATATGCAATGTCACTGCATCAAAAAATCAGTTGTTCTTCCTCTTTCCAATAAACCATGCTAGAGTGTATCCCATTCCTTAAAAAAGGATTGAATCAGGATACAGAGTTACATATTTTCTCAGACTGATAATGGTAGTTCATGCATGGATCTGACCAAGAGTTCCGTCCATACAGTTAAGAATAGCAAAAACAAATAAACAAAGATAAATTTGTTAAAACAAAGAAGAATACTAAATATATTATCACTGGAATGCCTCTTTCATATTCCACTTCATATCCAAGCTTTGCGCCTCCACTAAGTGTTTCCTTCCTTGCTGCTATTGCCTAAATTGAAGATTCTTGAGGAAATTTTCGGAGTTGATGGTCCCAAAACAACATCTAAAGTGAGCCAAGAACTTTCTAAGCATAACTTACTGACTTGGAATTTGAATACAAGTTCAACAATTAGTAGTTAATTCTCAACCCTCACCAAATAAGGCTTCCATACAAAGTAATCCTAAAAGTAGACAGCCTTTTTACAGGTATCTCCCATTTGCTGACCCATTTGGACTATTAGCTGCTGGTGTTTCGACTTTGAGATTGCACTGAGGGCTGGTGTGCAGACCTATGTAACAGTGATCAGCTCCTTAACAAAAATTATGTTGAATTGGGTGTCTCCAATTGGCCAGTACCAAATTACTTATATGTCCCTAGTTTATGGTACCCAGGGCATGTGTGACAGGCTGTCCCAAAAGTGCTGTAGTACTGGCTGTGCCACCCTGTATGTGACAAAGTGAAAACATGGTCCCCAGCCAGTGACTGCAGACTAAACAGGAAAAGTCACACTGCCAGAATGACATTGCCATTACCATTAATGGCAAAGCCACCCTATCTTAACAGTATGTATGTCTCCTCTAAGGAAGGCCCATAGAGCCCTATGGCAGTGAGCTTTATTTCGCTAAGTAGGCCATATATGTTTCACATGTTTTAGCAACAACACTTCCAAATTGTTATTTTGCTGTGGATAAAGTTAGTAGACCCTTTGGCTAACACAGGGTACCTGGTTGCCATTCAAATCCGACTAACTTCTGAGTGGGACTACCCAGCAGGGTAAGGTATCAAATAATTGTGGCATTAAATGTTGCTTGATAGTCAAGTCGACATTTATGTCACTTTTAAAGCTAAGCAACTAATAGAAAGTTGCCACTCTGTGTCCCAGCTAGTCCGGTGGCCTCACAAAGCCCCTGGCACAGAGACCGCCTTCTGAATGCCTGGGGAGACATGTGAATGCCTCACACGCTCAGCAACAAAGGCAGTAGCTGCGAAGTGAAGTGTGACCTCATCCCCCATGATGGCGACTTGATGGTGTTGACCCAAAAGGCAAGCTTCAAAGGAGAAGCTGCATTTGAAGGGCAAATTGTGACAACACTCTCGAGCAGGCTGCCTTTTGTTCCAGTAAAGAGGTTAGAGACAGGGGCAGAGAGGGAAACCCAGTGTCAGAACTGGTTTTGGGTATGTAGCCCCTACATAGCCATACCTCTGGGTTTGGCTAACGTGCTCCTGATGACCAAGGAAGGGCTGTGCTTCCTTGGAAGAGGCAAACATTTTAAAATGTGGCACATGCAGACACCACACTAGATGTGAACTTTGTCACCCAAGAAAAGAGGACCCAGTAGCCCATTGGCTAGTAACCACATTGTCCCCTCAGGAATCTTTCCTGAGATAAATATGGCACTCATGGCACCCTAGACTTCTGTACACTGTGAATCTGGAGAGAGGACAAAAGGAAGATTATCTTAGAGCTGTTGGAGGCACACAAAGAGAAGCTGCAACGTCAATGTGACTGCACCTGCTGCACTTTGTGCTGTCTGGAGTTCATGGTTTGGGGAGAGGTTGATTACCGGCCTCAGATCAAAGCAGTGACTCTTAGGGTCAGGTGTCTGGCACCCTGGAACAGCACCAGGGACATTAAAGCTGGAAGAGCCTAAATTGCCAAGCTGGTAGCCACTGAAGCATTGTTGCCGCTACCGGACATCGGGTACTTCAAGAGACTTATCCGGGATAACAAAAGTTGCACCAGTGTCTGCTGGACCCATGGGTGTTGTCGGTTCCAAGATTCATCACAACCAAAGGACACTAGCCCCTACCAAAGATTTGCAACCTGAACGCTGTGTCACAAAAATCGAAGACCTGCCGCAGCAGGTATTCTTTCATTGCAAATAGGGCTTCAGGGGACCCCAAGATTCATGGCAAAAGACACAGCACTTCACCAGTGGAGTGAGGGCTCACCTGGAATCAAACCCCATCAAGCGCACAGCATCAGGAGCATCTTTGAACATCCTGTGCCTGCATCCCTCAGCACCAGGACCACTCCTTTGTCGTCTATGGTGGTTGTCTTGTAAAGTTTGGATTCTGCATCAAAGACGCACTGTTGGCCCGATAACTGTCCAAAATATCCTTACTGGCCTCCTAGATCTCTGTCCTGCCTGACTTGGTCACCCAACTAGGGTCAGAGTTGCCAGACTAACTCTTTCAAACTTTTCAAACGCTTGTTTATGGTTGATATAAAAGTTATTTGATGCTTTAACAATTCATATCTCCAGAGCCCTCCAGTGGATTTTGATGATGAAAGACTCTAGAAATTCATAAAAATATGCTTTAGCGTTATAAAGTGTTGTTGTGACTTCTTTATGTTGTGTGGCTTATTTATTCCTTTGTTTGATGCTGATAAATGCCATACACATTGTTCCTTTGCTAAGCCTTGCTGCACGCAGCCACAGCTACCCAGGGTTGAGCTTAAGGTTAAGTAAACATATCTGACTGGATCCAAGACAATATTTGAGAGTATACTGCATGATAGGCCCCACAGCCATATCATATAGTTAACCCAAATCCTCACAACACATAGGTCAGTTTGGAAAGTATGGTACACATTGCCATTATCAAGAGTTTGACAGATTCTACCGCCAATACACACCAGCCATTTTGAAGACATTTTCCATGCTCTGTTTCACAAAAATCTGTACAACACATTGCAAAGCAAAGTAATAGGAAAACATGCAGTATGCCAAATTGTAAGATGGTGACCAAACTGGGATCTAAACTTTGGGAGCACCTGGACACTAAACCACTTTTTAATGTATTTACTCCAGTAAATAAGGTTAGAATAACAAGAAGCTAACTGAACTAGTTTTGATGACTCACAATAGAAAAAGACACTAGACCTAACTTGAAAACCAATGCCATCTTGAATCAGTAAGGAAATAAGGGCCTGATTTAAAGTTTGGTGGATGAGTTACTCCCTTGCATGACGGGAATCCGGTCTACCATATTAGGAGTGCATTATATCCAATGGTACTTGTTACATGGCGGGTGGGATATCCCTCACATTTATGACAGATTGGCCTGTCCGCCAAGCTCTAAATCAGGGCCTACCGTCTTAGTCTGCAGCCTTTTCGTACTGCGGACTTGCCCCTTGCAGGAAAGTGGGTTATTAGCAGGAGGGGTTATTCACTTTCAGCTATTGATAATACCATAACCACCAGTTAAGTCTCAGTAAATTATTTCTTGATCTACCCTTGGTAGCTTAGCAAATGAGCAGTTAGGCTTAATTTAGGAGACAGGTATGTGTAAAGCCTTTAATACCACCAAAACAGTAAATAAGTAAAAGCAACAATAAAACTCCAGCACCTATTTATAAATCAGAGAATATCTTCATTTTCAAAACAACACCAAAATGACAAAAATCCAAAGTAGGGAACCAGAGAAATGTTTTTTAAAGGTTGAATCAAAAATTGTGCATTCTAGCACTAAAAAGCTTAAAGCACTGCTCAAAGTTATTTTGTCGCGCTGGACCGGGACAAAGTCAAAGTTTTAGGCCGGCTGCAATAGAGTGCGGGTCGGATAGGCTGAGGTCTAGGTCCCAGTCTAAAGTTTCTCTTCTGACTTTCTCTTGGAGGTTTGTCTCTCACCGATGTGTCCTTGGGTTCCTCAGATCTAGAGTTCAATTCCACAATGGCAGCCTGCTGCAGAGCAATGCCGCATTGAGGCTCTGGCAGTCATTGTCCTCAGCATCGGTGGGGAGGAGCTTGGGAGCCTTCAGCAGGGAAAACCACTGCGGTCAGGCTGATTCACAAGGTGACAATGGCAGCCTGACCCTCGACGTCGAGCCAGTATCCTCCTGCAGCTTTTGTACAAAATTTACTGAAAGTTTTAAAATGTTTAAACCTTGTAGCTTCTTGGTTCTTAGGGTCCAGTACTAACAGTCAAGGGTTTAGAGGCTCTGGATTGCCTCCTGAGGGCTAGGACTCAATCTCCCACAGTGCTCCTGTGCAGTTGAGGAAAATCAGTTGCAAATGGTCAGCTGGGGTACTCCTCTCTTTGACTTTGCAGGTGGCTTCTTCCAGCTCCGTTGTACTTGTTGCTGATCAGGGAGTCTGCTCCTTTTCCTTTGAGTCAGGTACCATCCTTTCTTGGTGGAGCCATGAGTGCAGTTGGTGCAGTCTTTCAGAGTGCAGGCCTTCTATGGTGCAGTCCAGGCATCCAGTAGCGCAGGCATTCTTCTGTTGTTCCAGGCAGTGATCTGATGAGCTCCTTCATCTCTTCCATATTTATCCTCCATTTTTGGCTGGCAGGAGGGGGTGTACCCAATCCAATAGGGGTAAAGCTATCTTCATCTACTATGAACTTGTCCAGTAAAGTTACATATTATTTTAACATGAAAGCACTGCTCTCCCAAATTTCAAAATGAAATCTCTCCTTGCTGTGTGTGCCTGTGTACCACAATCCAAAGGTATGGCTTACAACTGACTACACTCCCCTGACATTCCCTCTCCTAATCTAATTAGAGGGGCTCCCATCTGGCTGGGGATCAAGAAAGCAGGTGTTGCCCTAGGTCCTATGACACCTCTTCTTCTGCCTTTGAAGTCCGGCTTATCTTGCCAGCCCCCTTCCTCTCCCTGGCTTCTCTAGGAAGCAAATCTCCTGCCATCAAATGGCTGTATTGTTGCAGCAGCAGCCCTCTTCACACCTACACAGGGATCAGTTTGGCCTAGGTTGTCAAAGGTTGACAAATCAGAAGAGGCTGCTACAGGGCTGTTCTAGGTAGATTCAGGATAGTTAGTTCTACTACTACTTTCCTGTAATTGTTACATTAAATGCAAAAAGAACAGGTAATGGACAGAATACAGAACAATGTCAAATATTCAGTGCAGAGATCTGAGCCTAAATCCATCGTTTTTTTGCTACCCGTTCCATTCCAGTTTGGACCTTGCCACATGCAAATCAGTCTTGACCCTGCTTACCATGGGAACAGTCCTGCCCGAACTGCCAGGCCAGGTCCTCCTTGGACTGGAAACAAGCATCCTGGAACTGATTTTGGGGTATCACCCTACATCAGCCAGGCTAGCTTGACTCCAGTGGCATGGGGAGCACGGGACCCATGTCTGGGCAAACCTCTCCCACTCAGGGCAACAAATGCAAAAAGAAGTGATGGATGGAATGCTGAACAATGTCAAACATTTCCCCCAGTACAGAGCTCTGGGCTTAAAGCCATTGTTTTCTCGCTACCCATGCCATTCCAGTTTGGACCCAGCCATATGCAAATCTGAACAGTCAAACTCAAACTGCCAGGCTAGGCCCTCCTTGGACTGGAAACAAGCATCCTGGTACCGGTTTTGGGGTACCACCTACCATCAGCCAGGCCAGCTTCACTCCAGTGGCATGGGGTGCATGCCATATATGGCGCTACTTCAAACTACTCATGCATTTCTCGGAAAGTTGTCCTTGCTGCTTAGGTCAAGATACTTGTGGCAGGCTCTTAAAAAACTATGTACAATGATAAGAAGAATCGTACTGTTCAAGACTGTGCAATCTCTCATAGCCTGTATGTTAGAAAAGGGGTCTTTGATTGGCAGTCAGGTTACCCCCTGTCCAAGCAAGGACCCTCACTCTTGTCAGGGTAAAAGAGAATCACCCTCAACTAACCCCTGGTTACCCCCTTGGTAGCTTGGCACGAGCAGTAGGCTTAACTTCAGAGTGCTAGGTGTAAAGTATTTGTACCAACTCACCCAGTAACTCAATGAAAACACTACAAAATGACACAACACAGGTTTAGAAAAATAGAGAATATTTATCTAAACAAAAAGACCAAAACGACAAAAATCCACAATACACAAGTCAAGTTATCAATTAAAAAGCAAAAAGAGTCTTCATGTAGTTTTAAACATACACTAACACTGTTAGCGTGAAAATGTACCTTGGGTGCATCAAAAATAACCCCACACAGGCGAATGCGCGTCAAAAAAGGCTTGCGATGCGTGGATTTCACTCATGAGCGAGACCTTGCGTCGTTTCTCCTTTCGTCGGGTCGAGGCGCGTTGTTTCTCCTCTCCGCAGGAGCAATGCGTTGATCCGGTCAGCACTCTCAGGTCCGGGCAGGCCTTGCGTTGTTTTTACATGCCCAGCGGTACTTGCGTCAGAAATCCAGCCGCACGATGATCTAAAAACCACACCGCGTGGGTTGCGATCTCACCAGCCTCTGTCAGTGATGCTGCGCGTTGTTTCTCCAGCTCTGTGCGTCGATTCTCCAGTCGCGTTGCAGGCGGGCGTCGATTTTCAGCTGCAAAGCCGGACTCGTGTTGGTTTTTTAGCCGCAGATCAGAGCCAGAGTTGTCCTCAGCTCCTCAGCTCTTCTCCAGGCAGAGGTTCCTCTTGGTTTCCAGAAGTGTTCTAAAGTCTGTGGTTTTGGGTGCCCTTCTTATACCCAATTTCTCCTTCGAAGTAGGCCTACTTCAAAGCAAAGTCTCTCTTGAATGTGAAATCCTGCCTTGCCCAGGCCAGGCCGCAGACACTCACCAGGGGGTTGGAGACTGCATTATGTGAGGGCAGGCACAGCCCTTTCAGGTGTGAATGGCCATTCCTCCCCTCCCTCCTTGCACAGATGGCTCATCAGGATATGCAGACTACACCCCAGCTCCCTTTGTGTCACTGTCTAGTGTGAGGTGCAACCAGCACAAATGTCAAACTGACCCAGACAGGGAATCCACAAACAGGCAGAGTCACAGAAATGGTATAAGCCAGAAAATGCTAATTTTCCAAAAGTGGCATTTTCAAACATACAATCTTAAAATCAACGTTACTAAAAGATGTATTTTTAAATTGTGAGCTCAGAGACTCCAAACTCCACATGTCCATCCGCTCCCAAAGGGAATCTACACTTTAATCAGATTTAAAGGTAACCCCCATGTTAACCTATGACAGAGACAGGCCTTGCAACAATGAAAAACGAATTTAGCTATATTTCACTGTCAGGACATATAAAACACATTACTATGGCCCTGGTTCTAAGCTTGGCGGGCGGCGGTAGCCGCCCGCCCAGCGGGAACCGCCAGAAGACCGTACCGCGGTCAAAAGACCGCGGCGGTCATTCTGGGTTTCCCACTGGGCTGGCGGGCGACCGCCGAAAGTCCGCCCGCCAGCCCAGCGGGAAACACCCTTCCCACGAGGAAGCCGGCTCAGAATGGAGCCGGCGGAGTGGGAAGGTGCGACGGGTGCAGTTGCACCCGTCGCGAATTTCAGTGTCTGCAGTGTCATTTCAGACACTGAAATTCTTTGTGGGGCCCCCAGGGGCCCCACGACACCCCATACCGCCATCCTGTTCCTGGCGGGCGAACCGCCAGGAACAGGATGGCGGTATTGGGTGTCAGAATCCCCATGGCGGCGCAGCAAGCTGCGCCGCCATGGTGGATTCCCATGGGCAGCGGAAAGTCGGCGGTACACCGCCGGCTTTCCGCTTCTGGCCGCGGCTGTACCGCCGCGGTCAGAATGCCCAGCGGAGCACCGCCAGCCTGTTGGCGGTGCTACCGCCAACCTCCGCCCTGGCGGTATTTACCGCCAGGGTCAGAATGACCCCCTATATGTCCTACTTTAACCATACACTGCACCCTGCCCTTGGGGCTACCTTGGGCCTAACTTAGGGGTGTCTGACATGTAAGAAAAGGGAAGGTTTAGGCCTGGCAAGTGGGTACACCTGCTAAGTTGAATTTACAGTTAAAACTGCATCCACAGACACTGCAGTGGCAGGTCTGAGACATGATTACAGAGCTACTTATGTTGGTGGCACAACCAGTGCTGCAGGCCCACTAGCAGCATTTGATTTACAGGCCCTGGGCACCTCTAGTGCACTGTACTAGGGACTTACTAATAAATCAGATATGCCAATCATGGATAAACCAATTACATATACATTTTGTAAAGGAGCACTTGCACTTTAGCACTGGTTAGCAGTGGTAAAGTGCCCAGAGTAACAAAAACAGCAAAATCAGAGTCCAGCACACATCAACAACCTGGGGAACAGAAGCAAAAAGTTAAGGGAGACCACGTCAAGGATGAAAAGTCTAACACTGTACAATATTAAGGGCAGTGCAGCACTATGGGTGTGGGGGGAAATGTTCAATAAGTATTAAAAAAATCTCAAACATATTTTAATGTAAAATAACAATGTAAATTAGCCAAAAAATTATAAACCTAAAAAATAAGATTACAGCACAGTAGCTCATCATATTAAATGTCTAGCAAATAATTATATAAACAAAATATATTATTACTAAAATGTTTTATATTTGATTATTATATAGTACTAATTAATAAAACGAGGGGACTGATTAAGAGTTTGCGGACAGGTTACTGTGCGGGATATCCATCACCTTTATGACGGAGTAACCCCCTATGCTAAACTCTATATCAGGCCTGAGGTTTTTATTAAATGTGTAAAAGTTTACTTTACTTATTTTTAATTAAAAATGTAAGTATTCACTTTTTTTAAATGACAAAAATGGAAAATAACTTTGAGCTAGGCTGCCTTGTTTACTAGTGCACCCAAAATTCAGCACTGGCTTACCAATGTAATCATGTCCACAACCCTGACATGGATTTGAGAAGTGCTTACCTCAATTTACTGTATAATCTCTGCATCAAGCAGCTGTGTAAAGGAGGTATCTTCACTATTGGTCTATTTGTTGGAACTCACTCTCAATACATCTGTGCAATCAAATTCCCTGGTGTGATTTAAACAAACTTTTGATAACCTATCTGGTCTAATGAGGTGAGCCAAAGTTGCTTGGAAAACAAACGCACATTACACTAACATTCTATATGTTCATATTATCGTAGTCCTAACAGCAGTGGTGGCCACATAACTCAAGGGGAGAGGCGGGGGACAGAGATGAGGTGAAAATAAAAAAGTTCAAATAAAACGAACTTACCTCAATGCCTGCATTCCTGCCGCCTTGCTTGTAGATCCAGCACAGGCCCCCCATGCAGTCCCGGAACTGCTTTCATCCTAAGCTTAGCATGAAAGCAGCACCAGGATTGGTCTGGGCAGCTCGGATTGCCACTTGGACACAACCCTTGAGTCTGTGCAGTTTCTCCAGCCCGACTGTTAAACACAGCTGAGCTGGAGAAACCTAAGTGCGCATGTGTGTTTGGCCGGCCTGAGACGGCCAGCCAAACACACATGCGCAGTTAGTGCACACCACTCCTCCTCACACTTCCAGTGTCCCAGCCCCGCCCTCCCTGTTCTGCTGGCTGAGCCAGCAGTAGAAAAATAAAACGACTATTGTTTTCTTTTTCTGCTGCTGCCTCAGCCAGGGGGGGATGCTCCTTAACCACAAGAAGGAGCCGCCCCTGAGTCCTAATTTACTTAAGCTCACCGTCCAACCTTTATATTTCCCAACGTAGGTCTCCTTTCCATTCCTTTCTATTTTCAAATACATGCAATACTTGAACGTGATTTTAGGGATATGTGAGTGCCTTTTTAAATGAAAGTAAATACCAGCGTTTCAATAGTGAAGAAAAAATGTGCACTTCACACCTCAACCCGTGATTACAAAATACCTTAGCTCCATTTGAAATGCATATTATTGAAATGCATATTATTTATGCAAAAAGGCTTATGAGGTGACATTCATTTGTATATGCCTAAGAAGTTATGGAGAGGTTCTACAATGAGTCTAATGATGCCGTCAAGGGTTCAGTAGAAAATAGAGTTAAGTCCCAGGAACACGGTGAAGTGGAAGGATAGAAATAGATTTCACAGCATGAAATATGCTCTTGATCTGATTTCGATATTGCCATCTGAGGTACCTCCCCCGAGGGGCTGTCAGTTTCAGGTGACAGGTTCCATTTCCTTGTTTATTCCCTGACATTTTGCTGCAAGTATGGTGCAGACATTCGGCTTTATAAACACCTATTCGCGGTGTTGTTTTACATTAACACCCACTGCTAGTCGTTTTTCCTTCAGGTTAGTATGGAATACATCTATGTTCCTAATGCTAATTTAATCTTTATAAACCTGCTAAAGAAGTAATATCAGCATGCACTGCATCCGGCGCCGCCAGAAGGCGAAGAATAATTAATGTGATATATCCCCCAAATATACACACAGAAAAAGGTTGTTTACATTATGTTCATATGCAATGAAGAAATGGAATAGCTTCAGTGATAAAAACTTATAGGCTGCAGTTAACAGTAGCTGAAAACTCACGCAGTTTTTTGGTGCCCTGAGCAAAATACTCTTTTTGTTATCTCTGGAGAAAAAAACATTTTGACCAAACTGCATTTTATGAAACAATAGTAAAATCGCACTTGGTCGTTTGAAACACGTTTTAAAAACGCGATACACACGTCGATACTATTTAATGTGCCACACAATGTGCTACAATGCAATATTGAGCACATGGCAACATTTAGTTTAATTAGGCGTAATTCAGAAATTTTCTGAAAACTACTGTTCAACGTGGGTGCTCAAAACATAAATGTTGCAAATATAATGTGCCAATTTTGATTTAAACAACCAGGTTTTCAGAAATTGTACATTCAAAAGGTAAATTTATAGTTTTAGCATTCTTACTAATGTGGTAGAAATACTATATCCTTCCAACATAGGGGCATATTTAAGAGCCCCTAGCACCAATTAGCGTAATTAGTTTTACGCTAATGTGGCCCAACGGGGCCAAAATCCCTGCCCCATATCATAGTTCCACCATGAGGGAAAGGGAGGATTGATCTGTGCAAATGCACTTTTTTATTTGTAAATTCAATCATTGGAGTGTAAATTGAAATTCTGAATATTGCAGATTTCACAAAGTACTACTGAAATCCTTTCTAAATGTTTAGAAAGTTTGTGTTGGACCTGGTGTCTCTGCGGGGTCATCTACAAACTTTTTGCCTTCACTCCTCCTGTTTTCTAAACCCATTTTGGTTGGCTTTTAAGTCTTCTTGCACTGTTAACTAGTGCTTAAGTGTTTCTGCTCTCCCCTTTAAACCTGGTAAAATTGGCTTACACCCAATTGGCACAATTAATGTACTTGTAAGTCCCTAGTAAAGTGGTACTGCACGTACCCGAGGCCTGTAAATTAAATGCTACTTCTGGGTCTGCAGCACTTATTATGCCACTCACATAAATAGTCTTTCTAAACATACCGCAGGCCTGCCCCTGCAGCATGTGTGTGCAGTTTTAAACTGCCATTTCGGCCTGGTAAAATAAACCTTTTGACTGAAAAATTGTAATTTAAAATGCTCTTTAGTAATAAAGTTGGATTTTAAGTCACAATTCTGAAAATGCCATTTTTAGAAAGTTGCAAAGAGGATATGAGAAGAAGGGTATGCCCAGACATGGGTCTCGTGCTCACTGTGCCACTGGATTCAAGCTGGCCTAGCTGATGAAGGGTGATGCCCTTGAAACCAGTCCTAGGATGCTTGTTTCTGGACCAGGAAGAACCTGGCTTGGCAGTTCGGACTGAACTGTTTCCATGAGGAACAGGGTCAAGATTGATTTGCATATATCTGGGTCCAAACTGGGGTGGGGTGATGAGCAAAAAAACAATGGATTAAACCCAGATCTTTGTGACTGGGGGTGAATGTTTGTATTGTTCAGCATTCCGTCCATCATCTGTTTTTTTTTGCATTTTAAGAAAGTTGGCATTTTCCTGTCCCAACCATTCAGTGCCTGCAGCCTGTTCCTGGGTCACAGGACTAGGTGTTGCTGGAAGGCAACGTGTGTGCATTCATTTCTGACAGTAACACATTAATGTCTGGGCAATGGCAGAATGGGCCATCCTAGCTTGATGGGGGACAGAGCTGACAACCTACAGACTTGCACTTTAAAGGCACTGGCCATTCTCACACACAAAGTACCCCACACTAGATTATTGTGCCCCCACACAGAATGGGACCAGGGCAGCGAGGCAGTATATTCCAGGTATTTCTGTGGGGGGGGAAAACTCCACAAGCTTTTCCCACTTCAAAGGGGACACCAGGTATACAAATCAGAACCTCACATTGATTATTTAATACACTCCTGGACCTGTGGATACTACAGAAGCAGTACTGCCATGCCAGAGGACTACTCAGCTGATTGGGGCCTGCCCTTCCGTCCAAAAAGAAATACTGGACCCGCACCTTTATTCCAGACTGAAGTGACTCCAAGGGTCAATCGATTGACCTCATGTCCCGAGGTACAAGGACACAGCAAGCTCAAGAGGCCCCTCTGCAACTGCCCAGCTAACCTGCTGCAATTGGACCTGTCACTGGACCTGCTTGAGCCCTGCTGTCTTCTACTGTAGTGAGTTCCTGATCCCCAAGAGGTGCCCCCTCAGGTCCTTGACCCTTGGTGTGGCATCATTTAAAAAAGGAGAAATCCTGCAGTTTTAGACTCTTTGCAACCTCAAACAGGACCATTTGCACCAAGATCTTGCCAATCACGAAGGCAAAGCACAACTGAATCTGACTCTTTGTACTACAGCAGCTGCCATTGACAGCTACAGCATTGGGAGCTCGCATTGACCGTCAGCAGAAATCTCCAACTAAGATCGCCCATGACACCTGACAGGATCTTTGCGCTACAGTGATGACTGACTGAGAAGTGTAGCTGGCTTTTCATACTACAGAGAGGACCATCGATGATGCTCTCCCTGCTCCTCACAGACTCCTCCACTGGGAACGGAACCCTTCGACATGGACTTTAGAAGGTAACTGTTTCAGCAGGACTAACCTGGTCCCTGTATCTGGCCCATGTTCCATCGGAGTAGGCCTGAAGTATTGGTGATTTGTGCTCATTGGTGCTATATATACCTGAAATCTTTAAAACTGGCTATCTCCAATTCTACTGATTGGAATTTTGTCATTTTGGTCTCAAATTACTTATTAAATTTGATTCTATCTTTTTTATCGGTTGGTGTTACTTTTCTTGTGTAGTGTTTTCACTGTATTACTGTTTGAAGTGTTGCACAAATACTTTACACATTCCCTCTAAGTTAAGCCTAACTGCTTTTATGGCAAGTTACCAGATGGGTAATCTAAGGTTAATTCAGTGACTGTTTGTGGTTCTACCTAACAAGGAATGTGGCTGTTGCTTGGAAGGGCTCCCAACCTCTCAATAAACAACCCCATTTTTCACAGTTTTAAATTGCTAAAATTTGTTACCGGTGAATGTGCCCTGTTGAAAAGGCAGTGTTTGTATAAAAAGTGTGCATGCTTGTACCAGAGATACAAACTATTGAATTTCAAATGTTAGGGTCAATTTGGTAAAAACGGCTACTGCCTACTAGTGCTCAGTGAAGGTCGGAGATGGGTTATATTTGCCTTTATGTCCTATAGTAAAACATACAGTGTTCACCTAGAATTCCTGTGGATACAACTTCAACTTAATTTGTAAATTAACCCCACTACTGTCTATCATCTAAAAAAAAAATGTAAGCAGGCACTCCTTTAAGTTAATCCTTGCTCTTTCTACAATCCAGTTAGATGATAGTTATCCGATCCTCAAGGATGTTTTTAAGAACCTCACATATCCACCTTACTATCACCTTAAGAAAACTAAATAAGAAACAAAATATTATCTCAAATTTCCTGCCCTAAAGCCTACAGATGCTCTGCAGTGCTGAGACTACATATGCACACACACACACACTCATACACTCACATAAAAAATGCATGTATAAGAATTGGAAAAGTGGATATGCATACCATATATTTTCACATATCTTCACATATTAATTATGAAACATATCTGAAACTGATAGGTACACCCACAGATTCAGTTAATTAGACAGTTGCATATTTGTAATGCAAAATTCAATATCTCTACTTCTAGAGATGGATGACTTCTTTGTGAATCACCATGTGAAACTAGCTCTTAAGTTCATCTTTGTATACCACTGAGACCCTCTTTTTTTGACAACTATGCACAAAGATATTAGAAAGGGTAGCGGTTGGAGATTTTGCTTTGGGAAATATGTTAACCATAAATCAAAGATTAGGTGAAGTAAGTGAGCAAGCCGAACCTTCTCAGAGAAGCTTTAGGGTGCATCTCTGTTAGAAATGGGGTTTCTGGTTGGCTAGGGTATGCACCTAAGCCAGGCAGAACCCACCCACTCTAGTCAGGGCAAGGGAGTTACACGTCCAAGATAACCCCTGCTCACACTAAACTGTATTGCACAAAACATAATTAGACCAAACATTACACATCAGTAATACCCTGCTACCTTAGCATTTGTCAGAATGTTACACAAGTTACTAATACTAAGAATAAGCAGTTGTCACATTAGAACATGTAAGTACTCAGGATTCTGCAACATAAGCAGTAGTCAGGAATCACAATACAGAAATATATGTACTGGTAATAAGCACATCATAAATACCCATAATAGCAACATTAGAGAACATATGGCAAGTCCTAAAGTACATATTAACATACCATGCCCATAAGAGGAACATGTAGCAAATATCTATGTTGCAAAAAGAGTACCTGTTTTTGGGAAAAAGGCACTCCTAGTGCCTGGAAGATAAAAGGTAGGCCCCCAGCGCTCCTGTGCGCTAAACCGGGGCCACGTTCAGCTCCTGGGGAGAGGGGCAATTGGCACCCTCTCTGTGTCACCTGACAGGTTCCTCCTGGGACCTGCGATCTCTGGGGTCCTCCACTGGCCCTTCAACCATGGGGGGCACCAAAGAATGCCAAACATAAATTACTGGTGCGATCGCACCCCTAAGGCAGTGGCCGGGGGGAAAGGCATTCCCTTTCTGTCCCTGTGCCCTGCGTCTGCTAGACAGCCGCCCGTGACCTTGGGACGGCTGTCAAACATGAAGGTAAGGTGGAGCAGGGGCCTCCGATGAGGCTCTCCTCCTGCTCTGGAGGGCAGCCGCCCCCGGCATGGTGTGCAAGCCGCTCTCCTGCTTTCCTCGATGTTTACGGTGAGCAGCCACCAAGGATGGTGCCTGCTGGTGCCCCGGGGGCGCATCTTGAAGCGCACTTTGCCCCGGGTGGGAACACCTGGAGTGCGCTCGCTCCTCTTTTCCTGCTTTGGGTGCCACGGGTGCGCCGAAGACAGCGTGACTCCAGCACGCTGGAATCCCCCACAGCCAGGTGGCAGCGGTGATATTTCATGGAGGTGCAGCACTTACAAGCGCGGGGGCATTCCAGGAAACCCCGGGTCACGGCGGTGATCGTTTAAAAAGCACAACGCTCCTCACAAAGCGCGAGAGGCACCACATGGGTCCCGGGCTGTGGCGGTGATATGGGCAGCATGGGAAGACCTTTAAAAAGCACACAAGGCAACCCTTGGATACCGGGCTGCGGCGGTGATTCCTTTTTTTTCCAGCAAATGCGCAGGATGCGCAAGGGAGCCCAAGGAAGCGCTCCTCTAGGCGCGTTCCTGTTACCAGCAGCACTCCTTGTGGCAGGGGTCAGGGACCACGGCACCTTGCCCCTGGGGACAGAAATGAAGAAGTAGCACAGGGCTGGCGAACCCAGCTATAGGCCACCACAAAAGTGGATGCAAGCAGTGGCAGTTCCTCCTGTGGGTCACAGGTCAGCAGCAGCAGTCCATGGCGGTCCCTGCTGAGTCCTCTTAGCAGCCTTCTGTCCAGTTCCAAGAATGTTCAGAGAATGTTCAAATTGTGGAGAAAATTCTCCTGTACTTATACTCAGTTTACAGTGTCTTTGTCAATGAGGAGGAGAGGGGGTACCAACCAGTTACAACTGGTTCTGGGAGTGCCCCTTCTTTCCTCCAGCACAGGCTCCAAACATCAGTGGGAGGTAAACGACCCTATTGTGTAAGGCCAAGGCACATCCTTTACAAATGAAGGTGTGCCCCGCCTCTCCCTTCTCTCGGCCCAGGAAGACTATACAATATGAAGATACACCTCCACCCTCCCTGTGTACAGACTGTCTGAAAAGTATGCACAAAGCCCCAACTGTCACTCTGCACAGACATGGATTGAAGCCAAGCTGCAAAACAACAGACTCATAAGCACAGAGAAATGAGCACTTTCTAGAAGTAGCATTTTTGTAGTAGCAATAAATAATACACCTACACCAGTAAGAAGCATATATTATCACCATCACAACCATACCAAACATGCCTACGCTACCCCTCATAAATCAGACAATACCCCTTACACATAAGGCAGGGCATTTCTAATGCAATCCTATGAGAAGTCAGCACTCACAGCAGTGAGACACCAAGTTAGGATGTTTACCATTACCAGGACAGGCCACGCAACCTGACACATGTCCTGCCTTCTACATACATGGCACCCTCCCATAGGGCTAGCTAGGGCGTACCTTAGGGGTGACTTACATGTAGTAAAAGGGGAGTACTGGGCCTGGCAAGTAAATTTAGATGCCAGGTCCCTGTGGCAGAAAACTGCGCACACAGGCCCTGCGATAGCAGGCCTGAGACTGGTTTGAAAGGCTACTTCAGTGGGTGGCACAAGCAGCGCTGCAAGCCCACTAGTAGCATTTAATTTACCGGCCCTGGGTATAGAGATACCACTTTACAAGGGACTTATAGGTACATTAAATATGCCAATTAGATATAAGCCAATCATACCAATTTTACAAGGAAGAGCACATGCACTTTAGCTCTAATTAGCAGTGAAAAAGTGCTCAGAGTCATAACGTCAGCCAACAAAGATCAGAAAAATAAGGAGGCAAAAGGCAGAAAGTCTGGGGAATGACCCTGAAAAAAGGTCCAGGTTCAACAATCTCCATATAAAAAAATGTATTTTGATTGTGCGAAATTATTTTACAGCACTAGAAAACTGAAGTACTGAAGTATTGGTTAAAATTCCATATCTTTTACAGTAAGTTTTGAAAATAATTATTTACAATATTTCAGTGATTTAGGGTTTGGCACAGTACAGCAGGAACAATATTTCTTGTAATCATGCCTTCAAGAAAAGTATGCCTATGTGAGCTAATTACATGCCTCATGGAATGAATTCCTATCATGTTTGAATTAAGTGATAAAACGAAGATCAGTTAAGTGTGTACCAGCAAAGAAAAGCCATCCATGCTGCCTGCCTCTCTCACCTTAGATGTCTTGCAACCGGATCACTCCGACCTTTAAGAAAACTTTTAAAAAACTCTGAACTTTCAAACATCAATAAAACAACAATAACAGAAATTATATATGTCTCCCTGTAGATGCATGCACACACGTAATTGATTAAAGGGATTTAACCTGCCTATTGAAATTAGGCCGATCTACACCGGGGGGGGGAGGAGGGCAGAAGCCACTAGACACAAGGGAGATTTTTTTTTTACAAAAACTATGAAGGGGAGCTACCCCTTGAGCAAGAGTCGCTCCCATGGGGGGGCAAATATTTATTAGGCCATTTATGCCCTCCCGGGGGCAGATCAGCCTCCTGTTATTAGGCCAATCTGCCCCCAGGGGGGCAGGAACCACTAGCCGCCAGGGATCTTTTGTTTGTTGTTTGTTTACTTATGCAAGGGTCGCTCCCTAGGGGGGCAAATTGTCTTTAGGCCATTTCTGCCCCCTCCCCCCCCCTTGAGGGCATCGGCCTATTTTAATTAGGCCAATCTGCCCCGAATGGGGGCAGAATCCACTAGGCACCAGGGATTTCATTTAAAAAATGTTTACAGTTGGGGCACGACCCTTTAGGCAAGGGTCGCTCCCCTGGGGGCAATTACATTTTAGGCCATTTCTGCCCCTCTTGGAGGCAGATCGGCCTATTTTTCCTAAGCTAATCTGCCCCAAGGGGGCAGGTACCACTAGACATCAGGGACAATTAACAGAAGGGGAGTGACCCCTTTGGCAAGGGTCGCTCCCCTGGGGGACAAATTTATTTTAGGCCATTTCTGCCCCCCTTGGGGGCAGACCAGCCTATTTTTATTAGGCCAATCTGCCCCCAGGGGGGGCAGAAACTACTTGGCAACAGGGATTTTTATTTCTTTTTAGTTTGTTAAGATGGGGAGCGACCCCTTAGGCAAGGTTCTCTCCCCTGGGGGGCAAATTAATGTTATACCATTTCTGCCCCCCTTAGGGGCAGACGGGCCTATTTCTATTAGGCCCATCTGCCCCCGGGGGGGCAGGAGCCACTTAAGCAACAGGGATTGGTGTGTGTGTTTTGTTTGGGGGGGCAGCCTACTGTTGCCCATTTCTGTATCCTTGTGGGGCAGATCGACCTATTTTTGAATGGCCCATCAATCCCCCCCAGGGGGCAGAAAAGCCACCGGGGAAGGTTTTTTTAAAAAAAAGAGGGTGGGAGAATGGCCATACCCCCACCCCAAATACATGGGGGCAAAAGTGCTCTGCCACCGGTGGGTGGGCAGATGGGGCAATTACCAATGATCCACTCCCCAGTGGGGCAGAAAGCCTACTAGATGCCATGGAATCAAAAAAATATATATATAGTGGGGTGGTGGCTACCAACCAGTATGGGCATGGTTATGGCCCTACCCCAACTAAAGGGGATAACAGTCTTTCAGCTCTCCCACTGCACACTTAAATATCTCATCCCAATGGGAAGCAAGAGGACATTTGAATATTTGGGGTTTTGGTTCACATTGGGCCATGAGAGCTCATCTAACTCTCAAAATCATCCCACTTGGAATGGTGAGGGCTCCACTTTTTAGATTTTGGGACGCTGCCATGTAGAAAAATCTATGACACCTAGATAAATCTGAAAACGAAACATCTGGGTGAGTCCAGGGTGGTGTGCTTCACATGCACCCCACAACATTTGCTTACCCACAAAGCCCTGCAAATCTCCAAGTCTCCTTGAAATCACAAATTTTTCCCACATTTTTGTGATGGAACTTCCGGAATCTGTAGGAATCCACAAAATTCTTACTACCCAGCATTGTTGCATCTATACCGATAAAAATTCTGCCCCACTTGTCAGCCTAAAAATGTATTTTTTCAAACTGCCCTTTCGGACCCGCTTTGGTTCCCTCTCATTTGCAACATATTTTTGGCTCTTCCCTGTCACAGGCACTTGGCCCACCTACACAAGTGAGGTATAATTTTTACCGGGAGACTGAGGGGAACATTGTATGGTAGGAAATTTGTGCTGGTGCTGTGATCCCACCCAGACATGTGGGTAAAATGTGATTTTTTTTTAGCTACATTTGAGGTGGTAGGTTTCTCTAGATGGCTGCTGAGCCCAGGACCAAAATCGCAGGTGCCCCCCTGCAAAAACAGATAGTTTTGTATTTGAAAATTTTGATGTGTCCACATGGTGTTTTGGGGCATTTCCTTTTGCAGTCACTAGGCCTACCCACACAACTGAGGTACCATTTTCACTGAGAGGCCTGGGGAATGCTGGGTAGACAGAAGTTTGCAGCACCGAAACATGAGGAAAAAGTGTTTTTTTGGCAAATTTTGAGGTTTGCTAAGGATTCTGGGTAACAGAACCTGGTGAGAACACCACAAGTCACTCCACTCTGAATTCCCCCAGGTGTCTAGTTCTCAAAAATGTATAGGTGTGCTAGGTTTCCCTAGGTGCCGGCTGAGCTAGAGGCCAAGATCCACAGCTAGGCACTTTGCACAAAACAGGTCAGTTTTCTTTGGGAAAATGTGATGTGTCAACGTTGTGTTTTGGGGCTTTCCAGTCGCGGGCACTAGGCCTACACACACAAGCCAGGTACCATTTTTATTGGGATACTTTGGGAAATGCTGGGTGGAAGGAAATGTGTGGCTCCTTTCAGATTCCAGAACTTTCTGTCACCAACATTTGAGGAAAAAGTTTTTTTTGGGGCCAAATTATGAGGTTTGCAAAGGATTCTGGGTAACTGAACCGGGTGAGAGCCCCACAAGTCACCCCACTGTGAATTCCCCTAGGTGTCTAGTTTTAAAAAATGTATAGGTTTTCTAGGTTTCTATTGGTGCCGGCTGAGCTAGAGGCCCAAATCTACAGCCAGGCACTTTGCAAAAAACAGGTCAGTATTCTTTGGGAAAATGTGGTGTCCATGTTGTGTTTTGCCGTATTTCCTGTCGCGGCACAAGTACAAGTGAGGTACCATTTTTATTGGGAGACTTGATGGAATGCTGGATGGAAGGAAATTTGCGGCTCCTCTCAGATTCCAGAACTTTCTGTCACCGAAATTGGAGGAAAATCTTTTTTTTGCCAAATTTTGAGGTTTGCAAAGGATTCTGGGTAACAGAACCTGGTGAGAGCCCATGAAGTCACCCCATCCTCGATTAACTTAGGTGTCTAGTTTAAAAAAATGCACAGGTTGGTAGGTTTCCCTAGGTGCCGGATGAGCTAGGGGCCAAAATCCACAGCTGCGCACTTTCCAAAAAACACGTTAGATTTCAATGTAAAAATGTGATGTGTCAATGTTGTGTTTCCTGTTGGGGCCATTAGGCTACCCACACAAGTGAGGTACCATTTTTATTGGGAGACATGGGGAAACACAGAATAGCAGAACAAGTTTTATTGCCCTTTGTCTTTCTCTACATTTTTTCCTTCCAAATGTAAGACAGTGTGTAAAATAGACTTATATTTGAGAAATTCCCTGTAATTCACATGCTATTAAGGGGACCCCGGAATTCAGGTATGTGTAAATAACCACTGCTTCTCAATACCCTATCTTGTGCCCATTTTGGAAATACAAAGGTTTCCTTGTTGCCTGTTTTTCACTCTTTATATTTTACCAAATGAATTGCTGTATACCCGGTATACAATGAAAATCCATTGCAAGGTGCACCTCCTTTACTGGCTCTAGGTATCTAGAGTTCTTGATGAACCTACAAGCCCTATATATCCCCGCAACTAGAAGAGTCCAGCAGACATAACGGTATATTGCTTTTGAAAATCTGACATCACAGAAAAAAGTTACAGAGGAAAATATGGAGAAAAATGCCTGTTTTTTTACCTCAATGTATTTTTTTTTAATTTCAGCTGTTATTTTCTGTAGGAAAACCTTATAGGATCTACACAAATGACTCCTTGCTGATTTCAGAATTTTGTCTACTTTTTAGAAATGTTTAGCTGTCTGGGATCCAGCATTGGTTTCTCACCCATTTATGTCACTAACTGGAAGGATGCTAAAAGCACAAAAAATAGTAAAAATGTCCCAGTAAAATGCCAAAATAGTGTTGAAAATGTGGTTTTATGATTTACGTCTGCCTGTTCCTGAAATCAGGGAAGATGGTGATTTTAGCACCACAAACCCTTTGTTGATGCCATTTTCAGGCAAAAAAACACAAGCCTTCTTCTGTAGCCCTTTTTTTCCATTTTATTTTTTAAACAACATTTTTGCTGTATTTTGGCTAATTGTTAGGTGTCCTCCAGGGGAACCCACAAACTCTTGGTACCTCTAGAATCCCTGGGATGTTGGAAAAAAGGACGCAAATTTGGCATGAATAGCTTATGTAGACAAAATGTTATGAGAGCCTAAGTGCAAACTGCCCCAAATAGTAAAAAAAGGCCTGGCACCTGAGGGGGAAAAGGCCTGGCAGCAAAGGGGTTAATTGACCTGTTACAATTGGAACCCAACCAACATTGGTTCACAGTGTCAGCCCATAAGCATTCAACTGTCTTCTTGAATCTTTTTTTTTGTCTAAGGACTATTCATGACATACCTGCTGCTTGCTACTTCCAGTGAAGAGCTGCCACTAAGGTCACATTTTCACCATGACAATACCTTGTTCCAGCTTCTTACCTCACTGGCTTCAGCACTAGACTAACATCAATGCATTTCTGGGCAGAATGATGAAATGTAGCATCACAGGAGCACAGACATCCCTCTACAACTTGGGTAACCAGGGAAGAAGCAGAGCATATGATGTAAATGTCAGTGGTAATGCAGCTTTTCTTCAATGACTCAATGCTTTCTCTTGATACACTCGGGCCCATATTTATACTTTTTGACGCAAAACTGCGCCAACGCCGTATTTATTCAATGACGTTAGCCGGCGTTAGCCGCCGGCGCTGTCTGGTGTGCGTTGAAAAAAACGACGTACACCAGCCAGCGCCGGCGTAGGGGGAAAATGGCGTTTGGGCGTCCAAAAATGGGGCAAGTCAGGCTGAGGCAAAAAAAACATCTTAACCCAATTTGCACCATTTGTTTTTGGCACCCAGACGCCATTAACATGACTCCTGTCTTAGCAAAGACAGGAGTCATGCCCCCTTGCCCAATGGCCATGCCCAGGGGACTTCTGTCCCCTGGGCATGGTCATTGGGCATAGTGGCATGTAGGGGGGCACAAACCAGGCCCCCCTATGCCAAAAAAAAAAAAATACTTACCACAACTTACCTTTTCTTCCCTGGGGTGGGTCCCTCCATCCTTGGGTGTCCTCCTGGGGTGGGCAAGGGTGGCAGGGGGTGTCCCTGGGGGCTTGGGAGGGCACCTCTGGGCTCATTCTGAGCCCACAGGTCCCTTAACGCCTGCCCTGACCGAGGCGCTAAAATCCGGCGCAAATGCGGGTTTATTAGTCCCGCCCACTCCCGGGCGTCATTTTTGCCCGGGAGTATAAATCCGACGCAATAGCATCGGAGTCATTTTTTTAGACGGGAACGCCTACCTTGCATATCATTAACGCAAGGAAGGTGTTCACGCAAAAAAATGACGCTAACTCCATGAACTTTGGCGCTAGACGCGTCTAACGCCAAAGTATATATATGGAGTTAGTTTTGCGTCGAATTTGCGTCGAAAAAAACGATGCAAATTCGGCGCAAACGGAGTATAAATATGCCCCTCAGTGTCAAATAGTGTTGAGCCACTTGCATCCATCAACCCAGTTACACTATGCGTGTCTAACGAGCCACGTTCTCACCAAGCACTTTCCTTTGAGCTGAGATCTATGAAACAATTCCAGACCCTGTGTTGAATCAGCCATAGCCACCTTGCTGGCCTTTCAGGTTGTTTTTACTCTCAGCCACTGTGGTGACGTTTGGGCTAGAATCTATGAGCTTTTCCTGAATTAAGATATTGTTTAGTTTGCTCGTCTTTCCAATCTCCAGATATCTATTATTTGTATTTGACTTGTAGTATTTGAGTATGCAAGCTCATATGGACACACAAGACTGAGATGTAGAAATATACTGACAATGTTCCTAACTACAGGATAAAAGTTACAGTTAGAAAATCCTCACTAGATGTTAAATGTGGATCAGCACAATCGTACAAGGCGATTCAGATTCAACCAAAACATAAAAAACATTGAAACAAGAAATTACACATTTAACACAAGACTGTGATAGCGTGGAGCATAGCAAGAGCCCAGGTAGACTTTCATTATTAGGCCTTTAAGTAAAAAAACATTTAACGGCTTATTAAACGTCAGGAAGACTGGAATAACTGCATGGAATTCCACTATGCCTGCTTCCAAGTGGGTCAGGTTTTTACACTCTGTTTTAATGGGCGGGAAACCAGACCCGAATTTTTCAGCTTGTAAATCTGGCTGGAAAAATCGCACACGGCTTTAGCTGCAACAGCAGTCACATCTAATTCCCTGTTTTTATTTCTGATAAGGAAAGCAAACAATGTCACCCTCTGCCAGAACTCATGCTGAACAGATTTTCAGGATGCATTTCCTCTGAGTGGATCTGAATGTTTTCACTCGCTGGCAACGGCACATTTTTCTTGGCTCGGATCGCCAGTTTTCTAAAGAAAGTCTATAAAGTTTGTCACTCGGGTAAAATAAGTGCCCTCAAAGTTAGGACTCGCACTATTAAAACTGGATCCTGCAAAACGTTATTAACTGTCCGCAACTAACCCAACCCACTTGTGTACAGCTCCTGAGGTGTCATCACACATTGAACAACTGCCTCTAATGTCTTTCAGCTCTTTCACCAATGAAGACTTCTTGTTTCTGTGAACTTCCTTTTAATCCGCGACGTTTCAGAAGTTAGGCTCCTGGGATAGGTCGCATACATGAAAACAGACCAGCACCATTCATCAGAATATCTTCTTTTGCATTGGTGCCAAGTCCTCAGTCTTGCAGAGATTCAGGCCACAGACAGCATCACTTTCCTTGTATTTCTTCAGCAAACGAATCAGTTATATTCTGGCTTCTGGCTCATTCAGGTTTTTACTACTGTTTGTGCTTCCAGCAAGATATTAAAAAGAGATTAGCCAAGGATGCCATTGCAGAATCCCAGTGACCCAACTCTAGCTGTCACTAATGTGCCCCAACCACAATTTGTCTCTAAAGTAAAGTGATAAAAGCCTGAGTGACTTGAATTTGAGTCAAAGCAAGGAATATTTACAGGTCAGGCATAGTTCTCCCTTGAACCTGGTCATGTGATGGCAAACCCTAGACATGTGAGAATGTATCTGGGAAATAAAGACTCCTCTGTGGCATGCAAGAATACTCGTGTATATATTGGTCTGGACTTATTGACTTTGTGCTTAAGTCTACTGCCAGTTTCTAACCATAAATTGCAATTTTATTGTATCCTGAGCTTAATCTTCTCACTTTTCGTTTTCATTATTGACACCACATTAAGATGTTTTTTGATAAATTTCACCCTGAAATGATTCGTTTTTCTACTAACGCCAATTTCTATTACGATGTTTCTTCAAAATATCAACTTAATTAATATGCACACCCTCTTATAAAGACTACATAGTTTGATTGTTTTTTGGCCTTTTGTCGATCACATTTGTCCATGTAAAGGTTCAATCTCCAAACACAAATGATTACTTCTTTGTGACTGTTTATTTGTTTACTTCTGTTCTGTATCAGATTTGTAACAACGTCTTTCAGTCTATAAGTTCAGTAGTACCAGTGCCATTCCTAGAATTTTTCTTTTCTAGCTGGCTACTTGATTGGGATTTTCTGACTGAAAATGAGTATTTTATGATTTTAATTCTATGCTCTTGCATCTTCAATCGGGTTCCTCAATGATCGTTTGCCACTGCACATTCTCAATATGGCAGCATCTTATGTTTCCACAGCACAGTTTTTTCTATATCTTCTTTTCTTTTGGCAGCTGTGTTGCTTCAACCTTTTGAGAGTGCTATATCCTGCTGGTGGGATATCCTGCTGGAAAAAGACTGTATCCTTTAGATCCATACATCTATTTGCCAGTTTTACTGTTGCAGGCAAAATCTTGCAGAATGTGTTGGCTGCCCAGTTTTACTATTTTTGGAACAGTATATCTCCTTTGCGGACTTTCCGTAGTTGCTGCCCATTGGGTGGGGCTTAGATGCTTCTTGTGTTGGTGTTAGATGACCTGAAACAGTGAGGTGACTGTAGTGGTGCATTATCCATGGCCCTAAAGCATCTATCTGTTGGCAGTGTTCAACCCCTATGGCCATGAGATTGTATCACTCATAGGATAATTGAGGTAAAAGGCATGGTCTGTATGTGCTGTTGTTCATTGTATTTCATGATTAGCTAGTGATGTTCATTCTTCCTTTCACCCCTCCAATCTCGTGTATTCATTGTAAGGCGATTCACAGTTTGGCTCTGTGTTCTGGCCTTTCAGTATCAATATTGATCCACCAGCCTGGCTCATTTGGCCCTATTCCCATCTGACATACATGTTCATGAATGACACATAATAGATTCCAATATTTAATTTTGAATTATATATGCAAGTAGCCTGTGAGTGCCTGGGTGATCACTGGCTCTCTTAGCTATGTCGACCTTTGGGGACCTTTGTTTTGGGCAGCATACTTTATTCTGTACAAGGTCTTATCTTGTCCTGTACCAGAAACTGGAGTGTGCAGTCTTATCTACACATGTGAGAGAGGCCTTTCCTTGACAGCCAAAGTTTAATCAGTTTCATGGATTTGTGTTTTTTTTTCATACGCATACTGTTAAGCTTAGACCATTTTTTGTTGAGGAAAGCCTTGAATCAGAGGCAGCAGCCACATTTAGTATTAATGCTTCAATTGGCACAAAATTCTGATATTAGAATGATTTGTTGATGCTCATCACTACATTCACACATTTTGACTAAATGCAATTTGCTGTCAATCTCTAAATAGGTACAGTATAAATGACTTTGTATAATACATCGGCTTCTTAAATAGTTAATCTCCTTATCTGTCAGTGAAACCCATCCAATTTGCATGATACCATTCTATTGAGTCTTTGAATACTGATTTTGACTGTTATCCTATTTAAACAAGCTTTGGCAATGCCAATAGGACTAGCTTTAAAGGGATGTTGTATAGTAATGTGAAACATTACAAATAAAAAGCATAGGAATATATATGTATTTGTGTGGAAGCAATGAACTGAAGTATAACATTGGTGTTGGTAGAAAGGTTGTTTGACAGTTGCACTGTCAAGCCAGTCAAAAAATATATGTAGGTTTATGACTATCCTCCTCCCATCTGTGCCACTGCCAAAGACAATCAGCATACATGATCTTGTTATGCATGACAGTTTAGTAGCATTCCAATGTCATTTGTGTGGATAAGTAAACTAAATGATCTAAGATGTGTGGAGGCCAAGCACTTTCTTGTAGAAGGACACAATGTCTGCGCAATCAAAATATGTACTCCTGGCCCCCAACATGTGTGTGGAGCCAAAGCCCCTCTCAAATGATGCTCACATAATTGTCTGGTGATGGCTGCACTGTGAAGCCAGACCATAAAGAACATTTTGAGTGGGCAAACAATTTCTTGTTCAGAATCTTCCTTGTGGATTAATTTAGCAGCTCAGTTTATCTGACTCTGATCCTTTAACTTCAAAAGAGAAAAAACACATGGTTGAGAATTCTGTCTCTGTCATTTCAGTAGTGTTGTCTATATTGCCTACTCTGTCTAAATTGCAGTCCACTTTAAAAATGATGAATCCAATGTAATACAATATAGAGAGCACGTGGGTGCTATGTTGTTTATTTTTGTATGTATTTATATACTGGTATAAGATGGATGTTGGCGGGAAAAGGGAAAGGGTCGTTGGCCGCTACAAAGTGAAATGCTACAATAAAATACAAAATACAATGTAATAGAAGAAGCTACCAGAAAGACAGAAGAAATGTTAAGGAGAATCTCAATAGCTACCTGACATCTATAAAATGTTTTAAATCGCAGCATGTATTAGCTTTTTCTTGAATGTTGTTTACGGCCATGATATTGTGGATAATTTGGTGGGTAGTTTTTGCTTTAAATACTAAACCGCTTCAAGTGTCTGCAGAGTTTTTTAAAATCTTTTTATATTACATTGTGACATTATAAACGCCACATCAAAATACACCATCTATAATGGGAATGTTCCCTTTTCTGATGCCTTCATCAGCATACCTTCACACATTAAATCGTTAAGCCTTCTGAATTCCTAAGATGAAAGGTGCTCAATGAACAGCACTGTTAAAGTATTATCATTTAGAGCGAACCATTAAGCATGGTGAGGGTCAATTGCTTTTGTCGCTAAAATGTAACTTTTCAGTGAAGCTATGTTACTTTAGAGTTTATGTTCCACAGATCAAGACACATCATAGCACATTATAGACCTCTTTTTCTGGCTTATTCCTGTAGCGTTCTGAGGTGAATGACGTGTCAACACAGAAAACTAATGGCTTGGCATTCACTCAAAGAATAACCTGCCCTGTGCCAGCACCCCATTCATTAAAATTTCGAAATTTGCTGCAGGTTAAATGTATTTTGTGTGTGGCTTGGAATTCACTGTTAAGGTGTCTGTTCTTTCTGTTTTTCATTTAAATGCATCCGGATTTCCGATACACTTTATAATTAGATTTGAAACCTCTTGTAAAGGCACAAAGCTACTGTTTTAATTGCTCAGACTATAGCCCAGTATCTTAAACATACACAAAAGAACAACGTATTACCTCTATCATGTGCTATTGCTTTTGTGTTAGAAGAAACTGTACCTGTAAGGTTCTTAGGGCAGGGGCAAACTATATTCTAGGTGAAAGCACACACACAGAAACAAAATGCACGGTTTTCTATCAAAATGCTTTTTTAACCCTAGAGCACGAGCTCAGTTGTTACAAAATTAGTCAGAACCTTCACAAATTATAACTGATTCCTAGTACGTTAGTCCTGATTACATCTTTGGCCCTCTTCCTTGTCGCTGTTTTTAGTACCACACTCCACGTCCAAGACATGAATTACAAAATAATACCCAGAGTGCAAACACTGCCACCCATAACCGGTGCAATAAGGGAGCTAGCATTCCCAGCATCTGCCTTAATTTTTCCTGTCCCCATAGGGGGTGAACCTAAAAGGCTGCTTCAGAGCTTCTCTCACCTTTGCTACCCATCATCTCATCCTGAGGTGTGAGGGAGGTTTGGGTGCACCATGGACATTGCCCAATATATCTTCTAGAGAGAGACAGTCACGCCATTAAAGGTTAATGTTTGAGATGGGACTCAATCTGTGACTGCGGAACCTTTTTGATGCACTGCACACTTTCCTTCCTTTGGATGTGCAGGATTGATGTGTGGAAAGCATTGCAAGTCTTGCACATTCACACATTAGCGAATACTGATGGAGACTTTAATCAGTTCTGAGCATTTGAAATTTTTTGATTTCCACTAAATACAGAGTTGGAAACAATTTCCGCAGGCCGGATTGTGTTGTTTATTCCACTGCTGACTTTCTCGGTATGACTTGAGAGTATGATGGAGAAAGATACAAAAACACAGACATGATTAATCCTCCTCTTCTACTTGAAAGTGTCAAGACAAGGGGTACAAGTACTCAGATTTTGAAAAAACAAATACGGGCTCTGATCAAGCATGTTTTTTTCTCCAGAGGAACATAGCATTTCTTACGACTTCATGTTAAAACATTTTGGGCCATATTTATACTTTTTGACGCAAAACTGCGCTAACGCAGTTTTGCGTCAAAAAAATTTGCGCCGGCTAACGCCATTCTGAAGCGCTATGCGGGCGCCGTATTTAATCAATGACGTTAGCCGGCGTTAGCCGCCGGCGCTGCCTGGTGTGCGTGAAAAAAAACGACGTACACCAGGCAGCGCCGGCGTAGGGGGATATGGAGCTTGGGCGCCAAAAAATGGGGCAAGTCAGGCTGAGGCAAATTTTTCGCCTCAACCCGATTTGCGCCATTTTTTTCGACTCCCAACCCCCATAGAAATTACTCCTGTCTTAGCAAAGACAGGAGTCATGCCCCCTTGCCCAATGGCCATGCCCAGGGGACTTCTGTCCCCTGGGCATGGTCATTGGGCATAGTGGCATGTAGGGGGGCACAAATCAGGCCCCCCTATGCCACAAAAAAAAATAAAAATACTTACCGGAACTTACCTTAATGTGCCTGGGATGGGTCCCTCCAGCCTTGGGTGTCCTCCTGGGGTGGGCAAGGGTGACAGGGGGTGTCCCTGGGGGCATGGGAGGGCACCTCTGGGCTCCTTCCGAGCCCACAGGTCCCTTAACGCCTGCCTTGTCCAGGCGCTAAAAAACGGCGCAAAAGCGGCCGTACGTCATTTTTTTTGACCCGCCCACTCCCGGGCGTGAATTTTGCCCGGGAGTGTAAATACGGCGCACATGCCTCGGAGTCAATTTTTTAGACGGGAACGCCTACCTTGCATATCATTAACGCAAAGTAGGTGTCCACGCAAAAAAATTACGCAAACTCCATGGACTTTGGCGCTAGACGCGTCTAACGCCAAAGTATAAATATGGAGTTAGTTTTGCGTCGGAATTGCGTAAAAAAAAAACGACGCAATTCCGGCGCAAACAGAGTATAAATATGCCCCTTTAATTCAAAACCTCGCTAAGGTTGGGGGGCAGACCCATCGGCAGGACTCTGGGAATTGTAAGGAGCTGATAGGAAGATTGTATTGGGAGTCTTTTCTGATGTAAAAAGACTGAGGGCCTGATCTAAGAGGCCCTAGTGCCACATTAGCTCTGCCCTAGCATCATTTTTTTTATGCTAAGGCGGTGCTAAAGTGGCTTTTTACACGTGACATATTCACAAAGTGACGCAATACATGCATTGTGCCACTTTGCAAACCCTTGCGCAACATAATAAACAGATTTCCTTGCGCCATTTTTTTCGACACTTTTAACGTCAGTAATTCTGATGCCATTGCCCCCTACCCTGCGCCATGCTGCGCCGTAATTTAAATACAGCACACACATGGTGGTGGTAGGGGGGCGCTAAGGCGCTCAAGTAAAGTGCCTCTGCACTAGATGAAGCAACACTTTTTTTAAATCAGCCCCTGAGTTACTTTCAAGGTTGTATGAGTGAAAGACTACACCCTCCCTGTCGGCACTGTTCGTGTCTTTGAACATACGTGAATATTTCTAGTTTCCAACCTGTCAGTCCAACAGCTTTCAATATGCTAATTCTTGATCTAAACACACAAAAATATTTTCAAAATTGAAAACACAAAGTCGGGATGATTGCCTGGCGCAGGATCCCGCTAAGATTCACGCACACATTGTCATTTCTAAACTATTTTCTGTAAAAAAGAAAAAAGGAATATCCATGCTCATTCTTTTTGATTTTTCCTTTGATCAGGAAAAATATTGCTCTGGGGTCTGAATACATTGGAATATTGAAGCAAATTATTTATTCATTAAAAGACAAAGAAAAATAACATGAGCTCTAAAACTAAATATATCAAGCTCTGAAATTTGCATGTTTTCTAGCGGCCCCAGCAATATGCATAATTCATGACCTTGCATTTCAGTAATGTTGGATACGTCTTCCTGAAAGTGTTTCATTAATGATTAGGTCACATGGACAGATCATTTATATAATGTCCTTTAAAGTATTTTTCCAGTTTGCCATTTTGCCGAATCCATTAGCTTCTTCAACATACCCTTAAACCATGTTTAATAAATGCAGGCTTTGAAGAGAGAGAGAACAGCAGAGCTTTAATTGCCTGTGTTTATGCTCGATGCATACAGTCTGCTCATGAAACACTTCTCCGTGGCTGGACATTGTCTGAATTTCTCTTATGTGACACGATATAGAATAAATCATTTACTTCATAAAATAAGTATTACTGAATTTGAAAATGCATACTCAGGATGCACACAGTCACTCCTTCGTTTGTAACCTTTTTGGTGGTTTCAACATGTTATCATGACAATATACATTTTGCTATGTGCAGAAAGTAGACTGCTCATTGACGTTACTTTGTTTTAAATGTATAGTAAAGTAGAGAAGGTTCGACTATTATATATCCAAGATGTTATATAAATTATTTTAGAGTATTAAATTAAAATGTTGACTGTGCTTAATTTGTGAAAGAATGAGTGCCGGGGCCAAAATTCTGCTGAGAAGCTTCGATTGGTGCAAGTAAACCTCGGCGTACCAAATATAAATGCTGGTAGTCTCCAATCTATCTTGTGCCTTTTTAATAAACTACTAAACACTTCTTGTCCCTTTTTCTCACTCTAACAGGTTCCTGCTTTCTCCCTTTCTGTTTTTTTACCGTCTCACGCTTTCTCCGTCTTTCCATTGTGTGCTTAATATTATGTGATGAGGAAAATTAAGTGCCGGTTCCCAAATAAAAGTCCTGGAGGCCTACACCTGCAAACACTAGCTCAAATCTGAAAGGAAAGGTACATTTAGGGTGTCATCGGGCCAGGCTGATGGTAATATCACAAATGGAAGCGCACGATTTCGCCCAATCTCATGGTTTGCCAAACTGAATTCCCACCCTAAATATGTCATGGTTAACAAGAATTACCTACAATATGCTAACACCATCATTTTGCCTTAGGGTCTCCCATATGCCAATAATTACTTCCAGTTTGTCTGGTCCTGTATTTTGTATGGATGCTCTCTCTTATGCAAATAATTACCTCCAAAATGCTAGCAGCAGCATGTTACCACTGGTGTAAAGCCAATAATTATTTCGAGTATGCCATGGTCAGCAGCAGACTACTAAGCATAAAACACTCCTACAAAATCACTTTAACTCACTCACACTCATACTCACTTCCTCTGACATTCACACTGTCCCCCACTCCCACTCAACCACACTTTCTCACTTACTCATCCTGACCGCTCACTGTCAGACAAAGGTACTCTCACACACTCACACTCACTTCTACTGTCACTCACACACACACTTACTCTTTCACACTCACTGACTCACACTCACAACTGTGTAGTCTGCTTTTAACTCCTCATGTACTCATGTTAAACCTTAACAAACAGGATTCAGAACTCCCCTCAAGATCCTCATCCCACGTGCAACTGCACCCATTACACCATTAGTAGGTTTGTCTTTGACTCATTTCCACTCACGTCCACAATCTCTCCTCACAAAGCCATCCTAACTCACTCACATTCCTTCATTTAATCTCTAACTCTCACTTATTCATACTCAAATACTGACTCTCACTGCTTCTTACTTTCAGTCTCATTGACACTCTCAAACACACTCAATTTCACTAGTCTTATTCACTCTGAAATACACACACTCACAAACACAAAGTGAAACAACTCTGTGTTACTCTTGCTTCCTTAAGAAGAACTCAGCAAGTTGGTATTTCTTGTGAAAACTGCAAGTAAAATAATAAATGTAGCTATTTCCAAGTCCCTTGGAACATTTTACTAGATGACTGCATGGATTAGACTGGCCATTTAGAAAACTATCAATCTTTATTGGGCAAGGACTTTGAGGACACTGAGTTGCAGCCCTTATTTGATAGCCTGTGTGCTGTATGTTAGATGTCTTTCAGATAGGGTGACCAGTACTGCTCATTGCAAATCAGTCAATATGTTTTACCCACATGACCTTTCGTGGTACAGAGGGGTGAATACTTTGCTTTCGCTTTTCAAAATTACTGTCACCTCAAAACACTAGCACAGTCTCTTTTTCTAGTTTATTATATATGTGATCTACATTACCTTTAGATTTCTTTGTTATTGTCTAAGAAAACAATTTAGTGTGCCTTGGGGTAAAAGTGTTCCCAAATACATAAATTCATTTTTCATTGAGTAGCACAACGAAGTATATGGAACATTATGTAAATTGTTTTTAAAAAAGAATGCAATTCTGCAGCCTACTCCATACTGCCTATGGCTTTAAGGGAAATCAATTTTCCGTTGAATGTAATAGGTGGACGGACATGTATTCATTTCATCAGTTTATTGCCATAAAATATGGTCATATATTACAATGTTGAAACCTCTAGTTCTGTTCCTTTTAAGACCTTAATTATTTCAAAAGTAAAAGATAGATAGTATTTACAAAAATGATTTTGAGGCTTGAATAAGTATTGCGGATTACAGGTCTCACAAAGCCTGTAATACTGATCTAGTCACTTTCTAATGAACAATATATTATCCCATAGATAGCCATTTCTCATAGATTGACTACATTCATTAATTCAGTTATCAGGTATAGTATTGAATTTATGGCCTATTTGCTCGACATTCTCATTCTGTTACATCACTTGTATGCATACCTGCTTGTTCGCCATTCATTACATTACTTGCTGCTCGTATGACATTCTGAATTCCAATGATTTGTGGTCAGTTGAATCTTGCTGCTGAGGTGTTTGGTTGCTCCAATAAAACGAAACAACATATCTATACCATCTATGTGTGTGCATTCTCACTTGAACCTACCCCTAGATAGTTTTATGATTAAGCATTCCATTAAAGGAGTGCTAATGTACGCATGGGGTACCATAATTGTGTTGGCAGTACATTAAAGGTTCAGCTGTATGTGCCCACCCATTTATGACAATCGTTTTTGTAAGCACAGTTCATGAGAATATTGATTATATACAATAATATATTCATTTATTAATGTGAGCCAATATTCAGTTGAATAATTGCGCACTTATCAACATTTCCAATAAGTATAACTAGAATTTTCCATGTTTCTTACTTAGTGTCAGTGCGTATTTATGGACCGTCGTGGGGTCATAATCCTCACATTACCTAAGGACTGTGGCCTCTTACTACATAAAAACTGTGACCTCCCTCAGGGTTTACGGACAAACCTTCTCTACTTCAACTACACTCTATGTGTCCTGTACAGCTATTCATGTGGATTTTTAAATATATTTTGTTCTATGTATTTGAAATGTAAATGTTTCTGTTTATGAAAAGTTAATACTTTTTCAACATAACTAATCCACTGTGCATGCTGCTTCCTTTCACAGCTCCCTGACCCAAAGTACTCACTTATATATACATTTATCCATTTATACATTAAATGACCACTAACTTGATAAAAATGGCAATATATCATTATTTGTCATAGGGTAAACAAATACATAACTACATACAGAATCTCTATATGATCCTATATGATCAGATAGCTCTTTAGCAACTGGTAATTTGTTTAATTGCATATATTTTTCAACTTGTATCTTACATCTTTTTGAGCAAATTGAACTAATTATGTACTGTCTTGAAAACAAATATATTCTTATAATTTTCTTACAATTCTCTTCTCATGTCTGAATTTTGTTAGGCTGCATGTGACATCAGTAGGAAAACTGAATAGGTTACTACAGCTGAGTTGCAATTTAAGAGGAAGCATGTAATCAGTTACAACAATTTTCTACAATCATAATTGCTGTGGTCTGCTGTTTATTTGAAACTTATTTTAAAAAGACTCTTGCAGAAAAACCAAATCATTTAAAGATATCAATGGTTAACTCAGTTTCCAAATTTTGTTTGCTGACATCTCACAATCATTACATCATAATTTTAACATTTTAGGTCTTATATTCATTCCATGCACTGATCACCTTAAGAATAAATCATCTGAAATATATATGCTTTCTACCAACACCATGAATAGTTTGCTGGCTATAAAAGTAAGCTGCATAAAATAATTGATTTGTACATTTTACAGATTACAAATTTCCATTTTTATTACTGAACAGGCTGTATATTTTTTGTACAGAATAGGCTGTATACTTACTCTAAGGTTAGCCAGCCAGATTTTTTTGATCATATAGATCTGGGGGAATACCTGTAAGATGTTTGTTGGGACTGGTGGAAGTAGGTCATCTACCAAAATGAGTGGATGTCTCATCGCCCTATCTTGCAGCTCTGTCACCTCATTTAAAGATGGTACAATGGCTGGTTTCATACTGCGGAGCCTGACCTTGCTCTACTGTCACAAGACGTTAGCCCGCAGCCTATCTGCTGAAGAACTGCTCCTACACTCCACTGTAAAACATGACCTACTCATCGAGCGACAGCTTTCACAGTTATATTTTTATGTTTTCAACAACCATGGTAATATTTTCAAGGATGAAAAATGTTAAGAAGTTTTTGATGTGCTGCAAAAAAATAACTTCTCGGTATACTTTTGTTCTTTCTTAATAGAAATAAAGCACTATTTTGTGAGTTCCTTTCCCTAAAATTAAAGTATGGAAGAATAGATTCCTGTGACATAATGGTCATCTGTGTTGGCAGAAAACGTTTGTGGAAAATGCTCTCCTTTAAAGACAAAAAACACAAAATATGTTGGTCAGTTCTCTACCAGGCAATAGAGCATGGCCTCCCCCACCCTAGCAGATTGTCAGACCATGCATTCTTTCTAAATGATCTCCTAAGATTTGATAAATTGGAGTGAGTTGCTGTGAGCTTGATCAGTCATTTGAATGTTCGATTACTTCATAAGGTGAATCTTTCTTAATGATTTTTTTCTATATTGTACTGTGACCCATTGCTAATTTGTAAATTCCTTGCAATGCACTGTAGGAGTGCTACTTGTGGATGATAATAACATCAAACATCACTTTTAATGTGTTACCTTTACATCTCCAGTATTTAATCTAGTTGTAGCTATTCAGAAACTATTATATTATCTTGAAATCTTTTGATGATAATCTGAAACATAGTTTATTTCCTTGAATAATATGCTACCAAATCATGATGACTTTGTATTGCAACTGCCTTGCAATCAAAATCTAACAAAAACTGATCTAAGACGATATTATGGGTGTCAGTACTTTATAATAACACAGACTTGTGGCTCATGTTGTAGTTCAATGGGAGATACGAGTTTCTTAATTGTAAAATTTGTCTGTATCATATGAAAATGCTTTCATTCAAGTGTTTTGTTAAGTAAAAAAGGTGTCCCTTTGTGGACATTTCAGAACACTGCACTTATTTTGAAGAGAGTTTTGACTTTTTAGCGTTATAGACAAAATGTGAGCATGGTCCATTAAATGTTGGTGATGGTTGTCCAATCACCAGTTTTGAAGTTGGACTGGGCTGATCAACCCGTCAAATAGTAAAATCACACCTAATTTTCTCAAAGTCCACAACAAACATGAATAAATGGGTAAATTTGCTCTATAGCAAACTTCGCTGGACATTTTTTTAATAGTAGTTGTCATTTCTTAAAACCCAGTTTTGGGTCTCTGTGTCTCTTCAGACTGTAGAGCACAGGAAGCACGGTACACATAAGCAATATGAAGAAAGTGACTCATTTAAGATTACATACATTTTTTGTTTGCAAGCATTTGTGGCTAACAGATCAAAATCATAAGCATTCAATTAAAACTCACAAGATGTATATCTGTGGAGATTGAGAAATCTAATCAGCACTTCCAATTGACTATCCACTGATGTGAAGTGGTAGCACTCCATTAAGTTAAACATGGGTCAAAGTTACTTTACAAGCTTATGTCAAAACTTTCATTCTTGTGTACAAAATATAAACCGATACATAGTATATTCAATTTTTGAATCCAATCATGTTTGTTTGTCCCAATATATTTGTGCCACCCAAGCAAACTCATTTTTGAATAGTGAGGCCTTCATATGAACAGATATGTGTGCCATATATTTGGGTTTGTGCAGTTGACCGTGATAAGCGAGCTGAGAATATATTCATCTCATGCTGAAAAGCCATAACGTGTCTGGGAGAACAGTCAGGTCACATCACATATCAGTAGCTCTGAAAAGTTGCAAAGTTTAGGGCAGGGTAAAGTAGATGTAAAGCTTGCATCTAAGCTAGTGATACAGGAGGTCATCTTTGAAGTGCAAATACACTAAAGTGTTGTAGGTTGTGTGCCTGTTTCACAATTAAAAAGATCAGATATCAGGTCAAGGACTGTGAGTGAACAATAAATTAGGTGCTTGATTGGTCACACATTTGCCAGTACCTGGATGGTAAATTAGCATGGAGACTTACAGATACTCTGCAGCAAATCCTCACCATTGTGGTGCCATTCCCAGATAAGCTCCATGTATTTACTAGTTTATTATTACAGTCAAATTGCTTTTCGCGAATATCATTTCCACATTGTATAATAATATTCCATTGCTGTATTCAAAACAGAGTGCATACAAATATCTGATGAATGCTCTTGAACACAAGTGTGCATGAATCCCCATATATTCAATACAACGGTGTGCTATATATGTATAAATCTGGATCCCAAAGGATACAATGAGTCACAAGAAAATGAAATATCCAAGAAAGAAGTGACTCAAACAGATGGTCTCACCAAAGAACAAAAATATATTTCCACTACAGCTTTTTGGCTTCCACCTTCCTTGGTAGTACAAGAAGGTTTGCTCAGTGTCTGCACAGCTTACACTGCTAGATTTTCAAAAAGCATCATGAGTGAAGATTCCAATTGTAATGCAGAATCAATGTAGTTCTGAGAATTCAAGATATGCAGAAATCATGTGGTATTTGTCAGTGATGTTCAGTCTAGCTGGATGCAGTGATTGGCCTACATATTGTTTTTTACAGCTTTGGCATAGGCACTGAATCACATAAATAATGCATGTTGAGCGACATGTTTTCTTATTCCACAGGTCCTTCTTGTAACACAGCTAGTTACTGATGATGTTTGTAAAAGGTATTCACATGCAATCACCTTTTAGAATCACAGCAATGAACACCTGTATTTGTTACAGCTTGCTTAACTTCAGCTCTCACAATGAGTGATCGTAAATTGGGAGCTCTTCAGTAAGCAATGACTAGCGGTTTTGGAAAAAGCTTTTGCAATTTTTCACAAGTGGATAGTAAGGGAAAAGTTGTTTGTGTTATATTTCTGTAGTTGGGAGCTGATGAATGATAGTCAACTACAAACAAGATTCTGTCACTTTTGTTTTTTCTGTTGGTATTCCAAATAAGTGCTTCCTTGGGTAACTGCAAAGACTTGTCAATTTGTTGCAGAATGATATTCAGAGGATAGCCTCGCTTTTTTAATAATGTAACAAGCTTCTCTAGATTGTCTTTGTAGGTGTCTTCATTGCTGCAGATGTGTCTTATTTGGAGTGCTTCGCTGTAGATGATGCTGAGTTTAGTGTGGTGTGGGTGACATGAAGTGCAGTTTATATGCAAATGAGCATCTGTAGGCTTGTGGTATAGATCAGTTATACTTTTTTGTTCATGAATGGTGAGTAGCATATCTAGAAAAGGGAGATGACTCATCTGTTTAGTATTGCTGCTGGTGAGTTTGAGGGTAGGGTGGATACTGTTGATAAAAGCTGTAAATTGCTCCAATGTTCTGCTTCCTGCATTTGATATGTCATCAATATACCCTAGCCATACCAGTGGTTTGATGTTAGAACTTGCAAGTATATAGTCCGCCAGTTTGCCCATGAAAATATTTGCATGGGAAAGAGCCATTTGAGTGCCTATGGAAGTTGCTTGTATCTGCAGATAGTGTTTGTCATTGAAGGTAAAATTGTTGTTTTTAAGGATAACTCTTGCAAAGTTGGTAAGCACATTTGTTGATGTTTTATTCACTGTTATATATGTGTGTACTTCTCACCCAAAGCATCCTGGCTTCAAATGGCAAATGGAACCTCATGCTTCATATGTTAAGGCATCATTCATATTACAATCACTAGAATCATTCAGCATACACAAAGTATCACCCCATAGGTAAGGGACATTCTCATTTCTCTGCATTTGTAGTAATATCATGTTGATCATAATTATAATTCTCAGCACAGAAGGAAAAATCAAGTGAAATCATTTCCAATATATATGAATTTATCCATAATACAATGAGAAATAATTAATATTTGACTAGACATGTATATTTAGTGTGAAAGAAATCCCTAACTTGTTATTGGATGCAATACAGTGTGATAGGATATCACATAGGTTTCAATCTATATTGAACTGAAATTTTAAGCAGAAATTTGGAATATCTGTAGTTTTAATTAATATCTGTTTTATTCTTATCAACCTTACAACAAAGTGCTTGTTGAACACCATAACAGAATTTGGCTTGGCTGGTGATTTTCAACTTATTTGGATTTCTGCCAGACCTCCAATAGGATAGCATGCATTCCATATGATATCCTTCTTCCTGACTTGTGTTTATGGTTGACCAGGGCAACATATGGTAGAAAGATATCTCTGACAACATGCTGGGCCCAATTTAGAATATGACAAAGTATGACAGACCGGGTACTCTATAGGCACAGTACCATCAAACGTTTGGTCCGCCTGTCTAATTTTAAGTTGGGGGGGGCATAGATTTAGCAACCATGGAGTAAACCTACCTCTAACTGCCCAGCAGAGTGTGTGCCAAAAGCCAGAAAATGGTCTGTCCCACTTAAAATGGTGGTTGAATGTCTTTTTTTTCTCTCCATCATTGCCAGGAATATCCAGGTGTTAAGGGACAGTGAAAAAGAAGAAGATAACCCCACACCCTGAGAGAAACTCCCATGGTATTGGGGCTATTATTATGTTTTACATTCCCAAAAACAAACTTTCAATTTGGGAGTTTGTTTTTGAAATTTTAAAAACCTTTATTGGTTTAGTGTAAGCGTCTGTCACCATAGTCGGACACACAATGGTCTTTTAAATGGTGGTGCATGCAAACACATAGAGTTCACCGCAGAACGGGCAAGAAATTCTAAATAAGATGAGTAGAGGAAAGGCAGGGTGGCAGACGTAAAGTCTCCCACCACACTGACTGCACTGATTCCATCCGCCAAACTCTATATTGGGCCCTCTGGCTCTTGAGTCTAATGCACCAGGGAGAAAATGTATTGCCTTTAGTTAGTGTCTCAGGACCATAATAGAGTGAGGGGTATATATTGTCATACATCTGGAATATGTTTCAGGAAAGCTGCTCCAGCTCATAAAACAGACAATCGCATAATTATTGTTGCTTCTGTAAAGATTGTATGCAGGTGTTACAGATGCATTCAGTAAAAAAATCAGCAAGTGTCTCAGAAACATTGGTAAGGCTGAGTTGGAGCTTGTATTGCATCAGATTATTTCACTTAAAGGGCTGATAGGGGACTAGGTGACTGCCAAGCTATTCTTTTCCTAGGCTGGGAGGAAAGGAGCACAGGCAGTCACGTCAACTCTTTCATTATTAAAGGCCGGTGGGGCATGGCAGATAAGTTCAATATCAAGTATCATAGTAGTGATTGCATAACATAAGTCTCCATTGCTTGTCTTGGATTAAAGAGGTCATACCTGATATATACTTGTGTGAGACTGGAAGGAAAAGGGAAATGTCACAGCCATGTGGAAAAGTGTCTTAAACAAGATGACAGAAGGTGTCAGGTACCACTTCTCTGTGGACAGCGTGGAGAGGTATATAGAAGTTTTTAAATGTGTCATTAATTATGGTGACTCATTAATCTGTGATGCATGCAAGTGTCAGTAAACTGATCAAAGTAATTTTCATATTGACCAAAGGTGGAAACTATTATGGACTGGGACACAAAAGTTACAATTTCATTTAGACTTCTGTAATGACCTTTTGAGATGCAAAGGTTCACCAGTGATGTCATTTGTGACGTCAATAAAAGTTCATGTGTCGGATAATAAGCTTATTACGAGACAAATGTAATTGTTTTCTAGGTATTGTGTAGAAATCTTGAAATCATTTCAACTTCAAAAAATGAAGGCCAGGAAGGAGGACTAGGACATCATATCCTCCAAAAAAGATATCCACCAGATTTACTAAGTCTTTCCAATGTTATTGCATCATGCAAGGTGACGCATGGTTACATAGAGGCTAAAGTAAGATTTACATAGCCATGCAGGGTGCAATTTGCACCACCTTGTGAGACTTTGTAAAGAAATGTAATGCAGCCCAGCAGCTTGCATTGTGTTGCGTTACATATTGTTGTAGTTGGTGTTCCATTGGTGGAGCATGGGCATACCTATGAATCCACCAAAGGAATTTGATACTATCCCAGATATATTGAACTCAGTAAACAGAGGATTGCGCCAAAATGGCACACCACCAACCTTAGCGCATGAAGGATAAATATCTTTAATTGTCCTTGTTACTTCCACTTTCTATGCATGATGCATCCTGCATCACAAATTGAAAGAGGAAATTGCCTCTTAGGTTTGAACTTGTGCATGAAGGTACTCCATCTTGCAGACAAACAACCCTGCCCATAACACAGGCATCGGTGTACCATAGTGCCAGGGTGCCTGTCTTAGCACTAGGAAGCCTCAAATGTGCCAGCACAGTTAAAGAGCTGAAGAGCAGCATATCTTAATAGATATGCTGTTGCTCAGCTCTCTCCCATTCATGCAGTGCAGCACACCAACTTTGCTTGCTGCCCTGCATTGCGTAAACATTTAATAAAGATGTCCACTTGTTTAATTGTGCAGTGCAGGCAACCCACACATGCGTTATGGAAAAAGTAGCAGTTCAAAGAAGGCTACTGAATTGCATACAATAAAAATGTAAAGCTTACTTGAACTCAATAATTTCACCATGACTAAAGTCTGAAGTGTAACTTTACACCATTTCAACTGTACATTTTTATTATTCACAGACTTCCAAAGTTCTTTATGGTGAACGATCAGCTTCCATGTTTCATAATACGTTTTTGTTCAATTAATATATATCCACACAGAATAATTGTTCATATTTACTACAATGGATTTAGTATAAAAGGATGGCATTTTATTCTTTTTAAACTAAAACCTTCATATGTGAGCATTAATTAGTTATGTGCACTGATGCGTACCATTATGAACTCACATGTGTTTTTAATCACAACATGATCCTGCGGTGCCCTATTCATGGACAATTAGTTCTGAAGGTTAATTACATTTCATTGTTCATAGTTTTGTTTACTCTCTGATCTTTTTAGTGGCTATACGAAAAAAGCCATTTACTGAAATGTGTGCGATTATTCACACAAACATGCTCTTCCAGAACATATATATTAAAGAAGTGAGCATTTAGCCTTAAATATGAATACAACTTTTGATAGATTGATCAATTTGAGATCTACATCCCAATCAAATTTAAAAGGTATTTCATATTGATATTTTTAAATGCTCTGTTGCCGATAAAAACGTGTTTTATACAATATAAAAGGATATTTTTTTAAATTATGCAATTCTACAAATATGAGTCTTGTGTATATTTCTCTCTAAGCTGTGTGTTTCCTCATACAATAGGGCGCCGTCTGATGAAATGCATATCACATAGTGTATGCACGCTGATTGGCAAGATGGTTCAGCAAGTCTAGAACACATTAGACATTTGTTGTGACCTCAACGTCATGGGCTTTGAATCCTAGCGAGAGCAACTTATCCTTTTGAATTTGGTAATATGACCATTATTAAATTGCTAAGAAGTCGTTACATTGGCTTACCCTGTGCCAGGTAATACTTCTATCGATATGAAGTGGCCTGCCTTGCAATTTGAAGGGGGAAGAGTACACGCTAACAGCAGCCAAGGGTTCAGGGCGGCCTTTTGGGCACCACTTAGGACTGGGACTCAACCTCCCACAAGCCACCAGCAAGGTCCAGGGCAAATCCAGTTAGAAATGGTCAGCTGGGGATGTGTGGCTTCAAGCCTGGTGAAGATGGCTGCCTAACTGAGAGCTCTGACAGCCGGCGGAGAGTTTCAGCAAATCAGACAGTGAAAATCTTTATGGGGCCCTGTTAGGGGGCCCCTGCACTGCCCATGCCAGTGGCATGGGCAGTGGAGGGGCCCCCAGGGGCCCCACGACACCCGTTCCCGCCATCCTGTTTCTGGCGGTGAAAACCGCCAGAAACAGGCTGGCGGGAAAGGGGTCGGAATCCCCATGGCGGCGCTGCAAGCAGCGCCGCCATGGAGGATTCTCCGGGCCAGGGGAAATCCGGCGGGAAACCGCTGGATCCCCTTTTCTGACCGCGGCTTTACCGCTGCGGTCAGAATGGCCCTGGAAGCACCGCCAGCCTGTTGGCGGTGCTTCCGTGTCCCTCCACCCTGGCGGTCCATGACCGCCAGGGTTGGAATGAGGGCCAAAGTGCCAATGATCACTACAGGAACGCACTAAGAATTCTATCCATAATTCGATTGCAAACTACAGGGCCACTACAACATTGATTCATGTGCACTACCGGTGATGCTTTTCAGAGTACATAGACACTGCGGGGGAGCACTGACCCGCAACTCTTCAGCACATCAACCACATAAGAACACGTATGATTGTAGCCTACTTAACAATTTAATCATGCTGAACAATGCAAACATAATTTAAACTGGCTGAAACGTCATGGTGGCACAGTGACCTTGGGCAGCCTATCTAAAGCAGAATCAAATTTTTCCTTTGACTATACAGTGATTTGATCGTGAGTGTGAATGAATGCAGGGATATGAAGCTCAATAAGCCAACATGGTAGTACCTTCCTCCTAATTACACTACCTGAGCTTCCTCCAATACTAAGCTACTTTGCCTCCAGTTTTAAGTTGGACCAAACAGAGGGCGGAATCCTCCCACACCGGTCTAGACCCTTTGTGATCTTTTCCACTCTCTTGCTAAATATAAGCAATATCCATTTTGGTGTGACACAACCATAGTACAAACTCAAGCTTTAATTTCCACATCGCTATTCCAGGCCCAATTAACAATTCTGTACTTCTATAATGGCAGACGAAAAAGAGCTTTGAGACAAAGAAATGAAGGACCATAAAGGTAATAAAAATCAAAAGGTGTCCCTCAAAAGGAAAAAACAAGATCCCCCAACATCAAATCACTGATAGAAACAAAGCAAGCCCTAGATTTCAATGACAGGGTGGATCTGATCCTCCACCATCTCTCCTCCTTACAAGAACTAGCACAGAGTACTAAGATGAATACCAATCATATGCCAGCAGAAATTTCAGACATGCATAGTGAGCTTACATAGCTCTTTATCCAAACTACTGAGGCAGAGTCAAGAGTCAACATGTTGGAGGATGAATGTCATAAGTAAAAACAATCCAAACAAGCTATTGTAAAGCAGATAAGTACCCTGTGTAGAACTGTAACTGGCCAAGAAAACAGGAATAGAAGAGAAACATTACGAATCTTTGGTCTGCCTGAAGGATCCAAGGACCAAGCAAAATTGTGTGCCTCATTCCTTGAACAATGGATTCCTCATTTGATGGTATCAAATTCAAGAGACCATTCAAATTTGAATTAGAGAGAACACACAAAGCACCAACCAGGCCAATCCTGGGCTCCAAAACACCAAGACCACTTAGATTCCAGAACTCAGAGGCAAGCTTGCTACCCATGAGAAAAATAAAATTGCTCATCTGGAATGACAACAAGATTGGAATCTCCCAGGACCTTGCCAAAGAATCCATATTTAGAAGGAAAGGATTTTTAACAATGCAAAAATTCCTCACGGATATGAACATCATCTAATCCTTCATTGGCCCGGACAGATTCAGAATCACTAACATGGGAACAATTCTGATATTTGATGATCCTGCCATTCTACAATCATGCATAGACAAACTCCAGCAACAAGAACTGCTTACTTGAATTAACAGCTCAGTGAAAATCTGAAATCTATCCACAACTGTTTGTCACCCACACAGGTAAGATTCAGGCCCTCATTACGACTTAATCGGTCCTTTTGCAAGACCAACGAAGCCGTTGCCACCATCAGACTGCCATTGTTGGCGGTCAGAAGACCGTCGTATTTGTACTTGCTTTGTATTTCCGTCTGTTTACAGGTGGATATCTGACCCCTTCTGCCTGGTTGACGGAGGAAGAGAGTCAGTACCACCACCATCACTGCCATGTCAACAGGACTCCGCCTGCCGTATTACGATGCGTAATATGGTGCAGCAGTGTCCTTTATGGCAATGCGGTGCTGGCAGTGGCAGGCGCCAGGACCCATCCCCTCTCGGACAACCACCTCGCTGAAACAGGTAAGTGGACCGTCTGAATGGGTGGGGTGTTGGGCACATGTGTGGGGTGTGTGCATGTATGTGTAGTGGAATAGGTGTGCTTGAGTGCATGCGTGTATGTATGTGTGTGTGTGTGTCCAAATGGAAGCAGAGGGCACGGCGTGCTGGGGTGTGAGTGCGTGGGTGCTTGTATGCAGAGGGATGGGGTATCTGTCTGGGTGCATGTATGTGAGTGAATGCAAGTGTATGTGTGCTAATGGGGGTGTCTGTGTGCAGGAGTGGGGATGAGGGGGGAGTGTGTGAATGTGTGCATGTGTGGAGGAGGGTGCGTACGTATGAGTGCAAGTGGAGGTGTGTGTATGTCAGTGTGAGAGTGGGTGGGGGTATTTGTATGGATGTCCCTGATAAACTGTCCCGCATGGACATGACTATGATGCAGGTTTTAAATGCATGTCAGTTGAACTGTTTGAGGGGTTGTGACATGGGGCTGAAAGATGCTCAGGCCAGACAGGAGATTTGTTTTTCACAATTGTTTTACTGCATTTTAATATCTGGCTGGTAAGCTACATTAATGAAGGGACCTGGATGCCATGCTATCAGAAACAGGCCCACACCACAGCCACTTTGAACATTGACACTCTCTACCTAACTTCACTCAGCCCACCCCTGATAAAGTGTTCCGCATGGACATGACTATGCTGCTGGTGATTAATGCATGCCAGTTGAACAGTTTGGGGGTTGTGACATGGGGCTGAAAGGTGCTCAGGCCAGGCACAAGGGAGTAGTTTTTCACAATTGTTTTACTGTTTTTCATAATCTTTCTGGTTGGAGAGATGGCCAAAGTGGGAGGTGGGTGGTGGGGGAGGTGGAGCGGTGGTCCTGAGGGCCCTGAGATTTTCAGTTTGCATTCATGAGCGCTATCTTTTATTCTTTAACATGGAAAATTCATGGTATGGCAACTCACACCAACATACACAGGATATATGCTTACCTTTGGCAGAGGCATGTACACTTGTCTCCAGGAGACTCAACTGACCACAGGGGAGCTTGATAAAGTGAATAGGCAATGGAGTGGGTAGATATATGGGACTGGATATTCAGCATATGCCCTAGGGATCCTTATTTAGATTGCACCAGAGGTACCATTTGTGAAATCCAGAGTCCTAGTTGACAGGGAGGGCCGCTATATGGTCCTGTAGGGTGCCTTACACACACACTGGGCACCGGACACACAACAGCATTTCCAGTCGGCTCTATTATGAGCTGGCGTCAATGTTGTGTTTTCCGCTTGCCCAGCAGGAAGGAGACCGCACTGGCGGTCTCCTGACTGAGGGAGTTTGACAGGCGGCCTTTTCCACTCGCCAAGCTTGTAATTAGGGCCAAAGTGTTTATAGTAAGTCTCTTAACAAAGTTTAAGATCTGCAATGTACATTTTTGTTGATTTTTTTCTACTCTAATGTGTGATTCATTGTAAATGTTTAAGCCTGTATTTATACTTTTTGACGCTAAACTGCGCTAACGCAGTTTAGCGTCAAAATTTTTAGCGCCGGCTAACGCCATTCTGAAGCGCCATGCGGGCGCCGTATTTATTGAATGGCGTTAGCCGGTGCTAGCAGACCGGTGCTGCCTGGTGTGCGTGGAAAAAAAACACGTACACCAGGCAGCACCGGCGTTGGGGAAAATGGCGTTAGGGCGTCTTAAAAATGGTGCAAGTCAGGTTGACGCTAAAAAATCGCCTCCACCCGATTTGCGCCATTTTTAACGACGCCCAGACGCCATTTACATGACTCCTGTCTTAGTAAAGACAGGAGTCATGCCCCCTTGCCCAATGGCCATGGCCAGGGGACTTATGTCCCCTGGGCATGGTCATTGGGCATTGAGGCATGTAGGGGGGCACAAATCAGGCCCCCCTATGCCAAAAAAAAAATATTTAAAAAATAAAAATGTATACTTACCTGAACTTACCTGAATGTCCCTGGGATGGGTCCCTCCATCCTTGGGTGTCCTCCTGGGGTGGGCAAGGGTGGCAGGGGGGTCCCTGGGGGCATGGGAGGGCAGCTGTGGGCTCATTTTGAGCCCACAGGTCCCTTAACGCCTGCCCTGACCCAGGCGTTAAAAAGAGGCGCAAATGCGGGGTTTTTTGCCCCGCCCACTCCCGGGCGTGATTTTTGCCCGGGAGTATAAATACGACGCATTTGCGTCGCAGTCATTTTTTTAGACGGGAACGCCTACCTTGCATCTCATTAACGCAAGGAAGGCGTTCACGCAAAAAAATGACGCTCATTCCTCATACTTTGGCGCTAGACGCGTCTAACGCCAAAGTATAAATATGGCGTTAGTTTTGCGCCGAATTTGCGTCGAAAAAAACGACGTTAATTCGGTGCAAACAGAGTATAAATATGCCCCCCAATGTTCCAAACAAATTAAATTATTGCCTTGATTGCAGTTATATACAGTTGCCTGACTACACTGACCATCCTGAAAGTCGGTCTCACTACTACTTACTATAACATCAATAACCTCTCTGTTTTTTACCAAGTTTTATCCCTGTCTCCTCACACCCAGCTGTGACTCTCTTTTCTATCTCTCTTCTTTCAGCTCTTGTAGGGCAATTCCATGGCTACCACTGGCTACCACCATCTATCTTGGGATGGGAAATTGGGTTTTGTCCTTATTTTTCCTTTAGTATTTCTTTCACTTTCCTATTCTTCTCTCCTCTCCCTGTCTTTACAGATGGGCACCCTCCAGACACAAGACCTTGAGCATCACAACTTCCTGTCATCTCTCATTGCCCCGATATAGGGCTGCTACCCACTGCTATTCCAGCAAACCCAGAATTTACTGAATTCATCGTACCACATAATATGCATAATCATTCAAAGGGGCTAAATTACTCCTTAAGTTAACTGAAATTTCACTGACCACCACATATCACATTCCATGCCTAGCCAAACTCTCAAAATACTGTCACTTAACACAAAAGGGCTTAACCACCCCGTTAAAAGACAGAAGATTATAGAATAATGTCACAGACTTGGAGGAAACATTCTCCTACTTCAAGAGACTAGAATAAATAAAGACATTGCCCGAAACTTCCCAAACAACTAGTACTCAGATCTGTCATGCTCCTCCACCTCTGAGAAGAAAAATAGAGTTGTGATTGTCTTTGCAAGAATTGCAAGCATTAAAATTATCAAAACCATACACGACACAGACAGTCAATGGGTTACCTCCCATTTTTCAAAAGAAAATGAGGAGATTGTTATTGTTAATGTATGTGCAGCTATAGCAGACTTTCCCTCTTTTTGGATAAACCTTAATAAAAGACTTAAAGAAATCCCACAGTTCAACATCCTTATAGGAGGAGACTTCAAACTACCAATGGACCTAGTTCTAGATAAATCACCCCCCTGCAAAATTAGACCAGGAAAATCCCACAAACAAATGAAAAATCTATTTACTGCTCACAAACCAACAGATATATGGAGACTTTTCAACCCATTAGGAACAAATTTACTTTTTTCTCAAACCCACATGGTTCCCACTCTAGGACTGACTATATTCTGACAAACCAAAAACTGACTCCTTCTTGTTCCAGTCCCAAAATTGAACCCATTATTGTTTCTGACCACACACGCATCTCTGTTGACATGACATTAAACTAGGCCTGGGTGGAGTTTGCGATGTCGCTATGTGAACTCCACGGAATACTTTAAAAAACTGTGCCGTGGTACGCGAAGTTCCACGAGTAGGCAGAGTTTGCCCATTGCACCCGTTTGCATAGAGATTATGCCAAATGCAACATGGAGTACGTCCTTGCATTCAAAATCGCTCACAAACGGCACAATGCGGTTAGCATGGGTGCTGCCATCTTGTTTTCTTCATGGTGCTGGGCCCAATTTTTTAGTTTTTTGAATCCCTTTCTTATCTTCTTAATCCTCCGCCCTCCTAACTAAACTGCCACTCTTTTTTATTTATTGTATTAGTGTATGTTTTTGTGTCTGTATACTTTAATGTTTTGTTTTTAATTTTTTCGTGTTTCTGGTGACATTTTGTATTTTTGTTTATTTTTCCCTTTACTTCTTCCTTCTCTTGTTTTGTCTTCACCCCACCCAGCACCATGGCAGAGCAGGGCGGTGAAAATGGGAGCAGCGGCATCAGGCCGAACAGTCAGCAGCAGCTACCTACCCTACGGATGGCGGCACCACCAAGTTGTGCAGTCCTGGGCTACTTTTTGTGAGGTGGAGGTGGCAGCACTGTTTTTTTACGAGCAGCTCCACCTCCCCTCCATGCTGGCAGCAGGCGGCAGGCCTGGCAGTGAGTACCCCCTGTAGGACCATCAGCTGCATAGGGGGAGGGTGCGCAGGTGTGTGCTGTGCACCAGCCAGGTCCAGCACACCACCCAGCAGCTGATGCTCAGCTGGGTGGATATCCTCAACTGAAGTGGGACCTGCTTGACCTGCTCGGCATTTAGATTCTGCCGTACGGTGAGTATTAACTAAATTATTTGTTGTGTTTTTGTTCTACAATGATAACTTATTTTCCAAATAGCATGCTTCTCACACTCAGAGGTAAGTTATGATTAGTTTACATTAAGAATATTCTGTGAACTAGTTAGAGTTAGGCAGGTCCTGGGCGCTACCTCTTTTCGTCAGCATTCGCTTTGACTGATTATTTAAGAAGCCAATGCAATGTCAGACTCCTATGTCCTCCTGTCACCATAGTAAATTAATAAAGTGATATCAGTCAGTTAGCGTTCTCTGTGACCTTCTTTATGTAGCTCATACAGTCCCAAGCAATTTCACACTGTAGTACTAGTATGCATCCATGCATTGCAAAAAAGGAAGACTGAGTTGGTCCATCAAGAGGGTTGAGAAATGAGAATAGAATCAAAGATCATTCATTGCAATGCATTAGTTCCAGCTGTAGTTTTTGTTAAGGAAATGTGGAATAGGGATTTTAGGAGTATAGCTAACTCAACAATGGTCAATACTAGTGCCATAGGCAATCTGATTTAGATAAGTACAATGTTACTGCATTTGCCTATTATAATAATTTTGTGGAGATTAGCTGTACCACTGATCTATTTTTTTATCTTCTTTATTTCTTACATAAGCACCCAATGGCAAGAAGAGGAACAGCACAGAGGCGGGTCCGGCAAGACCTGGGGAGGAGGCGCCAACTACCAGCTCCAATACTGAGGGCCCTGCTCATCCCAGTAAGGCCTATTATTTATTATTATTATCTCCCTAACTTTTACCTCTGCCCACTCTTATACTACATTGAATTTTGCCTTGTTTATTTTTTATAATATCTCTTTTTTAAACTCCCCTATCCAAATTTTGTTTAATTCCTGTTACCCCTGCATTATCTTGTTTTCCTTAATTCATGCGTTTTTGTTTTTTTACGCTAACTTTTTCCAGTCTGTACTACTCTGTAGATTTCTTCTGCTTTGTTGGTAATATTTTTCTCATCCCTATATATGTTATGGTACTGTAAGACTAAGAACAGATTTTTGGTGTTCTACTGTCTACTGTGACGGTTGTAGGCTCAAGTAAGCTAGTATTCTAAATAATATTCTTCATGTATGGTTTTTGAGATGGCTTTCTTTTTCTTCCTCATGCTCTAACAGTTAACAAGAGAGTGCCACCACCATGGACCACCCCTTTACCCCCAGTGTTGTGCTGTGTAATTCAGTTATACAGTATACCAGAAGTTCCTGTGACAGTGCAGCATGGCTGGAAAGTATAAGGTCCCATTGCATTTGCCAACCAACACCTTATGTCTTTCATTGACCATTATTGTTCCACCCCTACATTGTGCTTCAATGATTCAGAGTCCTCATCATCATAGGCAATAGCTATGCCCCTCCATTACAAATAGTGTTTAGTTGGCTTGACTATCTGGCTTTTCTAACATTGTGAACCAACAAAATGCCCAGAGTGATATTTTTGATAGAAGATACTGCAGTGTTAACCAAACTGTAATGATGTATTTTATTTTATTTTTTTAATTAAAAAAATGAAGGGGAGGCTTATCTGCCATCTAAAATATGTATGATGTTTTTTTTCTAGCCACACCGACCACCATTGCCGCCGGTGCAAGTGCCACTGCAGAAGCAGTGTCAGTTGGAGGGAGAGAAGAGGCGGCAGGGATGGGCGGTGGTAAGTCGGAGTGCTTGCTTATTGACAATTACTACTATACTCACTAGCTACAAGGGAATCATTGTAACTCTTGATCGTGAACCCCTCCCTTTTATCAGCTACAGTGGTGGTTGAGATATGGCCTCTTCTATCTGCAACTCAGGAAAAGCTCACATAATGTACGCTAAAAACAATGGCTTGATGGAACCGGGAAAGAACAAAAGGTTAAATGAAAGGATGGGTTAAATAAGTGAAAGGAAAGGATGCATGGGTGGGTGAGGGTTGCAGGGATGATTGTTGGGTAAATGGATGGATGGGTAGAAGGATGACTGAAATCAAAGGCGGATACTGAATGGATGGATAATGGATTGGAAATTTTGGAGAATGCCTGGATGAGAGAAAGTAAAGCTTAAATCATTGTGGCTATGGGTCCATATAGTAGGAAGAATGATTGAAGGATTACTTGTATGAATAAACAAGGGAGCTGTTCTGGAGAGGGGCATGTTGCTCATCTACTTTGCTTACTTTGTTTTATGGTTATCAAAGCTATGGTTCGAAGTGAGGGGTATTTTAATTTTTGTTCTTATCCCTTGACTCACTGTATTTGTTAAGTGAGGCATATATGTATCCCACCCATCATCATTCATCAACCTCCTCCCTCCCCATGGCATTTCACCTCACATGACCGAAATGCAGTATGGTTCAAGTTGTGACTTCAGTTTTGGCTGTGCAATGTGTTGTTGCTGCTTCAGTTAATGCAGCATTTACAAAGTTTTCAGTGCATTGTAAACCGAACAAACAAGGTGTGTTTCTCTTTGCCCACTCAGTTACCTCTTAGTACTTCACTCCTTTATTCTTTCCTACGTTTTTCTGTCCAAGCCTACCAAAAAATTGAAGAACCCATTCTTGGTATTTGCCACATTTCTCCAAGTCCATATGAACTGATTCCAAAATATGTTTCATGGTTTCCCATAACAGATTTATTTTATGCCTGTTCAGATTTTTCCCTTTACACTTTCATCTATTAAAGTGACTGAATAAGCCAAAACAGAGGCACATGACAGATTGATGATCAGTGACACCCCTCTATTCTATAGCAAATGCCCTACCTACTCATTTAATCCTTCTAGCGAATTCTGCAGTAGAGTAGGTCAAGTTTCCTTTCCTTACTGCCCAGCAAATACATTTGTTGGAAATAAGTTGTGGTTGTGGGCGAGGTGTAGTGCTTTTCTCTTATTTAGTTTCTAAGCACTAACATAACACAACAGAAATGCACTTCTGAGGTCAAAGAAGACTTTTATTGTTGTTATATGAATGACGAATTAGTAGCTTTCCAGTCCGCGTTAATCAAACAAAATATATCAGTTTGCAATATACACAGCAGGTTATATTTATAAGATATTGAATGCAAAGCAAAACAAATACTTCACCGTGTAGGAACTATTTACAGCTACATCTTTCTAAGGTCTACAAGCTGATGACCCCTGTCAGCCGCGAGAAAGAGTGTCATCTACCCACACGGGATGCTGGCAGCTGGCGCCAAGCTCCAGCACGAGGTCCGGCAGATTCGAATCTGACTCTCTGCAGCCTGTTACATTCGTTACAAAGGTGTGCCCCCTCCTCTCAGACCTGGGAAACTGAGCAAGCCTTTTGGAGACTGGCCAGGTCTCCAAGACTACTCCTGTTCCCAAGCTCAAGGGAAGAGAAACGACGCCCATGTACTCTCTCTTATCAGGTCTAGTCTACTGTGAGAGCAAAACATCTTGGTTCTCTGGTGCAAAAACACAGCTTGGAAAAATACAGAACTCCACGTTAAAGGCAATGGGCAGCTAACCTAAATATCAAATGCAATGTCATGTTAAAGGCAATAGGCAGCTAACCTAAATATCAAATGCAATGTCTAGTGTCATGTCAAAGCCAATAGGCATCTAAGCTGAATACAAAATACAATGTCTTATATCATGTCAAAGCCCATAGGCAGCTGAGCTGAATACAAAATGCAATGTATAATATCATGTCAAAGCCAAAAGGCAGCGGAGCTGAATACAAAGTGTAATGTATAATATCATGTCAAAGCCAATAGGCAGTTAAGCTGAATACAAAATGTAATATATGATATCATGTCAAAGCCAATAGGCAGAATATCTAATAGCATGTCAAAGTCAATAGGCAGCTAAATTGAATACATCATGTCAAAGTCAATAGGCATGCAATGTCAAAGCCAATAGGCGGCTAGACTGGATACAGCATGTCAAAGCCAATAGGCAGAATACAGAATGTAATGGCTAATGCAATGTCAAAGCCCATAGGCGGCTAAACTGAATACAGAAAGCAATGGCTAATGCCATGTCAAAGCCAATAGGCACAATACAGAATGTAATGACTAATGCAATGTCAAAGCCCATAGGCGGCTAAACTGAACAAAACATACCATGTGCTACTGGTGAACATTGAGCAACTAATATGCGCAGTGGTGAAACACAAAGTCATTGGTCAAAACAAAACTTTATCAAATGGCAGGACATTCCGCCCTTTGACCAATGAATTTTTGTTTCACATATCTCATATTTAAAAAAAAAAAAAAAAAAAAAAACATCAGCACAAAAAAAACATTATGATCAAAGCAATCCCTGTAAAGCAATAGAAGTGAATTAACACATTGATCTCATAACCTTTCACATCAGATACATCTACATAGAAAAGACTGGGCAATTTTTTTTTTTTTTTTTCTCTGAATGAGTCTCTAATTCAACAGTGTTAGCAATTTGATGTGGCATGAGTTCTGCTCATGTAAAGGTGCACGGTCCACCTGAAAGGTTTTCTGGAAGGTAAGCAAAAGTCAGAGTTCCATACGAGAGGGGGAAAAAAAAAAACACAGCAAACAAGTTGAACTTGAACTGAAGGCGCAGTTTGCGCAAAATGGATCCATGGTGCTGGCACTTTACTCAGCCAGGTTCAGGTTGGGGATTCGGTCCCTTCCACGACCCCACACGCACACACCGGAAGGGGGACCACACAGCGCACTCCGGGACAGTGGCGAAACGTCGTCGGATCTGCAAAAAAAACAAGTATGACTTTTCTTGCAAATAACATTTTTCATTTAAACTGCACCCTTCCTCTTTCTTTCCCTGTTTTATAATCAGCAGGACGTTTTTGAGGCCCTTTGTTATATTTTCTGCAGGTTCTGGAGGATCACTTGGGGCTTCAGCCCACACATCAGCACTGAGGTTTTTATCTGCTGCGCCACAGCTTCCCTTTTCTTGCACTGTCAGAAGGGCTGGGGCAGACTCATTCTTTACCAAACCTCCATTCACTGCACTTTTGCCAATTTGGGCCATTCTGTCTCCAATTTGTATGAATGAATCAGATTCTTTTCTAGGTATCAGCATAATTTCGATTTTTCCTTGGTAATTTGCAGCAATCACTCTCCCTAAAACCTGATCAATTTGCCATTTCTGTTCTGGTAACTTTCCTCTCCCCAACTGCTCTGTGACTGCTTGCATGACAGATTGCTTTTGTGCGTGCTGCACAGTTTTTATCAAATCTAGGGGAATGGGCATCTCTCTCATCTCTGCCCACCTGTAAGTGGCCTTTTCACATTTCTGGGGCACCCACATAGCCATCCCCACTAAGGCAGAATTCTGGGTGAACACTTCTCTCTCTGCATTTTTCTCATTAACATCTGCAAGGTAATTAAACCAGTTAGGTACAAGCCATGTGGCTAAAACATTATCAAAGAACCAAAAATCAGCATAAAAATGACACATCTCACGTAGCTCTTGCTTTAAAATCTGACACACATTATACAACGCTGTTCCTTCTACTGTGCCAGAAAGCAACATTTCAGTCAATGAATCATTAGTAAAACAAACATGCTTTTTATTTTCAGTAGACACGAATTCAAATGGTGCACACAACTTCATTGGTAATTCTTTTATCTGTGGTACTCTAGCCCTGTCTTGCAAGTACCAGATCCATTGTATGATCCTAGCTAGGGGCACTATTTTCTTTCCTTGTTCTTGATTTAAATGTACATCAGTATTCCCTTCTTGCACTGCGCAGAAACCTAAAGTCTGCATTATTTCATTTGCCAAATCACAAGCGCGCAGCTGCATATTATTTTTCACAGTGACCATATACAAAAGTGTTAGGATTTCTCTCAAATGAGGGCTATTCTTTTTCCAAAAATCAAACAAGCTAATGAAACTCGGGGTGTCTTGCTCTAAAATCTTTCGTTTTACTTGTGCATTTTGCAACGGTAACTCGTAAATCACATTCTGGTCTCTCTCCTCCGTGTTATCAGTTAAGGAATGCATTTTGGCTGCCAAAAACCCTGGCTCACACGGAAACTCAGTGCAGCTCGGAGCTGTCTTAACCCCCTCATTACTGGAATGGGACAAGAAAGATTCTTCATTTTTATAACTTTCAGCATTATTTTGAATTATCGTATCCTGGCTAATTTGCTCACGTAAATTCCTATTTTCATGTTCCAACTTCCTACATTTCTCCTGCATTTCTCTGTAAGCAGATAAAGGTATCCAGACCTTTCTGTCATCATTACTTCCAAAACACACTTTTTCTACATATATACAACGGGAATTATTTCTCAAAACAACATCAGGCATTTTAGCTACACATGCATTTTCTTCTGTAATTCCCCAAACAGAAAACAATTCACAGTTTTTCTTAGCACCATCAGGCAGTTCATCAACACATGTATTCTCAGACATGGTCTGCCGTGCTACTGTGATTCTCCAAACAGAAAACAATTTCTGTAATTCTCCAAACAACAAAAAACAATTACACTTTTAAAGTGTGCACTTAGAAATCTACTAACTCGTCAAACCCCTTCTTAATCACCTCTTAATGACCGACACCCCACGACTCCAGGTACCAATTGTAGTGCTTTTCTCTTATTTAGTTTCTAAGCACTAACATAACACAACAGAAATGCACTTCTGAGGTCAAAGAAGACTTTTATTGTTGTTATATGAATGACGAATTAGTAGCTTTCCAGTCCGCGTTAATCAAACAAAATATATCAGTTTGCAATATACACAGCAGGTTATATTTATAAGATATTGAATGCAAAGCAAAACAAATACTTCACCGTGTAGGAACTATTTACAGCTACATCTTTCTAAGGTCTGCAAGCTGATGACCCCTGTCAGCCGCGAGAAAGAGTGTCATCTACCCACACGGGATGCTGGCAGCTGGCGCCAAGCTCCAGCACGAGGTCCGGCAGATTCGAATCTGACTCTCTGCAGCCTGTTACATTCGTTACAAAGGTGTGCCCCCTCCTCTCAGACCTGGGAAACTGAGCAAGCCTTTTGGAGACTGGCCAGGTCTCCAAGACTACTCCTGTTCCCAAGCTCAAGGGAAGAGAAACAACGCCCATGTACTCTCTCTTATCAGGTCTAGTCTACTGTGAGAGCAAAACATCTTGGTTCTCTGGTGCAAAAACACAGCTTGGAAAAATACAGAACTCCACGTTAAAGGCAATGGGCAGCTAACCTAAATATCAAATGCAATGTCATGTTAAAGGCAATAGGCAGCTAACCTAAATATCAAATGCAATGTCTAGTGTCATGACAAAGCCAATAGGCATCTAAGCTGAATACAAAATACAATGTCTTATATCATGTCAAAGCCCATAGGCAGCTGAGCTGAATACAAAATGCAATGTATAATATCATGTCAAAGCCAAAAGGCAGCGGAGCTGAATACAAAGTGTAATGTATAATATCATGTCAAAGCCAATAGGCAGTTAAGCTGAATACAAAATGTAATATATGATATCATGTCAAAGCCAATAGGCAGAATATCTAATAGCATGTCAAAGTCAATAGGCAGCTAAATTGAATACATCATGTCAAAGTCAATAGGCATGCAATGTCAAAGCCAATAGGCGGCTAGACTGGATACAGCATGTCAAAGCCAATAGGCAGAATACAGAATGTAATGGCTAATGCAATGTCAAAGCCCATAGGCGGCTAAACTGAATACAGAAAGCAATGGCTAATGCCATGTCAAAGCCAATAGGCACAATACAGAATGTAATGACTAATGCAATGTCAAAGCCCATAGGCGGCTAAACTGAACAAAACATACCATGTGCTACTGGTGAACATTGAGCAACTAATATGCGCAGTGGTGAAACACAAAGTCATTGGTCAAAACAAAACTTTATCAAATGGCAGGACACGAGGCCAGTGAGTAAAGTGGGACTAAGTGCCTGATTTGTTTTCAAGTTTGGCATAAGGGATACTCTTTGACGAATGTGCCAAATACAATCTATATAGCCTTTTCCTTTCCCTGTCGTGCAGCGCGTCATTTTCCCCACCAGCTATTTACGGCAGACAGGTTAGTAATATTCACATTTTATACATGACGTGTGATGTAGTGTCTTATTTGTTATTCATCTGCCTCTTTGGAGTCAGTGTAGAAAGAGAAAGGCATTTGGAGAAGAGGAGGGCCATTGGAGTTAAAGATTGATAATTGTTAACTACAGCTACCCCAGCTGCAGACAGTAGCAAAATACCAGAAGCACTGGCTAGCATGCTTTCATTACTTAAGCAGCACAACAACTTGTACTCCATAGTGCATAATCCCTTACTCATAAATGACAGGTAATGTATTTTTTTTTTCCACTCAAAGTGTCTGTTTAGTTACTAGAAAAGCCTTTAAAAGAAAACAAAAACATCTAATCACTTTTTTTTAAATCTGGTCTATTGTTCTGCCTTAATTCTTCTCTGCCAGACAGTCAGTGTGTTTTATGTGACGCATGTGTGGATAAAAAATAAAATTGGCCTTGTGACTCTCCTAATCATAATCACATCAAATTTCAATGACCCTAGGGGACTAGCATTTTTACCTCTACTGTGTCATCCACTACTTTATTTTAAAAAAGCATTTGCACAGTGCATTGTTTACAATTTGTCTTTTTTCTTTTTGTATTTCTCGATATAAATACTGCTGCTGGCTCACCAGCACCACCCACCAGGCAGGAGATAGCAGCCCATCTCCAGCAGCAGAGGCTGGAGACCATCCAGGGTGAATACTAGCAGCTGGTGGACCTGGAGGATGAAGAGATGGAAATACATGCTGCCTCTGACCTGGGCCCCAGTTTAGCAAGCCAGCTCCAGCCTCCCAACCATTCCATTGCCGGCACTGCCACCAGCTGTCAGGAACTGCTGAGGCTCCCTCTCGGGCTGACATGCAGAGGGCAATGCAATGGCTGGAATGCCTGTAGAGGTGGGTGGAGACCCAGCAGGAAAGAATCGAGTGGAGCCTGGACAAGCTCAAAAACCTAATCTAAGCCCTTTTAAAAAAAACAAAATTGATGGGAGGACCTTGGTGTGGATGAAGAGGGTGGGAAGGGAGTCGGACCGGGATTTGGACTTTATACTTTCGTTGTGGACATTTGCTGTGGGCTTTTGAGAATGGAGCCATTTGTTTGGGGAGAGGGACAGGCCTGTTGTCGGTGGAAAGGGTGGGTAAATATTTCTAAAAATAAAAGGGCATCATTTATTTTACTTGATTTATGCCTTAAATGTTTATTTTGGTGTTTTACTTTGCAATGCTGTCTTTTAGAGTAGCCTGTTTTTTAAATCTGATATAAAGTGTATGTCATTTACTTATACCCTTTCTCTACTGCCCTCTGTAACTATATTGACCATTAGGGGATGACTGACATTGTCTATGTTGACTACAAAAACCTAGATACACACAAACAACATCTTCTTCAGCAGAAGTTAATTACTAACTAAACAAGTTCAGTTCAATCCATGGTTCTTCTCCTACCTGACCTGATAAAATGTGGGCTAATACTTCATCTTCTTACTGCAGGGTTTTCCCCAAGGTGGCATCTTAAAGGGGTGGTAGTAGTAGTAGCGGGCTAATGCACCAATAGGAAAGACACAAGGTGCCACTCCCACCTATACAAACTCTAACTGCAGGATTAATCAAAGGGTTATCCATCACTGTCAACTAGACTGAAAAAAAAGCAGAGAGTTTGTGGGTCATATTATAACTTTAGGAAGAGCGAGACCAGACTACCACAATGACAGTGTTTGACACACAACAAAGAAGACCTGATAATGATAATGATAGTAAAAACTAGCAATACCAGTTTCTTCAGAGAAATGAGGAGCTAGTATTCAAAAAATAAACTTATGATATGAAATCCTCGAGTCAGGAGAAGTGGCTCAGGAGTGAGGAGTGGATGGACAAGGTTAAGCAATTACGCAACACACAACACAAGGCCTTAATGATGATGGGGCCGGTGTGGAATATTGCTCAGGTAATAGAAGGTCATGCAGTGAGTTGCTGTCGCTTTAACCACTTCAGCCTCAGCACGTGTGAGATCCATTTATGGTGTAAAACTAAGTCACACTTCAATAAATCACACTGGATGGGAGAAGAGGGTTAGGGGCTGGATGAACGGATGGGAAAGGGGATTTGAGAAAGGTGTGACAAAGACAAACCCTGCATAAAAGAAATCATGACAATAACATTCATTGGGGCGATGAGCAGCACACCATCATAAATCTGCTGTGAAAGGAAATGATAAAGGGATAAGTATGACACAGTTCAGTTAAATGCACTACAAACAGTCCTTCTGCCCCAGAGAGACCCATGATAGTATAGCTCTAAATTCTATTTCTTTTAGGTTTGAAAAAGACGAATTATGGCAGTTTGAAGTTAACCCACTCAGTTCTAAAAATTATGATTGTTAAAAGGAAAATGATACTGTATTGCAAATTGGGTGGTGCATCTCCATTCTTCTCGGACTGCCCGTCACTCTTGGGTGCCTGGCTGAACCAGTCCAATAGGTAAGCTGTTGTCTTGAGCTTTCATCAAGTTTTGTTCATGCAGGAGAGGGCTAGGAGAAGGCTGGAATATTGAAAAACAGTAACTGTGCTATAGAGTAAAAGAGAAGGACAAACAGAAGAAAGTTAAGCTCCATGAGGAGTTAGGAGTATACCAAGAAGACTCAGAGGCAGAGCAAGAACATAAAGCGGATTTTCATGTTTGAATCAGCATTACAGTAAGCACACACTCAGGAGCATTTCTCAAATCAATGCACCTCTCTCCAGTCTACAGAGTTAAGTGAGTACTAGGCCTCCGAGTCTTTGTCATCATCATGGTTTGTCCTTGAAGTCAATCATTTTCTCCTTCTAGCTGTTGAGGTAGTCCCACCCTGATTACTTCCATCCACATCCTCCTTCTTCTGATTCTGAGTATCTCCATCCCAGTCCCAAACCAGGGAGGTAGACCTATGTAGTGCAGTGCTGGTAAGGAACTTTTGTGTAGATTTGTGTTTGGTAACTAAAGTGACTGGTCTGGTCTCTGAGGAACCAGAAAAAAGGAGTGGACCATGCAAGTAAATTTCACTAACTTTGATAGACCAATCACTTTTAGGAACAAATGATAACCCATCAGCCCCAAACATTACAAATTATTGAAATCAAGTTTACAAATTTGCTGATCTCTTTACCTCACTGTCATACACCACATACATCATCAATCTTCACTCACAATCAATCAATATGTCACCACTCATTGGTTCAATAGTTAGCAGTTACCAAGTACGGTGGTTGATACCAAATATTATCCCTTCTTTGATGGCGGTACCGCATTGGAATTTGGCATTGGCACTGGCAGTCTTAAAATAAATGATCTTCTAGGGCAGCCTGGCTAGATGATGTAAAAATTTAAAAAGTATAGGCAATGGATTGTGAGGGAGGCAGCTTCAGTCTGGCTATATATGTGATTATTATAAATGGTGGGGTAGCATGAATCCAACACAAGCAACGTTTCACTAGTTATTTCTTTGCAAAGAAATTAAAAAAAGAAAAAAGTTCAATGAGAAATAATTACAAAGTTATATTGTGGCACTGACTTACTCACTCCGGTAAGTAGAGTTCATCCTCATAATCAGGCGGTTCACCCAGAAGTTGATCAGCAAACACACTTGATTCTGACCAATCATCTTCTTCCTCCTCCTGTGGTGTTTCAGGAACAGTATAATCAGGTGGGTTAAAATCTTGGTTCATTTTGATCTTGTTTAATCTTTCCACATTTTGGGGTGAGAGACTGGTCCTTCTCACTGCAACAACTGTGCCAGCTGCACTGAACACACATTCAACAGACATGCTGGCTACAGGACAAGCCAGATAATTTATTGCCAGCCTGCTGAGCTCTGGGAATTGGTGCATCTTCCCATACCAAAACACCAATTGGTTTTGATCCACATACACCTCTTTTGGTTCAGCCATATACTCCTGGAACATCCTTTGAAGGGTCATTAGTGCTGCCACTTGCTCAACCTCTTTTGCATTTGCCTCTGTACTGGACTTCAGAGCTGTCACTTGAAACCAAGCCAATACAGAGTTTGGGTCTGATTCCTCTGATGATGTTGATGCCAGTTTTTTTGTTGCTGGTGTTGGCTGCTATGAGACAAGACTGCCCTTTCTGGAAGTTGAAAGCGGCACTCCAGAACTGCAGAGTTGGACTCTAAGTTCTTCTTCCAGTTCTCTGGCTTGCTCAACAATCCCCCTCTTGTATTTTGAAACATCCCTTTCAGAAAAAGTAATGAAGGTGGGAAGAATTGTTTTACTGTGTGGATCATGTATGGTGGCACAGATGTACTCTTTGGACTAGATAATGTCATTTTACAGCCTTGCATTACAAGTCAAGTGATAGCTTAGGCTCTAAATTGAGGCATGTGCTTCTGAGTTTTCATTCACACCACTGAGTACAAACATTTCAGACACCTTCTTTTGCGGCTCCTGTAGCAGATGCAGCAACGGGATAGCTTGCTCCTTGCTAATTTCCCATGTGAACACATCAAAAGGGGGCAGCATCTGTTTCAGGCATTTAACTAAACCTCATTTGTCCGCATCCATGATTCATAGCTTTCCCAATTGCATCCCCCCTCTTTGAATGAAATAGTCACTGATCTGTCTGTACTGCTCAAACAGATGTTGAGACATATAATAGGTTGAGTTCCAATGTGTTGGCACCTCCTCTATCAGGGCTGTAACTGGTACTCCGTTACAATGGTGAATAATCTGCAACTGCTTCCAGGATTTCCAAGAATGGCTGAAGTGAGTGCAGATCCGTTTGCAGGTGGACATTATGTTGCTGACTATGTCTTCTTTTTTTAGAAAGTCTTGCACAACCAGATTGATGCACTGCACCAAACACAGGACCCTGAAACAGCCACTGTCTGCCAGGGCCTTGCCTATGTTACTGCCATTGTCGGGGCAACAAATCCAATTCAGAGACCTCTGGGTCAAGGCCATTCTGCCACCTTGCTATTAAATCTGTCCAAGATGTTTGCAGCTGTATGTGATTCTTCCATGGCGAACATGGCTACTGTTGCATGCCACCAAACGCTCTTAAAATGTCTTCAGGGCCAAGACCTGTAAATAGCTTCTACTTCACACCAACTAAAGAGATCCAGTGTGCAGTGATGCTCATGTAATCAGTAGCCAAATGCTCCACATGTCTGTTGTCAGGCAGATAGTGTGGACAACACTTTGCTGAAAAGCTAGTCCAACCAATTGCAGCACATCTTGATGCAGCACTGGAACAGCAGCTTTGGCAACATAGGTCTGACATGGCACCTTCCATTTCAGGCAGATGGCTGCCACAAACTCTATGAACCCACTCCTTCCACAAAACAAAAAGGAATAAGGTCCAGCCCTAACATTTTTGCTAGCTTCCCTTTGTACACACATGCCATTCGGTGCTTCCTGTCTAAACATGCCTGTAACAGTAGCCTGGATTTTCATCTTTTATGGGGCCATATGCCCGGTGTCTCCATCTGACACTGAGCCTTCCTGTGCCATTGTGGGGTGGCTGAGGTGGGTGAATCTGGCAAACTGCTGGGGACAAGGCTGCTTTGCGTGAGGATGTCACCCTTTTCTTCCTCACCGTCCACCATGATTCAACCAGTTGCAGCTAATATTTCCCAGCTCTCCTCACCTTCACCACCACCACCACAACCACGTTCAGCAATTTTTTCAATTTGCTGCTCCCACCAGATTGCGTGATGTTTTTTTCATATTGGTTGGCTGGCCTTCAGTACCATATTGTGAACCAGGCTTACCTTGACAAACGATTTGTGTGGCAAATGGAGCATATCGCAATTTTCTCCACCTGTTTGCTAATCGTAAAAAAGTCCTAAACTGGGGAGAAGTACATTCTTTCTGGGCCACTGCCAATTCCTGAAGAAGGATAGGAGGTACGTGGGTGTGTTGCAGTACATACTTCTACTGAGGTATGTTTTGGTGCAGGTCTCTGCTGGGGCCTTACAAATGTGGGAGCTGGCGGTGTTGCCTGTGCCACATCCCTCGGAGGAGGTTGAATAGTAATGTCAGACTCCTCTGTGCCAACTTCCACAATGATTGGCTCCTCATCATCATCATCCTCCTCACCATCATCCCCTTCCATGATTCTGAGGCTTTCTGGAACTTTTCTTTTCCCTTGCATCTGGTGGAATCTACAGGGTCCAATCCATGTCCCTATCATCTTCATCAGAAGTGGTGCTTGGAGAAGATGGCGGAGCAGTACCTTTCCTTTTTCTTGCTGGGGATCTAAGAGCCCCTGATTCTAAAAGAGGAGGTTCTTGCTCAGCAGGAAGCTCAACCTCCTGTTCTGCTCCAACTTTGGGAAGAGCTGCTATTGCTGGCTGCTGTCCACTTTGCTCTGTGTCCTGAAATGATTGGATACTACTTTGTGAAAGGGACAAATCCAATTCGACGTCACTGCTCATCTGTGTCACCATGATTGCAGTGGCTGCCTCACTGACAGACATGGTATTGGGCTTAGGTTAGGCTGGTGCTGTATATGCAGGAGTGCTGCTCCAAGGTTCCTCACCATAGGTCGATGTGGTGGGCACACCTCTTCTGAAAAAGGTTGTGGTGGGCATGCCACTGGTGGAAAGATGCTTCTTCTCACTGACCACCTTCTTGGGAGCAACTTTCTTTAGGGTCATGTTAAAGCTCTCAGTTGAAACTGGCACTAAACTGCACAAGTGGAAGAAATTGGAGGACTAACTGTACAGGCCTTCTCTTTGGCAGTACTGTGGGTGATGTGACGTCTCTTTTTTGTGCACCTAAAAGCAACCAACCAAGAAAAACATGCAGTTTATGAATCGTGGCATTGTTGCAGGTTGAAATGGTAGAGACAACTGCAAAATCAGTGTGGTTGGTTACTTATGTAATAAATACCAATTTATTCAAGCATTGTTAAGTCAAACCATACCACCACACTATAACATTTCATTTCAAATCAGGCAGCACAACATGGAGGTATAGATCTTTACTTTAACTCCATCTATTTGGAAGGAGACACCTGTGGTACTCAGAGAGAGGTGCCTGGGTAAATGAATGATTCTTAAAAAACCTATAGCGGCAAGGTGTCCTAGGGGAAATGGAATAATAATTCAAAAAAGTAAATTATGCTGCTGATTTGTCTACAGTGCACTGCAGCCAGGCTGTCCAGGAGGAAATGGAATACCTAAAGAAACTGAATTCTGTAGCGTTGCTGTCCACCTTTGGTGGATGGATGGATGGATCAAGGCAAAATGCAGAATTAAATAAAGTGAAACAAATAATAACAAATACAAAAAAACTAACATTAAAATTAAAATAAAAAAGAATAAATTACAACAAATTAAAATACAAAAATGAAACATTAAAATACAAAACTAAAATAAACAAATAAGATAACAAAATAAATAAAAACTGTGAAATAAAATAAATAAAATAAAATAAAAACTCCAAATTAAAAAAAACTTAAAATTGCAATGAGACAATAAAGTTTAAATATGAACCTAAAATAAACAAATGATCAATAATTGCTGATGTTTGCATGCAAGCTTGTGGCAAAGGCGCACAGGCTGGGTGCACAAAATTGCCACATGGTCAAACAACAACAAGGAGGGATGGGGAACAATGAAGAACCCATGTAAGCCTATGGCAAAAACATACTGGATTGATGCACAAAATGGCTGCCAACCACATGGTAAAACAACAACAAGTAGCAAGGAGTCATTGTGAAGAAAGAACACATGTAAGCTTGCAGCAATGAGAGCAAAGACAAATGTGGATGATGACAAACACACACACACCGGCCATAAGAAGGCATGGTAGTAACACTAAAGAGAACACTAATATTAATTCAGCAATGCAAAACATGAAAATTAACTGAGCAATAAACATTTCACAGCAACATTACGCATCCTCCTATGCCATCAAGTATTAGCCCACAAAATATACACTTTTTTGCAACAAAAAAAATGAAATGCAAACAATGGCCAACATTTTTAATTTAATCCAGTGCCATCCTTGTCCTAAGTGAAGTTGTAAATACATATACCACTGAAACATTTATTTCATGCACTGATGAGTACTAGTACTGGGCCTACTGGCTAGATGGCCCTTTGGAAATCTAGCCCACATAGTAAAACAATTTTGCAAATGTTACAAACCTGCAGAAAAGGTACTGAATTGTGCAACAGTTTTTCTTTACACAAGATGAACAATCAATGAAATGCTAAACAAATAATAACTAAGCCCATACTTTAACTCCAGGCCATCCACCACAATATTTTTTTTTTTAAATCAAATTAAAGTACAAAGGAATTCTTGTGAATTGAATCCTCCGGCGACTCTGAAATCTGCTCATCGACTAGACCCCAAGATAATTTTTTAGAAGAGGCAAGACGCTACCGCCTGGGATCTCTAAAATACATACGAGCAAAACCACCAGATACCTCAATGGTCATTCCAAGTACTTCAGGCATACAGACCAGAGCTCGCAGCAAAACAATTTGACCATGATCTCTGAACAATTGATAGTTAACCTTTCCGATCTTGATCTTTCATTAACTGATCAATCTATCTTGAACCGTGGTCTGACCTTCTGTCCTACTAATTTTTGGGATATCACTCAAACAAAACTTGATTTCTTTAAATTCATACGTCACCTTAAACTCAAGTCTTTCTTTTCTTCCATGTCTCCGTATTCTACTCCACCTTCTCCCTCACAGAGTCCCAGTGATATCTCCATTCAGGACCTCACTGACATTTCTCTTCTTTGCAATCTTTCTAATACGGCTGAACCAGACCTTTCACTTTCCTCTATAGCTCATGAACTCGACCTTGAGACTAACCAATATTATCCTTTTGACTTAAGATCTAAATCTATTTTCACTCCCATCCTCCCGGCAGGCAATTCCATAGATCTATTTTCAATAGCAGTGTTGAGAGACCTGGATCGTGAATACAAACGGTACAGTGATCAACGTAAATACTTACCCTCTAACATTAACAGAGACCAAGCAGCAGCCTTAACACACTTGAGATCACAAAGTCATATCATCATTAAAGAGGCCGATAAAGGCGGGAATATTGTCATTCTCAACACTCATGATTACCTGAAGGAAGCTTATCGACATCTTCAGGATAAGAATTGTTACAAAAAACTTTCTTATAATCCAACAGCTGAAATACAACAAAGGCTGTCTGATCTGGAGTACTGGCATTCTCGCCACATTCTCTCAAGCCAAGAAAAATTTGCTTTTTTTCTTCAATTTCCAACCATTCCTACACTATGGGGGTCATTACAACCCTGGCGGACGGTGTTAAAGTGGCGGTAAGACCGCAAACAGGCCGGCGGCAAAAAAAGGGAATTATGACCGTGGCGGAAACCGCCAACAAAGACAGCAAGCTTTAACACTCCGACCGCCACAGCGGTACAGACAAGCAGCGCGGCGGTCACCGCCAACAGACAGGCGGGAGACAAAGTACCGCCCACAGTATCACAACCTACCAGTCAGCCACCTTTTCTGAGGCGGATTCACCGTGGATAAAAACACCGCGAAAACAGCCATTTCAAGGGGGAAAAAGCTCACCTCAAACACTCCACGAGGGAGGAGGGCACAATGGAGCCGGAACTCCAAACACTCCCTGCAATATACTTCCTGCTCCTGTATGATGACCATCAACGGCGGCGCCGAAGACAACGGTGAGTACTGCACCTACGACATAGGGGAGTGGGAGGCAAAAGTCAGGGACACACACACGCAACACCCCACCCCCACCCCCACCCTCACCCACTACAACACACACACCAATGCATATCCAAACAACACAGTAACAACCCCCAACCCCCCCCGGAAGAATGCAAAGACAAAAGGAAATGAGTGCAACCATTGTAATGTATAAAAATACAGTAAGCTAATATATACAGATATATATACACATTCTACAAAATATACATCACGATTAGTAGTGCAGGTATGCACCATTCAATGTCCGTGGACCACTGGCCCCAAAATGCATGGGCGAGGCCCACACTAGATACCTGAGCAAAATGGAGAGAACACTGCTAGGGCATAAGATAGAAATACAACAGGCACCTCAAGGGGAAGGGTAAGGGGGGCACCTCAGCCGGATGACAGCACCACGCCAGATCCACGAGGGGGCTCCATGCCCATTGATGTATCCTGGGGAGTGCAAAGCCACAGTCTCACAAGTCTTTTCAGTGGGTGGTTTGCCCACTGTACCATCCTGGGGAGTGCAAAGCCACAGTTACACAAGTCTTTTCAGTGTGTGGTTTGCCCACTGTACCATCCTGGGGAGTGCAAAGCCACAGTCTCACAAGTCTTTTCAGTGGGTGGTTTGCCCACTGTACCATCCTGGGGAGTGCAAAGCCACGTTCTCTCAAGTCGATAACAGGCTCCACTGCTTCTGGAGGGGGCTTGGTGCCCAGAGTGCTTCATCCTGTTAAGGACAGACGGAGTGGATGCATGTCTCCATTGGTTCTGGAGGGGGACTGGTGCCCAGAGTGCATCACTGTCCCCGTGACGGTCCCTGTTCCGTCACTGCCCCTACCGCACATGGGCTAGCGGTGCTTGAGTTGGCGGTGCTTGCCCTGTTCAGCGGTGCTTGCCATGGAGGTCTTTGCCCTGTTCAGCGGTGCTTGACTTTGCAGTTTCTGACCTGTTCAGCGGTGCTTGCCATGGCGGTCTTTGCCCTGTTCAGCGGTGCTTGCCCTGTTCAGCGGTGCTTGCCATGGAGGTCTTTACCCTGTTCAGCGGTGCTTGCCCTGTTCAATGGTGCTTGCCATGGCGGTCTTTGCCCTGTTCAGCGGTGCTTGACTTTGCTGTCTCTGACCTGTGCAGCGGTGCTTGCCATGGCGGTCTTTGCCCTGTTCAGCGCTGCTTGCCCTGTTCAGTGGTGCTTGCCATGGAGGTCTTTGCCCTGTTCAGCAGTGCTTGACTTTGCTGTCTCTGACCTGTGCAGCGGTGCTTGCCATGGCGGTCTTTGCCCTGTTCAGCGGTGCTTGACTTTGCTGTCTCTGACCTGTGCATCGGTGCTTGCCATGGCAGTCTTTGCCCTGTTCAGCGGTGCTTGACTTTGCTGTCTCTGACCTGTGCAGCGGTGCTTGCCATTGCAGTCTTTGCCCTGTTCAGCGGTGCTTGCCTGTTCAGCGGTGCTTGACTTTGCTGTCTCTGACCTGTGCAGCGGTGCTTGCCATGGCGGTCTTTGCCCTGTTCAGCGGTGCTTGACTTTGCTGTCTCTGACCTGTGTAGCGGTGCTTGCCATGGCGGTCCCTCATTGCCCAGCGGGGCTGTGGCTGCCGGGGCCCTCCTGGGCACTGACTCTGGCGGTGGTCTCCGGACCAGTGACGATGGGACTGCCCTCCTGGGCACTGACTCTGGTGGTGGTCTCCTGACCAGTGACGATGGGACTGCCCTCCTGGGCACTGACTCTGGCGGTGGTCTCCTGACCAGTGACGATGGGGCTGGCGGAGGTCTCCTGGGCAGCGGGGATGATGGCGGCCTTCTCCGCCGTGCTGCTCTTCCCAGACTTTGGCGCTTTCTTCTGCCCCTTCCCCACCTTGGGAGGAGTCACAGCTGAGTCGACACTCCCCCCGGGACCCTTGTGAGCGGCTTTGCCGGCTGGAGTCTTCCCCCTATCCCGTCGGGCACTGTCCAACTTCTGGTGCCTTACAGGGGGGGACTGGCTGTGCTTTGGCTCTGTGTCACACTGCCTGCCCTGGTGCCCTGTGCACTCCACATACCTCTAACAGGCACCACTGGTACTGGAGATTTTTTGGCTGAGGTGCTAGTACGGGACCTATGAATCGGAGGGGGGGTGGTGGGAAAGAGGTCAACGTTGCTCAGGAAAAGTTTCTGACGAACACTGGGACTGGTAGCTGGAGGGGGTCTGGGAGTAGAGGAAGAGGAGGTGGTTGTAGGAGGTGTAACTTTGGATGATTTGGGTGCAGGTGCATGTTCTGGAGGCTGTCGTGAGGTGGATGGATGTTGGGTGTGTGTGTGTGCCCGCGGTTGTGTACTTTGGGAGGGGGCGTCACAGACACACTGGGAGAGGACACAAGGGACGTGTAAATGGTAGTGGGGGTGGTGAGTGCAGGTGAGCGGGGTGTGCTGGTGGGTGTGCTGGTGCGAGTCCTAGTGGCTGTAGTGGTAGTGCATGCAGGTGAGAGTGTAGACGACACTGGGAGGGAGGAGGGAGAAGACAAGGAGGGGGACACAGTGGAGGCAGTGGATGTTGCTGTTTCTGTATGTGGGTGATGCTTGTGTGAGTGCCTGTGGGATGTGTGTTGCCTATGTTTGCCTGAGCTTCCCTTGTGTGTTGACGTGTGTGCAGACTGGTCTGATGGTGTGCTTGGGATAGGCAGAGGTACAGGGGATTGGGTCTGGGTGGAGGAAGTTGGAGGGGGGAGGCTAGACACAGGGACAATGGCTGCCATCAGTGCTGAGGCCAGAGATTGCAGGGTTCGATGATGGGCAGCCTGACCAGAATGAATGCCCTCCAGGAATGCATTAGTGTGTTTCAACTCCCTTTCTACACCCTGGATGGCATTCACAATGGTAGACTGCCCAACAGTGAGTGACCTGAGGAGGTCAATGGCCTCCTCACTGAGGGCAGCAGAGGTGACAGGGGCAGGGGCTGAGGTGCCTGGGGCGAAGGTGATGCCCACCCTCCTGGGTGAGCGGGCACATGCTGAGGGGCTGCTGGGAGGGCGGTGCTGGTAGGGGTGGTGGCGGTTGTACCTGTAGAAGTGGGGGGCACAGATGTTGCCACCACCACAAGGGAGTTCCCATCGGAGGACGAGTCCGTGTCGCTGGTTGCTGATCCGGTGACCGACGTGAAGCTCCCCTCGCTCTCCGTCCCAATGGTGTATTCGGAGTCCATGGTGTGGCCCTCCATGGCCATGTGGGATACAGCCCCCTCGTGCTCCGGTGCCACTGTACCTCCGCCTGATGATGCTGATGCACAAAAGAACAGGGAGAGCACAAAAAGGGGGGGGCAGAAGAAGACAGGTTGAGTGCATGGCTTACCGCTACCGTTGGCGGACAATACAGACACAGCAGTCCCCTGCACTAAGCTGTGCTGTTGGGCTCTACAGATGCAGTTCCTGAGATATGGCCTACATGGCTATGGTGGACATCTGCACACATAGATGACACAGGGGCATGTATACCTGTACTTGGCACTCTACAGAGGTGGGGTGGAGTGGCACATGGCCTGCATTACGGAGGGGCCTAGCCTACGGAACTCGCCCTGGCCTAGGGAAACCCACAGCCCTCCTCCCCCACCCAGACCCCTCCACTGCACGCAGAGTCAGCTGAATGAGAGTGTACTCACCCCCTTGTGTCTGCTGTGATGCCCTCAAGCGCCCATCCAACTCAGGGTAGGCCACCGCCAGGATCCGGAACATCAGGGGGGTCATGGTGCGACGGGCACCCCTCCCACGTTGGGAGGCCATCCCCAGCTGAGCCTCCGCCGTCTTCTTGCTCCAGTGGCGAATGTCCTCCCATCTTTTACGGCAGTGGGTGCTCCGTCTCTGGTGGACCCCCAGGGTCCGGACGTCCTTGGCGATGGCACGCCAAATATCCTTCTTCTGGTGGGCGCTGACCTACTTGACATGGACAGGGGTAGAAGAGAAGTCATTACCAACTGCACCGTCGAAATGAGTGGCCCACATCCCTGCCCTTGCCATGTGGCACATGCATTCACAGTCCTTCATGCTCACAGAACTCTGCCCCCTTCCTTCTTACGACCAGCCCTCTCCAGCCAGGCATAGCCCATACAACTTGAACCCTATGTACTCACCTGTTGGTCTGGAGGACCGTAGAGTAGCGTGTACTGGGGGAGGACCACGTCCAGGAGCTTCTCCAACTCCTGTGCAGTGAAGGCAGGGGCCCTTTCCCCAGATACACGAGCCATTGTCTCTTCCAGACTGAGGTCACAGCAGCACTTGCAGTATAGGTCCTCTCCTGTCGAAGATCAGGTATCGAGTGATTCAACAGATAGAAAATGGCGGTCACGTCCACGGCGGTGCGTATCATCACCGCTGGTGCACCTCCTCATTGGCTCCTGGGACCCATAGGGTCCAATGTTAACCAATGCAGCATTGCGCCGCGTTCTTCGACCGCCTACCGCGACGGTGTACAACGCCAGCGCAGTTACCTCACATCCCATTGTCCCAGTTTAGAGGTCAGGCAGCCGCCATTTCAGGGGCCCACATGGCTTCATTTTCAACTGCGTCACACATACCTAGGCCTGGACTCAACACTCCTACATACAACTTTTTGGATTATGTTTCGTGATCTGTGTAGCTGTGGGTACATACCTCTGAGTTGCTTGACTGTGTGGTCGTTTTTGTCCTACCTAGGCACCGTCAGTTGGGACATGTGAGGAGATGGCGAAATCCTCCGGTGTACCGACCGCTGGTGGACCTGTTGACATTGGAGGAGCGACATTTAATCATCACCTACAGGTTTGACCGTGCCACAATCCAGGAACTGTCTACCCAGTTGGAGCCAGACCTGATGTCAGCAATCTGCCATCCCACAGGAATCCCCCCTCAAGTGCAGGTGCTATCAGTGCTCCATTTCCTTGCAAGTGGGTAATTTCAGACAACAGTGGCCATGGCATCAGGGATGTCCCAGCCTATGTTTTCCAACGTGTTGTCCAGAGTGTTGTCTGCCCTGCTGAAACACATGAGGAGCTACATCGTTTTACCTCAGGTGGAGGATTTGGCGACAGTTAAAGGTGACTTCTATGCCCTTAGACATATCCCCAACATCATAGGTGCCATTGATGGGACCCATGTAGCTCTGGCCCCCCCCCACAGGAGTGAACAGGTGTACAGGAACCGGAAGAGTTATCATTCGATGAATGTATAGATGGTATGTTTGGCAGACCAGTACATCTCCCAGGTAAATGCTATGCTCCCTGGCTCTGTGCATGACGCCTACATCCTGCGGAATAGCAGCATCCCTTATGTGATGGGTCAACTCCAGAGGCACCGGGTGTGGCTATTAGGGGACTCTGGTTACCCCAACCTGTCATAGCTACTGACCCCAGTGAGGACTCCCAGGACCAGGGCAGAGGAACACTACAATGAGGCCCATGGGCGGACTAGGAGGGTGATCGAACGCACCTTCGGCCTCCTGAAGGCCAAGTTCAGGTGCCTCCATATGACAGGTGGTTCCCTATTCTACTCACCAAGGAAGGTGTGCCAGATCATCATTGCCTGCTGTATGCTTCACAATCTTGCTTTGCAACGCCAGGTGCCTTTTCTGCAGGAGGATGGTCCAGATGACGGTGTTGTGGCAGCTGTGGAGCCTGTGGACAGTGATGAGGAGGAAGCAGAGGAAGAAGCCATTGACAACAGGGACTCAGTCATACAGCAATATTTCCAGTGACACACAGGTGAGAACACTTTCTTGACTACAACAAGTACTTTCACACTTCTACCTCTATCCTGTCTGTCAATTTCAACCAGTATTTGGTAACTGAGTTGTACATTTCCCTTACGGTTTCACAGGTGTGGTTGCCAATGTGTGTCATCTGCTTGCATCCTTCATGGACTTGTGATGTGTGACATAGGTATGTTGACATTACTATTGAGAACGGATTTTGTCACTGTAATTGCTAATACACATTTTATAAATCACAGACTGACTCCAGATTGTTTTGTGGTTCAAGGGTGTTTATTGAAGTGCTAAATATTGGAGGGGGTGGTAAAATGGTGAGGGGTGATGGTGGAGGAATGTCCATGGCAGAGTCCAGTCTATTACTCTCATAGGTGCATTGCCCATATGGGCATAGGAAGTGGAGCTGGGGCAGTTCCAATATGGACAGGGTTATAAAGTGGGACAGTGGGATGACAATCAGGGAGGTCTCATTTCTTGGCTGGTTTCTTGCCATCGTGCTCTGTCCTGTTCCTGGATCTCAGGGACCGCTTGCGGGGTGGTTCTCCGTCTGCAGGGGGTGGGGTGCTGGTGTGGTGGTCCTGTGGCGGGGCGTCCTGTCCACTAGTGCCGGCGGAGGTGGTGGGCAGTTCATCGTCCATGCTAGTGTCAGGGGCCCCTTGGAGTGCCACGGTGTCCCTCATGGTGTTCATCATGTCCTTCAGCACCCCTACGATGGTGCCCAGGGCAGAGCTGATGGTTCTGAGTTCCTCCCTGAAGCCCAAATACTGTTCCTCCTGCAGGCGCTGGGTCTCCTGAAACTTGGCCAGGACCGTTGCCATTGTCTCCTGGGAGTGGTGGTATGCTCCCATGATGGAGGAGAGGGCCTCGTGGAGAGTGGGTTCCCTTGGCCTGTCCGCCCCCTGTCGCACGGCAGCCCTCCCAGTTCCCCTGTGTTCCTGTGCCTCTGTCCCCTGGACTGTGTGCCCACTACCACTGTCCCCAGGTCCCTGTTGTTGTTGGGGTGGTGGGTTATCCTGGGTTCCCTGTAGTGGTGGACACACAGCTGATTGACGTGTCCTGGGGACGGAGGTATGGGCCCGCTGGGTGGGTGCTGTGCTGGTGTTTCCAGAGGGTGGAAGGTCTGTGTTGGGCTGTGCCTGTATGAGGGGAACCGACTGTCCGAGGCCCACGATGGTCCGGGCTGGTCATCTGGATCCAGGTGGCCAGAGCTGCTGTCATTACTGTGGGCCTCTTCTGTGGGTGTGGTAGAGATGTCTGGACCCTCCTGTCTGGTGACGTTAGTTAGTGGTCCTGCAGGGGTGTAAAAGTATGATTATTGCATGTGTGTGTGTCATGGTTTGCAATAGGTGGGTGAGCGTGTACCCCAGTGCTAGCATTCCAGTGTGGGGGCTTGTGTGATGATGGTTGGGGCGGGGTGTTATGGGTATGTGCCGTGGGCATGCTTTAGTGAGGGGTGTCCATGCTTTGTAGTGTCTTGCAGGGCTTGTTGTTGGGATGTGTGGTTTGTGTTATCAGTACATTAGTGAGGAGTTGGAGTGATGGGGGTGTGGGTGGGGGTGTGTGATAGCATGCAGGTAGGGTGGGGGAATATGAAAGTTAAGATTTGACTTACCAGTGTCCATTCCTCCACCGACTCCTCCGAGGCCCTCAGAATGCATAATGGTCAAGACCTACTCCTCCCATGTTGTTAGTTGTGGGGGAGGAGGTGGGGGTCCGCCGCCAGTCCGCTGTACCGCGATGCTGTGCCTGGAGACCACGGAACGCACCTTGCCCCGTAGGTTGTTCCACCTCTTCCTGATGTCGTCCCGATTTCTTGGGTGCTGTCCCACTGCGTTGACCCTGTCGACTATTCTTCGCCATAGCACCATCTTTCTAGCTATGGAGGTGTGCTGCACCTTTGATCCAAATAGCTGTGGCTCTACCCGTACGATTTCCTCCACCATGACCCTGAGCTCCTCCTCGGAGAACCTGGGGTGTCTTTGGCGTGCCATGGGGTGGTGTAGGTGATGTGTGGGGTGGTGTATGTGGTGATGAGTGTGGTGCTGTGTAGTGGTGTGTGGTGTTTTGTGCGTGGATGTTGTGTGGGTGATGATGTTGTGTGCCTCTGTGCGGTGGGGTTGTCTATTTTGTGCTCTCTCTCTCTGGCCTTCGTCAATAATTTTTGGTCGTAGGGGTTTGTGGGTGATGTGGGTGTGTGTTTTATATTGTAATGGGTGTGTGGGAGGGGTGTTTGTATGTGTATCAGGTGTGTGTAATTCGAGATGTCCAATGTGGCAGTGTTTTGGAGATGTGTGTGTATTTTGAGCGCAGCGGTGTGTACCGCCAATGGAATACCGCGGTTGAAAGACTGCCGCGTGGATTCATGGGTCGTAATAGCATGGGCGTGTTTCTGTTGGCGTGATGGTGTCGGTTTTGTTTTCGCCAGTTTATCACTGACCTTTGGTGTGGCGGACTTGCGTGGGTGTCTGAATTTCGGCTGATTCCGAGATGTGGGTCATAATAGCTGTGGCGGATTTCCGCAGCCGCGGCGGTGTGTTGCCGGTCTTCTGCACGGCAGTAAGTGGCTTTTACCGTCAATGTTGTAATGAGGGCCTATATTTTTTATCCAAAAAACACAAAAAAGGCCATCCACCGAAGGGCAGACCTATAATTTCAGGGGTGAATTCTGTATGTTCCAAGTTGGGATCTTTAATTGATAAGGAGCTTCAGCCATTTATGATTAACCTACCCTCCTATGTCAGAGATACCAAAGACATTCTACAAAAGTTACAGAATATTGATTGGCAACCTGATTATTTCCTTGTTACCATCGATGTTTTTAGCCTCTATACCTCTATTAAACATAGTGATGGCTTAGCAGCAGTGAGTAAATGTCTCTCCACGAAATCGGTGAAACATATGGCACGAAATACCATGATACTGGAAATGCTAAAATTTAGTCTAGAAATAACTATTTCCTCTTCGACTGTCACTTTTATTTACAACTCCAAGGGACAGCGATGGGGGCAAAATTTGCTCCGCCATACGCCTGTATCCTTATGAGAGCAATGGAAAATTTCTGGCTTTGGAGTGACCGATCGGAGCACCTTACCCAACATATAATTTTCTGGGGGCGTTACATCAACGACATCTTGCTAATTTGGCAAGGTCAGAAGGCTCTTCTTCAACAATTCATTCAGACATTAACACCCAATATTTGGGATATCAAGATCACCTATCAAATCTCCAATTCCTCAATAGAGTACCTTGACCTTTTGATATTTATAGAAGACAATAAACTTCAGACCAAGTTCTTCCGGAAAATAACAGCAGCTAACTCAATCCTTCATGCCACCAGCTGTCATCCCTCCAGCACTATTCGCAATATCCCCAAAGGTGAATTCAGGAGAGCTAGACTCAATTGTACTAACATTTCTGATTACGACACTATTTCCACTCAAATGACTGAGAGACTTACAACTAGAGGCTACAACCGTAACTCACTTAACAACACGAGGAAAAAAAATGAGAGACATGGACCGAAATCAGTTGCTCAATAAATCCAAACAGACCAGCAAGAATCCGGTTATCCCGTTTATTACAGTGTTTCATAATGGCCATCACCGTATTCGGAAACTACTGAACAAATATTGGTATCTATTATTGAACAATCCTTCCATCAATCAACACATTACTAATCATCCTCAAATAGGCTTCAGACGGGCCCCCAACCTTCGAAACAAACTATGTTCATCGTTCTTCCAAGAGAAGCCAGTTACCACTTTTTTACCGCCAAAACCAAAAGGTTTGTATACCTGTAGCAAATGTTCTGTCTGCAAGCTGGGCCTTTATAAATCCAGATCAGTCACCATTAATAACCAAACTCATCACATCCATGACTTCATTAACTGTGATAGTTCCCATGTAATTTACGCCATCTGGTGCTCCTGTAATCAAGCCTATATAGGCAGTACCACCCGTTCTTTAAAAACCAGGATACAAGAACATTACCGGAACATACTGAAGTTAGACACAAAAGCACCACTAGTTGAACATTTTATTGAATTTCACTCCCACCAACGTACCTTTACTTTCAGTGGTCTTCGACGAATTACATCATCCCCAAGAGGCGGTAACGTGCTTGTACGTTTACGTCAGGAAGAAAGTCGTCTAATTATCAAGTATGACAGTGAATAATGGACTTAACAAAGATCATGAGTGGAACTTTCGGTTAATGTAAACTGTATTTGTCATAGCACTTATTCATCATATTTGTGTCGGTCAGAACAGGCCTCTTTACAGCATTCACAAAAAAAATTAATATATTATTTGTTATTATTTTTCCTTTGTTAGTGTCCTCCAGTCTTTCAGATTTTTCTGATATTTCTATTATTATATTTTTAACTGTAATTTCCCTTAAGAAATATTCTAGCTGTGTTACATAATATTTTATTCAGGTCATTTGCATAATTGTATTGAATGAAAAACTTACCAGGAAGGTATTTCCAAAAGTGTTTTCCCTTTCATCTTTGGATAGCCCCCTTTTCCTTTACATCTTTACAGCACTGCACAAACACCTTGTCTCTTTCCATAAGATTGTATTACCTCTCCTATCACTTATTCTTTACTTCTCACTGATTTTCACTTACTTTTAATTTTTATTAATTCTTATTTTTTATTGATTTTCTATTTTTATTTATTTATTTTTATTTTTACTTTAATCTTATTTCTATATTGTCCTTATTTGATTACTTTCCTTTCATTTATCTTTCTCACTTCTTCCTTTTACCCTTTCTTTAACACTGTTATTTTCCATTTCAAGATGGCAGCGTTTTTTGCCAGGGGCTAAGATGGCGCCACCCATCTGAGCCCAAGGTAGTCCTTTTTCTCTTTTCTTACCTCGGCAACATCATCGAGGTAGGACACTTAGGCCCGTATTTATACTCCGTTTGCGCTGAATTAGCGTCGTTTTTTTCGACGCAAATTCGGCGCAAAACTAACGCCATATTTATACTTTGGCGTTAGACGCGTCTAGCGCCAAAGTATTGGCAAATAGCGTCATTTTTTTGCGTGAACGCCTTCCTTGCGTTAATGAGATGCAAGGAAGGCGTTCCCGTCTAAAAAAATTACGGCGACGCAAATGCGTCGTATTTATACTCCCGGGCAAAAATCACGCCCGGGAGTTGGCGGTCAAAAAACCCCGCATTTGCGCCACTATTTAACGCCTGGGTCAGGGTAGGCGTTAAGGGGCCTGTGGGCTCAAAATGAGCCCACAGGTGCCCTCCCCTGCCCCCAGGGACCCCCCCTGCCACCCCTGCCCACCCCAGGAGGACACCCAAGGATGGAGGGACCCACCCCAGGGACATTCAGGTAAGTTCAGGTAAGTATAATTTTTTATAATTTTTTATATTTTTTAAATTTTTTTGGCCTTATTTGTGCCCCCCTACATGCCACTATGCCCAATGACCATGCCCAGGGGACACAAGTCCCCTGGGCATGGCCATTGGGCAAGGGGGCATGACTCCTGTCTTTACTAAGACAGGAGTCATGAAATGGCGTCTGGGCGTCGTAAAAAAATGGCGCAAATCGGGTTGAGGCGATTTTTTTGCCTCAACCTGACTTGCCCCATTTTAAGACGCCCTAACGTCATTTTTTCCCAACGCCGGCGCTGCCTGGTCTACGTGGTTTTTTTCCACGCACACCAGGCAGCGCCTGTCTGCTAACGCCATTCAATAAATACGGCGCCCGCATGGCGCTTCAGAATGGCGTTAGACGGCGCTAAATTTTTTGACGCTAAACTGCGTTAGCGCAGTTTAGTGTCAAAAAGTATAAATATGGGCCTTATTCTTTCCATCTTCGGTCTTGTATTTAAACGCGATATCGGCGTTTTCGCGTCCGTCCCGTTTTTAATCTCAGGAGACGGACGCGATCACTCACGTCTTGGTGTCTCATTCAGGTGAGCCTGGTGTTTGCAATATTGCACCACCTTATTATATTAACTATGTACATCCTAGCCTAGCTGCGGATCTTTGCAGTAATTCTCCCCTAGCACGGGGTTTTTTGTAATTAGATTAATATGAAGCCCCATTTTCGAATTTTTCTTTCTTTAAGTTACATACTGTTTCTCTAAGTCACATACTGTCTCCTTCTATTGTGGTTTCTCTGTATTAGCAGGACATATCGCTTTTTTTTATTCTTATTATTAACCCATTCAGGGTGACTGCTAGTTAACAATCAAATTGTAGATTATAATACTCATGGTTACCATTGCTCTTTTTTGTATTTATACTTACGGCAATATTATTACATGATGGTTGTATGTATTCCTTGCAGATTATGAATTTACTTAATCATGTACACAACAACTGTCTTATATTGCTGAACTCTGTCTTCTTAAGGGTATGTCAGCCTAATTCTAAGGTTACGCTTACCACATTCTTCTCAAACTTCAATCCGTCTACTTACTTCCTCACTTATTTACTCTAATTATTCCCACTATTATTTTGATAGTTAATAAGTAACTTATGCCTTGGATCGATTTCTATTCTCTACCATCTTTCACCTTGCTTCAGCATTGTTCCTATTTACCATCATTTCTTGGGACTAAGTGAACCTGGAAAACTATTCCTTTGCACAAATTCCAGATTTTTCACCTCTCGGTGATGCTTTATTCTAATAATTCTTCTCTACAATACTGAATTACCCTTAGTTGGATTTTGTTTCCCTTTTTTTTAGCCTTGAGAAAGCCCCGGCTTACTCGCCTGGTGGGGGGAAACACGTGTTGGCTGACTCTCATGTTTCCTCTCTGGATTCATTTCTGATGTATCTTGTTTTGGAAATTATTCGTTTTCTCTACACAAAATAAACTAATTAAATTGGATCAACAACAATGCTTTTTGTAATCTTGTCCACCTGAACTTACTGAATTTATGGCATTCGGACTTTAAATAAAGACTTTATTCAGTGGGACTTTCCCACTTTCCTTTGTCAATCTTTATAATCCAAATTGGCAACCAAATATTGCAGATTGTGAAAAATACCTCCATAACATTAAATTACCCATGATTATGGAAGCAGATAAACTTCCCCTAAACAAATCTTTTGAAATAGAAGAGATAAATGAAGCGATCAAAACAACTGAAACTAAAAAAGCCCTGGGACCAGACGGCTTCATAGCTCTCTCCTATTAAACCTTTTAAACACTATTAACCCCCCATCTGCAGTCCCTTTTTACCTTTTAAGCCTCTACAGGGACCACTGTTTCGAATTGTACTGAAGCTATTATAACAGTATTCCAGAAGGACAATAAAGACCCTCTAGAAACAAAAATGTATCGACCAGTATCTCTACTTAATGTTGTTTACGTCAAATCTTAGCCACAAGATTAAAAAAAATATTTCCCTCACAACTGCATCCAATCCAAACTGGCCTTATGAAAGGCAGACTAGGCTCAGATGACATAAAGCCCCTAGCACATGTCATGAAAAGAGCAACCCTTCTCCAAACTCTGGCTATGGCTATGGCCCTGGAAGCAGATAAGGCCTTTGACAAGGTTTTTGGGCCATTCCTTAAATCAGTAATCTGCAAATTTAACTTTGACCTTCAATTCAAACAAATGGCTTTTGTCCTTTATTACAAACCTTCAGCCAAAGTTAAGAGTCAATGGTTCCATGTCTGAGAAAATCAACCTATCTCAAGGCACGAGGAAAGGATGCCCCCTTTCACCTCTTGTATTTCTCCTTTCTGAGTTAAGACATAACTCAACCATTAAAGGCATACCTTTTGGTCCCACAACTCATAAGGTAGCAGTGTATACCGATGATGTCCTCACTGTTTCATAAGATACAGACTCTGCCACCCCAGAAATTTTGAATCTAATCAATGCCTACTCCAAGGTTTCAGGCCACTCTTTAAATGAAGACAAAACAGAAGTATTTCCTCTCAATCCAACCTGTACCTCTGCAATATTAGTCAACAATGGTCTCAAATGGCAAAACCGTCACCTTAAATACCTAGGCCTAGAATTTAGCAATTCACTATCAGAATCCCAGACACACATTGAAAACTTGCTCCACCTGTTCACTCAAACATATGATGTGGTAGGGAAGGTTAGAATGTACTAAAATGCTAATAGCCCCACAGGTGAACTTTATAATTAGCATGTTCCCTCTACATCTCTCTGATACGTTCTTTAAACTCCTCAATAAGTCCATTACCCAAAACCGTCAATCCTGCTCGACAATAAACTGTCTTTTGCTGATCATGTAAAATCCGTAACGTCAGCCTTTTTTATGCTCAGGATCCTAAAAAAGATCATACCATTTATTCCTTGTCACCTACAGAAATTAGCCATCGCCTCGTCGGTAATGTCTAAGATAGACTATTGCAATGGTCCACTACTTTATGCCAAACAATCAGTTTAAAAAAAACTTCAATGCCTGCAAACTGCCTCAGCTCATTTGCTTCTTAACATTCCCAAATATCTCCCACTATGTGATCAGGTCAGAAAACTGCACTGGCTTCCTGTGAGGCAGAGATTTGTCTTTCAGGCACTCTGCATTACGTATAAAGTGCTGAACAATCAAGGCTCTACTTTCTTTAAGGAAAACATTAACTGGTACAACCCAAGCAAATAATGCAGGTCTTCATCCCACATGTTCTCCTTAGTACCTAGCTACAAACAGCTCATTGGGGGAGGCAGAAGTATATTTCATGGAGTATCCAAGGCATGGAACGCTCTGTCCATGACTATCAAATCAGCTCCCACCCTACTATCTTTCTGGAAAGCAGTGAAAACCTAGCTGTTCAAACAAATGCAGGATTTAGGCCTCTGCTCGGCAGGACTATGAAGTCTTTCAGTCTAGACCCTAGACATATTTGGGTATTAGTTGCGCTCTACAAATATTCATAACATAACATAAGATTTGGTGCTGTAAAAACCAGAATTGCAAGATATTAATGAATAAAGAAAAGGGGCAGTGGGCCTCCCCAACTTCAGTAAACCAAATGGCATTCCTCCTCAAAAAAGCTATACAATGGTTCCTCCAAATCCTTGACTTCCACCACCCATATGGCCAGAAATAGAGAATGTTCTATTCCACCTTTTCACACCCCCAGCCATTATTTTGGTGAATAATTTCAATCCTGTACACCAAGCTAATATCCCTAGAGACACATTACTAGTGATTAAGCACTTAGACAACAAGTGCATAATCAAACTTAAACAATCATTGTACGCATCACTATGGTACAATCCGTTGATAAAAATTAATGGTAATTCCCCCCACTGGCATGCCAGTATGTCAAACCCCATTCTCTTTTCCTCCATACAAGAATCCTTCAAATTACCAAATGGAGAATTTTTCTACTTCCCCAAACTCAAAGTCGCAATCAGTTGTAACCAATACTTCCGAATCCCACAAAAACCCACACATCCTTAATATACTAACCCTACTGACACCACAAGACCACTAAGCATCAAAAATATCTAAAATCCACCAAGATCATATTTACAGCCCTTTACAGAAACAACAAAACAAATGTCTTGACACTTGCCTTTAAGAAGGATATGATTATTTAACCGAGGAAACATGGACCAAAATCTGGAAATGTTACCAAGCTTAAGATCTCCACTATTATACTGAAATGTAAATATTGGATATAGCACAGATTCTTCTGAACCTTGACAAAATTAGTTCAGTTCAAGTAAGACTACTTGACTCAGACAAATGTTGGAATTGCTCCTCAGAGGTCAGTAACCTCAAACACACGATCTTCTATTGCCCTATGCTTAGCTCTTACTGGAATGACATTAATAATACCATTAACACTATATGTCATTGCAATGTCACCATGGACCCAATCTTAATTTGTCTAGGCCCCTGGATACTCCTCAATACTACTCGACCTACCAAATCAGAATACCTGCTATTCAACTTACTTTAAGGATCAAAACAATCCTCTGCGACAGGAAATATGTCAAGGCCATACCATACTTGGGGGGCCTGGGATTGCTTTCTCAGAAGTGCAGATAACACTACCCTCAATCAACATTTCAACCTGAACATTTCCAAATTGCTTAGGCTTGCCTTGGATGCATACACACAATCCTTTACCCCTTCATATATGACTACTCAACCCTGAATCCCCGTCTGACCATATAGCTTTTTTTAGTTAGATATTTGGGTGGTAACATTCCCCCCCACCACTTTTATCTTTATCTCTCTTTTCTTGCTCTCCCCTCTTGTGAGAAGCAGCCCCTTTGTTACTTATGTAAGGCAACAAGTCAACTCCAATAGCTGGTAATATCGATACACTTTTATACTCGTGAACCTTTAACTGGCTATGTTACCTGATACCACATTTTCTGATATACAGCTCCCAAACGATCTTTTCATTGTACTTGAATATGATGTTCAAACTTTAATGTAATACTCCTGCTCCTCACATATTATATTATTTTGTGCCTTGTATTTTGTAATTTGGTTTCTTTTTATTGCTCACTGCTGTATTTTGTACCATAAAATCTTCAATCGTCAATACAATGTGAAAATTTTCAAATAAGAAATGGTCAGCTGGGCTCAGCAGTGATTTAGATGAAATGCAGCTAACCAACTAGCTCTTCCAGGTCTGGCACTAAGAGTCTTTCTCCACAGATTAAACTGTGGGTACAGCCTTTCTTCTGTCTTCCACAGGTCCAGATGTGTTCTGAAGGGGGCACTAAGGGTGCCACATTTATGTTCTGTGCCAACCTGTGGGTGATGAAAACTCGTAGCCACTCTCTAATCATTGGGTATATGTTACTAGGGGTGGCCATACTCACTTTTGCAGGTTCTCCCATGTGCTTTACAGTTATTTATTCAATGGTGCTGCTCTCTGTCCAAAACCAACATGACATAACCTTTCTTCCCATGTGCAGAGCTTGCTGTACCCACCCAGAAGTGTAACTATGATGATGGACAGACTCTCCCTCCTTGTGGTTATTCAAAACCGGTTCTGCAGACATCCCCTCATCCACTAAGATTGGTGCCTTGCTGCCTAGCAGAAAAATAAAGATGAGAATTAAATCTGCTTAAAACAATATAGCTACCTTTTGAAGTGTAATTAAGTTCCTGGGCACAGATCAGATGGCTGCCATGTCAGGGGTAAAAACATTTCCCTACACCTAAGTCTTTTGTCCATCTCATCACAAGAGAGTCGCTAACAGTCAGGTTACACTAAACAATGGCAGGAAAGCACATTTGGCTTAGGCAGGAAAATGCCAGCTTTCTAAAAGTAGAATTTTCATATTAGTAAATTAAAATCTGACTTGAATATGAGATTAGATTTTACATTTCTAATAGTTTGAGTGCATGAATCATTGTTCTTTGTATTCCCAAATGGAAGGTATGCATTATAAGGTTTTATAATGCAACCCAGTGAGTATCTATGTGGGAGCTAGCCTTTCCACGGCAAAAAAATACTTTGGAGACTTTTCATTGCCAGGCCATGTAAACCTTGAGTACATATTTCCTACTTTTTAAATACCATGCACCCTGCCCTAGAGGCATCTAGGGCCTCATGTAGGAGTCCCTTACAAGTACTTAAAGGAAGGTTTCAGCCGTGCAAATATTTTATTTTGCCAGGTAAAATTTCTGTTTAAAACTGCACACCCAGGCTGCAGGGGCAGTCCTGAAGACGTGCCTTGCATTATCAAATTACTGATGACACAATTGATGCTCCAATCTTACTATGAATGAGATCCCATTGGCACTGCTGAGTGACCAAGCAGCTACTTATATGGAAAACAGCAATCCCTTTATCCGGTGGCATACTATGTGCAGATAATAAGTTGAAACATAGCTGGTCCAAGCAAGAAGCTGGAAAATAAGGATTGGGTTGCATAAAAGAAGTCACAGGATATATGTTGCACGCAAGAAACCTAGCACTGGAGAACATAGATTTAGAGGGGTTTGTTTCCTTTAATACACCTGCCATAAGCCAGCCTAGAGGAAGGGCAAAGGGTGGCCTCCACATCTGGGTCAAAGCCTCTTGTACTCTCAACACCAAATTATCATTCTTTCCCAAAGGTAACAACAGCCAACACCTCGACTTAGAAAAAGGCAATGGAATGATAGACGTAATCAACATCTATTTACCACCATGTGGGAAGGTTGAAGCCTCAATGTTCCTAAAATCATTGGATACACCACTATTGACCATAAGGTATGAAAGTGCAGTTGTTCACCCTTCCCCCAATATTCAGGCAAGAATGATAATATTCTGTGAGGACTTGAACACCACACTCCATCCTTTCCTGTGTGATCAAGAAGTAATGGATGAGGACTATGCCTTGGGGCTTAAATATCCCTCTTTCAAAGAGCATAAGACATCAAAAAAGGAGGCACAAGTAGCCACGATTATCCTTAAGGTGGACTTGAGACCTCTGAGCTGTGACACTAGTTCTGATAATCTCCCAAAATCAATTTTCCGTGTGGGGAAGCGTGCTAATGATATTGACTAAATTATGGTTAACCTGGAGGCCTGGAGCTGGGTAATCAACATGTGGGTCGAAGAGAGAATAGATAGTTACCATGATTTACTTCACCTTGTGCTTGATCTTGCAGACTCCCAATTCGAGAACTAACACCAGACAAAATGAGTATATGTGTGCAAATGTAGCATAAATTGAAACAGGAAAAAACTCTTCAGAGCACCCATCAAATGGGAAACACTAGACTTCTCAATTAACCTGCAGTGGACTGCACTTCACACAATGTTGAGCATGGGGGCCAAGGATCCTGACCTCATGACGATCAAATCTTTAGAGCTATTCCTCAAAGCCACCAAGCAAGTACTACTAGATCATAACGAAAGTAGGGACACAATAGTGCAATAGTGTATGATAATTGATGTGCTGACAAGAAGAAAGAGCTCAACACTGCCCTCAGAAAAAGACAGACCATCCCGGGGGGAGAAGGTAAAAACTTGGAGGTCAGCATAAGTCCCTTAAGATGGGTACAGCAATTTTTCACATTATTCCAAGCGGTTATGGAGGATGACCTAGGAAGAGCAAAAATGGATCAGCAGGGAGCCACAGAGTAGCAAGCTGCAGCTATGGCCCTCCTGCATAGCTACTATCATGAAGACAACACATTTAGTAAAATGGAACTAGTCCAGGCCATCCAATGTCAAGAGGTGGAAAAAAAGCCAGGCTCAGACCCGGTGCCTACATATGTGTTCAAAAGGAAAACGGATGTGTGGCTGGGCCGTTTGACATCTGCTTTTAATGCAATCTTATTGGAAGGTGTGGTCCCAGATTCCTGGAATTCATCCATGTTAGACCTGGCATCCTTAGGGTGGTCTTAACCCAGATTTTTTGCCCTTGACCTCTTGTTTTTTGCTGTATCTTTTTGTTGACCTTAGTACTCTGAGCACTTTACCACTGCTAACTGTGTGCTTCTCCTCTAAACACTGTAACATTGGTGTATCCACAATTGGCATTTTTGTTTTACTTATAAGTCCCTTGTGAAGCAGTATACCGTATACACAGGGTCTGTAAATTAAATGCTACTAGTGAGCCTGCAGCATTGATTGTGCCGCCCAGTCAAGCAGCCCTGTAAACATGTTTCAGGTCTGACATTGCAGATCCTGTGAATGCAGTTTCACTGCTATTTCAGCATGGCATTTATAACCTATTGCCAAGTGTTAAACTCCCCTTTTATTACATATAAGTGACCCCTAACATAGGACCTAGGTAGCTTATAGGGCAGGGTGCTATGTAAGTAAAAGGCAACACATGTACTTTTAAGTTTTACATGTCCTGTAATGAAAAACTCCCAAAGTAGTTTTTCATTACTTTGAGGCCTACTCCTCTAATAGGCCAATATTGGGAATTCATTAATATACTTTTATGTTGAAATTCCCGATCAGAAAAGAGTGGCTACATCATGGTTTGTATCATTGGAATGGCAGTGATAAATTCTCTTTACTGGTAAAGTTGGATTTAACATTACTACTTTAGAAATGCCACTTTCAGAAAGTGGGCATGTCTCTGCTCTTACTGCTCTGTGTGCCTTGCAGACTGTCTCTAATACATGTCTGGGCTAGGTAAAAGCTACACTTTGTGCATTCACTCTACACAGCCACAAACACAGGAAAGGTGGCTATGACAAAGGACTCATTTCCATGCATCTGCATTCTGATGTACCTTCCTGGGTTGGAAGGGTGGAGAAGAACTCACACACTTCAAAAGAGAAGTGCCTGTCCCCAGACAAAGGGCTGATAATCTCCTAGTTATAGTCTTGAGCCAGGCCTGGGATGAAAGGGGGACCTGTGCACTACAAGGAGCAGCTTTGAAGTCACCCCCACTTCAAAGGCACTTTTGGGTTTAAGTGCTGGGATTCTGACCATAGCAAATTAGTACACTTCTGGACTTGAAAGAGAACTGTCCTGTTGAGGACAGGGGCTGAACTCACTCTACTGAACCCAAAGTGACTCCAAGGGCTTGCCCCCTGTTCTTCTGCAGTCTCAGGGACATCAAAGACGGCCTGCAATTCTACTGGTGCTGTTGGACTCTGCCATCTGTGAGTCCTGCCCCTGTCTGAGTTGCCCCCTCAATTCCTGGGCCTCATAAGTGGGTTCTGCAGTTGACTTCTGCAAAAACCCGCTGTATCTCCTCAAGTGTGTGAGCACTATTTTTAATATAATATTTAAAAATTCATATCTCAAATTCTATTGATTTGTTTGTTGTTGTTATGGTCTTGTTTTACTCAGATAAACATTCTCTGTTTTTTAAAACTTTTGTGGGGTCTTTTTGTGGTGTTTTCACTGTGGTACTGTGTGTGTGTGTTGCACAAATACTTTACACATTGCCTCTCCAGTTAAGCCTGCCTGCTCTGTGCCAAGCTACCAGAGGGTGAGCACAGGTTAATTTAGGGTGTACATCTGAGTTACCCAGACTAGGATTGTCGGCCCTACTTGGACAGGGTGCATATCTCTGTCAACTAGAAAACCAATTTCTAACAATCCATAATAGTCCCAATCCACAAAAAAGGGCTGAGGGACGATCCTTCTAACTACCACCCAATCACGTTACTGGACGGTGTGAGTAAAATCTTTGGTAAACTGTTGCTCGCCCGGCTGGAGACTTGGATGTAGGACAACTGATTAATGTTTCACTTTCAAGCCGACTTGAAGAGTACAATTGATCGAGTCCTGCGACTATACATGATGTGTTTAAAGCATATTATGCTTCAAAAATCATCACTCTTCCTGGTCTTCATGGACCTAAAGACCGCTTTTGATAGTGTGGATCGGACTATATTATGGCGCATCTTGGAGGACCACTCTGTCCCCAAATACCTATTGAACCTGATAATTAGCCTTCATACCAGAAATACAGCAGCCATAAAATATGTCCAGAAAGGTGAGTGCACGACCACGTTTGGCGTACACACAGGGGTCAGGCAGGGGTGATTGCTAGCACCAGCTCTATTTAACATCTACATTAACGACATAGGGAAGTCACTCATTGATCTCACTCAGGATGTACCCAAGCTGGGAAATGACCAAATCCTGATCCTCATGTTCGCTCACAAAGCGGTCATTCTAGCACACACAGAAGTGTCAATGCACGGGCTACTGGAAGGTTTGACTTTTTCTATAAATCTATGAAATTAACAATCAAAAAGCTGAAAAGAAAGATCATAGTAATCAAACCAAAGGCCAGTTAAAATCAACCTTCTAGATCTATTGTAACCAAATAGAAAAGGTTAAAACCTTTCATTACTTGGGTATCCATATTGACAATATGCTTCATTTGGGCAGCCAAGTAACCAAGTCTAAAACGGTCCTCTCCCAACGAATTGGGGCGGTTCATAGATTTATGAGCAAGTGTAATAACCACCTAATAGAGTCTGCTTTGACTGCGTATAAAACGAAAGCAATAGTCACAAGCTCCTATGATGCCGAAGTTTGGGGACATGTGAATGTGCAGGCCTTACAAAAATGGAAAACTCCTTCCTGAGGCGCCTGCTACACCTAGGCCCAGAGACACCAATGGTAATTCTGAGAGCTGAATTAGGGAATACTTCTATGGCATATTACATCACCTTTCACCCAGAAGTTACTAGATATGTCTCTGGACTAACCCCACTCTTGCAAAGTATTAAATGAGCCTAAGGGACATCCTCAGATGCCAGAATTTCAAATGTTTGCTGTGGTTTAGACACATTGAGCACATCTTAAAGACAACAGATTGACTAGATTTATGGCTCTATCCAGAAAATATGTCTAAAGTCACGTTGCCATTGGTGAAAAGGAAGTTCCAGGCTTCAAACAGTGCCTTATTAACCAAATATATTGAATGAAAGCCGAACCCCCACTGGGAGCTTTACCTTGACTCAATGTACCCACCCGAGAAAAGGGCCCTTTATTTCATGATTAGGCTAGGCACATTACAGGTCCATTTCTATATCAAATCTTGATCCAAGGGTTACGGTCAGAGAGCTGGTATGTGTGGCTTTTCTCTTGGTGGCTAAGAAACTTTGAAGCATTTCATGCTACTCTGTGTTAAGTTTATTGCCCCCCCCCATAGGCGCTACCTCTGCCACCTATTTTTAAAATACTGTACAAAGAGATCTAAGGATGCCCTTTCACTTTGCTAAAGAACTGATCAGCTGGATATCTACCAGGCTGTAACTTTATATATATTTATTGTGTGGAAGGGAAGATGATTGGTTACAACACAAGGAAAGGAGAATGGCATCCTTAGTAAGATCGATATTTAAGGGAGCTTACTAGACAATGTCTACACCTGGGGTACCAGATTGATGTTTGGAGCTAACGGTTGCTATTGATTTAAATTGTACTTGCACTTTCTTCCACAGGAGGATTGGGGTGGGGTTTTAAGCCTACATAGGTGCTACCTAATTAGCAAGCAGCAGAGCATATAAGGCGGCCCAAGGTTGTATAGTTCTTTCTCTGGTGCACATTTTTTAATGGATTTGCCCTGTTTTGATCCACTTTAGCTCTCCTGCACAAATACTTTTTAACGTTTTTAAATTATTTGCTGTATTAGGTGTTAATATTCTTAGTCTTAAGCCATTAGCCGTCTACGACAGCAACTGTTTATAGCACTTTTACTTCTTGTTGCATAGATATATATAATTCCTAATTAACCCTCTCCTCTGCATGGTTGCACTTTTGAAATCTTTGCAAAGACAAAGCTTTTGAGGCCTTACGTTTTGCATCTTAGCACTTTTAATGTTTAAAATTATTAAGAGTATTAGATTATAGCCTTATCTAGTTTGAAGCCATTAGCCATCTATGATGTCAATTGTATATAGCACTTTACCTGCTTGTTGCACACATATATCCTTCCTAACTAAACCAGCCCCCTGCAGGGTTGCACTTTTGCATTCTTTACACAGATAGACCTATCAGGGCTAAACATTTTTAAGCCATTGGCTGTCATAGTTAAGAACCGTTTCTGGCTTCCTCATTTGCCCGTTGTATAGATACAACACTATCCTTCTTTTACGTCCAGGAAGCATTGTGCAATATCTTGAACGTTTTACTACAGTTAGACATAATGGCCCTCACTATGACATTGGCGGTAAGTGCTGCTTACCTCCATGCTGACTGCCGCCAACATACCGCGACCACGGCGGTATACCGCTACGCGTATTATGACCCACACATAGAAATCCGCCATTATGCAGACACATACACAAGTCCGCCACACCAAAGGTCAGTGATAAAATGGTGGTACCAAAACCCACACCATTACGCCAACCGAAATTCGCCCACAGCATTATGACCCACAAATCACCGCAGCGGACATTCAACCGCGGTAAACCATTGGCGGTACATACCGCCGTGCTCAAAATACACACACACATACAAAACAACACCACATTGGTCAATTCATACTACACGCACCTGACACACATACACACACCACACCCACACACCATTATAAAACACACACCAACATTACCCACAACCCTTTACCACTACAATTTACAAAAGAGAGAGAGACACGCCTGGAGCACCCACAGAACCAGAGCCACCGAACACCATCACCCATACACTATCTACGCATGTTACAGCACACACCCCAACACATCAACCCACACACCCTCACACACACCATACACACTACACCAATGCCACACAAACACACCCCAGATTCTCTGAGGAAGAGTTAAGGGTCATGGTGGAGGAAACCATCCGGGTGGAGCCACAGCTATTCGGATTACAGGTGCAGCAGACATCCATTGCAAGGAAGATGGAGCTATGGCGGAGGACTGTGGACAGGGTCAACACCGTGGGACAGCACCCCAGAACAAGGGATGACATCAGGAAGAGGTGGAACTACCTACGGGGGAAGGTGCGTTCTGTGGTTACAAAACACCAGATAGCCATACAGAGGACTGGCAGTGGACCCCAACCTCCTCCCCACAACTAACAACATTTGAGGAGCAAGTCTTGGCAACAATGCATCCTAAGGGCCTGGCAGGAGCAGCAGGAGGGCTGGACTCTGGTAAGACAAATCTTAACTACTTTCACCCCCCTAACTGCATGCCATCACATACCCTCACCTCTTCCATCACCCCATCACTTCACCACCTCACATATACCCCACCATCACAACCCACCCCTCCCAGTACCCATCACTTCATGCAACAATACATGGACACCACTCACAGCCCTGCATGAACACCCATCACCACAGCATGCACAGTAGTGACAATCACTTAGCCAACCAAATTACAACTCACACAAGCCAAAGCTGTCTTGGCAATAACAACCATAGAGGGAAACATACCCATGCACAAGATGTCACACGCAGTAACAATAACACTGCATTTCCATCCCCACAGGACCCCCACACAACATCACCAGAGAGGAGGTGCCCTCCACAACATCCAGTCCCCCCCAGAAGAAGCCCACAGTGATGACAGCTGCTCTGCATGCCTGGATATGGATAACCAACCTGGCCCATCAGGGACCTCTGGACACTCGGTTACCCAGGCACAGTCCCATCCCACCACAGAGCCTCCCCACTCAGGAAGCACCAGCACAGCACCCACCCAGTGGCCCAATTCCAAAGTGCCCAGGACACGTCAATCAGCAGTGTGTCCACCACTACAGGGACCCCAGGCAACCCCACAAACAGGGACGATCAGGGACCTGGGGTCAGTGGCAGTGGGCACACGGTTAAGGGGACAGAGGCACAGGACAACAAGGTAGCTGGGAGGACTGCTGTGCGACAGGGGGAGGACAGGCCCAGGGAACCGACTCTCCACGAGGCACTCACCAACATCCTGAGAGCATGCCACCATTCCCAGGAGACCATGGGCCAGATACTGGCCAAGTTGCAGGAGACCCAGCGGCTGCAGGAGGGACAGTACCTGGGGATCAGGGAGGACCTGAAGGACATCCACACCACCCTGGTCACCATTGCAGGGGTGCTGGCAGACATGGCCAACACCATGAGGGAGGTAGTGGCACACCAACGGGCCCCTGACACTAGCCACACCGATGAACAGCCTTCTACCCCCACTGATGCTAGTGGACAGGAGCCCCGCCACAGGAACAACAGGCCACCAGCACCCCACCCCCTGCAGAAGGAGAACCACCACACAAATGGTCCCTGTGATCCAGGCAAAAGCCAGAGAACATTGCCAAAACCCCCACCAGGAAATAAGACTCCCCTGATTGTCACCCTTGTGTCCCACTCTGTCACCCTGTCCACCTTGAACTGACATTGCTCCTCTTTCTATGCCCCCTTGGACACGGCACCTGTGATACCAATAGACTGGACCCTATCCTGGACTTTCCTCCCCCATCACCCAAGCCCATTCCACATCCCCATTTACTTCTCAGCACTGAAATAAACACCCTTCGAAAAAACAAGTTTGGAGTATGTCAAATGATTTAAGGATGTAGTTGTTTAACATTCAGTAGACATTGCAAATAGACTGTACAATGATGTATACATAGTTATGACCTGTAATGTGCTGCAATCAATACACCAGGAGCCACAGGAGGGCACAAACATCTGCAAATAGACATGTTAAATGGTACAATATGTGGCCTTCACAGTGGGAACAGCAGATAGCCAGAGAAAATTCACTTCACAAAACAGAAATGGAAGGTGAGGTTATAGTGTCTTACCTGTGTGTCACTGGAAGTACTGTTGTATTATAGTTGTTCTTTTGTCCACATCCTCTTCCTCTGCCTCCTCTTCGTCATTGTCCACAGACTCCACCGCTGCCACATGACCATCTCCAGCCTCATCCTCCTGCAGAAAAGGCAACTGGCATCTCAAGGCCAGGTTGTGTAACATGTAACGATGATCTGGTAGACCTTCTTGGGTGAATAGCACAGGGATCCATCTGTCAGATGGAGGCACTTGAACCTGGCATTCAGGAGGCCAAAGGTGCGCTGACCGATCCTCCTTGTTTGCCCGTGTGCCTCATTGTAACGTTCCTCTGCCCTTGTCCGGGCATTCCTCACTGGGGTCAGTAGTCATGAGAGGTTGGGGCAACCAGAGTCACCTGTAAATATCGAGGGATACCTGGTAGCCAGACACTCACCCTTGGGCCAACCCCACACCCATATACCAACAGACACTGGGTGGGGACCATGGGCTCACCTATTAGCCACACCCTGTGCCTCTGGAGTTGAGACATCACATATGGGATGCTGCTATTTCTCAGGATAAAGCATCATGCACAGACCCAGGATACTCTGCATGCACATGGGAGATGTACTGGTCCGCCAGGCACATTATCTGCACATTCATAGATTGAAAGCTGTTTCAAATTCTGTACACCTGTTCATTTCTCCGGTGGGGGACAAAGGCAACATGTATACCATCAACAGCACCAATGATGTTGGGGATATGTCCCAGTGCATAGAAGTGAGCCTTCACTGTGGCCAAATCCTCCACCTGGGGGAATACGATGTTACTGTGCATGTGTTTCATCAGGGCAGACAACACTCTGGTCAGTACGTTTGAGAACATAGGCTGTGACATCCCTGCTGCATGGCCACTATCGCTTGGAAGGAACCACTTGTCAAGAAATGGAGCACTGAGAGGACTTGCACAAGAGGGGGGATCCCAATGGGGTGACGGATAGCTGAGATGAGGTCTGGCACCAATTGGGCACACAGCTCTTGGATTGTGGCCATATAAAGTCTGTAGGTGAGGATAATGTGCCTGTCCTCCATTGTTTCCAGATCCACCAGGGGTCTGTACATGGGGGTATGTCTCCATCTCCTATTCATCCTCAGCGGTTGAACTCTAGGGTGAAAAACGGTGAGCAGATGGTCATATTCAAACATATCCTCAGAGTAAAATGCCATGCATGTTGTGACAGAAACAGTATGTGAACATGTAGTTCCATAAATGTGCTTATGTCTGCTGTGATGCAGTTAGATGCCATGGCCTGTTCCCCCCGGAAATGGCGGCCGCATGACTTGTGTGGAGGGACAAGTGGAAATGAGGTAATTCAGCTGATGCTATGCCCCGTTGCGGGAGGCGGTTGACAACCGCTGTGCAACACCTCATTGGTTATCATTGGGCCCTATGGGTTCCAATAGCTAATGGTGATATACGCCAGAAGTGATGGTACGCACCGCCGCGGACGTGACTGCCATTTTCCATCTGTTCACTCACTTGCTACCTGACCTTCAACAGGAGAGGACCTACACTGCAAATGCTGCTGTGACCTGTGTCTGGAAGCGACCATGGCTCGAGTGTCTGGGGAAAGGGCCCCTGCCTTCACTTCGGAGGAGTTGGAGAGACTGGTGGATGGGGTCCTACCCCAGGACCGTTTACTTCATGGTCCTCCAGCCCAACAGGTGAGGACACTGTGAGCACGATACATGGGGCATGAATGCATGGAGTGCTGTGTGTGTAAGTCTTGTGTAAGGGGGGTGGCTGAGGGGTCCTGACCAGAGTGCTGCATGTATGGTGGTCAATGTCTGTGCGTAAGGGGATGGGAGGGATATGGTGGGCCATGAGTGTAACAGGCCGGACGGTATGACTAATACCTTTTACTATGTATCTTTTTCTGCAGGTCAGCGCCCATCAGAAAAAGGGTATTTGGCGTGCCATCGCCAAGGATGTGCGGACCCTGGGGGTCTTTGAGAGGTGGAGCACCCACTGTCGCAAATGGCGGGAGGACCTGCCCCGCTGGGTAAGGAAGACGGCGGAGGCCCAGCTGGGGATGGCCTCCCAACGAGTAAGGGGTGCCCATCATACCCTGACCCCCCTGATGTTCTGCATCCTGGCGGTGGCCTATCCAGAGTTGGATGGGCGGTTGAAGGCATCACAGCAGTCACAAGGGGGTGAGTACAGTTTCAGAATCAGAAAATTGCGCATGTTAAGGTGTGGGATGTGGGTCTGTGGGTTCCCCTAGGCTAGGACGAACATGGCAGGGTAGGTTAAATGATGGGCAGGGTCTGATGCACTCCAACCCCAAATATGCTAGTGGGCATCTACTACTGGGCAGGGTCCTGTGGGTTTCAGCTGTGCTGCTATTGGCATTAAGCATTGTACTTCATGGCCTGGTGACTAGCATTGTAACTGGTAGTGCATGACCTAGTGCATAATGCTGTTCCCTGTGTGTTGTGTACGCCAACAGTAGTGTTGCTGCTGGCATTGACCAAGTGTATCCTCTGTCTCTTACCCCCAGCTTTTTGTTTTGTCACCCTGTCCTCATGTGCATTAGCATCATCTGGCGCAGGAGCAGAGGCACCGGCGACAGAGGGAGTTGCTTCCCACATGGCCCATGAGGCCAAATCCACCGACTGTGAGGGCACCAGTGGGACGGAGGGCGAGGGGAGTACGACGGCAGAGACTGGAGGGGACAGATCAGACAGCAACACCTCCTCCGATGGAAGCTCCCTGGTGGTGGCGGACACCTCTGTGGCCACCCCAACTACAGGTACAGCTGCCACCCCCATACCAGCACTGCCCTCCCAGCAGCACCTCAGCGTGTTTCCCGTGCCCGCTCACCCAGGAGGGTGGACATCTCCTTCGCCCCAGGCACCTCAGGCCCTGCCCCAGTCAGCCCTGCTGCACTCAGTGAGGAGTCTATTGACCTCCTGCGATCAATCTCTGTTGGGCAGTCAACCATAGTGAATGCCATCCAGGGTCTGGCATGGCATTTTCAACAAACAAATGCATTTCTGGAGGGCATTCACTCTGGCATGGTGGCCCAACAGAGATCATTCCAGGCTCTGACCAACTCCCTGATGGCAGCCATTGTCCCTGTCTCTAGCCTCCCCCTTACAACTTTCTCTACCCAGTCCCATTCCCCTCAACCGCAGCCTATCCCAAGCACACTTTCAGACCAGCATGCACCCAAACCAACACACAGAAGTGGCTCTGGCAAACACAAGCACCACACATCATCGCACAGGCACTCACACAAGCATCATCCAGACGCAGCCACACCAACATCCACTACCTCCACTGTGTCCCCCTCGTCGTTATCGTACACCTCCCTCCCAGTAGTGTTTCCACTCACACCTGCATGCACAGCACCCTCAACCACTACATCCATCACCATCACGCCTATCACTACATGCCTCTCACTGGCAGTCACCACCCCCACAACCATGCACATGTCCCCTGTGTCCTCTCCCACCGTGTCTGTGCCCCCTCCTCCCAAAGTACACAAACGCAAGCAGTCAGACACCCAACAGCCATCCACCTCACGGCAGCATCCAGCTCATGCACCTGCACCCAAACACAGCAGACAGACACCTCCTTTCACCAATACCTCTTCCTCCACTCCCAAAGCTTCACCATCTTCCAGCCCCAGTGTCCCTAAAAAGCTTCCTCTCCACCCTTGACCTATTCCCTGCCCCTTCCCCCCGTCCTTCACTTCGGGCCAGGGTGGTCAGGACCCAGGCTGCCACCTCAGCCATCCAGTCCACGGCCACTGTTGTTTCTGCAGACACTGCAGTTGTGAGAGGCACCGTGAAGACACCCGTCCACACAGCCAGTGTGCCTTCACCAGCTGCCAAGGGCAAAAAGAGAGCACCAGCCGGCAAACGCAAGGAGGCACCACCAGCTGGCAGAAGCAAGGAGGCACCACCAGCCGGCAGAAGCAATGAGGCCCCACCAGTTGGCAGAAGCAAGGAGGCACCCCTAGCTGGCAGAAGCAAGGAGGCACCACCAGCTGGCAAGGGCAGGAAGGGAACACCAGCTGCCAAGGGCAATGACAAAGGCACAGACGCATCAGGCAGGATGGATATAGAGCCTGGTGCTGGAGCAGCATTTGGGCAAACAACACCAGCCATGGCACTTCAGCCATCCGAGGCTGCGGGGGAAGGGTTGGAGCCTCCTCCAACCACAGGCAGCACCGCCACCAGCACCACTGCCAGCACCACTGCCAGCAGCAGCATCCCCAGTTGGCAGCCGTCCGAGGTTGCGGGGAAAGATCTGGATCCTCCCCCCACCACTGGCAGCACCGCCGCCAGCCCCACCACTACGACCACTGAGCAGCCGTCACCGGCCGGCGGGCAGTGTGTAGTTGTGCCTCCATGGGCTGTAGTGCGTCCTGGCCCCTGCAAAATCTCTAGGTGTGACACCCAGGTGAGAGACTGTGACCTTGCACCCTCCAAGATCTGCATCACAGGGCACAAAGCCCCCTCCAGAACCAGTGAAAGAAGGCATCCACTCACCCCCTCCTTACCAGGATGAAGCACACTGGGCACAAGGCCCTCTCCAGAACCAGTGGAGAAGCCATCCACTAGAGAGACAGTGGCTATGCACTCCCCAGGAACAAGCAGTGGGCAAACCACCCACTTGAGAGACTGTGGCTTTGCACTCCCCAGGACATCGCAGAGAGCATGTAGCCCCCTTCAGTAGCAGTAGCGTTGTACCATCTTCCAGCTGAGGTACCACCCCTTACCCCTGAGGTGCCTGTGTATTTTTGACCTGATGCCCCAGCAGTGTTCTCTCCGTATTGAGGCAGGAGTCAAGTGGGGCCTTGGCCTATGTGATATGGCCCTGTGGGCCACTGACATTTTGGACTGGGCAGTGTCCCTCCGTTTGTATATATTGTGGATACTGTTTTGTGCTTTGAGGATGTATTTCTCAAAATTTATATTATTACACTGACTTTACTCGCTTCCTTTTGTCCTTGCGTTATTCCTGAGGGGTATGGGGTGGATATGTAATGTTGTTGCATCTGTTTGTGTGTATGGTGTTGGGGGTGGGGGTGTTGCTAGTTGCGTGGGTTCCACTCTCTTATTCTTTCCCCCCTCCCTTGTGTGCTAGGTGTGGTACTCACCATGGTCGTCTTCACCGGCGTTCGTGTTCCTGGTGTAGGAGGAGGTATACCAGCATGGGTAACACCTGTAGTTCGGGCTCCATGACATCGTGATTCTTCCATGAGTGTCCAGCGGTGAGCCTTTTCCCTTTTGTATACTGTTTCCACTGTGCTTTTGATGGCGTTGTTACCGCCCAGGAAAAGGTGGCAGATTGGCTTGTTGTAACAGCGTGGGTGGTACATTGTCTTCTGCCTGGCTGTTGGCGCTTGGCGGTTACCGCCGCAGTGCTTGTTGCTACCGCCGTGGCGATCGGTGTGTTAAAGTGGCTGTCTGTGTTGGCGGTTTCCTCCGTGGTCATAATTCAATTTTTTGTACCGCCGGTCTGTTGGCAGTATTACTGCTGCTTTATCACCGACCACCAGGGTTGTAATGAGGGCCAATATTTTCTGTCTTTGTCCTTCTTGCACTGGAGTTGTAACCTTGATTTAACACATTTATGTGTTTATCAACTGTGCCTCCCTACTGAACTTACCTATACCTCATTTGTGTTGCATTGTAGGAGGAAGGGCACAGCTATGTTATCCAGGGAAGTCATGCATACTAACTGTTAGTCCGTTAAGGTGTTTTAAATCAGGCAGGTTGCATGAAATTATCGAAGGGAGGCTTGCTAGAAAGAGGGAACATGTGGATCAGATTTATTTTTTTATACAGTTATATTTGGGGCGTGCATTGTTACAATGACTATATGTGCTGGGGTATTTTGCCTTTTGCATTTTATGTTTATTGTATGGCTTTATTGTAAAGCTGAATAAATAAACTTGACTTGATGCTGCAGTCCACTAGTGACATTTAACTTAAAAGCCCTTGGTATACTGGGTACCGTATATCAGGGACTTATAGGTAAGTGAAATTTACCATTTAGGATTTTTAAGCAATTTGATAAGGTTTTAGGCATCAGAGCACATGCACTCAGTTTGCGGGGCCCCAGTGGACATTATAAAATACTACTGCATCAGTTTAGCTGCTGGATTTTGAGGAACAAAGTCCTCCCTTTTTTCTAATTATAAATCCCAGAATATCTAAGATTTATTGAGTGTGGTTGGTCTGATTCTAGTTTTACCAGTCTACCAAAGGCGTGAAATGAGACGTGATAGTATCCATGTATTTTTCTGTAATAAATGCGAGTTCATATAATGCTGCGAAATGCCTGAAAATTCTTGGGAAAATGTACGAATATATATTTGATTGCACTTAGTCAAATAAACAATCAACGAAATAAAAAATATGCAATAACAAATTAGAAAAGCCAAGGTGACATACAAATAACTTAAACCTTATTTATAGTAAAGCACATTTTTTACAACAGTAGGTCACAGTACTGAATCCATAGTCTTCTATTTTATAATAATTTGGAATATAATTTTGGAAGAACTCAAAAGTGGAAAGTGCTAAATGCAGCTTTTCAATATCTACACTTTAAAGGATGTGGAGAATGCACTACTGCTTTAATACCGTTATTGCTGATTTTATTTTATGTAAGCTTAGAATTGGCACATGGAATACCTGTGCTGAAAAAAATAACTGGTACTTTGAATATTTCCTCGTGGCCTTCTTCCTGGGAGACTTGTACTTGTTTCCCTCTAGACGCCATAAAACAAATGGACATGAACTACAGACTTACAGGTCAATATGACTATTAGGAAATGAAAGAAAACAAAATTGAATCAACTCAGTTTTCATCATCAAATGTGTTTCCTGCTTCTTAATGCTTTTAGAATTCTGGTCACGCAGGGAGTTCGCCTGACAGAAAGTGCACGAGGGATTCCCTTCCTATTGCCACAGTCCAGTGTCGATGTTTTTAAACTACAGAATGTTGAATAGTATGAAAATGAGGGAGTTATAAAATGCACTATGTCTGTATTTTTTTTACACATTTTGGGAAGCATCATTGTATTCAGCAGGATTCTGCAGTTGTGAATTGGAGATCGGAAATCCTACAAGGCACTGCCTACATGTTTGTTTCGGGACATGACAGATCCTCCCAGAAGGTTAACAGAGGCAGGAACATGACTGAATTCTCAAAATGACATCAATGCACCTCCATTTTATAAATCACTTGCTGGACAGGCTTTGCAGCAACAAAATGCCTTTGATTATCTCAAGCTGCATGGGAAATTTGGCTGCACGTTCTCATCAGTGCCAACATTAAACCAGGATTCTGATTTATTGACTAATTGTCTACAGCTGGCGTTCACATACATATCACTTTTGGAATCTCTCAGTGCTTGCTTGCAAAGCCTCCTGTTAGAGAGAGAAAAAATATTTTATTAGTTAATTAAAACCATAAAAACATTTCCTTCCACATAAAATTTAACAAAACAATATTAGTACAATAAGGTAATACAGTGCAATAAAAAGTCCTGAGCTTGAAATGAAATGATATATAAAATTTCCTTCCACATAAAAATTTAACAAAACAATAATAGTGCAATAAGGCATTAGTAGTAGTAGGGAGAAGTGGCGTGGTACCTTCTATTGATTTTGTTTTCCCCTACTTGAGTCCGATTGTTGGTACCAGACTATATTACAGCGCTGGCTAAGCATCCCACCATGCTGCCTAAGAGCCTTCCCTACTTTAAGGTGTTCGGAATGAGTTAAAGGGGTTTTGTTATCCTTGTCGCCCTCCTATGACTGGGTTGTTTCAAGAAACTGAGATTTTGAGCAAGAAAATTTCAAAAAATTGAACCAGCCTAATGTTCAGTATTGTATTTCATGGGTTGAATGCTTCAATTAGTGCCTGTCTGCAGATTCTGATCCTTAAACCATTTAATTCTTTTTTCAGTAAAAGTCTTCTTTCAATCCCCAAAGCTGGACAGATGCAGACCACGTGCACCAAGTTTTCTTCTGCTAGGTGACATAGACGGCACTCCTGGGATCCTACTTGCTGCTCCTTCTTCCATTTTGGCATGAGGTCTAGTGTTGGGAGTTCACCCAGCCTGAGTCTAAGAAAGCATTGCTTGATTTTCCATGAATAGGGGCCAGCCATAAGTAGTGATTCTTTCAACATTTTATAAGAGTTGAGGATCAACCAGCTGTGCGCCCTTTTAGCCAGAGAGGCCCTGTCTTCTAGCCAGCTCTGTAATTTGCTTGCTTTATTCACAGCTTTGTTAAAAGCTGGGATGGGGAGAGACTGGTCCCATGCCTCATCTTAGTTCAACAGACTCTTGCTCTTTTCTAGATACCTTATGTAATTGCTGTTCCCTCTTTCTAGGATAACTTCCTGCCAGACTAAATTAGCTAAAGAGCCTTTTGAGGCGCGGCTCAATTTGTAACAGTATTTAATTTATGCCGCGGGTCGGGCTAGCGACTGCTTGACCAGCTTAAATTCCAATCTGACCTGGGGTGGCGACGCACGCCCAGGGAGCCGAAAAACACGCTTATAGGTCTTTATCAGAAGCTTATCCAAGAGACCTACTTCCATCCCCCTCATTATTTCTGTCCCATAGGTGAGAATTGGAAGTAGTTTCGCTCTCATTACAGTTGCTAGTGGGTTCAGAGCATGACCACAAATTGAGTTTACTAGCTTACAAAAGGCGTAAGTAAGGGTCTGCGTCTTGATTTGTATTGCTTCTTTTTGTAGCGCGTAATTACCTCTGGCATCAACCACAACTCCTAAGTATCTATATGAACTTACTTCCTCTAGGGTCTTCCCATTCAAGTGCGATTTAAGTTGGCTAGTCGGCCTGTGGTTTAGGGTAATCATTTTAGATTTTTTATGATTCATTTCTAATTCGTTAGATCCTGAGTATTCTTCTAATGCTTTTAGCAGTTTTTGCATGCCTATTCTGGTGTTACTAATTAGTAATAGGTCATCTGCATATAGCATATTGAATACTTGTTGGCCACCCAGTGAGGGAGGATGGGATGATAGATCATTTAACTTGGCAGAGAGATCTGCTATGTACAGGTTGAAGAGTGTTGGGGCCAATACACAGCCTTGCTTAACACCGACTGTTGTTTTAACTGCCCTGGATAGGTGAGAGCCTCCCCCCAGTTTAACCTTCACCCAAGTATCAGAGTAGATCATTTTGATGGCATTTAAGATAGTGTGTGGTAACCCCCACAGTTGTAATTTGGCCCACAATTTGCTGTGGGAGACACAGTCAGAAGCAGCTTTAAAATCAACAAAACATAAATAAGTCAGAGTCCCTTTTGCTCTGTTGATGATCAGTCCCCATGCCATGAGATTTGTTAATGTTCCTTGGTGAAGTCGGTTTGGTTTAGGGGTAAAATGTTTTTATCTGTGATCCTGGCTTCTAGGCGTTTTAGCACACAGGATGAGAAGTACTTGAGGTCAACATCTAAAAGAGCGATTAGTCTGTAGTTGCTTGGGGAAGCCGCGTTCCCACCCTTAAATATGGGGTGGATTATAGAGCCTTTCCAGGATGCCGGGACAGACGCTGTTGTAAGCACATCATTGAACATTGCAGCCAGGAAATTGGCCCATCTTTCCGTTTCCTGTTTAAGTAATGCTTGCGGTAAGCCATTTGTGCCAGGGGCACAGTCCGTTCGTGACTTTCCAATGATTTTTAATAGTTCTGATGTCGTAAATTTAAAAACTTCAGGAACATTGGGTTCCCAATTAATAATGTGTCCCTGGATTTGAGGACCTTCTTCGATGGTCAGTTCTGTTAGATGGGACTTTAAGTGGGATACCCATGCTTTCTCTGTTAAGTTTGCATTATTACCTGCTTTTGAACCCTTTTCCATTGTATTGATGATTTTCCAAAATCTTTTGGAGTTGGATGTTTTAGTCGCAAAATGTAATTCTTGCTGGAGTTTTTTGAAGGTCCTAGATCCCTTTTGAACAATTTCCTTTGCTCTCGCAAAGCGGCCAGTATTGATCCATTTTCTGTGCATTTACGCAGTAACCTTAGTAGTTTACCTACAGCTGCTTTCCTTCTGTGCACTGGCTGTGGTAAAAGTAGAAATTGGCGATGATTTAGTTGTGCTCCCTTTTTTGTGTTGCCTAAGGATTCTTTTTTTAAGAGATCGGAGGCAAAGTTCTCCCAGACCGTTGTCAACTTTGCCCCACTTTTGGCCATTGAATCTAGCTTTCGTAGAGCCTCTTCTGCCTGGCTTTCAATGGTGTCTGAGGACCATTTGAATCGCTTTAGATTTTAGGTGCCCATTGCCCCGTTTAAGGCTACTGCTTTTTCTGGCTTTTGTGGTGATGCGCGGATCCCAAATACCTGAGGCTTATGATCGCTTTCCGTACGGTCCTTGATACTGAAGGCATTTACTAACATATACAAAGCAGGGGACACCAATGTGTAGTCTAGATGGGAGACCGTTTTCCCAGAGGATCTTGTCCATGCCGGTGGGATGTCGGGCGTCTTCTGCCCGTTTAGCACAAAGAGGCCTACCGATTCACAAGTGCATATAAAATTGTCCCCTAAACTGTCTTTCCTGTGTTTTTTTGGGAGAGTCTGGCTGGGCATCCTTGCCACTATTTGAATATGGTCCTCACTGGGGTTGTGGAATAGGCAGAGATTGAAGTCGCCCGACATTAGCCAAAATGCCGATTTTACTGTGCTTTTTATCCTTAATAGTTGAGTTAACAATTTGTGTGCTTCGATTTTTTTATTTTTGGATTGATGTATATATTGACTAGGATCAGTGGTTCCTGTGTATTTTTCCCCCAATCATCCAGCCGGAGTAGTTGAAAGGGTTAGTCTTCCTCCTTGTGCTCTGAGATTTTTACTAGGATGCTCGTACTAACATAGATAGCTAGGCCTCCCTTCGACCTACCAGGTCTATTGGTTTTTGTGGCTGGGCTAAGATATTCAGTGAATCCGATTAATGGTATTGATTCCATTGCCCAGGATTCCTGTAAGAGTAAAATGTCGAATGAACTAAAGAGTTTTGTTACTGCAGGGTCCTCCATCTTTGCCCGTAGGCCACCTACTTTTCAGGAACAAATGGATAATATCTCTTGTACGGGTTGATCATTAACTATTCAACTGTTGCCCATCGGTCCTAGGGGTAAAGCCGTCGCTGCCCATTCCCCTTTCCGGAAGCAGTTGCTGACCCAAGACCACTCTTTTCCTCCCTTCTTCTCTCCATATTTGGACTCTCAGTGGGTGCTTAGGTTGTCTCCTCTCACTAGACCTTTCTTCAGTGGGTCTACTGGCCTGATGGACTCCTTTCAAAACCGACCGTGTGCCTTTAGGTTCTCACAGGTGTTGTGAGTCTAGTAACGGGGTTGGATATCGCTCTCCTTTGTAGGTGGCCACCACAATGCCCCAGGCTTTCAAAAGGTCCTTCCTTTCCATGATCCGCTTTGGGATATCCAGTGCTGAGAAGATAGTGAGTGTTGGATCCGAGTGTTGGTTGCCTCTTGCTTCAATAAATTGTATTGCAGCGAGGTCATCCGAGGTTACAAACTGTAAATCCGGTAGAGCTTTTATGATTCTTAAAATAGCAGAACGATTAAGAACGTCTGTGTGGGACCTGGAGGTGAATTCTAGGACCCAAAGCAGCTGAAGGGTGTACTCATAAGTATTCGTATCTGTTATAGGTGACTGGTTTTGCTCTATGTGCTGGTTATGCTCTTTATAGCCATCTTCCCACTGACCGGAGACAGATTTGTGACCCTTGCTGCCCACATTTGCCAGTGTTAGTTGGGTGGGCTGCGCAGGCGTGGTGGGTTTTGGGTTTATTCTCTGCTGACCCCTTTGGGGGCTTTCTCTTGTGGACATTATTGTGTCAACTGCTGTGGGTGGCCTCAAAGGAGACCTTGTTCACTGAGTGGTGCCTGCTGAATCGGGGAGTGTTATTACATCTACTGTTATGTTTGGGCTTGTGCTTGTGTGGGTAGTAATGACTTTATTATACCTTCCACTTGACGTCACATGATCCTTATTTGGTTCCTCTGGGCTAATACCAATGGTTTTTATAGTAGTTAGTTGATGGAATTGTGCGGACTTCCTTCCTTTCCTTGCCCGCTTTCGTTCTCTTTTTGATAAAGCCCGGGTTAAGGGAAACTCAGGGTTATCGGGCTTATTGATGGTCTGTAGCGGAAGATGATTCTCCATGGAATCCATACTAGGGCTTGTTAGGGGGCGGCTTTCAGCCAATGTTCTTTTCTCATTTGTGGTCGATGAAGCAGGCGTTAGGGAGAAAAGGGGCTGCTCCTCTTGTTTCTGCTCCCGCGGTATAAATACTGGCCTGGTGGCAAGAGGATTAGTATATGTGTGTTCATCCTTCCGGATGGAGCAGATTTCTTGCAGTATTCCCTCTAGGATTTGCGGCAGTTGAGATATCTTATCTACCACCTCCTTGCAGGAGCAGATTGTAAAATCATTAGAGTGACTGACTTGCGCCCTTGTTAATAGGGCGTTTAATTTTTCCAACTTGCTGTCAATTCCAGAAACAAATACTGCCAATGTGTTTAACAAGTCAACTTGAATGTCCATTTTATTTTAATGGAATTGCAGCGCCATAACCGTTGCTTGCATTGAGTTTAGGATCGCAGCCCACATTTCTTCTGACTTGACTGCCACCGGAGCTTGTATCTGTGAGACGGGCTCTTGGTTTCCGCTTGATATTCCTTCAGTTATATTTACTTTGTGGGGGACTTTCTGTGCCGCTGTCACTATTTCTGCCTTTGATGATCTGCTTGGAAAAACCTGTTGTGGAACCCAAGACTCCTGTTCTTCTTCTTCACAATCGTACATCAGAAAGGAGTGGAGTTTGGGGCTTTGATAGGCTACTTTTAATTTTAACAGCCTGCATTCCCTTCAACAGCTCACCATATGTTCAAGGAAATGTGTCCTCTAGCCATTACTGAAAAAAAACATCTCCCAAATGTAAGCGCCTGCAACTTGGTAAAAATCTATTTTGGGATTATAATCTGTTATCATTTTAGTTTAAGGCAAAATGGTGAATAAGGCCAAAACTAGTTTAAATCGACTTTCACAACTTTCATGGGAGTGCTAGTATTGCAGACTAATAGGATGGATGCTAAGAGCCAGGGTGAAGATTTTTCTCATAAACCTGTGTGACACATTTTGGGTCTCAGCAGTAAAAAACTATAGTTGTGTGTTAGCAAGCCTGTTGTTTCCAATATATAACATATACTTCGGATGAGCTCCATATCAGCCTAATTTCCATAACAGGATGGCTTTGCTGCCTATTACAGGTGTCTGCTTTTGTTCCTGGCTTCCTCCCCTATTTTTCTGTTTGTCCCAGGTAGAGGCATTCCAGTTTAAATTTCATAATGTTCTGGATACGTTTTATCTTCCACTGCATACTTGAGGGGTCAATTATTAGGTTTCTGTCTTTAGGCAGACCTTTTGTTTTCAAGACATAACAGATACTTACGAGTAGGCTTTTGGTCATTCCTTTGTTTACGAATGGATGGCTTTGGTATTTATTTAGAGATTTTTGAGCCCTCACCTAAGTTAAACAAGCATTGTCTAACAGTTGAAATACTTTTTGGTCTGGCCAGACAGCTTTAATTGTTTTACCAGCTCTATTCTTTAATAGCTCCTTCTCGTTCTCTCACTCTCTCTATCGCTTCCTCAGACATTTTCTCAAATACATTGATGATATCTTGATATCTTGAATAAAATCAGGTGTGAGGTGATGATCAGCCCATTTGAGCTGAGCTATGGTTTGCTCAATTATCCCTAATTTGTCAATATCATTTTTTTTGTTTTATTTCCTAATTATATGTTACTGTAACTGTGGTTCCTTAAGTGTTTTCCTTAGTTTTTTCAAAACATACATCAGTGGCTCATGAGCATAGCAATCCAAAAATTAAACTTAACGTTTTTTTTTCAGGGAATTATTTATGACAATATATCTACCTAGTGTAGATATCCACATGTACCTGTGGGAATGCTGTTGGAGTGGACAAAGTGGGAAAAGTGCATTCAGGAGGAGGCAGAGCAGTGTACTTATCCTTTTACTACATTTTTATCAATTGAACCCCATATATTTTCAATTTATAAAGAATTCACCAGCCCAAAACTGTTTGTGTTATCTGAAAGGACTCTCCAATAGACCAATTAAAATTGGTCTTTTTAGAGTATTTACTAATTTTCATAAATGAGGACATTTCCATTCAGCCTTACATTTGCAGCAGCACATCCGCGTCAAAGTTCAGCCAACATGTGTGTTCACCCCTGAGTCATGAGAGTGAGGTTGCTAGGCATGTAAACATTTTAAAAGAGGTTTACATGTACTGTATCTGATACAACTTAGGTGGCCAATTTTAATGACTTACGAACACGAAGGTAACCTTAGGAGTATCAGGAACAGGAGAGTCCCTTCCAAGATTCATCCAGTAAGCAGCAACTGACTTCACCCCCCCTTCCAGAAATTCACACATACTTGACAGCACCCAATTAACATGCTCATAATTGCAACCTCTGAGTTAGCACACTCATTACTGTCAGCCCTTTGTTAGCACATTTTATTGCTGGTTCCAAGCTGGTAGAAAACACCTGCACCCTAATTTGGAGTTTGCCAGAGGTGAAGAAGCACCCTACAGCAGCTGTGCTCCCTCCCCACCTATCTGTGATTCCTCCTTTCCCTTAGAATCTGGGAAAGCACCATGTTTACATCAGCAGAGCATCCTTTGACTCAGCCAGGGTAGACCTCTGGTTCTGAAGTGTGATCTGGACTGTTAGGCAGGTAGGTACTTAAATTGTGAAGACTCCTGTGTGATGGACTCTCCAGGACAATGTGCTGTCACCAGAATGTTTCCTGAGCACATCGGTGCCAGTCAGCATATGTTTAATTCTGCACTCGGGAGAATTGTCTGTGGCACAAACCTTATTGGCATTCAAATGTTGTTCCACTGGCGGTTTGGTTCCAAAGGCTCTCCCAAATAGCAAGGTGGGTCCCCATGAATCTTTCCACAACACCATTTGTTTGGGGCCACAAAGGATTGATGCTTGACACTTAGGGGGTCATTGAGAGTCTGGCGGTCTTGAGACCGCCAGACTCAGGGTGGCCATCGGACCACTGAAGTGGTGGCGGTCTGATCCGCCAAATTCCGACTGCTGCAGAAACGCTGCAGTAATACCGCCAACACCACCAGGCTGGAGACAGCCTCCAGACTGGTGGTCCTGGTGGTTGTAATCCTACGAGTTCCATTCTGCCAGCCTTTCCATGGCGCTTCATATCGTCGTAGAAAAGCTGATGGAATGGGGGTGCCGGAGGCCCCCATGCACAGCCCTATCAAGCGTTTCAATGCCCGAATTACAGGCAGGGAAATGAACGACAGGTGCTGCTGCACCCGCTGCACTGCCACATTGGCGCCAGCTCAGAATCAATGTTAAGGCCCTCTTCACCACAGAGCCGGCGAGTGGAAACACTGCTTCCGCCCGCCGGCCCTGCAGTAAAGTCGGAATTGGGCTGGCGGTGTCCTGACGGCACCAGCGGTCAGGTGGCAGGTTGGGTTTGGCAGGCGGCCTCCGCCACTCGCCAAACTCGGAATGACCCCCTTAGTCTGACTAGAAACTCCTTGAATTCTTTGCTATTGAGCGGCAGACCATTTTCGGATTTGGGTATGGCAAGGATACCCCGCGCTGCAAAGATGTCATCCAGCGGATTACCTTTATATTGAGCAAGGACTGCTCCCAGCCCCACCAGGCTTGCATTTACAATTATCTCAGCAGGTAACTTAAAGTCAAAATGGGCCATCTTTGTTGAATTCTAAATTGCGTGTTTTATTCTTTTAAAGCTTTGATCATATTCGCCGACCACTGGAAGGGGTGTTTTGTTTTTTCAAGTCTCTGAGTGGGGCACTAACTGTTTCAAACTCACAAGTGTACCTTGAGGAATACTTGGCCATGCCTAAGAAGGATTGTAGCATGGTGACATAATGTGGAAGGCAATTGGCTGACAGTGCTTGCACTTTATTGAGGACAGAAGTCATTCCTCTTTCAGAGAATATATGCCCAAAGAATTTAAGTTTGGTCTTGTGAAACTCACATTTTGTTGCATTCAGAGTGAAACCTGCGTCAGCAAGTAACTGGCACACTTGTGTAAGAGTCATGTTATGCTCTTCTTGCGTTGCTCCAAATACTGGTATTTCATTGCTGTAATTAAATGCTTGTATGACAGATAGAATTATTTGACGTAAAACATCCTGAAATATTTTTGCAGCTGATGACACTCCAAACCTCAACCTTTCATATCGGAACAAACCAATATGAGTTGAAAAAGTAGTGATGTACCTGCAGTTCTCTTCCAACTCGAGTTGGTGATATCCCTTGTTCAGGTCAAGCTGGAAGAAGACTTTGTTACCTTTCAGTTGCATGATCATGTCCGCTATGTGTGGACCAAGATATTTTTCTATCTCAATTGCTTTATTGGTCTGGCACATATCAACACCTCCTCTGTCTGTTTTTTTGCGGCAGCACTATGGGCAAAACTCATGGCACAGAACCAGTGGAGTGCTCAATAATGTCATGCTTCAAAAATGTTTCTAGTTCCTTCTCAGTGGCTTCTTGAATGTGAAAAGAGACTCAACAGTGCTTCTGGGCAACAGGGCGAATGTCCTCATTAATGTGAAGTTGCGCTTTCATTGTCTTGAGCCTTCCTAGGCCATGAAAAGATGGAATCTGAATTACAATTTCAGATTGAGGGAGAAGGTTGCAATTGGGTGATATCAGTATCATGTCAGCAGCAGAATCAAAACTGAGTAGGCATGTACGAGATGAAGTTCCTTGAAGAACTTGAATTGGCACTTGCACTGAAACTGCTTTATGTCGCATTGTTGCTATGAATGACCATGGCCTCTGCAACAGTTTAGAAGCAGCCTATGTGTATGCCTTTGTGTTTGATGGGTTGAGACATCGCACAGGAGACAGGCTATTGATCTTCTCAACTGATATGATGTTAATTGACACATCACTGTGTATGATAGATGTTATGGGGCAACTGTTGAATTTTATTGTAATCTTGGTACAGTGTCCACATGAATTCAGTTGTTTTGTTTGATGGCTTGTCTTTCTTTTGTGTTCTTCCTTGTAAGCAGCCAAACTAACATACACCTGTCATTTCTTGATCGACATCATTGCACATCCATCTTCTTCACTAGTACTTGATATTGACATTGAAGAGCCTTTATAGGATGAGCTTGATGACAATCAACTTTGTCTGGTTTCTACTGTTCGTAATTGGTGCTGCTTTTTCACCTTGTGGGCATGGTAAGAATGCTTGTGGAACCTTCTGGTGTCCATTTTCTCTTCTGGCTGTGACATACTTTGTTTCTCTTTCACTTTGCGAACAATTATGTAGTGGTTTTCTTTACCACAACCTTTACACATCTGTCTATTAGCTGGACATTTACCTTCCTGGGGAAATGAAAACTGACTTTGGAAACACAACTTTTTCTTCTTTGAAGATGTTGACTTGCGTCTATCTACCCTGTTCTTGTGCTTGCTTTTCATGACCAAGGCTGATTCATTTTTCCCTGTTCCAGCTTCCATTTCAGCAGCTTGTTGATCTGCTCTCTCATCAGCTCTTGCAGCCATTAATATTTTCTCTAGACTGAGCGTCTCCCTCAACAAGCATCTTCTGAAAGAGTCTGAAAGACAGCCATCAATGACTCTCAGACATATGGCTTCTTCATCATTAAATTCATTAAACTTGCAGTGATTGATAAGCACGTCAAGTCTTTTAACAAACTCGCCCATCATTTCACCAGCTTCCTGTCTCGCTTAATTGAAAACATACCATTCATAGACGACATTCAGCATTGGATTGAACTTGGAACCCAATTCTTCTTTGATCTGAAAGTATTATATTGCATCAGTTTTTAAGATTATCTTTAGCACTTTTTACTCTGTCACCGACAAGCTTCTTCAAATACTTCATGATTTTTGTCATCTACTTTTTCTAGGGCAAATATAAAGTCATCAAACATCTAGATCCATGCAGTCCATCTGGCGCCATTATTTTGCTTTTTGACAATGTTGAATGGTGGTTTCAGAAATGCAGGTGCATCGTGCTTCGCTCTCTTTTCTTCTACTGTTTAGAGCATATGCTGTTAAGGTGGCTCGCTGCTTTTCACTTAGATCTGTACCTTCTGCAAGCACTGGCCTTATGTTTGAACTTGGCTTATCACACCCAAACTGAGGTCCTAGATCGTCATATTCTTTCTTGGTGGTGAGTAACTTTTTTTTCCTAGCACTGGATCATTGTCATGTTTAGCTGTTTGCATCGTACCTGGTTGTCACTGCCTTTAGCTTTTCACTTTGTCTCGATGATGGCTCTGTGTAATGTATTTCTTTTTCAGTCTTCCAAACTGAATTGAGTAGGCTTTTCAAATGTATTTCTCACAGGATCTTCAACTTCTTTGAGGGCCGTACATGGGCTGAAGCAGGGCTTCAACTCAAAATACTGCAACCTTGAATTTCTTCTTATCGATTTGAGAGCACGTGGTACGCACAAGCAGTTTGCTGTACAATTGTAAGCTCTCAGAGAGAGCAGTCTAATGTCTTCAGGGCAGAGATCCCCTTTCTCATTGCCAGTTGTAGCATCCTCCCCAGCTTGCAAAGAACCCCACCACACATGCATGGAGCTCTGCAACAGACATCTTTATTCCTCAGCATACAATCACACACTGCTCTCGGATTAAGTCATAATGGTTAATAACTACACCTTAACACCTTCCAGCAAGTTATCTATCTATCTATCTATCTATCTATCTATCTATCTATCTATCTATCTATCTATCTATCTATCTATTTATCTATTTGTCTGTCTATCTATGTGTGTGTGTGAAGACAGACATGATCCTTTGCTCTCTATTTACTGTTGTGTTCATACTGTCCATTCAACACTATTCTTTGATGCCAAAATTAACAACTTTAAAAAAAAAGCACCTCAAACGACTGACTAACGTTTCCAAATAAAAAGCAGAAAATGGAAAGCACTTTTGCAAACAGATTCCAGCAGTCTTTCCAACCCAAGCATGCCCTGCTTACTTCCTGTAGTATTCTTCTAGTTCAGCAACAGAATGCTTATGCCCATTTCTTTGAAGTGAAAGAAGCCCACAAATACAAAGAATGGAAAAATAGGGAACATTGTAATATAAACGAGAGCCTTGTCACTTGAGATCACTTGATTCATATTGGGAAGAGTTAAAATCAGCCTAGTCCAAAGTCTGAGGGCACACAGAGGCAGACCAGACTAAATGAAACATAAACAGGAAGGAAACGTGATAGCAAAGCCTGGAACTGGTCCGTGTCAACGCTAATTACTTGCGCCTTTTCATAACAACTTTCCGAATCAATGCACGGATAGGGTGGAAGGTGACGGGCTGCACTTCTATCCAGTCTGAAACATCCCTAACTTTCAAGTCAAAAGACATTAACCTCATTTAATTATAAACATGTGACTCATAAAGCCAGACATCGCATGACTGCTGAAATATGTGCTTTGGTTGAGAAGTGGTTGCTCTTGCACGACAAGGGAAGTAAAATTGTGGTGCTTTTAATTAAAAATGACAAAAACATCGCACCTTTCCGTACCGTATTTAACTATGGATATTTTTTGTCTTTATCGGTAGCGTTTTTTAATTCGGTGCTCTGCGTTTTCATGTATCAAACATGACCAAAACAAAGTCTAGAGCAGCCGAACTTGTCAAGGGTGTGTCGAGTACATATGTCCTTTGACAAAGCTTCCACAATGACTAATATCAGACGTTCGAGAGGTGTGACACTGGTTCCCCCAACCCCTGCAGTGCAGGGGGTCCCAAGCCTTCAGGGGGCCGCCAACCATACAAGGGCCACTTTTCTGCCCAATACCAATGTATAGATATGAGAAATTTGAGACTCAGGGGCCCCTCATCACATGGGGATGGGGAGGGGTTTGGACAGGATCATTTTGTTTGAGGTCACTGGGAGAGAGTTGAAACATCATGAATCTCCAGATAACATCTAAAGGAGGAGTGGGCACATATTAACGAATCAAGTAAGCACATTAGTTACAGCAATAAAAAGAATATGGTACAAATCAGCGCTATAAGAACATTGTTAAGTAATTACCACAAAATTGAAAACTAATGTAGACAGTGCTGAGAACAATGGGTTTAATCATGGCAATAAAGGTCAGCGGCAGTAACAGTTAACTTGGATGCTTGTATAAGTCAAAGTAAGTCAAACAAGCATTTACATTGCAACGGGTCTCGCGTTTGCTCATGTTAGAGCTGATCGCGTTGTAAACTCCTAACCCGACTGTTCACCTATCGGGCAAAAGTGCATTTGTGTACATAACCCGAAAAAGTTAAATTAACTATGTAAAGCGCTCGACTTCTGCCAAGCGAGATCGCGCTCGTAAATTAGAGAAAAAAAAGTCCACGAGCCGGACAGAAAACAGCGAGCCTCGCATGTTTTCTGTACTTGGTCGCTGCGCTCGAGGAGGGCTAACCACCGGAAAAGGCATGACGTATGTGTGCCTTCGACTAATGAAAGCAGGCGGATTTTATTAGGCAAGCCCACTAACCAATAAAAAACAGTGACGTGAAGTTGACAGGGCTCCGAGCCCTTTTCTAAATACTAAAGCGTCTTGCTGCGATACGCATGCGCGAGCGCATGCAACGCAGGTTCGACCCTAAAAATAACATTAGGAACTGTAAAAACATGTCTCCAATGGAACCTTAGTAAAAAGAGCAGCTACTTATAAGTGTTTGTTGTTACATGATGTTGTTAGTTTAGGCGAGGTAAATATTAGATTTGTTTTAAAAAGGGTTAAGATGGAGGATGCCACACCCGAAATAGAATCATAGATGTGGCTAACAGGGTTGACGTCCCACCAGTGGAAACATTACGCCTATACTACCAGCTATGATGTGGTGCAGTTATACATCTTCGTTATCAGGTCTGTCAATATGTGTGGCAGGGTCATTCTCATAGCAGGCAATCATGAAAAGTGTTGTAAACCTTCATGAAAATGCGAAATCTATGCCTGTAACTTCCTCAGCAACACTCCAACATGTTATAGAGTCAATATATGTAGCAATTGAAATTATAACCCCGACATTGGGGCCTACATTTTTGCTGCCACATTGATTGCAGAAGATTTACAATGCAACAATGGCATGGCAATGCAGCAGAACACCACCCCTCCTCCCACCCAAGACCTCAAATGCCTCCTCCCAAGTGGTGACAGTCTCATTTAAGAATTTAAGAGAAAAACCCCACTGACCGTAGATGAGCGCTGACCATTTAGTGTTATTACTACCACTACAGTGACAATGGACATGTGACAGAGGACATGGGTCTAGTACTTTAGTGAACTTAATTACCACTTGAAACATGTTTACTCATTGGTAATTTTTTCTGGAGCAAAAGCATTTCTACCAGAATCAGTCACAAGCCTTTGTCCAACAAGGGTTGTCCAACAAGGGTGCCATAGGTTCAGAAATGTTGATCAACATATATTTCAAGATCTCTTGAATGGTGGTATTCACGTACACTATTTGTGGAAGATATATATGATAAGATCTATTGTTATTGAATCTAATTGTATATTGGGGACAGCTTCTTTCAAATTGTCTTTGTAGAAAAATATTGAAAACGTTTTTTTTAATATGCACACATCTAGTTGGGACAGATCTGAATGGATGAAATTAAATGCTAACTAAACTTTTTAGGAATTTTCAGACAGAGTATTATAGCAGGAAGGCCCATCAACGAGTTATTTGCATCAGGCTGAAACAGTATTATTCTCAGAGGGAACTTGGGCCACATCTAAAATGTGGTAAACCACTCCCTCTGATGGGCAGCTGACTCTGAAGTTGATGAGGATGAACCTCAGTAAGTATACATCCAAACAACTGTGGATTTGTGAATAAGTGTGATGTGTGCGCTTAACTGAACTTATCTGCAGAACTTAGGGCACCATCATCCAGATCTAGCCCATGCTAAAAGGGCTCTCAACCTGTTATTGGTCTCTTACTGTCTGCTGTTATAACCCCAGATGATGCAGATATGAAATGCTGATATCTATGGTGTCCAGGAGACCTTAAATGGCCAAAAGGATCGATGAAGACGTCCCTTGGCTCATATTTCTCCAGTTAGGAGAAAGTGTCAATCTCCTATGAAAGGACTATGTAAGATACTGACACACTCTGCCCACTTAGTGTCCAGGGGCATGAAGAGAATGTCAGCAGCCTTTCCTAATTGATTGGCAGTTATCGAGTGGTCTGCAAATCTTCCTGTGAATGGTACTCAAAGGCCATCCAACAACATTAGTGGTAAAGTCAGGAATGAAGCCATACTAGACCAGAATCCCACTGTATTCAAAGGTGCCTTTTCCTCTATTTAAATGTATTTCTCATCAGCAATTAATTACAGTTTTGAGGGCTCGCTCAACTATATAAACATCAAGCCCCCTAATGATGACCACCAGAGAGGTGCGAGGTTCAAAACAATCCATGGTAGTTAACACATAAATCATTTATTTCTAAGATGTACACTTGGGATCCAACCACGTTTTCTAAGTGTGAGCTAAGAATATTTGGAAGAAACAGTATGATTGCCTCTGCCCAGTTTTCCTGGTAAACATGTAGCAGAAGCATCAATGGCATTGCCTACATCCCCTGTTATTGTGTAAATGGTTTCTTTTATACAATCTCTCACCTAATTTTAGAGTCATAGGATATATCTACTCACTTGAACATACTCAACCCATTTAATTTGTGGTTCCTCACTCCTTAGGTTCCAAATTGCAATGTGTTTTTCGATCAAAAACATCTGGGTCATTAGCTTCAAGGCAATGTGCGAAAATCAAAAGAGACACCACATCGTTCCAAATGTATAGGATTTCTAGCAACAAACACCATGCAGGATTCATTCTTTTGAATCATTCAAAACAAGTGATGGATGAAATGCTTGAATTAATCTCAGCCACTGGCAATTATTTGGACGCACCCCAGTCCATCATTATTTCACACAACATGCCATCTTAGTGCGTCAAAAAAACAGCAGCATCAGGGCAAACAATTGGGATGATCATGCACAAAGAGGCATTATCCTACAGTTCTTGTGAGACAAAACACAATTTAGCTCTTTCCCCCATACATTTAAAATGGTTAGTAATGTATTTTACATTGTGGTGTGCCTCTGTGTCAATCACATGACTGGCATTTCTGCTTCAGCTCCTGGAAGTAACTACCTCTATCTTTCATGTTAAAGCACCTGACTTTTCTGATGAAACTAAGGATTGTTCTAGTGCCCCACTGTGACTCCAAAATGGTATTTATGTAAATTTTTTAATAATATGTCCGATGTCCACTGTATGTTTAACTTCTTGTCCTGTTTAGAAATGACAGATAATAGGACTTAGAATTGCTACTTAATATTTTCTCACTCATACCCCCAGTGCTGTGCAGTGGCTCTGATATATTTCTATGTTTGTATTATATATAAAGTACCTCCTACCTGACATTAGAAGGATATAGCAAAAAATCACTTAGTAGTCCAGTGACCACATAGAGTAAAGATGAGGAAAACCAAGTTCCTAGGTAATAGAACTACAAAGTGACATTTTTTTATAATGTACTGTATGGCAGTGGATACCTTATTCCTTAAAATAGAAGGCCACACCATCACCCTTCATCATACCACGCTGAGAGAAAGGGAAGATTTAGACACTACACTTCGTTCTGAGACACCTCATAAATCACAATGAGTGTGATGAATCTATTGACAAAAATGGTACTGTCTATTCCTAACTCCTTGTCCCCAGGGTATTGGACCTCTTTTGGGTCAAAAAAAGATTTTGGATGAGGTAGTCTCAACTATATAATGTAGCATACTTCATCCTTGGACACCTCATCCCACCATAGTAAGTTGGTAGTACCGGGGAGGACTCAATCCCCAATATATTATTTAATCTTATTTTAGGAAGGTGTACCATTCTGGCACATTTCCTGTTTTACAAGTGTTTGCAAATCTGGGAATGCATCAGAATCCATGGGTGGATGCATGGGTATTCATTCCCATGCTCCAACCACAGAACGCCTTACCAACGCAGACTAATACCAGGCAGTGATTTGTGTTACCTTGCATCACTCTGGATTTACAAAGCTACCGCCAAGGTGGTTTTGTGTAGTTTAGTAAATCTCACTTAAGACCTTGCGTCGCTATGTGTGACAAAAGGGCAATGCAAGGGCTTAGCAAATCTGGCCCCAGGTGTGTTGCTCTTTCAAATGAAACAGATAGGATGTTGGTAAACATGACAAATAACATTATCATTTCTAGTGCAAGATTAAACATGCCAAAAAGCAGTTAGATGTTTGTTGCAGTAGATATTAGAATCAGTTAATTAGAAGTCAGATAAAAAAAAAATACAACCTTGTTGCTCTAAAAGTGTATAAACACACAGAAATGTTATCTTTCCTATCCTTACCTAAGCTTGGAAAAATAAACATTAAGCCATAAATATATCTTTTCTGCTCACCATCACTTTTTATCTAGAAAAGCAGAAAAGAAGGAAAAGCTGTGTTTTGTTTTCACTTACCCTTTTCCTTGGCTGCTGCCTCTGGCAGGAGGCATGTGACATCAGAAGTGAGCTGTAATAAATTATTATTGTTTGTGGCTTTTTTCTTTTCTTTATTACAAGTGAGTAGTTGTGTCACAATTCACTAGTAATAAGCAACTAGGAGACAGGCTTTTACATAGGGATTACAAGCTAACATGTAATACGCAACATTTGCATTAACAAGTGCACACATATCCCTCACTGGAGCCCTTTATAAAGCATATTTGAGGGCCCTATAGTTGACTCATAATGGTTAGGTCACGTTTATCCTGATTGTTTCTCTTGTCACTCCTGGTATTTAGAAAAGTGTAGGAAATACATTTTGACTTTAGTTAGAATTACTTTGTGGGGGCATTCTGTTCATTGTAATTGTAAATTGTGCTTTTTGCTTTCTTTAGGCATTGCACTTCTAAAATGTTTCAATCTTATGTAATGTTCATTTACATATGTGCAGAATCAAATGTACCTTCCAGAACCTTTGGCTCAAGTGTGTGAGTATATGACCTGGGGATGTTGTGGAAGCTCTCATATAGAGCATTAAGGGCCTGATTAAGAGCTTAGCAGATGTGTTATTCCGACACAATGGTGACGGATATTACATCTGCCGAAATCTAAATCCCATTATCTTTAATGGGATTTTGTTTTTGGTGGATGAGTACTAACTCAGGCCTCAAGTTTTTACCTTCTTTACATTTCTGTCAGCGAATACATGCCTCCACTGGCTCCCAGTAGGGCTAGTGGAGCAATGGCCTTTTTGACATGCAGAACGTGACTCTAGCCTGAATGTTTACATGGGACCTTTTGTTAATCAAGTAACACACCATCTAACAGCTAGACATCAGGTATCAAAAGTGTAGAAGATGGTCCCTAAGAAATTATAGAACAGTCTGGGAAGATCTCTGCACAAACATCAGAGCAGACTGACGCGACTTGCTCTCCCCAAAACCACTGAAAATTAAATTGTTAAGACAAAGAAGATGGCAAACATTGTCTGCAAGTCATGCTGATTCCCTTGTCCTCAGCTCACCAACAATCCCAACCTAGCCTCTCATCATAATACGGTCATCACAGTCACTGGTTCGGTAACAATTCTAATAGCTTCCTGCCTATGAATGATACTGGATGGAGATACAAAATCACATTTTGATGGATGGCCACTACATCTGTAGACATTACACAGATTATAATGAGGTGCATCAGTTAATGAAGGCATAATTGGAACCCATCTCATCTCCATATTGTAATTTTGGGCCCTCATCACCAGTTAAGGGCTCAGTAAGCAGATTCATGTACACACAATGGTATTTACCAGGTATGGTAGTTAACCCACCCTATTGAGGGCCATACCATTTTCTGTGGTAGCATAAGCTCTCCAGCACCCTGATACTAAACACCCTCAGATCAGCCTGACAGCATACTCAAGATAACAATACCTTCAATTTGTTCCACTGTTTCTCTGTCAAGGAAGCATGTTTACATGAGTAAAATATACTCATCACCTCCCACATTTTTATCTAATCTCTCATGCTGATGAGGCCTCAAATATATGTCAGGACTATTTAAAATATACACTGATTAATGACTTTCATAGCACTTCATATTTAACATGACTATTCTTAAGTTACTCTTAGTTATTCTAAACAACACAAATTCCCTGAGCCAGTGTGCCAACATGGGTATTTAATTACCTGAGGCCGTACATCAGATATATATATTTTTTATTTTGGTACAACATAGCACTAGGAAGCAATTCCTATAGATGCAATATTGTACCACACTGTCACATATATTGCTGAAAATATTTGAAAAAATACAAGACGTGTATGCTTTCTTTTAAGGACATAATATAATTTTGTATTAAAAAATATGTCATTACCTGCGTGCTACTGTCATCACCTATTCTGTTCATATATGGGGTATAATGAGACAATTAGTACATGGCTCAAACAGACTTTGTAATATAATTTCTGTTGTTTTTTTATATTTAATATAATTTCAATTTAAGCAATGAAAGCACCTAAGATCCATTATCAAATCGTCTAAGGTTTAAACACATTCAGGCAGAAAATGCTTGTAATTGAAAGATTTTACAAGATTGTGAAAAAGGGAACATAGAAATACAGCTCCTCATAGCCTTGCCTTTACACTGCATAAATAGCATAAATGTAAACCTTCTGCTAGTGACACTGTAGGATCATGGCCAATACCTTGATCCATCCTTGAAGCAGACTGAATCTTATCTAGCTGCTTCAGATGGTGGCCCTATTGAACACAACTCACTGGTTCTTTTCACTCAGAGTAGGCAGATAGGTGCTGTATTTTGCAGACAAACACACACTATTGCAGCTTAAAGAAACAGGGATCTATCTACAAATATCCACTTTCTGTCCTGCAGTGGTAAATATCAGGCATCGTAGTCTTGTTTCAGACTAATTAGTTCGAGAGTTTAGCGGATGTTTATCATAATGCGTGCTGAGGCTGAGAGCCTATCTCTAAAAGCACTGGAGAGATGGTGCCATGGAACAGGCCTGCGTGAGAATTGATAAAATTTAAAGACTGCTCATAGCTCTGAAACATGGACAGTGTGAAGGGTAGAAAACAACCTTACTGAAAACTGATATCATTTAAAAATGCCCTCATGTAAAACGCACTTACCGCAGTCAGTTGGATTGTGGACAATGTGGCTAAATCCGAAAAAATCAGCGGATTTCTTGGATTTCTGGCTTTCGCTGCAGCTTGGCGAAGCACTCTTTACCTGTACAATTACATGTATATTGGCCAGCAGAAAATAATAAAGCCACTTTTCTTTAGGTTCCCACAACCATGTTCTATTATCATAAAATTGACTGAAGCTGTAATACATTTTGCTCCCTGCACAGTTCTGCCCTCCATTCTCTCAGGATGCTATGCCTCCACATTTCTGTAGCCATGCTGTATGTATAGTAATGTACAGAGTGACAGGCCAGACTAATCTCCATTTTACTCAGCCCTAATTAAACTCTGTTGTTCTTGGCAAGAATAGCCATGAGCTCTGCTAGGAAGTTTGAAAAAGTATGTTTTTGTTGAGCTTCGATGCGTGGGTCTTGATGGTACCAAAACTCAGCAGAAAGCCAATGTGTCTTCCCTTTAATGAAGAATGCAACACACAGGACTCTTCAAACTAAATTAAGTAATAAAGATTGATTAATTCTGAAAAAAAATGGTTTACAATTAAATCCAGGACAGTACTTTAGGATATAGCTTCATTATTTTTTAATCAGATTAATTCATAATTAATGCTTTTTTTAACAAGCACTCGTGCATCCTCCCTACACTTGATACACACTTTCCTCCTAAAGAATTGAGGGCCATATTTATACTTTTTGACGCAAAACTGCGCTAACTCAGTTTTGCGCCAAAAAAATTAGCGCCGGCTAACGCCATTCTGAAGCGCCATGTGGGCGCCGTATTTATTGAATGGCGTTAGCCGGCGTTAGTCGACCGGCGCTGCCTGGTGTGCATGAAAAAAAACCACGTACACCAGGCAGCGCCGGCGTAGGGAAAAATGGCGTTTGGGCGTCCCAAAATGGGGCAAGTCAGGCTGAGGCAAAAAAATCGTCTTAACCCGATTTGCGCCATTTTTTTTGGCCGCCCAGACGCCATTAACATGACTCCTGTCTTAGCAAAGACAGGAGTCATGCCCCGTTGCCCAATGGCCATGCCCAGGGGACTTTTGTCCCCCGGGCATGGTCATTGGGCATAGTGGCATGTAGGGGGGCACAAATCAGGCCCCCCTATGCCACAATTTTTTTTTTTTTTTAAACTTACCACAACTTACCTTTTCTTCCCTGGGATGGGTCCCTCCAGCCTTGGGTGTCCTCCTGGGGTGGGCAAGGGTGGCAGGGGGTGTCCCTGGGGGCTTGGGAGGGCACCTCTGGGCTCATTCTGAGCCCACAGGTCCCTTAACGCCTGCCCTGACCCAGGCGCTAAAATCCGGCGCTAATGCGGGTTTTTTAGTCCCGCCCACTCCCGGGCGTCATTTTTACCCGGGAGTATAAATCCAACGCAATAGCATCGGAGTCATTTTTTAAGACGGGAACGCCTACCTTGCATATCATTAACGCAAGGAAGGTGTTCATGCCAAAAAATGACGCTAACTCCATGAACTTTGGCGCTAGACGCGTCTAACGCCAAAGTATAAATATGGAGTTAGTTTTGCGTCGAATTTGCGTCGAAAAAAACGACGTAAATTCGGCGCAAACGGAGTATAAATATGCCCCTGAGTACTGTGAAGAGATAGCACACTTAAGCTGCCTTACAAAAGTAAACTGTCGAACAAGAATGTTGAAAGACGTGTGTTTCATGAAGTGCTCAGTGTGATATGTCTCTGAAATACAGAGTTATTAAAAACAAAACAAGTAAACATGAGAGGCAGACCTCAGATTTCACTGCATTCAGATTAGTATATGGCATTTCTCTTGGTAGCCACATTAGCCACTGCATGGGCTCCGCATAGTGAAGGTGAGTGAGCAAGTTTGTTGACTTGTTCAGCACTCACTGAGACGATAATCCAGTCAAGGTGCTAACTGAATGAGGGAGCATGCAAGAGGGAAGTGGCTTCTAGGCTGTTAGGAGCCTCGATAATTTAAGCTGATCACTATTGAAATAGATGTTTACGATCAGGTGGCTCCAGAGATGTAACCCTAGGCTACAAATCACAGACACAAGTTTGATTCAGTCGGAAATACTCAAAGATAATTAGATATTTACAAGTCGCCTGTCTCAAAACAGTCCTTCTCCAAACACATTGGCTGATGCAAATTAATATAGAATAGTTTCTCTTTTTCAGTAATATATCGGTTTTGCAGTCCTTCAATTCACTACAAAGATAAACATTCACATTTTTTGATGATTTGAAGAACAGAGAGAGAATGATGTGCACCGTGCCAGCGATCATTTATTGAGATGGTGTGGATGCAAATTCAAGTTAACAGATTTAATTGATGTGGATTATAAAGCACCACCACAAATGAAACATTGGTGACCCTTTGGATCATTCTGGGAGGAAGTTATGGGGACCTTTTGAGCAGATGATCTTTCATTTCATGTATGACATAGCGTGTCCCCATATGCTGTCATGAGGCATACCCTGTTTGATAATAAAGCACTACATTGAACATCTGAGGTCATAACATAGACAGGATATAAGTCTGTGCCGCCCAAAAGGAGCTGGATAAACCAATAGACACTTGAAATCTACCCACCAATAATATAACTATATATCAGTGTGAACAGACAACATTGAATATGAACAAATTGACTATAAGTGTATTTAAAGTTTTTCACACACTCTCACTGTTTGCATGAGTACCTGTCACACTGTACACGAAGGACCTTGTTTTGATGAATCCTTGTTTTGATGATTTTTTGTCTATGTAATGAACTTATCTACTGCAAAACAAATATATTATTTATAAAGAGACTCCATACTGTATGGGCATGTGTGTTTTAAAATACACTTGCATCAATTAATGTATTTTGTGAAGAGCAGTTTTGAGGCAGCCTACCTATAGATATCTAAGGGCCATATGTACGAAAGCTTTTTCCCATAGACACAGAATGGGTAAAATCCTTTGGTACATCTGGCCCCAAGTCTCTTTGCATATTTCCAATAGAGCAAAGCTTTTGGCTGTGTACTTTAAGTATTCCAGGTTCTGAGGGAAAAAGGGTAACCCCATGTTACATTTTGCCCAGACTGAAAATAGCAGAACAATCCTGATGGGTCACTGGAATATGGGAACAATGAGCAAACTGCCTCCTGTGGTGCACATCTCAATAGTGTCCTTCAAATACATTGATGTCCATTTCATTGTGTTAGACCTGACAGCCTTAGGGTGGTCTTCCCTCAACTCTTTGCTTGCCTTCCTTTATTCTTTTGATCTCGTTTTTTCTGGATTTAGCACTTTGCGCACTTTACCACTTCCGATCAGTGCTAAAGTGCTTGTGCTCTCTCCCCTAAATATGGTAACATTAGCTCCTACCCAATTGGCATGTTTATTTTACCTATAAGTCCCTAGTAAAGTGCACCATATGTGCCCAGGGCCTCTAAATTAAAAGCTTCTAGTGGGCCTGCAGCACTGATTGTGCCACCCACATAAGCAGCTCCTTAACCATGTCTCAGGTCTACCATTGCTAGGCCTGTGTTTGCAGTTTCACTGCCAGTTCGACTTGGCTTTTAAAAAAACTACTTGCCAAGCCTCAAACTCCCCTCTTATTACATATAATGTCATCCCTAAGGTAGGTCCTACTTGGCCCATAGGGCAGAGTGCTATGTAAATAAAAGGCAGGACACGTACTTGTAAGATGTACATGTCCTGGTAGTGAAAAACTCCGAAAGTCATTTTTCACAATTGTGAAGCCTGCTCCTCTCATAGGCCAGCATTAGAAATGCCCTTATATACTTTCAGTGGTAATTTCCAATCTGAAAGGAGTGGCATTGTCATGTTTGGTATGGTTGGATTGGTAGTGAGAAATCCTGCTTACTGATGAATTTGGATTTAACATTACTATTTTAGAAATGCCACTTTTAGAAAGTACTGTACTAGAAAAGGGGTATGGCCTCTAAAACAGCAAGGCTAGGCCAATCAAAATACACAAAAGAGACAGGAGCCAACAATGTCATTTACTTGGAAAGAATTGTTATCCACAATGAGAAGGCAAAGCCAATTACCTCTCACTGGCATCAATTCAAAGCATGTATCAAAAAAACAATTTTAATTGAAAATTATGCTATTTTGCTATTTAAGGAGGAGCCAAAAATATCTTTTGAATGAGTTAGGTTCCTAGTTTTCTTTTTTACAAATTGGTGCAGAATCTGAATTTTATTTTTCAATGTGATGTGTTATTGTTTGTCTTGGAATTTGTATTATTGTCAAAGTTTTTGATGTTTGCAATGTTTGCGTAGTGACAATTTATTATATGAGGTAAGTGTTCATTTCTGTATTTGTTTTTCTGTGTACGATAAATGTTTTTCAATTAAAATAGTTAATAAATTACAGTGTTGGCTCTTTTCTCTTTTGTGTACTTTTAGAAAGTAAATCCTTTTCTGCACTAACTGGTCTCTGTGCCTTACGGCCTGTCTCCAATCTACGTCTGGTCTGCGCTGGTTGACAGCTCCCCTTGTGCATTCCACCCAGACAGCCATAAACACAGGACACTTGAATGCATCTGCATACTAATGGGCTTCCTGGGCAGGAAGGGTGGAGGGGCTCTGACTTACATTTCAAAAGGTAATGGCTTGACTCCACAGAAAGGACTGATAGCCCCCCACAGATCTCCTGGCAGACAAGAATGAGTTGAAAGGGGAACTGCTGCACTTCATGTTCCCCTTTTGAAGTCTCCTCTACTTCAAAGACACATTTGGGTATATATACCTGGTCTGGACCCCCTAAAATCAGACACTTCTAGACCTACAACTCAACTCTGTCAGAAGGACTGCAGTGCTGCCCAAAGGACTCATCTGGAAGGACTGCTTACCTACTTGTTTCCATCAAAGACTTCACCTAAAGGAGACTGTCCCACAGCTGAAACATCGATGCAGCGCCTGCAGAATCAATTCAGCACCTGTTTCACTCTGCTTCCATCATCACAGCACGTCTGAATTTTCCACACATCGTCCCTAGGGATCAATTTGTCATCAAACCCCACACCGCAGTAAGGAACCAAGGGTCGTGTCCAAAAATCAACACACCACCCTTCCTGCGAGGAAAGAATCATTGCATCACCTCTGCCTGTGACCTACGCATCGCTTTGCATTCCGCCACCTCACCTCCTCTATAGCCCGCAGCATCTGTATTTTTGATGCATCCCAGGTACTTTGTGAAAAGTGATACATCCATTGATTCCCATAGATTAAGACTTACTTAAACCTCTAAAGAGAGATATCTTGACTTGTGCATATTGGACCTTTGTCATTTTGGTCTTGTTTTATTCAGATAAATATTACCTATTTTTCTAAACTGGATTGGAGTATTTTTTGTGGTGGTGTAACTGTTACTGTATGAGTTCTTGCACAAATACTTTACACATTGCCTTCTAAGATAAGCCTGCCTGCTCTGTGTCAAGCTACCGAAGAGTGAGCACAGGATAATTTAGGTTGTGTTATGACTCACCCTTACTAGCACTGTGGTCCCTACTTGGACAGGGTACACACCTCCGTCAACTAGAGACCAAATTTCCAACACATTGCCTCTGTAGAAGAATGCATTTAAAAATTCAACACAAGCCACTGATGCTTTATTCTCGTTGCTTTTTTGGTAGTAAGTCTTGCTGGCCCAGTTGAAAATTGTGATAAAATGCCTGTGATACACTGTATGCCCCTAAACCACTGATACATTTATCCACATGAACATCACAAATTCTTTTAAACCTCCCAGCAATTGTGCATGTTTTGGTCTGTTCTTATTATGTAAATGATACAAAATGTAAACACTTCAATACAAGTTCTTTACAGATTATGTTTTACTAATTTGAAAAGTATTAATATGGTTACCATTAATTTGCTGCACTATGCACTTTATATTGAACTTGGTAGTCGACTACTTTTTGTAACTATGCTTTAGACTTCCAAATCTATCAGAGATTGCTTTCAATATTCAAATCTTAATTGGAGATGCCAGTCTCATTACAGATTTTCACTGGCAGGACACACTCACACCAACATTTCAGGGCTGCATAAAATGTACAGAAGAAATTTCTGCATATTATTTTTGTGGTACCTCAATTTTTTCCTGTTTTTTTGCTGGTTTTAGAACACTGCACACTAAGTCATAGCTAAGCAGTATCACAACAGTTCTGCTCTTCTGCTAAAACACATACTGGCCATTGGTTTCATGTATTTCAATCAGCCATCTTTCTAATAAGGCCATGGTAGAGGATACAGAAAAGGCATCAGTGGCAAGAAAGATCAATGTCATATGTCGGCTGCAGTACATATTTATGGCACCCATATATATAAAAATATATGGTTGCATAGAACACCTTTATACTGTGGCATATTACAAGGAAATGTAGCACAGTGAACAGTTACAAAGATGTTTGCCAGTGTGTATACAGAGTGACATTTTTCCTGAATGGACTTTTTTGTGAAGAAACCCCAATTTATCATATCCTGTCCCTGCAAAATTATAGTGAGGTCAATTAAAGGTACCTTCTGCTAAGTTTCAAAAAGGTAATTCAGTGGTGAAAGCCGATTTTGATAACTTATTGGACAAGGAACTTTATAAAAGTTTGCTTTGTTCTACTTAAAAATAAACTGATTTAGAACTGGTGCGGATCACAGCCCTGATCCTGTCACTGAATTCACATACTGGCTGAATGTTAACACCCCTCTTATCAGAAGACAGTAGCTTTGCTTCTGTCAGTGGAAAGTCAGGAACGGTTTAAACAGTGGCCACTTGACATGGATTAACTATCTGAAGCAGGGTAAGGACAGCAGGCAACACAAAGAGCTGCATTAAGCACTTTCTGAAGTGGAAAATCCAAAACATACTCTCAGGAATTGAAAACATTAATTCCAATTCTCTCTTGACTTCTAGTCACTGGCCCAACATTAGCAAAGGGAGGAAACTTCATCCACAGAGGTTGTGGCAAGAATAAGAGACAATGATCCTGCTGCTGAAGGAAGGTGTTTTGAAAGAAGGATTCTGTGAAAGTAGAAAGAAACCAAGAAAGGAAATGTCAGAAAGTTATTACCTAGTCTGGATCCACTCTTCCACCTCTCGTTGCAATCACTGTTGACCACACACAATATTACATTTTGGACAATAGTATAAACAGGGAAAGGAAATGGGTTAAGATAGAAAAAACAAACATTAGATAACAGCATTCTGACTCATCTCTGAGCCTGTGCATTGTTGTAGGTTGGAATATTTATCTAAAAACAACAGATATCATAGTTATCTGCTATAATTTGTGTGCATCAAACCTTATCAGTGAAAGGAAATACCTTGAAGATATCTCTGTGTAACTATATTGTTGTGTTCTTGGTATAAAGCTGACTTCCTAAAATTGAGACGTTGATGTTGTAGCCAAGTACGAACCAATCACAAGGTTTCTCTATAAAAGTCTCTGGAAGAGAAGTTGTTCTTTCTCATAAACAGGTTGTTATTAATTTGAGAATGAGAAACTCTAACTAACTTAAAAAACACTGTGGTGAGGTATCGAGACAAATCTCTGTGAAACTCTTCTTAAGGTAAGGCATAAGCTGCTGTACCTACCAGTAGGTCAAGCAGTACCAACAATTCAAACTCCAACCACAATAAAAATCTCAATCCATAAATAGACAACAATATGATGGCATAAAGATATCAAAATGTGTGCAGTCATTTAAGAGGAACTACAGATATAATTCTTGAAGGATTCAAGTCAAACGGTGGCTAGAAATGTATAGCATGAATAAAAAATATCAGTTTGTGGTTAACTGGGACGTAGGCAAGATTTTAGTTCAGTTGTGATGGAGTAAAGGTCGATACAGGGATTGAGTCACCTTGGGCAAAGTTTTTAGCTTCTGATTTACTTGTGTTTGTAGAAGTCAAACTCTTCCAGTGGGACAATATCAAACAGTGAAGCCGTCAAAGGTCATTCAAAGTCAGTTTCATCCTCCTCATCAAGCTCCCATTGAAAACCTTGGTCTTTGGCTCCAAAAGTTCAAAGCAGGACAAAGTTGGATTTTGTGGCTGCTAAAGTATCATCACTACTGGAATAGATTAGCTGCCAAAACCCTGGTCCAAGGTTTTACATCGTTCATAGACACATTTTCAGTACTCAAAATGCTACAGCAGTGCAAGGCTAGAAGCTGAAGCGGGTCAGGGCTCCACAAGTCACAGTTGTCAGTTTTCAGTGCACCAAAAGCTCAGAAGAGGATGAACTAGTGTTTTTCCCAGCTTGGATGGAACCACTATGGAAACACCCAAGTACCATGTCCTGATATTCTGGAGATGGAAAATTTGACTAAGTCCCACATTTCTATAACTGCTGGAAAAGGTCTTTCTGGACCCTTATGCAACCTTCATGTCCTCTGGACTTCCTTCTATGCATCATGTCTCTCTTCAACTATAGCTGCTGCAGGGTATAGTCCTCAGTGACCAGCTGGGCTTTATTGGATTCAGGAGTATGCCTATGTTTGTGTCACTTGGCCAGGCAAACAGGAAGTTACACCCTTGAAGAGCAGTTCCCATCTGCGGGTGCCGGCAATAGTCAGGAGTTCTTTAGTACTTTTCTTCCAGCAGGGCCTTCTTTTTCAGATGTGATCTTTCTCATTCTATGTCTAATAATGTTGAGGAGGTGGCAGTGTGGTACCATTCTCATCCTGTGCACTAGCAAGTTATTGGAGATATTTCCAAACCCACTCATGCTACTTACTCACTCTGCGCCCAGCTGATTTTTGAAGCATTATCATTTTGGTTTACAGTAAAACTTTCTAGAAGCCTTAAATCCAAAATGATTTACCCATTGGGAGGGGAATAGCCTTTCCTTAAGCAGGTCTCCTATTTATATTAGGTGATCTCCCGCTGTTATGATCAAGAATCTGCTGCCAGTACTGGGTACAAATAGTTTAGGAGGGCCTTGAGAATTAATAGATGCAGATCGTAGTAGCCAACTTGGTATCTCAAAGGTCAAAATAGTTACTATTTAGTCTGTCTTTGACCAGTCAATTCTTCTTGTCCCCCACCCGTCAGCTCCGCTCCACTAACCTCGCCCTCGCCGTCGTCCCCTGCATCCGAAGAAAGTCCTCCGGCGGCAGATCCTTCTCATACCTCGCCGCCAAAACCTGTAACACCCTCCTCACCGCCCTGTGACAGACTCAAGACCTACTCACCTTCAGAAGACTCCTCAAGACCTGGCTCTTCGACCAGTAACAACAGCTCCCCCTCCCCCCCCCCCCAGCGCCTTGAAACCCTCACGGGTACGTAGTGCGCTTTATAAATCCCATGATTGATTGATTGATTGTCAGATGGTTGATCCCCTGCTAAGTGGCCAGTTATTGACAATAATCTTGTTGTTCAGGGACCAATGGCCAGACTATTGTCTACTTTTACCATAAAATCAGGGTTTTAAAACTGAGTAAAAAATTATGTTGAATACTTTTCCTAAGTGAAGATATAAATAAAGCATGTAAGTACACAGAGATCTTTTCATGGGGAATCTAGCAAACAGAAACAAGAGGTTTTTAAAAAACAATTTACTGGAGGACACACTATTTCTAATATGTAATATAACACTTTTTCTTATATAGACACACAAGTCCCCATGCTTACACAGCACAATTTACGGGTGACTTATGAATGTATACACATAAATTTTCCTACATGCCAGAGGCACTTTCTCTTCGCATATGTCTACGCAACAGTCTTAAACTGCCAGCCAGACCAACCACAACGGCGTTCTTGGCAATTCTTTATTTTTGTCACTCATGTGGGTGGTATAAAACACACTTTAGGCGATATATGACAATTAACCTCCTGGTGTAATTTCTATTCCAACTTGCAATGGCCTTACTTGAGAGTTAAATACACCAATTAGGTTTATAGTATCACTTTAGAGCTGGAGCACACATACCAGTGCAATGACTGGCCATGTGAGAGTACATATAGTGATAATACAAGCAAAATAGAGTCCAGAAAAAGGTGAAAAATGCAGGATTAGCACACACAAAATGCCACTTTGCTGCACTAGTCAAATGCAAAAACAAGTGAAACAAAGAAAGTTGTTTAATGACTGTTTTGATTTAGATCAATGAAAGGAACAGAAATCATGATAGTCAACATCAGAAAAGACTATCTCATCACCCAACTCATCACAATAGGTGAGAGTAAACAAGCATCACTTATCCACTTGCACCATTACACAGCATATAATGTACTAGATAATGGATCATAGTACCACAAAGGACAGGAGCACAACATTGATTTGCAACTTATTATTTCTCCACAATGAGTATGATCTTATTAGAAGAGGTTTGTCTGAATCTACCATCTAAATCAACTAGGCACACCATTGTCTTCTCTACTTTATAACTTGTTTACATGCCTAAACATCAGTTAATTAAGTAACACCCCCTACAAATGTGGATTTGAGTAAATTATACTCAGCTCAGCAACTGCTCAGGCACAAAAAAATGAATACAAACTAACAGAAACAACATCAGCATACAGTAAGCACATCTGCCTCTGAATAAGAGTGACTCTTTGTCTTTCAACAGACCCAAAAAATATATATTACTGGCAACCTGCACAGCTGACTGCTTCAAATCCAGCCACTAAGTTGATGAATCTGGGACTTAAGTGTAAACATATTATTATTTCAAATGAATGCAATTGTAATTGCAATCAGTTTTGAACTGTCACTAAAGCTTCTATTCCTTAAAAAAATGTAATTGAGTCATGTAGACCACATCTCCAGTCACAGCTTTTTAAGATTATCCAAATAGAGCTACTAAAGAAATTCAGTAAATGACAACAGTTGACACTAAACCAGCCATGCAGACGTGACTTCAACTAAATTGAACACAACCACATGAAATTCAGTCTAATAACCCTCTGCTCGCTTGTACAGCCCTACATATCTTTAGCCAAGTACTTCCGTGCAAAGGGCAGGGATGCGAGCCAAAATTAGTCCAAGGTTAAGGTTCACTAAGGATTCTCTAATCAGTGAAGGCAAAGGCCATTAGTCAATTAAATTTCAAAATATTAAAACATGAGGAAGGACCAATTGACAGAGAGCCGGACACCACTGCCAACAACCCAAAGAGCAGAATTAAACCTTTTTCCGAAAAAGGCTGAATGAACATGCTTGGCAGTATAATTCCTCAGCTCTGTGAATAGATGGTTGTCCCCAAATTCTGAGAAGATTACGAGTTTCTCAGCGAGTAAAACTCTGAACCCCAAACCTCCTCCCCACAGATACATTTCCTGCCATCGAAAATGAGAACTTCCTCTTTACATTTACAACATAGCCGCGACCCTCTGTACATCTTTCTGTTCTTTAATAATTGTAACAAATATAATGTTTACAGAAAGCATTATTTCGGATGTTCTCTCGATTTTATGGCACCTCTAAGTGGCTGAAAGGTGGTATGTTGACATAACAAAACAATTACACAAATACACTAATACACGAAAATACATTTACTAAAAATACCTATACAGATAGGCAACAGAGTTGCAAACTTTCAAAGGTCCGAAGGGCTTTTTGTTTTTGTACCTAAACAATATTTGCACTCTACCGGTGATCCACCATACCAAACAACCAAAAGATGCTGGCCACTATATTTCTGTCCCTTACCTAGGAGAAAGCCCACTTCGTGTGGGTACCTTTACTGGAAGATCTAAAACATTTAGGCCCATATTTATACTTTTTGACGCACAACTGCGCCAACGCAGTTGTGCGTCAAAAAAGTTAACGCCGGCTAACGCCATTCTGAAGCGCCATGCGGGCGCCGTATTTATTCAATGACGTTAGCCGGCGTTAGCCGGCGGAGCTGCCTGGTGTGCGTGAAAAAAAATGACTTACACCAGGCAGCGCCTGCGTAGGGGAAAATGGAGCTTGGGCGTCAAAAAATGGGGCAAGTCAGGCTGAGGCAAAATTTTCGCCTCGACCCGATTTGCGCCATTTTTTTAGACTCCCAAACCCCATTGAAATGACTCCTGTCTTAGCAAAGACAGGAGTCATGCCCCCTAGCCCAATGGCCATGCCCAGGGGACTTGTGTCCCCTGGGCATGGTCATTGGGCATAGTGGCATGTAGGGGGGCACAAATCAGGCCCCCCTATGCCACAAAAAGAAAAATAATAATAATACTTACCTGAACTTACCTTATGTTCCCTGGGATGGGTCCCTCCATCCTTAGGCGTCCTCCTGGGGTGGGCAAGGGTGACAGGGGGTGTCCCTGGGGGCATGGGAGGGCACCTCTGGGCTCCTTCCGAGCCCACAGGTCCTTTAACGCCTGCCCTGACCAGGCGCTAAAAAACGACGCAAAAGCAGCTGGACGTCATTTTTTTGGACCCGCCCACTCCCGGGCGTCAGTTTTGCCCGGGAGTATAAATACGGCGCACATGCCTCTGAGTCATTTTTTAGATGGGAATGCCTACCTTGCATATCATTAACGCAAGGAAGGTGTCCACGCTAAAAAATGACGCTAACTCCATGAACTTTGGCGCTAGATGCGTCTAACCCCAAAGTATAAATATGGAGTTCGTTTTGCGCCAAATTTGCGTTAAAAAAAAAGACGCAAATCTGGCGCAAACAGAGTATAAATATGGCCCTTAGTGCAATGCTGCCCCAAAATAAATCTACCTAAACATGTTTTATGTATAGATACTTCTGCATATAAACTCAATGAAAAAGCAACGAGGATGGCATAATATAGAGCATCTTCAAAATAGGACAAAGGGGGTGATTCTTACTATGGCGGGCGGCGGAGGCCGCCCGCCAAAGTAACCCCGTCAGAACACCGCACCGCGGTCGAAAGACCGCTGCAGTGATTCTGAGATTTGCCCTGGGCTGGCGGGCGGGCGCCAAAAGGCCGCCCGCCAGCCCAGGGCAAATCAACCTTCCCACTAGGATGCCGGCTCCGAATGGAGCCGGCGGAGTGGGAAGGTGCGACGGGTGCAGTTGCACCCGTCGCGTATTTCAGTGTCTGTAAAGCAGACACTGAAATACTTTGCGGGGCCCTCTTACGGGGGCCCCTGCAGTGCCCATGCCATTGGCATGGGCACTGCAGGGGCTCCCATGGGCCCCGCGGCACCCCCTACCGCCATCCTGTTCATGGCGGGATTCCCGCCATGAACAGGATGGCGGTAGGGGGTGTCTGAATCCCCATGGCGGCGGAGCGCGCTCCGCCGCCATGGAGGATTCAATGGGGCAGCGGTAAACCGGCGGGAGACCGCCGGTTTACCCTTTCTGACCGCGGCTGAACCGCCGCGGTCAGAATGCCCTCGGGAGTACCGCCAGCCTGTTGGCGGTGCTCCTGTGGTCGGTGACCCTGGCGGTCACCGGCCACCGGGGTCAGAATGACCCCCAAAGTGTTTTATTGCACATTTTTCTCTAGCGAATGAAATTGCTTACTAGCAGAAGGTAATGGCAGTAAGGAATGTAGCCAGACACCCAGTCAGCCCGACAGGCAGCAAAACAGGGAGACAGATTGACAGGTGTAAGGTAGTCAGAAAGGTAGTCAGGTGACAGACAAATAAATAGGAGTTGAGAAAGCTCGCTGGATAAAAAAGAGATAGCACGAAGTAAGTAGACAAAGGAATAATGCCATAGAGGCTCAGCAGCCTTTTTTTTTTATGTATTTCAACTTTCAGATACATTGAAGGGTACCAGGCATGCGTTTCATAAAATTAAAGCCCATCTCACTTATTTCATAAACCGGGCATTGTAACTCGTTTTCAATTAGAAAAAAAACTTTTATTACAAATTATATTTTATTCAATTTTTGTTATAGCCAGCACATTCAACAAATACAGAACACACATTTTTAATGACACACATTGCCAAAGGATGGCATTTAAACTGATGAAAGGCGTAAATTCGGATATGGAACAAATTAGTTATGCAGCGCTGCGAGCATGAACTGGAACGATTATTGTCATTATTATGACCATGGTTCAATAACTTGCAGGCTTCACAAATCATTAAGTATTAGAATTGAGGAAATGTATGTCCCCAAGTATTAAACATCAGTATGGATGGAAATGCCACTAAATGTGTCAATCAGTCTAACGGTTCTGCTGCAGAATGTGAATTAGACAATACCACCCGGCGAAAACTGTTTCTTTTGCTGTATCATTTAGTAAAACTAGGTGATTATAATGTGCCTCTAGCTGACACTTACTTTATCTGACAGTCAATATTTATGATTTGATATTTTCCTATTATTCTGAAAATGAGTAGAGTGCATTGATTGTTGGAGTTTATGCGCCACCAGCGGCATATTTCCGCTGTAAGCATGTATGGAGAAATATGATCCAATATATAATGATTTAAACAATAGTATGGAACCTAACAACCTATGTTTACGTCCACATTCCTGTCAAATAGAGCACATCAAAATCACCACATGGCAAAACGACAGTAAAATAGCCTTGTAAATAAATACACATTGCACTATTAACAAAAGTTAGAACAAATGTTGGAAATGTACCCCCTTAAAATAATTTCTATGTTTGGAGCAAAGTTCATACTGCTATGAGATTTGCATAGAATACTGGACAACGGTGTACAAGAGTATGTATGTAAATATGCACACATATTTAGCATTTAAGCATTTCTTTCCTGCTGGTGTGCTAACCCAGCACCAAAGCACACAAAATATATATTCCCACATCATTAAAGAATGAATGGAATTGTGGCTTAGTTTACATAGCAAAACTAGCCCACAAGGCAACATAGCTGACACACGATGGAGAGGATGCAAGATAAAGGTTAAGGGGCAAAGAGAGGGATAACAGTTAATAAAAGGTAAACTGATTCGGGACCAGAAAGTGATAAGATGTAATGTTTTTAGAAGTACTCATATGAAAGCATTTATGATTGGAGAATTTCCACAAAGTAACATGCTGCTCATTGATAACTGACAGTAATATGTAAATACACATGCAATTTAGTTATTTTTCCATGGGATAACCATGTTTTCTCATGTCAAGTCTCCTGTTGATAAGCCGTCTTTACCTTTGGTGCACATAAACTCCTCATGCCAAGCTGGAATTGGACTTACTCTTGCATGTGAACATTTTAAAATGTGTTTATAGGTGGGAATGTGCAGGTAAGGGGTGCATGAATACCTCAAAACATACAGGGTTGTGAACGTTTCTTTTATTTTGTAGGCAAGAACTCATTGAAAGATCCATAAACCCTACCCTGACCATAAATTTGTGATTGGAGAAATTCCACAAAAGTGGAATGTCAGTATTCGCATATCCCATTTGCAATGACAAACCTTAAATTCAATTGAACACTGTGGAACTGTTGCTAAACAATTTTCACGGTCAGTCCACTTGAAGCTGTGAAGCAAAGCATTTGAAAAAGTTCCCAAATTTCTTTTGGTGTCCAACAACCAAAGGAGTTTCACTTTCAAGGCCCCAAGTACCTCACGTGGAGTACTGATAGTCTCTCAGGGAGACAGACAGAGGGCAACAGTAATGTTCATTCCAAGTCCAGTTGCCACTGGTCAGCTGGGGTTTTTCATCAAAATTTCATCTGCACCTTTCTTTCTGTCGTTGGATTTCAAGAGGAAGGGAGTCCAACCTACTGAGGTCCTTCTCACATGTTGCAGGTGCTAATAGCAGCAGGTTCAATCTACCTGGTACCCCTTTGCATGTACAGCAATGTTCTGAGGGGGGTGCATTGTGGTGCACATTTATGCTTGCCACCAGCTGGTGCACTGAAACTCAAAGTATGGCCCGGGGGGCGCATGCAGCCCTCCTGACCTTTAGGTACCGCCCCTGGTCAACAGATGCACTGGGATGCTGTTTATTCATGTCAGACCTAACATTACCAAGATGCTAAATAAATTGGGAAGCATTTGTTCACAGGTTAATTGAAGTTAAATAAAGAAAGAAGCTAAGGCTTCCTGCACCACTTAACTTTAGGAAAACTTACATTATTTAAGGCATTTTTCAACACACATATGAAAATATGATAAAGTCTCTGCAAAATTCAATTCATTAACAAGCAGAACTATTTCATCCTAGTGCATCATATTATATCAGTGCATTGAGAAGTGTTTTTAATTTTAAAGTGATTTTTTAAACATGAACTTAAGAAACATTCATGCATCCTCCCACCCACACTGATAACAATCAAAGTAGTGAACTAAGAGGAAAGTCACTTATTGTATGCACTTCTTGGGTGGCCTGGGTTGCTTTTATACATTATAGCTTATTAAATCATACACACAATAAGGTTTTGACAGCGCACATCATGAAGTCACGCACTTCAAGGTCCTCTTATATGTGCTAATTAAGAAAAATGTGGGAAAGTGAAATAAAACAATTGGCTAGAATCACACAATGTGGTAAAGTAGGTAAACCAGGACTGATCCCAGGTTTTCTAGTTTCACATTGTTCAATTCAGCCACTAGTTATATATGCTTTATTTCCACTACACCCACTGTACAGTCCCCAGCATGCACAATCACCCCCTACCCCTACCTGCTGGCATCAATGCAGCCCTTTATCACACCACAGACCAAACTTTGTGGCCCTTGGGAAAATGTTTGTGATTACCCATGAGCTAGTGGGTGGGGGCTGTTGGGCCTGGCTTTTTTTGCAGTTTTATCCCCACATATGTTGTCTTTGGCCTCCTATTTTTCTGACCCTCTTTTTGTTGGTTCTAGGACTCTGGGCACTTTACCACTTATGACCAGTGCTAAAGTGCACATACTCTCTGTATAAATTGTGATTCTGATAGGTCCTCCCTGATTGGCATATTTGATTGATTAGTAAGTCCCTAGAATAGTGCACCATGTGTGACCAGGGCCTGTAAATCAAATGTTATTAGTGGACCTGCAGCAATGATTGTACCAAACACATGAGTAGCCCTGTAAACATGTTTCAGACCTGCCACTACAGTGTGTGTGTGGGCAGTTTAGAACTGTGAGTGTGACATGGCAAGTGCACCCACTTACCAGGCCCAAATCTAGGACTGTGGGCACTTTACCACTGGTGACCAGTGCCAAAGTGCACATACTCTCTGTGTAAATTGTGATTCTGATAGGTCATCACTGATTGGCATATTTGATTTATTAGTAAGTCTCTAGCATAGTGCACCATGTGTGACCAGGGCCTGTAAATCAAATGATATTAGTGGGCCTGCAGCAATGATTGTATGACACACATGAGTAGCCCTGTAAACATGTTTCAGACCTGCCACTACAGTGTCTGTGTGGGCAGTTTAGTACACCCACTAGCCAGGCACAAACCTTCCCTTTTACTACAAGCACATCACCCCTAAGGTAGGCCCAAGGCAGCCCCATGGGCAGGGTGCGGTGCATTTAAAAGGTAGGACATGTTCTGATGTGTTTTACATGTCCTGATGGCAAATTATCGCCTAATTGGTTTTTCACTATTGCAAGGCCTATCTCTCCTATAGGTTAATGTGGGGATTGCCTTGAAATATCTTTTAAGTGTCATTTCCCACTGGGAGCAGATAGAGATATGCAGTTTGAGGTCTCTGAACTCACAAGTTACAAAATACATCTTTTAGTGAAGGTGGTTTTAAAAGTTCTTGTTCGAAAATGCCACTTTTAGAAAGTGGGCATTTTCTTGCTTAACCATTCTGTGCCTCTGTCTGGCTGTGCATTACACCTTTGGGCCAGGATGACAGTTGGCCTGGTTGTGAAATCACTCTAGACAGTCACACAAAGGGAGCTGATGTGTGCCCTGCATATCCTGATGTGTCTTCCTGGGCTAGAGTAGTGGGAGGAACTGATACTTGCACCTAAATAGGGATGTGCCTGTCCTTAAACAATGCAGTCTCCAACCCCCTAGAGTGTGTCTGGGACTAGGGCAGGAAAGGCAGGGTCTTGTGCACTACAAAGACTTTCCGTTGACGTTTGCCTACTTCAAAGGCAGAAATGAGTGTAAGTATTGGACCATAACCACCAGACTTTTAAAACACTTCTAGATCAAGAGGAGACTCTGCCAAGGAGAAGAGCTGTGAGGAGGAGTACTGCACCTTTCCTGTGTGTGCTTTGCTGGGCTGGCCTGCAGTTGCTGCTTCTGCTTTAGAGAGGACAAAGACAGGGCTTTGTTGTGTATCCTGCTTGTGAAGTTTCTCCAGGGGCTTCGGTTGAGCTTGCCTTCTGGGACATCAAAGACTTCACCTGCCAGCCCCTGGGTTCTCTTGCTGAGGACCCTTACTTGCCAAGTGGTGCCCACTGCAGTTCCAGGGCCCTTGGGGTGAAATCTGGCACAAAACAAGAAGAAACAGGCACACCGACTCCAGATGACCCCATAACCAGTGCATGTGACCAAATCCGCGATGCTGCCTGCACCCGTAGCCATGGTCCCCCCTGAAGTGCAATGATCACAACCAATATTACAGGCCTGACACTGCCACAGCACCTCTGAAGTCTCACAACATTTTTAGTCCTGAAAGCTGTGTCACTGAGGTCCATGACACCCAACTCTGCCATGGCACCTGTGGCCCTATGGTGTGACTGCGACACCAAAAAGTCACCTCATCGCGTCTTCACCAACTGGGCTCATTGATCCCACCGGACTATAAGGAACCGAAGCCTCACTGCTGATGCCATCTCACCTCTGCTGCCTCTGCAAGGAACCGCCGCTACAGTTCTGTAAGGAACCAACGTCTCACCGCCTGCGTAGTTGCATAGAACTGACACCGCACAGGCTCCCACAACACCTCACCTCCCCGAATCTATGCTACGTCTTTCACTCTGCCTCATTTCTAAGGTACTGTACCTGGGGTCCATGTGACTCCATGGCCGGCGTTGTGCTCCCTCGCGAGTGGCGTTGGACTGTTGGGAACAACTCTGTCATGATCCTGTCATAAGCACCAGTTGGAACTATTGTGTTTCTAAGTGCTTTTATTGAGATTTAATCTTTTAAAATTCATATCTTTGCTTGTGTATGTTGTATTTGTATTGTTTTGGTCATGTTTTACTTAGATAAATATTGGCTATTTTTCTAAACTGTGTGTTGTCCATTTGTAGTATTTTCACTGTGTTAGTGCGTGTGTGGGTACAAACACTTCACACATTGTCTCTGGGATAAGCCTGACTGTTTGTACCAAGCTACCAAGGGGGTGAGCAGGGGTTATCTGAGGAAGGTGACTGCCTTATCCTGACTAGAGTGAGGGTCCCTACTTGGACAGGGTATAAGCTGACTGCCAACTAGAGACCCCATTTCTAGTAGGGTGACTCTTGGGCACTCTCTAAAGAATGAGATAAAAGTTCCCGGGCTACCCTACCCACTTTTTCAATAATTTCATGTGCCATGGTGTATTCAAGATGGCACAATTCTTTGGCTCCGAGGGCTGAGGTGTGTGTGGGAGTGCCAGGGGGAATTCATCAGTGTTTTCAGACACCTATCACTAAAACCCACTTTGTAGCAGGCACTAGACTGACATGCAGTAGAACAAAAGCAGGGTCCATTAGCAACCAGACAAGGAATACAAAAGAAGTGTCCTGGCATCCAATTCTATACCTTTCAAGTGTGCCCCAGTTTTTGCATGTGCCTCAACAGACCTGGCAAGTCAAGCATGATTTGACAGAGTAGAATCATTAGGAAGGCCACAGCCCCTTGGAGTTTAAAGGAGTCATCTCTGCCCATTGAAGTACCCTATTATTTATTAGTGCAAGGCATTCCACTCATCTTTCACATGTATTCCCAGGCTTGACCAAAAGCTGGAAGCTGGCAGAGGCTAATGACAATTAGTCTTCTGACAGTTCATGCAGGTAAAGATAACTTTAACTAAATTAAGTTTCTTTAATATTTCTTACAAATTGAACTTCACCATTGGCTTGGGATTTTAATACCTATGAAAAATAGTGGTTTAATTAGTTTCCTAGCTTGCCCCATTCCGGAGATAGCAGCTTTAGTATGTCAATCAGTACTCTGGTTTTCTACATAGGGCAGCTAGGCCTGCCACAGTGAGAATAGCTTTTTGTGCCTTATCGCTCTAGAGGCCTGGTAACAATATTTCTCTACATGTATCACTTTTAAATGCCATGCACCCTACCTCGTAGGCAACAACACCTACATCGGGTGACTTTCTAATATTTAAAGGGGTGTTTTACTTGTCAAATAGGGTTATTTTAACAGGTCCCACCTCAGGTTCTACATTAAAGCAGTCAGGATACAATTGTCTCACTGTCTCACTGTTGTGTTTTAATTAGTCAGATCTACCTACAAGGCAGCACTCAAACACTATAGTCAGCAAATAAGAGACACCAAGAAAATTATTACTAGTGGAGAGCATCAAAAGAAGCTCAAACAGCTGCAAGGAGATCTTCTCGATTATTAAGGATTTAATCTCAGCTACGATCACCAACATCACTGCCTCCCAGCAACTCTGTGACAATCTATCTAACTTCTTACACAGCAAAATCCAAAACCGAAAACATCCACAGCAACTTCACACACCCATCAAACCCCAGAGAACTTGTTGCTAACCTACCCACCACCAACCAAGACAGCCATTTGGCCAAATGGACAACCTTCACATAAACTTCATAGTGACAATCATGCAGACCATCCAATCAGCGGCCCCAATGTATCCATGTCCCCACCACATCTACAACCTGGGAACATCACAAATCAGCACCTCCCTGAACCACATCATCAACAACTCCATCACTTCTGCCACTTTCCATATGAATTAAAACTTGCAGAAATCAACGCCCTTGTCAAGAAGCCCACAGCCGACCAGAATCAGCTGAGCAATTTCCACCCATTTCCCTGATTCTCCATCGGTCCAAAGTGATTAAGAAGCTCATCAACAAGCAACTCACAACCAACGTTGAACCTCACCATCTTCTAGACAACACTCAATCAGGACTCAGAAAGAAACACAGCACCAAAACAGCACCCACTCCAGCCACCAATGACATTTGAATCATGCTGGACTGAGGAGAAACAGCAGTTCTCATCTTGCTCGACCTCTCTACGGCCTTCACACAGTCTCCCATAACACCCTCTTCAGAAGACTCAAAAAGATTGGCATACAATGATCTGCTCTCAAATAGATCTGTTCCTTCCTCACAGGAAGAATCCAAAGGGTCGGACTGCCATCTTTCACATCAGAGACCAAGAAATTGATTTGCAGAGTCCCTTAGGCAGAGTCCCTCAGCCCTACCCTTTTCAAAATTAAGATAACACCGCTCACCAACATCATTCGATCACATGATCACCATAATCTCCTATGCCAATGACCCCCCTCTCCCTGACAGACAAAGCAACACCACCAGAACCATCTTCACCAACTGTATTACCATGGTAACAGACTGAATGCAAACCAGCTGCCTGCAGTTCATCTTTGACAAGATGGAAGTACTGGTCTTCAGCAACAAGGCCTCCCCATGGGACTCAACCTGGTGGTTGATTGAGCAAGGACCCACACCAAGAGACCATGCAAGAAATATAGGGTTCATCCTAAATCAAAAGCTCAACATGATGACTCAAGTGAATGCAGTGTGCACCTCCTGCTTCTACATCCTACACATGCTGTGAAAATCTTCAAATGGTTGCCTCAGAACACCAGACAGACCATCACACAAGCACTCATCACCAACAGCTAGACTACAGCAACACTGTCTATGCCAGAATCTCCAAACAACTACTACAAAGACCATCCAGAACACTGCTGCAAAACTTATGCTTGACCTCCCACACCACACCCACATCACACTGCACTTCAGAAAGTTTCACTGGCTCCCCATTCACAAGCGCAGCCAACTCAAACTCCTCATGCACACATACAAAGCCCTACACAAAACAGGAGCAGAATACAGGAACAGCTGAATACACTTTTACCAACCCAACAGACATCTACACTCTGCCTCACTCGCACACACTCCCCGCATCCACAAAATCAAAACTGGAGGTTGCTCATTCTGCTGCATCGCACCCAATACAAGGAACAACCTCCCTCTACACATCAGAGCCTCCTTCTCACTTCTTGAGTTCTGCAAAAAGCTGAAGACTTGGCTCTTGTATTAGCAACTCAGGGACCACAAAACTAAACACCTGCCCAAGTGCTTAGATACCCTCTTGGTTGATAAGTGCGCTATACAACTCAATATAACATAACACCAGTGGATGGCCCAATAAGTTCTGCAGCCCACAAGGAACATTTAACTTTCCATGCCATGGGTATTTCCACACCATAAACTATGCCCTTATAGAAAAGTTGAATAAGCCAATCAGAAATTAGCCAATTGCTTTATGTTTTAGGGGTCAGAGCACATTCACTGGACAGCAGTGTCCCAGTGTGCACAGTATAAAAAAACAGAAATATAATTCAGCAAAAAGTGGCTGTTGGACTTGGCCCTTTCTGCATGGTCATCTGAAAACGTTGTGCCTTCCTCTTCCCCTTGTTGCTGAATTAGGTATTGTTTGCTTTAGGACTCTGGGCACTTTACAACTGCTAACCAGAGCTAAAGTGCATGTGCTCCCTGCTTAAAACACAGTAACTCTGGCTTGTTCACAACAGACATATTTAATTTACTTATAAGTCCCTAGTAAAGTGCGCTATCATTTTTCCAGGCCTGTACATTAAATGCTCCCAGTGGGATTGCAGTACTGATTGTGCCACCTACTGTAGTAGCCTTTTAAACCTGGCTCAGTGTGTGCAGTTTTAAATTATCATCTGGACCTGGCAAGTTAACACTTTTTACAGTCTCTAACCTTTCTTTTTAATACATATGTTATCCCTAAGGGAGGCCCTGGGATGCCCCAAGGGCAGGGTGCAGTGTATTTAGAAAGTTGGACATGTACTTTTAAGTTTTAAATATCCAGGTAATAAAAACTCTCACATTTGTTTTCCACTACTGCAAGACCTATTTCTCCCAAAGGTTAACATTGGGATTGCATTATTATTACATTTTATAAGTGCAATTTTGAATTGGGAAGAGATGGGACCCCCAGGTTTGGTGTCTCTGGAATCAACAATTTAAAATCACAACTTTTAGTGAAGTCAGATTTTAAATTGTAATTCTGAAAATGCCACTTTTAGAAAAAAATCATTTTTTTGCTTTAAACCATCTAGTGCCATCAGTTTGTCTCTGAATACACGATTGAGTGGGTGATAGCTGAGCTCTTGTGCATTCCCTCCAGACCACCACACACAAAGGGGACCTTAGGTGTGACTGAGTGGCCATCTGCATGTTGATGGCCCATCTTGGACAGGATGAAAGGAAGGAACTGACACTTACACCTGAATGGGGTGGGTCATGAGACATCACAAATTGCTGCATAACATCCCTTTAGTATGTCTGGAGCCAGGCCAGGAAGTCAGAGACTTTGTGTACTTCAAAGGCCTCTCTTTGAAGTCTCCCACACTTCAAAGGCACCACTATGTGTGAACTGGACATCTGACGCTACCAAATCAGTACATTATTGGACCTGAGGACATTCTGCCCGGAAGAAGGACTGCTGTGCTGCTAAAGGAATTGTCAGTCTGCTGAAACTCTGCTGGACTTTGCTGGACTTTTCTGAACTCCTGCTATGCTGTGCCAACCTTGCTGCTAGCTGCACTCCTTGCCTTGGAGTGAAAAGGACTCGACCTGCATCTCTACAGTCCCAGAACCAAAGTGACTCCAAGGTTTTGCTGGCTTTCCAAGTATACTGAAGTCTCATGGACATCAAAGACTTCATTCACTTCTGTTACAGCTGCTGGACTCTGTCAACTGTGAGTCCTGTCCTGCCAAGTGGGGCCAATCCAGTCCTAGGTCCTTGGAAATGGGTTTCCTTGTGCTGATCAAGTAGAATCCACGCATCACCATCACTGAGCCGACCGGAACCACCACATTTTGTCTTAACACTGATGTATCGCTGCTGCCACTGAGGATGAGGACATTGCAACACTGATTGTGTGGTTCAGGATTAACACATCGCCATCAGCCCTGATTCACCACCTTCGCATCGCCATCTGCGTGGTTCGATGATGATGTACTGCCTTCACCACAAAGGGTTTGATACAACACCACTGCGCTGGGATCAACGACTGCACAGCTCGATGATGATGCATGCCTGACTGCACAGATTAGATCCTCGCATTGGATCTTCAATGTCGATGCAACCCTCAAGACAAGGTACTGTTTAAGTGGGGCAAGGTTGGTCCCTTCTGCCAGCCCACACACATTCGCAATTGGCCTGGATTTACCCCGGTCTAGGGTGACCATATAGCCCAAGTTTGCACTTTAAGCATTTAAGTACTACGAGTGCAGATATTCTCTAAAAATTCATATCTCAACTTCTATTGATTGTATTTTTGTCGGTATGGTCTTGTTTTGTTCATTAAATTAAGATCTATTTTCCTAACTAGGTGTGGCATCTTTTTGTGTGGTGTTTTCAATGGTTTAAGTGTTGCACATATACTTTGCAAGTTGTCTCAAAAGTTAAGGTTGACTGCTCTGTGCCAAGAGGGTGAGCACAGGCTAATTTAAGGTGTGTATCTGACTTATCCTGACTAGTATTGTGGTTCTTGCTTGACAGGGTGCATATCTCTGACAACCCAATTTCTAGCAGGCACATCTTCTCACAAATTTGGCTGAAAGCTAGCTCTTAGACCAGAAAGCCTGTTTTTTGCATTTTGATGTAAATCCATTCAGTAGTTTTGGAGATATTTAAAGTAAAAGAAAATATAGATATCTGGGAATGCAGATCCTCCACAGATCTGACAGTCCCCATGCTGATATCTGATTGGATGCCAACACTTCAAACAGGAGGTGTTGACAGCCATTTTGGGACTCGAGCTCAGCAAGTCCCCAAAACAAACAGTGGAAAATAATAAAAGGGGGCAGGATAAGAATACCCTGACCCCCTAGTCCTGGTGCTGAGGTCCCCCAGGCACCTCACCTGGGCCAAAAACCTGTTTTAAAACATTTTTGCTGTGAAATTTGTGGAGGATTCAGGAATCTCAGTGAAAATTAAAGAAATAAAATCAAACATGGTCTCACAAGCTTGTTTAAAGTTAAGCACCCAGGTAGACTAGGTCCGGGGGCATGCCTATTTTAATTGGTGTGGAGGGGAGCTCCTCTCTAAGACTGGGCACACCTCTCAGCTCCACTGAAACATGCATATTGACTAGTTGCAGTAAATGTTTTATTTTATTTTTCATGCATTTTACTTCTATCTCTACTGTTGAACTGTTTTAGGCACATACTTATCGCTCTTCCCTTTGGATCAGTGTACATTTATAAATATGTCATGCCCATATGTCCTTGCAGCATGTCCAATCTATACAAAACTCCAAATAAGTAAACAGGGCTGTGTGGGGATAGCGTGAAGGATGTTTTTGAGGACACCAAATGCATCAATTTTCCAGCTCTACCCAGTAGGTGGCAGTATACCCATACTTTATCAATAAAACAGTTTAAGAGTATCAAAGGTACACCAGGATAGTAACATGTGTTTACTTATTTATTTATTTATTTTTAAACATTGGCAGCTTATACTGCTTTGCTGTACATATTCTTAAGTTGTGTGATAAAGATTCATATCTTGAGGAGAACACATTGTGCTTCAAATATTATTTGCTAGAGCAAGGTCTGCCACAAGCAAGAGTGAGCCTGGTAGATGTAGAAGTTCCTTTCAGGGGACAATCTATATACCAAGAATAAGGGGTAAAATCTGATCAAACCACACACTGATCCTATTAATGAACCACAGAAGATTAGTGGGAACCATATTTCAAACCAGAATGATGGACTACTAAGTTGTGGTGGGTAGAGTGAAATCTCTGTCTGACACCCAAACTTCTTCCTTTCGTTGCACTCTATGGTGCTTTACTGCAACACAACATATGGGTTGAATTATAAAAAATATGGGGAAACTCAAGTGCACCTCAAAACCTCTTGAATGGCACATGATGAAAAGCTGTCACTATTCAAGGGAACAAGAGGAATATATATATCTATGTCTATCTCTCTCTATATATATATCTTTATCTATAAATATAACCTAGTGGCAGTCACCAATAAGTATAGTTAGGACTTAGTTTTTATAGAAAAAGCATTTTTTTGCTTACCAATATCTTTAGCACCGGTTCATGAATCTTCACAAAATGTTCCCCAAAAATTTGCCATTCACATCAGCTGCTGTCTGGAAAGCTTTGGGGTGATCCGTAAAGCGGGGGCCGATAAAAGGGGAGGTCCCAAAACACTTTTCCCCCATTTTTCCAGAGGGGTTTTGAACAGCAATGGTGCAGACACCACTGGACTGAATTACACCAAATTTGGCAGAAAGCTAGGGCCTGGTCCAGAAAGCAACCTTTTTGTAATTTGGTGTAAATCAGTAGTTTGTATAGGGACACAAAGGATTCATGACCTCTCCCGATCCCGTGCTGAGATCTCATTGGCTGCCATCACTTCAACAAGGAAGTGTTGGCAGCCATGTTGGGATTCAGCTTCAGCCGAATAACTGAAAAAAGGTTAACAATAAAGAAAAGGTGCCAGGGTAAAGACACCCTGACCCATTAGCTCTTATGGTGGAATCCTAGAGGGACCACCAAAGGGTTCAAAAACACTTTTAAAAAAAAACTTTTTGCTGGGAATTCATGACTGGGTCAGGAATCTGGGCTAAAATTGAAAAAAAATAAAAAACAAGTGCAGGCTCCTGCGCCTGTTTTCTATCAAGCCCCTGGGACCACCAACTGTAGGAGGCTGGACTGGCTTGTAGTGAGTACCAAGGGGTACTTGCACCTTGCACCAGGCCCAGTTATCCCTTATTAGTGTATAGGGTGTCTAGCAGCTTAGGCTGATAGATAATGGTAGCTTAGCAAAGCAGCTCAGGCTGAACTAGGAGACGTGTGAAGCTACTACAGTACCACTTAGTGTCATATGCACAATATCATAAGAAAACACAATACACAGTTATACTAAAAATAAAGGTACTTTATTTTTATGACAATATGCCAAAGTATCTTAGAGTGTACCCTCAGTAAGAGGATAGGAAATATACACAAGATATATATACACAATAGCAAAAATATGCAGTATAGTCTTAGAAAACAGTGCAAACAATGTATAATTACAATAGGATGCAATGGGGAAACATAGGGATAGGGGCAACACAAACCATATACTCCAAAAGTGGAATGTGAACCACGAATGGACCCCAAACCTATGTGACCTTGTAGAGGGTCGCTGGGACTATTAGAAAATAGTGAGAGTTAGAAAAATAACCCTCCCCAAGACCCTGAAAAGTGAGTGCAAAGTGCACCAAAGTTCCCCTAAGGACAAAATAGTCGTGTTAGAGGGAGAATGCAAGGAAAACACAAATCAGCAATGCAACAACGATGGATTCCTGTCTGAAGGTACCTGTGGAACAAGGGGACCAAGTCCAAAAGTCACAAGCAGCTCGGAGATGGGCAGATGCCCAAGAAATGCCAGCGGTTGGTGCAAAGAAGCTCTTACTAGGCTGAAGAACTGTGAATACTGCAGGAACGACAAGGGCTAGAGACTTCCCCTTTGGAGGATGGATCCGCCACGCCTTGGAGAGTCGTGCAGAAGTGTTTTCCCGCCGGATGGACGCCAACAAGCCTTGCTACACGCAAATCGTGCGTTTGGCGTTTTTGGACGCTGCTGGGGCCCAGGAGGGACCAGGAGGTCGCAAATTGGACCTGCAGAGAGAGGGGACGTCGAGCAAGACAAGGAGCCCTCACTGAAGCAGGTAGCACCCGGAGAAGTGCCAGAAACAGGCACTACGAGGATGCGTGAAACGGTGCTCGCCGAAGTTGCACAAAGGAGTCCCACGTCGCCGGAGACCAACTTAGAAAGTCGTGCAATGCAGGTTAGAGTGCCGTGGACCCAGGCTTGGCTGTGCACGAAGGATTTCCGCCGGAAGTGCACAGGGGCCGGAGAAGCTTGCAAAGTCGCGGTTCCCAGCAATGCAGCCCAGCGAGGTGAGGCAAGGACTTACCTCCACCAAACTTGGGCTGAAGAGTCACTGGACTGTGGGGGTCACTTGGACGGTGTCGCTGGATTCGAGGGACCTCGCTCGTCGTGCTGAGAGGAGACCCAAGGGACCGGAGATGCAGCTTTTTGGTGCCTGCGGTTGCAGGGGGAAGATTCCGTCGACCCACGGGAGATTTCTTCGGAGCTTCTGGTGCAGAGAGGAGGCAGACTACCCCCACAGCATGCACAAGCAGGAAAACAGTCGAGAAGGCGGCAGGATCAGCGTTACAGAGTTGCAGTAGTCGTCTTTGCTACTATGTTGCAGGTTTGCAGGCTTCCAGCGCGGTCAGCGGTCGATTCCTTATCAGAAGGTGAAGAGGGAGATGCAGAGGAACTCGGCTGAGCTCATGCATTCGTTATCTGAAGTTTCCCCAGAGACAGAGACCCTAAATAGCCAGAAAAGAGGGTTTGGCTACCTAGGAGAGAGGAAAGGCTACTAACACCTGAAGGAGCCTATCAGCAGGAGTCTCTGACGTCACCTGGTGGCACTGGCCACTCAGAGCAGTCCAGTGTGCCAGCAGCACCTCTGTTTCCAAGATGGCAGAGGTCTGGAGCACACTGGAGGAGCTCTGGACACCTCCCAGGGGAGGTGCAGGTCAGGGGAGTGGTCACTCCCCTTTCCTTTGTCCAGTTTCGCGCCAGAGCAGGGGCTAAGGGGTCCCTGAACCGGTGTAGACTGGCTTATGCAGAATTGGGCATATCTGTGCCCAACAAAGCATTTCCAGAGGCTGGGGGAGGCTACTCCTCCCCTGCCTTCACACCATTTTCCAAAGGGAGAGGGTGTCACACCCTCTCTCAGAGGAAGTTCTTTGTTCTGCCATCCTGGGCCAGGCCTGGCTGGACCCCAGGAGGGCAGCTGCCTGTCTGAGGGGTTGGCAGCAGCAGCAGCTGCAGAGAAACCCCAGGAAGGGCAGTCTGGCAGTACCAGGGTCTGTGCTACAGACCACTGGGATCATGGAATTGTACCAACAATGCCAGGATGGCATAGAGGGGGCAATTCCATGATCATAGACATGTTACATGGCCATATTCGGAGTTACCATGGTGAAGCTACATATAGGTAGTGACCTATATGTAGTGCACGCGTGTAATGGTGTCCCCGCACTCACAAAGTTCAGTGAATTGGCTCTGAACAATGTGGGGGCACCTTGGCTAGTGCCACGGTGCCCTCACACTAAGTAACTTTGCACCTAACCTTTACCAGGTAAAGGTTAGACATATAGGTGACTTATAAGTTACTTAAGTGCAGTGTAAAATGGCTGTGAAATAACGTGGACGTTATTTCACTCAGGCTGCAGTGGCAGGCCTGTGTAAGAATTGTCAGAGCTCCCTATGGGTGGCAAAAGAAATGCTGCAGCCCATAGGGATCTCCTGGAACCCCAATACCCTGGGTACCTCAGTACCATATACTAGGGAATTATAAGGGTGTTCCAGTAAGCCAATGTAAATTGGTAAAATTGGTCACTAGCCTGTTAGTGACAATTTGAAAGTAATGAGAGAGCATAACCACTGAGGTTCTGGTTAGCAGAGCCTCAGTGAGACAGTTAGGCACCACACAGGGAACATATACATGCACACCTATGAGCACTGGGGCCCTGTGTGACAGGGTCCCAGTGACACATACATATAGGCCACAAACCTATGAGCACTGGGGTCCTGACTAGCAGGATCCCAGTGACACATAACAACCATACTGAAAACATGGTGTTTTCACTATGAGCACTGAGGCCTGGCTATCAGGATCCCAGTGAGACAGTGAAAACAGTGACAAACACCCTGACATACACTCACAAACAGGCCAAAAGTGGGGGTAACAAGGCTAGAAAGAGGCTACCTTCTCACACAACCCCCCCCCAAACGAAGGACAATAAGGCTAACCTTGGCCAGTTGAGACTTTATTGTCTAAGTGGTGATAAGTAGAGAGTAGCTCTGCAATAGACTGGTTACTCCCTTTATCATCCACTATATGGTTACTTCCCTGTGGGGATGTAAACCACCCTGTTTGAAGTTTTTTAGCTAAGTAACAATGTGAAGATGTATTTTCAGAGTTTCTATCAGTAAGTTTTAGTTTAGAGCAGTGGGAATTGTCCACTGAACCTATTTGTAGTGATGGAAATGCCAGACAGGGATGCTGTCTCAGAAAAGCCATGGCTGGGCAAAAACTTTGTCCATTTGGCTGGAAGAGAGAACAGGGATGCTGTTTCTCTTGAGTTGGAGCAGGGCAGGGATGCTGTCCTATGAGCTCCACACTAGGGCAGGGATGCTGTCCTAAGTGTTGTGAGGCAGTACAGGGTTTCTGCACTAAAGTTTCTCTGGGAGGGTTGGAGGGATGCTCCATGTTAACTAAAATGGTGCTCTTTTTGTCACCAATGTTAGTTATCCCACAGAGAGGTACTTCTACCTCAGGGAGTCCAGCTATGCCAGCTGATGATTCCCTTGGAACAGGTGCCACCCGAGGAGAGGTTTCTCCCACCACAGGAATGGTATCCTGAATGGTAGGGTGGTTAGGGGATACTGTGATACCCTTTTTACCTGTTGATGGAGAGGGATCCTGAGTTTTCAGGCCTTCTCTCCTTTGCTTTTTCATTTCAGTAGAAATGAGAGGGAACAATTCCTCAGGGATGCCCAGCATGGCTGCATGGGCATAAAACTCTACATTAGCCCAACCTGAGGCCTCTAGGTCATTACCTAAGAGACAGTCTACAGGTAAGCTAGGTGATACCACCACCTGCTTAGGGCCAGTAACTCCACCCCAACTAAACTGAATTATAGCTAAGGGAAGAAACTTAGTGGAGTTATGGACATCAATAATCTTATACTGTTGTCCAATGATGTGTTGTTCAGGAGGCACTAGGTTTTCAGTCACCAAAGTGAAACTGGCACCTGTGTCCCTGTAGGCCAAGGCCTCAACACCATTTATTGAAACTGTCTGCCTGTACTTATCCATTGTAAGGGGACAAGCAGCCAGTGTGGCAAGGCCAATGCCACTAGGTGTGACAGAAACTGTCTTGGGACTGATTACATCAGTTTCCACTATGGACCCATAAGTGAACCCAACTACACCCTTTGCTTGACTGTTGCCAGCAGTCCCACCACTAGTACCACTACTGCTAGGGGCACTAGAGCTTGATGTATTAGTGGTGGTAGGCTCAGGGGGTTTACCTGGACAGGACTTATCCCCTGGCCTATGGCCTCTGTTTTTACACACAAAGCACCAAGGCTTTTTAATGTGTGCAGGTTGGGAAGAAGAGGAAGAATTTGTTTTATCCCCACCCTCTGAAGAGTGTTTAAGATTTGAAGTGGGATCTTTGGTTTTACCCTTATCCCCATGCTTATCTTGAGATTTTTCACCATCTTTCTTCTTATTGCCATCTTTGTCACCCCCTGTATGAACTTTTCTGTTCACCCTTGTTCTGACCCATTTGTCTGCCTTCTTTCCCAATTCTTGGGGAGAGGTCAGATCAGAGTCTACCAGGTACTGGTGCAACAAATCAGACACACAATTATTAAGTATATGCTCTCTCAGGATTGTGTTATACAGGCTTTCATAATCAGTAACTTTACTGCCATGTAACCACCCCTCCAAGGCCTTCACTGAATGGTCAATGAAATCAACCCAGTCTTGTGAAGACTCCTTTTTGGTCTCTCTGAACTTTATCCTGTACTGTTCAGTGGTTAAGCCATAACCATCCAGGAGTGCATTCTTAAGAACTGTAAAATTATTGGCATCATTTTCTTTCACAGTAAGGAGTCTATCCCTACCCTTTCCACTAAATGATAGCCATAGGATAGCAGCCCACTGCCTTTGAGGGACATCCTGTACAACACAGGCCCTCTCAAGTGCAGCAAACCACTTGTTAATGTCATCCCCCTCCTTATAAGGGGGAACTATCTTGTGCAGATTCCTGGAATCATGCTCTTTTGCTGGATGACTATGGGGAATACTGCTGCTGCCACCATGGGTTTCTAAACCCAACTTCTGTCTTTCCCTCTCTATTTCTAAAGACTGTCTATCCAAATCCAGCTGTTGCTTCTTGAGCTTCAGTCTGGTTTGCTCCACTCTCAATCTATTGAGCTCCCTTTCTAACAATCTGTCATTAGGGTGGGTGGGAGGGACATTTCTAGATACAGAGGTATGATGGGAATGAACAGAAGGAGACCTGTCCCTTACCAAGGGCACCCTAACAGCTTGGCTACCAGCATAATGTGAGAGCACATCATCAGTATGATGTGATTCAACCTCTGTACCAACTATGCTAGACTGTCTAGTAATGGGCAGGCTGAGAAGTTTCTTTCCTGAACCTTTTCCTGGGGGAGTCCCTGGATCAGATTGAGAACCATTAGCTACTTTTTCTACAGATTGGGCACTTATGGCCTTATCCTGTACTCTAAGCATATTAATTAACAGTTCTAAGGAAGGATTCTTCCCTACACTCAAACCTCTCTCTATGCAGAGACTCCTTGCTCCTTTCCAGCTAAGGTGATCATATGCAAGTTTGGACAGTTCAACTTTTTGGCCTGTGCCAGACATTTTTAGAGAGAGTTAAAGTGATAGACAAAGAGAAAAAAGTTTTCAGAACTTTTTGGAAAGACAGAAAAAAAACTTTTTAAACTTTTAAGAACTTTTTGAAAGTTTAGAAGTACTTTTCAGCACTTAGAAAAGAGTGAAAAGAGGAAATGCAAAACTTTTTGGATATGTGTATATACACTGACCTTGTTTTGTATATTTTTCTCTTATGAAAAGTACAATGACAAGAGTGGTAAGTAGTCTCAAAGCACTTATCCCACCGCTGCACAACCAATGTAGGAGGCTGGACTGGCTTGTAGTGAGTACCAAGGGGTACTTGCACCTTGCACCAGGCCCAGTTATCCCTTATTAGTGTATAGGGTGTCTAGCAGCTTAGGCTGATAGATAATGGTAGCTTAGCAAAGCAGCTCAGGCTGAACTAGGAGACGTGTGAAGCTACTACAGTACCACTTAGTGTCATATGCACAATATCATAAGAAAACACAATACACAGTTATACTAAAAATAAAGGTACTTTATTTTTATGACAATATGCCAAAGTATCTTAGAGTGTACCCTCAGTAAGAGGATAGGAAATATACACAAGATATATATACACAATAGCAAAAATATGCAGTATAGTCTTAGAAAACAGTGCAAACAATGTATAATTACAATAGGATGCAATGGGGAAACATAGGGATAGGGGCAACACAAACCATATACTCCAAAAGTGGAATGTGAACCACGAATGGACCCCAAACCTATGTGACCTTGTAGAGGGTCGCTGGGACTATTAGAAAATAGTGAGAGTTAGAAAAATAACCCTCCCCAAGACCCTGAAAAGTGAGTGCAAAGTGCACCAAAGTTCCCCTAAGGACAAAATAGTCGTGTTAGAGGGAGAATGCAAGGAAAACACAAATCAGCAATGCAACAACGATGGATTCCTGTCTGAAGGTACCTGTGGAACAAGGGGACCAAGTCCAAAAGTCACAAGCAGCTCGGAGATGGGCAGATGCCCAAGAAATGCCAGCGGTTGGTGCAAAGAAGCTCTTACTAGGCTGAAGAACTGTGAATACTGCAGGAACGACAAGGGCTAGAGACTTCCCCTTTGGAGGATGGATCCCCCACGCCTTGGAGAGTCGTGCAGAAGTGTTTTCCCGCCGGATGGACGCCAACAAGCCTTGCTACACGCAAATCGTGCGTTTGGCGTTTTTGGACGCTGCTGGGGCCCAGGAGGGACCAGGAGGTCGCAAATTGGACCTGCAGAGAGAGGGGACGTCGAGCAAGACAAGGAGCCCTCACTGAAGCAGGTAGCACCCGGAGAAGTGCCAGAAACAGGCACTACGAGGATGCGTGAAACGGTGCTCGCCGAAGTTGCACAAAGGAGTCCCACGTCGCCGGAGACCAACTTAGAAAGTCGTGCAATGCAGGTTAGAGTGCCGTGGACCCAGGCTTGGCTGTGCACGAAGGATTTCCGCCGGAAGTGCACAGGGGCCGGAGAAGCTTGCAAAGTCGCGGTTCCCAGCAATGCAGCCCAGCGAGGTGAGGCAAGGACTTACCTCCACCAAACTTGGGCTGAAGAGTCACTGGACTGTGGGGGTCACTTGGACGGTGTCGCTGGATTCGAGGGACCTCGCTCGTCGTGCTGAGAGGAGACCCAAGGGACCGGAGATGCAGCTTTTTGGTGCCTGCGGTTGCAGGGGGAAGATTCCGTCGACCCACGGGAGATTTCTTCGGAGCTTCTGGTGCAGAGAGGAGGCAGACTACCCCCACAGCATGCACAAGCAGGAAAACAGTCGAGAAGGCGGCAGGATCAGCGTTACAGAGTTGCAGTAGTCGTCTTTGCTACTATGTTGCAGGTTTGCAGGCTTCCAGCGCGGTCAGCGGTCGATTCCTTATCAGAAGGTGAAGAGGGAGATGCAGAGGAACTCGGCTGAGCTCATGCATTCGTTATCTGAAGTTTCCCCAGAGACAGAGACCCTAAATAGCCAGAAAAGAGGGTTTGGCTACCTAGGAGAGAGGAAAGGCTACTAACACCTGAAGGAGCCTATCAGCAGGAGTCTCTGACGTCACCTGGTGGCACTGGCCACTCAGAGCAGTCCAGTGTGCCAGCAGCACCTCTGTTTCCAAGATGGCAGAGGTCTGGAGCACACTGGAGGAGCTCTGGACACCTCCCAGGGGAGGTGCAGGTCAGGGGAGTGGTCACTCCCCTTTCCTTTGTCCAGTTTCGCGCCAGAGCAGGGGCTAAGGGGTCCCTGAACCGGTGTAGACTGGCTTATGCAGAATTGGGCATATCTGTGCCCAACAAAGCATTTCCAGAGGCTGGGGGAGGCTACTCCTCCCCTGCCTTCACACCATTTTCCAAAGGGAGAGGGTGTCACACCCTCTCTCAGAGGAAGTTCTTTGTTCTGCCATCCTGGGCCAGGCCTGGCTGGACCCCAGGAGGGCAGCTGCCTGTCTGAGGGGTTGGCAGCAGCAGCAGCTGCAGAGAAACCCCAGGAAGGGCAGTCTGGCAGTACCAGGGTCTGTGCTACAGACCACTGGGATCATGGAATTGTACCAACAATGCCAGGATGGCATAGAGGGGGCAATTCCATGATCATAGACATGTTACATGGCCATATTCGGAGTTACCATGGTGAAGCTACATATAGGTAGTGACCTATATGTAGTGCACGCGTGTAATGGTGTCCCCGCACTCACAAAGTTCAGTGAATTGGCTCTGAACAATGTGGGGGCACCTTGGCTAGTGCCACGGTGCCCTCACACTAAGTAACTTTGCACCTAACCTTTACCAGGTAAAGGTTAGACATATAGGTGACTTATAAGTTACTTAAGTGCAGTGTAAAATGGCTGTGAAATAACGTGGACGTTATTTCACTCAGGCTGCAGTGGCAGGCCTGTGTAAGAATTGTCAGAGCTCCCTATGGGTGGCAAAAGAAATGCTGCAGCCCATAGGGATCTCCTGGAACCCCAATACCCTGGGTACCTCAGTACCATATACTAGGGAATTATAAGGGTGTTCCAGTAAGCCAATGTAAATTGGTAAAATTGGTCACTAGCCTGTTAGTGACAATTTGAAAGTAATGAGAGAGCATAACCACTGAGGTTCTGGTTAGCAGAGCCTCAGTGAGACAGTTAGGCACCACACAGGGAACATATACATGCACACCTATGAGCACTGGGGCCCTGTGTGACAGGGTCCCAGTGACACATACATATAGGCCACAAACCTATGAGCACTGGGGTCCTGACTAGCAGGATCCCAGTGACACATAACAACCATACTGAAAACATGGTGTTTTCACTATGAGCACTGAGGCCTGGCTATCAGGATCCCAGTGAGACAGTGAAAACAGTGACAAACACCCTGACATACACTCACAAACAGGCCAAAAGTGGGGGTAACAAGGCTAGAAAGAGGCTACCTTCTCACACCAACTCCCTGGGGCTGTAATGCAATTAAATGCAGGGGGCTGCGTGCCCCCCGCAGCTCCAGAGACCACCACCTCCCTGGGGCAGCATATGACAATAATGCAGGGGGGCCGCCCGGCGCCTACAGCCCTGGGGACAACCACCTCCCAGGGGCACAAACTAAATCAAATGCTAGGCCACCCAGCTCCCCAGAGCCCCGGGGACCACCACCTCCCTGGGGCATTTCCAGAAATCAGGGCTGCATTCTCCCCACAACCTCATGTACCACCACCTCCCTGGGGCTTTCTTCAGATTGTGTGCTGGGGGCCGCATGGCCCCCAGCAGCCCAAGGGACTAACACCTCCTCTGGGCAGGAACACTAAAGTAATGTGGTGGGGCCACCTGGCCCCCCTGCAACCCTGGGGACCACCAACTCCTCAGGGAATCCTTCATATTGTGTGCGGGGGGCATGCAGCCCTCTGCAGCCCACGGGACCACCACCTCCCTGGGGCTCTTTTTGTTGCCAGGGCTGCACAGCCCCCTTGATGAGCCACAGATGGCCCTGGAGACTGCCACCCTCAAGGCCAGCTCCTGCTCTGTCCCATGCTGCCCACCCTGGGACATAGCTGTTTGCTTTGGCTTGGCTGCAGCTTTGAGAGCTATTGAAAAGCCACAGCAAACACTCTGTTCGCAGCGAGGGATAGCTGTCAAATAGCTGTCCCTCACTGCAAGCAGAGGTTGCAGACATGGAGATAGAGGAAACAATTGCCCTCACAAGCTCCCTTTCTGTGATAGCAATGCTGGCATCCACAGGAGGAGGGGGCTTCCACAAGAGGAGGGTGCCAGCAGGTGTTGCATAGGTGCTCATTAGGGTAATGAGGCTACTGGATTTGGGCTGTAGGATCGCCTGGGTTGTGGGTACTAAGTACAATTCCGCCCCAGGTGACACCTATCGGCCTAATCCGGGGTTTCCGGCTAACTATCAGTGCCCAATCTCTGACTGAGATGATTGTGGCAACCGGGTTCATGGCAAGATAGACTCCCCAGGGAATCGTGGTACATCAGATCTCATCCCTTTCTCTCCAGGGTCAAGATCTCATTCAGGCAAGGACAACGGAGGCCGAATATATTTCAATAAGCATCAGGTGCATAGCAATAACGGGAATAATAAAAAACAATAGGAGCAGGCATGTAACTAAAAGTGTAAAATACAGAAACAGTCCTACCGTGCTGTCTAAATAGAGGAGTGGATCTATAACCCCTCACCAACGCAAAGTATGAGCAATGCATACTAAGCCTAATCTGCCCTTTGGGATTCCCCTGGGAGAACATTATCCCTCATACCTGGAGAAGAGGCCTGAAGTCTAAAAAGACACAGTCCCCATCTGCCCATCTGGATCAGGGCTCGGTCATCTAAGAAGGTAGCTGTAGTGAAGCTTACAGCAATCAGTATACAGTTGTGGTCATCTGAATGGAATCTCCCTTTAACGTGTCTGTGACAAAGAGGTGTTTTTATAAGAAAACAGCTAACATTCTAAGAAATGGTCCCCACATATGAGTGTGTGTTTTTCTGTGATTGTGGGAGATGCAGCATATCACGTTTGTCGGCAACCCTATCTGACTGTAGTCTTGGAGAAAGCACAAAGTGAACTACATGTCCTACTAAGAAGGTGATGCTTTCCCAGGCAAAAGAACAATGAGATAGAGAAAATAAAACAGCACCAAAAATGTAGCTATTGCTTGAAAAATAAAGCAATGCCGAATAAAATGTAATTGGGTTAAAGTGCAGGCATAGTTAGCTAAAACAATGTGTTTAGAACATAGATAACATATCTATACAACACCCTCCCTTTGATGGTCAAAGGTGGTTCAAAGCTAGCATGAAAATAAGGCATACAAACCCTAAACTAAAGCTTCAACTTAAGGCATCAATCGTGACAAGTTTAGCAAACACAAGCTGTAGGAAAGGACAATTTCAAATACCACTACGTGGTGCGTAGAAAATTAGGGCCATATTTATACTCTGTTTGCACTGGATTTGCGTCGTTTTTTTTAACGCAAATTCGACGCAAAACGAACTCCATATTTATACTTTGGCGTTAGACGCATCTAGCGCCAAAGTTCATTGAGTTTGCGTCATTTTTTAGCATGGACACCTTCCTTGCGTTAATGATATGCAAGGTAGGCGTTCCGGTCTAAAAAATGACTCCGAGGCATGTGCGCCGTATTTATACTCCCGGGCAAAAATGACGCCGGGAGTGGGCGGGTAAAAAAAAATGACGTCCAGCCGCTTTTGCGTCTTTTTTTTGTGCCTGGTCAGGGCAGGTGTTAAGGGACCTGTGGGCTCGGAAGGAGCCCAGAGGTGCCCTCCCATGCCCCCAGGGACAGCCCCTGCCACCCTTGCCCACCCCAGGAGGACGCCCAAGGATGGAGGGACCCACCCCTGGGACATTAAGGTAAGTGCTGGTAAGTATTTTTTTTTTTTTTTTGTGGCATAGGGGGGCCTGATTTGTGCCCCCCTACATGCCAATATGCCCAATGACCATGCCCAGGGGACATAAGTCCCCTGGGCATGGCCACTGGGCAAGGGGGCATGACTCCTGTCTTTGCTAAAACAGGAGTCATTTAAATGGGGGTTGGGAGTAAAAAAAAATGGCGCAAATCGGGTTGAGGCGAAAATTTTGCCTCAGCCTGACTTGCCCCATTTTTTGACGCCCAAGCTCCATTTTCCCCTACGCCGGCGCTGCCTGGTGTAAGTCATTTTTTTTCATGCACACCAGGCAGCTCCGCCGGCTAACGCCGGCTAACGTCATTAAATAAATACGGCGCCCGCATGGCGCTTCAGAATGGCGTTAGCCGGCGTTACATTTTTTGACGCACAACTGTGTTGGCGCAGTTGTGCGTCGAAAAGTATAAATATGGCTCTTAGTATTTAAAAGGGGCTGAATCTCCGCTGATGACCTCGCAACTTGAAGCGTATAAGTCTCGCCAGTGGATGTAAGCGCCACAGGTTTTTGGAACAATAAGGCCTTTAGTTCTCTCAGCTTGCCAAAATTAACATCAGAAGCAGCAATATAGGGCCAGATGTCTGTTACTCCTTTGAATCGTGTGGAGAGAAAAAGGACATTCCCGCAACATGTAACAATTTTGGAGATGGAAATAACATAAGGTATTCCGGTTCGCATTCCACAACAGCTCTCACTGTTAAGGAACACATAGCTGCCATTGGAGAGAACCTGGAACACAGGTCTAATCAAGGATACCGGGACTCCCTTCAGATAACACAACAAATTTGCCGCAGAAGCATTACATGCCCTGCGCAAGGACAGCTGTTTACAAACCATCGAATGGCTCACAGAAGTCTCTCATTCGCTGCTGCTAAGAAAGACCTCTTTCATTCCACTGAAACATTTGTACAAAAAGGGAAGCTCCCACACTTCGTGTATGTAATTATCTCCTAGCCTTTCATTTCTGCCTACTTGAATGTGTTTCAAGCAGGATGTAAATTGAAGTGTTGAAATCGGCAGATTAATAACCCCATGTATTAACCATTCAGCAGATGGTACCTCAGCCACAGTAAAAGGCAACTTCTCTAATTTCTCTATTCTCAACATGATATATGTTGCTTCCTTCTTGGCCATCATTTGCTGCTGCCTTCAGTGTTTGTAATGTCCAACCCAATTGCATGATGGATCATAGCTGACTTTGTCCATGTTGCAGAAATGACTCATCAATCTGTACTATATCGATTGCCGAGGACACAATGTTATTTAGGGTGGAAATGCAGTTGAACAAGATGTTAATTCCATTATCTATTATGGCAAATGCTTTCTGTAAATTCTCCTGAACAATTTACCTTAACCAGGCAGCTGCTTCTTGTTGGGAAAGTTTCCAAATTTCATTGTATGTTTCATAAATGAAGCGTTTTCTTCGTTGTCTTCAGTGGCCTAACAGGAAGTCCTGTAAATCTGTGTTATTGGACAGGAGACCAAGATGTTCTTTAACAGCATCTAGTGAGGAGACCTTCATCCATTGCTGGCATAGTTTTCCTACACTATATGTTGTCACAATACCCGAGTGTTCTAAGGATATATACAGAGGGACCGACCTATTAGTTCTAAAACACCCCAAGGAGTTTACAAAACGTGTATGGCACCCATTGGTGTCTACAGGCCACAATAACCACCCACCATGATGTGATAATGACATGTTATATGTTTCATTTTATACCCATTTATTAAGCTGATATTCAGATGCATTTATATACTTTTGCCATTTGTTAAATTTTGCAGGGACGGGAATACTGATCGCATTCAATTCTTTGATGTTTGCTAAGCCTAAACAGCTTGTTTGTTGAACTGTTTCATTTAAAATATCATCTGAACAGGAATCATACAAGCTCTAAATAAAGTTTCTGTCCCTCTAATTTGCCAAATGTTTGTTCCCCACACACTTTTTAAGTCAATTGAATTTTCCAATGTTCATAACCTTCTATGGCCAATCGGGAAACAAAGGAATCGGAATATATCAATTTTGTATCAGTCAATAATACACACAAATCTTCCATCACTGGCAATTTGAAATAATATGACTCAGCATTCGTGACATTGTGCACAGAAAAATATGCAAACTTTTCAGTATACATTTTTGAATTGCCTTTTGGTGGAGTCGTTCAGTGTTCCCATTGTGTATATTTAAAAACAGTCTTTGGAGTACTAGCTCTGTGAACAAAATGATGTCCATAATGATTATTACAGAACATGTCTCCGTAATTTCCTTTAAATTGGTACACTTTATCATTTTCAAAAACTGTATAATACTGTAGATCAGACACCATAGTAGCAACTGTTTTTACATCCCAATCATCAGAAATCACTCCGGGTGTAATTACATCAGTCAGTGAAAGTTTGAACACATATTGAATTTAAATGACCTTTGTATGACCATATATGTCGAATAAGACTTTATCCCATACAATCTTGTCGGAAATTGGCACTGCTGTAATGTTCACTAGCGACAAGTCTTTGCGTATTTTATGTATAGAAAAATGAGGTTTTAAAACTTCATCCACCAGTTCAACTGTAGAGTGATTAGGAAGGTAATGACCATGTATAAGAAGAAAGAAAAGAATTACAAACCCAAGCCAAAGAAGAAAGGCAACCACAGTCAGCGATAACCATAGATAGTTCCATGGACGAATGAGATAATTAATTTTTAGCCAATGTATTAGCTTATGAGCTTTTGACAGTTTAGTCACAGTTGAGACAGATGGGTCCGAAGAAAAGTCGCCAGCATCGACGAAGTAACCATCATCCATACCCATAAATGCCAGTGGTGGTGTATTTAGAAGAGGAGAAACTGCTGAAGATTCTATCGGTGGTGTACAGTATGTTACAACATCCGTTTGTGTGGAATTTGTAGAAGGTTCAATTTTGGTAGAAATCAATGTAGAAGTTGTCATTAGTGGAACCAATGAAAGCTTATTCTCCACCCTCCCCAAGCTTGGAGCGTTATCAGTATTGTTAATGATGACTTGTAGGGCTTGTAGGGGAAGATCCTCATTGGTAGTGGGAGGGATTTGAGTTCTAGCTTGGAGTCCCCGAGGTCTGCTGTGAAGGATCGGCTACATGGAGTAATTTGACATTGTCGATTGAGACAAAGCAATTCTCTTTCGAACCAGGCAGCGGTGGTAGAATGACAGTTCTGGTATTGTGTATTCCCAGGACTGGGACCAGTGCACGATAAGAAGGACCAAACTCCTTTTTTACAGCAATCTTTTCACGTACTAGATGCCCTAGTTTGTGAATCCAGCTGGTAGATGTTACTGGTACATCCCTACTTCCAAAGGAGGCAACACTGGCAGATACGTTGTCATCACGGAATTGTTGTAGCTCCTGCAAGACAATGGCACATTCACTTCTGTCAAAAGTTGTATCTGCTGCCTCCATGCCAGGACCATCAAGATCTGGAACAAACATTTGAGTTCCAAATAGGCACTCGTATGAAGTATGCCCTCCCAGGACCCTTCTGGGCAGATTATTAAGTGCTCTCTGAACTCCATACAGGGGTGCAGATTAACTACGACCCATGCCTAATATTCTAGCTGTTAAGGATTGCTTTAGATCGAGGTTTCGTCGTGCCAAGACACTATTTACCTCAGGGTGAAATGGAGACGAGTAATGCAGTTGGACCCTAACAAAGCCATGGTATCCCTGTAAGCCCTTGAGGCAAAAGCAGGGCCCCGGTCCTAATGGAAAGACGCAACAGTATATGTACCGACAAAGACTTGCAAATCTTTAATAAAGGTTCGAGCATCAGCCGAGTGTTGTGGCCAGCCCCATAGAAATCTGGAGCATGAGTCTACAGCGACTAAAATGTATTTGTATGCACTGTCTGGTGTACTTTGACCACAGTCGTCCAAGTACACATATTGTAACAGTTTGTTGGAAATTAAGAGGGGAGTCTGGTGGGCGCTTAACACTGGAGCCTTCTTATTTGTTGGCAGATGTCACAGCAAAGGACATACTGCTTGGCCTGTTTATAAAGACCTGGCCACCAGTAGCGTGATTGTAATATTGAAATTGTAGCAGCTACCCCATCATGTGCTGATGCAACTTCCTCATGCGCTGCTTTTACTAACTCTGGTCTTAGGTCTTTGTTGGGAATCACTCGGACCCCCATGTCTGGAATTTTTACTTGTGGATCAAACATGTCTCCCATGCGGTAGGAATATTTGGTGGGCTAGGCCTTGGCCATAGGTGTGCCCTCAGCCATCGCTCATATAGCTGGTAATGTTTCATCATCCAGTCTTGTTCTAGAGCATGTTACTGCTGCAGCCAAAGCCATTGCTACTGCCGCCTTTGCTACTTCATCAGCCAAAGTGTTGTCTTCAACGTATATTTCAACACATTGATGTCCTAGTGTGTGTACAACATGGACATTAGGTAGTTTTTCCTTCAGATCCGCTACCTTCCCCCACAGAAGTCTGTGTTTTATGGTATTCCCTTTTGAATCCCTGACCCATAGAGTCTGTGTTTATGTTTTTTTCTGGATGGAACTTGCCATCCTTCATATATCCACTCATGACTGCGCAAGCAGCTGAGTATTGGTGTTTGGTGCCTATAGCAGGTTGTGCTGGACCATTGGTATACAATATTGTTTTGTAAAGTTCAATAGGTAGGGTATTTGCTGGGACTGAATATTCAAGTTCGTACTGTAGTAATTCTTGGGTCTGTAATTTGGAATCAAACACATAATCAACATCAGTGGCCGTCAGAGACGTTGCCCATTGAATCCAACGTGGATGTAATGCTGTAGCATTCGGAGCGCTTGCTTTGGTAACAGCCTCAAGGGCTGGTACCGGGGATACAACAATGATGTGTTTCCCTTGGGCCAGAGGTTTCTCTTTAAGGATCGCCATCTGAACAGCAGTGAGAATTTTCTCAGTGGGAGCAAAGCATTGTTTGGCTGTGGGATTTACACACAATTGGGACGGTCTCACCCTCGTTGAAAGTCACATAGGTGAAACCAATGGCACCACAAAATACTCTGATGACCAAATGTTTTTGGTTGTCCCTTGTGTGTAGATGTTTTGCTTCAAGCATGACTTTTTGTAATGCTTTTAGAATGTGTGTGTGTTCGACTGTCCAGCATTTGCTGGTAAAGTCAGGACGTATCAGGTCATATAACGGCTTAATAGGTTGTGCATAATCTGTAATGTAAGTTCTGCCAAAATTCATAAAGCCCAATACTGATTGGAGCTTTTTTATTGTACTTGATAGTTGTAGTTGTGCACTTTTCACAAAAAATTGGGGTACCAGGCTCTCGCCTTCATCCGACAACTCGTATCCCAAAAACAGGGCACTGAGAAAGGCTATTTTTGTTTTTTTTAAGTTTAATTTATAGCCGATTTTGGCGAATTCGACAACAATGCAGGCTACCCATCTTAAATGTTGTGTGAAGTCATCTGAGAACAGCCCAGGATCATTCTTGTAGCCTTGTGAGAGTCGGCAAAAAAAAATTCTAAGAGCCTTGACTTGTTAAGTCTCTACTTTCAGATGCTATGTTTTGGGGAAAAAACCTGTTGGATATATCAAGAGTTGTTTTATATTTTTGCTGCACAACGCATTAGTGCTGTTCTATGTGCATTTTGTACAGTATATGTTTTTGTGTGGCTATTGAGGGCCTATAGTCCAAGACTATTCTATATGAATGGTCGGGTTTAGCGACTGAAAATAATGGATTATTCATTGATGAGTCTGAGGGTTCAGTGACACCCTGGTACTCTAATTGTGAGAGAATTTCCCTCTCTGGGGCTTTTGCATTGTATTGTATTGGGTATTAATGTGTAGGCTGAGGTGGGGATTTTATTGGTATTATGTGATAGGGAGAATCTTTGTCCCTCACTACATGATTGCGAAATAGTGCAGGTGCCTGCACCACTGCCCAATCAATGGCATATTTTTCAACTAGCTGTTTCAGAACAAGGGGCGAGAAGGATTTTTCAATGATGTCCTCTCCATATGGGAGTTCACGGACAAATACCGGTGGCCAATCTTTTTCTTCCAGCAGAATATCATAAATAGAGATGACAGGATTCCAAAAGATGGTATCTATTGTGGGTTCGATGTCTCCCTCTAAATGAATGGTTACTTTATACACTAATACTATCTAGTGTGGAGACACTCATGCCCGCAGTCTCTCCTTATAGATAGTCATCTGTTGCTTTCACCTCTATATGCTCGAGAAGATCTCGGAGAACTATTGTGACTTCTGATGCATTGTCTAGCAATGCCTGGCCAACTTCTTGTTCTTTAGTAAAGCCCTCTTCTTGAGTGGCATGTCGTATTGCGACTGCTGCCACTTTTTTTTTTTTAATTGTGGTTTCTGTTTTGGAAGTTTCTCTTCTTTTTTAACAGAAACTTCTGACTAGTGTTGTGAGCCCTTTCTCGGTTTCACATACTCGGACCGCTGATCTGACCGCCCATCCCTCTCACTGCGTTTTTCCGGTGTGTCCTGAAAGGAACTAAATTGACGTATATCAGTATACTGATATCTGTCAGGCGTTTTTATATTATCCATATTCTTAAGGTGTTACCTATCTTGTGGGGTCTCCGAATGCGGATATTCTCCCTTTTCTTTTTTTAGATGTTTGTTGTTTTTTATCCCAGAGTTTTTTCGAACCCTCAGGTATTTGTTTGGCAGCATCCTTATTGGATGTACCTTGTACATGTAGCTTAGTTGGTCTGGCTCCCAGACTATCTCGACCTATACCGGAGTATGCTTCAGCGATAACTTTTGGCAGCTCACGTTCTTGATCCTGTACCGGAATGTCATGGAGCCACATGCGCACTGTCAGTGCAACTGCTTCCCCTTTAAAATATGATTGAAGACACAGTGGCAAAATTACCTATTAATTGCATCCCCAAATCTAGGGAAGGGGCTGCCCCATATTCATCTTGAATTTGTTTCAAGACCTCCGGAAGATTGGCAAGCGTTGGTGTACTGTGTGCAGTTGTGTAGAGCACAGCAAATACTGTGCCCCATGTATTGCAGTTTTCAATTGTGGAAACCATAACGAAAGGCAAGCACATTGTCAAAATTCTATTTTTATCCTGAGGTTCCATATGAGGAAAGACTGCTTCCAGTGCATTTATTTTTTGAGCTAACCATAACAGAATCTCCTCCCGTTTGGCGGGTACTTTACCCATGATCGACCTACACTTGCAGGATTAATGCTGCATGTGCTTGTGCTGGAGCAGCCCGTGCTGGGTTTGTGTTTAATGTTTGCTTGACAAATTGTACTAACAATCTATATATTGTTATCATCTCTATATATAAGCGACGGACCTCAGCTACCGCCAATCCTGCTGCCTCAGGATATGGTGCATAGGTGGCCAATAAAGGCCAGGTCGGGCCAGCATTACTCAACGGACCTAACCTAACAGGTAATATTGTATGGGGTAGGGTGCCATCAAGCCAATTTTTGGGGTCTTGATAAGATAAAGGTATTACTAAATGTATCTAATAAGCTCTGTATCGTGCAGGTGGACTTACCAGTGTATAGTTATGAAATGTATTTGTGTTCCAATCTACTGCTGGAAAGGTGCCACAAGAATAAAACAAAATTAGTCTGTAGGCTGCATGAGCTTCTACAACACATGTAACTGGCCCTTCCTGGGCCGTTAGGCTGTTTGCCAATAAATGTGCAGTAAGGGGGCCTCTCATATTTACCGCTATTGCTACCCGTTAAGGGTTCGCCATATTACTAGTTTTATGTGTTCAGAGATAAGGATACCAACTTGAGATCAATTCTTTTATGGTTCAAGCTTGAACAACCTACAGATCAGGATAGGTCCCACCTACCTAGCTGAGGAGGAATCCTCAATACCACAGATGTCTCCATATATAGTATGGAGGTGTCTTTATCCTTTAGTGAGACAGAGATACTTAGGAGAATCCAATTATTCGTGCCTGACCAAACGTTGGTGGTGCCATGTCACGTAGGTTCTCATTAGGGTAATGAGGCTACTGGATTTGGGCGGTAGGATCGCCTGGGTTGTGGGTACTAAGTACAATTCATTCCACCTCAGGTGACACCTGTTGGCCTAATTGGGGTTTCCGGCCTACTAGCAGCGCCCCCATCTCTGACCGAGATGATTGTGGCAATCGGGCTCATGGCAAGATGGACTCCCAAGGGAATCGTGCTACATCAGATCTCATCCCTTTCTCTCTAATTCCAAGATCTCACTCAGGCAAGGATAAAGGAGGCAGAATGTATTTCAATAAGCATTTAATAAAATATCTGCATCTTGGATAAAAGCAGGTGCATAGCAATAACAAGGATAATAAAAAACAATAGGAGTAGGCATGTAACTAAAAGTGAAAAACACAGTAACGGTCCTACCATGCTGTCTAAATAGGGCACTGGATCTATAACCCCTAACCTACGCTAAGTATGAGCAATGCATACTAAGCCTGATCAGCCCTCCGGGTTTCCCCCTGGGAAAACATCCCTCATACCTGGAGAAGTCTAAAAAGACACCTTCCCCATCTGGATCAGGGCTCGGTCGTCTAAGCAGGTAGCTGTAGTGAAGCTTCCAGCAATCAGTATACAGTTGTGGTCATCTGGCTGGAATCCCCCTCTAACGTGTCAGTGACAAAGGGGTGTTTTTATAATAAAACAGCTATCATTCTAAGAAATGGTCCCCACGTATGAGTGTGTGTTTTTCTGTGAATGTTGGAGATGCAGCATACCACGTTTGTCGTCAACCCTATCTGACTGTAGCCTTGGAGAAAGCACAAAGTGAATTACATGTCCTACTAAGAACGTGATGCTTTCCTGGGCAAAATAACAACGAAATAAAGAAAATAAAACAGCACCGCAAATGTAGCTATTGCTAGAAAAATAAAGCAATACCGAATAAAATGTAATTGGGTTAAAGTGCACAGCAGCAGATCTAGTTAGCTAAAACAATGTGTTTAGAACATGGCTAAAATGGCTATACAACACTAAGACCGCCGGGACCTTAAGGATCCCCCCACGGTCCCCAACATTGTGACTAGGTCTCCTGGGGGGCATCCAGGTCACATGGCCAGGCCCCAGGGATTGGGTCTGTGGGGCTGAGATTGGCCTGATTAGGAGGGCCACAGGGGTGGCCCCTCTCACCCCTCAAAAAAAGGAAATTGAATTAAAAAAATCTTAGAACTCCACTAAAAAAAGCCAAAGATAAGTGGGATGTTATAGTTAGGTTCAGATTTTACACGCACAAAACCATAGAAATTCAACTGTTATAGTTCTATTTATCTCAAGACACTATAACTCATGCTGTAAAGTAACTATAAGTGGCGCTGTTGCCATGCACTGCTGCCTACCCCACATATTACACCAGTATAGACATCTTCTACGGCATCATTGATAATATCACTGCAACATTTGCAAATCAAATCATTGATGAGAAAACTGTGCATAGCGGAGGTACAAGTCATAGTTACTTTACAGCATGAATTATAGTGCCTTGAGATAAATATAACTGTTGAATTTCTGTCTTTTTGTGCACCTAAAATCTGAACCTAACTATAACGTCCTTCTAACCTTTGGCTTTTTAGTAAATATAGAAAGATAGATAGATAGATAGATAGATAGATAGATAGATAGATAGATAGATAGATAGATAGATAGATAGATAGATAGATAGATAAGGGTCGCAAAAGCCAAAACCTCAATGCATTTTCCATAGATTCTTTAAGACACACTATTGCAACAACTGCTGAACAGAATTACACCAAATTTGGCATGAAGCTCAATCTTGGTCCACAGGTTGTGCTTTTCGGGATATGGTGTAAATCTGTTCAGTAGTCTTTGAGAAAATAAGGTTTAAAAATATTTCTGTATCTGGATGGTTGGGTCCGCAAGAGGCTGGAGAGAGTCTCGTGAAAGTACCAACTTAAAATTACAGTGCTCTGTTTGGGCCAGGGAGCTTTTTTCCCTTGGGCCATCACACTCCCATGTCATATTCCTGTGAGAGCAAATGTTCTGATTTGCTGCAAGCAACATGAGAAAATTGTTGCTGGCAGCCATTACAGGACTTGGGGCCAGATGTACCAAAGGATTTTACCCATTCTGTGTCTATGGGGAAAAGCTTTCGTACATATGGCCCTTGGTTTCTTAATCCTGTGTCCTGAAGTGAAAACAAAATAACAAAAGATGGAAGGGTAAGAATACCCTGCCCCCTAGGCCCCATGGAGGGACCCAGAGGACCCACCCCTGGGGTAAAATACAAAAAAAGCTATGTTTTCAGTGATTGTGAGGAACTCTCTGGGGATCGCACCAAGAAAAAAAAAGAAAATGGCAGCCATGCACAACATTGGTCAATTAAAGGGGCGGGGTGTTTTCGGCCCTGCTTACCAAACCATTACAGACCCTGGGGAGTCCAAACCCCTCGTTGCCCCATTCTATAAGGGGAAAAGTGAGTTACAAATGTACAAAACTACTGAAATTCACCGGTTATAGATACCTTAAGTAACTATAACTTGTTCCCTAATGTAACTTGTGCCATCTCAATGCACTGCTAATAAATTCACATGATACATCACTCATGACACACTCAATGACATAATTGATAACAACACTGCAACATTTGAAATGACATAATTTATGTCAACAGTGTGCAAGGCTGTGGGCTGAGTTATAGTTATTTTAGGGCACAAATTATAATTACTTGAGATACATGTAAATGGTGAATTTCAATGTTTTTGTTGTTTTAAATGGAATGTTTTAACTGAAATGTTCACCTAAATATAACATCCCTTAAACATTTGTTTTTTTAAGTGAATTTGCAACGTTTTTTAAAAATACCTTACCTTAACTGTCACTTTAAACTTTGGTGTCCAAACCACCCATGCACAACTTTAACTGTGTGCAGTGTGGGGTTGAGTGCTGATCCTGGCCTGCGGCCAGGTCTTCCACCCAACCCCTGCCACTCTGCATACTTGTGTTTATGATGTAACAATGTAATAGTTGTCATTTTAAGTATCGCAGACCTATTGGCTTTGTCAAAGACCCAAAAAAACAAAATAATAATGACAGGACCTATTGGCTCCATCAAGGGGTCAGCAAAATTGACATATATAAAAGCATATTTATATTTAAAAAGTCACTAATAACCATAAACAAATATATATTTTATTACTTTCCACCTAGCATTGATTAATAACATTGATAAAAAGTTTTCAATAAAGCCAACATGTGTTTCAGTTTTTAAAGATTTTTCAGGCTCATAGTGCAGCCATGAATTTAACCAGTAGAGGTCTTAGTACTTCAACTGAAGGGCATACAGCTTCGGCTGCTTTTAAAAAATACAGTAATCTTTTTTGCTGTCATGGATTTAATGATTCAGGAGACTATTATTTTATGTTGTTAGGGGCTACTGCACACCCAGTAACTACCCCACAGCATTAGAAAATGCTTGGAGGTTCCCCTGCCCCTTCAAAGGGCACTTCTTGGCTGAAAGAAGAAACACAGTAAAAAACCCTCACAAGGCATTATGGGGCTCTCCTTGTTTGTGAACAGTGAAACATAAATGAGCAGCTCCTACTGCTCATTTATTATTCTTTTTTTTAAGTATTTTTGAGTGTTCTGGTTCCCACCCAGTACACCCACATCTTTAATTATTTTGGGGTGTACATGGGAAGCCCCAGGGCGCATGTGGCCCTGCCAGCTCTCTGCAAGTGGCCCCATAGCTGCACAGTGGCCGACGTTTTATTAGATCTTTTTTTGTCAGCCCTTGGGGGCTGACGGGAAGCTGCAGGGCCCTTTGACCCCTGCCAGCTCCCTTCATGGGGGATGTCCATTTTTCAAACTTTTTTGTGGGTGCCCTGAAGCCCACCCGGAGCACCCACATTACAAATTTCAAAGGGGGCCATGGGAGAGCCCCAGGTCCTCGACGAGCCCTGCCAGTTCCTGGCCAGCACCATACTGGGTGCCGCTGGGAGCCAGCATTATTTAATTCCTGTTGCCCAGGAGAGAGCAGCATTTTTCACTGTACCCACTTGGGCAAGAGTACATTTCTATCCCTGCCCAGGAGGAGTGTGGACAGGGTATTCCCAAACTATCCTGGGCAGGAAACTACAGTTTTCTGCCCAGGATACGAGGTCCCCATGACACTGCAAAGTATCAGGCTCCTAGGTATAGTGTTCTAGGGGGCGGGGTCCAACACCTCTCTTCACTGTAAAAATATGTCCCATGGGGGATGAGGTCCTCAAAGACTTGCAGAGGCTTGAGAAGGACAGCATATGCCCCCCTCCACTATAGTTTAAAACAGCCCCATGGGGTGGAGTCCCCAGGACCTCATCAAGGCTTGGGAAGTGAGGCTGCATTACTCCTTCCCCTAAAAGTGAAAAACAACCCTGGCGATTGGCTCCCCAGGGCCTCGCTGAGGCTTGCGGAGGGGGACCATACCCCCGTATATTTTAAAATGGTCCAAGAGGGTGGGCTCACTGGGGCCTCATCGATGCTTAGGGAGGAAGTCACATGCCCCTCCCCTAATTATGAAAAACTGCCCCAGGGATGGTGTCCCTGGGGCCTCACAGAGGCTCGGGGAGGGGAGCCACTCAAACTCCTCCCCTAATAAACCCATTTTACTGCCCTCCAAGCCTTGTCCCACTCCAAATTGTTTTACTGCGTGGAAGCCCATGCATTTACAGAAGATTCATGAAACCAATGTGAATTTGCTGTAAAAATTTTAAATAAAAATTAGTTTTTGACCCCACCAACCCTAGAGTAACAAGGTATCCCTTCCCTGCGCCCTTATATGTTATTTTGCCTTATTTTTAGGACAGGGGACTTTGGTGGTCATTCTGACCCTGGCGGTCTTTGACCGCCAGGGCGGAGGACCGCGGGAGCACCGCCGACAGGCCGGCGGTGCTCCAATGGGGATTCCGACCGTGGCGGTAAAGCCGCGGTCGGACCGGCACCACTGGCGGGGTCTCGCCAGTGTACCGCGGCCCCATTGAATCCTCCGCGGCGGCGCAGCTTGCTGCACCGCCGCGGGGATTCCGACCCCCACTACCGCCATCCAGATCCCGGCGGTCGGACCGCCGAGATCCGGATGGCGGTAGGGGGGGTCGCGGGGCCCCTGGGGGCCCCTGCAGTGCCCATGCCACTGGCATGGGCATTGCAGGGGCCCCCGTAAGAGGGCCCCTACATGTATTTCACTGTCTGCTGCGCAGACAGTGAAATACGCGACGGGTGCAACTGCACCCGTCGCACAGCTTCCACTCCGCCGGCTCGATTCCGAGCCGGCTTTATCGTGGAAGCCTCTTTCCCGCTGGGCTGGCTGGCGGTCTGAAGGCGACCGCCCGCCAGCCCAGCGGGAAAGTCAGAATTACCGCCGCGGTCTTTCGACCGCGGAACGGTAACCTGACGGCGGGACTTTGGCGGGCGGCCTCCGCCCCCCGCCAAGGTCAGAATGAGGGCCTTAGTCCTGAGTTCTAAAAGGGCTGCAGCCACATCTTTGTTGATGTGGTGGCAGCCAATCAGATCATATTTTAAGAACTGTCAGCTGCACAGATCCTCTGAGGTGTGAAATATCTATTTTTTTTAAACCGTAATTTCTCAAAAACTACTCAATGGATTTGTACCAAATAACAAACAAGCATTTGCAATACAATGGGTAACCTGTTTGCTTGAGTTAAAGCTATTAGTGTTGCCAACTCCTAATCTGACTTTTCTTGTCACATAAACTGAAAATGAAAAGTAAAACAGTTTCATATAACTAACCAGACTTTTCTTGCCACATAAGGTGAAAATGAAAAGCAAAACAGTTTCACATAATCGAGCCGATGGCCGACATAAGCATAAAGTAGACACACAAAAGGAAACAGAAGTTTGCTTGCAGTGAAACGTATCGGCAAAAGTGCAATTATGCATGTAACTTGCAGTAGTGCAATTATCCATGTAACCAACAAAAGTGCAAATGTCCATGTAACAGTGTCGATGTCATGCAAAGCGCTCAACTAGTGCCCAGTGAGAATGTGCTGCCTACAAAATAAAGAGAACAAGTAGTCTGGAAACCATACCGAAAACATGGAGCCTTGTATGTTTTCAGTAGTTGGCCGGTGCACTCAAAGCAGGCTAAAGAACCGAAAAAGGTGTGACTTATGCATGCCTTTCACTAACCAAATCAAGTGAATTTTTAAAGGCAAGCTCACGAACCAACCAAACAGATGGGCGTGACATGGGCATGGTTAAAAGCCCACAGAGAAATTACACCAGGAACAGAGCACTTTGCACTCGACCCTAAAAAGCACGCTTTTTAGCCCAAGATCTAACTTTCTGTGATATTTTGGTATAATACCATTTCCATTAAGTAGTTTGTTGCAGAATTGATGTTCAGTTTTCCTGTGGAAAAATTAATAAGGAAAATGTGTTTTGGGGCCCCACTTTTAACCTGCATCTGCTTGATGTATCACCCTGAAACTATCCAGGATGGAGCTGTGGTGGATGAGACTTTTTTGGAAAGCTTTGTGAAGATTCATCAAATGGCACCAAAGTTATAGGGAAATAGAAAAAAATTATTTTCATATGGAAACATAGTCCTAACTATAAATACCCAGTTACCAGTTACACACACACATATGTGTGTGCATGTGTGTGTGCGTCTCCCCACACCCATAGAGCATTTAGATTCTTTCTCCTTTAATCTTGTTCTCAGGTTCTAGTTAAATAAATATTTTACTCCCTAACAAACATCATTTACAAAAAAATGCTTGATTGTATTTAGGTTATTATAACTTGAAGTGGTTATATTTTTCTAAACAATATTTAGAACATTATATGATTTCACACAATATATTGACTATGATAGTTTGGCATCATATCATATGCACATCCATCACTTATGCTATCTATTAACATTATTGAGGAAGAATGGGGTCATGATGACCCTCTTGAGGCCTCTCATGAGTCATGACTCATCCATACACTCACTAATGGTAGTAAACAAAACATTATACTTTGCACACACTATAGGTTTATATGTGTGTGTGTGTAATATACAATATCATGGTGAATTATGTTATACTATATTCAGCTGCATTGAAATATCTTAGCTGCTGGGCCTTGCCCCCCATCTCCCCGCTGAGCCCGTTTTGGCTATTTGGGGTAGTTCGCGCTTACGCCTTCATAACTTTTTGTCCACATAAGCTATCCATGTCAAATTTGCATCCTTTTTTCCTACATCATAGGGATTCTAAAGGTACCCAGAGTTTGTGGGTTCCCCTGGATTACACCAAGAAATTAGCCAAAATACAGCTAAAAAACAATTCAGAAAAATGGGAAGAAAGGGCTGCAGAAGAAAGCATGCGATCAAGAAAGGATTTGCGGTGCTAAAATTACCATCTTCCCAGCTTTCAGGAACAGGCAGACTTGAATCAGAAAACCAAATTTTTCAACTTAATTTTGGAATTTTACTGGGACATGCCCCATTTTTACAATTTTTTGTGCTTTCAGCCTCCTTCCAGTTAGGGACAGAAATGGGTGTGAAACCAATGCTGGATCCCAGACAGCTTAACATTTCTGGAAAGTAGACAAAATTCTGAATTCAGTAGGGGTCATTTTTGTAGATCCTTCAAGGTTTTCCTACATAAAGTAACAGCTAAAATGAAAATATATTGAAATTGAGGTGAAAAAAAGAGCCATTTCCGGCCACGTTTTCTTCTATCACTTTCTCCAGCTAATCCAGATTTTATAAAGCAATATACCGTTACATCTGCTTGACTCTTCTGGTTATGGGGATATATAGGGCTTGTAGGTTCATCAGAAACCCTAGGTACCCAGATCCAATAAATGAGTTGCACCTTGCAATGTGTTTTCATTGTATACCAGGTATGCAGCAATTCATTTGCTGAAATATAAAGAGTCAAAAATAGGTAGTAAGGAAACCTTTGTATTTCCAAAATGGGCATAAGATAAGGTGTTGAGAAGCAGTGGTTATTTGCACATCTCTGAATCCCGGGGTCCCCCTACTAGCATGTGAATTACACAACATTTCTCAAATAGACTTCTTTTTATACACTTTCTTACATTTGGAAGGAAAAAATGTAGAGAAAGACAAGGTGCAATAACACTTGCTCTTCTATTCCGTGTTTCCCAAGTCTCCCAATACAAATGGTACCTCACTTGTGTGGGGAAGGCCAAGTAGCCCCAACAGGAAATGCAACGTGGACACATCATATTTTTACATTGAAATCTGATGTGTTTTTTAGAAAGTGCATAGCTGCTTAGCTGTGGATTTTGACATCTAGCTCAGCCGGCACCTAGGGAAACCTACCAAACCTGTGCATTTTTTAAAACTAGACACCTGGGGGAATCCAGGATGGAGTGACTTGTGGGGCTCTCACCAGGTTCTGTTACCCATAATTGTTTGCAAACCTCAAAATTGGGCAAGAAATACTTTTCCCTCAGATTTCGGTGCTGCAAAGTTCTGGAATTTGAGAGGAGCCACAAATTTCCTTCCACCCAGCATTCCCCCAGGTCTCTCAATGAAAATGGTACCTCACTTGTGTTGGTAGGCCTAATTCCCGCGACAGAAAACACCCCAAAATGCAACATGGACACATCAAATGTTTACATTGAAAACTGATGTGTTTTTTGGCAAGTGCCTACTGTGGATTTTGGTCTCTAGCTCAGCAGGTACCTAGGAAAACCTACAAAACCTGTGCATTTTTTAAAACTAGACACTGAAGAGAATCCAGGATGGAGTAACTTGTGATTCTCTCACCAGGTTCTGTTACCCAGAATCCTTTGCAAACCTCAAAATTTGGTTTAAAAAAAAAACTTTTTCCTCACATTTTGGTGATAGAAAGTTCTGGAATCTGAGAGGAGCCACAAATTGGCTTCCACCTAGCATTCCCCTAAGTCTGCCAACTTGTGTGGGTAGGCCTAGTGCCTGTGTCAGGAATGGACTACACAATGGTCAATGTTAGTCCTTACATGAGGGCAACTTTTGACCCTGGGATGATCCATTCCTGTTGCAGGCACTAGGGACAGGCACTCACGTTGGGGTAGCATTCTTATCAAGACAGGTGGGGAAACACTGGGTGGTAGGAATTGTGTGGATCCCAGCATATTCCTGTAGTTTGTGTGACAGAAATGCAAGAAAAAATAGAGGTTTTCTTCAACATTTCACCTTTGCAGGTTATTCTGGGTAGGAAAACTTTGGGGAATCCTCACAAGCCACACCTCTGTGGACTCCCTGGGGAGTCTAGTTTCCAGAAATGTCTAGGTTTGGTAGGTTTCCCTATATGTCCGCTGCACCCGGGTCCAAAAATGCAGGTACCTGCCTTACAATACCAGGTTGTTTTATGATAGCTAATTTTGATGTCTCCACAATACGATTTGGGCGGTGGAATTTGGGGCTGAACTAATCTGGGTAGCTCCCAAGAGAGCTCTCTCTCTGTGCTTGCCACCACATAAACCTGCTCTCTGGGTTAGGCTAACCCGCTATTGTCCCCGCTATTGTCCCACTGAACAGACTGTGCTTGCGAAGGGACAGCAGGACTGTCCTCATCACCTCCCTCAGAATCACTGGAGGAGGAGTTGTCGGAAAAATCACTCCCAGAGTCTGCGCCATGTCCTATCCCTCTGATGCTGTCTCAATATCTGCTGTCTCAGTCTCTGATCCTATGCCAGTGCTGTCCTCTATAACACGAGTTAGGGCTTGAGCAGCAGTCATCCAACGAGATGCTGTCTCTGCTACTGGCTAAACTCTCACTCTAAAACATTTGCCTATGTAGACAGTCACAAAATTGCTGGTGGGTGTGTGCGTGATGGGTGCAACTGTAAAGGTCAGTCACCTTACCTTTGCTTCTTCCCTCAATCAGCACATTCTCTCAAGACACTAAAAAAAATCAAAAAAGACACACTATTACTTCACCTTGTCACATACCAATCATCAGGGTCTTTAGTGCCTCTGTTGCCCAGTCCAACAATCATTATTGGTGCTTCCACTCCCATGACCTCCTCCTCGGATTCCCTGACTACCACCCAGTAAAAGTGTCCTTCATCTCTCCATAGCCCCCCTCGCATAAACATTTCATGTGTATTATAGTGCAGGTAATGGCTGGCTTTACTAATCGACTCAGCTACTTATATAAAATACAGATTTGGTCTTTGCAGTAGGCATATAAGACTTCTGCGCTACTTTATGGCATCAAAACTGCCACTAGACAAAAGTCAGATCCTTTTGTAGCAGAAACATAATCACAAGAGTTTCTTGACTTTTTTATTGCTGCCTAAAAGCTACAGTTGAAACGTGTCAGTTGAAGTATGTGCATTGCTTATATATGTATGTATATGTAAAGAGATGACTTTTACATATGGGTGTGGTTTTCCAGGGGGCCGATCGCAGTCCCCAGGGAAACCACACACGCATTTACAAAAGTGATCTCTCTCCCTCTCTCTCTCTCTCGCTCGCTCTCTCTCTCTCTCTATATATATATATATATGTTAATATGTAAATATATATAAAGATCAATATAATTTTGTTAATAGCTGTATGGTTTCTCTGGGGGCCATAGTGGCCCACAGAGAAACCATCCAGCTATTTAAAAAAAAAAATCCCCCCACCACAGGGGGTCAGCCCTCCTCATGGGTGACCCCCTGTCAATTTCATTTAAAAAAATATAAATATATATACATATATATATATATAGTATTTATATATAGTATTTTCTAACCCCCCGGGGTATACTGGCATTTGTTTTTTAAATATATCCGGGGGGGGGGGGAGCAGCATGTTTTTAGAGTGGGCCGTCCCCCCCCCAAGTGAATTCCCTGGTGCTTTGTGGGGTTTCCTGGCCCTGGTTTGCAGCGCTGCTGGAAACCGTTTCAGGAAGGCCTCGTTTGAAAGGGAAGGATCTCCCCTTTCAAACAAGGCTTTCCCGATGGTGGGGAGGCCCCTTTGGGCCCGTTTTCCCCACCGGAGAACGAAGCAGCCTTACCTCCGCTTCCTGCTCTGGTGGGGAAAACAGACTGTGACGTCACTGCGCATCATGGCACAATGATGTCACAATCGGGTGGGTGGGGGGTTGGTGGGAGACGCAGAAATGAGGGTCAGTCTGTATTCACAGGATGAATACCTGTATGTTTGTTCAAAGAAATACATCATTAATTTTTGCAAGTAAAACTACAATGTGAGGAAAATCCCAGTATAGGTTATTACTAAAAAAAAAGTAGTAAGTCCAGCACTGCACAGGTCAATCACTGGTACTGCAACACCCTTCCCTAGAAAATAATGGAAGTACAGAATTAAAATGAAAGCCCATAGTAAATAATGTTAAATTAAATTACATTATTTAAAATAGCTATAAATGTAAATAAATGTAATTTAATTTTAAAATATAAACATGCATATATATCATTTAACTGCAAAATACTTTGGGCCTGATTACAACTTTGAAGGAGGTGTTAATCCGTCCCAAATGTGACGGATATACCACCAGCTGTATTACTAGTTCCATAGGATATAATGGACTATTAATACCGCTGGTGGTATATCCATCACTTTACCGTCACTTTTGGGACGGATTAACACCTCCTCCAAAGTTGTAGTCAGGTCCTTTATTAACTAATTTAGAATTTAAAAATGAATGTTGCAATAATTGCATTACAATACAACTAAATTAATTTAAAGTTAATCTAAATAGCCGTAATGTATCTTTTTCCATAATGTGTTTCAAGCTCTATGAATTTTACATTATGATTTGCCATAAATATCCATTGACACTTCATTCTGTCTTTCTATTATTTAGTGAAGATTGCTGCATAGGAAGTATGAGTTCTGAACCAAACTTTTCCCACTTCACAAAAAATCTGAAATCTGAAAATTCCAGTCTCCTTCTGGGCTTACACTGGACCGGGCCTCTCTGGGTGTTAGACCTGGAAGTAATGAAAAACAGACACTGAAACTGGTCGCTATCACACCCTATTTTCATGTCCTTAACTTTACCAGCAAGAACACTGATAGATTTCAGAACAATGGATGTAAAACATATTAAGGTAGTCCATGTCAGTGATGTGGTTCTAGTTTATATTCCACATTGTTTACTTAATCCTACATGCTTTTTCCAGAATGTTGTGTTTCTGTGATTTTTCCTGCAGCAAAATACTCTTTGTATAGTGCATATTTGAACTGAGTCTCCTCAAGGTGTTTATAACGGGCCATGATTTACGTAACTGAGGGCTCTGGAGCTGAGGTTGAAGGCAGTGCAAGTTTTTCAGTGTCTATCAATGGGTCAAAAAGGTGTTCAAAATAAATTGACATCCAATACTTGGCCTCCAAGGAGATTGCACAGAGCAAAGGTTTTGTGTGTCATTTGCAATTGTAATTATATCAAATTGTAATTCACACAAATGTGCAAGAACAGTTATTGAAATACAGACAAGACTAATGCAAAAGAAAATTCATTGCTTACAGGTGTGCGGGTGTGTAGTGTGCTTGTGGGATGGTGAAGTGAAATTGTTCCAATGAAGTACATACGAGAGAGTGAAAAGAGGATGCTGAAGAAGAAAGAGATCAGATATGCACAGATAGAGCTTGTGCGTGCCTAACAGACTGCAGAGGAAAGTAGTGTGAAGGGAAGAGTGAGAGTGAAAGAGTCACTCCTAAGACCGTTACCCCTTCCACAAAACGTAATAATGTTAAATTCACATTCTCATATTTTTAGAATTGAAATATATTATTGATGTATTTATTTTTAAATCATTGTTGTTACTCATTTATCTTTAACAGCTAACAACCATAGATGAGGTCACTAGTTTTGTCTTGTTTTAGGCATATTCGAGTTGTTATTATATATCTGCATGCAATTACAGAAAGCTTTGAGAGACACCAAAATACCTATTGGGTGGATGCTATGAGATGCACAGAATTTTAGTTTACATGTTTAAGCCCTGGCCTTAATTATATAGGCCATCCCTGTTGGAAATGATTTCTAGTTGCACCTTTAAGCCACACCCCTGTTAGAGACTCCCATTTTTATTATCCCGCGTAAAGCCCTGGGCTCCTTTATTAATGAGCTACACTTTTAAGAGGGTTGCAAAGAAGAATGTCAATATATAGCCTCTCCTTCATTTAATGGACTCAACCTCCCTTCATACCATTGCACCTACAATTAGGTTGTCTAGCTCACTGAAGTCAGTGTAAGGGTACTCTTAGCTTTCAACTAAGATCTACAATAAATAAACCCATATGACACATGTGAGTCCCGGTATATAGCGTGTTACAAGAACAGTCATGCCAGAATATAATCTACAATTAATATTGTCTCCTAAATATCATCTATGAAGATATTGCATCATTGGAGTTAGTAATACAAAATTCGCACCCAGAGCGATGATATGTTTGTAAACTGTACTTAGGACGCAATATGTATGTCAGAGGATATTTCTTCATACAACATTCTGACATACAGCCCAATACACTTGTCTGAAATGGTGAAGGTTTAATTTTCCATGGAAGAACTCCTAACTAAGAAAATGTCATTCTGTGAATAGGTCATGATTAACACACATTCATGGCCACAGCATTTTTTACTGTTGCGAAAGAGTTGATTCCTGCAGTGACACTTTTCCTGTGTTGTCGATCCAAGGACCTTTTACCTCTGCCTGAATAAACTGGATGCTACAATGCAACAAATCGCAGCAAAAGTGAACTTGAGGTTTAAATCACGACTGCCCTATTCTCACGTTTGGTTTGCTGGCAAGGTGGAAACACCTTTCCTTAAGGGACTTTATAGTTCAATTGGTCTACATTCTTTTTTCCGCCATTACTGAACCATTACTGTTGCACTAATACTGCCATTTACTGGCTGATTACATCCTCTGGCCAGATTCGGCAGTGTGTCTACTTCCCTGCTGCAAACTAATCCATTTTCAAAATTAGTTATTGATCTTCGGCCTATTGTAGAGGACAAATTTAGTTGCCGGTTCATTGAGTAGCAGCAGTGACACTGTTAGTATGAGCGGCACAGGAGGGAAAGCAAATATGGGATTCAGAGGCGCATACATAACACACAATCATCAAGAGCAAAGCGGTGTTTGACAGGTGCAAACAGTAGACCTGGAGGAATTCCTCCTTCATAGAACACTGAAGGGAAAAAAAGCTCTCCAGTATGGAATCCAAAAATTGTCTCGCTTATTTTTCATTATTCGGAAATCTACCATAGCATTGGCAACCTTTAGATAAAACGTCTGGATATTTTTCCTGCTGCTTGAAAAAAAAAAATCAAAAAACAAGTTGGATTAATTTATCTTCACATATTGAAACTGGGGGTATTTTTATGATTATGGCAGAAAGAGGCTTATGCTTTTGAACACGTTTACCTGTATAGTTTTTTCTCGCTAGCTTAGGGGCAAAGGTATTATTCAAGTAATTCTCAATTGAGAGAGGCGTAGGGCTCATTTGCCCTTTCACCTCTCCCTTTTTGGTCATTTCACAGCCATCCGTGCGGAGCATGTGAGATGTCTCAGATATAAATTGAAATGTGCGAGGCAGAATGGAGAGGTGGTAGTCTGATGGGGCCGTGGCAATGCTATCCAGCGCCACAATTTTCAATACCAATGTTTAAAGAATTGCAGCACTTGAGCCATGCTGCAGGCTTCAAGGTTAACAACTTGAAATTGGATACACTTAACTTCAACTTACTAGAGCAAAAGGTTACGGCCTCGCAGCCGCCATTTAAAATCACGTTTTTTTTAAATCCAGAAACATTTGTACTAGCAAGACTCATGACGCTGAGATGTAACAGAATTGTCTTTAGATCTGACAGTAAAATAACTAAATTACCAGGTTTTCGCAAAACTGGTGTTTTGAGCAACATATAACTCCGTAAACAATAGTTAAATAACAGATTTATTTCCAGTTGTCATTTTGTGACTTCCTCACTCAATAGATTCGCCCGAATGTCTATAAGATCTGCAATATGCTTATATAAGAAACATTTATGTTACTGTTTTACTTCAGTATATGTATACGGCCACCCAGACGAGCAAAAGCTGCTGTAAGCACTTCGAATTGCGGTTTTAAAAATATTACTTGCTTCAAGGATATTGTTGGGTCGGCTTCCAACTTAAAATGCGAGTCCACTTTCAGCCTAGGATACATAGTGATTGTATACCCTAAGGTGCCTACAGAGTATGATAATTCCATGCTCGTATGGCTCCTTTGCTAGCAATAAGTTGCTCTATGGCCTAACTACGAGATTAAACCTTGATGTGCGCAAAACCTTACACATTTTAGAAGTCTAGTTTTGTTAACCAGATATTTGAAATATGTCCTTAATCTCAAATCTTAAAACACATGCTGTCACATTGTCCTGATTTTCTATAAAAGTAGTTTGATGCATGAGGATCATAATTTTACTTTCATTCATGGATGGTTGCAGCCATTTTGTGTTTATTACAAAAATGTGAATGAACACAGTCATGCCTTTCGCAATATGGAAATAGAATGCATACTGAATTTGCCAAATCATCAAAAACATTTATTTTAGAACAAACATTAACGTGTTTGTAATTCCAAGAGGATTCCCAGTTAAAATGATCACAACACTGTAATTCCTTCTCCTTTGATTGGGTGATAGAAATCTCTCTTACTACCGGGCTCATTTACTACAACTATCTGCTCCATGTCAAAACCAACCTCCATCATTCCACAGCATGACAGCTGTGTTCTTCCCATATGGATGGGATGTAGGCCCTGCAAGGAGGGAAGCAGACCTTGAATATGAAACAGATTGGATCCCAAGATATCAGAGTGATTCACTGTAACTTAAGGCTGAGTGGAGAATAACTGGACACCTGAGCCTTGGAAAGGGGGCGCAGAAGAGAAACTGGCTTCGATTGATACTGCTACCTTATCCACACAAGAGAGACACTCTCCACCAGCCCATTTGTACACACAGGTGGAATTTGTATGGCAAAGAAGTTGAGGGTGCCTGCCTTCCCACTTCAGATCAGTGACAATCACATATTACTTTTGTACTGCGTGGGACTGACTGCTTTGTGTCACCATCCAAGTGTGACTTCTGAGGTTATACGTTACTGCTTTAGTAATGGTAAGCTGTAACTCTAACCCCAAACACATCCATAAGGGGCACATACACTTGTAATAACTAGGCTACACATATTAATCAACTGTCTTTGTGACTCAAGATATAACCTGCTACAAAATGACTAAACACTTTTTTGCCCATGTCAAGCTCTGGACATTTTAGATTGCAACCCTCAAGTTGCTATGATAATATTTTATACCTGAACTATTCCCATTTATTGAAAAAACATTGAGATATTATGATGTAATACAAATAAATGATTGTGGTTTGAATTACAGTTCCGTAGTTTTTGGCAGAGGCACAGTTGATGATATTGACCTTATCACTGCCCTAGATATATCTTAGTGCATCACATATAGGGACCTTTTTACAAATTGCACTTTGCAGTATGTTTAGCAATACTACAATAGTACTCCTCACATACTACAAAATGCTATTCACAAAACTACCTGCAGAGCCTTCCCTCTCTCGCCTTTTTTTTTTTTTTTTAAACTGGAAAAGGAATTATTAATCTTCTATTTTTTAAGTGGAGGTCTCTGCCACGTCCTGAGATCTCCACAAAGGTATGTATTTATAAAAGTAGTCAATGAGGGAGGGGCGTGGTAGTGGCTGGAAAATGGAAAATACTCACCACTAAATGGGAGGGGATTAGGGTGTGGAAAGAAGGGGCTTAAGAAGGGGTTCAGAGGGATTCAGGGGTGGACATGCAAATACAAGCATCCACCCTCAAAAGGGCAAGCTCATAACTATTCACAAACTGCACTTAAAAAGTTACTACAAGCACAAAGGTACTTCTATCCAGTCTTGGAGTAAGTTGAGCACCACATAACCATTCAAAGGTGATGCAACACAATCCCATAGAAACTACTAGAGGCAGGCAAATAAAGTATCACCCCATAGGAAATAATGTTAAATAAAAAAATAAAAAAATGTGTATATCCATGTCTATCTATCTATGCCCTATCTAGCTAACTGTTTAACTGCTACTTGACAAGCCAAGCACCTTTTTAAAAACACATTGCTCAAAAATGTCTTTCTTGAGGCCAGGCTCTGTAGTCAACCACAGCTAAGCATCTGGTACAGCTGTGTGCAATGGGGTGGCTGCCCACAAACCCTCCACAACACATATCTATACACAGACAGCTTAAGCAAGTCGAAAAGGGGAATGAAGGACTAATAGAAATCCTCAACATCCCCGCTTCCACTATTGTTAACATTTCTACAGATCCCATCTGATAAAAATATTTTGGGTCATCTTTAGGGAACTTTATTTTCTTTTGAATCTCAACACAACAACAAGGGGGTATTTTAACAAAGCCGCAACACAAGAGCTCCTAACATCTGGGAGCCGATCGGTTCCGCCAAATATGTGGAACAGGTGCAGAGCAAATCGATGGTGAAGCATGCTTCAGGTGTTGGCTGAATGAACCACATCTTCTCATTAAGATTATTTACAAACTGTAAAAAGATAAGGCAAACATTCTTCTGTCTAGATTGTTCATTTTGATTTTGTAGTTTGCTATTTTAGCAGGAAGCTTATCCTCCTGGGGCATGAAATGAGGTATATTGTTCAGCCAGTCCTGGACAAATAAACAGGTATTTTTCTGATGACTGAAGCAAATGGAGATACTGTACTACACAGATTAAAATGACTAATTAATCAAAATGGAATGCAGCAGACTTCAGTTGATAATTCTACTGGATGTTTTAAAAATACAATATGAAAAAATGAAAACGTAGAGAAAATATAAAGAATTGTGAACTACAGTCCCTGCAGGATGGTACCATGTTTGCATATGTAACGATGACACAGTCTGATTTTTATGCTTGCACAGGTGTGACTATATGGTGTTGGATTGAATGTTAATATCATCTGTGATCAAGGTCACAGTGTTGAAACACATCAGCAAGTTGTAATGTTGTATGAGCATTGAATAAAAGGAACCTTTCGAGCAACCAGAAGTGAATGTATTAAGTGTGTGGGAAAGTAGATTTACGCCCATATTAAAATGTGGGCTTCTTACACTCATCACAGCCCCCAGCTGTGGTCTATCAGGAGAAGAAAGTAAGGAAAAAGCTGCAGTTAAATATATATCTCATTCTCTCTCTCTCTCTCTCTCTCTCTATATATATCTACATATATATATATATATATATATATATATATATATATATATATATATATATATATATATATATATATACATATATATACGTATATGTATATTTATGTATATATATATATATATATATATATATATATATATATATAGTGAGAAAATGCCACTTTTGCGTCATCACCCCTATTTTGATTTCTTTAATCTGTACACTGGAATACTGCTAACCACTCACAAGTGTGTGTGCTCTGACTCCCAAAACATGTCAAATTTGGCTTACTCCTAGTCCCAAACTATACCCATGGCATAGAAAGATAAGTATCACTTATGTAAAACAGCACTACTGTGCATCCACTAGTGTGAAAAGGCAAACATAACTCCAGGCATACTGCTGTAGCCTGGCTGCTACAGTTTTAAAATTGTAGACTGACCTGTCACAATTACCCTTTTTGACAGGAGAAAACCTCCCTTTTAAATATGAACAAGACACCCCACATAGGCCTTGTAGTCCACAAGGCGGAGTGCATTGTATTTAAAAGTAGGACTTGTAGGAATGTAAAGTTAACTTGTCCATATAGTGACTAGCATCCAAAAGCTATTTTTTCTGTTCATATGCTGGCTGACTCATAGAAAAACCCTGGGAAGCAATCTTAATGAATAATTCTGCTGTCTCAGGATCAACATTACAGAAAGGGAACTTTTAGAAAGCTACATTTTCACTGGTTGATGCTCCTGAATGCTAATTTGGGCTGGCCTCCAAATGTCACCCAGCTGGTAAATTACCCCGGGTGCAGCTCCGGGTAGGCACACTGGCCCTGCACAATGGGGGAGATGGTTCTCCATCTTGGAATTAGTGAGCGACTGACACTGTGATAATGTTACAGTAGGGCATATAGGATCTGCTTCACCCCTTGGATCTTTTACCTTATTGGTTAGGGAGGAGTTGGGCTTCACGCTTCTACAAGCTAGTTCCAGGCATAAATGTGGCACATGAAGATACTTTCTACAGAAAACCTTGGACCTGTGGAAGAACAGAAAAAGGATTGCATCTGCTTTTTGAGACCTGTGAGGAATCCTGAAGGGCTTGGCCTTCTCTCACATGCGCTCAGGTCAAAGAAGTGAACTCCAAGGTTCAGTTGATTGAGCTCCTGTGGGGTTACAGCAAAACAACAAGCTGCAAGAGGCATTTCCTGCAAAGACCAGTTGACAAGGTACAACTGACCAGAACTGAACTCTGCTGGTGCCATCTCTTGGTGTAAGTCCTAAACTGATAAGGGCAGGTCCTGGCTTGATAATAAAAATTATCTTCTAGGAGTTTCAGATAGATTGCCTTTTTAATAAGTATTTAAAATAGTGGGTGGGTGAACCATTACTGTAGCTTGTCCCAAATCTTAGATAGCAAAATAATATATTAATCTGCACACTAGATTTCTTCATGGGACAACTAGCACATTTGACAGTGAAAATTGCTTTAGGAGGCTTGTCACTGTAGGGACATGGCAACATTAAATGTATACATGTCCTAATTTTAAACACTAGGCTCCCTACCTTCACAGCTACAAGGCCTACCTAGGGATGACTTATTAATATAATACTTAAAATATTTTTTCCTTTCAAAAGTGTCAGACTGCAAGTTCAAACTGAAGCAGTCTGGCTACAACATTAAGCCTGAAGCCATGTTTTTCTAGTCGCACTTGTGGATGGCACAATATGTGTGATTTAACTTTTTAGGCAATGGGTGTATTTTCTATACCACAAACCATATCATTACAGGAGAGTTAAATATGCCAATCAGAGATTACCCAATGTTTCACATTTTAGGGGTCAGAGTACATACTCTCTGACACTGGACAGCTGAGCCCCAGTGTGCCTAGTCCAAGAAGCAGAAATAACATTTTGAAACAAATTGAATGTTGAAGGAGATGATCAGGAATTCTGAGGTGCTCTCAAGGGAACAGGCCTTGCATACAGAAAAAAAAATTCTGTGGTGCCACTCAAAATATGTTATACTAAGAAGAGGAAATGCAATTGAAAACAGTATTGGTAGACCAGGCAATATCAATAGCAGGCACAGTTTCACTCCATGGAATTCTGGGGAGTTACATAAAAACACTGTGATATTCCATGGAGTTCTGTGAGCAGGCAGAATTTGGCACATTGCACTGCTTTTTAGCAAAGGGAACCAGTTTCACACTGTAAAATCAGTGCAAACGGCACCACACGGTGTGCCAGAGGGGACTGCTTATTTCTGTGGCTCATGTAAACTTTCTACTTGAGCAGCAGCTTTCTCAATGACAATGGTTGTGACCTGCTGTGACTGCCCGCATTGAGAAATCTCAGCAGGAGGCGTTCTAGCCCCTGAAAATCTAGCTAGGGGTGCAAATTCTCACTCACACTCATCAACTTAATGTTGGCAAGCTGCGGCGTTTGGCAGAGTTTTGTCTGAACTTCACATTTCAAGTGGTGAGCGGAGTAGGCAAAACTCTGTGAACTCTGCCGGGGGAGCATCATTTTTCCCCCACCCCCAATCAATGGAAGGATAAGAGAGTAAATTGTATTGAATGTTGCTTCTACATCTAATAGAATGAGAGCACAAACACTGCAGATCACCTACTAATCAAATTATCACAAGATCTGTGCCCAATTCTCTGCAAAAAACAGCCTGTATAGGATGAAGGAATCTGTTTTATCCACAAAAGTTGACAATTTAACAGTTGCAGTTCTCACCAGCATTTTAGCTGGAAATGGAATAGAATTTGGGTGGATCTTCTGCGTTGAAAAAAAAAGGTTTTAAGCAAACACGGATAATTGCATTGAGCTTAAGGTGACTGGGTTCAGTCACGTTTACCATTTTGTAAGTGTGTGAAAATAATTTTTAAGAATACCAATGCCACTATGATGAGGCTTGACAATCATGGCATGTCTGAGCAATTGTTTTTTATAAGTTGTGTTTTTAAATTATGCACCTCCAAGTGTTTGTTTTTCTTCAATTGTTTAGTTCTATCAGGATCTGGAGTAATTTAACAAGCACTCCAATGTCATTCTCCTGTGCCTCATGAAGACTCGGGGAACCCTTGAAAGAAGCAAGAATCTCTCCTTAGTAATGGGCTTTTAGCATAACATTGGTTCTGTCACCACCATCACGGGTAAAAACTTTCACCCTCAGTGAGACTTTAGCACGTGCACTGTTAGGTAACTCATTCTTATAAAGCTTGGTGTGTGTGTGTAGCCTTGTAATGTTACAGCACAATAACAAACTCTTCACTCTCCCCTGTGATATTCCTTTGTTTGGCCCAGTGTGAAAATTAGGCATACAACACTTGCTTGAGACCACGGCCCTCTGGGACTCTAATGTTAAAGTCCACAGCACCTCCTCCTTCGTTGCTGTGGGGTAAGCTTAGTGCTCTGTTGAGCTTGCTCCAAGTACCAGCTGTCCTATCCTTCTTTCCACTGCCAAGGGCAGAGCTTCTTTCCCACAGTTGGTCCTCCAGAATTCTCACAGGACCAGGTGTGCCTTTTTCGCCGCATACACGCCCTCCTGGAGTCCTGCGCGTTTGACCTCCTGGCTGCCAGAAATTCCCATCTCCAACTCTCAGCCCGTATATCCTTGCTAGTAGCTGCAATACTCGCTACACTCCATAGTGATTGGTATGTGGAGGCCATCTTAAAAGTCCTGAAGGTATCACTGCACTTGTCAGCACAGCCACTTTCCTGAAAGTTTGAAGGCTTGTGATTTTAACAAAAATGTTACAGAATATTTTTGAAAAACGAAAAATCTAGAAATAAATAATGCTTGGCGGGCTGAGAAAAGTTTTGAAGCCTTCTTGAAAAAGATAAGACCTCAACGGTTTCATCTTCATGTTTTTGTGTGACATTTAAGGCTACATCAGAATTGCTCAAATGATGTCTCATCTTCCAGAACCCTTCTGGGCTACAAGATCCAGTCTTCCCTGCAGCATATTTTCAAGCTCCAGGAAGGGTCTAATTCTGAAAGTATATTTTTGACTTAGACAATCCTCTAAGTTTTACACTGCTGTTCTACATCTGGAGACAGGTGCGAAATATCGCGACATCCTAACCCCAGCCAACTAGCATTTTTTTTTAATTTCCAAGTATTTTTTAATGGAATAATTATTAAATACATATATGCATGTATATTTCATTGTCCTAGTTGAAACTGAACCAAAAGGGAAAGGGTTGCTGTAGAATGCAAAGATACAGACAAACAGTAATTGGAGAGTTTCTGTGAGTAGAAGGTTACTGTTATTGCATCATAACATAGTGTGCGGTGTTCTTAAAACATTTCTAAATTGGAGCAGTTTTAGGGCTATCATGATGCATACAGGGGGGTTGTTTCAGAGCCATCAGAAATGTAATGACTATCCTAATGTTCTTGTAATAATGTGGTCATGATATGTCACATTTGTGAGTACTCGTCCGCCTACCTCTAACTCAGACCCTCGGTTCTTTGTTGCTTAACATTACTGTGATTTTGATATAGTTGCATATGTACAACATGGATTTCTCCTTGGAAAAACCTGATTTTGGAGCCAAGTTAACTGGAATCGTCACAGAAACAGTTCATGTTTTAATCATCATATTGTTTGACACTCACACCTTAACAATCATATTTTCTACAAGTTAAACTGTACAACTGAAATCATCCTGTGTATATAAACAATAAAACCCATATGTTATACCTTCTTATCCATATAATCATTTTTCACTATTTAATCTGGCTTGGAAATACTAACGGTCTGATTTAAAGCTTGGCTAAGGGCTACTCCCTCAAAAATGTAATGGATATTACTGAGAGTAACCCTGTGATTCCTCATGAAACTTTTAATGTTTTGTCAAATTGTTTTTCACTCACGCTTTAAAATCATATTTTCTACAGCAAGTTAAGTTGAACTTGTATATGAGCAGAAAAAGCAAACTACTTGCAAAAAAACTAAATTTTAAGGTATAAAAAGAACAGATATGTAGTCTTCGAAAACAGAGGACACTCACAACTGAACGCCTTGCTCAAGAGCCAAACCAATTTTATGTCCACATGTGTATCTTTTTAACCATCTAATATACTCAAATAAGATCAGACTAGCGAGGAAAAATAAAGATGGAAATTACAAGCAACAAGATTTCGAAAGCAATCAGCAGCTTTTCCAAATACTGAAAAGCTACCACCCCAAAGACATATCAATTAACTGCTAAAAATGTAATATAAATATGCAACAGAACACCTAGAGTGCTGTGAGTCTTGTTTCTTGTTTTAACGAAAATAGGGGCTGATTCTAACCCCGGCGGCGAGGGTCGGCGGGAGCACCGCCGACAGGCCGGCGGTGCCCCGCAGGGCATTCTGACCGCAGCGCTTTGGCCGCGGTCAGAAAGGGTAAACCGGCGGTCTCCCGCCGGTTTACCGCTGCCCTCAGAATCCCCCATGGCGGCGCAGCTTGCTGCGCCGCCATGGGGGATTCTGACCCCCCCTACCGCCATCCTGTTCATGGCGGGAAAGCCGCCATGAACAGGATGGCGGTAGGGGGGGTCGCAGGGCCCCTGGGGGCCCCTGCCGTGCACATGCCAATGGCATGGGCACGGCAGGGGCCCCCGTAAGAGGGCCCCGCAAGGTATTTCAGTGTCTGCCTTGCAGACACTGAAATACGCGACGGGTGCTACTGCACCCGTCGCACCTTCCCACTCCGCCGGCTCGATTACGAGCCGGCATCCTCGTGGGAAGGGAGTTTTTCCCTGGGCTGGCGGGCGGTCTTTTGGAGACCGCCCGCCAGCCCAGGGAAAAACTCATAATACCCTCCGCGGTCTTCTGACCGCGGAGCGGTATTATGGGGGCGGAATTCTGGCGGGCGGCCTCCGCCGCCCGCCAGAATTAGAATCACCCCCATAGAGTTAAAGGCTTATTCTGTGATACAAGGAAATCTCACCGCTGTTATCTTTAGACAGGTTTCCCTGATTGAGATAGGCTTGTCACCTAGATTATGGTGCAGAGGATTGCTGGGGTTTGGAATCATTGCTCAAGTCATGAAAAGAAGGATTCAAATGGTTGCTGCTCCTCATACTATACAAAGCGTGTCTCAATTCTGTCTCTCTTAAACTTTACAGGATGACATTAGGAGCCTAATGTCTCTTGAGACAGGAGTAAAGTATGCAATATCTCCCTGATTAAGATAGGCTTGTCACTTAAATTATTGTGCAGAGGATTGTTGGGGTTTGGAATCAGTGCTCACATCACGAAAAGAGGGATTCAAAGAAATGCTACTCCTTATACTATACAATGCGTGTTTCTATCCTGTTTCTCTAACACGTTACAGTATAGCGCTAGGAGCCTAATGTCTCTGGAGACAGTGGTAGATTATACAATATCTCCTAGCTTTCTTTAATTCTGAAAGTGCAGATCGTCATTTTTTCAAGCAATCAAGAACATGGTGACAATCCAATGCCATTCTCTTAAACTAACATATTTGATAATGGGCATGTGGTGTTCTGCACACTGGCACATAAAGGAAAAATATGTGCTTGCACCTTTTCCATACCAATGCTCTAATTTCCTGAATTGTTTGATTAACACCAGGATGGCAATTAATCAGAGTGGGTGAATTCATGTTGCTTCCAAATGGGGTAAACTTTCAGCATGCTGGTGTGTGCTATTCCCTATTACACCTACTAATGGGCATAAAAAAGGTGTTCATGCAGAAACATTGTTAACATAAATTCTTATTAAATCCATTTTGTTAGTGTTGTGTGAATACCATCAGCCAAACATCTAGGAACAGTAAACAATGAAACAAATATAAAACATATAGTTAACAGTGCTACAGTAATGCCTAGGGAGAATACAGTTTTGCATTAAATGGAAACAAAATAAAACACAAAGTGCAAAATTCTCTCTGCAAGAGGTGAACAGCAAGTTATAGCTATTACAGCATTAATTACCTTTGGAGGGACAGAGTGAGAAAGATTCATAAAGTAGAACAGTACAGATTGAACTGTCAGTCCAGGTCATGCCTGGACTGGAAACAAGCATCCTGGGAGTGGTTTCGGGTTCATCCCTCACCAGCCAGGCTAGAGTGAATCCAGTGGCACAGTGAGCCCGGGACCCATATCTGGGCATACCTGGAGCAATTAGGGTGACAAATGCAACAAGAACTGATGATGGACGGAATGCTGAAAAATGTAAAATATTCACCACCAGTCAGAGATCTGGGCCTAAATCCATTGTTTTTTTATCCACCATGCCAACCTAGTTTAGACCCAGCCATATACAAATCAGTCTTGAACCTGCTCCCCATGGGAACAGTTCACCCACCCCTCATCAGCCAGGCTAGCTTGAATCCAGTGGCACAGTGAGTCCAGGGCCCACGCCTTGGCATACCCAGCGCACCTAGAGTGACAAATGCAAAAAGAACAGACGATGAAGCATTTCCATTGACATCTTTTCATAGTAGACACAGTGCTCATATGTTCAACTTGGTCATAATTAGTTGGCAAGGGTATTTAGGGTCCCAAAGTGGATGTCGAAGACTCTATTGTATTATTGTTTATTGTGGAGATGTGTATTTCTTTCCATATTGCCAACACAATATTGTAAACTGGACATTACCACTGACTGTATTTGTCATTTGTGTTCTTGGAGTGTTAACAAGGGGCACATTTTTGATAAAGCATACCTGTGAAAATTTGAAGATTTTAGAGTAACTTGTACTGAGGGTAAAACTTAGTTGAGAGTCAAAAAGAGCACCCAGTTCCCTGTGAACTCCACCTGGGTAGGCGGTAGCCCTAGTTTTGATGATCAGCCCACTTTCAGAAGCATATTTACAATTGTTTTCCATCAGTTCAAAGATAATTCTTAGTATAGCTGTGGTGTTAAGACAAATATTACCGTGAGACTTTCAATGAACCTGTGCATCTTCTCCTAAAGTTGTTCACACAAATTGTTTCACGGAAGTAAAGAGAATGATTTCAAGGACCATCTGAAAATCTACAAATATTATGGGTTATACAAATATTTGGACCCGTCAACCACAATGACAAAAACGTCTGAGAAAAACTCAGCACGATACAGGAAATACTTTGGTTATGTAGAATGTGTATGACTAATGCATCACTCCCAACTATTATTTGAGATTCAGCATCCACTTTTGCATATATGTGTGATAACAATGTAAAATATTGAGGGGGACTATATTCACTATTTACCATTATCAGAGTATCCCAAATGAGCCCATTTAAGACAATGCATTAAACACAAAGGGCTTGCTGCAACTATTCCAGTGGCACCAAGGAAACCTGGAAATATAGGGAAACAGATTTGATGTCTATATTAATGATATGATGGCAAAATCTGAATAGTTTGATAAGTGGAGAACACAGACCGCAAGTAAATTTCACATGGAATAGGGTCATCTGTTGCCCTTTTCTACTTCATAGAGATTGTTGATTGGCTGAATCCTTGCATCTTGTTTTATGATGAAGGTGCTATTACAACTATCTGTTGACACATCTTGTCCTAATGAGGACTCATGGCCTGTCTATCTAATGGGTTAAAACCTCAATATAAAGAAATCTGTTTTTTGTTTTGGTGGATGACCTCCAAACACTGTGCCATATTGGATACCTCTTGCCATTTTTACATTGAAAGAATGTACTAGGTTGCATGATTCTCCATTGTAACTTCTTTTTTCTTTGGATGATTGTTCTTCACGACTGCTGAGCACTGCATTGGTAACACAATTGATAAACTGGGACCTATACTACATGAAAAATTGAGACGTTTGCTATCTGAAGAGCATTGCACATGGAAAATGTGTTGCCTTAACTCCATTTTTAAGCCTCATAATATTTGTAAACACTGTATTTAAAGAATTTAGTAAGTGCCACTGATCAGGCTTAGACCTCTTTGCGGATCAACATTGATGCTATAACCTGTGAGTGATTAAAAATGCACCTAAAGTGAATCCGTATGAGCCATTGTTTGTCTATATTTTATATGTACCTGGGCTCTGAGAAATACAGGGTAAAACACCTATTCTTTCTATATGCATAGTTCATCCAAAACCATAAAATTTTGCCCCACTGTCAGGGGAGTGAAGGAGCAAAATACCACTTTTCCTGGTGGGGGGTGTCAAAGAATGTCACTTGCCCTGGATAACATGTTTTTTGACTAGATACATACAATTTGCAAAAATGGTTCACATAACAAGAGTTGCCTGGATTCTCAACATGAACAAGAAACCAATCATAGATTTAATTATGCTTACTCTTTTCTATTTAAATCTAGTATGGATTTAGGTTCCCCACATTTAGACATGGGTAATTCACTCATATCAAAACTTATTTTCTTTTTTTTTGTAGCATTTCTTTATTAAGGCATTTTCATTCATACACTGCCCATACTACAGTGGATATAAACCCAGATATTAACATTAGGAATAAAGAATAACATTTAGGCAAATAACATATTAACTATAACTCAAAATAGTACAATATGGCCAGAATTGAAGAGTTCCATGTTATAGGAAATAGCCACAAGAACTGAATCATCAAACCGTGCTGGCTCATGGAACACTGAACAGTGAACTGAAGCTATATCCCAGGAGAAATGGAGGAGATGCCAAAGAGAGCGAGGGAGAAGAGTGAAAGAGAGACCAACAAGAGAAGATGGGAAGAAAAGTACCTATCCCTCCTCGGGGCTGAGGGCCACCCTGAATTCAGGGAGGGGAGGTCTTCAGGCAAATGAGGACTATCTATATTTTCAAAGCGAGGACGTTTATCTAGGAGCCAGTAAATGATTTGTTCATGCGATGTGGCTCGCCCTATCTTCCATCGGGTCAGTATGGGAAGGGGGTGTCACATGCTTCCACCGGCAGAGGACAGGCATGGCAACCACCTTGAGCGCTGTGTCTATGCATCTCTTCTGATGGTTGCTAAGGTCTGCTAACAAAACATATTTTCTAAGTTATTCTTTTAAATATATTAATCCATCATCACACATCATTCAAACATACAAATTATTCTAGTAACCTACACAATAAACACAATTAACAACCTGAAAACAAACCCTGCCATTAACTCCATTGACTTTGTCGCTCTTTTCCAAAACTTTCATGGCACTTTTTTCAATAAACCCGTTCTATTGCCCTTATACATACATCACATCAACATGGGTATTAATTCATCAAAATGTCAGTCCTGATGGAAGTTACATAAAATACTTTTTGAATCCCCTGACAAACTGAATGGCTTCCTGGTTCCTGTTAAGGAGCTATGGGGAGGAGGAGGACAGGCTGTAGAAACACCAGAAAAGAAACAAGGATCTCAGAATCTTCTTCACTTATTTTGTATGGGTGGGTGGAACTCGAAAAGTTTCATTCCACAGAATTTCACGGGGTTAAATGAAAACTGTTTTTTTCAGATTTATAGAGTGCAATCTCGAGCCACAGGTATCGGAGCGCTTTACATGAGCATCATTTACGTTACACAAGGTCACAGTTTTTTTTAAGCATGGGGAGACGAAGTAATTTGCCCAGGCACATATGATGTTGAGCTGACACCAAGACTCGAACCCATTTCCAAAGTCTGCAACTCTGGCCATAATGCCACATCCTTTCTCAGTTCTACCACTACTCTCCAACTTGTTTCCTGGTGTGCCCTTCATGATTGTGACATGGGGGCCCAGCTATCAATGGTGCAGATTGTGCAGTTGCACTGCGTCCCAGTGACCTACGAGGATGGATTATTGCTGTACATTCCACTCACCCATACTCCAGGGGACCCATTGTTCTTGTTTGTATTAGGGCCATTGATACCCATTCTACCCACTGCCCTGGCACCAAAAGTAGCAACGCCAGTGCTAAGGAACCAGCAGGCCAGCTAATGTCAGCAAATGTTGCACCTAGTTATCCCTAATTGATGATAATGCATCACAAATCTACCATTGCTGCCTTGATTCCTCATTGGACTTCCTGTACTTTTTTCTGATGTGCACCGTTGGGAGAGTGGGACTCGAAGAGTGACTGACCGAATGTGACCCCAATAAAATAAATGGCCTGTATTTGGCTTTGGAGGTCACTGGGCAGATGCACGATAATACATAGACAATCCAAATCTCTGAGCTAAAAATGTCTGTAATCAAAACAAATCCTCCACCACCCCCGACGCATCTGCTTCTGATAACCATACACGATTTATAAAAAAAATGATGGGCAGTGTGGCAAACTGCTGTGCAAAACCTCATTACAGTTTGATTTAAGTAATATCTGTGTTTCCTTACCTACTGTACTTATAAATTAGTCCATGTACTACACTGCCAAAAACTGCAGCTCACATCTTGTTTCAAAGAGAGCTTTTACAGACCCTGCCAGCGCTATAATGCGATTAGCTTCAGTGGATTTGAGTCTGCCAGCCGGCTCTGGTACAGTGCCTTCGTCCAACCACCAGAGAGACCTCCTTTTGACAAAGTATAAGTTGCATTTGCTAGATTTGTTGTGTTTATGTGGACATTATCGAGTAACCCATAAATATCTGCGCCCTTTTTGCATGTTTTTCTGGAATTATTCATTAATTAGCAAAAAAGAAAACACACAACATGTCCTTCAAGCGTGCTCTGGTGGCGTTCAGTTATGATAAGCCTCCAAAGGCCATTGCATCCCTGCCCTCTAGCCCCCCTCCCATTTTTTGGAAAACCCATCTGTAAAAGCCGGTTTTTCGTCATGGCTGTTTTCAGGCTAAGATCAGGAGACTGGTTTTGAGTAATCTCACATTTGCGGTTCTGTTTCCCTAAACTCAATAAACAGCAGTGCCTTGAAATGTAACCTGCAAAAGTTAGAAAAGGAAAATTACTATTCTCCTTGACAAACTACTGCTTAACCTTTGATCCGTTTCTCTGTATTCCTACACAAATTTACTCTTCCTTGGTAACACCTTTAATTCCGCAAAATAATTTGCATAGCTATCACAGGCATCAAACACTCTTCACCGCTTTTTACCCTTTTCCATGCTCCTTGACTGTGCAATGCAGTTCGCCTATCACAGATACCCCTCCACTCGTCTCTGTACACGACTCCTATAACATACTACACTTTACAATATTCTGCACGTGCTCAGTAATCTTTGGACCCTTTACTCATTCCATTGTTCATAATGAGCTGATAGTATTATTGCTAAGAATGAAATCCACAAAGGGGGTCATTCTGACCCTGGCGGTAATTACCGCCATGGCGGAGGTCGTCGGTAGCACCGCCAACAGGCTGGCGGTGCACCGCTGGGCATTCTGACCGCGGCGGTTCAGCCGCGGCCAGAAACGGAAAGTCAGCGGTGTCCCGCCGACTTTCCGCTGCCCTTGAGAATCCTCCATGGCGGCGGAGCGCGCTCCGCCGCCATGGGGATTCTGACACCCCCTACCGCCATCCAGTTCCTGGCGGTTCTCCCGCCGGGAACAGGATGGCGGTAGGGGGTGCCGCGGGGCCCCTGGGGGCCCCTGCAGTGCCCATGCCAATGGCATAGGCACTGCAGGGGCCCCCGTAAGAGGGCCCCAAAAAGAATTTCAGAGTCTGCCTAGCAGACACTGAAATTCGCGACGGGTGCAACTGCACCCGTCGCACCTTCCCACACCGCTGGCTCAATTCTGAGCCGGCGTCCTCGTGGGAAGGGTGTTTCCCGCTGGGCTGGCGGGCGGACTTTCGGCGGTCGCCCGCCAGCCCAGTGGGAAAGCCAGAATGACCGCCGCGGTCTTTTGACCGCGGAGCGGTCTTTCGGCGGGAACCGCGTGGCGGGTGGCGGGTGGCGACCGCCGTCCGCCGCGGTCAGAATCACCCCCAAAGTCCCACATGCAACTGACAACAATTTGCATGGGTACAGCTTCAGCAATACTTTAAGTTAATGGCATTATTACTCCAATTCTCTACATTTCCAATCGGATTACATCTCCCCAAAAAATGTTTTTTAGTTTATTGTATCCGTCTCATGGGTGTGGGCTGGGAATAACGAAGCCAGAATATCGCTGGGTCACAATATTATGACCAGACTATTGAACGACAAAATATCAAATTATAAATTTGTATATATTTTCCATACTTACATCCAAATATGCGCACCTTGGTGATAAATGTGTATATCCTCTAAGTACATAGACGTAATATTGGTAAATCTATACCACTTACATCTTCGAGATTTTGTCCCTCGATATTCTGACCACGATATTGTGGCCTGTCGATATTTTGGCCTCAATATTTCATACCACACTTATCTCATGCAATAGTATTTCATCTAGATGCTTGTGGCTACTTTTAAAGATTAATTTCATAGACATGCTAAAATATGCTTAAAAAGTACCACATAAAACTAAGAATTATCACTACGTTTACCCACTTCCAAAGTGCACCAGAAGAAAGGCATGCATGCTAGCAATAATGTCGATACATGCACAAAATCTCCCTATCATACTGTACATCTCATAAAACACATACCCCCTTTACTTCTCTGAAATGCAACCGCCCCTGCCCCACACAAAGTAATGTGTCAATATCACACAAATTAAAATGCTTGTGGATTGAGCTAGCTGGTTCTTTAGTTCCATAAACTACTAGCAAATAATAAACCAGAGGTCTGAAGCAACTAATGTTCACATTACTCTCGAAATGTTGACAAAACATGCACAATCACTCTTTGCACAAACAGTTTTATTCCTGAACTACATTTTGCAGTTTTAAATGGGTTTGAAAAGCAGTTACCGAATTGCAATATCACCATGAAAAATCGCATAAAAATACTAAAATGCGTATGGTAAAATGAGAGACCAGATAAATTAAAAGCACAGCATTAAATGGTATTGTCAGAGCAACACCAGCCATGCCTATCTATTCTGGGGTAGCTAAGTTAATATAAGAGCGGCAGAGCTGCAGAACTTGACTAAATGACAACGGGCCTTCTTTCCGCTTTTAGAGTGTCTATTTCGCCTAGAGAGGAAAACTGGCTCTGATCACTTGATGAAAATCGTATGCTTGATCCCGAGTAACGGATAAAACATTGTTCAAGTCACAGCAATGAACATGTCCTAAAATAAAGAAAAGGATGATAGGTGGAATTCCTGCAAAACTCTCAGGGCAACTTATTACACCCATAGGGCCCTCCAGACATGAAGCAGTCATGCGCCATTCACTCTTGGTCCAGTTCCAAGAGGAAAAGTCCAGCCAAATTGTAAGGTCATATCTCCTCTGAATGGAAAAACAAGCAATACTTGACCAATGTTGGGCCTTTTGTGGTGTCAGCAGTGAGGTGCCCCTCGGATCTTGTGGTCCAGCAAGTATGGGGCCAAGAAATGGGCATACTCGTTTCACAACAAAAGGTGATGCATGAAATGTTTGCAAAATTTAGAGTCACTGGTGACTACCCGGGCCACATCCAGCATATCCTTTTTTAACCAACTATACCACTCTGTTCAGGAAGTAACCATTTGCGGATCAGTCTTGATTCATATCCAAGAGGTACAGTCCAGCCCCAACTACCTCCTAATATTCAACTTTTTTCTGTATATATTTCAACATATATTTTATGTAATGTATTCAAGTCCAATATGTATTCATATATATATATACAAATGACAGGGTAATTTAAAATAGAACAGCATATATGGGTGCTACCATTGACCGGTGAGGTCTCTGAAATTAAGCATTTAAGACTTATTGTAGGTAATATACTAGTTTCAATTACTCACTCTGAATATTTTACAGCTGCTCCCATGAAACAGACTCAATTGCAAGAAGCAGTAAATGCAATTTACATAAAATATATCAAGAGAGTCTTCGATGTTTAACGCCGTCTTTCTGGGTCACACAGGCCCATATTTATACTTTTTGACGCAAAATTGCGCTAACGCAGTTTTGCGTCAAAAAAATTAGCGCCGGCTAACGCCATTCTGAAGCGCCATGCGGGCGCCGTATTTATTGAATGACGTTAGCCGGCGTTAGCCGCCGGCGCCGTCTGGTGTGCGTTAAAAAAAACGACGTACACCAGGCAGCGCCGGCGTAGGGGGATATGGGGCTTGGGCGTCAAGAAATGGGGCAAGTCAGGTTGAGGCAATTTATTTGCTTCAACCCGAATTGCGCCATTTTTTTTCACTCCCAACCCCCATAGAAATGACTCCTGTCTTAGCAAAGACAGGAGTCATGCCCCCTTGCCCAATGGCCATGCCCAGGGGACTTCTGTCTCCTGGGCATGGTCATTGGGCATAGTGGCATGTAGGGGGGCACAAATCAGGCCCCCCTATGCCACCAAAAAAAAAAAAAAAAACCACTTACCTGAACTTACCTTAATGTCCCTGGGATGGGTCCCTCCAGCCTTGGGTGTCCTCCTGGGGTGGGCAAGGGTGACAGGGGGGGGGGTCCCTGGGTGCATGGGGCGGCACCTCTGGGCTTCTTCAGAGCCCACAGGTCCCTTAACGCCTGCCTTTTGCAGGCGCTAAAAAACGGCGCAAAAGCGGCCGTACGTCATTTTTTTTGACCCGCCCACTCCCGGGCGTGAATTTTGCCCGGGAGTATAAATCCGACGCACATGCTTTGGAGTCGATTTTTTAGAAGGGAACGCCTACCTTGCATATAATTAACGCAAAGTAGGTGTCCACGCTAAAAAATGACGCAAACTCCATGGACTTGGCGCTAGACGCGTCTAACGCCAAAGTATAAATATAGAGTTAGTTTTGCGTCGGAATTGCGTAAAAAAAAACGATGTAATTCCGGCGCAAACTGAGTATAAATATGCCCTACAGTGTTTCAAGAGGATTTCAGCATTCCAAACAAGTTTTTGGCGAGCAGAAACTGCTATTTCCGGTTTTCAACTAAAGGGAGGGGAGATAATCGAAAACACGCATGGCAAGGCATACATCAGCAGGAAAAGGTCATTTATTTATGAACTTCTGGTAAAAAAAAAACATAGTCTAAACTGAAACATGTACAAAATAGAGCTATAGAATTAAGAAACAGATCTCTATTGTATGAACCTTCAGATGCATTGCGCGGAGCTGGTAGAACTAATATCACTGGCATTAACATTTAAAACCTTCTACAGTGTAATTCTGATTTAAAGGGCACATCTGTTCCTAGAACCTCTGGAAGGCCAGGGGACTATATTGTTCCCTGTCGCATGAAACGTTTTATTGCCCGCTTTATGTGAAGCCATTTATTCTCATGTGATAACATCTCACTTGGCAAGGTTAATCGTCATTTATAATAGGAATTTTTACCCTGGTGCCAGCAACAGTGTCATGCACTTCAGCAGAGAGCATTATGTATCACATAAATACCCCTGCATAATTAAATCTCGTCTCTGTCGTATGAAGTATGAAAATATTTAAACTGGCGATCCTCAGTAGGGGATCCTAATTTTGCCCATTATAGAAAGTGACCCTAAATACGAGTTTCAAGGCACTGAGTTCATTTTATCGAACAGTAAAATCATATGCGATTTTACTCTTTCTATGCTGTATTATCTTTACCCCACTACCAAGCAATAATGAGTAAAACCTCATGGAATGGGGAATTACTATGTGGGGCTGATTTCTCCGGCCTTAAGACCACACAGAATCCCCTATTCCATGGGGTTTTACCACATACATTTGCCATGTTTTCTTTAATGGGGGAAGCAGCTGCATGAGACTTGACTGGTGTTGCTGCAAAGTCTTATCTGATTTTCCAGCCAAATTCTCCGTCTAGAAAACTGGGTCAGGTTTTAAATCAATCGGGAAACATCGCTACAGAAAAACCTAACCACTTATAATTGGTGGCATCCAATTAATGCATTTATTAATTTAATTTTGCATGACTTGTAAAGTGACCCAGTAGGTTTTAACCCATCATTAACATTACTGTTAAACGTTGGAGACATAGGGCCTCATTATGAGTCTGGCAGTTTCATGACCGCCAGATTCGCAGTAGCATACGGACCGCAACCAAATGTGGCGGTCCGAATGACACATCATGACTGCGGCAATTGTGCCACGGTCAGACCACCAGCACCTCCAGGATTCATCGTCCCACCGGTCTGGAGGTCGTGGCAGTCCTAATCCGCCAGGGCAGCACTGCAGGCAGCAATGCCCTGGGGATTATGACTTCCTTCTCTGCCAGTGATTTCATGATGGTTTCGCCACCATAAAAAGGCTGGGGGAGTGCATGGGCAGTGCAGGGGCCCCCCTCGCTAGCACTGTTGCAATGTTTATAGTCTGCTTTGTAGACAGTGAACATTGCAAAGAAGCTGGTGCACCCTTTGCACTACAGCATTGCCGCAGGCACTATTATGAGCCAGAGACAATGCTGTAGGCAGTTTCCCACTGGGCCAGCTGGGGAAAACTGAGGTTTCTGCCCATTGACCCAGTGGGGAACTTGCAATGGGCCTGGCGGGGAGGGTGCCAACTCCCCGTCAGAATTTTGGCAGACAGGCTTTTCTGTCCACCTAAATCATAATAAGGCGCATAGTTTTGGAACCTTCCTGTACTTAATTTTCGCTCCCTACCCACGCTCATCTTTATTTATTTGAAATAAGTGAGTATCTCCTATATTTCTTAATTTCCAGATTTACAATTTAGAGATGATGGCCCAGATGTATGAAGGTTCACATTTGTGAATACCAAATAGCGATTTTTACATAGTCTCTAACTGGGATTCTAAAAATGTGATGTAACAAGACCATCGCAGAATTTTTTGTGCTTTCTTAAAATTCGCTATCGCAAATAGCGAGTACCAAATAACGATTTGGTAAAATAGAGAATCGGTATTTCGAATTCACAAACTGCGATTTTCGTATTCTGGAGCAGCTTGATGACATCACAACCAGAAAAAGAGTCAGTGCATGCTGTTTCCAGAAGCCTGACACACAGGAGCAGGAAGAGAGACCCAGCACAGCGCCAGGGAGGCACTCAGGAGAGTCAGCCAGGACCAGGTGAACACAATAACCACTGATGGAAATGGCATGGACACAGGAGGGAGAAAAAAGAAAACTGAAATTCAGTGAGCAGGAATTGGAGGTGCTCACAGAAGAGGTGGTCAGGAACCGTGACCAGTTATTTGGCAAAAACTCACTACATGTCCCAGAAAGTGAGATAAGGAAAATGTGGACTAACATCCAGACCAAAATTTGTGCAGTGGGTGTTGTGCAGCGTTCAACCTAGGAGATACGCAAGCGCTGGTATGACTTACGATCACATGCCAAGCAGAGGGCAGCAAGCAGGCTGAAGGAAGCAAGGAGCACTGGTGGTGGACCACCCATCCAGACACCGTCCACCCCCTTGGAAGACATGGGCATCAACACTGCTGTCTGAAGCAGTAGGTGGTGTCACTGACATAGACACCTCAGGCACACCAGGCACCAGCAAAGGTAAGGGCAGTATTGATTTGAATTATCATATGTGGATGTAGAAATGTTCCATAGAAAACTGCAATGGCACCATGCACCGTGAGAAATATTCCATGCCATGTTTTCCATTCAACACAACAAAGCCTAATGGGAGTGAAAGTCCATACCCCAAAAGTGCATCTACTGCATAAGTAGCAATATTCTGTCAAACCAAACAGAGAAACAACACAACAGACAATTACAGGCACTATGCCAGGGGAAATGTTTATAATGAAAGTAACTGTGAATTTACACATGCAGGGAGAACATCATGAATGACATGCTGTGCATTGTTGTTGCAGATGTTCCGGGCCCTGAGGCAGCAGAAACTGGAACAGGGGGAATGATGAAAGTCAGCCACTGTCTGATTCAAACACCATTGAGTCCATCATATCAGCACCAACCAGATGCAGGGGAACAGTGGAACCCCTCCATGAGTTTAGTCTGGACGCTGATGAATTACAGGAAGATGTACCGACACCAGCTTTAGGAGATAGACACACTCACAGACAGCAGACCCTGTTCCGGTGACAGTCTACTCCCCTCGGGAGGCATTGTGAAGAAGGTAGACAGCGCACAGAGGAAGGTGAGGGCCCATTCCTGTTCGGTGGTCTTGAGGCATCCAGGTTGAAAGTGCAGTGCCTGCAATGTAAACACATGAGATCAATGCACAGGCAGTTGGTGTCTCTCAATCACAATATGTGCGAGCTGCATGAGTGACAGCAAGCTACAACAGAAAACATAAGGGAGATGACACATGCCTTTAAGGAGCTCTGCACTGTAATGTAGCAGGAGCATGCCACCCACCGTAGGTGCCATCACCAATTGATGGGTAGGTTGGATGGGTTCAGCAGATCTGTCAATCGGCTCACAAATACAATTGCTTTGCTGTCATAACGTGCTGTGGGCATGCAAGTGGAAATGGCACATTGCAGTAAGGATGTTTTATGAGAATTGCTGCAAGTCACCAATGTGTTGGAGTCAATGCAGACAGCCTCGAGTGCTGCAAACAGTGATCTGGGTGGTGGGAATAGTGAGGAACTCTCTAGCCTCAGCGGTGTCACAGCCCCTGTGATGGATCCTAAGCATTGCAGTTCCAGACACAGTTCTGTCTCTGAACCCGCAACAAGAGGTGCCACTGAGCCCACTGAGCATACAAGCAGAGTGCATGGACATAAAAAGCAATGTGGAGAAGTTCAGGACCTTGCATATTTTGTAGCAATGCATTGATACTATAATGTCAATAGTATCACTCTGTCATTGGGACATGATTGTGTCTTTTGAATATCTATGTCCTATTCGCACATATTTTTCCTGAAGTCAAGGCAATAAATCTGATACCTGCAGCAAAAAGTGAAACTAGACGTGGTGTTATCATTACTCACATCAGAAATAGTTGTGTATAATCTCAGCACGTCTTTGCTTTCCACCTGCTGTTTTGGTTCTGTCTGCTGGGTGAAGGTGTGGCAAGAGGTCGTCATCCTCATCGGAGTCTGTCTCTGTGGGTTCGACTGGTATGCCTCTTGTTGTGGCGATGTTATGCAACATTGTACATGTGGCCACGATCTTGCAGGTGGTTTCAGGACTGTATTGCAGTGCGCCCCCACTTTTATGCAGGCATCGGAAGCGACTCTTCAGCAGGCTGAAGGTCCTCTCAATCATGTTTCGTGTCCTCCTATGTGCTGCAATGTATCTCTGTTCACTTGGCATGGTAGGATTGAGATACAGTGTCAGGATGAAGGACAGGACTGCATATGCACTGTCTCCTAAAATGACAGGAGTATAAAATGAGTTAATATTATCTATGACATCACATATACTTTATGCAGCATTGTTCTGTGTTACATTGCCAAGTAGGTATCCTTCACCAAACTCCCCAGCAAGAAGTCTTGTGTGTATTCCACTGTGCCTAAAGACGTAGGAATCATGTGTGCTACCAGGGTATCTGGCCACAAGATCAGTTATGATATTGGAGGCATTGCATATGACCTGGATATTCTATTCATATATATATATATATATATATATATATATATATATATATATATACACTCTGTTGCAGTTGGTGGACAGATTGCTACATGTGTCCCACAAATGCAGCCAATGCCATGTGGAAAATGGGCTCTCTGGTAGAATTCTAATTTAGTTAGCTGCAAATCCTGTGGTGTGTTGGGGAATTTTATGTGGAGACGAAGTTTAGTTAACATGGCATTGAGGAAGTATTAAAGAAGCCTGAAAGTGCACTTTGTGACACACCTCCAGCTGCTGCTATGACCCCTTGATAGCTTCCTGAGGCTAAGAGGTGCAGGGAGCATGGTACCTGCACATGAGTAGTTATGGCATTCGTTCTGTGTATGTGTCGCTGCAGTAGGGGTTGTAAATCAGCTTTTAAGTCAAGTATAAGGCAGAATTCAACTTGTGCTTGTCATCCAATTGTCCAATTGTCTCCTCTGTCTGATCAAAGAGGGTAATGCGCACTCTGAAAATGCGTTCCTGTCTCCTCATCCCTCTCCTCAAACCTGCCAGGATCCTCATCCTCCTCGCAATGACGTAGAGTGCAGCCATTGTTGAAAAGGGCTGATGCAATCTGGGCCTCTTTATATAGGTTGCACCTGTTTACCACCTGATTTCAATTTGTGGTAAATTACACATGCAAAAACCCATTTTGCGACTAATCGCAATTTGCGAATGCTTCACACATTGTATTGCGATTCCTTATTAGAGAATCACAGACTGTGATTCGCAAATTCTAGCTGCATTTTTAAGAAATCACTATTTTAGCGATTCCTTAAATATGCACTGTGAATGTCTTTCATACATCGTGAAAGGCTATTTTGCATTCGCAAATGGTGGAATTTACAGATTCGAACCGTTTGCAAATGCAAAATCCTTTGATACATCCGGCCCTATGTAACATACATTACACTGGTGAAGGTCAATTTTACATTGGTTCTAAATTTGTCTTTCTTTTTAGCATTTTTTCAGGTATTTCCGTTCTGGTCAGTCATTGCAATGATCTATACATGACGGGTGAAAAATTGCCAAGCAGTAGGGCAAAAAAAAATAACAGTTCAATAATTATTTCCATCTTTCAAGGGTTTTTCTCTAGGACACTTATTGTGGATTACAATTAAATAAAATACAAATATATTTTGTATTTCTTATTTTAACTCGATTTTTTTAAAAGTGACAATAGTCCAGCTTCACTTCACAACTATGCAAAAGCTTGAATTGGAAGTTGAAAATGAAAAAAATCGACACAATTTTATTTTTCTCAATTGGAATTTCCTTTTACTGTTGGAAAAAATTAAATCTTGGTGACCATTTTCAATAGTAAATAGTTTGAGTTATTGATGACATCGGAAATTCCTTTGACAGATTTCTAATGTGGCAAATCTCTGAATAGTTTTCTTTTTTGTATCCAGTGCACCATCAATTGGTTGTGTACGGAGGGCTTACAATAGCCTGATATGTCATCTGGAGTGGCACATCAAATGCATTCATGTTTTATCAAATGTGAATTCTGTTAGTATACCAAGATGTGGAGGACTAACAGTGATGACAGTGACTGACTACAGATAAAGGACAGGGCTTTTTTTCTTTTAACCTGCATAGCAAGAGTTGCTAACTAGCTTGCCTGTTTTAAGTGATCTGCCAGTCCTCTGTAACTGGGCCTTTCCTCCATTCATTGGTCACATGAATGCTACATGCTTGTTTGTTCTTTGTATTAGCAGCAAGATGAGCGGGAAATAAAAGTGTGCAGTGCCTAACTGTTAGCGTACAGGAATCAATTTTCGATCCCATCTGTGGGTGGTCTAAAAAGTGGAGATTAGAGAGAGCTTGTCAGACTGCGATGTCAATTGCAGAGCTCCTTCAAGGAATTTCCGAGGGCCTTAGAAGTGAAGTACAACCTAGTGCATCAGGTAGAGACAGAAAGCCCTATTGAATTGTGCAGTTAGTCTCTACCCCCTTCCTGATTTTGCCTTCATAAAAGGTGTTATCTCCAGCAAGTTGAGAGAAAGGTGAGTGAAGAGGTTTCCATCTCCTTTGTGTCTTTACTTTGGGTTCCTCTGAGAGAGAATGTCTATCTTTCTACATTACTGTTTTCTACTGACACTGAAGGATGAAGGCTATGGTTTGACCCATCTAGGAGCGCTACACAAAAATTCAGGAACTGCTAGATTCTTGGCCCAGAATTGAATTGAACGTGTTTAATACACAAACTCTGGCCCATATTTATGAAAAAGTGGTACATCAGCTATGATGCGCCACTTTTCTTGCATCCCCCTCCCGCCACCTAACGACACCATGGTTGACACTAGTGCAGCAAGGTGCAAGGAGGCCCAGAGGTTACTATGGGAGCGTCATTTTAACACCTGCTCTGAGCAGCCATTAAAAATTACACCAAAAATAGTGCAGTGAAATCTTTTAAATTTCACTGCACCATTTTTGCAGGCCTCTTGGCTCCTGAACACCCCCCCTTGCATACATTATGCTTGGCCCAGGCATAATGTGGTGCAAGAGGTTACAAAGTGGCGCAATGCATGCCTTAGCGTCAAAACAATGATGCTATGGCAGCGCTAAGGTGGTGCTAAGGGCTCTTAAATATGCCCTTCTGTCTGAAAACCCAGAATATGTGTTACGGTACATTGACATCTGTCATCCAAAGCTATTGTCCCACACAGCCATCTCACCAACCAAGTGAGGGAACATAACCTGAAGAATAAGGTATCTGTTGAAAGTGCTGAGGCAATGATTCAAGAGAGGAACGTATAATTGGTGCTGTGAAAAAACATACCAGAAGTACCTCGTGAGAAGGAAATTGCTCGATGAAGATTCCAGCCCAGCAGCATAGAAGAGAAGATGACCAAAGGAAGGACAAGACCTTTATTACTTGATACCTAATGCACTAAGAGTCCCATAGAAGGAACGTTGCTGTGAAAGACTGGGGAGTGTTGTCAGTGGAGTTGTAAGGCTCTCTCACCACAAGACAGTTCTGAACATTGCTCAGTTTCCTGGTGACACCTGTACATGGGAGCCTCATTGACCTAAACTCTAAATGCCCCAAAGAGTTACTCCTAAAAACCCTCAGGGTGTACAACCCTTCGAAGCTGAAACAGCAATTGGCAGGTTAAATTTCCAAGTGTGGAGCCTTGTTGAGTGCACCTTCATGCAGTCGCCTTTGCCACCATCACCACCAAATCAAAGGATTCTGCAATGCAGGCTCCACGGGACAACTCTAATTCCGCTTCACATTCCCACTTCACATGTTGATGGAGCCTTCCTTTTGAACTGACTTCTGATGGTATCTCCTGTTTGTTTGGGCAAGTTAATGATTGAGGCTGTGGCAGATACTGCACCCAATGGTGACCACTTTAGGCTCCTGATAGTTCTCTCTCCAAGATTGTTGAAGCAAGCTTTTAAATGGCATGGCCGGGGGAACCACTGGGAAAGACCAGGCATAGGCAAAAGCTGTGCACCCCAGAACTGATCAATATAGCAAAGGTAGAAAGAAAAAGCTACTAGGAGATTTTGCAAGAGTGGGATTTGCAAGACCCTGATACCAAACATTACCCTAGAAGGCAAGAAAAGGAAAGGTTAGGTGTGAGATAAAGTGAGAGTGGCAAGACAAACGTATGAAGTGAAATAAGAACAAATTCTGATCCTTGTAGGTATTTACAAACATATAACACGAGTATTTACAACCCCAAAACAATTGTAAATCTACTCCTAAATAAGGAGTATGAAATTGAAAAAATGTACACATTGTAATGAATTACTTCATAATACTTTCGTATGTGTAATTAACACACAATGACATTTGTTTATGTGCTTTTAATTAATTCCCTAAATATTATAACCAGCATATAGCAGAAAGTGGCAATGTATAGTTTTCTGATGTCTCTAAAAAACTGTAAACCAGATCAAGACAATTTGTCTATCCACAATGAGGGATGACCACTGAATTCAAGACATTGCACTCAAAATGTTTCTATGTGCTAGACCTGAATAGTAGTTTACCTGGCTATAGTAGGGTTGCTTTTGAAGAGACGTAATACAGTAATAGACATAGCTTCCCAATATGTGCACAAGTTTGCACAAGAAAAATCTCTTTAAGGAATTATTAGGGATGTTGTACCACGAAAATGACCTCTACAACATGCAGCAGATTTGTGACAGACTACCCTTGAGTTATTCACCACATTTTAGTTCAAAATAGAAACAATTCTCTCTTAAGGTTCTTGACTCACCTTTGGTAGCTAGGCTAAGCTGAAAAAGTAATCTTCAACGAAAATGTATGAGAAGCGTTGTGGTAAAGCACAACCAAGCAGCAAAGCAGCATCAAAACGAATAACTTAAATGTCCTCAAGTAGTTGCAGTTTATCAAAATTAAAATGACAGATATGATACATTTTTCTACGGTGCAAATAAGATCAAGGGACAAAGGACAAAAAAAGCTCACACAAACAAAAACAAATGTGTGAGACAATCATGACTAAGGTGACATAGGACCTGATGACGACCTTGGCGGATGGGATACCTCGTCACAAACGTGACGCATATCCCATCTGCCGTTTTAAAAGTTCCATAGGATATAATGGCACTTGTAATATGGCGGTGGGATATCTGTCACATTTGAGACAGGGTATCCCATCTGCTAGGATCGTAATCAGGCCCATAATATGAACCTGCGCTCCACTACAAAAGTAAAGTTCTTTCCCCTCCACAATTGTATGCCAAACTGCATTAATTGACCTTATAAATTTTGCTTATAATTAATCAATGAAGTAAATAATTTTTAATCACTTTTTGTATATACATAAAGTGCCCCAATGCAATTTGGGGGTATATCCATTGTCAGGGTGCAAAACCTAGGAGAAGTGATCTAAAAAACAAAATAACAAGTTGTTCAGGCACTTAGGGGGTCATTCCGACCCTGGTGGTCATGGACCGCCAAGGCCGGGGACGGAGGAAGCACCGCCAACAGGCTGGCGGTGCTTCCAGGGCCATTCTGACCGCGGCGGTAAAGCCGCGGTCAGAAAAGGGAAACCGGCGGTTTTCCGCCGGTTTTCCCATGCCCCAGGGAATCCTCCACGGCGGCGCTGCAAGCTTGGCCGCCATGGGGATTCCGACCCCCTTCCCGCCAGTTTACACCGCCAGGAAGAGGCTGGCGGGAACGGGTGTTGTGGGTGTTTGAGTGACCTTGTGCGGTTTAGTCAATACAAAGTATAGCAAAGCAGCATCTAGCTTTGGGTAGATGCTACATGGGTGCAGCATAAGCATTTCCATGCATCTATCCATGTATTTTGGTGCAAACCCAGCTTTACATAAACGTATAAACCTGGATTTTCACCAAAACGATGCGACTACCTATTGTAATAAGGCAAAATATCTTTACTTCTCCTCCAGGTGCTACGTAGCACACAGTGCACCAGTGCAAGGCAAAAGCAGAAATAGGGGAAGGGAGAAAGGGAAGAGCAGAAATGCTCCATATCTCTATAAAGATGGCCACTTAGTCTAGAAGCTCTGCCACATCGATGTGAGAACACTTGACGAACCGCACAGAACCAGAAATCAGCTGTGCTGTTCTTATCCCCCCAACCCCAGAATGTAACAACGACTTACTGTGAGTAACCTCTGATATTAAAAAGACACTTAGATACCAAAGCTGCATGACTCTGCCACCCAACATGAGGAACGAATATGGCACCAGCCCTAAACTCCATAAACCTTTGCTAGCCAGGGGAGTGCTGGGACCGACAATGTACCATCAAACCTGGTGACCCGATATCCCTATGATGGTGTGTTTTTCTTCAGTAGGCAACCCTGCAGGCCTGCTTCGTCCGATGAGACCACTGACCTGCTGCTTTCTGCCTCATCACCAGCGGGCCTTGCTGCTATATCACTAGAGGGTCTCACTGCCACTTCATCAATGACAAAGACCAATGTGCAGCCTTCTAAAATCATAATACCTCATCAATATTTGCATTTCTAATCTATTACGCCTCAGCCCTGCACACCCACTGCAACCAACTAGACCTACCGCTCTCCAGAAGCACCACTCCACTGGCCTGCCGCTGTCTGCTGCATTACTGCACCACCATCAGGCCTTGTTACAGGCTGTGTGTCATTAAATATCAATGTGTGATCCTACAGGCAGGAGATGCTTGTAAATTGTTCACCACTTAACGGCCTCTGACCAACTGCTAACAGTTTCATAACGTTCCCAGCCAAATACGCTCACTTTCGACATGAGACACAGAGACTCACCAGGCCTCATTTGGAGTTGAACTCATACTCCCTTAAAATCTATTCTTCATCATTACAGGGCCATTTGTCAATACCTGAAAACAATCACCAAATACTACCAGACCTGATCACTTGCCTGACATTGGCCTGTCAATCTACACAACTGCTAACTTGCTTACCAAAACATCTGACTTCTATGACTGAGCAGTCTACCTTAATGAAATGAGGTGTCTCGCTGTGCCACACAGTCATGAGAAAATGCAGAAGAGAACCCTCCATAAACTTTAGCACAGTTCCATCAACACTTTGCTCAGCACAACTTCGGCAACAAATTCTGCTGAGACCATAATCTCCACAAGATGTAAACTAAAGCTCCTTCGAAACATGTAATAATTGCTAACCAATTCATCAGCTTTGGCACTAACCAGCACTGGTGTCTTCTGAAGGGGGCTCATTCTCTGTACCAACGTTACTGAATTCCTCCGATCAATCGTACAACATCCATCAATGCCCAAGCAATGCCTCCAACATTCTTGTGTTTCACTTAACTTAGCTCCAGACCAAGGTTTAAAACACCTTCAAGCATGGCAGACTCCTGAGACAAGGAAAGAGATCCCAAAGACAGCAGAGATCAAAGAGACCACAAGCTAGGTCAAAAATATCCATATCTAACCCACCTCTCCTAGAATCACCAATTAAAAATATATCCGACTGAGAGGCATCCATTGACATTATCTTGGATAAATTAAGGGGCATATTTATACTCCGTTTGCGCCGGAATTGCGTCGTTTTCTTTGACGCAATTTAGATGCAAAACTAACTCCATATTTATACTTTGGCGTTAGACGCGTCTAGCACCAAAGTCCATGGAGTTTGCGTCATTTTTTTGCGTGGACACCTACTTTGCGTTAATTATATGCAAGGTAGGCGTGTGCGCCGTATTTACACTCCCGGGCAAAATTCACGCCCGGGAGTGGGCGGGTCCAAAAAAATGACGTACGGCCGCTTTTGCGCCGTTTTTTAGCGCCTGGAAAAGGCAGGCGTTAAGGGACCTGTGGGCTCGGAAGGAGCCCAGAGGTGCCCTCCCATGCCCCCAGGGACACCCCTGTCACCCTTGCCCACACCAGGAGGACACCCAAGGCTGGAGGGACCCATCCCAGGGACATTAAGGTAAGTTCTGGTAAGTAATTTTTTTTTTTTTTGTGGCATAGGGGGGCCTGATTTGTGCCCCCCTACATGCCACTATGCCCAATGACCATGCCCAGGGGACAGAAGTCCCCTGGGCATGGCCATTGGGCAAGGGGGCATGACTCCTGTCTTTGCTAAGACAGGAGTCATTTCTATGGGGGTTGGGAGTCGGAAAAAATGGCGCAAATCGGGTTGAGGCGAAAAATTTGCCTCAGCCTGACTTGCCCCATTTTTTGACGCCCAAGCTCCATATCCCCCTACGCCGGAGCTGCCTGGTGTATGTCGTTTTTTTCACGCACACCAGGCAGCGCCGGCGGCTAACGCCGGCTAACGTCATTGAATAAATACGGCGCCCGCATGGCGCTTCAGAATGGCGTTAGCCGGCGCTAATTTTTGGGATGCAAAACTGCGCTAGCGCAGTTTTGCGTCAAAAAGTATAAATATGGCCCCAAATGCCCTACGTGAACTAGCAAGCTCAACTAAGATCAACACAGACAATCTACAAGTATACATGCAGGAAGTAAGAGAAGAACTGCAAAACATAATTTTAAGAATGAATGAAGCTGAAACTAGAGTCAGCAGGATTGAACACCAGTCTAACTCTCTACAGAAAACATTACAAGCTAACGAAAAGAAGATAACATTCCTCAAAAAATAAATCACAAACTTGGAAGACAGGAACTGAAGAGAGATCTTTGGTCTGCCCGAACAATTAGAAGATGACTTTGATTCAGGTGCGACCTTTCTAGAATCTTATGTACTGCGAATTCTAAAAATTGACTTTAAAAGGGAATTTGAGATTGAAAGAGCCTATAGAATCCTGACAAGCCGTGCTCAACGGCTCAAAACCCCTTGTTTAATAAGCTTCAAATCCCTAAAATATGAACTTGAGAAAATCATCCAACATATAAGGTTCGTAAGACCACTAACTTGGAAAGGCTATAAGATAGGTTTTTCTCAAGACTACCTGAAAGTCACAGCACAATGTAGGAAAGGATTCCTTGCCCAAAGAAATAGACTGAAAATGATGGACTTCAATTTTTCCGTTACAGGATCAGCAAAACTGAGGACCTCAAAAGATGGGAAGATCTTCTACTTTGACAAACCAAAAGATTTAGAAACTTTTGTGGACGACCACACACAACAAAAAATGGACACCTAGAATCTCTAGATATATATTGCCACTGTGTCTGATAACAATCGAACAACTAACATTGTCCACCCAAGTTAACATTTAACCAACAGATAATTCCTCCCCTTGAATTGACACTCTACCAATTAATGTCACAAACCACAAGACTCCTCCAGCTTGCGCATAAGTAACCTGACTAACACTTATTGTTGTTCTGTTATCACCTAGCTTAACTGTGAGATGATAACAACTAGCCGCACCTCCTGCAGTACTAACACCGCTAATCTACCTAATCCTACATTAGTAACATTTAATTTTAAGTTACATATGACATTCTCAATGTTCATTCCTATGGTTCATTATTATGACTACCTATAATGATCTAATATTCTTCAAGCACAATTCTATTTTGCCATGTTTTCCGTTACCACAGATGGATCCTCTAGGACCCAAAGGGGCTATCACTGTTTCATTAGATGAATACCAATATTCCACTTAGCCTACCCAGCTCTCATCCGCCTAGGTTGACTATATTACAATCCTATTTATTTATGCCATTATATATTTATATTGTACACACTCTTAAACATACTGTATATCGGTATATTTACCAGCCAAACACTTTATCTGAACACAATAATGCTTGTTCTCCTTGTGACATTTATTCCAGATACTGGTAACATTTTAAATAAGTTACTCATTGCATTTTGATAAGTTACATTTCAACAATGTGTTGAAAGATTTGTTAATATGTCAATTTTATGCAATTGATATAAGCTTACAACATTGATATTAGTTCTCTTTTCATGGCAACCCCTGCAACTCCTACTTCCCCTTTCCCAGTAGCTGACTTCCTGGGACCTCCACCACATCATCCTAGCTCTCTGAGGTTATTCACTGGGTGGGTTATGGGTATTATCTTGTTTTCCCTATTTGTTAACTTTACTCTCTCAATTCATGTTAACTATGCCCTCTCTCCTCACATGTCACATTTCTAAACAATAATCTAATCCCCAATAATATCAGCCATATATATCACCCAAACACAACCTCAACAGCTCACTATCTGATACAACCTCCACACTTGGATAAAACGTTATCAAATCATGAGCTGGAATTTCATTATACACATAGCTATGAGAAGTGGTCACCCCTCAGCACAGTACAAAGTCCATCTGAACACCGGGAACTAATCCGACTAGTTAATGATTCACTGACTTCTTTGATGTTTGAAATCTCGGACCCTACATCCCCACCTAGGATCTTTGAATAATAACCCACTCAAAGTACTTTCCCTCCATACGAAAGTTATTAACTATCCGCTAAAACAAAAGAAAATCCTCAATTATTGTACCAAACTAAAGGGAGATATAATACTATTGCAAGAGACACAATTGGGTCATAATGAATGCAAATATTTACCCTATCAAGGGATACAAAGCAAATCAGCCTCCCTTGCCAACAAAAAGAAATATGAAGTAATCACCGTCATCTTTAAAAAAGTAAACGTAGAATTTATCGACAATACCCATGATAGCAATGGTAGGTGACTAATCACCTGAGTTAAAAATAATTCCACACCATTTTACATATACAATATTTAACTGCTGATGATTCCGAATTTTGGATTACTTTGTGTAGGAAGCTGGCTCTTTCTGTTGTATGTCAATAACTAGATACACCATTAAAGAGTCCAGGGGTTCCCCAATAGGTGGATAGGGCTTGCTGTGCAATCTCAAGGTGAGCTATTTGGAGGTTGTGTGGTCGAGCAGCCTTAGGCTTAACACTGAGGTGTGTAAGACATCCACAAATGTATACAATGGTCAATAAATAAGACACACACCTCAATAAGGAGATCCACACCAATTTATATAAATACCAGGAATCTTTATATATGTTTAGGCATTAGAGACAAATCGTTCAGGTAAATACATTTTTAAATATAAATTATTTTCTCTTTCAAATTTGGGTTTTCAGAGTTCTGCAAATTTATCCTATGGGAGGAAGAGCAAGTTCTGCAAACAGGTAGAGTACAGCAACGTACAAGATCAGTCTCCAGGAGTTCAGGTGAGTGGTGGGCAAGGTCTAAGGCAGCACCATCAGTACCATGCCAGTAGCACGGGCGGACTGGTGCAGGGTGCAAAACAGCGCCAGGTGCTCAGTGTGTTTCAATGGAGATCGGTCACTGCAGTCATTGCGAAAAGAGGCTGCAGGCTCTGGCCAGGAAGCCAGTCGGGCTGAACCAACAGTGGGTCTCAGACCTCATGAAGCTTGGGCACATATAGGCACCTTTGGTCATCTTCTCTGCAGCTCAGGGGCAGTGGGTGCAGCTGTGTCTTCAGGTGTTCAGTTTTACTTACCAGAGGGGTTGCAGTAGAGGGGGCTGTATGCAGAGGCTGTAGGTGTCATCGGGGAGTTCAGGAGGGATTAAACCACAATGGACTCTGGGGCTGGAGAACCTTGCAGGAACTGGTGGTTCACTTCAACTTGGGTCAGAGATGGTGGGTGCAATAATGTCTTCAGGTGTCAGGTTTTGGCGGTTTTGGAGGCTTTAGAGCCCCTTCCTTGGAGTTTGCTGGAGAACAGGTGTGCTGTTCACCGGAGGTTTTGAGTGTTTTTTTAAGGCAGGCAGTCCTCCTGGGTTTTGGGAGACACAACTGCAGGATGAGTCAGCTTTGGTGCAGATTTCTATGAGAGATGCAGACAGGCCAGCGGGGCTGGTACCAGGTCAACTACTTTTTTTTCTTCTCTTCTGCTTCTGTGACTCTTCAGGGTCCTTGGACTTCTTAGGTCATCATGATCTGCTTCTCTGGTGCCAGGGGCCTCCCTAAATGCTGAATTTAGAGCAATTTCAGGGAGCGTAGGGTAGTAGGTAATGGGCTACTTACCCTTGGGGCCACTACACCCCCTATATAACCACTTTCTGTGGGAAGTGGGCATAACCCTGTCCCAGAAGTCCTAAATCTGCCGACACACAGATTGCAGATTCTAAAATGTAGTGTCCACATAAGGCAGCTCACCTTAGGAGTGGAACTGACCCGAGGGGTGAATATGGATCTGAATAAGAAATTTCTTGCCTGCCTAGGTACCATATGGACCCAGGGGCAGGAGGGCAGCATTTCCCTTGTGAGGGAAGCTGGATCTGCATACCAAGGGCTGTGGGCTACTTTGAAGCTCCTGCCTTGAAATTTAGATGTACTGGTCATCCTGTTAGGTCGGAGTGTGTAACACCCCTCCCAGAGCAGGCTTTTAGTTTGACCACCCAGGAACAAAGGCGATCACCTTAGGGGGGTCAGACTCATGTCTGGTGGTGGTAGGCTGGCTCAAACTAGTCAGCGAGCAGAGGATAGTAGGTGTTGAGGGGCACCTCTAAAATGACCTCTGGGTGCATTTATTAATCAATCCATCACTGGAATCAGTGTGGGCTTATCAATACAAGATGTTTAATACCAAACACCCCTATCTTTAATGAAGCCATCATGTATCTGGGGAACTCGTGTTGACCAATGCCTAGCACTCACATTTAAAATGGCATCCCTGCCCACCTACTATGTCTAAGAATCAACAAAGACATAGCAGGGGCATATCTGTTCGTGAAGATATGTCCTCACTTGTAATATAATGCACCCTGCCTTAGGGCTGTCAGGCATGATGTAGGGGTAACTTATATATATTGCATGCAGTGTTAGGGGACTTGGCACATGGGGATCTGCGAAATGTCATGTTTTCACTTTTTGTCTGCACCAAGACATGCAGCCTGTAATGGCAGCCTGGTATGTGCTTGGGGAGGGGTCCCTTAGGGTGTCACAATTCATGCTGCAGTTCTTAGGGACCATCTTTAATACCCCATGCCCTGGATATCAGGGGCACCATTTACTAGAGACTTACAGATCATGCTAAAGATGGCGACAATTGAGAGAAACAATTGTGGAATTTAGGGATAGAGATCTGGCACTGAGGACCTGGTTAGCAAGAACCCGGTGCATTTTCAGTCAAAATTACATCACATGCCAGGCAAAAAGTGGGGGGTAACCATGTCAAACAAAGGCACTTTCATAGACTCTGAGCAAACATTTATGTCAATTACCAAATGACTCGAGCATTCTCATGGCAGGAGACTTTAACCTTCCCTGGTATATCATATTAGATATAAGTGCCACACTTAAATATAGACTCAACAAATCACATCAACAAATGAAAAATCTATGTAAGATACACTTTATGAATTACATTTGGCACCTACATAATCCAACAATAGAAGTTACACTTTACTCATACCTGGATAATACACCATCAAGGATAGACTACATACTCACAAATAACACCCTCATGCCGGCTGCCTCTGTCCCAAAGATTGAACCAATACTAATTTCATACCACGCTTGAATATCAGAATATTTACAAATTTGTCATGACCCTCCCAGATCGAAACAATTGAGATTCAGTGAAGAACTACCGAAAGACCAATCATCCATTGACAAAATAAAAAAGCTCTATTAACAACTTCTTCCATGAAAATGATATTAATGACATTAATAAAGAACTCCTCTGGTATGCTATTAAGGCTACTATTGGAGGTGAGCTTATCAACATCAAGTTGAATATTAACAAACATACAAAAATAAATTGCAATGACTAGTGAGCTATCAAAAATGTAATAAAAAGCCATAACTACCTTTCCTCTGTTAGGAACATACAGGGAGTAATAAACACAGACCCATAAGAAATAGTAAAAGTCTTAAGAGAATCATATTGTGACCTTTACAATACTAAGAAAACATCCTTAGCAGACGAATGTAAAGAATATTAAGAAAATATTCAACTTCCAACATTATTTGATGCTGATTGCATATGCCTCAATCAAACCTTTTTCCACTCGGAGATTACAAAGGTGATACACTCTCTAAAACCTGGCAAGACACCATGACCAGATGGCTTTGGAGCCAACTTTTATAATACCTTCCAAAATAATTTTTACCGCAATTAGATTCTCTCTTCCAACATTTTGGCAAGACCGGTAAGAATAGGGGCTCAACCTCTGAAGCCACCATCAAAATTGTCCATAAGGAAGCGAACAATCTCCTAGAAGTCGAAAATTGCAGACCCATCTTGTTTCTAAATGTGGACTGTAAAATGGATATGAAAATCCTAACAACTAGACTAGAAAAAAACTTTCCATCCCTCTTTCACCGATGACAAACCGATTTCATAAAAGGCAGACATGGATCGGATAAGGTAAGGCTTTTTTGACAAATTTTCAAAAGAGCTAAATCTCTTACCTCACCCACAATTGCCATGGTCTTGGACACAGAAAAGATCTTCGATAAGGTCTCCTAGCCTTTCATACACACTGCCATGCGTAAATTCAACTGAGGGTACACCTTTAGCCGACAAGTCTTTGATTTGTATTCACAACCATATGCATGTTTCAGTCAATGGTTACCTCTCAGACAAAATTAATTTAGCACAAGGGACTAGACAAGGCTGTCCCCTCCCCCACTACACTATCTCTTAGCTATTGAACCTCTCCTGACTACCATCTGAGTAAAAAAACTTAACAAAGGTATCTCTATTGATAATACCCCATATAAAGTTGCCGCCTATGCAGATGACATACTTATCTTCTCTAAAGAAGCTGAAAGGGCTATCCCTGTAATTCTGAATGCTATGTAGTCTTAGGGACAGGTTTCAGGATAATTCCTAAATCTAGACAAGATGAAAGTCTTCCCTTTAAACAACTTAACACTACCATCCATTGTAAACAACACTAAACTACATTGCCAACTGACACAGATTTAATACTGGGGTATTTCTTTAAAAAATAACCTAGAAGATACAAAGAAAATAACCAAAGAGAATGTAGTTAAAAAAAGTCAAAGATTCGTTCTCAGCCTGATCGCTGAAATTCATGACCTGGTGGGGCCACACGGAATGCATCAAAATGATGATCACCCTGCAAATAAACTTTATTACTTTCATGCTCCTCATTCAACTATCTAACAATGTTTTCAATAATATAACCACCTTACTCACCGAATTCCTCTGGAAAGGGAAAAGAGGTAGAATTGTCCTTAACAAACTAAATCCAAAGAAACAGTGTGGAGGCCTGCGTTTCACCAACTTTTATAAGTACCAACTTTCCTTCCTAATCAAACAGGCCACTTGGGGGATCAATACCTTTTCTCATGATGCACCATTAACGTTACATATTGAAGAATCCCTGGCCAAACCATGCTCATTAATTTCATTATTAACTATGAAAAGTTTCCCACTACAACTCTCACATATTATTCTTAAAGACACCATTAAAATAATTGACAAAATGCTTCCCAACAAAATACAAAACTCAAAATATTCATCTGTTCAGAACAACCCTAAAATTAAAGTTGAAGGCACATCTCCATCATGGACACCTTGGTCTTCAAATAAGATCCTATTTCTCAAAGACATTGGTTTAACAACTTACTCTAAAACATTTGCAGAATTACAGAACTCCTATAACTTGGGCAACATTAAATTCTATGACTTCCCCTGACTAAAGTTCACAATAAAAAGGAATCCTACCCCCACACAAATCTGATCTAGTGCCTCTTCTTTTTAAATTGTCCAACTTGCCCCACACTGCATCTTCAATATACAAAATCCTGAACTCCTCTAATCCCAACAAGAAAGCCACATCCAAAATCTAATCTAAATGGATACAATTCTGACTCAAATTCTACTACACCTACCCTAAATGATGATTCTTCGAAAAAGATATGGACATGTGCCCTCAAAAACGAAATATCTCTGACTCTTTTACCACGTAAATACTGGGCAGTACATAACATTAACTGGACCCCTGAGAAACTTTCCAAATAAGGAGTTAAAGATTCTGGCACTGCCAAGACTTACCAAACACCAAACAGTAATATATAATATTTTCAACACTGAGATTTCCCTAAATTTCCACAATCACCTTAGGTGTTGGTCCCAAACCCCTGACATGAAACTAAACTCAACTGACATGTGTCTCTTGGACCTCCTAGTAATGATAGGAATGAAAAACATCCTGTGGGAATGGAAAACATTCCAAAACCTATCATACCACACCTGGTGGGCATGGTTTTGTTTGACAAAAAGCTCTGACAGTAAAATTTCCAACTCAACTTCAATTGGTAGACATCATGGAAGCCAATACATATAAAAAAAATCAAGCCTCCATGACTTAGTACTTTACATTCTGCCACCCTGAATGCTGGAGCTAACCCAATTCTCAGACGAAGTTGCAACAATAACATATACCATCACTTCACTGACTTTGCTCTAGCCTTAACATCTATCTCTTCCCCTATCATCCGATCTTTATCATCCCTCTTCTTTTCTAGGGTATCCTTATGTCTTCCTTCTCCCCTCATTTCCTGTCTTCCTCCCATTTCCATTCAGGGCCTACAAACATTAATGTATAAGAATCAGCATCTATAATGTTGATCTGTATCCATTTGATCGCACCTTGTACTACTAATGATTGTATTCAGAGACCTCAAGCAGTCCTCATATTACAAATCTTCATTACCCCTCTTTATTATGCCCTTTCTTTCTTTTGCCCCCCAAAAAAACTAATTAAATGTTTTGAAATCAAAAATAAATAATGGGCATTTCTGCCCTCTCACGCTCTAGCAATGCAGTGCAGCGCAGCGAAGCGAGTAGCCTTGCTGGGTTACGATGCGTGAAAGGATGATAAATTTGACACTTAGGTGGTCATTCCGACCTCGGCTGTCTTTTTTCCAGAACGCCGAGGCCGGGGGATACAGAATACCGCCATCGCCGGCGGTATTCATGCCTCCCTATTCCGACATTTCCGCTGGCCCAGCGGAAATGGCACATCAACATTGCTGCCGGCTCGTAATAGAGCCGGCGGCAATGTTGATGTGCAGCGGGTGTAGTAGCACCCGTCGCGCATTTCACTGCCCGAAATTCGGGCAGTGAAATGCACGACGGGGCTACGCCTGGGGGCCCCTGCACTGCCCATGCCAAGTGCATGGGCAGTGCAGGGGCCCCCAGGGGCCCGTGAATCCCCTTACCGCCAGCCTTTCCATGGCGGTGTCTACTGCCACGGACAGGCTGGCGGTCGGGGACTCATAATCCCCAGGACAGCGGGTGATCCCGCCAGCAATCCGCCAGCCGACCATTGTTTAAGACTATAGTTGGCATACGTTAACTTGTTTTGATGATGGTTCAGCAATATTTTAGTAAAAGTTTCCTATATCTTCTTCTGACTGACTACATTGTAAAAAACAAAACACTACAATACTACAATTACTGAAAAAATTAAATTAATAACAATAATATCAGTCTCTCACATATTTGACTTTTGATAGCAATCTACCCTTCATAGTTTTGCTGTCTACAAGAAACAAGGCGTTGCTATGCGATCATTTAAAGTGAGTGGGCAAATATTTTGATATAGAATATTTTTCTACTTTATTACTGTTAGACCTGCCATCCTTAGGTTGATCTTCCCCCAAACATCTTGCCTGCTTGTCTCATATTTTGCTGATTCATTTTTGTTGGCCTTAGGACTCTGAGCGCTTTGCTACTGCTGACCAGTGCTAAAGTGCATGTGTTCTCTCCCTTAAACGTGGTTTGATTGATACATTCAAAATTGGTATACTTTATTTACTTATAAGTCCCTAGTAAAGTGCACTGCCAGTGTCCAAGGCTTGAAGATTAAGTGCTACTAGCGGGATTGCAGCACTACTTTTGCCACCACGTAACGTAGCCATTAAACACATCTCAGGCCTGCCATTGCAGAGCCTGTATATGAAGATTACAATGCCATGCCAACTTGGCATTTAAAACCTCTTGCCAAGCCTTAAACTCCCCTTTTATCACATACGAGTCAACCCTAAGGTAGGCCATAGGTAGCCCATAGGGCATGGTGCTCTGTAATTAAAAGGCAGGACATATACTTTTAGATCTTACATGTCCTGGTAGTGAAAAACTTCCAACTTCCTTGTTTACTGCTTTGAGGTCTACCCTCTCTTGAAGGTTAATCTTGAAGATTCCTTATTACATTTAATAAGCTGCAATTCCTAATTGAGAAGGAGTAATTATGTCATGTTTAGTCTGGAGCCAGGGCAGGAAGAAAGGACCTCTCTGCACTTCAAAGACCCTTCTTTGAAGTCACCCCCACTTCAAAGGCACAACTAGGTATAATAACTGGACTTCTGAACCTACTAACTCAGTACACTACTGGGCCAGTAAAGAATTCTGCCAGGAGGAAGGACTGCTGTGCTGCTACAAGGACTGTCACTCTGGACTGCTGCTCTGGATGAACTGCTTTTCTGCTGTGCTGCTCTACTGCCATTTCTGACCTGCTGACAAAGGACTGGACTCATCTCACTTGAACCCAGAGTGGCTCCAAGGACATGTTGGCTTGCCCCCTGTTCTAAGTCTGAGGGACATTAAAGACTTCTCATCATCCTGCAACAGCATCTAGACTTTGCTTGCTGCAAGTCTTGCCCTGTCAAGTGGTGCCAATCCAGTCCTGGGCCCTTGGAGGTGGTATAAAGTGCTGCAACAGCTGGAATCTGCACATCAACACTGTTGCCCCGATCGGAACTGGCGCATCTCCCTCGACGCCGATGCATCACCACTGCCATGAGGATCACAGACACCACATAGCTGACTGCATGGTGCATCAACTCCAGCTTCCGATGCATCTCCAACTTTGTGCGGATTGAAACCAATGCATCACCTACATCCAAAGGATTGACGACGATACATCACCACCTCTGCTCCTAACATCTCGGCTTCAATGTCAATGCATCTAATAACCAAGGTATGGTTTCGGGGCATGGATAAACAGGCCAAGATGGCGGGCGCATTATTCGTCTGCTCCGGAGGGGCCTACCACTAATCCGATAAATTGAGCCCATCCCCGGGGCCATCGGCAAAGGTGCTGCGAGCGGAACCCCGTTGGAGTTGATGGCGGATGGCGGTGCCTGGTTTCTGGACGTCCCAGGCGGGACGCGATGGAGGGAGTGGCGTGACTTCGGACTCGGAGACTCCTGCTGTTGGAGGCAAGGGTTGTCTGCTCTGGAACCCGTGGGTGCTGTGGACCCGACCTGCTCCTGTGGCATAGGGGGAGAGAACATGTGTTGCCCTCCGCGCAGCATTCCCGGAGGGACGAGGCTGCAGGCTGGAGCTTGGACGCGCGGTTGGAGCTGGGATTCGGGGCCCCAGGTTGAACAGCCTTAGCGGCGGAGTGGAGAGTGCATGGACCGTTCTGGTCTCCTTGGTGGCGTGGGGGCACCACATCCGGGCCAGGCGGGTCGCCCATCTGCTCGTGGCGCCATTTGCGGGTTCGGGTCCCTCACGGAGTCTGGTGTGAGGAGGCCGCTACCACCGGCTGCACTGGGCTGCCAGTAATACCGCACCACCAGCGGTGCCCTGAAGAGAGTCTGAGCCCAATAGCTGACAGACTCGAGGAGCCCCTGGAGGCAGTGCGAGGCCTACTGGCCCTGTGCACTTGGGGGGGCCTGCGGACCCTGATTCATGCCCTGCGGTGCTGAGTGAGACCTCACATTGATCCCATAACTGGCCTTGGAGGTTAGGCATAGCCAGGCCCAGGCAGTCTTATATAAGCGCAACGGGCACACAAAGAATCTGCTACTCTATGACGGCCGAAGGAATAGGCCGCTAATGGACCAGGACACTGCCGCTCAGACATAGTAACTTAGGCTGTGCACACTCAAATCTGGGACAGCGGGTGTCTGTGGTGTCGCAGTAAAGGGCCGCAAGCCACATTGACAACCCTTGGTATAAAGCCCTCCAGCGCCGAAGACCTCCAGGAACCGGCGCAGGGGTAAAGCTATGAATCGCACAATATCTGCCGAGACCTCACGCAGTCTAAAGTCCAGAACACTCTGGACAAAATTTTGGGTGCAATCGAGGATACAAAAGCAACTCTACAGCATGACATTAACGAGGTCGCAGTGGAAGTAGGCCTCCTACGGGTGGACCACCAAAAGCTGACAGACAGAGTTAAGGAGGCGGAGGTCACTCTAGCGGATCTCACACCGAAACAAAAGGATCTAGCGGCCACGGTGATGAATCTAATGGATAGAGTGACGCGGCTGGAACAGAGGGCAGAGGATGCGGAGGGGAGAAACCGAAGGAACAATGTACGAGTGGTAGGCCTCCCGGAAGGTGCGGAAGGCACGAATATGGTGGAATTCCTTGAAGAGTGGTTGCGTACAGTTGTAGCGCTGGGACGACTGACACCGTTCTTCACACTGGAACGAGCGCATCGAGTGCCCTCAAGACCCCTAGCACCTAGGAGGCCACCCCGAGTGGTGGTAGCCAGGTTACTGCACTACAAGGACAGAGATATCCTGCTCCAGAGGGCAAGAGAGGCAGGTCCCTTTAGAGTGGCGAATGGAGAGGTGACACTGTTCCCGGATTTTACAATTGATGTCCAGATTAAAAGAGCTTCGTTTTTGGCAGTGAAGAGGGCCCTCAGGGATGAAGGGATCCAGTACTCGCTTCTCTTCCCTGCGAAACTGAGAGTGATCGTGGAGGACAAGACCACATTGTTCCAGAACCCTGAGGAGGCATGGGAGTGGTTGGAGGTCCGTGGAGGGCAGAGAGGGCAGCATGCGAGACCAAGCAACACTGAGCTTGGGTTTCGCGGGGCCCAAGGAGGCGACGGAACAGAACCCGCCCTTGTGCCGAACCAACACGGACCCAAAAGGAGTTGGGAAAGAAAGAGGCCCTGGAGGCGGCAGCCTCCATGAGTAGAGAGGCATCCCCACTGGAAGGTAATGGGGGAGACTCGGATGGCACAACCGTCTCCTCAGTGGAGTGTTCCGGCTACTCCGGGCCGCCCCTGAGGGTGACTCTGAAGACGGCGGATTAACTGGGATAACTGTGCCCATAAACTGGTCCTGAGGTGAGGTGCACTGTGTGGATAGTAGGCCCCGACAGGCATGGACCGAGCCCCCTACCGGCTTCTCGTCCGCTCAGTTAGACTGGCGAGAACTATATTTACTCTGTTGACAAAGGTGCACTGTTGCACTGTTTATTTGGGCAGCCTACTGTTGGAGAGGTGCCCTGGGGATGGGGAGTTGGGTCTTCCAATTTCGAATTTTGATGGTGCTTTGGGTGTTGTGGATTGTTTATATGAGGCATTTGAAAATGGACAAGGGGGAGCGGGATACCGAGGGAGGTGGTGTGGTCCGCAATTTTCTTGATATATCTATATGACAGATTACAATTTCCTAACATGGAACTTACGGGGGGTGGGGTCACCAGCTAAAAGACACAGAATATTGTCCCACCTAAAGAGGAGAGGTATACATGTAGCAATGCTGCAGGAGACCCACTTGACCGCAGGTGAGGCAGAGAAACTGAGGCGTAGATGGAGAGGGCAGGTGTTCGCCACTAAGTATTCTGCTTATGCCAGAGGAGCACTGGTCTGGGTTCGTGCTGGAGTCCCTTTTGAGGTAGTATCTACTGACATAGATCAGGAGGGCAGGTTTGTGAGAGTGGAGGGGAAACTTCATGGAGTTCCAATTGTTCTGGGTAGTATTTACGCCCCTAACCAGGATCAGATCCCCTTCCTACAGCGTTTGACGAGCCACCTTACTCGCCAGCAGCATGGAGAGTTGTTAATTGGGGGAGACTTTAATAGCATACTGGATATAGACCTGGACCCCTCTACTCCACCGCTGCCGGGAGCAGTAACGCATAAAGTAGCTAAAAAACTGAGAGAGTGGGTACACGCCTGGGGCTTGATTGATGTTTGGCGCGAGCAACACCCTGACGACAAGGACTACTCATATTACTCAGGCCTTCATCGGGTACATACCAGGAAAGACAGGGTGGTATGCTCAGCCAACCTAGCGCAGGGAATGACCCATTCCGATTACTTGGGGCACACCTTATCTGATCACAATCCCCTGTTGCTCCCCTGGAGGGTGACTGAAGACAGACCCCCCATACCGCTGTGGAGACTGTCACCAGCTGCACTGGAAGACCAGGCATACAGAGAGGCGTTCCGCTTATATCTGACAGACCACATTAATATTAATAAGGGATCTGCCTCCTCCAGATACATGGAGTGGGATACACTTAAAGTAGCAACAAGAGGTTACACTATAGGACAGATGGCCGGGATAAGACGCACACTGGAACGGGAGCTGATTAGACTAGAGAAGATCATACACGAGGGGGAAAAGAGAGGGAGCAGTGGGGCACCAGAACAGGAGGAGTATGAGCAAGCGAGGAGTTCCCACTCTCAGGTTGAAGAACAGCTCTGATGCCATTGCATGCAGCGATACTTAGCCTTGGTGCAGGCTGAGGAGGGCAGGTCTGGTAAGATGCTGGCCTGGTTGGTGAGGCTGGGAGGGGATGGGGCGCCCATTGTGAGTGTACGTGATATGGAAGGGGAGCGCAGATTCAGGCCGGGCCCCATAAATGACGCTTTTAGAGATTACTATACCTTCCTGTATAGGAATCCGGACAAGCTCGGGACAGACAGCCTAGATAGTTTTTTACACCCGCTCCCATCGCCTACCCTGACGCACGAGGAAAGGGATGGGCTGGGGGGGCCAGTGACAGTGGAGGAGGTACAGGAAGCCATTTCGCAGCTAGCTCCAGGGAAGACACCGGGTATGGACGGTCTCCCAATGGACTTTTACAAGAAGTATGCAGCGCTGTTAGCCCACCAGTTGGTGGAACTGTACGCAGAGGCATTACACCGTGGCCTGCTACCAGATTCGCTTAGGAAGGCCTTGGTGGTCCACCTGCCCAAGTTGAAATCGTGTGAAGCATCCATCACCGATTTTCATCCACTATCAATGTTGAACTGTGATTTCAAAATTCTCAGCAAGATCCTGGCCAATCGCTTGCTTCAAGATATACCCACATTAGTATATGCAGACCAAAATGGGTTTGTCCCGAACCGCAGTACTTCGCTGAATCTCAGACGCCTCTTTGCCATCTTACAAATGCCGATGGCGGAGAGATGTTACTTGCAATAGATTTCGAGAAAGCCTTTGACTCGGTTCGATGGGACTACTTGAGGACAGTGATGCTTAGGATGGGTCTGGGGGAAGGATGGGTAAGGTGGGTGGACCTGCTATATGCAACCCACTAGCGAGAGTGAGAACGGGTAAGATGATCTCAGAGTCTTACCCGATATGCTGGGGTACCAGGCAGGGATACCCGTTATCACCATTACTATTCGCCATGGCTATTGAGGCCCTGGTGGCCCAGCTACGGACAGATGGCATGGGTAGGGGAGTGGAGTGGGACAAGCTGAACACATTATCTCACTCTATGCTGACGATATTCTAATCTATCTCAGAGATGGGGAGTCTGGGCTCCCCTGGGCTCTGCAAACTCTAGACTATTTTGGAGGTCTTTCGGGACTACACCTCAATAGGGGCAAGACATTTGTCTTCCCCATGACGGCGGGTTGTTACCGCCCCTCCTCGTGCCGGGGGACGTGGTATGGGCACCGTACACTTTTAAGTACCTGGGTATACAGGTGTTCCATGACATGAAGGACCTCTGTGATGGGAACGTCAGTAGAGCGCTCTGCTCCCTTCGGGCATCTGTTGGGTTCTGGCGGTCACTGAAGCTATCCATAATGGCCAGAATATCATTGTCTAAAATTATTATGTTACCTCGCCTCCTTTATTACTTCGCTAATCTGCCAGTGCTGATCCCCTCGTCGTGGTTCCGAAAGTTGAATACCCTGCTCAGGGACCTGATCTGGGATGGAGGTCGAAGGTGCACAGCGTTCTTGATTCTCTGCAGGCCGACCCTTGAGGGAGGACTTGGTGCCCCAGATTTTGAATTCTATTACCTGGCGTGCCAGTTACAATGGACCTCCAGGTGGTTTGCAGGAAAGGGTCGCCTGGATAGATGTACTGCCAATGGCGAGAAGAGTAGCGATTGGATCATAGCACAAATGATAAACTGGAGGGTGGAACCCCAGGAAAAAAGTGCAATGACGAAGATAGCCTTAGTCTGTTGGAAGAGATACTCGTGGCGGGTGGGGGTGGGCCTGGCTTACTCCCCTGCCTTACCATTATCAGTACTAACGTTAGATACGGTGAAAGGGAACCTGGCGGGCACCGGATTGGGAGTATGGGCGAAGGCGGGGTGGAGACAATTGGAGGCTTCTTTCGTGATGGGGTGTTGAGAACCTTCCCCGACCTGATGGACAGTAGCGGGGTTCCGCGTGGACAGTTCCTTTTATATCAGAGGTTGATACACATCTTAAGGGAACATTGGGACACGGTTAATGCGGAGCCCGCCACACACCGGGTCTTGCACCTCCTGCTAACATCGGGAGAAGATACTCATTTAATCACTAAACTGTACAGGGCTCAAACTGAAGGTATATTAGACCCATTACAGTCCCAGAGGGAGAGATTTTAAAGGACACTGGGCAGGGACTTGACGGACACGGAATGGTGGAAAGTACTAGCATATCCACGGGTGGTCTCAAGGAACACGCGACTACAATACATCCAATACATTTATATCCACAGGACGTACCTCACTCCACATCGCTTGACTCTTATATATGGAGGTGTCCCTAAGGTGTGCCCCACACATAGATGCAGATTTTGACCACATGGTGTGGTGCTGCCCTGAGCTCCAGCGGGGCCGGGGGGCAGTGATAGTCGACCAGAAGGGCCTGTTAGGCGTGGAACTGACCTTGGCCCCGACTGTGTGTCTATTTGGTCTGAAAGCGGGATTAGCAATTGGGAAGGTAAATGACCGCTTTCTGGATTTAGCCCTAGTGCTATTCAGGAGGTTAATCACTTTGGGTTGGAGGTCACCCAGGTGCCCTTCTTTGACTGAATGGAAACGAGACGTGTCGAGATGGGCTAGGGCTGAATTGCAAGTCCTGAAGTGCGAGGAGGCACAGGGCCTTCGCCAGACTCCCATTGCCCGGCGTGGTAGGAAGTGTTGACGAAATGGTAGTGTGTGGTGAGAGGTGGGGGAGCTACTGCAGAGGGGACGGAATGACATAAAAGATAAGAAATGGAGACAGCAGAGGTGTGAAGGCACATTGAGCTGCATGGAAGGGAGCAGAGTCCAATATTAAGTGAGTGAAGGGGTAGTTGGCTACCAGTCTGGGATGTAGGTCCTCAAGGATACTGAACAAGGAGGTGTGGGAGAGTGGTAAAGTATCGAACTGAGTAACCTCTGATGCACAAATGAACTGACAGAGATTGAGCGAGGGACTAGACCCCACCTTGGTAAAGATACATTGAGGCATTTCCCAGCAACTAGAATTTACCCGCTCCCTAGTGCACCATCATGTAAATATGTTGTTTCGAGTTTGACAAAGACTGTTATGTGGGCAAGAGAATGATAATATGGTATATGACAGACGTGATTATGAATGTGCAGCACCAACAAGTACAGTACCGAGGACATACAAACGCGAAATAATGATATAGTAACAATGTGATGTAAATGTTAGATCGAGGAATATGTCCAGAAGTTGTAATCACTGATACCCAAGGGTAAGGTAAGAGTCTGTTAATGCCCTAAGTTGATTTGAATCTGTAAAAAAAAAAAAAAAAAAAATTACGATTTCAGCGGGCCAAGGCTCGTCCCTGTATCTGACCTGCACTCCATTGCATTCACCCTGACTTTTCAGATTTTACCCGGTCTAGTGTGACCAGATAGGCCTGGTTGGCGCTTTACGCTTCTAAGCACTACTATTAAGTTTATTCTTTAAAAAATCATATCTCATCTTCTACTTATTGGATTTTTGTTGTTTTGGTCTTGTTTTGTTCATTGAGTTTAGATCATTTTTTCTAACCTGGTGTGGAGTCTGTTTGTTGTGCTTTCACTGTGTTACTGTCTAAAATGTCACACAAATAATTTACACATTGCCTCTTAAGTTAAGCCTGCCTTCTCTGTGCCAAGCTACCAGAGTGTGAGCACAGATTAATTTATGGTGTGTAATTGAGTTACCCTGACTAGGATCGTGGTTCCTGCTTGGACAGGCTGCCTATCTCTGTCAACCAGAAACACAATTTCCAACAATTCTAAAAAGAATTTATGCTCATACAGTCTTGCTTTCACATTTCATTCAGTTTTCCCAAAGTAGGTCTTAGAACACGGGCATTTTAACATACAGTTAGTCTGACACACCACAGAAACAACACTCACTGGGTATAAGTGTTTAGGAGATAAAGAGGGGGGGTTGTATTTTTTTACTAACAGTATTTTCCTTTTTGATTTGTTACCCATTGGACTGAACTATATGTCACTCAAGGTTGCTCAATTTTAGACACAGGCATTTTGTAGATGCTGTGAACTGCACTCATAAGCAGCTCAAACTGTCAAACTTCTGGCTTTCTGAAGTCAATGCATTTAGCAGAGAGGAGCCAAAGAAGGTTTGGTTCCTTCCCGTCAAATCAAGGCATGCAACCTATCCTGGTGATAGCTTATCTAGATGCTGGCTACTGATTGATACACTGTGGTTTGGACCTGTGTCTCAATGATGTGGAGTCTGATTTCCAAAGCTGTTGACATGGCTTATTTGTTAGATAAACCTCTGAAGGTGCAAATGAGCCTTCCTGAGGCCATGGCTCGAGGCTGGAACAATGTGGTGTGTTTCAAATGAGTTTCAACTAGAATGGCTACTTACATAGACCTCAGTCTATTGATTTGTTGACTTTAGCAGTCATTAGTTGTGCCTGCCTTCATATGGAAGATTGCATATTTCATGATTGTGACAGTTTAACATTCCCTATTTTCAAACTAAGAAAAACAACACTGTTCCATGTGATAATATCTGTGAAAATGTTTGCTTATTTCTTTTAAGCACTAATTTAAGAGTGTATAAATGGCATTCTAAACAAGACAATGTTTTTAGTGAAATTATTTTTTATAAATAGTTTGGTGGCAAAAAAAGGAAAAATAAGGTGAGTTTGATACATTGCTCAGTGCTAAGGTGACTACTGTGTAAATAATGAATATAACATCAAGGAAAGAATGCAATTCAATATCTTAAAAGAATCAGTTGATTTTAAGTGGTATGTATTTTATTTTTAAACAAATCTGAAGGTGAATATCTGTTGATGTGTTAAGCCCTTTGTCAGGAAATGGAAAGGATAATCGTCATGACATGAGATATATGTAGAGGTTGGTAGCCACTATTTGGCAAGGGTGTAGCTGGGAGCTATTAATAACTAGGTGAAGTGGCACAATTATGCATTGCAGAGCTCAATTGAATTCTCAGGACTATTAGGATGATTGATAAATGTAACTTAAAGGATTTCAAAGTAATTGGGTTTACAATCTTGATCACTGCTGGGAAATACTTCAAGAATGAATTTCCTCATGAGACAGTGCTGATGATCTTGCTAAAATGTTGCAGTGCTAGTCTGTAGCAGAAATTGCACGTAAAGCCTGGAAATTGTGCAGGCCCTCGAATATAATCCATCCTAGGATTTCTTAGAAAGGTACTGTGACTTGACAGTAAGATTGTCTAAGCTGTCTATCAAGAAAATAAGTATTGCTAAACTTTCATAGTTAATGCAGCTTAGTAAGAAAAGAGGTTTCTAGTTGGCAGTGGTTTGCAACCTGTCCAGGTAGGGGCCCTCACTCTAGTATGAGTAAGGGAATCACAGAGCTAAGATCACCCTTGCTCACCCTCTTGGTACCTTGGCATGAGCAGTCTGGCGTATCTCAGAGGCAATGTGCAAGGTAGTTGTGCACAGACGCAGTAACACAGCAAAACACCACAAAAATACTCCACACCAGTTTAAAAACATAGACAATATTTATCCGGATAAAACAAAACCAAAACACAAAAATCAAACATACAAGAGTGTCACTTTTTAAAAGTTCAAATGAGTCTTAATCCATGTGAATCAATGGTTGTATCATTTTAGCACAAAGTACCTGGGATGCGTCAAAAACATGATACGTGCCACAGGGGAGGTGAGGCACAGAAAAAGAAAAGCAATGCATTGGTTTCTTACTGCAGAGGGGAGGTGATGCATCAATTCTTTCCTCATGGGAAAGGTGATGTGTTGATTTCCAGACATGTGGCCTTGGTTCCTTATTGTGGTGTGGGGTCGATGAAAATCTGATGCCCAAGGATGATGTGTGGAATATCCAGATGCTCTGTGTTGATGGAACCACAGTGAAACAGGTGCTGCGTCAATTCTACAGCCACAAGATAGGCGATTCTCTGATTCTCCAGCCGGGGGGACAGGTGTTGCGTTGAACTTTTAGCTGCATCGCAGCAGTGCATGGATTTTCTACTTCAGGTCACCCGCTTACACTTCCAACGGCCCAGGTACTGGAATTGGCACCACTTGGCAAGTCAGGAATATCAGCAGAAGAGCCCAGCACTTCCAGATGAAGTCTTTGATGTCCCTGAGACATCTTAACTGGAGGCGGGCTTAGTTCAAAGCAGGTTGAAGAAAGCAAAGTCCAGTTCTTTCACTCCCAGCAGCAGGTCAGCACCACAAAGCAAAAGGCAGAGTGGCAGTCCCTCCTACAGCATCCAACTCTTCTTCTTAGCAGAATGTCCTAAGTACAGAAGTGTTCTAACCATGTGGGTTCAGAGGCCCAGTACTGATATCTATTTCTGTCTTTGAAGTAGGCAAACTTCAAAGAGAAGTCTTTGTAGTGCACAAGGCCCTTTCCCTGCCCAGGCCCCAGACACATGGGAAATTACACTTAAAAGATATTTCAGGGCAATCCCATGTTACCCTATGGGGGAGATAGTCCTTGCAATAGTGAAAAATGAATTCATCAGTATTTCACTATCAGGACATGTAAAACACACCAGTACATGTCCTACCTTTTAAATAAACTGCATCCTGCACATGGGGCTGCCTTGGGCCTACTTTACGGGTGACTTACATCTAGTAAAAGGGAAGATTTGGGCTTGGCAAGTGGGAACACTTATCTGATCGAAATGCAGTGTAAAACTGCCCACACAGACACTGCAGTGGTGGATCAGAGACATGTTTACAGGGCTACTCATCTGAGCGGCACAATCAGTCTTGCAGGCCCACTAGTAGAATTTGATTTCCAGGCCCTGGGCACACATGGTGCACTAAACTAGGGACTTACTAGTAAATCAAATATGCCAATCATGGATAAACTAATCACCAATAAAATGTAGACAGAGAGCACTTGTACTCTAGCACTGGTCAGCAGTGGTAGAGTGCCCAGAGTCTTAGAAACCATCAAAAATTAAATTCAGCACAGGATCAAAAACAGAAGGTCAGAAGCCAAAAGACAGGGGAAACCATGCCAAGAGCTGATAGGTCTAACACAAAACTATAACAGTATAAATTTATTTAAGTAGCTTTCAAAACCATGTGCTCACTTTAAATGGCTTGAAAGCTTGAGACACTTTCGGCAGGAAAATACACTGAAAGGCATTTGATCACATTATGCAATGTCATCCCTCCCAGTCCATGAAACTGCCCTACCTTGACTTACCTTATTTCAATACCCAACTTGTTCAGGCTATTTTCAAACTCCAGCTGCTCAGCATCCTCAAACCTAACATGCTTCTTTTTTGATCCAGATACTTTTCCCTTTCATTATAAGGTAAGTCTGAACACTCTCCTTGTATTTAAGATCCACTCTCTCATAATCACAGTCAGTATACAAAAACTCAAAAACAACTTCCTTCAACTAAAAATATTGACCATCCACCTGCAATCCATGGTTGGCAAATTCAGAATCATATGGCATCACTCTATGGAGTAATATGTAAATGCTGAACCATCATGTATAGTTTTACTCTCCAGGCTCAGGAACCCATTACTCTACAACGGCAATGCACATGCTTTTTATGTAGCTTCTGTACAGTATTTCTGTCTCTGGCACCCACAATTAAATTCTCTCAAATTAGAATGACGTGGTTTATTAACCCTTTCATAGAGACCATGTGCTCATGGAGCCAGTGGCATAATGTATTATGATAAAGCCCCCTGCAAAATGTGATGAAGGTCCACTAACCTTCCTGTACCTCACAAATATTAATTGGCCTTAGGTTGACTGGGTGTCCCCTGAATGGCTGGCAGCTCCCCTTCACCACCTGGGCCTGTAAGGGCCTACATTATGCCCCTCCATGGAGCTAAATCAAATGAACATGCTACTTAAGTCAAATACTTTGCAGCACTTACAGTAAAATTATTTTGCGGTTGGGTAGATTTAAATAAGCTGTGATATAAAACATTTCTCCCATTGTAGCCACATCTGTTTTCAGTTAATTGTGGTGCTTATGCAGATAGTATGGTCATACTGTTCCATTCTAAACATGCTCCTTCAGCACAATGACACAAAATGTATGATTGTGGGAAGTAAATAGACTACAGGCAATCCAAAGGCTGCCCCATAGCACAGTCACTTAATCACCTAAAACTGTAAAATATCACTATACAGGCACATTTCCTGGATAGCTCAGAGAGACTCATTGTAATATTTTTTATTTAAAATGTTGTTATAAAATGAGGACTTGAACTTAGCAAGCTTCAAAATGTTGTACAAGTTGATCATCTACAAGTTGCACTAATGTGGCTCTAAAGCCTCATAGAAGTATGCATGGTATTCAACTGGACACAGTACAGTCTTTTGCACCCTATGCAATGCATACTCAAGTCATACACTCAGAGCCCTCAAGACATTCTGGCTCTATTGTCCTCTCATGTCCCTTGTTAGTAAATATATACATCTTTAATTGTGCATTAACCACACAGGACATTTTCTGCAATTATACATTTTAATGATTTTGGTAAAGGTTTAGAGATCATAACAGCTATAACCTCTGAAAGTCGACCGACCTTGAACAAGCAGCTTCCCTGTCTCAACTAAAATTAAATTCTAGAGACATATGAAATGTGCATTGCTTGCATTGTACGAAATTACCCCCTTGCAGCGATACTGTACAACATTTATTTTCTGTAGCACGGTACATCATCAGTAATAATAATAATAATAATAATAATAGTAATAATAATAAATATATTGTATAAAGTACACCCTGACGTATATTATAATGATATTGCAAGATCACAGAGGATGAAGGCTGAAGGATGACTTCCTTCATATGGTTATGGAACTCCAAGGTGACTTGCAATATCCTTATCATGTATGGCTAAGGGTATTTTATTCCTCATAATACATGGTCACACAATCGCCTTGCCCCAAATCACTTAAAGCCTCGGTACATAGCTCTTTCTTGTGAAAGAGAGAACATCTTTGTAAAGATGAAGAATAAAAAGAGACTCTCTAGGGCAAAGATAAACACTTCATGAAAGATGTTAGATACTTCTTGCAAAAAGATATTAGAATCAGTTTAATACAAATCAACTTTTTATTTGAAGGAAAAGCACAATAGAATCATGCAAACAGATTCAAAAACTTCTATAATTACTTAAGGAAAGCAAAAACTAAACATGTTGTCAGAAATAGAAAAAGAAAAGAAACATTCTGTCTTCGTTTTTTAAACAGCTTCTCTAAATATGCTCTATGGCGTGACCTGCCTTTCCCCTGGTATGCTGGCTCTGTTAGCATGCATTGTGATATCATACTTGACTGAAACAAATTATTACAGTTGATTTCTGACATCATTTCTTTACTATAGGTGAATGGGTGCCTCTCAAGCTGACCATTACAAAAAATTAGAGACAGGCTCGTATACAGGGATTGCAGAATCCTACTATTATTATTAGTAGTAGTAGTAATATTACTACTACTGCTACTACTATTATTATTATTGAGATATATGTTGCTTTATATAGATGCTCAGAAACTCTAAACTAAATGTGCAATGCTTTTGGGATTTAATGCATTGACTGCAGGGGTCTCTGTTCGACCACAATGTCAAATATTTGTATCCCCCTGTGACAACCCTGCTTTTCAGTCTAGACGTGAGTTGGAGAATAATAATCATTTGATTTCTGAAATTAGTGTCAAAAACCCACAGACCCATTTGGCCTTTGAATCCTCCAGAGTTGATAAAACAAGAGGTGCCAGTGAGTTGGGTAAACATAAACAAATGCTTGTTTGACAAAAGTGCAAAGAGACACCTAGGGAAAAATTGCAATCTGCAAATTATGATTCTGAGTGCAAGTCAAATAAACATCCTCCTATGGAATTGAGAAATGCAAAGGAGAATTCACCGAGGAATTGCCTCCAACGTACTATTGATGTAATGGATTGGACATCCATTGCAGACGTTGGAAGAATTGTCATTACCTAGCAACTAATAACCAGGCCCATGTATGTTTGTATAATTACATCGCATGAACTTAGTGGAAAGGCAGAAGTGTACTGTACAAGGCCCAAGGCAAGGGCCAGTCAAAGTGTGATTGGAGGGTCAGCTGGTTTCTCAGAGGAAAGGGGACTCTTACTACATCATAATGTCTTTAAGGAGCTGAGTCTTCTGCCCTTTCCTAAATTGGGGCAGGGTGGAGGCAACCATATGGCTATGGGGCTGTCTATTTTCTAGGTGGATGGATGAAGATCTGCTCACATTGTTTTCTTTCTTACACTTCTTTGTCTACCGTCTGATGGTGTACTGGCTGCGGCGATGCCGAGAGCTACCAAAGATGGTGATCTTGTCGTCTAGACAGGTAGAGGTGTCGGTAGTAATGGCTTTGTAAATGAGGTGAGCCAGCAGAGTTCCAACAGGATGAAGATTGTGGTCCCATATTTCTTCAGACCCATGGTGAGGACCAAGGTACGTGAAGAATGTACGAAGACAAATAAATACCTGCAAACCAAAATCGTAACTGGAAGAAAACAAAATACTTTAATCAGTAGTTGTTACCTCCATACTTTCTCATAACCCATCAACATTGTCAACTTTTCCATTACAAAGTGCACTTACCTTATTAAAAATCCGTGGGCATCTTTTTCCATTTAGGCATTTAAAAAACGTATCTGTTTAAATAACTGAATTTCGCAATAAAGAGCACGCAGGCCTTCGGAGTCAAACGGAAAGAAAGAGCAACTCAGAAAGACACTCAACTGGGAGGCAGAGATGGACTTCCTAATGAAGGTGAGATGCGATGCAGGCATTACTTCCATTCATCAGGAATGACCCCGCACAACGTACTCATGACTTTGCCACTCATGCATAATTCAGCCATCCTTAACTCATGAAAATAAAGCATTATTCTATCTTACCGCATTATTTTTATGATCAATAACTTCATGGGATTATAACATTTGCAAAATGGATGCTTTGAAAAGGACAATTGAGGCTGCATATTACTTAACATCGCCCACTTTACTCTATTAGATTTTTGTAAAGAGATGAACAGTATGGGAGGCTCGGCATCAGTATGCTGAGCATGTGCAGCTTTTAAGAGAGAAGAAGTCAGGCCCTGAGGCTTGCAATGTACAGGAGCTTGACAACCATGCCCCTTCATTTTGTGTAGAGAAAAAGAGAGCTTGTTCAATGAAACTTCAGCATATGTGGTTCCTTCACAGCTATCTTCGAGCATTCCCTTATTTTAACAGCATGCCTGTTTCATTAAAACTGCTGTGTGGGAAGCATGCCTTAAAATAAAGTGTTGCTGGGGAGGGATTCTGCAATGTGCTCACAAAACAAGCGTGCAATTTGAAAGCTGCTTAGAGATCTTCTCATTTTTTGCTGTTATTATGAGGACATCAGCTACAATGTAAGTGTCCTTCCAGAGAGCCGAACACTGCGCCCTCGACGAACAAATAATAGCAGGAAAGCTGCATTTTGTTATAAAGAGCAATTATAAATGTGCAGCACCCTGCTTCCACATTCAGGGTCAATTCGGCAGGAAATGCGAGGTTCTTTAGTGGTGTTTACTGAGGCCACAATCCGGTATCCTAATTGGCATTGCAACAATCCAGTGATTGATTAGGTGTTGCTGGATGCCTGGAGTCAGAAAAGATGCTATTGAAATGGGGACGTCGTAGGGCTGATGCAGTGGGATAATTGTTGTTTTAGTGGGAGGGAGGAGGGAGCGGGGGGGGGGAGGAGTGACGTGGAGGGAGGGCAGGACGAGGTAAGGTCACGGAGGACTATCTTGTTCATTCACTCTCCAAAATCATCTGATGGGTCTTCTGCTTATAACGACTCGCAGCATAGCTGTCATGTTTTTATGGTGAAAAAGCCCACATAGGATTGAAATATACATTGTCCTCATTTTGAAGTGAAATCTGGGAAAACCTATATGCACAAGTCTGACATTAGGACACAGCTTTTCATTTTGCCAATTAACATACTGCGACTCATTTTTGAGGCAGGCACATATGTATAACAAGTCACAGAGTGTCCTTCCTATGAAGTTAATCATTTAATAAATTAAGCATTGAATATTTAATAATGGATTTTTAGTAGCAAGAAGTTCCCTCATGTGACTCTTAGGTTTAAAACCATGGACGTCCATTCACCAAAATGCCAGGGGTAGCGGAAAGTGACATCACACGCCCTTTGACTTTCCCTTTCACCCAGGCACACACATGCTTACACATCCACACAAATACACATAATGTCTCTTGCATAAACACAGTGTCATCAGCAAACACGCTCACAAAATATATTTAAAAGCTATTTTTACTTACCTCAGCTACTAGGGAAGGCCATATTCCAGCTAACTGTACTTAATTTTCTATTACACTACTAGTGAATAAAGTAATATTAGTGTAATAAAATGAATTGCTGGAAAAGAAGGAGAGTAGAGCACCAGCCATGCTACACCTGAGTTCCTGGCACTGATTTTGCCACCTCTGAGGCCAGGGGTCATAAAGGCCGTGCCAGGGGTCACAAAGGGCAAGCCGGGGTCCCACCTGCCATGAAAGGCTAGTGAAAGGCGTTGCAGAACTAAGCACTGCCATGGTTGAACATGACTTTCACTGCCGCCAACCTGTCTGGATCCCGGCAGAGATGCCAGTCTCTTGCTGGTCCGACCGCCAGTATCGTAATCTGGAGGTCAGACTGCCAGGACTGCGGCGGTCTGACCACCACTGCGAGTTTGGCAGTCTCCGGGCCGCCAAACTTATAAGAAGGCCATTAGTCTTTCAAATATGCCGCCCTGCTGAAAATAACCCTTCTCTTTTTGGCATATGCCTTAAACAATTTCCTTTCTTTTAGATTATATAATTGCATGTTTAGCTACTTACTTTGATTTCTTCAAAGAACAGCCTGTACATGCTAACATACAACATATGCGCCAGAACTAAAATATGGGGATAGCTGTATGCACTGTGTGGTCGCAAATACTTGTAGCAATTTGAAACCAGTATTTTTATGGACTTAAAGTTTTTTTGTGAACTGACTAATTCACAATTAGTTCACCAGGAAAGAATTTGAAGAAGGCTGCAATCCAGTTTAACACATTAAAATTCACTAGGTAGGTCACAGCTTGCAATGCACTACAATTGGAGACATTAGTGGGCGGATGGACAGCTGTGGTAAAAAAAAAACACCATGCCTGTAATTGCCTCTCAATAAAGAAAACTGCATTTTCTTTAATGCAGCCCATTTTTCTTAAAGGAGATGGGCTGCATTTAAAAAACGCTTTCATTTTTGTGTAAAGTGTGTTTAAGAATTTGTATTTGTCTGCAATATCTTGAAAATTAAATAAAAATATATTTTTAAAAACAATTGGTAATTGTACCCTGGACTACTGCCTACCCTCATACAAACGTTTTATTAAGATTCACAAAGGGAAGTTGTTTCAAAGGAATGGAACTGAGCCTAGAAGCAATGCATTGGTAAGTGTTGGAGAGAGGAGGGGATCCAATTCATGCTCACTTTGGTTTCTGTCCTAGGTGCCTTCTTTTCCCAGGTGGTCCCTTTTGCAAATTAATTACCACGCGATTTCGTGAGTCAGTATTGTTTCAATTTATTGAGACCAGATTACAATAGGAAGGGGAACAGATCATCTACAAGGGAGCAAAGGAAGAGCATTCTCCATGAGGAAAAATGAAAAATGATTCTCTTTGGAGAAAAAAATAGCAAGGAAAACACGAGTTTTTTTTTATTTTTAGCTGCTTAGCCCATTGTGTGCAAATGTACCCTGTGAACAATTCAACTTAAGTGGGAACAAGCAGCCAAAAAAGGCCATGTGACAGTTCAAAAGTATCCCTGGAAACGTATGTGTGGCATGGGTTTCCAGGTGCACGATTAAATCTATTTTGTGAATTTGAAAAATGTATAAATATACACTAAGTTGACGTAGTAGAACTCTTCCCATCTTTTACACTTTCGTGAATCAGGCCCTAGATCAGTGGTTTTCAAACCTGTTAATGCTGCGTCCCCCCAGTGGGGAAAATAACATCATAGAGCCCCCCTCAGAGTTCTTCATAACTATTCTGTTAAGTTGGCAATGTTTAAATAAGTCTAGATTTATTTAAACATTGCAGGTAAGTTCTGTTACCTTTTTGCAAATGCAATAAACATGTTTCTGCTTAAAACAAAGCTCTATTATCTGCACAATATTTCTTTTGGTCAGAGCCTGATGCCCCCCACTAACCTCCACCGGGATCACTTGAGGCCCCCCGGGGGGGCACCCCCGGTTTGAAGACCCCTGCCCTAGATCCCCATACCCGGGCACGGCAGCATACGTGTTCATCTCCAGTGAGGACCTCGCCTGTCTAAACCTTGCTTGCCTGTGGGTGTTCAACTGACATTAATTCTGTCTTGGAGAAGACCACAAGATGATTTTCGAAGAGCCCACTACCGATAGTTAACTGCATTTTTTTAGTTTATTCTCTCTAAAAGCCCATATGCCTGGACCGAACTGTGCCTTTATTTTATTCTAATGAAATCTAAAAATGTGATTTGCTTTTCCATTAACTGTTCTTTGTCAGCTACAGAAGCCTCCTAGCATCTCCTAGCCCAGCCTCTAAAATTAAAGTGTGTCGGTGCAGAAATAACAGGGTAGACAATGCAGTCTTCTGGTCCAGCTGTCGGAAGTTACTTGTATTCCCCTCTGTAGGGAACCTGATATGGCAGTTCAGGATGTGCTGTTACTCCTAAGGTAGGACCACAAGTATGATTTGCTTATGGTTGGTCTCTGCCTATCGTGACATTGTGGGCAACAACCGATGTCCCAGGATGCGATACAAGGAATTACCGTCGTCTGAGATTATGTCCATCATGCCACCCATCATGGACATAATCTTCTTTTAACGTTCCTCATCCAAGGCAATGAATATAATAATCTATGCAATAAGACAAACCACATTATACAATTTATTTTGAAAACAAAAATGTATTTTTTATCGCCAACAAATTAAGGAAAAATATACTTTTGTTATCAGAACTCTAGATATTTTTTGTTGAACCTTCCTCCTTCGCATTTTCTTGTGTCACGAACCTGCAGACTCGATCTATAGTCTGAAGATGTTATTGAACAAACCTGTCTTAAATTCGTCCAAAAGCAAATGTTGACTGCTTCTCGGGCACTTTACATTATCGATCCATTATTATTGCTCAGTGAAAAAACTACTTCTGGTTTGTGCAAGATCCTCATGAAATGTGACTGTGCATAAATGAACGCTGATATTTGATTTTCCCCAAAATAAAACAGCTGTGACCAACAAACACGAGCCAAAACGTGTGTGCAGGCCAGCCGCATAACCTAGCAAAAGCAAACATGTCTCTCCAATTGACTTCGTTGATGAATGGAAACAACAGACAGCAGGTCCCCATGGCAGCAGAAAGACAGCCTGGGTCAGAATGTGAGTTTTTTTAAACAAAGCGTCAATGGCTGAAATAATAAAGAGTGAACAGGAAAATAGACGTCACGTTAGACAAATATGCATTAAACTATCACCCAGTTAGAGTGCATTATTAAAGAAAAGGCTAGCATACCGTGAGCTTAAATTATTCCCGCATACAGTAATTACTGGATATGGCTTGGTTCAAGTACTGTAACAAGCATGAAGACCAATTTATGTCTTGCTACGCTATGCCACCATTATTGAGAGTCCACTGGGCAACATTAATTTTGGACGAGGTCTGTCTGATCATTAATAAACTGGGCAAATTGGACTAATTACTAATTTCATGCATTTATGATTTGGATTTAGCTGGATACATTTGCGATTTTAACCACTGCTCTCCAGAGAACTTCACATTTTACAAAGTGCCTGGAATAGTGCCTCCGCTGTTCTCTACAGTATATCTCTTCAATGCACAAAGTAAACTTGGTTGTAAAAAAAAGTGCAGAAGGGCGTAGCTTCGGGGTGCGGGGTGGGATGTTACACCCCCCCCCCCAATAAATCTATTTCTTGATGAATAGTTGGGTACAGTAGCTTTCAGTCCGGTGTGGTGATGTGTCTGTCGGACATTACCTGGGATTTATGCACGCACATAGTGAAAAAAAACCACACAAACATTCTCTCATCTGTATTTTGAAAGCCTTAAACATTTTCATATTTTACAAAATATTGTGTTTATCTCACTACTGCTACCAATCTGCATACCTCTCCCTTTCCACTATCTCTTAAGCCCCTCTTGTTATATTATGTATTTATATACCAGCCCTGAAGCTCCCCCCAATCTTACAGACCATGCTACGCCCCAGAGTATAGAGTTAATTTTCAAATATATGTTATCTCTTTGACAACATACCATTTGTTTGCATCCATTTCCTTGTCTAGACAATCCCTTGGGGGCATTTCCTTGGGGACTACAATTTCATTCCCCATCATGCCGAGGAGTTTCACACACACTCCTGAGACCTTACTCTGTGTCTCTTCTATACCTTATACCTCTAGATGAGACGGAGGGCTTACACGTCCTTTTTCTCTACATACACGCCAGCTTAATTATCGGGGAGCAAGACACAGCGCCCCCAACACAAGAATTTACCCAAAAGAACTGTTTTGTTATAGATCGCACCGTAAAAGATTTTGGATCCATACGTGCTGACTTATGAGTACTCCCTCACGAAGACTCGGGAATAATAGTGTTTTGCCCCCATCACGTGATTCCCACTACTCTTTCTCTATTGATCGTACATTATCTTGAAGAGTTTTACTTGATTAGGATAAGCCATCTATTCATGTTAACACCTTACTTATATTTTGCCCTGAGGAAGTCAATGAGATTAATTTCTCGGAGACGAAACACGTGTTGGCTGTTGGATGTTGTTGTGATGACCACATATGGAATCTTTCTGATGTGATGAACATGTATGAAAACCTCGCACAAGAATAAAGACACTGAACTTTAACTCTGTTTGGATTATATATTGATTTTCCGAAGACCAACAACCTACCTGTACAGACTCTTATCTTATTTCATACGAGTGCCCTGGCCTTTTGAATCAGTTTGGTTTTTCCTATTGGAGAAACACAGGAGGTGCTGGGAGGACCCTCCGTTCGGGAGCACCTTATTTACTATCTATTGTTAAAGAACTTTTTGGTGATATTCTGTTAGCGCCTATCCCTATAATTTCCCCCCCTTTTCCTCACTACAATTTCATCACAGACCAGTTAAGGGTAAAGGAGCAGTATGTCTAAGGGGTAAGTGGATAGGAGTCAGGAGGAAGGTGAATCAGGTTAGAGGTGAGGGGGCTGTTAACAGTGAAAAGGTAAGTGGTTAAGGTCAAAGCTAAAGGGAAAGATGGTAAGAGTTGAAAGTGTAAAAAGGAAAGGGTAACTACAAAGGCTTAACAGTAAGGTCTTATTGGTAAGGCACAAGCAGAAGACAATAGGGTTAAGGGTAACAGGTTAATGTAAGGGGACAAGGTGGAAGAGGTTAAAGGTAAGGGGTAGTGTGAAGTGTTAAGCATTTAAGGGTAAAAGTAAAGCAGGGAGTGAATAACGGTAAGGTGCTAAAGATGTAGGGATGTAAGGTAATGTGATAAAAGTGTAAATATCAGGGGATGAAGGTGGTGGCTGAAGGGATGAAGACTTAAGGGCAAATGGTTAATGGTAAGAGAAAGAGTAAGGGCAAGTGTAAGGTGTTTAAGGAAAGGTATAATGGGTAAGGCTAGGGAGTGAAGGGTATTGAGTTAAGCACAAGGGTATTAAGGATAAAACCATTAGCAGATAAGGGTAAGGGTAAAGGGGTGCTGTCAATCTGTTAAGGGTAAGTGTAAGAGGGTAAGGTTTTAAGGATGTAAAGGGAAGGTGTTAAGTGTGAGGTTAAAGGCAAGGCCATGGAGTAAACGGTGAAGTGTGTAAAAGGAAGGGCTCAATACTTGTGGGTAAGTTTAAAAGCAAGCTGATTAAGGGCAAGGAGGGATCAGGGTAAAAGGTCAAGGATGTATGTTTAAGGGGGAACTGTAAGGCTAAAGGGAAAGTGCTCAAGGTAAAAGTAAGGGGTTTTGGTGTCATATATGTATAATAAAGTAATTGATTAAGGGAAAAGTGTTCAAGGCAAAGCTAAGTGGTCTTGGAGGTATGCATCATTGATTATCAATAAAAAAAGGGTAAAGAAAAATAAATGTACAGACGATGAGATGGTGACAACAAAATAGGAAAAACACTACATAAATAGACAGTGAAAGCAAAAATGTGTAAAGAGTACAAGAAGATGATAAAGAAACAGACAGGAGGCGAGGAAACAATGTGCACATATCTTTTTCTGGGCACATGTTCCCATGGTCAAACTTTGAGATGTATGGGCTCCAAAGAGTATCTCCCCGGCAAGCAATTAAGTTATTAGTTAAGCATCCCTCTTTTGAATGGCTGTGATTATATGCTTATTTTTGTGTTAGCTCACAAATAACCATGGTCACATTCTTTAATTAAAATATCTGTATATTATTGAGAAATTATAGCTAAACTAATTATCCTAAAACCCACATGTCCTATTATAAGTAATATGGGCCTACGTTTCTATACAACTGCAAGAACACAGTCATTATTATTATTTCGATCACAACTGTGAGAAGTGCAAATGCCAAATTCATGTTGCCTTTAGTAAAAATATTTGAACCAGTGTGTCGTGGATAAAGCAGTGAGCAAATCAAATGATAATTGCACAGAGTGCCTTACTCATCAAAGAGATGCATCATGAATGTCTCTTCCTGTGATTCAATACTTAAGAGTACACCGTTCCACAGAAGGTAATAGATTCCACTAGGCACTCCTATATCTAGAAGCAAAAACCCTCACACATCCAATGGATGTCAGGCTTCATCACAGGGATTGCTCCTTGTCAGACTGGCACTGCAATGTCTGATGGATCCACTACAAGGGGGCGCTTTGCCGGAGATCTTTACTGAATGTCCGTGCAGTGATTTAAAGAATGTAGGGATGAGTTCAAACTCACATGCAAGGAAAGAGCAGGAGAGAGAAAAAGGATGAATTTGGCTCAAGAATCCTCCAAAAAACCTACAATTTATTGATCAGCGAAGGGTCTTGGTCAAGAATAAAAGAATGCTAGGGAGTGAAAAAGAGATAATGCTCAGCCACTCTACCAACAGAACAAAGATGGGAGAAGAGAAATATCTTCAACCATCATAACAGGTCAACATGTTTCGGGCCGAAAGAGTCCGTACGGATTAAGTGGCGCCTTATCAGGACTAAATAACAAAGAAACACTTTTCCTAAGCTACTTGGAAAGACCTTGGTGTGTCTGAAAATTTGTATGCAAAGAAGTGAGTCACTTACTCACAACTAGATTGTAAATTAAATGGATGGTGTAAAAGAAAAGGACACATATTAAAAAGCTCAACTGAAATTCGGGATCCAAAACACTTATAGTAAAGCTTAATCTTTAAGGTGACATGGCACTCAGTGATCAAAATGTGGCCATTCTCAGTGTGAATGAAAACAAAAAATAGTATGTACAGCACTGCTTACCATCGTCAGATAAGGACAAGGCTTCATGGGAACAAGCATGTCATAGGATTGGTGTGGTATCTATAAAGGAACAGGAAAAACACCTGCTCATCAATAAAAATGGTTACATAAAAATTCACCTTGAGTAAAATAAAGAATCAAAATGGCAATGTGTGATAATGGCGTATAACTAGGAGTAATGTATATGTTTCAATGTACTCTCCAGTGATGAGGTGACGTGCAATAAAATGCATCACTCACTACTCACCTAAGTATATGTTTAAATGTACTCTCCAGTGATGAGGCAACCTTCAATAGAATGCATAACTCACCACTGGCCTGTGTATCTGTGAAATGTCTATCAAGAGTCTTGAAAAGTAGTTGGGAGGGCGAGTGATGTGTGGACTTCTAGCCAGACTCATTCATGTCAAAGTAGTTATTGCCCTCCCTGTGTATCTCAAGCCAGTACATGTAATGTCCTGCTTGTGTATCTAAACTCAAGCAGGAACTCATAGTCACACACACCAATTGTTGATTCAAAAATGTGCTGAATGCGAACAGGCAAAGAACTCTTGGAATGGGCAGTCGTCTATACATAGTGGCCCGTCAATCTCCGTACAGGCGAACCAATGAGTGCCGGAATGGGCCTTTAGTTGAAAAACAGTCTGTGCCCTAACGGCGGAATCGGACTCAGGCTAGAGTGTAGTGTGCCCAAAACTGTAAATATTATACAACAAGTTTAAATAAAACACTCAGGACAATCGGTTATACTCACATTGTCACACGCCAAGTCCAGCTCGGAGACCTACCTCGAGGACACGTTCCCAAATAGTACGAAGGGAACGTGCCTCTCGGATCAAATACAGCGGACTGCAACCAGTGCACCAATCAGTATCAATGATTGTTGATTGGGTAGCCTGGGAAGGGCGTGTCACCCATCCGTAGAAGTAGAGAAAGGATGAGCCCGGAAATAAAGTAAAACGCCCATCAAATTAGAAATAGGAACGGGACAGTCTCGGGATCCTGAGGGAATCCACACATAGTAGAAACACATTGTATGTTGAAAGTGTAACAAGCAAACAATACCAGAACTGGCAGAGACACAAGAGGCACTTCTCCTCAAAGACGAGGGAAGGGAAGGAACACAATAAAATAAAACCTCAGCACACAGGATCTCATATACTTAAACTCATTGAGAGGGAGATCAGGTGGTCAAATCGAAAGGGTATAATACTGCAATCAAGTGGCAATTAACCAAAGGTATTACCCAATAGTGACAGAAAGGAAAGACACTGCTGGGAATGCGATTGAGTGTTAATGAGTATGAACTGACTGATACCGAGGATGTTCATGACGTCAGCCCCCTCAGGTCTTAGTATAAAAGCTCATCCGTGGAATCTCATCATTTAGCCCACGGATGTGGGTACCCAATTTAAACACCTAACATTGCTCTCTTTCAAGAAGGTACCTGGATCCTTTTGGTGGGGGTCTGGGGGAGTCCAGGACTACCCACCACATATCCTCTGTGGTGTGTTTAGCATCAAGATAGTGGATGCTCAGTTTGGTAGTAGAGCGACCGCATCGGATGTTGCTGCGGTGCTCGTTGATCCTAACCTTGACTGGTCTTGTGGTCATTCCTCTATAGCTTAGGTCACAAGGGCAAGTGATCATATAAATACAATTACGGGTATTGCAATTGGGGTGTTTCAAAAGGCGCCATGTACCAATAGACTCAAAAACAAGAACGTCCACTCGTTTGGTGAGTGAACACTTATTACAGTTACCGCATGGATAATGCCCTGATATGGGAGTGAAATTCCAAAAGTGTGGTCTCTTTAGGTGCTGTGAAGGTAAACAAGGGTTTTGGAATGGATACCCCACCACTACTAAGAATTGACCATTTATTGGTAACTAGTTTTCTCAGAGTATTAGATAGTGGGGTGTATGTAGTGACGCACGTGAGACGGGTGTCAGTCGACTTAGGTTCAGTCGTCAGCAATGCCTCTCTATGGTTGTTCCAAGCTCGCTTCCATGCTGTATTAATCACATGACACGGATAATGTCTTTTGTGCAGTGTAGCTGAGAGATCATTGGCTTGTACGTCAAATGTGGAGACATTAGTGCAATTGCGTTAAAGTCTCTTCCTGTGGCCAGTCAGGATGTGAAAACTAGCAGTATGACCTCAACGTACCTTTACCCCCATTTGCTGAAAGCATTTTTGTGCTTTCAGAAGTTGTAAAGAAATTCCACAGAACCTCCTGAAATCTCCAAGACAGGTAGATGCCAATTACATGTTGATTATTAGAGCTTAGAGTGCAACTGTGCTCAGCTTTGCTAGTCCTCCTGAATTATGTAATTTACAATTGTGAATCTGTGTCCTGTTGAACTGTGCATATTTGCACTGGTTTCATAGGACAATATTGTGTTACTTGATTATGGTGCCTATATCTAAATCTGAAGAAAGGCTGCCTCATAATGTTAAAAGTGCTTGCAGATTGGTTCCATAATTCACTGCTTACACAGGTTTTACTGATTTTAGCTGCTATGCAGAGGCCTTTTAAATTCCCCAAATGTAAATAAAACATGTTGTTGTGCTTGAGATACATATCTCCTATTTAGGTAACCTGTATTCATAGTGCTTCACTTGATATTTCCAGCACTTGCATACATGGTTCGAGATGCATGGTTGACTGAATATGACAAAAATAGGAATTCTGCTATTGAGAAGGTGTACAGTTATACTTTTTCAGTCATCAACATCACAAAAGACTATGAGGCCAATTCACAAAAACATTTATGAGCATGGGAAGCAGAAGTACATAAATATTATTTTACACACTCTTACATAAAATGCAAAGCGACTCCCAAACTTCCGACTCCTTATTAGTAAAAGAGCAAGTAGGGCACAATCTCGTCTATTTGTACTAAATTATATGAATATCCCCATTCTATTACCATTTTAAATGGTTTGAGACTAACTCACAAAGGCATGCAATCGTACATAAAACACTACTACAGAAGCAATACTTTAAAGGCTCCAAAATGCCCTTTGTAGGTCCGAAATCCAGGGTGTTGCAAAGTATATGCTTTCTTAACAACAGAAATTAGCAGAGGAACAAACATTCAATCAATCAGGAGTAGCGGGTAGGGGGAGAAAGTAGTGCTGATGGTAGCATGGCCTCTCTCGCTACACCTACCTTCTGGTAAGTCTCTAGTTGACAGGTAGAAGAGAGGCATATTCCATTTTCTTCAACGCCCCAGGCAAATTAAAAGATTTTGGGAACTTGGATACCGGCTTTATCTGCTAGCTCCTTTAGAGATCCATGCAAACAAAATGTGCCTTTCTTAAAGAGGTTTCCCCAAAATTAATGAATGCTTAGAGTGTTCGAATTTCCATATGGTAGCAGCTAGCTAGTTTCTTATGCTAAAATTGAAGAATCAAATGTATTGGTAAAGTACACAAGTAATGCTGCAAGAGTATGTGAATGGAAGCCCAGGGGACATTGCAGCATGTGCAGGAGCTGTGGCATAAGTTATCCCTTTCACAAAAACAACTGTAGAATAGCTATCACTTTTCTACTCTAACAGTGATTTAGCTCTTACATCGTTTTGGTCAGTGAGTCTGTTCGTTGTATGAATGTTCAATCAATTACACATTCACTCAAGGTTTAGCATATGCAGTTCAGTCCATTGATTCTGGCCATATTTACAAATCAGCATTGTCAGAAGATTATTTTCGAGAGATTCCTACTTTAAATCAGCAAAGCTTAACAAAGATACACAAAACACCCGCTGACCAAATATGTACAGAAGAAATGTCTCAATAAGTTCATTGCTGCTCCTACTGCAAATAGGATACTGCTAGCAGTATTCCAACTACCATTCACTGATGTACATTCTTCGAGTATGGAATCCCATTAGCCCACTGAATGATAGAGGTCACCATTGATAAAGGCTATGACTAGGAAGTAAATGGGCCCGGGGATGCTCCAAGGATTCATGGAGAATGCGGTTTTCTAACTCACAGTACACTCTTTCGTGCAGGAGACAGGGATTGTCTTTTTTTCTGGCTCAACTTCCTGGAGCAGGACAGCGTAGCGTGTGTTCTGTCCTTAAAAAACACAGTATCTCATGTTTGTTCCATTTTGTTGTTGAGCCTAATGCGCTCTTAATGAATCACTTACTTGCCATCTTTCTTCCCACACTATTTCTGAATCTTATTCTGATCAATGCGCTCAGAACACGATTGCTTCTTTCCCCGTTCTCTGTTCTATAGGAACTGGAACAAACATTTCAACCTGGGGTAGCTTTAGATGTAAGATACATCTGCTCCAGAACCCACTGTGCATGTTGAGTCCCCCTAAAGTTAACATTTGAAATATTTGTGGAAAGAAGAGTAACAAAATCCACCCTCACTTACCTCTGAAATTGCAAGCCCTTTTCCTTTAACTCGTTATGGTGACAACAGCAGGAGTAGCACTCTATATGTAAGGACAAAAAGGCATTACTCTAACATGCAAAGGTGCAATAGTGACTACACCCTGACGTATTCATAAAAGAAGCACCGTCATCAACTCTGTAAGCATAAGCACGTGCCTGCTGCATGCCTCAGTCCTACTGACCATGGGTGAATACAAGAAGGGGAGAAGAGCTGGAGACTAGAGACAGCTACAAGTGGGATTTTCACGGCGAAGTGGTGAGGAGAGGTGATTTCTGTTAGACCCATCAGCCTTAGGGTGGTCTTCTCCCAAATGTTTTGCCTTACTCCTCTATTTCTACTGATCTCATTTTTGTTGGCCTTAGGTAATCTACTGTTAACCAGTGCTTGAGCGCATGTACCATCTCCTTCAAACATGGTAAAACTGGTTTACACCCAATAAAATATTTAATAAAAATATTTAATTTACTTTTATGTCCCTAGTAAACTGGGACTGCGTGTCCCCAGGGCCTGTAAATTAAACACTACTAGTGGGCTTGCAGCACTTATTGCACCACCAACTTAAGTATCCTTTTAAATGTGCTTCAGTGCTGCCATCGCAGCCTGTGTGTGCAGTTTCAACTGCCATTACGAACTTGCAAAATAAACCTTTTACCAGGCCTAAACCTTCCTGAAACACTCCGTAGATTGATGGCGCAAGTTTTAGAACATGGTGAAGTGAAGGATTAGAATGTTGAGTTCGCGGATACACACTTGCTGAAGTAGATGTCTCAATTAGAAATTATTGAGTGTTTACGTATTTTTAATAATGACTTATGTAGGAAAATGAATAACGTAGAAAAATAATGTGCACGTTTGAAATTGTGACCTCGAAGAATGACCACCAGTGTTCACGAAATGTACTAAATGATGATTAATACTTTGAAAATGTACTAGATTAATGTAGTAATATGTCATATTAAGGGTTATGAAGTATGTTTTAGCTTATTAATTGTAGGCCTCAACTTAGCGAGTATTTGACCTAGTTTTGCCAGACCTCATGCAGAAGCTGTATTTCTTAGCGTTTAAGGAAAAATGCTGACAGAGTGAACTAACTGTGAAATGCTCATTGTCTTGCTAAAATGGTTAGCAGAAGCTTTCCATGAGAACCAACTAACAGGAAACAGCGTCCTTAAAATGTATCAATACGTGTGTAATGGGTTCTAGGGGTTCTTTCCCAGGACGCGAACAATGAAGATACTGACTGGAGAACAAGATGCAACAAATTTGATACCTGATGAGCTGCATAATGAGAACATCGTAAAGCAGACCAATCAACGATGTGTGAAGTATGAAATATTAGAATTCCGAGATTTGGTATAAAAAAATTACTGGACAGAGTAATAATGTACAAATAATCGACCAATTGGAAATTAGGGGTTTAGTTTGGGTGACTTTGATATACCAACGTGACAGAGGAGACCAGACTCAGATTACACCGTATTCTGATTTGTGATGCGGTATTGACTTAAGAAGAGATTCAAGATCCTGTCATTGGGCTCATACTCTCTGATTCAGAGCCTGATGTTTTTTGCTGATCGATTGATGCTCTGAGGACGAAGACTGATTCTGCTTGCTGACCATACTGGGGATAGGTAGATATGACAATGTGACCGAATTGCATTTTATGCCTTTCTTTCTAGGTACCAACTGCACTGTTTTAATAGTTTTCCTTAGCTAGATGTTTTAAAAATTTGTGTTCTAAGTTGTTTTGCATGAAGCCCCACAAGTTTAGGCTAATCTGGGTTAGTTGAGGCTATTCACATGATGACTGACAATTTGCAGGGACAAATGGTTGATGAACTATTTTGCTGAATTCTATGGATCATGCAGTAATATTTAAATTGGTTTTACAAATGATTTGTGCTGATGCTTTAGAATGCATTGTGATTCAAGGTTTGATTAGATCATGCTTTTGCATCTTTTTGGTTAATAAATATTATTAATTGTGTTTGATTTGATTTTGAGATTAATCTACATGACATTAGCATTGTTAATATAAGGGAAATAAACTTACTTTTACTAAAGGTGTGGTTTTTCATGGCTGAAAAGTCATGGTGCATGACAATTACTGACTCCATTGATTTTTCGTTTATCGATTTGACTAATGATTATTGATTATTGTGTATTGATTAATGTTTCTGTTCTGGAATTATGGTAGGAACATCCTGAACGAGTCAAAAGATTCATCAATCTATACGCATCCCCTTGTAAGTTTACTTATTAAGGTCCTACACGCTAACAGTTATGGTAGCAGATTGATGGTTTGTCTCTTTAGGAGCTTGCCGTAAGTCAGAGTGATAGGTGTTACGGTTATGGCAATAGTTTGAGATTAATCTGTTCAGAGTTCAGTATTATTGAGATTTGTTTTTCAAAATGGCATTTGTAGAGAAAATGATGTTGCCTTAAGCCCAGAAATGACTTTCCCAGATCCTGGATCCTACTAGTGGTGTTGGATATGTTCCTGGTGTTCTAGTGATAGAGTGAGAGAGATAGGTTGTGCTTGCACAGCTTATGCAAATCACAGGTGTATTGTGACGTATGGGAGAATTTAGGGAGTTGTGTACTCCAAATGAAGTTTTAGTAGGAGTGTGCGTACTCCACAGTATGAAAGTAGGGAAGTCCTTGATCTTCACGTGTGTGGCACTTTGTGCTGAAAAATTGTCCCCGTGGTTGTTGATGTACGGACCCTCCGTGGTCTAAGACTTGGGAGTAGATTGAAAAGTGTATGAGACACTTGGTTATATGTTGTAATCTGTCAGGTTTAGTAGGTTGATCGGGCGTGGTCAACGGGTCAGTGTGTGAGTAAAATGGGCGAGAGGACATTTCGAGTGAGATTTGGCGAGTCCTATGTGCACCAGAACAGACCCATTGATCAGTTGAGAGTAAAATTTGCGGGTCGAATTTTGCTTGTGAATCTGGGAGACTGAGAAAGAGGAATAGCTGCATGAGCGAAAGGGCCATCAGTGAAAATCCGTAAGGTTTCTGAAGCGATTGTGTTACCTTCCTGTAGTAAACCAGCAGATTTGTTTTTTGTTTTTTGATTAGTGCTCGCAATATTTTGCATTTAGTTTTGTGTGAATTGAAGTTTTGAAGGACGAACCGCAAGACTTTGTCAGCTGAAGTGCGTGTGAGTGTGATGTCATTGGAGCCGTGCTGGGATAGGTCGGTTAGTGAGAAGGGTTGTGCACGGATTGGGAGCCGTCCGTGAGAGGCAATTGGTTGAGAACATGGGGGAAAGGAATCTTGGGAGCAAAAGTCGTTTCCTGATTTGATTTGAATAAACAAAAAGTTTTTCAAGACATTGAAGAGTTCCCTAAGGGGAGAGAGCCTACCCCGCCAAAGAATACACCAGCTTACATTGTAATGGAGGAGAGAGGTGTCGCACCATGTCTTTGGTTAAAGCAATGGTGGAAGTTGACAGAGAAAAATGGGAGCTTAGCGTTCCCCGAGAATGGGACGTTCAATTTGAGAATTTTGGAGCAATTGTGGATGGCGCTATATGAATCAAAGCTTCTTCCGAGACCAGCACAGTTTGAGGCATTAGCAGTTTGAGAGTTGGTAGCTAGGCAGCAACATCAAATGAAATTTGAGAGGAGAGTAAGAAAGGTAGAAAAGTCATTAGCGGAAGCAAGATGGGATTGGGAACAAAAGAAATGGAGAGCAGAGACATTGCAGGGAGTAAAGTTGTTTCCACCAAGTACGCAGGAAGATGAGACTGAAGGAAAGAAAGCAACCAGAAAGACTAATAAGAGTCTGTCCGAGAGTAAGGAAGCAAGAAAATCTTCCATAGTAGAGGAGAAATCAGATGCTGAAGATCTTGTTACACAAATACTGAGAGATCGACCACCACCGTATGCGGTGCATGAAAGTGGTCTGAGTACTAGTGTTGATGCAACAGCCCCGGCACAGGCAGTGGGGACAGTGAATCCGGTACAGGTTAATACTAGCCAGATACAGGGTGTGGTACAAGGTAGTTCTAATGTGTTGACTACTCCAGTAGTTCAGGCACAGATGCATCGCGACTCATACAGAGAATTTATCCTGATATGCCTATTTTAGAGATGACTTCGAACTTAGTGGTGCCTACTGAGCAGGTGGTTCCAAGACCACATATGGTTCAGAATGAGCCAACTCCAATTTTTTTGCCCCAGGTACAGCCGCAAAGGATGCCAAGATTTATGTCAATGACAGGGACACAGTCAGACTTGACTCCGGTGATGAATCGGAGTATGGGAGTTACTCTCCCACAGTGTTCAGGTGCCAGAGCAGCCCCAGATGGAATATTGCTGCCGATTACTGTTGGTCCAGCGGTACCATTATTAGCGCAAAAGAAACAAATTATGAATGAACCAGGAGCGATGTCCCAGAGTCTAATGAGGAGAGGACCAGATGAACAAGTGCAGGTAGTCTCATCTATGGGTCAGACCTTTGATGGGTTTAGATCACAGTTAGATCTTAGTCCACTTATTGCACTTCCAGATGCTGTGAGTGGCCCTAGTGTAGGTCAGAGCTTGAAGCTATTGACACCACAGACTCCGAATGCAGTGGTGCAGCAGATGCCACCGATTCAAGCGAGTAACATTTTGTTACAGGGTCTGACAGATCAGCAGTTAACTGAATGGTTAGACAAGCTGAATACCCCACAGAATACTTCCAATGGAGAAGAGCAGATCAATTGTGTCACATTGAGCATGGAAGCAGGTGAACTAGTTGAGGGAACAATGGGGGTGAATAGATTAGAGTCCTACACAGAGGCAGAGTTGAGATACTTATGCCCGAGAATTACGAGAGAGGTGGGAAAGGTACATCAGAGATTAGAAGATTTGGCAGAAAAGCATGGAATACACATTGAGAAGATGAAGCATTTGAAGAGAAGTTACAGATTAGATTTTGAGGCAAAGGATTTTGAACACATGAGGTATGCCAGAATGAAGGCACACCTTAAAGAATTACTGCAGTGTTCAGGTTTGGGGAGCATTAGAGAAGTGGGAAGGAAGATGGGTGAAGAAAAGAGACAAAAGAAAAAGAGATTCTCTAGAAGTGACCAACGTTGTACAAAAGGACAAGTATCCAGTAAAGATTTTGCCAATGAGAGAAATCCCAAGGGGAAATTTTGTTCATGTTCCTTGGAGCAGAAGTGATATTCTGTCATTTACAAATGATTATCCAAAATTGAGGGAGAAGCCAGTAGAGTGGTATCAGCAGACAGATAGATTTGTGAAGCTTGCAAAGTGTTTGTGGGAAGACTTGAACACCTTATTGGAGATAGTGGTTCCTGCTGACTTTCGAGTTGAGTGCAAGAGAGTTGTATATTGGCCAACAAGTGAACCAGAGAGAGATAAGAGTACAGGTGCACCGTCTCCTGAGGTAATGAAGTATTACTATGAGGTGATTGAGTTCCTAAAGATGAGGATTTTTCACCCCAAACCATTGATTGGCAGAGAATTGACAGGACAGTGCAGGAAGTAAGGGAGTCGATACATGAGTACTATGAGAGATTGTTGAAAGCATTCAAGGAGTACAGTGGCAAAGAAGCGATTGAGCTGAAAGACATGTTGCATTTTGTGTTCAGGTTTGTTGAAGGACTGAGACCTGAGATAGGTCAGATGATTAAGAGTCATTTGATTTGCTGGCAAGTGAAGCCGATTGATGAGGTGTTGCAGTATGTGAAATACTGTAGTGACGAGTGTTAGAAATGGGGTCTTTGGTTGACAGTCAGGTTACCCACTGTTCAAGCAAGAACCCTCACTTTAGTCAGGGTAAGTCACACACAATCCAAATTATCCTGTGCCCACCCTATGGTAGCTTGGCACTGAGCAGTCAGGCTTAACTTAGAAGGCAATGTGTAAAGTATTTGGGCAATAAATCATACAATAACACCATTTAGCACCACAAAAATACACCACACAGTGTTTAGAAAAGTATATAAAATGTATCTGGATAAATGCAGGTCAAAGCGATTAAAATGCAATAAGTATGTGTTGGGATATCACTGAAAAGTGCCATAAAGGGGGTCATTTTGACCTCAGCGGTCTATTTCCAAGACCGCCGAGGGACCGCCGTGCGGAAGACCGCCAGTGGTGGCGGTTTGCCGCCCGGCCTATTATGACCGTTGGCAGCTCTCCGTCCTTTTACAGGAGAGCCGCAAACAGCCATACTGGCGGGAGGCGGGGAAGTGGAGGTTGCTCCAACTCCACCGCCACACCAACAGAACACCGCCCAGCTAATCATGTCCTGTGATTCGCCGTGGCGGTGTTCTGTTGACGGTGTGGTGTCGGCGGAGCAGCCCCCATGGCTCCCGTCCCCTCCTGGAGGATCGTCGGACCAGGTAAGTCGATCGTCTGTGAGGGGAGGAGGGTGGGGGGGTGTTGTGTGTTGTGTGCGTGCATGTGGTGTGTGTGTGTATGTTGAGGGTGTGTGTGAGTGCGTGTGTATGCTTGCGGGGTTGTTGTGTGTTTGGGAATGAGTGCGTGTCTGTCTGTAGGTATGTCTGTATGGATGTATGCGTGTATGTGTGAATGTGGGTGTGCGTGTCTGACTGTGTGTGTGGATGTTGGCATGTATGTCGGTGTGTGTGCGTGTATGTGTGTTGGTGGTGCCTGCGTGCGTGTCATGTGCGTATGAATGATGTTATGTTGGGTGTCGGGTGGGGAGGGGGGTCCTGCCACCTTTGGGGGGTGGCAGGGGTGGTGGTGGAGGGGTAGGGGAGGGATTCGGGGTGGGTGGGTGGGGGACGGAGACCCCTATCAGGAATTCCCTGGCACTGATAGTGTTCACCGCCATGGATTTCATGGCGGTTTCAAACCGCATGAAATCCATGGCGGTCAGCAGGGTCCAAATACCGCCGGCGTTATAGTGATGGCCGCCGGGCTGGAGACCCAGGTCTCCAGCCCAGCGGTCGTCTCCGCCCTGGCAGGCGGAACGGAGAAGCGGTGGTTGACCATGGCAGTAACCGCCATGGTCATAATACAAAAAAAAAGACTGCCAGCCTGTTGTCTTAAGTCTTTTAAAAGCAAACAAAGGGGCATATTTATACTCTGTTTGCACTGAATTAGTGTCCTTTTGTTTTACTCTAATTCGGTGCAAAACTAACTCCATATTTATACTTTGGTGCTAGACCCCTCTAGCACCAAATTTATGGAGTTAAAGTCATTTTTTGAAAGTGGAGACCTACTTTGCCTTAATGAGATGCAAGGTAGGCGTTCCCGTGCAAAAAATGACTCTATGGCCTTAATGCCATATTTAGGGGCATATTTATACTCTGCAGCATATTTCTACTCTGTTTGCACCGAATTAGTGTCATTTTTTTTTACTCTAATTCGGTGCAAAACTAACTCCATATTTATACTTTGGTGCTAGACCCATCTAGCACAAAGGCCCTGATTTAAAAAATTTTTATATAAATATGGTGCCCAGCTGGTGCTAAAAAATGGTGCAAGCCGTTGCAAAACTTTTTGGGGCAAAACTGCCTTAGTGCAGTTTTGCACCAAAAAGTATAAATAAGGCCCAAAGTATCTTTCAAGCACAAAGTACCTAGTTTGCATGAAAGATCTCCACAAAGAACCACAGAGGAGGAGAAGCGTGGAAACAAAGGGGTGTGCGTAGATTTCTCGGGCCGCACATGGCAATGTGTCGTTTAGTTTTCACACAGTGACAGTTGTGCGTCTATTTCTGGCGCTCGGTCGTGGATCCTCTTAGGGTTGTAGGGTTTTCAGACACCCCAGGGACGATGTGTGGATTTCCTGCACTGGCAGGGCGAAGTCACAGGAGCTGCATCGATCCGGTGGGCGTTGCATCAAATTTTGTACTGCACGGCAAGCGCTGCGTTGATTCCTCTCTGGAAGTCAGGCTGCGTCGTTCTGGTTCGGCTGCGCATCGATCCAGTGGACCGTGCGTCAAAGTTCTGGTCACTACGCTGGCTCTGCGTCGATCTTCTCGTTGCGAAGTCGGGCTGTGTCGTTCCGGTTCTGCGTGCGGTGAAATTTTCACAGCGGTGCAGGCTGTACGTCGTTTCTTGCAGGCTGTGCGTCGAATTTCACCGCACAAGGAGTCCTTCTTGTAGAGTTGAAGTCTTTTTGGTCCTAAGACTTCAGGGAACAGGAGGCAAGCTTTATCCAAGCCCTTGGAGAGCACTTCTTCACCACAGCCAGAGAGCAGCAAGGCAGCAGGGCAACCGCAAGGCAGCAGTTCTTCACAGAAAGCAGACAGGTGAGTTCTTTGGGCAGCCAGGCAGTTCTTCTTGGCAGGATGCTGGTTCTGGTTCAAGTTTCTTCTCCAGGAAGTGTCTGAGTTGGTAGGGGCAGAGGCCCTGTTTATATCCCGAAATGTGCCTTTGAAGTGGGGGAGACTTCAAAGAGTGGCTTAGAAGTGCACCAGGTCCTCTTTCAGTTCAATCCTGTCTGCCAGGGTCCCAGTAGGGGGTGTGGCAGTCCTTTGTGTGAAGGCAGGCCCTCCACCCTCCCAGCCCAGGAAGACCCATTCAAAATGCAGATGTATGCAAGTGAGGCTGAGTATCCTGTGTTTGGGGTGTGTCTGAGTGAATGCACAAGGAGCTGTCAACTAAACCCAGCCAGACGTGGATTGTAAGGCACAGAACGATTTAAGTGCAGAGAAATGCTCACTTTCTAAAAGTGGCATTTCTAAAATAGTAATATTAAATCCAACTTCACCAGTCAGAAGGTTTTTATATCACTATTCTGGCCATACTAAATATGACCTTCCTACTCCTTTCAGGTTAGCAGCTACCACTCAAACAATGTATGAGGGTAGCCCCAATGTTAGCCAATGAAGGGAGCAGGCCTCACAACAGTGTAAAAACGAATTTAGGAGTTTTACACTACCAGGACATGTAAACTACATAGGTACATGTCCTGCCTTTTGTCTACACAGCACCCTGCCCTATGGGTTACCTTGGGCATACCTTAAGGGTGCTATATGTAGAAAAAGGGGAGTTTTAGGCTTGGCAAGTACTTTTAAATGCCAAGTCGAATTGGCAGTGAAACTGCACACACAGGCCTGAGACAAGGCTAAGGGGCTACTTAAGTGGGTGGCACAATCAGTGCTACAGGCCCACTAGTAGCATTTCATCTACAGGCCCTGGACACATATACTACGCTCTACTAGGGGCTTATAAGTAAATTAAATAGTCCAATTGGGTATGATCCAATATTACCAGGTTTAAAGGGAGAGAGCATATGCACTTTAGCACTGGTTAGCAGTGGTTAGGTGCGCAGTCTAAAAACCAGCAAAAACAGTATCTAAAACATGAGGGAGGCAGACACAAAGTTAGGGGTGACCACCCTAAGGCTGTCAGGTCTAACATGTGTCCCCCCCAGCTGAAAGTGGGGAGAGCTACCCAACCTCCTGGGAGCTCTCATCGCTAAGGCGGAAGTATCTGGGGAGACCATCAGCATTGGTGTGGTCAATCCCCAGGCAATGCTCCACCATAAAGTCCATCCCTGTAGGGAAATGGACCACCTCAAGAGTTTAAGATTCTCTCCCTTCATCTGCATGAGCCATCTGAGGGGCCTGTGGTCTGTCTGAACCCGGAAGTGAGTCCCAAACAGGTATGGTCTCAGCTTCTTCAGTGCCCAGACCACAGCAAATGCTTCTCTCTCAATAGCACTTCACCTCTGTTCCCATGGTAATAGTCTTCTGCTAATAAAGACTACTGGTTGGTCTAGGCCCTCCTCATTTAGCTGTGCTAGGACCTCCCCTATGCCATGCTCTGAAGCGTCTGTCTGCACAATAAATTCCTTGGAGTAGTCAGGAGCCTTGAGCACGGGGCCGTGCACATGGCTTCCTTCAGGGAATCAAAGAATGTCTGACAAGCCTCTGTCCAATTCACCAACCTAGGTTGTTTTTTGGAGGTAAGTTCTGACAAGGGTGACAGAATGGTATAATAGCCCTTGCAAACCTACGGTAGTATCCAGTGAGGCCTAAGAAGTCTCTCACTTCGGTCTGTGTTCTAGGTGGTTGCCAGGCCTTGATAGTTTAAATCATGGCCTGAAGTAGCTGCACCTTGCCACCACCTACTAGGTGTCCCAAGTACACCACGGAACCCTGCCCAATCTGGCACTTACTAGCCTTGATGGTCAGGCCTGCCTGTTGCAGAGCCTGAAGCACCTCCTTGGGGTGGAGCAGGTGTTCCCTCAGCTGGAACTATAGACAGCTACGTCATCTAGGTAGGCTGTGCAATAGGCATCCTTGCCAGCTAGGACCCCGTTAACCAACCGTTGGAAGGTAGCAGGGGCATTTTTCAAACCAAAGGGCATCACCCAGAACTGGTAATGCCATCAGATGTGGAAAATGCAGATTTCTCTTTAGCCCCTTTAGTCAAGGTGATCTGCCAGTACCCTGATGTGAGATCAAAGGTACTCAGGAACTTGGCAGCGCCTAGCCTGTCAACAAGCTCATCAGCTCGGGGTATGGGTGAGCATCAGTCTGTGTGACTGAGTTGAGACCCCGGTAGTCCACACAGAACCAGAGTTCTGACTTCGCACCGGGGGCAGCAGCCTTAGGAACCAGTACCACCGGGCTGGCCCAGGGACTAATGGACTTCTCAATAACCCCTTAGGTCAACATCTTGGCGACCTCCTCCTTGATGCTGGCCTTCACCTTATACGATAACTTGTAAATTTCGTTCTCACAGAGGGGCTGTCTCCCATGCAATGTCATGGACACACAGATGGGTAAGTCCAGGAGTAAGGGAAAACAGGGAAGAGAACTGCTCTAACAACTCATAGCAGTCTCCTCTCTGATATAGAGTCTGGGAGTCAGAGAGAATGACACCCTCTACTGACCCATCACCTTCTTTGGCAGAGAGGAGGTCAGGAAGAGGTTCACTCTCCTCTTCCATGCCCTCATCTGTGACCAGGAGCATACTGACCTCAGACCTCTCATAGTGAGGTTTGAGTCTGGTATGATGGAGAACCCTTAGGGGGGTGCCTATGGGTCTTGAGGTCCACTAGGTAAGTGGCCTCCCTCTTCCACTCCTTAATCTCAAATGGGTCAGACCAGTGGTTCTGGAGAGCCCTAGGCTCTACTGGCTCCATCACCCAAACTTTGTCTTCAGGTGAGAACTCAACCAGAGTGGTCTTCCGGTCATACCACCCCTTCATCACCTCTTGACTAGCCTCAAGATAACTCTTGGCCTGCTTCCAGAAGCGTTGGGTTTGGTTGCGGAGGGCCAGCATGTAGCTGACCACATCCTGAGGAGGTCTCGGGAGCTTTCTCCCAGCCCTCTTTAACTATGCTTAGCGGTCTCTTGACAGGGTGACCATAGAGAAGTTCAATGGGGCTGAACCCCATCCCTTTCTGGGGAACCTCCCTATAAGCAAACAGCAGGCATGGCAAGAGGACGTCCCACTTATGCCTCATGGCTTCAGCTAGGCCATTGATCATGCCTTTAAGGGTCTTGTTGAATCTCTCAACAAGCCCATTGGATTGGGAATGATAAGGGGTTATAAACCGGTAGATCGACCCACACTCACCCCACATGGACTTCATGTACACAGTCAGGGAATCCCATATGGGTAAATATTCCCAGCAGGGCACTGGTCACCACCGGTGCAGTCACTGTTTTCAGAGGGATTGCCTCTGGATAGCGGGTGGCACGGTCCACCAAAACCAGGATAAACCTGTTACCCAAGGCAGTTTTGGGGTCCAAGGGACAAACGATGTTGATGCCTACCCTTTCAAAGGGGGTGTCAACGACGGGGAGTGGGATCAGGGGAGCTTTAAGCTTTTTCCCTTTCTTCCCACTAGCTTGGCAGGTGGGGCAGGCTCTGCAGAAATTATCTGAGGCTATCCTCATTCTAGGCCAATGGAAGTGGGTGACAAGCCTGTCAAAGGTCTTGTCTTGGCCCAGATGTCCTGCCAGGGGAATGTTGTGAGCCAGACCCAGTAGTAAGGCTTGGTAACACTGGTGGACCACCAGCACACGTGCTGCCCCAGGGCCTAGAACCGTAGGCTCGCTGTAAAGGAGATCATTCTCCCAGTAGATATGGTGAGTTCCAGAGGTGTCACCGGCTGCTTGGGCTGTGGCCTGTTGCCTCAGACCCTCAAGGGTGGGGCATTCTTTCTGCGCCTTGCAGAACTCTGCCCTGGTTGGCCCACCCTCTACTTGCCAGCCAGCAAGTTCAGGTAGGTTGCGCAGGTCAGCTATGTCCTCCCCAGTTGGCTCAGGGACCTCCTCCTCCTCAGGTGCCCCGTCCACCACCATGGGAACATCTGAAGCGGGTTTCCTGCGCCTCTTGCCATTCCTCTTGGCAGCTGTCTGGGCCATTGTCCCAGGCTCCAGACGCCCTTGACTCCCTTCCCGGGCAGCCTTGGACCTTATGGTCATGCAGACCCACTCAGGCAAACCTAACATCTCCAGGTGGGATCTGACCTCTACCTCCTTTCAGACAGTATGCTCAAGATCAATGCCTAACAGACAATCTACAGGCATGGCAGCCTCAGCATGCTTGGCTTCTCTCTCTGCTCTCCTTTCCTCCTGTTGAGCCTCAATTTTCAACCTTGCCATCTGCAATTGAAACGTTCTCTCCTCTCTCCTTTCCTCTGCTGTCAGGCCTTGATCAGATACACTGCTCCCTGGTTTGGCAGGAGCCCCAATTGCATTGGTAACATCATCCACTGATGGCAAAAAATCCTCTGAGGGGCCATCCTCTGGACCCTCCTCCTCAGCATCCTCCTCTGAATGGGCTTCTGCCCAGGCCCTCAGTGCCATTTGAAATTCCTTCTTTCTGGAGGCACCTAGGGTGGGTACTCCCATATCTGTGCAGAACCCTTTCAGCTGTTTGACAGTGTGGGCCAGATGTAGGTAGGTATTAAATTGCGACTTGCAATTTGCGAGTCATAGCGACTCGCAAATTGCAACTCGCAATCCGAGATGCAGAAAGGTGTCTCAGACACCTTCTGCGACTCGCTATGGGGTCGCATAGACCCACCTCATGAATATTAATGAGGTGGGTTGCAGTTTGCGACCCCATAGCGAGTCTAGGCACTCACAGGGATGGTGGCCTGCTGGAGACAGCAGACCACCATGTCCGTGACTGCTTTTTTAATAAAGCAGTTTTTCTTTTCTTTTTGCAGCCCGTTTTCCTTAAAGGAAAACGAGATGCAAAAAGTAAAATTCCAAAACCATTTGGTTTCGTTTTTTTCGGAATAGGCAGTAGTCCATAGGACCACTGCCTACTCTGAAAAAATATTTTTGTGGGCATTCACAAAGGAGAAGGGGTCCCATGGGGACCCCTTCCCTTTTGCGAATGGGTTACCATCCACTTCAAGTGGATGGTAACTGTGAGTTGGTTTGCGACCGCTTTTGCGGTCACAAAGCAACTCAGCATTGCAATGCGGTCGCAAATAGGAAGGGAACACCCCTTCCTATTTGCGAGTCGGAATCACATTTTGCGAGTCGGTACCGACTCGCAAAATGTGACTCTGCATCGCGTTCAGCCTTTTGCGTCTCGCAAACTGCGTTTTTCGCCGTTTGCGAGGCGCAAAAGGCTTCCTACATCTGGCCCTATATGTCTCCAACAGGGCCAGGCCAAAATCTCCTGCTTGAGACCCATCCTGAGACATGTTGAGTGAGGATTTTAGTTAAAAATTGTCAGAAAAAAATTGAAATTGCAAAAAGAGATAAAAATCAAGTTCACCTTCAACTGTGGGTAGGTAGTGAAATACTTAGCTACTGTATGTCACTGCACACATACAAGTCCTATCCTTATCGCTAATCACCAATGTTAGAAATGGGGTCTTTGGTTGGCAGTCAGGTTACCCTCTGTCCAAGCAAAGACCCTCTCTTTAGTCAGGGTAAGTCACACACAATCCAAATTATCCTGTGCCCACCCTCTGGCAGCTTGGCACTGAGCAGTCAGGCTTAACTTAGAAGGCAATGTGTAAAGTATTTGTTCAATAAATCATACAATAACACCATATAGCACCACATAGATTCAACACACAGTGTTTTGAAAAATATATAATATTTATCTGGATAAATGCAGGTCAAAACGATTAAAATGCAATAAGTATATGTTGGGATATCACTGAAAGTGATATAAAGTGTTTTGAGTCTATTAAAAGCAAACAAAGTATCCTTCAAGCACAAAGTACCTGGTTCGCGTGAAAAATCTCTCCAAAGAACCACAGAGGAGGAGAAGCGTGGAAACAAAGGGGTGTGCGTAGATTTCTCAGGCCGCACACAGTGATGCGTCGTTCAGTTTTCATGCAGGGACAGCTGTGCGTTGATTTCCAGTGCTCGGTCGTGGATCCTCTTCGGGTTGCTGGGTTTTCAGATGCCCCGGGGATGATGTGTGGAGTTCCTGCGCTGGCAGGATGAAGTCACAGGAGCTGCGAAGATCCGTTGGGTATTGCGTTGAATTTTCTTCCGCACGGCAGGCACTGCATCAATTCCTCTCTGGAAGTTGGGCTGCGTCGTTCCAGTTCGGCTGTGCATCGATCCAGTGGGCCGTGCATTGAAGTTCTGGTTGCTACTCTGGCGCTGGTGCTTCATTGATCTTCTCATTGTAAGTCAGACTGTGTCGTTCCGGTTCGGCGTGCAGTGAAATTGTTACCGCGGTGCAGGCTGTGTGTTGTTTCTGGCAGGCTGTGCATTGAATTTCGCCACACAAGGAGTCCTTCTTGTAAAGTTGAAGTTTTTTTGGTCCTGAGACTTCAGGGAATAGGAGGCAAGCTCTATCCAAGCCCTTGGAGAGCACTTCTTCACCACAGCCAGAGAGCAGCAAGGCAGCAAGGCAACAGCAAGGCAGCAGTCCTTCACAGAAAGCAGACAGGTGAGTCCATTGGTCAGCCAGGCAGTACTTCTTGGCAGGATTCTGGTTCTGGTTCAAGTTTCTTCTCCAGGAAGTGTCTGAGTTGGTAGGGGCAGAGGCACTGTTTATACGCCCAAATGTGCCTTTGAAGTGGGGGAGACTTCAAAGAGTGGCTTAGAAGTGCACCAGGTCCCCTTTCAGTTCAATCCTGTCTGTCTGGGTCCTAGTAGGCGGTGTGGCAGTCCTTTGTGTGAAGGCAGGCCCTCCACCCTCCCAGCCCAGGAAGACTTATTCAAAATGCAGATGTATGCAAGTGAGCCTGAGTATTCTGTGTTTGGGGTGTGTCTGAGTGAATGCACAAGGAGCTGTCAACTAAACCCAGCCAGATATGGATTGTAAGGCACAGAAAGTGCAGAGAAACGCTCACTTTCTAAAAGTGTCACTTCTAAAATAGTAATATTAAATCCAACTTCACCAGTCTGAAGGAATTTACATCACCATTCTGGCCATACTAGATATGACCTTCCTACTCCTTTCAGATCAACAGCTTCCAGTCAAACAATGTATGAGGGCAGCCCCAATGTTAGCCTATGAAGGGAGCAGGCCTCACAGCAGTGTAAAAACAAATTTAGGAGTTTTACACTACCAGAACATGTAAACTACATAGATACATGTCCTGCCTTTTGCCTACACAGCACCCTGCCCTATGGGTTACCTAGGGCATACCTTAGGGTATCCGATATGTAGAATACGGGGAGTTTTAGGCTTGGCAAGTACTTTTAAATGCCAAGTCGAATTGGCAGTGAAACTGCACACACAGGCCTTGCAATGGCAGGCCTGAGACAAGGTTAAGGGGCTACTTAAGTGGGTGGCACAATCAGTGCTGCACTAGTAGCATTTAATCTACAGGCCCTGGGCACATATAGTGCACTCTACTAGGGGCTTATAGGTAAATTAAATAGTCCAATTGGGTATGATCCAAAGTTACCAGGTTTAAAGGGAGAGAGCATATGCACTTTAGCACTGGTTAGCAGTGGTAAAGTGAGCACAGTCTTAGAACCAGCAAAAACTGTATCTAAAACGTGGAGGGAGGCAGGCAAAAAGTTAGGAGTGACCACCCTAAGGCTGTCAGGTCTAACAACGAGATTGAGTTGAAGCAGAAAAAGTTGAAAGAGAAGGCAATGGTGATGCAGATTAAAGCAGCCCAAACAGGAGTGCAAGGGAATTTTGTGCAGCAGATGCCGCAGCAACAGGGAAAGGTCATGTTTCAGCCTCAGATGAGAGGTAGGGGTCGTAGAGGTAATATGAATCGCGGTCCTGGTTTGAATCTTGTAGTGGTTCAGAATGATGTACAGGGAATGAAAATACTATTGCCGTGTCACATTTGCGGAGCCGTGGAAGACTGGAAGCGGGAGTGTCCGATGATGGTGCAGGAGGGTGTTGTTCAGCAAGGTAACGATGAGAATACATTTCAAAATGTGAGAGGACCAAGAATGAGAGGTCCAAATCCAAATTTGCAGAATAATGTGATTCAAGTGGAACATTTTCAGCCCATGCAACAGGTGCAAATGACCTGTGCACAAGTGTCACAGTAGCAGCCGATGCAGCAGCAGATTCCCATGGTACCTAGACAGCAAATGCAGATACCTCAAGCATATCTTTCAGCTACTTTGGACCCGTTGCAGCAGCCTTACCAGGTTGTTTGCTTGCAGTTGCTGCAGTTGGTCAGAGTCTTTCACAGTGCGAAGGTGTGGTGATGGGATATCCCCTGACTGTAATGGTCCCTCACTCGATTGAAATTTTGCTGACAAGGTCGAAAACACAATACTTGACTGGTGCTAGGTTGACTAGGTATGAGACGAGTTTTTTTGGTGCTCCAAATGTGACACTGAAGAGATGTACAGTGCTGAACCCGGCAACTTTACTTCCAAGTGATACTACTGAAATTGAGAAAGAAGATGTACAACATGGTTGTCTTGAAGTAACTGAGTTGTGCACAAAACCGAGATCTGGCATTAGAGATACCCAATTGGAAGAAAATGACCAAATTGTTTTAGTTGATGGTTCTTGTCTGAGAGATAGTACAGGGACACTGAGAGCAGAATATGCTGTATGCACAATTACAGCTACCTTAGAAGCTTCCTGGCTTTGAGGAGTGTATTCTGCCCAGGTAGCGGAATTGGTCACTCTTACTAGGGCGTGCCATGTTTCTGCTCGATTGAGAGTGACCATCCACACAGATAGTCAATATAGATTCGGAATAGTTCATGATTTTGGCCAATTGTGGTCGCAGAGAGGTTTTCTGACCTCTACTGGATAGCCAGTGAGAAATGGTGGGAGAATAAATGAGTTGTTATATGCAATTCAACTACCTGAAGAAATTGCTGTGTTGAAATGCAGTGCACATCTAAAGTCACAGGACTACGTGTCATTGGAAATGGATATGCGGATCAAGTCGCAAGGTTTTGCGCATTGAACTGTATATCATTCAAGGACAAGTGGGTATGGTTACCTGAAGAAGACACAACATGTGCGGGTTTTGCATTACAAGTGGATGACACTTTAGAAGAGTTAAAATGATTGCAGAATAATGTTGACAAAGAGGAGAAACGTTCATGGAGCAAAATGAAATATGTTCAAAGACAGGATGAGTTGTGGGTTTCAGAAGAGGGTCGGTTGGTTTTACCAAATAACCTGCTGTCTCATATGGCGAGGTGCTATCATGGTCAGGCACACATTGGAAGGGATGCCTTGGTTCGTCTGTTCAAAATTAATTGGTTTAACCCCAAGTTTAGACAAGCAGCTGAAGCAGTTTGCCATTGATGTGTCATGTGTCAGCAATTAAATGCGGGTAAAGGGACAGTAGTTAATTTGAGCCACATTGGAAAAGCAGGAGGTCCATTCAGCAAAATGCAATTGGATTTCATTGAGATGCCTGTGTGTGGAGGTTTGAGATTAGTGTTGGTGATTGTGTGCATCTTTAGTCATTGGATTGAAGCGTACCCTACACAGAGAGAGCCTCACAGTAGCAAAGCTGCTGCTTAAGGAAGTGATACCACGCTTTGGATTTCTGATCTCTTTATAATCAAATAGGGGAACGCACTTCAATAATGAGGTGATTAAACTATTATGTGCAGCATTGAACATCGAGCTAATGTTGCATTGTAGTTACCGCCCTGAAGCATCAGGACTGGTGGAGCAGATGAATGATACCTTGAAGTCAAGAATTGCAAAAACGTGTGCAGCCATGAATTTGAAATGGCCTGGTGCATTGCCTTTGGTATTGATGTCAATGATAAACACACCTGACAGGATAACAGGATTGTCGCCCCATGAGATCCTCATCGGCAGAGCAATGAGGTTGCCAGCAGTTCCAGCAAATGCACTTGTGAACATTACAGATGATATGGTGTAGGATTATTCCATGGGTCTGGCAGTTGTAGTCCGCTCTTTCTCTCAGCAGGTGGAGGCCATCACACTGCCACCGATCCATGATCCAGGGCACAACCTGAGAGCTGGTGACTGGGTTGTTGTCCGGAAGCATGAGTGCAAGATATACTCGGAGCCTCATTGGAAGGGACCGTATCAAGTGATCCTAACGACTACGACAGCTGTGAAGTGTGCTGGGATCCCGAATTGGATTCACGCGAGTCACACGAAGAAAGTGGCATGTCCACTGGATCATGAAGAAGCATTGTTGAGAGTACGAACAACTGTGCGTCAAGTTACAGCACCGGAACAGGAGCAAAGAAGAACAGAAGTTGAACATGAGCTCATTGAAGACTATTCCATCACTCCTGTGAGAGACGAGGGTGGAGATCTCCAGGAGGGTGCCGAAGAACCTATCTCAACTGAACCAGCAGTAGAGCCTAGAACTAAGGTGGTTCTCCCAGAAGCAGACGATTCCGAGAGACAAACAGAGCAATTGCCCTCCCCACTCACAAGACCTCTGCGACTCCCTCTCCATCTTCTTCCACCGCAAGATCACAGACATTCATGGAAGCTTTGCAACGCTGTCCCCCACCACCACCGACATGGTCGACCCCATCGTACCCTGCTGCACCAAAGTACTGAGCACCTGGACCGCCACCAACGATGAGGAAACCACCGAAACCATGAGCACCATCCACTCCGGCTCCCCCGCAGACCCCTGCCCTCACCACGTCTACATTAAGGTCAGCCAAATCATCGCTTCCCAGCTCCGGACCATCATCAACAACTCCTTCAAGACCGCCATTTTCCCGGAAAGCTGGAAACATGCTGAAGTCAACGCCTTACTCAAAAAGCCCAAAGCCACCACCAAAGACCTCAAAAACTACCAACCTCTCTCCCTACTCCCCTTCCCTGCGAAGGTCATAGAGAAGATAGTCAACCACCAACTTTCCCGCTTCCTAGAGGACAACAGCCTACTCAGAGTCTCCCAGTCTGGATTCCGCAAAAACCACAGCACCGAGACTGTCCTCATCGCCGGCACCAATGACATCAGGACCATGCTCGACAAAGGTGAAACCGTTGCTCTCATCCTCTTCGATCTCTCTGCAGCCTTCGACACCGTATGTCACCAAACCCTTAGCACACACCTCTTCGACGCCGGAATTCACCACAGAGCCCTAGACTGGCTCACCTCCTTCCTCTCCAAGAGAACACACATAGTTCGCCTCCCCGTTCCGGTCAAAGGCCACCAAGACCATCTGCGGAGTCCCCCAGGGATCCTCACTCAGCCCCACCCTCTTCAATATCTACATGGCTCTGCTCACCAACATCGTCCGATCCCACGGCCTCAACATAATTTCCTACGCAGACAACACTCAGCTCATCCTCTCCCTCACAAGGAACCCCGCAACCGCCAAGAACAACCTCCGCACCGGACTCCTCGCTTTTGCCAACTGGATGACAGCAAGCCACCTCAAGCTGAACTCAGAAAAAAATTAGATCATCATCTTCGGCCCCAACAAGTCAGCATGGGACGACTCCTGGTGGCCAGCCACCCTGGGGTCGACCCCAACACCCACCACCCACGCACGCAACCTCAGCCTCATACTAGACTCTTCACTCTCCGTGACTCAGCAAGTCAAAGCCATCTCGCCTCATGCTTCAACACCCTTCGAATGCTCCGCAAGACCTTCAGGTGGATTCCCGTAGAAACCAGAACGGTCACCCATGTCCTCGTTAGCAGCAGACTGGACTACAGCAACGCACTCTACGTGGGAACAATGGCCAAGCTCCAGAAAAAACTCCAGCACATCCATAACGCCTCAGCACGTCTCATCCTCAATCTCCCTCGCCACAAACACATCTCTGCCCACCTCAAGGACCGCCACTGGCTATCCATCAACAAAAGGATCGTCTTCAAAATCCTAATCCACACTCACAAAGCTCTCCACGACACCGGACCGGCCTACCTCAACGATCGACTCAACTTCCACATCCCGACACGCCAGCTCCCCTCTGTCAACCTCACCCTCGCAATAGTCCCTCGCATTCACTGTACCACAACCGGCGGCAGATCCTTCTCTCACCTCGCAGCCAAAATCTGGAACTCACTCCATGCCAACCTACGTAAGACCCAAGACCTCCTGACCTTCAGGAAGCGCCTCAAGACTTAGCACCACCCCCACCTCCCCCCCCAGTGCCTTGAGACCCTTCCGGGTGAGTAGCGCGCTCAACAAATAATTTGATTGATTGATTGATTGATTGTTGTGGGTTGTCTATTAGGAATCTGGGGATTATGCAAATTATGCAAAAGAAGTAAATTGAAGAGGTCTAAAAAGAATCAGAGAAGGGAAGAAAAGAAAGAAAAGGGCAAGAATTTATAATGAAAATGCAAGGAGAAGACAAAATGTCGAAGAAATAGAACTATAAAATTGAGGTTAGTAAATTTGGTGTTCTGACATATTTAGTCATCAGAGGAGGGATTGCTGAAGCAGATGTCTTAATTAAAAAATTCTAATGAGTGTTTACATATTTTAAATAATGACTTATGTAGGAAAATGAACAACGTAGAAAAATAATGTGCACGTTTGAAATTGTGACCTCGAAGAATGGCCACCAGTGTCCACGAAATGTACCAAATGATGATTAATACTTATGAAATATTGAAAATGTATTAGAATAATGTAGTAATATATAATATTAAGGGTTATGAAGTATGTTTTAGCTTATTAATTGTAGACCTTAACTTAGCAAGTGTCCGGCCTAGTTTTGCCAGGCCTCTTGCAGAAGCTATATTTCTTAGCGTTTAATGAAAAATGCTGACAAAGTGAACTAACTGTGAATTACTCATTGTCTTGTTAAAATGCTTAGCAGAAGCTTTCCATTAGAACCAACTAACAGGACACAGTGTCCTTAAAATGCATCAATACGTGTGTAATGTGTGCTAGATGTTCTTTCCCAGGGCGCAAACAATAAAGACACTGATTGGGGAAGAAGATGCAACAAATTTGATACCTGACGAGCCGGATGATGAGAACATCGTAAAGCAGACCAATCAACGCTGTATGAAGTGTGAAATATTAGAATTCATAGATTTGGTATAAGAAAATTACTGGACAGAGTAATAACGTACGATTAATTGACCAATTGTAAATTCAGGGATAGTTTGGGTGACTTTGATATAACAACATGACAGAGGAGACCAGACTCAGGTTAGACCTCATTCTGATATGTGATGCGATATTGACTTAAGAAGAGATTCGAGATTCTGTCATTGGGCTCATACTCTCTGACTGAGAGCCTTATGTTTTTGCTGATCGATTGATGACCGGAGGACAAAGACTGATTCTGCTTGCTGACCATACCGTGGATAGGTAGATATGACAATGAGACCGAATTGCATTTTATGCCTTTCTTTCTAGGTACCAACTGCGCTGTTTTAATAGCTAGATGTATTCAAAATTTGTGTTCTACATTTTTTTGCACAAAGCCCCACATGCTAATGCTAATCTGGGTTAGTTGAGACTATTCAAATCAAGACTGACAATTTGCAGGGACAAATGGTTGACAAACTATTTTGCTGAATTCTATAGATCATGCAGTACTATTGAAATTGGTTTGACTAATGATTTGTGCTGATGCTTTAGAATGCATTGTGATTCAAGCTTTAATTAGATCATGCTTTTTGAGTCTTAAATATTAATTGTGTTTGATTTGATTTTGAGATTAATCTACATGAGTTTAGCATTGTTAATATAAGGGAAATAAACTTACTAACCTTTTACTAAAGGTGCAGTTATTCATGGCTGAAAAGTCATGGTGCGTGACAATTACTGACTCCATTGATTATTGATTATTGATTTGACTAATGATTATTGATTATTGTGTACTGATTATTGTTTCTGTTCTGGAACTATGGTAAGAACATCCTGAATGAGTCAAAAGGTTCATCGACCTATACGCGTCCCCTTGTAAGTTTACTTATTAAGGTTTGACGCCCTAACACACCGAAGAAAAAAGATGTGTAATACATAGCTCTGCGTGTGGTGTAGTCATTGGGGGTAGGCGATAAGTAACCGGATGATTTACAGCGCTCTCTCAGAGAGTTTGTTGTTGTCCAAGCAAACTGCCTGTACATGCCACATGTGACTTCATCGAAGAGCCGAATCAACCGTTGGCGTATGTGGAGTGAAAGGTGTGTAAAGTAATTTTCAACATGCACTCATCCGCGTTAATCACGTTGCAGCCTTTGCTAGGATCCTGATGTGACTAACGTAAACAAATGCATGTTGAAAATTACTTTACACTGCAAAATAATTTACACTTTGAGATTTGATTAGTCTTTAAACCATAGGCCATTCAGGGGCATTTCTACATTGTGTCCTGATTATGTTCACATGGACCGTTTGGCCATAAGAGACCGAAATGTCAACGGTTTCTTCTCTCTAACATCATTCACAGTGATATTTTGTAAATCAGTCCATATCATCGTCAGTTCTAAATTAATCCAGCTGGACTATTCATTTCTGATCATATGTGGTTAGGAGGATTTATCACTCCCCATGTGATCTCTTGCTTAGAATTACTCCATAATTGTTGGTTTGATCATGCAGGGTGCGGGTGATGTTGCATTAATATTTTCAAACTGTACTTTTGATCCTGAATATTGTTTATATGTTTTTGTATGATCAAGAGAAAACTGAAAGTACCAAATAAAAAGTCTTGTCTGATCAGTAATCCTAAGGTCTCATTTTTTGGATATATTGTGAATAATGTGTTTAGAATGTATGTTGGAACAAAGCATGCTGGAACAACGCATGCCTGAACAACGAGGTCGGAACAAGGACCACGTTGTTACCACTAATGCCTTTACCACGAATGCCTTAAGAACGATTTTTCATTGTAAAGGCATTCCTGGTAAAGGCAGTAGTGATAGGCATGCATGGTTCCAGCATGGGTCCCCCCTGGGTCCCCACCCCTAAAAATTACTTGGACTCCCCCACCTCCTCCCCTGAAACCACGCCAAACCCCCACCCTTGCCCCTAAAACTGCCCCAACCCCCCACCTCGTCCCTAAAATTACTGTGACCCCACCCTGCCCCTAAAACCTAAAACCACCCCAACCCTCACCCCTAATACAACCCCAACCCTCACCCCATCCCTAAAACCTAAACTACCCCAACCCCCACCCCTAAAACCTAAACCTAAAACCACCCCAACACCCCCACGGCTAAAAGTACCCGAGCCCCCCACCCCGCCCCTAAAACCTAAACGCCCCCAACCCCCATCCCACCCCTAAAATTACCCAACCTCCAACCCACCCCTAAAACTTAAAACCACCCCACCCCCAACCCCTAAAACAACCCCAACCCCCAACCCATCCCTAAAACTTAAACTACCCCAACCCCACCCCTAAAACCTAAAACCACCCCAACACCCGAACCCCTAAAACTACCCCGAGCTCCCCACCCCACCCCTAAAACCTAAAACCCCTCACCCCCCCACGCCGCCCTTAAAATTACCCGTCCCCCAACCCACCCCTAAAACCTAAAACCACCCCGACCCCCACCCCTAAAATTACCGCAACCCCTCACCCGACCCTAAAACCTAAAAACACCCCAACTCCCACCCCTAAAACATTAACCACCCCAATCCCCCACCCCACCCCTAAACACCGAAACCATCCAACCCCCATCCCCAAATACAAAAAATACCCGACCCGTCACCACGCCCCTAAAATAAAAAATGCCCGCCCCCCCTCCCTGTCCCTAAACCTAAACCACCCCAACCACCCACCCTTAAAACTAAAAATACCCCTCCCAAAACCTAAACCGCCCAACCCCCTACCCCTAAAACTAAAAATACCTTGACCCCCACCCCGCCCCTAAAACTAAAAATAACCCTCCCCTCCCTCCCCGCCTCTAAACCTAAACCGCCAGATGCCTCCTCCCCTAAAACAAAGAATACCTCGAGCCCCCACCCCACCTCTAAAACAAAAAATACCCCAACCCCCCCTTCCCCCGCCCCTAAACCTAAACTGCTCCTAAAACAAAAAATAACCCGACCCCCCTCCCCTAAACCACCCTGACCCCCAAAACTAAAATGACCCCAAGCCCCCACCCTCGCCCCTAAAACTAAAAATACCCCTCCCCCAAACCTAAACCGCCCGACCCCCACCCCTAAAATTAAAAATACCGCGACCCCCCCACCCTCGCCCCTAAAACTAAAAATACCCTTTCACAAACCTAAACCCCCTGACCCCCCACCCATAAAACTAAAAATACCTCAACCCCCCACCCCACCCCTAAAACTAAAAATACCCCTCCCCCAAACCTAAACCACCGACACCCCTCCCCTAAACCTAAATATACCTCAACCCCCGCCCCTGCCCCTAAAACTAAAAATACCCTGACCCCCCTTTTTCCACCCTTAAACCTAAACCACCCCTAAAACAAAAAATAACCCAACTCCCTCCCCTAAACCACCCTGACCCCCAAAACTAAAAATACCCCAACCCCCCACCCCACCCCCTAAAATGAAAAATACCCCGACCCCCCCAGCCCCAAAACAGCCCCACTTACCTGACCTCCTCAGCCGACTCCCTTCTTCTGTGCCTTAATCACGCATGTGCGTGGTTCAGCACATGCGTGGTTAAGGCACCAAACAACAAGGTTGTGGTTAACGAAAGCGTTGTTCAGCTTTCGTTGTCCACAACTTCGTTGTTACGGAGTCGTGGTTAAGGCCATTTCCCATGTGTTTAGAATATTAACAATATTGTTGGATAGAGAAGCAAAAGGATTGAACAGTATATTTGAAATATACCGGTTCCCTGGGGGATGTTGGGTTGCCCAGTGTGTTTAAGGACTTTTAGAAAGTTGCCAATTTCTTGTCCCAACCATTTGTTGCCTGCAGCTAGTATCCTGGGTCAAATGACTAGGTGTAACTGCCATTTGGTCTTTGTGTATTGCTCCTAGACAGTGAGACAAAGGAGAATAGCTGTTTGGCAGGAAGGTCCATCTCTGACTTGATGAGAGGGACAAGCTGTCACCTACCATACTTTCACAACATAAAGCTGGCAAGCTGGGGCTAGGGCAGGGAGGCACGAAATTCCAATCACCTCTGGGGGTTGAAACCTCCAGAACCTTCTCCCACTTCAAATTAGGCACCAGGTATAGATAATGGACCCTGAGATCGACCTCTACAGTACACCCCTGGACTTGTAGAAGACTCAGAAGAACTGCTATGCTGCTCTGCAAGAAGGATTGCTACACTCCTGTCCTACTGCCCTGTTGCCCTGATGTCTGAGTGAAAGGACCTGCATCTTGAACCCAGGACCACCAGAGCTACTCCAAGGGCTAATTGGTTGGCCTCCTGATCAGACCCGAAGGGGCAGAAAAGGCTCCAACCCCCTTAAAGCCAGCACCTGGACTATGCTGTACGTCCTACCCCCTCAAATGATGATATCCCAGTCCTAGACCTTTGTAGTGGGCCTGAATGTGCTATACCAGCCCAGCTGTGGAATTTTCAGCAGAACCAATGTAGTGCAATGCATCATCTCACAGCCAATTTGGAACTGCTGGAATGCAATGCATTACCATTGCTGGACCTCGCATTGCAAACCCCTCATCAACTGCATTCTCAAAAACTGTGCAGGACTCCGCATTGCAGTTTCTTTGGAGCCGTTGGTGCATGATAAATCTTCGATGCAGGACTTCACATTGCAAGCCCTTCATTGGTGGCATGCTCGACAGTGTAGGGCTCTACATCGCAGCCTCACCGCTTCCTCAAAGCTGCTGCTCTGCAACACATCCTCGATGAGGGATCTCGCAGCGTTCCATAAACCAGAATTTATTGTACTTTGTTCAGTGGGCCTAACTAGGTCCCTGTATCTGGCTCATGTTTCATTGCAGTCGGCCTGAATTTGTGACACTGCCCCGGTCTGGCCTGACCAGATTACCACAGTTGTAGGTTTGTGCTTCTAAGCATTATTTTTACTTAAAACTGTAAAATTTCATATCTCTGGCCTACTGATTGGATTGATCTCAAATGATGTTTTCAATTTTACTGTTTGTTTTCTAAATTATTGTGGGATTTTCCTTGTGTTTTGTTTTCACTTGATTAGTGTTTGAAGCTGCTTTAAGCATTGCCTTCAGTTTTAGCATGACTGCTTTATGCAAAGCCACCAGAGGGTTAAGCACAGGTTAATTTGGGGTTTGCTTGTGTTTCACCTTGACAGGGATTGTGGCTGCTGTTTGAGTAGGTTTTCATTTGTTGTTATCCAGTAACTCAATATTCTACAATGCCCTATCCAGAAACATCTATAAACACTAACGTTGAATGGTCCTCAAGTGGTTAATGGGACAGTGAATATTGCTTAACTTTATAATCAAATGGGGGTTTACATTGTAAAAACACATTTATTTTTTCTCTATTTCCTTTCATACACTAATTCATAGGGATATTATGCTATTTGCCCAGACACACAAAATTATGAGCAGTAGCTGGGATTTCAACCTATGCAATTAGGTTCAAATATTAGCATCTTAGACTTAAGACCACTCTCCACCACTTTTGTCCTTTAAGATTAAATTTTTAACCTTCCGTCTGTTTATGTATACATTTTTTCTACTTTCCATGGTTTTTGTTTAACATTGTAATTGAATTGTATTCTAAACAACATTCATAACTTTTTATGTTAGACCTTCATGTTGTTCTTCAGTTCCATAATCATAGAACTGTATTGATTGTTATAACCAGAGCAATTATGCCAGTGTACTGCATACCCCTCAGCCTCACTCTTTTACAAATACCACTTTTTTTAGTGCACTGTGCTCCAGCCTTTAAGAACTGCAGAAAAACACTTAAGCATCCATGGAAATAAGCTGAAAGAAGCCAAGCAAGGGTGCACTATGTAGTGCCAGGGAGAGGGGATCCAATTGATGCTTACTTTGCTCACTGTCCTTGGTACCTACTTTTAAATAGGTGTTCCCAGATATGAGAACCTACTCATATCACTTCCTTTGATGCTACTGGACCAAAGGTAATGTGCTGTATCTTTCTGTGATGACACTGGATCTCGTTGCTCATAATGAAATATGAATAGTACCTTTACATTTCTGTGATGTATAGGCTTTTATATATTTTGTTTGAATTAAGTTATAATGGTATGATTTTTAGTTGTATGTACTCTTTTAATGTTATTAAAGTAAAGCTGGAATTGTAAATATATTTCCCCTTTTACCTAAGTTGTATCTATTTGTTAATGTTTATTGGAGATTATTTCTAGTGTTGCTTATTAGTAATTAATTATTATTTTTTAATTTGAATTTCATTTACCGTTTTAAATTTGTTTTTGTATTGTTAGATGTACTTTTGTAATTTAGTTTTGAAGTCTATATTTGTATTATTAAATATTTTTATTTTACGTATTCTAACTTTATTTGTGTTTACCGTTTGACACAATTCAGAGTTATGTTATATTTGTCATTTTGGCGATTTTAATAATTATATTGATAAATTATGCTTTCTATAATTTGTTCAATATATTCAATGCACTGTAAATTATTAGTTTATTTTAACTATTCTTTATTTAACATTTTTATTTCTGCAATATTAATTTTAGTATTTTTTTAGATTAATTTTAAAGTTTATTTTGTATATTATTTATAATTTACAAAACGTGTCCTTACATTTTAGTTTATGTATATTTTTAAATAATTTGTAAAATATATTTTTTTATTACAATAAAGTGGAACTTTTCTAAATGCCTATATTTAAACATGTAGGGCCTCATTAGGAGTTCTGCGGACGGTTTCCACCATCCCTCGAACTTCCGATGGGGAGGTTGCCATTACACTGGCTACCTCCCCACCGGACCCATTAAGAGTTTCTCGCTGGGCTGGGGGGAGACAAGTGGCAGCATTGTCTCCGGGTCATAATCGAGCTGGCAGCAATGCAGCAACCGCAGGGTGCACGAGAACCCTTGCAATGTTCACAGAAAGTGAACATTGCAAAAGTGCTGGGCAGGAGGATCCCTGCACTGCCCATGCTAACTGCATGGGCAGTGCAGGGGCCCTTCTGTGACCCCCTGCACCTGTTCTTCTACATCCTTTTCATGGTGGTAAAACTGCTGTGAAAAGGCAGGTAGAGAATGAGGTTGTAATCAGCAGGGCAGCGGTGCATGCAGCGCCGCCCTGGCTGATTGCAATCCCGCCACTGCTAGGCCATCGGGATCATGGATTCTGGCAGTGGTGGTGTTCTCCTAGTGGTCTAGCCAACAGAGTCTTAATGTGCCAGTCAGACCAACACAGCAGCAGTGGTCCTCACCACCACCACGTGGCTGACGATCTTAAGACCGCCAGCCTCGTAAGCCTCTAGGTTTGCGCCCGCCGGCCCAGCGGGGATGTTGTAATGGGGACCGCGGGACTGCGGCCGCATTGGCGGCCGCATGACCTCCTTACTGTCTAATTAGGAGTTTGGCAGATGGTTTGAACCGTCCGCTGAACTTCCGAAGGGGAGGTTGACGGCACACTGTCTACCTCCCCGTCGGACCCATTACGAGTTTCCCACTGGGCTGGTGGGTGCAAACCTTGGTTTCCACGCACTAGCCTAGTAGGAAACCGGCGATAGCATTGTCACCGGCTCGTAATTGAGCCAGTGACAATGCTGCCACTGCAGGGTGCACCAACACATTTGCAATGAACATTGTGATGGTGCACTGCAAGGGGACCCCAGCACTGCCACCGCCAAGTGCATGGGCAGTGCAGAGGTCTCCCTGCGGCCCGCACCTTTTTTCCACCAGCATTTTCATGGTGGTAAGGCTGCCAGAGAACGAGGTTGTAATCAGCAGGGTGGCACTACACGCATCGCTGCCCTAGCTGATTGCGCTCTCCACCCGCTGTCAACCTGTTAGGATCACTGATCCCAGCTGAGGTGACAGAACCCTGGCAGCCTGACCGCCAGGGTCTAAATGTGGCAGTCAGACCATCACAGCAGTAGCAGTCCTGACCGCCACCACTAGGCTGGCAGTCTCCAGACTGCCAGCCTCGTATTGAGGCCCTTAGTGTGCTATGTACGAAAGATCTCAGATAAAATCAAAGTTTGCATGAGTATACTTAGGGAGAGACATATTATTTGGACCAAAGTGATCTCAAACTGTCCGTGACAGTTTTTCCATGTGGTACACTTGTGATACACCTTTGGAAGGGCAACACTAAGGAAGGTTATTTGGGAGGAATATAACAATGCAACATTACTTACTTGAGGTCCTTCTGAGGATTCAGAAGCTAGAAAGTGTTAAGGAAGAAGGAGGATTGGAGTTCAATGCTGTGAGGACAATTCCAGAGAAGGATTATTTCCATAGGTTTTTTTTCTTGAAGGCTGTATTTGTAGCAGCAGGCTGGGTGGTGAACTGTGTGTGCTTCTCAAGAAACTTAGACTGTATGAAATTGTACGTTTCTGAGCCAGGTAGATGTAGTTCTTTGGTTACAGTTTTGTATACAATGTAGGTAAGTTGCAAGTGTCTTTTTAAAGCCATCTGAGTGATATCAACAGAAGGGAGGGGCTAAAGTGACTGAATTGACACTCACCTGGAATGAGTTTGGCTGCTGCAAGTAGCACTGCCTTGAAGGAGGCTGAGTTTTGGGAATTTCAAAAAACAGAGATGACATAATCCAAGTGCACTTGAATCTGCAATACATCTTTTGATGAATGAGGTGCAAACTTTGTGGTGTAAGATTCAATTGATATGATACTCCTTTTTGCAAGAACATTTATGTGTGTCTGTAGGTTGAGTTGCCTGTTCAGTACAAAGCCAACTGCTTATACACAATACACAATCTCTGAATTGTGGTGTAAAATTACTTAATCGTTGAGCCACTCAATTATGCAGTTTGAGTGTTTGATACATTGACATTCAGTTTTCAGAGGGTTTTGTTTACGGAGAAGTGTCATTGATGCCTCTACTTCTTCATGCTTATTGGCTACCGCTAAGATGTCATTTGGTGAAGAGATTTTCTTTTACAGTTGTATTTTATCAATGTAGAAGTGATATATGGATTCATGGGTAGGGATTCCATCTATAGTTTGAAAACTGTAGTAGACAGTATGTAACCTTGAAGCACATCTTGGTCTTGCAATGATTCTTTCAATAAACATTGGCTATTTTTATTCTTTGTGCTCTGTTTTCCAGATGCAAAGTGAATAAAATGAAGAATGAGTCTCAAAAGCATCATTCTTTCCTGTAGGATATTTATTTGTGTGTGATGGTGTACTGTGTCAAAGTTGGCGAAAACACATCCAGAAGAATGAGTCTCTAGTAAGTGTGCTAAGGGCACTGTTGGTAATTTTACTGTTGCTTATTCCTTGCTGCATCCTTCTCTGAAACCAGATTAAAATTCATCTAGAAGGTTGCAGTCAGTGACAAATTGTTTCAACTGTGTATTACTTTTTTAACACACTTGCAAGAAATAGTAACTAGGAGTGCAAAATCTGTTTTGATCCTTTGTCTATAATCCTGTTTTCCTAAGTAAAAGAGTGACTAAAACTCTGGGCCTTATTACGAGTCTGGCAGTCCATCGACCGCCATGGTGGCGTTGATGGTCTGACCGCAGTCAGGTTGGCGGTGGGACCGCTGTCAGGTTGACTGTCGGAGTGCCATATTATGAGTCATGCGTGTTTCTGGTCAAAGACCACCGCGGTTCTAGGCAGCACAGACCACCACGGACACGAGGAAGCACAAAAAGGCCGGTGGAACCTATGTTTCCCCCAGACACATTATGTGGTTGCACACTGCTAATGTGACAGTGGTGGTCCAACCACTATGTCTGAGAAGGGAGAAACAGATAGTGTAAAGGGATACACTCACCTCCAGGCAGCTTTTCACGTCTGATGCCACCATGGAACCCATCACGCATGGCCTCGGCTGCTGGTGATCATCGAAGGAGACCAAAATCAATGCCACCAATCGTAAGTACACACACCTACCTGTGTGATTAACCTTAACAACAGATCACTTTGCCATCATCCACATCATATGGGAGGGCACACCATGGGTAGCAAGTACACTTGGCATTGTGTCCCGCATTGGAACCAGATACCATGAAGGACACATGCACAGTGACAGTACGCCCCCTTTGAGCAGGGCACTCACACAGCATGGCAACACTACACTAAAACACACGGTCACATATCTCTGGCACAGGGATAGTGAAGGCTACACAACCATATCACACACATCACCAACGCAATAACATCACACATACAAATATAAGTTACACATCCACATTCCACACAGGCCAGAGACTGTCATCGCATAAAACACACAAATGTAACAATGTGGCATTAAACACAAACAACACCACCATTAAATAACCCTGCAATGGACAAACACATCATAGCACAACGGAAGGACAATGGCATGCACAATACATAGACAGACAAATAGACAAAGGGTAATAACCACACATTACTTGCACTATTGGGAAGGGGGCACCAGGAACACTCAGGGAAGGATACATATTACTTTACATATGCCCAAAAACAACATGTACATAGGAAAGGGCCCTACATGTGTCTCAGGGACAAACAGTACCATACACTAATGTCATGACTATCTGCACAATGTGGAAGTAAAAGCCTACAAACCACATACAACTCCAAATGCATGGGGCATACCCCTACAGGAACCAGCTGCAAGGAACACACAGATAAATGTACAGATGCACTGGCAACTACAAACCAAGCTAGCACAACTGAACACACTCCATGTCTGCATTAACAAAACTCAAGCTGGCACATATCCGATGAATACATAAACCATGTCAGGGGACAGGTCAAACATGTTATATGCTCACACTGGACAACACAAGATGATACTCACCATAACAAACACTACATAATGTCATGACACCACCACATTTACACACAGACATATACACACACTCAACATATGCCTTCCTCTTGGGGAACACCAGCACTACCCACAAAGTAAGATAATGCAAACAATAGCAAAAAGAGCAGCAAGTAGGCTGAAACACACACAACTGTATGCACACAACACATGTCACTCTGGAACAACATAAAGGTAGAAAAGGTAGAAAAGTAATTGCAGGAAACATGTGTACCCAAAACAAAACAACTCTTTGCATTTTATTAATTAGGGGATTCAAAAACATCCAAGGCCATATCATCAATAATAAAATAGCACAATGCTGTGCATAAACCTGACTCACAACTGCCATTGAACCTCCACAGAAAGGGGCATCAAGGGGGCAGGCACCTCAGGGATTAACTGGGGGTGGGGTGTCAGATTTTCAAGTTGGGGTTGGGGTTGGGGTTGGGGTTGGGTTTGGGCAGAGTGATCTTCTTTTAGGGAGTGGTGGGAATGTAGTGGTGGGTTGGTGTGTGGCTGTTGGGATGGTGACTGCAAGTATGATGGATGTGGTAAATGTCTGTGTCTCTGTAATTGTGGTGTCTGCAGATGTGGTGCTTGTGGTGGATGTCTGCGGGTTTGATGGGTGTGGTGGGTGTCACTGACTATTGGTGTGGTGCCTGTGGGTAGGTTGGATGTGATTTGTGTGATATTGGTGGTGGGGTGGGTGTCAAGGGAAGTTGTGACCGTTGCTGTGTCTGTGGGTGGATGTTCTTTGTGTGCATGCCAGTGTGTCTTGTGTGCGCTCCTCTTGGCTGTTGAGTGGGATGTCTGCGGATCGGTCTGTGTGCTTTGGGTAGGTAGTGAAAGGGGGGATTTGGAGTGGGAAAAGGGAGGTGGAGGGGGTAAAAGAAGGTGGGGGCTGACTGGCTGCCATCAGCGAAGAGGCCAGAGCCTGAAAAGATCTCTGTAGGCCAGACATTGAACAATGAATGGCTTCCAGGAATGTGTTGGTTTGCTGGAGTTAGGTCGCCAATCCCTTGATGGCATTCACAATGGCTGTCTGACCACAGATATACTTCTCAATAGGTCAATAGCCCCCCTCACTGAGGGCAGCAGGGGGAGTAGGGGCTAGAGTGGAGGTGCCTGCAGTAAAGGAGACGCCGACCCTCTTGGATGAGCTGCCACCATCAACTGGGTGGGGAGCAACAGCGAGGGTGGTGATAGAACATGGGTGGCAGACAAGAATGGTACTGGGGGATTACCCGATGGGTTCGCCACTACTAGGGAGTCGCCACTGGAGAAGGAATCCAATGATAAAGATGTTTTGGTCTTCCCTGTGGCACTCCCCTCGCCCTCTGGGTTACTGGGTTTCTCTGTGTCAGTTGTGTCTTGACCAGAGGTCCCATGGCCAGATGCCTCCGCACTTTGCTCTGCCCCATCTCCTTCATTTGCCTGTTATGATGCTGCAAAGACAAAGAGGAATAGGATCATCCCATGCCCATGAACACACTTGAACAACAGCTCAGATTAGCAAACATGATCATAATGTCAAGTAGGCCCCAGCAACAAACTCCATCTAAGTGGCCCATACATGCCATGCCATATACATGCATGCCATATAAACTGTCAACAGTTACCCACAGTGAAATCAGGATCTCACAATACTACAATTGCATGGCTGAAGTTGTGCAATCACAGTTACCAGTCAACCATTTGGAGACACCATCACCCCCAAAGCGTTGCCCCATGGAGCAGGCCCCAGTTACCTGTTGGTATACAAATGTAGCCCAGTGCAAAGTCCATTCCCACAGATCCCACACAAGGCCATGCACACATCAATTTTTCACATAAATCATGACCCTACAATAAGAAATGATGCTCCAAAATTCAGCCATGTTGATGGCAAGAGTACAATAGCCTGGAGAAGGTGACATGTCACACTGGGAAAATATCAACAATTTACACTTCACCAAGTGATTTTTGTCCAAGTAGAGTCAAGGAGGTAGTATCAATGTCAAACAGATAGGCCACATATGTGTCATGAAAATGAACACTGTAGACATCATGTCCAATATGTCATGGTGAGATTTCCCCAAAAACACAACACAGTGAATCTGTAAGCCACAGGGTAGTCACCACTAATGTCGGGCACCCTTTACAATAACATACTCTCAGTGCATCAGTAGAAGCCAGTAGTCCTTTGCATGTTGGAGAGGCACAGAAGTAGCAAGGACTTGTAGGAGGCCCACAACATGCTGACCAGTGGAAAGTTACATTACAATCCCCATCAAGGTAATGTAAACCCAGATGTCTATCTGTGTATGTATGCCTGTACCCAAACACATGAGTCTAAAACATAACTTCAAGTCACTCCATGATGCATGCCAACAGTCAGGGAACATACCTTAACCTTGACCAACGTTCAGGTGGCACATCAAGCGCAAAGATATTCACATTGTGGCTCTAAACTCTAGGCCTACCTGTCATGTCTCTCATTGCTACTGCATTGGTACATGCCAAATAACATGCTATGACGCATGAGGGAATGTGTTAGCCAATAAACAATGGTGACACACTCTTGTATGTAACACAACATGAAATGCCACGTGAGGATGAGAATGGTGAAGAGGAAGGAGTTCACTTGAGAGAAGATCTCATCAATAACTACTTTTCATGAGTTTAAGTATGTCATGTGATGTAATGACTGTGACCGTGCAATGAACTGTAGTTGTCAATGTGTGGAGTAGTGTGAGTCTGCAAAACAGTGAGGAGCTAATGCTATCAACATTCAACCTAAGGGTGCTTGAAAAGATAGGCTTTGACATATCCCCACCTCGATGTAGCTGTTTCGTTTGTGTCGGTCTTGTTTCAATGTAACCTCATTTCCAGATGCTTGCTATGTGATTTATGTTGTAGGCATGTTATTAAATCTAAACTCATTGTCTTGTCTTTGTCTAGGTACCTTCACCATGACATCCTCCTCTGGGCATTTCAGAGTTGTGACATTAGAAGGTATCTGATATTGCTCTGACATGTGACGTGGACATGGACTGTTCCAGGTAATGTAGGTAACAGATTTGGGGTGTATGAAACTTGTTCCAAGGCAGCCTCACCAGTGTTGGGTGGACGTTCTGAAGTGCACAATGCACTTGTTTTTTTCGTGCTGTGTTGACCCATTTGCATCATGAGTGTGAATATGTGGGCATAAAATATGTTGTCATCAAGAGCAATTCATCCTTCACATAGGCTAAATGTTCTTGAATGACCTGTATGTAGCTGTAGATGTGTTTCATCATTGCAGGCCACAGTGCCTGTGCCATAACACTGACATATGTTTGTGTCATTCCACCAGATGCATGGTCATTAGAGTATGATGGATCTGTCATCAGGGACTGTTGTCCTGCCCTCTGTCTGTACCTTGGTTTATGTGATGTTAGAATATTTTGGTTTGGTATGTGATAAGGCTCAAACTGGTGACACCATTCACTTTTCTGTTTCCTATTTTATAGATCAGTGTCTAACAAGGCCCTTTGTTCTGTGTTCTGGGGGACTGTACCTTGGTATAATTACCTTGACACAATTTAAGTGAGCCGTTCTTGGCATTGGCAGTCCAGACATTTAGACAGCGTATGTGCTGTACAGTGAAATAAAATGTTTGGTGTGACAGACACTTGTACGGATGTGTTTGTGTGTGTTTTTCATAATCCTTAGCAGGACAGTGTAGCTGTTACACATCCCTCCTTGCACTAGTATCATGTGTCTTCCACATTTGCTTCATATGGTCTTACATCTCTATATTGCAATAATTGAAGCAGAAGAAATCAGACACAAACTTAGTGATAGGTGGCATTTATAGTGCATAAGTGCATAGGATGAAAATAAGGGACATGACGGAACATAACAGTGAGGGGTTCAGTCATGGTGGATGAAATGATTGTATTAGATGCCACAGCATTTAAAGTACAAAGTCCAGTTTACTCTTCCCATAGGAAATGGAAGGTTGTTGAAGGTCAGTCAACAGAGTGATTATGTGGCACACTAAGGAGTTAATTTAAGAAGAGGTCACTTGCTGGCAGTGGAGGGTATCTTGCCATCTGCACCTCCTGTATTCTTAGCTGGATGTCCCACTTGCAGAGGTGGTGATCTGATGCTTCAGCGGTGTCTTTTCTGGGTTCTTCCTCCTTCCAGTGGCTGGCACCGATGATGAAGGGCCTGGTGTTGCTGGGCCAACGGAAGGGGGATGGTGTTGCTCACAATCCTGATCAGGGTACTGCTAATCTCCTGGAACACTCCTGTTAGGCACGCCAAGACTGTATTTGTGGCCTCCCACTTTGTAAGCATTTCCTTATGCATGTCCTTCTGCAGCTGCTTGATCTCCCGGAGTTCGGCAACTACCTGGCCCATCACGCCTTGGGACTCCTGATAGACACCCAAGACTTGGCTGATGGTATCCTGGCCCCAGTGCGCACAGCTGGTTGGTCTAAAGCATCACTCCACACACCCCACCTCCCACGGGCCTGTGCCCTTGCCACAGGGTGCCCTCTGATACTGGTTCCAGGACCATCATTGTCCAAGGTGTAGTGATGAGACTCAGGATCCTGGACTGGGGGGCACAAGATGGTTGCCACTGTCTTAGACACAGCTTGGTGCAGAATGGCAGTCTGTGAGGTTGATGCAACCGGGATGGGAAGTCTTGATGTGGGCCCACTGAGAGTACCTGTTGGTGTCTGACCAGGTTGCCTAGATGGGCCAGAACTGCCCTCCACGCCCAAATGTACAGGAGTGTGTCGTTACTGAGGGCTTTATTCATGGGACAATGGCTGTCTCTTCTGTAGGCTCTGTGTGCCAAGTGGCAGCTCGACCTGTTGATGTGAAAGGTACACTGTTACTCATTGCATTGTGACATCTACCTCCAAAGGTTCACGGTGACATTTAGCGAAGACCTTGTAGTTAGTTGATTTGTAGGTTATCCTATTGTGACAGGTACCCATGGTAATGCTTGTATTCACCTGACATTTATGAAACATGCCAATTCCATTGACTTTAAGCTACTGCTGAATTTGGGTGTTCATTGGCACTTGGGAGGATGGACAGAGAATGTCAGCTTGCCACCAATGGAGGCAAAACAGTAGCTGGGCAGGATGTGGCTTTGACCATTTTGAGGCCTGGCTGATTGTTATACAGGCAGACCCAGGATCCTGTTGTATAAGCGATTGGAGGCATCATGTGGTCAGTGCACTGTGAATCTGTCTGCAGCCAATACCATTCTGGTTAGGCATCTTAAGGCCTTGTTGATCATTTATGGTCCACACTGGTTGTGCTGTCCTTCCTGTCCTCAATATTTTCATCTGGGCTTAGCAGTTCAAGATAGCGTGAGGTGGCCAGCCAAATCTCTGAATTGAGCATGATCTGTATCTTGGCCCCTCTGAGGTGAGTACACGTCATTTGAGAGTGACCAGGCAAGTGTTTTTGGACATGTGCCCACTGTTCTGCTATTTGTGGTCACTTGAACAGTGCCTCCTGTGAGTTGCATTCAGGTCACTCCCTCTACTTCCCAACACTATCCAAGTGTTATCTTCCCAGGTGATTAAACTTCCTTTGAGAGTTCATTTACATATGCATTGGTGCAAGTGGGCACTGGGCTGGTGATTCTAGTTAGCAAAACAGGGCACATTGGGCTTGGCATTCAGGACACTACCTCTAATTCCAAACAGTAGACAAATGTTATCCCCCCAGGTGAGTGAACTGCATTTGGGAATTGACAACCCATGGTGTTTTGAGAAGAGAACACTGTACTGATGTTTGTAGTTACAGATATGGTACATGCTGGTAGCTGCAGTTATGTCACTCACTCTAGTACAAACACTTGACCAATGTTCTTCCCTAGATGTGCACACTTCAATTAAGAGTTGACAGACACATGTTTTTGAACAAGTGACCGCTGGTCTGTTGTTTCTAGTTACAGAAACAGTGCCTACTAGGAGTTGGAGTCAGTTACCTCTATCTTCTACACACACTATACAAATGCTATCCTTCCAGAATAATCTTCAATTGAGACTGACCAAACAGATGTATTTAGACAATTGTACTCTGGGCTGGTGGTTGGAATTACATACACAGGCCCTACTGGCTTTAGCAGTCCTGTCAGTCCCTATACTGCTCACACTATACACAGATGTTATTCTCCCAGGTGAGTCTACGACAAATGAGAGATGCCAGGCAGGGACCCTTGGACAGGTGGACACTGGACTGGTATTTGGAGTTACAGACACAAGGCCTCCTGGGAGTTGCAGTCATGTTACTGTTGTACTACACACAGTATACAAAATTAATCCTCCCAGGCAAGTACACTTCATTTGTGAATTAAGACAAAGGGGTATTTGGGCATGAGAACACTGGGTCTGAGTTTGTATTTGGTGAGACAGGGCGTCCTGGCCTTAGCAGTCATGACACTCCCTCTCTTTCATGTACTTGATAAATGGCACCCCCCAGGTGAGTAAACTTCATGTGTGATTTCCCAACCATGGGTGTTTGGAGAAGAGGTCACTAGACTGGTGGTTGGAATGACAGTAAGAAGGTCTCCTGTGAGTTGCAGTCATGTAACTCCCGTTACTACATACATTATACATATGTTTTCCTCCCAGGTGAGTAAACTTTAATAGAGAGTTGAGAAACACAGGTGTTTGTTGGGGAAACAACGCTGGTCTGGTGGTTGAAGTTGGAGGAACAGCGTCTGCTGGGAGTTGCTGTCCAGTCAGTCCATGTACTACACACATTATTCAAACGTTACCCTCCCATGTGTGTATACTTCAACGGTAGGTTCACAAACAGGAGTATTTGGACTCCACGGATCCCCATTGCATCGGACCGCCATGGGTGTCTGCCACTGTGACTTTGGACTTGTAATACGGTCAGTGGTTGGTCACTAGGCTGTCAAGGCTGGAGGTCTAACCACCTATTTCCAGCCCTCAACGTACCCACATTGTACTACTGCATTGGCAGCACGAGACACACCCCAGTGACAATCCAATTCAATACAAAACAATTGTATTATGGATCCCAGTTCCCAACAATAGCAGCAATGTATACCTACAGAGACTATAGCATTTCTGAAATAGGTCTGCGCCTAGGCCGCACCAGTAAATGTCAATGTCAACCACGATGGTAAACAATGTGCATGGCAATGTTGCCATGAGTTGAAATCAACCCTGGACATTCACTACCACACTCTCACTCCATACCTCTATGTGGTGCCATGGATGTCAGCCATGCATACCTATACGCACTGGCACACACTCACTTCAAGCACCCTAGTGAGGTGTTCTGACATACGGCAGATGAGGTGTAAATGAGTTAGCAGACCCCTCTTGGACCAAACCTTTCTACACCCTCTAACCAATTCCTGCCCCCCTCAGAGATAGAAATGAAGCAACCTTTCCTCGCATACTAGGTCTCTTGCAGCTGGCATTCACACTTAGTCAAGATCCCAGGGCAGGGGTATGGGAATGAAGGAGAGAATGGCAACAGTTGGCAAATGGAGATTTGGTCCTCACTGGGGAAGTTCACTCAGGGTTCTTCACACCAGCCTTCTGGTGTGGGTCCCGGTCAGTAAAGCACAGGCGGAGAGTAGGTTTGGGACACATTGCTCACAGTGGTGCGCAGCCAAGCCAGACGTTCCACTTCACAAATAGTTACCAATTAGGCACCACCCAGGACAGGCGGCACAATGTCTGGGGAGAGATGATTTGGACCACCACAGACAATCCCTAGGCACATGAAAAGATAACCAAATTCCATGCGTCCCTGGACTGAGGCTCAAAGTCTGGTGTGCAAAGACTTGAGTCCCACTTGACAATCCCGCTGCACATGAAAAGATACCAATCTAGCACCTTCCTGGGATGAGACACCATGCCTGTTGTGCAATGACTTGATTTGCACCAGGCACTTCTGAACACACAATCAGTTCCCATTCCTCACCTCCCTCTAATGAGACACAATGTTTGGTGGTCGATGACGTCAGCTGCACCAGACAAATCTGGTTCACACACACAGAATTCAGCATCACTGCTCCGGGTATGCCCCGACCTCCAGAGGCCACAGACACAGCACACAATGAGCTTACAGTCAGTGGTTACAAAAGAGAAATGCAGCACACTCAAAAACATCCTCAAAACAAAACAAAAAGTCTTGTTTATGATGCTCAGTATACTTATTGTGTGGTTGTGCTTTGCTAGTGCTTTACACATTGCCTCTGTGATAAGCATGACTGCTCTGTGTCAAGCTACCCAAGGGTGAGTGCTGGTTATACAGTGAGTGTAAACGCCCACACCTGACAGGAGTGGTAGAGTCTTCCTGGCTAGGGCCTCAACTCAGCTAACCAGAACGCCTTCAAATTTTGATGGACAAACAATGGGAACGCCCCCACGTCTGATGGTCAGACCCAGTGACAAGGACACCACAGGCAATGATAGTACAGTTGGTGATCACACAAGAGAAATGTGGCACACTAAACAACTGGATCGGGGTACCACAAACAATAATCCGTTCACTACCAACCAAACGCGTATGTGTGACATGGCCCTACGATGAAGGGCTACACTTCTTGAATGTGGGATGTACTTTGCAGGCTCCGCACCAGGCAAATCTGATCTCCAGGTCCAATACTTAGTTCAACGCTCACATGGCTGCTACCAGGTGGAATCCAGCAGATGACGTAGACGAGTAGGAAAGCACCGCTTTCCAGATGACGCAGTAGACAGTGTAGTGCCCTTGCAGAAGGTCATTGATATCCCTGAAACCCCCACGCCTAACAGGAGGCAAGCTAACAGGCCCTTAGAGAGCACAATTCAGAGTGTCACACTGCAGCAAGCAGTGTGCCCAGGCCAGCCATGATGCAGGAAGGGAGCACAATCCCTTCTCAGGACAGTAAATACTCCTGTGCACAACAGATTCCTCTGACCGTGTGCACCACGTAGTACGGGGACTCCGTCCTGCACTCCTGAAAGTGATTCTGAAGTGTGGTCCCCCAAGTTATACTGAAGTAAGCCTTTGAAGTTGGGGGTGATCCAAAGGGTTACCCTTTAAACCACAGATGTCTCCCCTAAATTTCAGCCCTGTTCTGCCATGGGGCCTGGGAATGTAGATCCTTATCTTTAGTGGGGCCATGATATGGCTCTAAGAGGACAAGTGTCAAAACCTCTCCCTCCAATCTATCCAGCCAGGCCCTCAGATGGCAGATGTCTGTCGTTTTGGTTGTCTATGTTTCAAAGCAGTCACTGGGGAATGCACAGATGTGTTTTCCCCAGCCCCCAGTGAAATGAAGCTTGAATTGAAAAGGCATACAAAAGGGATTTTAAAACATGGAAATACCCACTTTCTAGAAGTGGAATTTCCAAAGTATTACTGACAAAACTAACCTTACCATTGGAAACGGTTTGTCATTGGGTACCTAATGTTGGAAAACAGACTGAGGCCACTCCACTGCAATCCACTATTGCAGCTAGGTCTAATCAGAACTTTTCCCCAAAAAATAACCTACGGGCAGAGCAGCTTTCAATGGCAGTGAAAACAAACATAAGCATTCTTCACTCAATGGGCACATGCCCTGGTGCATACACAAGCCTATAGGGGCAGGCTGGACACAAGTTTTGAGAACACCCCAAGGGTCCAAGCGTGCCCATACAGGCCTACTGTGTCATGCGTAGTACATATATAAAAACCATAATGTGCAAGTGTGCACATACTGGCAAGTTGTGCCAGGCTCATTATACATATGAAAACACCAATTTGCATGTGTGCACATATAGGCAAGCCATGGCAGGCTCATTATATACATGAAAACACCAAGGTGCAAGTGTGCACATACTGGTAAGCCATGTGAGGCTCAGTATATACATGAAAACACCAATGTGCAAGTGTGCGCATACTGGTAGGCCATGCTAGGGTCAGTATATACAAGAAAACACCGATGTGCAAGTGTGCAGACATAGGCAAGCCATGCCGGGATCAGTATTTACATGAAAACACCAATATGCAATTGTGCACATACTGGTAGGCCATGCTAGTCTCAGTATATACATGAAAACACCCACATGCAAGTGTGCAGACATAGGTAAGCCATGCCGGGATCAGGATATACATGAAAACACCAATGTGCAAGTGTGCACATACTGGTATGCACCCCTTCCTAATTTATTTAGGGAGGGCACACACGCACTTCCACACTGTACTTACAGTGGAAAAGTGCCCAGGGCCCTAAGCTCACTCAGACAGAATCAGCAGAACCTCAAGGAAGAGCCAATCTCCTTTTGTAGAAACTCATGTGGGGATGGGTGAAGGACTGGAACTCACCTGATGAAGTTAAGAGATCGGGTTGTGGTAGCCATGTACCTCATTGATAAGGTCTAGCTCATAAGCATAACACCAGTCCTGGTTACATTAGTTTGAGGTTAAGGAATATATGTGTGTATATATATATATATATATATATATATATATATATATATATATACACACATATTTGTTTCTCAGTTTAAAGGTCTTCTGATATTCCGATTTTAGCACAGGGTTTAAATCTGGTGCATTCATGTATTTATGTTTCCTGAATATGGACCAAAAGTGCATTCTGTTATAGGTGTTATCTTCAGATTGTTCAAGGCTGCAATAGAACGTACTACTTAGTTGAAATCAAGTATATAGCTGTGACATCAATCTTGAAGACCAACAGAGACACTGCATGTTCTATTATCTTTGTTTGTTTCTGAGGTAGATTAGACATCCCTTTCAAACTGAAAAGAAAGCTATGTATACTTTCGTATAGTTTAGATCCACCACTGTCGGTGAGTAATGCTCCTCTGATTTTGTTATTTAGATAGAAAATTACTAATTAATTTATTTTAATTTAATTTTAATCTATCACCTTTAAAAAAAAGAAAGTATAAGGTCAAAAAGCAAGTATTATCAAACTATTATAGAAATATTTATGAAGAGAAACTGCACAAACTTATCAAATGTGGGAATCGAATTTAGAGAAGACATGGCAAATAGCTGATTGCAACCTTTATGACCACATTTAAATATTATTACTGTAATTTTGTATTTTTTTACTTTTCAACCAAAAATTTAAACGTAGATTGTCATTACAATTATAATTCCAAGGCAAATATGGATACATTTGATGTGGACCTTTTCACAAGCTTGAACACTTTGGGGGTGAAAATTGTTCTTATGATCAGTTGAAAGGTCTTAGTTGTAGTCTTTTAAACAGCTTAGGATTTAATGGTATCAAAGCCAAATCAAGTTTAAAATTATTTATCACATTCTGCATAGCTACTTCTACTGGAACCTTATTTTCATATGATTTTGGACATATACCAATATGCCATATGCAGTTATGTCGTTTGTATGAGATGCATACAAGTACTAAAGGTTGCATATTTTCTTACACTGTGAATTATATTTTTTGGGAGTGCATCATTTTCACCAGTCTCCTTTGAGCATTGGACCAGAGGTCATTAATAAATAAAAATTCCAAAACTTTGATCATCACTTGTCAGTTATATGCTGTGTGATCCAATAACTCTTCCTCAAAAATCTTTAAAACTGCACACTGTCCTTGTGGTTTTTCATTTCCAGTGACTCAGTGAATATGTTTGGAACACATTATTATGTGCAAGGTCTTGCACATTAATCACATGTAGCTTTGGATCACACGGCAATGAAGTGCATAATTTCTAGGTCAAGTTTTCGATGTTTCCCTTACATCAGGGATTTGCAAATATTAATTAAACATGTTATCAGAACATACGCATCCACTCAGCGCACAAGCATACTTCAACTTTATGTCTAATTTAATTACGTTTAAACAAACTCATGTGACATATTGCACTGGAAAACGAATTTCCAGATACTTTACAATAGAAAGAGCCTTGAAATATTAAATATGAACAGTTAAAGTGAAACTGCAGAAGCAAAGTAAACATGCACTGCATTAAACAAGAATTGCATAGTTAAATAGACTTCATCTTCAATACAAGATGAAATATGCACCTTGTAACATGGCATCAACAGACGAATAAAAAACGCATATCTCACAAACAGAGCCTATTTTCTTTTAAATACTCAATGGAGAATGAGAATACATTTAGCACAGTGGAACATTACCACATAAAGACAGACAAATATAAGGAAGAGTCAATTGGAATCGACAATTCAGTAGTCTGGCAGCTTTTGAATGAAACAACTGTATTTATAAATACAAATTATTTGTATAATTTGCCATTTCTCTTTTTTTGCAAATCTTTCTAGTTATAAACTGTTAAATATTACTGAGAGACATGACCCATAAATGAGTAAGCATAAGCAAAGCCAATAGTTTTCGGCTCAAAAATGCTGACTTTGCCAAATACTTTTTCCAGTCGCATGCGGGGTTATGTGAGAAGACACACATAATGGCAATTTCGAAATGGGTTTTATAAGAAGGGACACTGATACAAAGTTGGCTGACACAAGCACATGCACTCATTGAGAAGCGTCAGTCGAGACATGTGCATCGGGACTTGTGCCTGGGCATGTATCTTGATGCTGGTGGCTATTTTTTGTTTACTAATCAAAGATGAGATGGCCGATACGCATGTTAGGGTGGTAAATTTAAATATTTTAATGATTGTGGGCAGCCCAGCAGCTAACCAGCTCTATCCGTATCTATATATTCATAGACAAGGGTAGAAGAAACAAGGGCACAGCATCAGGGATTGTCCAAGGTGAATTTTCTAATTTTCTTATTCCATTCATGCAAAGCATGGCCAACGTGTTTCAGCTACTGTCTTCCACAGGGCCGCAATTCTTTCCACTGAAAAAAATGTCAAGTTATAGCTAGATGAAAATGTTAGTTTATACATAACACTTTAAACTAAAAAACACTGACAAAAACCCACTGAACTTCATCAGTTGAAGGTATTTCAAGTACCCATTACTCACACTCTTGACGTGCACGGTGTTATCATCAATGATGTAATTTCAGTTCTCGTCAGGGATGTTATCAATTATGTATAGAACATGTCATGAATTTTACAATATGTGAGTCATAACCAATGCATAGAAAGGGAGTGAGTTATAGTTACTTTAAAGAGCTTTAACTGGTGAATTTCAGTTTTTTTAGTTTAAAATGTTATACTTTTTCAACTAACTATAACATTAGTTTTTTGTTAGTGAATTTCTGAGGTTTTTTTTAAGGAAACTAAAATATTAGCACACCTAACTAAAACCTTTTTTAATATAAAGTAATATTTTCTTACCAAACATAAGCATGCCAATCCCTGCCGTGCACGTCTTTTTGAAGTGCACAGCTTGGTATTGGTCATGGCCCTGCATTCCCACGGGACACCTCCACGGAACACCTCCAGGAGACCAGGGTGGACCAGTGGCTCCCACAGGACCATAGAAACCCATTTTGTATTTTTGTTTGGCCAAGAGAGTGTCCCTCTGGGACCCCACACAAGGTCAAGGGGTTAATAATACCTTGTTTGCTTTTATTTTCAGGACACAGGGACTGAGACACATGGCCCAACTCTCCAGGCCATGGGGACAAATGTTTCACCCTGTCTGCCTGCACTCATGCAGACAATGAAACACCAACTTGCTCCTGCCCAATGGAAGCAATATTGAAAGCTGCTATCATTAGGTCAGAGCAATGCTGGCAGGTGGGTGTGTAGCCAGCATCAAGATGTGGGTGGTGGGTGTGTTGTATGAAAAAATGAGCAGGAAGTGAGGGATTGTAGGAGGCAACACAGGAAGAGAAGGTGTGAAGGAAAATTGAAAGGGGATGCCGCATATGGGTGGGAGAGCAAGAAAGCACATGGACTCCAATGGCATGCTTACAGAATAAGACAAAATAGTCTGGTGAATGCAGTCAAAATCAGCAGTGGAAGAACTTTAACTAAACAGAATCCTGTGAAACCAAAATGTTACTAGGTGGAAAATACACATGAATATGGAGAAAAAACATCTGGAATTTGGTGCATATGGTCACATGACTGTCCTCCAGAAATGTATTATATACACCAGAAATCACCTGTGTGGTATTGCCTCATGTTGTGGTTTATCTCAGTGCTAGTTTCCATTTTGACATATTTGTACAGAGGGTCCAGTCAGGCATGTGTGGTCTGTGAATTGAGTTTATTTACTATCATGGGACTTTACTGAAAGGACATGGACTCATCAGGTGTAGATCCAATGTATGCATGTTCTGTTCTGATTAATGATCTGTCTTGACTACAGATTATAGGAGCATGGAGAGTTATGATCCAGATTAGGACAGATTTACTGTTTTAGCCAGGGCTTGATGCACATTCTGACATACCTTTTCAGGTGATTTCTTGGACTGCTCCAGTCATGCTACCACATTTGGATTATGATATGGTTGAGGCAGTAGCCATAATGGAGTGGATAGGAGTAACATGTTGGGACATGATGGAGGTTATGTGGGTTACTAGATGAAATAGCCTAGCCAGGAGATGTATACCTACAGTTGTCCTTGTTCTAATGTGTGTATATGAAGAATGTGATGACCCTCTCTCTCCCCTTCTATTCGTCCCTCCCTCTATCTCTATTTGTGTGCATCAGCAACTGCAGGCAAAGGAGAAGGGGCACAGGTGAGTGGGGATGTTGCTGGTCATGGGACCCGGAGTGCTGATATCACCGACAGCAAGGGACCCAGTGGCCCGGAGGGTGAGGGGAGTGTCATGGGGGAGACCGGATCTTCTGCTTCATCATCCTCAGAATCCTCCTACAGTGGACACTCTCTGGCAGTGGAAGACCCTTCTGGGACCATGCCAGCACCATCTTTCTCCAACACCACCACCCTTACTATCACTACCCTTCCTGTAGCTCCCTACCCATTAGTCCAAGCCTGCTCACCCAGGAGGGTGGGCGTCTCCTTCGCCGCAGGCACCTCTTCCCCTGTCAGCCCTGCTGCCCTCAGTGAGGAAGATATTGACCTCCTGAGGTTGATCTCTGAGGGTCAGTCGACCATCGTGATTCCCATCCAGAGACTGGCAACTCAAGTCAAGCAGAGTAATGCGTTCCCAGAGGACATTCATGATGCACTGGCTGGCCTACAGAGATTCTGTCAGGCTCTGGCCTCCACAATGATGGCAGCCAGACACCCTTTGTCTTCTGTCCCCCCTCCACCTTGCTCTTCCCAATCCCAAACCCCTCTTCCCCATCCCAGCCAAAGCACACAGACAGACAAGCATGCATCCACCTCAACATCCATGGGTAACACTGACAAACACAAGCACCACTAGACCCTCCTCCTGCAGGCATACAGACAACACCCACCTGCAGACAAACCAACACTCACTAACTGCACTGCCTCCCCCACCACCCCACCTTCACAGACACTACACCGGACATACCTGCAAACAGGTCCGGCCTTTGGGTGGTGCGAGCGGTGCAACTGCACCAGGCGCTGACCTCAGGGGGGCGCTGTGTTTATCAATAACTTCCAAAACTTGCGATTTAAAAGCACCTGCTGAAAAGTTCCTTGTGCGTTTAGCCTTCAAGAAACAATTAAAATGTCAGGATACCTCTTGTGATTAATTTTCCTGCTAGAGAGAAGAATGGGAGTTTTGCCTAGTGGCAGCTTTGACTCAACAGAAAGTAGCATAGAGAGTTAATATGCCTGCTGCAAAAAACAGAACTATGGGGCATATTTAAGAAAAGTGGTGCTGCATACAGTGCAGCTCTACTTTTCTTGCACCCCTTAGCGCCCCCCCTAATGCCACCATGTGTGCGTCATATTTTTTATATTCGGTACACCATGGCGGTAATTAGGGGATAAGCATCAGAATTGTTTATGAAAGTCTGGTGCTTTGCAGGATTAGCCTCATAAATGTTGACACTAATCTTGGAAAGCACTTAGAGGCCCATTGTAACCAATGGAAGCCTCCTTTTAATGCCTGCTCTGAGCAGGGGCAGGTAGTGCCTGTATATGGATTGTAGAGGCCCAAGATGGCTTCAGGATTATGCTGCCTCTGTATTCCATGTTCACACATTTAATTGCAGCAGCCACGTGTTTAAGAAGAGCGCTTTGGGCACCGGCACCTTTTTATTTACAAATTAAGCACTGCCCAATGGGGCACATTTGAAAAAAGTGGCGCTGCACACAGTGCTGCGTCACTTTTCTTGCGCCCTTTAGCACCCCCCTAATGTCACCATGTGTGCGTCATATTTAAATATGGCGCACCATGGCGGTAGTTAGGGGACTAGCGTCAGAATTTTTTACACAAGTCTTGGGCTTTGCAGGATTAGCATCAAAAAAATGTACGCTAATCTTGCAAAGCACCCAGAGGCCCATTGTAACCAATGGAAGCCTCCTTTTAATGCCTGCTCTGAGCAGGCACTGAACATGCTGGCACACAATTACGTGAAGAAATCTGTCAGATTTTTTTGCTCCACTTTTTTTGCCCCCCCCACCCCTAACGCGGGGATGCCCCCTTTGGATACATTATGCCTGGTGCAGGCATAATGTAGCACAAAAGGTTACAAAGTGGCGCAATACATGCATTGCGCCACTTTGTAAATATGGTGCTGCGCTTTTGGCCTTCTAACGCCACCTTAGCTTAAACAAAATACACTAATGTGACATTAGAATGGCACTAGGGGCTCTTAAATATGCCCCTATGGGGCATATTTGAAAAAAGGGGCCTGCACACAGTGCTACACCACTTTTCTTCCGTCCTTAGCACTCCCCTAATGTCACAGTGTGTGCTCTGTATTTAAATATGGTGCAACATGGCAGTAGTTAGGGGACTAGTGTCAGAATTTTTTAAGCTAGTCCGGTGCTTTCTAGGATTCGCGTAAAAAATGTTGATGCTATCCTGCAAAGCACCTAGAGGCCCATTGTAACCAACAGACTCCTCCTTTTAATGCTTGCTCTGAGCAGGCGTTAAAAGTGCGCAAAAAAATCTGACAGATTTCTTTGTGCCATTTGTTTTGGCCTCTCTAACGTGGGAATCCCACATGTGCATACATTATGCCTGGCGCAGGCATAAAGTAGCGCAAAGGGATACAAAGTGGCGCAATGCATGCATTGTGCCACTTTGTAAATATGGCACAGCATTTTTGGCCTTCTAATGTCACATGAGCGTACAAAAAATTACGTTAATGTGGCATCAGAATGGCATTAGGGCTCTTAAATAAGCCCCTATATTTTATGTCGCTAGCCGAGGGGATTAGTAAAGCCAGCCTTTACAAGTGCTTTAAAATACATGAATGTAGGTGAAAGGGGAGCGATGTAGAGATGAGGGGCACATTTGCCGAGTGGTAGTGAGTGAAACCGAGGAGGAGGTCACGGGGTGGGGGGGAGCCACAATAAACTGTCGCACAGGGCGCCACCAGTCCTGACGGTGGCCCTGCCTGCAGACACCACACCCACATTCACCGATACAGCCACAACTCCTATCCTACCTACAATCACCACAATAGCAGACCCAAAGACATCCAACCAGTCACCACATCTGCTGCCACCACAACCACAGACACCTACGTGCAGCATACCCACCATTCCTGCAGTAACCACCCCAACAGATAGTCACCCATTCACCACAGTATCTCCCATCACTTCCACCTCCTCCTCTCAAAACACATAAACGCCCACACTCACCCACCCAACAGACACCCTGCACACACAACCATACCTCGCACATACATGAACCCAAAACATCCCCCAAAACACCTCTCACAATCACTCCTTTACCCTTCACTCCCAAACGTTTTTGCCATGATTGTCCCTGTGTGTCTAAGAAATATTTCCTCTTGGAGTTGAACCTAGTCTCTCTCCGTGTCCAGCCTTTCCACCTCAAAGTCCTCCCCTGGCCCCCCTGCAGGTACCCATTCCCCTCCCCCTGCCAAAACGTCAACCCCTCCTAAGGGTTCCCAGCCCTCCCCTAAGCCTCGAATTATGCCTCCCCCTCCCAAGCCCAAACCCAAGGATCTACCTTCCAAACCCAAACTCCCCATCTGTCCCCCCAGTGCCTGAGGTGCCTGCCTGCCTCCTTGATGCTCCTACCTGTAGAGGTTGTATGGCAGTCAGGAGTCAAGTAGGGGCACCGGAATGTGCCATATGTGCATATTGCACATATTTTCTTGGACTGGCCTATAGCCTGATTATATTGTACATAGTTATGTTTTTATATATTTATTAAATTCCCATATATCTGGGCCAACCAGTCGTTGGTTCCAAGGTTACTTTGTTGTCTTGCCTTTCATTCCTTATGGCTATTTTGGTCTTGCCTGCTTATGTTTGAGTGTGAGTATGTTTTGTGTGTGTATTGATAGTGCTACCAGTTGTATGTTGCCATCATGTGTGGGTGTGTGCGCATTGCATTTGTCCCGCTGTGATGGCTTTGTATTGTATGATGGGCATGTATGAATTTGGGACATGGATTGATGTTGATGTTGTGCGTAGTGATTGTGTTGACATGTGTTATTTCGAGTGTTGTGTGCCCTTGTGTGGTTGTACTGTGTGTGTGAGTAGGTGTGTTGATTGTTATATCTTATCAGTTGAGATGTGCATTGGCAGGATATGATATATGGCTTGTTATATGGATGTTTGATAGAGTGTGTTGGTTCTCTGGTGTTGTTAGGTTGCACTGTATGTATGACTTGTCAATTGGAGGTGTGTATTCTGGATGGATGATGATGATTTCATAGTTCTGCAGTTGTGGTGTTGTGTCATTTGTTGTGTTGTGTGTTGTAGTGTTAGATTATGATGGTGCTGTGTATCTGGGTGTTGGTGTGTGTTTTGAAAGTGTGTGTGTGTTGGCCACAGTGTGTGTACTAAGTATGCGCATGTGTATATGTGTGAGATGTGCGTGTCAGTGTGAGGGTACGTGTGTGTGTGCCCTTCGTGACCCATTCGGGATGTGTATGTTGCGTGCGCATCTATTCATTGACATTGTGCAATGGTGCCAGGTAAGTGTGTGTACTCACGGTTTCTGTCTTCGTCATTGGTTCTAAAGTCGTTGGGCGAGTAGGAGCAGTGGGAAGACAAGTAGTTCAGGTTCCATGGTGGCTCCAGATGAGTATGTGTTCCTGAATGTGTGTCTCCTTTTATAGAGTGGGTTTCCGCCAGGGTTTCCTTGGTGGTGTGACCGCAGCCGAAACCTTGGTGGTGTGCAACCTTGTAATCTGTCCTGCGAGAACATGTTCTCTGCCGGCCTGAAAGTGGCTGCCGTCATCTGTGGTGGCCTGATGGCACTGGCGGTGCCAGCGGAGGATTGGCTGTATTCTGTTGGGAAGACTGCCATGGTCATAATTTGGCTGTCTTCTTCTTGTCAGATTCAGGGTCCAAATAGAGTGACCCCTTAACACGGTTTATCACATGGTTGTTCAGATATTGGGCAACCAGTCAAATGAATAAAACTGAAATTGGTATCTTACTTTCTGCTCAGGAAATCACCTGAAGAAAAATGAGTCCTTTGCATGGTAGGCTTCATGTGAAGCTCATCCTGTTTGGTAGATCACCAAAGAGTTTTGATAAAGCTAAACTGAAAAGTAGGGGATGTGCTTAGTTGGCCTGATTTTTTCATGCAAGTACACATTTTTTCAAAACTACACAAAATTTCACGTACCTAGGTGAGCTGCAAATCTATCATTTTGTGTTATATTTCAGCAAGAAATGCATCTTCACATCAATTTTTGACGCGAGTCTGCATTGCATGGTAAAAAAAATAGTTCCAAAAAATGAAAAAATCATAAACAACAGCTGTTTGCTCTCTGCTGTTCCCATGCGTTTGCAGTAGATTTTTAATGTGAATAACCTACTTGAAGCAAAATTTTAAAGTGAATGGCACGTAATTATGAGAAGTGGCGTAGTGATGTAATTTCAGGGATTTTATGTAGCATAATGTGAAATCCCCACAATTATTTGATTTACATGTTATTTAAAGTTTGTCTAGGCCCACTGAAAATGTGTTAATTTTTAATCAGATATATTGCTTACATAAGATTCTGCAAAGACTAATGTCTATATTCACATAAGTAAAATTACATATGCATATTTACTCATTTATAAATCTACTCATGCACATAGGTGTAAAGTCTGCTCTTTTTGCTGTTCACCATTTCTGAGTATAGATGTATATTTAAGTGAATACTTACATATCTCCATTCAAGTGAATATTTACATATCTCCATTACCTTAGTTCAGAGGTGGAGATGACTAAGACTGAATTTATTTGGGCAAAGTTACTACTTGTAACTTTTCACACGTATGTGGAGTTCTCAGCCACCGTGGCACAGATATCACTCTGGGAATGTAGAAGGAAAATTATTAAAGTTTATGAATTAAAAAAACACCTATTTTAATTTTAAATCTAAATATGAAATAAATAAAAAAAACAATTTTTACTCTACACCTAATAACACAACAGTCCACTGGTGTGACTTTGCTGCTGTTTTGAGTGCTTTTTGGCTGTAGTAATTTTAGAATTGAAGTTTGTGAGTAACAATGGGTTTACCCTGTGGGTGGGCGTAGCAATGGGTTTAACCTGTGGGTGGGTGTTTGTATTAGCACAATCCACATAGCAGGGTGTGGACTGCATAGGTTGGTGCAGTAAATAATACTGTGCATTCATCTTAAATTAAATACGAACTTGCTCTGCTTTAAGTGTAGCTCAACCAATTTTGTTCACTGTAGGGATACACGAGTACTTGTTAATTTTACTTTCCGATCTGGACACAAGTGTCTGAATTGCCTCATTCACTTGCTACACATTGTTAAAATTAATGGTCATCGACAAATGCAGGTAATGTTACACTGGTTTGAATTTAATTTGTATTATGCCCCATGAATTTTCGGATGCTAGACATGTGTGTGCCCAGTGGGACAAAATAGTCTAATAGGCCACTATGAATTACGTACATATATTTACATGCCCTTTGGATAAATATTTATCTGATATTCATTAATTTGAGAGTAATTCAAATATGGATCAATGGATCTTTCTTAGTTTTCCTAATATAGAATGAGTGCCGGATTTTCATCCTCAGGGTGAATATCTAATTATTTAATGGAGCCTTTTACTTTAACTCTTCATGGCACAGCCAGTGTGCATTTTTCACAAACCCTTTCACTGGTTTCTCATATTAGTGATATCTGTAATTCCTTGCCATTGCTGGTTTGATTTTATTACAACATTGGGAATCTTCATAGTATTTGTTCTTTTTTGATTTTTGTATGGCATGTGTCATAATATACACTAGATTGTTGAATTTTATCTTGAATGAATTTGCAATATATTATTATTACTTGTAAGATGATATTATGAATAGAAATAGACAGAACAACAATAGTATTTTATACGTTGATCCCCATATCCACTACATATAAAATAAATGCATTAATCTGTGAATGTCTACAGCTTAATAATGATGAGATAATAATTATTAATGCTGAAAAATGTAATTCAACCTTGAAATAAGAATGGTAATTCAGCATTATGGAGAGATTTTTTTCATGTCTATTATGTGTTCTGTATAACTATTTGTAAGGGTAGTGGATGTTGATGTATCTTAACAAAGGCCCCTCTTGAGGTGAAAGGTGTCTTTTTATTTTAATTTGAAATAACTAAATTACTTCAACCTTATTTTCTATGGTCTATTATTTTAAGTAACAGCTTCCGCTTTTTCATTAGGAGTATGTTGTATTATTGTGAATGGCCATGTATGATGCTAGACTTACTCCAAGGCTGGATTGGAGTACAATTGCTACTGTTTTGTGGCCATTGCAAGGAGACACAAAGTGACACATTGGTATTTACTTTCCAGCACAATAAGTATCTTGTGCTGGAGAAGTTGCCTTCTCTTAGTGCAAAACAATCACATTGCTGCTTTGGGTTGCTGTATGTCAAGTGAAGCATCACTGGGGCATTATTTGGGTGAATCAGTGAAAACACCCATAGGTTTTGATGCCAAGATGATCTTCTAAGAAAGACATGTCAGGCTTTGCATAAATAACTAACACCAGGTCCAGACTAGCTACTGGGCGTTTCAGCGGGCTGGAACGGTGGGGGCCACTATCACTTGTTGCTGGGGACCTGCTGTCTCAGAGCCACATGCACAACGCAGCGGAGCAAAGTTGTTTTTTTTCTGAAAAAAATAATAAATCTGCCTGTTAAACTATGAAGAATGAAAGTTACTGGGACAAATGCAGGATTTGGTGCTGCTTTGTCACTCTGTGCCAATAGCTATGTGATGTGTAATAAAGATCATTAAAGAAGAATCATCTCTTGGTCTTTGTGCAAAGGCACATGGTTGTGAGTTACTACACAACATAGTTTTGAGTGGATTCAGAAAGCTTGTTTGTTAATGGCTTCTACTAACACTTAGAGGAGAATAATACATGAGCTCCAGGAGGAATTAGACAATTAATCAGGAACTCTGGAAGACTATGCTCAAGTAATAAAAACTCTGTACAGCTCTGATCCTAAATACATCTGGTGACATCTCACTGCTTGATGTGTTTGCAGTACTTTGAAACCTTTGAATGTCTTAGAGAACTCCGTGTGGTGGGCGAGCATATAGAAATCATATGCAGAAACCCCCAAGAATATTGGGGTTTCTAAATCGATTTTGTAGAAGAAAATATTGTACATTTGAAGATCAGAGAAATTTGCATAATTTGCACACTAATCTATTTGCTGTTGTTTAAATATGTATACTTTGCACCCAGGTTGGTTAAGTTGTATCTCCAGATATATTGATTTTACTCAGCAGATAGAACTTGGGTATTCCATGTCTCTTAAATTGTATTTAATCCTTTGAAGGTATTTAGAAGCAGAGATTTTTGGATTGTACACATTGTGAATTTTTGGAAAAAATGTCATCTGAGCATGAGAAAGCGTCATCTCTTACTCATCAAAATAATTCAGACATTGATGTGGAAGAGCTGATATATTGACCTAGCCAAGGTGGTAATGTGGATTTGAGTTTGAACTGTGTACCACAAGTATGATTAAAGGTAGGTTGATGTAAGAATGAGTATCCAAAGACTGATTCACAAACTTTTTTGTGAGTAGGCATGTTGTTGTGGTCGGTATGTATTTACTTGTTCTGTACACAGAACCTTTAGGAGTGGAACTTAGAGTGGTAGAATGTTAATGGGGTCTGATATATATATGGGGTATATGGCATGTGGGAACATTCAAAGAGATGATACATACATGTGAGGTGCTGTATTACCTCAATGTATGAAGAGACAAACAATAAACCTATTGGAAAGTACGTTTGGTGTACAAAGTTACTAAATGTGTGCTGATTACTATGAAAGTTAGAGCTGCAGACTTAGGGTCTGATTTAGATATGGGTGGATGGGTTGTTCCGTCACAACGGTGATGGATTACCCGACCGCCGAAATCTATATCCCATTATTTCCTATGGGATTTAGATTTCAGCAGATGGGATATCTGTCGCCGTTATGGCGGAGTAACCCATCCGCCAATATCTAAACCAGGTCTGTAGTATTGAAAAACAGTAAAACTTTGTGAATCAGGCCCCAGTTATTTCACGAACAAATAGATCTCTTACTTAATGTCACAAACTTTACAAAATAGAAGTACTGTTTAAAAAAATCCATCCACGTCTATGAACAAGCAGACAATGCTATGACCCGATAAAAATTCAAATCAAAAACCTGATTCATATTTTTCTTCTACTTTGCAATATTTTTCTATTACAATGTGCTAAACCATAACAATTTTCATATCACAGAGAAATGTAGCATTTGGCCAAACAGTAAAACTGAATACTGCTTGATGGCTGATCATTTTTCATTCCTTTGATTCTAACATGAACTCAGGAAGCTTAGAATCATTTTAAATTCCATGTGCCATGTCCTGATAATTCATGCATTTTATCAGATGCTTTGCTAAATAGTATGCATTTATAGTCACATTTTGAGAAAATTTCTATTTCTCAGACAATGCGCTCCCAAATGTTCCAATTTCAGAACAGAAAACGTCTACAGTGCCTGAAATGAACTTGACAGTGGTGCCTGCTGCTCAGTCTGATGAACCTGTCACTCTAGGATACTGAGCAGAGAAACTTTACATATCTGAATTGTGTTTCATCATGTTTGTATCCAAAGACATTGCCAAACGTCATCTCAGACTTCCTCGTAATGCCAATGAGCACACATATGCTTACTGGCATTCGAAACATAGTAATGTTTAGCATACTTACAGTTTGAAATTAAAGACTTTGGGGGTCATTACAACCCCGCCTCGGTCAGTAGATCCCTGCTGGGCCGACGGGGATCTCGGCCGCAACACAGGAGCCGGCTCCAAATGGAGCCGGTGGTGTTGCACCTGTGCGACGGCGTCGCGCTTATCACTGCCTGCACAGCAGACAGTGAAAAGCTGCACGGGGCCCCTGCACTGCCCATGGCAGTGGCATGGGCAGTGCAGGGGGCCCCGCAACTCCCCTTTCTGCCAACCTTTTCATGGCGGTTAAACCGCCATGAAAAGGCTGGCGGGAGGGGGACTCGTAATCCGCCAGGGTTGTAATGAGGGCCTTTATTTGTAAAATGCATTCATAGAGTTTTGTCATCATGGACCAACCCAAGATTTCACATTCAGACTTAATTATGCTCTTGAAAGTCGAAGGGCCTAATTTAGAACTTGGCGGATGGATTATTACTTCACAACAGTGATGTATATCCCATCCGCCGAAATCTAAATCCCATTCTATCCAATGGGATTTAGATTTCGGCGGATGGGATATCCGTCATCGTTGTGATGGAGTAACCCATCCCCGATTTCTTAACCAGACCCAAAATCCTCCATCTGGGCAAAGCTGGAAGTACTGGTGTGCGAAATTTGGGTAATTTGTTTTCACATAATTATGTGCAATATTGGGAACATTATGTGAAATTACTCATAATTACACAAACTGCTAATCTGTCATTTAGTGCCAACTCATTTCACTGCATCCTTCAGTTACTTCGATGTGAGGAGTGGCATGAGCAGCAACTGGTTTTTTTCTGGACGATCATGTTATTCCCAGGCATTCACAGTACAATTTTACCACAAGTGTCATGTAATTATGCAACTTGTCAAAATGGCATAATTTCAGTAATTTTGCATAGCAAGCATAATGCAAAATTCCCAAAATTTCACAAGTAATGCAAGTGTAATTTTAATTTTGCCCTAGCCTATCTAGATGCTGGGCAGAGCACCACAACACTGAGTACTTTTGCAATGAGATCCCGCTGATCCCATTTGCAGTGTGGCAAAAATCTCTGAGCAGGCTGAACCTGGTTTTCTTGTCCAACGTGTGTGCAACCTTTGAAGAACCAGAACCTTATGGGCCTGGCGGCGCAGGGTACGCCTAAAATCTCCTTGGATTCACCTGCCTCAACTAACAGAGACACGGGACACTCTGTCAGGCGTAAAAGATCAGATTTTATTAGCTGCAGCTAGTACAGTTGTCCAAGAAGTACACAAGGTATGTTCTCAGGAGACTGCCACTTTACTTTGTGGCGCACAATCTTATATACCGTATAAAAACCATTTATTAACTACATACACTCCCAGAACACATAGAAAGGAGCCAGTAAGAATAATGTAAAGATAGAACAGAGCCAATAGAAATGTCGGAAAACAAGACAGCACCAATAGAAGGAATTGGAAAACAAAGTATCAAGTGACTTAAGGTTGCCTCCCCTCCAGCTGTGTTTGTCACCCCTCCCTTGAACTAATTCATTAACCGATCCACAACGAAGTTGCATGTGGTGCGATAAGTTTGTGTGCGTTTGGAGGACAGTTGTGAAATGAGAGAATACTAGCAAAGGACAGCGAAGGCCAGACGATAAGATAAGATCGGCGGAGAATAGTGTGAGCCTACAGATAGTTGAAACAAGGATTAGAAAACCAGACAGGGATTAGTGTACTCGGTCAGACCTTAATACCAGCCTTGTAAAGATAGAGGCAGAAGGCTGTTTTGAACACCATGTTGCAGAATAAGCAGAAAAGGCAGAATGGACTTCGTTCGCTGTGCTGCCTGAGTGAAGGCAACATAAAATGGCGGCGGGCCACAAAATGGCGGGTCGATACGATCGTATTAAAAATCGAATTTCCTCAGACCCTCCTTTTGCCAGAACTCAGGCAAGATACACAAACTCATGTTAATCTGAGTCGATGTCTATGGCCATGAGGTCATCAAGCTGTTGCTGTACCATCATTTTGATATTCTCTGCTCTTTGTGACTTGGGTTTGGGAATACATGCAGTAGCACATAGGTTGCAGATGGCAGGACCGCAGTGCATACAAAGACAACAAGAGAATATAAAAGCTAAAATTACTCCAAAGAATGTCAATACCTTCCAACCCCATTTGGACAGTAATTCCCAAAACCACTCTGAAAAGGACCAATCTCCTTCGTCCTGATGAATCGACTCGGAGATTATGTGTAACTTAGAGATAGCTTGGTATACTGTCGGAGCGTCATTAGGTATGAAAATACAGCAACTTGATCCGATCAATTTGCATACTCCACCACGGTCCGCAAGAACAAAGTCTAAGGCAACACGGTTCTGCAAGGTCATAAGACGATCAGCCTGTAGTTCAGCTGTAATGTTACTTAAAGCTCCTACAGTGATGTCTATGGTGGTTTCTACGACACGAACCAATTGCCTTATATTTCTGCTGTTGGCCATTGGACCCCAGAAGGGAAGAAATCCTTTGAGGAAATCTCCTCCCTCTTGTCCTGCTGTGTCTTTCGAATCCACAATCCCTCTGCCATATCTATTTTTATGATGGTTCGCAGGAGCGGTGTATGTAGGGGGAAGAAGAAAGGCTATATAACAAGTACCAGAGAAATCAGCTGGCAACCATGTATAAGCCCTATCGTGGCAAACGAAGTATGTACCTTGAGATGGTACTAACGGCAGTGAATTCAGGGCTGAATAAACATATGTATGGGAACATAAACTTTCTCTTTGTCCGGTGTTTGGAGTTCTACCATTTATTTGCAGACAGAAATTTCCTTGTTGGGGTATGACCCGTATCGGAGGAGATTTTCCTTGCTCAACCTTATCATTGAGGCTAGAAATGTAATTAGTTATGTTCCAATTGGTATATGCTTTTCTTTCATCTATGGAAGCTTCACTTTTTTCCATGATTTTAGCCATAGCTACCATTCCCTTTATCAATAAACTATGACTGAAATCTGAACCAACACTATGTGAACTGACAGGTTGTTTAATTTTACTTTGATATGCATTATTGAAAATGACAAAATAAGCCCAAGCGGAACCTTCATAGGAGAATGGAAGAACTAAATATGGCATTCCTTTTTCTACCGTATGTGGTATGAGTCCACACACCCAACAGTCAGTTGTATTGATCACTAACTGATGTTGATGTAACAACTGGACGAAGGAATTGTTAAAGTATTCAGTTCTTCTGATGAGTTCATGCTGGGGAAGAGTGTGAAATAGGTGCGGAGAGATAGTAGAAGAAGATGTAGAGGTAGGAGAAGAGACAACTTTTTGCTGCAGAGTAATAATTATCCAGTTTACAGATGCCAAAAGAATACACGACAATATAATGACGCATAGAGCAATACTACAACGACTATATATTTCTTTACAATTATTCTTTACATTTTTACTTTCTCTTTTATCTAATGTAGCCTCCATCTTTCTAAGTGGATGCTCACGGCAATCTTCCTCAATCACTGTAGTCACGATTATCTACCGTCCTATGACACTGTGAGGTCCTGCAGGCCTATTGCCACTTACTCAGGTCGTAACTAAGACTCCTACCGTGACCCTGCAACCGGGATAGAGTACTACATAGGAGAGAAATTTACAAGTTCTTTGGTCTTGGTCTCAAATTATAGCGTTCCTGTCCAGAGGCAGTCTGGTTTTGAAACAATGTTCCTGGATTTGTCGTGTTCAAGCGACGATGCAATGGTATTGCTTCTTGAAGGATGTCGTCGTCCTCTTTCTCAGAAAGTGTTCCAATTAGACGCGCATCACTGAATGGTACAAATTGCGGAACTTTCTCACTTTCAGAGTCACTGATGCCTCTACGGACCCACTGATCGAAAGGCAAGGGCAAAGGCACTTTCTTGCAGTGCACGGCATGCACCCAGTTTTTCTTTCCTTCGACTTTAACTGCTGTTCTTGTGGTCAAAAGAACCAGGCGTGGCTCTCTCCATCTGGGCTCCAAATTTCTCTGTCGTTGGAAATTTTTCGTGCAGACCCAGTCACCTGGTCGGATGGAATGACCTGGGTCTGTGGAAGCCTCTGGTAGAGCACTCTGAACCTGTTGATGAAGAACACGCAATTTAGTTGTAAGGTCATGCAAGTAGTCAATCAACATCGGGTATGGCAAGTCTGAGTATTTTTTAGGGCGAGGAACTCCCCATACATTAGCTGGGCGACCAAATATCACTTCGTAAGGGCTAAGCCCCAAACGAGAGTGTACTGCTGTTCTGGTGGACAGAAGAGCCAATGGTAAAGCATCAGGCCAATTAAGTCCTGTGCTAGCTTGCACCTTAGCAATTTTAAGCTTCAAGGTTCCATTGTAGCATTCTACTAAACCAGCCGACTGTGGGTGATTCGCCGCGTGGAACTTCTGTTTTATGCCAAGACCTGCACAAACTTTTTGCATGACTTGACCCACAAATTCGCTCCCATTGTCACTCCAGACAATGCGCGGCAAACCAAACCTAGGGAAGAATTCTTTCAAAAGTATTTTGGCAGTTGATAAAGCAGTATTGTCCTTCAGAGGGTAGGCTTCTACCCATCTAGAAAAAGCACATACTACCACCAGAACATATTTGAGGTTGTTGCATCGTTCCATGTGAATATAATCGATCTGCAACACCTCAAATGGATATGTTGGAGGAGCAAAATGACCTGCTGGAGTTGGGGTTCCCTTTCCCGGATTGTACATCAAGCAAACAATACAATGTTTTACTATATTATTTGCACACTTTGGGATCCCCTCATTTTGCCACACTGGAGCCAGAAGTTTACATATTCCTTTTGCACTTAGGTGAGCTGGACCATGTGCCATAGTAACTACAGGTAGTACATAAGCATCTGGTAACAGCCAACGTTGATGTTCTGATAATTCAACCCAACATCCCATCTCATCTAACATTCCTGTACTTTCCTTCCACTTTCTCAACTCATTCTCCGTAGCCTCTCCTTGAATTGATTTCACACTCTCTACTGTATCTTCACACATTCCCTTTTCTCTTACGCAGTTTGCGGGACCTGCAACATACATTCGACTTGTGTTGTCTCTGGCTGTCTTTTTCGCTACCTCATCTGCAAATGCATTTCCTCGACCAACATCGTCCACAATCTTTTTGTGTGCACTACACTTCACGATCGCTATCTGAGTAGGCATTGTAAGTGACTCAAGAAGTTCAGTCACTAATTGACCATGTTGTATCTTAGTACCATGGGAAGTAAAGAATCCTCTTTCCTTCCATAAGCGCCCAAAGTTAAACGCTACACCAAAAGCGTATTGGCTATCAGTGTACACGTTTACTCTTTTTCCTTTGGATAACACACACGCTCTAGTTAAGGCTATCAATTCAGCTGCCTGAGCTGAATTATGTCTAATGCGTGCTGTCTCCACAATCGTATGCAAAGTAGTAATAGCGTAGGCTGAAACTGTATCTCCATTCGGGAGCTTGAAACAAGAACCATCTACCCATAGTGTTCCATCTGGATTCACTAATGGCGTGTCTTTTAGGTCAATTCTACCCTTAGTCTCTTCTTCAGTACGGAGAAAACAATCATGCTGTTCAGAGACATCTCTCTCTTCTGGAAGAGGCAACAAAGTAGCTGGATTCAGGGTATTACATCGTTTGATGTGTATGTGACTAGCCAAAAGCGTCAGCTCATATCCGGACAACCGAGCACTCGTAAGATGCTGCGTTTTTGTCCTATTTAGTAAAGTATCCACTGCATGTGGCACCATAACAATGAGAGTATTATCTAGCACTACTCCAGCAGACTGTCGAATAGAAATTGCTGCTGCCGCTGTCGCCTTAAGACAACTAGGCAATGCTTTAGCTACTGGATCTAACGTAGCTGAGAAATATGCGCATGGTCGCTGTTGATCTCCAAAACGCTGCGTTTAGACTGACAATGCACAACCCTCTCTTTCGTGGACATAGAGCGTAAAGGGCTTACTGTAATCAGGAGTACCCAATACAGGAGCAGAACATAAAGCAATACGCAAATCAGTAAAACTCTTCTGACACTCGTCAGTCCACGGAAGAGGCTGAGGCGTATCTTTTAAAGTTAGCGCCAACAGCGGTTTAGCCAATAAAGAGAAACTCGGAATCCACTGTCTACAATAAGAAGTAATGCCCAAAAAGGCACGTACCTCTCTTTGTGTGGATGGCACTGACATTTGTGCAATTGCCTGAATTCGTTCGGGGGTCAATCGTCGTCCCTCCTTTGACAAGAGATGACCCAAATAAGTCACCTCGCGACAGACATATTGTAATTTAGAAGGAGAAACCTTGTGATTCAGATCAAACAAATGACGCAACAGTGCAACGGTCACGTTTTTGCAAATCTCCTCTGAATCAGCGGCAACTAATAAGTCATCCATGTACTGAATGAGAGCGGCACCGGACGGTAAGGAAAAGGCATCAAGATGACATTTTAGAGCTTGACTGTAAATAGAGGGACTTTCACAATAACCTTGAGGTGCGCGTTTAAACCGGAAGCTTCGGCCTCCGAGGGAAAAACCAAAAATATCTCTACTCTCTTCGGCGATGGGAATACTAAAGAAAGCATTCTTTAGATCAATAACTGAAAACCAAGTCGCTGTAGAAGGTATCATCGTCAACAGAGCAGTGATATCTGGGACTACAGGAAACTGCGGTACGACAATCTTGTTTACCTCCCGAAGATCAATTACAAAACGATAAACAGGAGGCTGAGAAGGATCAGTGCGTTTAAGAACCGGAAGAACAGGACTGTTACATGTATTTCCTCTCGTTTCCTCAACCACACCCTTCTGAATCAAATCATGGACAATTTCCAGAAGTGCTTTCTCACCTTCAGTAGAGATTCTGTATTGCGGAATACGTGGCATTTCAGCATTGGGCTTAAGAGTAACAACATAAGGTGGGATCTCAAGACAACCAACGTCATTCGGACCCGTAGCCCAAAGCGTTTCGGGAAGAGAAAGCAATTCAGGTGGGAATTGATCTTTTGATAAGTACATTGGACTAGTCATTTTCTGTCCTAGAGTGAGGTATACACCAGAAGGTGAACAATATATCGTAGCATGCATTCTTTTTAATAGATCTAAACCCAACAGATTTTCACCACAACCATTCGTCAGAAGAAGCGGAGCTTCTAAATCATAAGGGCCTATTGAAACAGGCAAAGGGCAAGAAACTGGATTGCGAACAGGGGCGCCAGAAAATCCTACAGATACATTCGTTAAGCCAGACAAAGGTGCGCCAGGGAGTTTAGAATGAATGATAGAGCTTCTCATGGCACCAGTATCTAAAAGAAATGGCTCTGAAACACCCATTGTAGTGACATTAACATAAGGTCCATTCTGATCCACTGGAATTGACGTAACCCCCTTACTTTGTCCATGGCTGTCCTATTCAAAATGAAGACTTTCATTCCCTCCTTCAATATACTGATCCTCACTGTAATACTGTGTAGACCTAACATTTTGCTGGTCAAAGTAATTTCCGGAATTTGGAGGAACAAAAGAACGCTGCTCTTGGGTTAACACACCTCGACCTCTACCTCTATTTGCTGACTGAAGACCACCACGACCTCGTGAAGCAGATGTTGCTCCATTACGCTGCAACAATGCCGGACAATTGTTCTTAAAATGACCTTCCTCCCTACAATAAGCACATTGATTGGGACCTAGCAAAGGTCTTGGAATGAATGGTTCAGGCTTTTGATACAACCTCTGAAACTGCGGAGGCTGTTGAAACTGAGGCTGAACATAACGAGGAGGATAAGCCTGTTGCAAGAGAACTTTAGTTTTTAATTCTTTCGTCTTTTTCTCTTGTTTTTCCCTTTCTTCTTTGTCTCTATTTTCATAATATTGTGCAGTAGCCAATATCTGGGCGGAAGAAGAAACTGCCCATGAACTCTCGGAGTCTTTTAGCTTGTGTGATAGTTCAGGAAGCAAGTTATATACGAACTTATCCACAAATAATCGCTGTCCCCCTTCTGTAGCCATATCTTGACCACTGTGATCAATGAATGTCTCCTCGAATCGGGTAAAGAAATCGGAAACACTTTCATCTTTCTTTTGTTTACATACTGCTAGCTTATCCCAATTAACTCTCAAAGCAGGCATCATTGTTTTCATTAATGTAATAATCCTACCAGGGAGTTCTGAGATCAAAGCGTCGGGCTTTGCACCACCTACTTGACCTCTATCTGCGGCAATAATAGCGTTCCAATCGCCGCCTAATTCTTGAGCGTGATCCTCTCTACGAATTTTAGCCCATATTGTCTGTGGAACTACATTTCCCATCAACATGTCAATATCTGCTAGATTCATAGTACATGCATCAACTGTTTGCGACAACTCTTTATAGTAACCAGCAGGATTTTTGCGTGGATCTGGTAGTGACTGTTTAAGTGCTAAAACTTCAGACCTTTTCCAGGGGACATGTATCCATATGCGCTGAAAATGCGCAGGAATAGCTGGATTAGCACCTGCTGCTGCAACTTCTTCCTTCCATATTGGAGAAACCTCTCTCATGGGATAGTTTTTCAGTGCTGTCCTAACTGAAGGATCAGAATCAGGAAAAGTCTGTGAGAACAATAGGGATCTGAAAGAAATAAGTGTTCTGACAGCGTTTTCAACCTTAGGACCCACAATAAGTCCTTTGTCAAAGTCAGCCTGAACATCTAACAGATCCTGTGGGACCAAACCCAAATTCATATCCTCCCATTCTTTAGCGAGAGTATCGCACATAACTTTAAAAACATATCTCTGCGTAGGTGCATTCCATTGCAGAAAGGTGGACATAATATCAGACGTACTATATTGGGGACCCTTCTTGATCCATCTACAAGCAAGTGAGTCCAATTTTTCTCGCTCTTCGGAGTCTGGGAATTGACTACGAGACTGTCTTCGAGAAAAAGCTGGAGACACATTTAAAGCTTCAAAGAAAGGTGATAAGAGACCAGAGACAGTATCTGCAAATCGCTTACGCATAGATGGAGAATTTGACATAAGGATAGGGGACAAGGTATTAGGTGAATTAACTAAAGGAGCATTAGGAATTGCCAAAGGAGCAGAAGGCAAAGGAGTTAAAGGCAAAGCTGGCATAGGCAATACTTGAGGAGGCAAATGTGGAAAAGCTGGAGCAGGCGGAAGCACAACTGGCGGCTGAACAGGCTGTAACATCGGGGGTGCATTAGCACCTTGTACATAGGGCGGAGGCAATTTCAATAAGTGGGACATTAAGGGATCTTCCTCAAAATCTTTTCTCTTATCAAGGGAAGAGATAGGCAACGTCGGATAGCATTTATCTATTGCCATTCGATGCTGTCTGTCTGAAATTTCCATTGCATTATCTATTTCATCATCTTTGAATTGCTGAGCAGCCTGTATAATCGTCATTCCCTGTGTTTTCCTATCTCGTTTCGCTTGTTTAATTTCTCTCTGTTTGGCTTCCTTACGCCAAAGGCGAAAAGAGTCAAACATTGCCGGCCGGGCTTTTCTTTTAAATAACGTTGCTTCTAAATTATCTAGCACATCAGTTTCGAAACTACCATTTTCTGGCCATTTTAAAACACCATCTTTCTTTGTATATCGGGTCCATGTCTTATTAAAGGCAATAGGACCAACACCATGTTTAGAATAGAGCTCATATGTGGGAGTTCCAACCGAAGGAATCGGACAGGAGTCCTCAAGCTGGGAGTCCCTATTACAACCAAAGCAACAAAGTTTTCCAAACTTAGTCAGACCAGACATCTCACGATTTTTACTGGCTGTTCACAAACATCAAGGGGGTAAAACTTTCAGTTTACACAGCACAAATGCACTTACCCCTCGGCTTTGGCCACTGCAATGGCCAAATCTAAGGACCTAAGGACAAAACAAAGACCAAAATTTGTGGGCGCGACCCACCAAATACTTAACTAAGGATGTCTTCTTACACCAACAGAGGCCCGTCTATCGTCTCGCTTTACCATACATCATCAAAGAAAGGGCCAAGGCAGGGCGGCAGTCAGGGCAGCAGTCGTCAGTAGCCGTCAGGAAGGAGTAACCGCGCTGAAAAAGACCTTCGGACCACTTCGACATACAGGGGTCGCTTGACGTGGCTCGCGATTCCTCCAGAATTTTCTTGCGGGGTTCCTCACGACCTTCAGGCAGAACCGGTACCGCTGAAGCCGCCCCACGTTGGGCGCCAGTTGAAGAACCAGAACCTTATGGGCCTGGCGGCGCAGGGTACGCCTAAAATCTCCTTGGATTCACCTGCCTCAACTAACAGAGACACGGGACACTCTGTCAGGCGTAAAAGATCAGATTTTATTAGCTGCAGCTAGTACAGTTGTCCAAGAAGTACACAAGGTATGTTCTCAGGAGACTGCCACTTTACTTTGTGGCGCACAATCTTATATACCGTATAAAAACCATTTATTAACTACATACACTCCCAGAACACATAGAAAGGAGCCAGTAAGAATAATGTAAAGATAGAACAGAGCCAATAGAAATGTCGGAAAACAAGACAGCACCAATAGAAGGAATTGGAAAACAAAGTATCAAGTGACTTAAGGTTGCCTCCCCTCCAGCTGTGTTTGTCACCCCTCCCTTGAACTAATTCATTAACCGATCCACAACGAAGTTGCATGTGGTGCGATAAGTTTGTGTGCGTTTGGAGGACAGTTGTGAAATGAGAGAATACTAGCAAAGGACAGCGAAGGCCAGACGATAAGATAAGATCGGCGGAGAATAGAGTGAGCCTACAGATAGTTGAAACAAGGATTAGAAAACCAGACAGGAATTAGTGTACTCGGTCAGACCTTAATACCAGCCTTGTAAAGATAGAGGCAGAAGGCTGTTTTGAACACCATGTTGCAGAATAAGCAGAAAAGGCAGAATGGACTTCGTTCGCTGTGCTGCCTGAGTGAAGGCAACATAAAATGGCGGCGGGCCACAAAATGGCGGGTCGATACGATCGTATTAAAAATCGAATTTCCTCACCTTCCTGAGTAAGCTTCCACACCTTGTTGCAGTCCTCGGGCGGGGAAAAAATGACTAAGATCCAATTTTTTCCAGCTGGATAAGTTCATTTTCATCAGTCCTGCATACCCTACTTCCTCATGACAGGCTTCCAAGCACTAAATAACTCTCCAGCAAAGGCTCCTCCAAGGTCTAGTCCTTTGTAGTCAGCTGGGCCCTCTCGAAGTCAGGAGCTATCTCTCTTGCAGAGGGAGTTAGGAGGTTTACGGTCGTTTTCTCCCAGCAGATTCAGAAGTCCTTGAGTCATCCCTATCCATCCAGCAGGGCCTTATTCTTTAGATGTAGTCTTCACACTTCTAGAAATATTCTGGGGAGGTGGTGTCTGAGGTGCCAAAGTTATTGTATGCACTGGCCAGTGATTGGAGAAATTCCACCCCCCTATTACATTTTCTTGCAGTACTCTCACTTTTTTTTACAGTACTTCCTCTTTGCCTTATTGTAAAATTACCCAGGGCCCCCTCTTTAATATGGCAAAACCCTTCTGCGCAAGGTGTCTCTCTTCACTTCCTTTGCCACTCCTCTGTTTAAATGAGGTCTCATCCCATCTGACAAGGGCAAAAATTGTTTTTTTCCTTTAGTGTGAATGGAATCAGGCTGTCCAGGAAGGTCTTAGGAACAGATGGGAGAAACTTTTCCTGGCATCTCCAAGTCAAACGAAGTAGTGTTAACCCTGCCTTTTGGTCTGTCAGCTGTTTCTGTACACCCCAGAGAGTTCAATGGTGTTAAATGGTCAGCCGTTCACACATATTGTACCTCCCTAGCCTTAGCGATATGCTATTGTCCTTTGAATCACAGTTGTTTACACTCCCAGCCAAGAATGTGCTTCCCAGATCTGGGAGAAGGGGGTGGTCTGATGGCAAAACTGGTTTTGTCTCAGGCAGCACAAAATACATTTTTATGAAGGTACCTTTCGTCTTACATTATCAAAATGTGATATGACATTAAATTAGTTCTTGAGAACTAAACAAGAAATTTAAATTCCTTTTCGTAGCATTTTCCAGTCAAATAAAGATTTTAATCCCATGTAGGGTTGCCCAAGATCTAGCAAATGTGTTCAAGATCTAGTAAGCTAAGCCTAAAAAGTGAAATAGCTTCTTGATTTTATTTCACTATGATAGCATATTAGCACCCTGTTCTTTGGACTTATGATGCATACTTTAAGGTTGATTTATGAATATTTAAAAATAGGCCTTTCCTGCATGGAGGAGGCATTGTTCCGAACAGGTGTTTATTTCTGTCCTGTATGTGGGCGGTGGAAAAGCACACTGCAGCACACATATGGCATTTAATTTGTACACAATAGGTGCATTTTATGGCTCATCAACAATGATCTCATAGAACATTTAAGAATAATTGGGTGAAGCCAATTGTAGGGCCTGAGCACACAAACTGTGGCACAGAATAGCATTGTCGCAGTCACAGAATATTTTATCTTCTAACACTTAAAAAACAGGGCCCAGAAAAAGGCAACAAATCTGGGGTGACTATGAAGAAAAAGTGAATTTGCCACAAAGATGATCTATATCAGGTGTCAGTCTTTTATGGCATGGAAAATAGAATAACCTTTGAACTACGAATCGTATACAGTAATGTGAATATTTCTGAGACATATGTACTTGAGGGGTGAATACCTTTGAGTAAGTCAGTTACGTGCAGAAGCAGGCTACATTATGTGATATTGCAATGTTACCATGCGAACTAGACTCGCTTAGTTTGTGGAAATATACATTCATCTCACTCTAACAATATAAAGTTTAAATTCACTGTGTATTGTGTGACACGAGGCTTACCATAAACAGGTGAACCCTAATACCGGGCTCTTCTAATAAGGCATACCTCCTGTTTACTATGCTTGGCAATCAAAACATATCTAAAACGTCAAACTTTTGCCTCAATCGATGTATAATTAGATGCGAAATTGGAGGAGAGTGATTATGCATAAAAACAGCAACGGAGTAAAATTAGCTCATATTTTAAGTAAGTACCAACAGCATGTTTTACATCAAGGGCAAGTAATCTTAGAAAAGAAGAGCAACATTTAGAGAAAGAACAATTAAATCTGAGGCGAAGTACTCCAATCTCGTTAGAACGAGAGAATATGTCATTCTCGTTAGAATAAAATAAATTGTAGCAAACACTTCCACATTATATGGACATATTTCTAAAATACGTTTACGGGGGGAGAGAGGACTTTGGGGGTCATTCCAAGTTTGGCGGGTGGCGGTTGCCGCCCGCCAAACTTACCCCGTCAAATGACCGCTCCGCGGTCAGAAGACCGCGGGGGCCATTCAGACTTTCCCGCTGGGCCGGCGGGCGCCCGCCAAGGGAGCGCCCGCCGGCCCAGCGGGAAAGGCCCTGCAACACAGAAGCCGGTGGTGTTGCAGGGGTGCGACGGGTGCAGTTGCACCTGTCGCGATTTTCACTGTCTGCTATACAGACAGTGAAAATCATGCTGGGGCCCTGTTCCCGCCATCCTGTTCCTGGTGGTAAAAACCGCCAGAAACAGGCTGGCGGGAAGGGGGTCGGAATCTCCATGGCTTGCAGCGCCGCCTTGGAGGATTCTCCCAGCCGGGGGAAATCCGGCGGGAAACCGCCGGACCCGGCTGGGCGACCGCGGCTGTAAGGAATCCCAAATGAAGCACCCCCAGCCTGTTGGGGGTGCTTCCGTGGTCAGGGTTGGAATGACCCCCTTTATGTTGAAATTCCTATTTCACAGCCTTTGTTTGCAGTGCTTGTTTGGTGTTTCTGATGTCGATCTGAGCGAAAATGCCTTTCAGGACATTGTGCTTCTTTTTATTTGTTTACAACTGTGCCGCTGTCGTTCTGTGATAAATTTGCAGAAGGTCTTCTACTGGGGCGCTACTTTCTACTTTTTTGCCCTATTGCTCTGATGGGTGATAACATCTAGATTATAACCTAAAAACTGTTGCTTTCTGCACTTTGGCTCTCATTTCAACATTGGCGGTATCGACCGCCTACCGCCACAGCGACGTCCCCCAACAATACCGCCGCCATGGCTACCAGCCGTCTACCGGTATCATGACTGCGGACGGTATTCCACCTGAATGCTGGCAGAACACCGCCAACGGTCATGGCTGCGGATGGCGTTAAGGCGGCGCTGCTGACAGCAGCACTGCCACGCCAGCAAAACAACGCTTACCGTATCAGGAGCAAGGATACGGTCTGGCGGTGTTTTTCTGGTTAACTCTGCTGCTGACAACAGCGCCGCGGGCTGTCTCCAGCCAGAGGACCCCCTGCAAGCAGGCAAGTTGGGTCCTCGGACGGGAGAGGGGGGTGGGGGGTGTTGTGTGTATGTGGGGGTGTTGTGTGTATGTGGGGGTTGTTGTGTGTATGTTTTGGAATGCATGCATGCGGGTGTGAGTCGCGTTGAATGCATGCATGAAGGAGTGATTGTGAGTGTTGTGTGTTGTGAATGCATGTGTGTGACAAGGCATGTTGGTGTGTGTTGCGGTGTGTAGGTATGTATGTGTGCATGCATGGTCGTGGTGGGTATACATGCATGCATGTGTGTATATGGGTGCGCGTGTGGGTGTGTATATGTGCGGTGGTAGGAGCGGGAGGGTGGGGGAGGACGCTTGGGAGGGGGAGGGGGGAGACCCCTATCAGTGCCAGGCAGGGGATTCTCTGGCACTGATAGTGCCTACCGCCATGGTTTTCGTGGTGGTATGTTTGTCACGAAAACCATGGCGGTAGGCCGGGTCGTAATCCCAAGGGTGGGATTGTGGCGGTCGCCGGGCTGGAGACTGAAATCTCCAGCCCAGCGTCCATTACCAACCCTAGTGGTCAGTGTGTTAAAGTGGCGGTTTTGGATGGCGGTAACCGCCATGGTCCAAATTCCATTTTTTTTACTGCCGGCCTGTTGGCAGTATTACTGTCACTTTAACACCGACCGCCAGGGTTGTAATGAGGGTCTTTATGTTAATCTCCAGGTTCTGAACTGGAGCACACCAAAGCACAAATACATGACTAGCACTATGCTGATGCTTCAATAAGAAGGACTGGATCAGAAACAGTCAATGTTACTGAATGGTAATTGCCCCATGGCGATACATGTAAGAACAATTGCTGAACATAGAAACACATTGTTTTTTTTTAATATTTAGTATGTCAAAAATATAGTTCAACATTTTCCAGGGGTAACATTTAAAAATTAGAGAAAGGTAGTGTACTACCTAACAAAAGCCCAAATTGATCTAATTGATAAAAAAGAGAGTCACGAATCATAAGTTCATGGCTGAATTCTGTCCCCTAAGCAAGGAGAAATGTGGCCGGTGTACGAATATGGAGCTGTGTGATAGGTATCACATCCTCCTTGTTTTCCCCTTACAGATTTCGGAAAGTCACTGATAACATTCAGCTCCACTTTCAGTGAGCCAGCAAACAAAGCATCATAACATTCCTGAACCTCGTGTGCTTCTGGGTGAATGAAAGCTTCAGGCATGAACTGAGCCACAGTTAAGGCCATGTCTTGTGAAAGAGTTGTACCAGACCGATTGTCCTTTATCTAGCCCAGTGGTTCCCAACCTTTTGACATCTGCGGAACCCCACTTTATCATTACTGGAGGCCGGGGACCCCCACTGAATCATTATTGAAATCCGGGGTCTCCCTTTTGAGTCATTACTTTAAACTGGGGATCTAATCTGTTAATTTCATTCAATTTTCTAAGTAGTCACGGACCCCCTTAGGAGGCTTTGCGGATCCCCTGGGGTCCCCAGACCACAGGCTGGGAAACACTGATGTAGCTTACAAACATAGGACCAATTGCTTCCACAACTGCAAAAAAGAGAGGAAGTTATTAATCCTGGCCAGTACCAAACTATCCTTCATTGTCCAGGTGAATTCAATGTCCATGAGTCTCACTTTTCAGTGCCTCAGAAACTTCTCTCCCTCCGGTTATAGACTACGAAATGTAGTTGAAAAGAGCACTGTTGATGATATGGCATACCATTATTATTGTAATATCATCTGTTCTGGATACTCGAAGAAATTTGTCAGCAGGATGCAGTGGCTCCAAGGCACAAAAAATGTGCCTGGAGGTATGGTTGAAGAATCACATCAAATTGAAGGTGAGAACTAAATTCAAAATTGTCTTCACTGTGCACAAAGCTGAAGGGGGCCCAGGGGCCTAGAGAAACTTGCATCCATTGTGAGTCTGACAGGTGCCTATGACTGATATCACAAAGAACAAAAAGCGGAAGGGAAAATACCTGAACCCATTCCTTTGGTTTGAACCAGACTGCATGCATTTCAGGAAGAATTTTAAATTAGAACTTTTCTGCCTCATCTACAATTGACTTTCAATTGAACGTGGGTTGTAGAGAAGGATGTCAGATTGGGGCGTCCTCTTTCGTGACAGAACACTTACTTCTCTCTTTTTCTTTGGGCCTATTTTATATCTACCCAGCACTCTGGCGTAACTATGAGACCGTACACAGTTATCAACAAAACTCCTGAAGTAAATAATATCTATTTTTCTTGCCCCCTTGCAGGTGGGCCCAATAGTTTTATATATGGCCCAATTGTCCCCCTACTAAAATCACTTCTAGAGACTCAACTGCATGAGACACAATTTGCACAGAGAATCTGCAGATATTTTATTATACAATATCACTTCCACCGAGCAGGGATTATGTGGAACAAACTTGGAGACAAACTTAACATGCTTTCTATTATCCATGTTAAATTGCCTAAGTATTTAAGGTCATTGGTAGGGTCAGTTCCGAGACTTGTATGATTCTAGTCTCCATACTGTCATATCACCATATCATGGATGTTTGTAGTAGCATTAGCACAACCAGTAAGCACTTAAAATAGAGGTATATTTGTGTTCTATTGTGATTCATTAGGTAATGACAAAATATTTGCATTGGTAATGACGATTGAGGATGCCGTGTGTGCAGCAAGAACTGCAGTAAAGTAATCTGAAGAACTAATTAGTCGTGATAGAGCAGACCTGCCAGAGAAGCTGGAAGTAACCGCTGGCACATACTCTGAGACCACATGCATTCCATTTGTGAGATCACTCTTTCTATATCTAGAATGACAGAGGTACATCTCCTTACAAAATCCCAAAGCAGGAAACAAAAAAACACATTACGTAGGAAATTAGTGGGTTAATCTTAAAAGCATCATGCCACATTCTTGATGAGAGTTCGGATTGAGCTCCCACAAAGCCAAACGAGTCTGATCCTTAAAAAGTAAAATACTTTTGTGAGGAACCCGTCGCTCAGGCATGATAACTTGCCTCAGGCAGCACAGCATATTTTATGACCACAGGGGGGCAGTAAACCCTTCGTTTTAGGGACAGAAAATAAGCAATTACCCCATTCTTTCTATAAGCCCAAATATGCATTTAGAAAAAACGCGATTAAAGAGGAAAAGTTCAGCTCACTTGCAGCATACCTTGCAAGGATTGTTCTTGATAATAAAATCTATCTTCCCACATGCAGCCACTAGTCCGGATTACCATGGTGAAAATAACCATGTGAGGGATGTCGTCTGAACTGAAATAAATATCTAACGCCTTAGGACCGGTTCTTGTGAGAGAAAAAAAAACATCGTTTTGCAATGTTCTGCTAATGGTTTTACACAATGGACATTTAGGGGCTCATTATATGTGACCCAGTAACTCCGATGATGCCAGTAAGTGAGCACTAACTGTTGCATGAACATTGCATAAAGCAAATCTATTGTCTGGGTGAAAAACCACGAACAAATGGGGAATAACATGTAGATATCGGTGTGGAAACTTTGTGTCCAACATGCTGTTCTTCGTTCCAGCTGCTAAACTCAAAATGGCGTGGCAAAGGCGCTGTAATCCTGAGTGGCACGGTAGGATCTAGTGCGATATTGCCGAGCCAATATACCAGGACACTGATAAACAGGGACCGCGCACTTTTTGACATCATGTGGTTGACTAAACAGGGCAAACGTTTTTATTCTGCAGATGCCATATCTGTCGCTTTGGTAAATCAACAGTCTGCAAAAAGTGTATTTGCAGGGTGTAGAAGTGAAGGGAACACTTTAACCACGTGCACTTCAAATGCAACTCGGGACATACATACGTGACACTCTTGTTGGTGTAAAAGGTCATTTTATTAGAACAGGATTTAAACACAACAATACTTCAAAACATTTAACTGTATATCTTTTAAAGCAGACTTTAACTTTTACAACTCCCTTGCCTTCATTTTCTCCTCAAATGTCTCCCTTCAATTTTCCAGCCGTATATGCTCCCCTATTCCGCCCATGCCTTCCTTGCCTGTAGCCTACCCCTCCCCGCTCTGATGCTTCACCTCCTTGTTTTCCCCCTGGAAGGGTGGACAAGCCGGCACCTGGCTCTCCACCCTCCCCCATCTCCTGCTACCTCTCTCAACTCACCTGTCCTAAATGACTGTTAACCCCCCCTTCCTGCCCTAACTAACCTGCCTAACTAAAAACCCTTCCTCCCCCTGTCTTCCTAAGCTGGGTTGGTGGGTGGTCACTACAATTAACGACCCTCCCTCACCTAAGTCGGCGCGAAAAAGGGCCGACCCCACCCTCCACCCCCCCTTTTAAACCTGTCCTAATCCCCGCCCCAACTTACCTCCTACCCAATCGGGCGCCTTGCGCGCCACTTCCCCAGTCCTGAATCCACCCGCGGAGAGACTAGACTGCGTCTCTCTCTCCGCGGGTCCCTTCAATGTGCTATTAGCAAGTTCCTGTTTTCTCAAGCCAGTCTGCAGCACTTTCCCAAGTGACCATATAAGGATTAAAACTTTAATTCCTTAATTCTGTATCTTTTGAAAGATTATCTACCGTGGAAAAAATATTGTTGAGATAACATTTGTATTACATTTGTAGCCTAATAGATAACATTTGTCTAAGCCTAACTGAAGTGCTTAAAAATCCATTCACATTCATGGCTGATCTTATCTCATACGCACTTCCTTCACACATGTGACTGTACCTGGTAGACTAAAAGTGAACCTGCACATTAGGATGAATGGGACATTAGTTTCCAGGCCTGAAATCAAATATCTACTCGGGTTACTCGGGTAAAGGTCTCTTTGAGCTTGGGATTCAGAAAGAGAGATCTGGGTTAAACTCCTTGAGAGAGGTGGCACATATGGGAGTATATGGTTGGAGACTTTCAATGTTTGGTAGAAGCAATGGAGCGTGTTTAGGGTTGAGTTAGGCAACTGAGATAACTGAGCACAATGCAACTACTAGTTCGGATAAGTATAGTGAAAATAACTATGTGACAGATTTTGTCTGAACTGAAGGAACACCCCTTAAAAAGAAATTGGGTCACACTGCTGCCAACCAATGAGGGGGAGGGGAAAGTGGCAGGAATCTGCCTGAAATAGATATAGAAAATAAAACTATGCAGTATATATCAGAGACGTATTCTTAACAAACTGAAATAGATGGTGAAGAGAGGTAGTTTTCTTCTCTACTTTGAATATCTGGGACCGCAAATATGCTTCCAGATAGTACATGAATACTGGTGTAACTGGTTACATGCATTCCCTCATTGGACTCTTGATGTTGTTATAAACACATACATTTTCACAGTCTGTCAATATACAGTGCCTGGCAAGCCATGTTAACAGCAGCAGTTTCAGAAAATGATGATTCTAAGGGAAGGATGTATTCAGATATTCCTCATACTTACAAAAAGAAACCTTAGGCTAAGAATAACTAAAGGTATGCAAATAGATGAACTCTAAATCTAATGTAACCCAATGTTAACCAAAGGGAGAGTTAGGCCTTACAGTGGTGAAAAACTAACGTAGGGGTTTTGCACCACCAAGACATGTAAAACTTAAACCACATCTCCTGCTTTTTGCATACAATGCACCCTGCCCGATGGGCTATAAGGGACCAGTGTAGAGGTAACCATTATGTAATAAAAATGAAGGTTTAGGCCTTTCAAATGTTTATTTTGCAGTGGCAAAGTGGCTGTTTAAAACTGGACTACAGGCTGCAGTAGTAAGCCTTAGACATGTTTTAAAATGCTACATTAGTTGGCACAATGACTGCTATAGGCCCACTTGTAGCATTTAAATTACAGGCCATAGGTACATGCAATGCCACTTTATTATGGACTTTCAAGTACATTAAAGGTGCCAATCATGTGTCGGCCAATTTCACTATGTTTAAGGGAGTGAGTTCAAGCACTTTAGCATTGGTAAAGTGCACAGATCCCTAATGCCAATAAAAATTAATTTAAAAAAAAGGAGGGATGAAGGCAAATAGTTTGTGGTGAACCTGCAGAGAGGGTCAGATCTAACACTAATTATCTGGTAGTGTCTGACTAAAGTATATAACAACAACATCCCATCCATTATTACCTGGTCCCAACGTCCACCCTATAGTATGGAGCAATTTCATAACATAGTCAAATTTTTCCTCGATTCCAATAGTCGTATGTGTTTTATCAGGAGTGGGCCACACCTCAGCACATGGCACAGCAGTCAGTCAAAAAGAGCTGTAGGCCTAGTAAAGCAAACCAAGGCAGAGTGCCACTGAGCTTCTCTCAGCCTATCTACACTAGAACATTTTTGCCTGCCCAACATCCTCCCCGCACACCACGTCCGCTTTCATTATAAGTAGCAGTGTAAGCTTGCACCTCTTACTGTGAAAATTAAATTCAAGAAGAGGTTCTTGAACAGAAAGAGCAGATGTGTCCCTGACTGTACCCATACCGACATGGTGGATCAGCCATTTGCCTTTCGGTGAATGAAGGCTCTGTGGACTGCTATGTCGTACATGCTTCGTAAACATTTGCTAAGAAAGGGTAGTAGAAAAAGCCAGGAAAATGCACAAATGTTTCTGTAAAAAAAAAAAAAAACATTTGCAGTACTGGAACCGGTGCTTTGGCTGACCCTGTCAGTCTACAGGCTAGAGGGGCCAAAGGAAGGTCCCCCAAATATTAACCCCGGGTGTAATCGGGTAGAACACAAATGGGCTGAGGTAGTCCAAAATAAACGGGGTGTAATGGTTGCCATGGAATGCATTTTCCTGTGGTCTGATTCCATTCGTTCTTTATATCTTTTATTTACTCTTTTAGATCCTCAAATGAACAATGTCAGGCTATCAGCCTATGAAAACACGTATCAACAAGCTACATGTGAGTGAAAGTGTTATTAGAAACGTTGAGGGCAAGCTACACCTGGTTGATTAAAATGTCGTCTTTTTATTGAAAGTGCACTAAAACAATTTGTAGCATCTTCATTGAATGTTGATTTGCTGTCTTAAAGTGCACATATTTATTATTGATAGTAACACAAATATCAGTCATGGTTGATACTGAGGGGTCTTTCTTCTCAAACGTTTCCAATTCCTAGGTTAATAGAGAAAAACGAATATTACCGACCTAGAGTGACTCAAAAATCAGTCTATACCTGCATCGTCATCTCTTTTTCAGAAGGCTCAATTTTCGGTATAATTACACATTCCTGAAACCCTAACACAAAGGGTTAGCAACAGTAAATGAGAAGAAAGCGGCTTTAAAGGATTTCAAATATAATGTATTTTTTTAAATAACCTAGTGTGCCTTCTGTAGATAAGGCATATGAAACATTCATTTTGTAATAATATTTAATTGCTTGGAGGCCTGAAGCAATGTTTAGTTACTTGTCGTGGTCCTGTTATATATTTTAGCATGCCGTAATCATGAAACTGTTATTGGTAAGTACATGATCATGATCAATTGTAATCTCGTTCAAATGTGTACTTGGCCTAGGGAGTAATTTTATGAGTCAACTGCCAGCAGAAAGTTGCTTCTTTGACACTTGACATAACGTCGGACATTGCAGAGAACAGGCAATAGGAGTTAATGTTTAGTACCAATTCAAAATGTGCAGAAAATTAATCTTGCACCTTTTTGCAGCTTGCATGATGGAAAATGGAACAAACGGATTTTTCTTTAAACTAACGTTCACCACAGGGGCAAACGGAGCAAAACAACTCTTTATTTTAACAACCTTTAGAAATTAGAAAGTGTGAAGCAAAATAAGGTTATTTCTGGATCTGGTTTCCTGTGGTAAATCCTCGTAGAAACGATCTATGTACAATAGATTTGCCAAATTTGCCATATTTATGCCAGGTAAAAATATGTATTGATTTGCTTGTTTTATTGTTTTGTATCATGTTAAGCATGTCGCCAAAGGCCACTTTCCACAGGTGTTAGAAGAGCGTACATTAATAATCACTAATCATAACTGTGGAATAAAGAGAGTAATGTTTGTTAACATGAAGAACATCAGTGGGAGGAAGCTTCTTGAAGTCTTAGGCAAAGTGAAAAAACCTTGGGCCAGATGTATCAAAGTATTTTGCATTCTCAAACAGTGCAAATCGCAAAATTCCAGCATTTTCGAATGCAAAATAGCCTTTCTGAATGTATGAAAAGCATCAGCAGTCCCATTTTAGAGAATTACAATTTTTGTGAATCCCTAAAATTGTGACTCCCAATAGGAAATCGCAATTTGCGATTCCCTAAATATGAAATCGCAAACAGGGATTACCTATTTCCGATTTCATAAGCACATATATCAAGCATTTCCTAAATGCAAAATGGGCATTTAGGAAATGCTTTTACCCTCCATTGCAAGTTGATGGGAACCATGTGCAATTTAGTAAAATGCATTAAAATGCATTTTTAAAAGTGCCATTTAGCGCACACGTGCCCCTAGGGCATGTATGCACGTCACATGTGCACAACTCATTTTTGGGGTGCATCAAAGGGGGACCTTAGGCCCTCGGCACCCTTGACTTTGCATTGCCTAATTAGAAATAGCAATTTAGGAAACGCAAAACCATTTGTGCTGGCAGCAGCGCCACCTTACCGCCGTCCGCCACCATGACCATAGCCGGAATTCTGCCAGCCTTCTGGTGAAATTCTGGCTATGGTCATAATTTGGTGGACGGTCAGTAGCCATGGCGATGGTATGTTGCCAGCTGTCGCCATGGCGGTAGGCGGCATTTGCCGCCAGTCTTCTAATGAGAGCCTATATCTCAAGGTTTGAAAGTGGTTGAAGGAGTGTGTTAGACAGCGAGTTATTTGTTTGGTAGGGGTGCCTCTATCAACTTAGTAAACACAATGTGGTTCAGTCAAAATACATTTCTAATACAATCTCTGCTGAGTTCATGATAGCTGTGGCATAAGCAGCACATAATTCCTAGGAGGAATGCATGTTAGGTTCAAACAGAACCACCAATTTTAAAGTCAAGGAAACTGCACAATAAAGTTCTCAAACCAATTTAGAGAATAGAGAAACTTCCATGAACAAAAACACCAAAGAGAATTAAATTGGACATGGGGAACTTGGTACAAGGGCGCAGCTAGACCTGAACTTCGGTGGGGCTAACATGTCAAACAAAAGAGGTGGGAGCTACCCTTAGAGTAAATACTAGAAACTAGAGTGATGAACTGTGCATTTTAAACATACTTGTCAAACTGAATACAATTCCAACAAACTTTATAATACATTTGACATCCCTTTTTCCAATTTCTTCTGTACAATGACAGTGAGCTTGTGAAATATTTTGAATTCCATCTTTGGAAATAAGCTCCTGTCTGGATGTTGCTCAATGAAAAATTCAGTCTGGTCATAGGAATGTTGCAATATATGCTCACAGGAAGAGGATATTGGGGTCAGTGGGTTAACACCCCTGATTACGGGATGTGTGAATGGCAAGTCACACGTTTGAGTCTTAATGCATCTTATTTTCTTCTGCGATTGAATAAGTGAGTAAACATCAGTTGTTGAGATCAGCAATATTACCACCTGTAACTTTATCTGCTAGTATTCTGCACTATCCATGAAATAACATTGCAATATATTGTGTTGATTCATACAAAGGATGAACAAATTCCTTCATGCTTCAGAACATATAGAAGGTGTGGCTGATGAGCAATGCCCTGCAGAAACAACAAAGCAAAAGAAATAGACTTTCAGGTGCTTAATAGCAGAGGTAATAAAAACAACTTAGTTACAAACAGAGTAGGAGCTCAACAGTAGCCAATTCTATTGATATTTGTAACTCAGACATGCACTCCTGCTCTTTGTTTCACATTTAGAGGAGCTTCCAGAATTCAGTCCACTGGAGGTACAGGTGTCACTTGGTGTCCCCATACAACACAAACTTTCATTAATCTCAAATCTCTTGTCACACATACCCCCGAATTCTTCCTTAGACTGCTCACAATTTGGGCCCACAACCTTGCCAACTAATGGATGATGAGTGGTAGGAAGCCGTGGGATCATCATGGTAGGATACTATTAAGGCCCATCTTTGCCTAAGACTGTTGAAATACCTACACCGGCTCTATCTTACAAGGTCCATGGGTGTGATCACTTCTCCACTTTGTCTATCCTGCTCTATCCATCAGGGAGACTTATTCCATACTGTTTGGGTCTGTAAGCACTCAGGAGGTTTTGACATGAATTGGGGGCAGAAGGATGAGCTGGGCTTGTCACTCCCCAATGATCCTAAATTAGAAGGCAGCAGGTACAAGAGAGCTCGACTGTGGATTGAATTGGAGGTGACCAAAGATGGTATCATCAGAGAATGGACAAAATGTAGAGGCTCCATTGCTGGTGGAACGGAAAAAGGACTTGGATAGATGTATGACCCTACAAAAAACAAAGCATGTAGTTAGGGGTTTTCTAAATATTAATGGCAATATCTGGATTGATTGGGCTCAGTGCTGAGGGATTTCACTTGAGCCTTGCTAAACATGATCCTGGTCTTCGGACAAGGTGTGCATCTCCGGGATTTGATGGGCTCATGGGCAGTGATGGCTATGGGGGCTTGGAAGAGGATGGGAGCTAAACAGTTCTTATGGCCCAATATGTTCTCTTTAGTTTGGATCTGCTACTTGGGAATGGCATCCTGACAATTTGTTCTTGCTGTACCATATTAATGTTAAATGCCAATAAAATGTGTTATAAACAAAATAACAACCATCCTTTCAGTTCTGTTCTGAAGCCCGAGCACGTAAAGGGTCAAATCCATTAAAATATTGCTGCTTTTTGTTAACCCTGTCAGCCTTAGGGTGGTCTTCCCCCAAACTTTTTGCCTTCACACATCCTATTTATTTGTTTTTGTTGGCTTTAGTATTCTGTGAACTTTGCCACTGCCAACTAGTGTTAAAGTGCGTGTGCTCACTGCGTAAAACATGGCAAAATTGGCTTACATCTGATTGGTATACAGACATAACTGATACAGAAATACCTCATTGGCATACATAATTTACTGAGTAAAGTGGTATACCATACACCCATGGCTGGTAAATTAAATGCTCGTAGTGGGCCTGCAGCACTTATTGAGCCACCCACTTAAGTAGCCCGTTAAAACATGTCCTAGGTCTACCATTTAAGCCATGGTTGATATCTGAGGAATTGTAATTTAAACACCTCTTCAACTGTAAAGTCGGATTTTAAGTCACAATTCTGAAAATGCCCCTTTTAGAAAGTTGCCATTTTCTTGTCCTAACCTTTTCGTGTCTGTATCCTGGTTCTAGTCACCCGCCTAGAAGTTAGTGACAGTTGGTCGTTGGATATTCCTTTCAGACAGCCACACAAAGGAGGGTGTGGGTGTTGGCAGGATGGGCCATCTTTGACTTGATAGGGGGCAGAGCTGTAAAATACCACACTTGCACTTGAAAGGCACTGGCTCAACTCACACACAAAGGACTTCACACTACTTTATTGTTCCCCCAGATAGACTGGGAGCAGGGCAGGGAGGCAGAAACCTCTAGACACTTCTGTGAGGAGACAACTCCAGAAGCTTCTCTCATTCCAAAGGAGGAACCAGTTAAACAAATGGGACCTCAGACTGTCACAGTTTAAATTGCCATGTTCTGGGGATTCACTGCTGGGCCTTTACTGCAGTGAGCATTTTGCAAGGTACTCTTGCTGTATATATGTCGATAGGATGGGCTTTAATACCAGCAGGTTTTGTCTGTGCTTCTGTCTTGACACTTCATAATATTCCGTGCTAGGCAAATGATTAGGCAGGGCTGTTCAGGTGGCAGGGGTCACCTGGATTCTGAAGATAAACAACAGCTAAGGAAGACTGGTTTGTTTCACTTAAAAAATGCTTGACAGCTGAAAGGAACACCTTAAAGTGTCCGACTTGCAGACCAGGCACGCAGCCCCAGCTCAGCCAGCCCAGCTCACAGGAGCTGACAGGGTGACTAAAGCCCATTCAGCCCAATTGGCGTTGAACGCCTTACTGGATATTTTTTTTTTTAAAGCATAAGAAGACTCAAAGAGCAACCTATGTGTGATTTCAGAGCACAATGCAATGAGTATCAGGTAATCTGGTCAAAGATTTTACACTGGGACTTGGAGTACTTTTTAGAGCTTAATGTACTCCAGTGGGGCATGGTGGGAAACTGAAGCCATTGAAGTCACAAAAAATTAGATAGGCTATTGTTAGACTTGAAATCCTTAGCTGGTCTCCCCTAACTTTCTGCCTCTGTTTCCCAGGTTGTTGCTATGTGCTGGACTTTGTTTTGACTGTTTTTGATACTCTGGATACTTTACAACTGCTAACCAGTGCTAAAATGCAGATGCTCCTATCTAAAATGTATGTATAATTGACTATCCATGATTTACATATTTGATTTACTAGTAAGTCCCTAGTAGAGTGCACTAGTGGTGCCCAGGGCCTGTAATTCAAATACTACTAGTAGGCCTGTAGCACTGGTTTTGGAACCCACATCAGTAGCCCTGTAAACATGGCCCAGACCTGCCACTGCAGTGTCTGTGTGTGCAGTTTTAAACTACCAATTCAACTTGGCAAATGTACTCATGTAAGACACCCCTAAGGTAGGTCCTAGGTAGCCACTTGGGCTGGGTGCAGTGTATGTTAAAGGAAGGACATGACTTGATGTGTTTTACATGTCCTGGCAGTGAAATACTGCCAAATTCAGTTTTCACTGTTGCAAGGCATATCTCTCTCATACGTTAACATGGGGGCTTCCTTCAAATGATATTAAAGTGCAGATTCCCTTTGAGAGCAAATAGAAATATGGACTTTGGGTCTCTGAGCTCATAATTTAAAAATACATCTTTTGGTGGAGTTGGTTTTTGGATTGTGAATTTGAAAATGCCACTTTTAGAAAGTAGGCATTTTCTTGCTTCAACCATTCTGTGACTCTGCCTGTTTGTAGATTCCATGTCTGGGTCAGTATGACAGTTGGGCTGGTGCACCTGTCCTCTAGCCAGTGACACAAAGGGAGCTGGGGTGTAGCCTGCATATCCTGATGGGCCATTTGGGGAGGGAGGAGTGGTCACTTACACATGAAAGGGCTGTGCCTGCCCTCACACAATGCAGTCTCCAACCCCTGGTGTGTGTCTGGGGCCTGGCCTGGGCAAGGCAGGATCTTGCAAACAAGAGAGATTTTGATTTTAAGTACCAACTTCAAAGGCTGAAAGGGGTATAAGTATTGGACCCAAAACTCCTGCAAATCAGATTACTTCAAGGATTCGAGAGGAACCTCTGCCTGGAGAAGAGCTAAGGAGAAGTGCTGCCCTGGCTTGTGAGTGTGCTGTGTAGGGCTATCCTGCAGTTGCTGCTTCTGCCTCTGCAAGGGGACAGAGATTGGACTTTGTTGTGCATTCCTGCTTGAGAGGTATCTCCGAGCTTGCCTTCAGTTTTAAAGCCTCAGGAAAAGCAAAGGCTTAACCACCCAGTTCTGAATCTCCCTGCTGTGAACTCTAGCTTGCCAGAGGGTGCCATTCCAGTTCCTGGGCCCCTGGAAGTGAATTTCTGGAGAAAAAACAGTCCAACGACACCAGACGATGCAGTGTGACTTTGTAAAGGATGCCGCTGCCGGGACCGCGACACCTCCTGCCCCGAAGCCGTGGACCTCAAAGAAGTGCGATGACCCTGAGGACCCTGTAGGCTTTGTGTCATTGCAGCTGCTGATCCCGTCCGAATTTGCTGACTTCAGAGTGTCATAAGTCCGACATCCGTGACATCCGATGCCATTGCAGTGCCTACGGTTCTGCGATGCCTCACTCCCCGAATCTGTGCCCTGGTCTGTTTTCTAGTTGTTTGCTAAAGTACTGTACCTGGGGGTCGAGTGACTCCATAAACGGCACCATTGGCATCACATTGTCGGAAACTACTCCGTCACAACGCCGCTTATTACCAACTTGCAGCATTTGTGCCTCTAGGCACTATTTATGTGCTATTAAGTGCTAAATTCATACTTGTAACTGTGTATTGTGTTTTTTTTATTGTTTTTTGGTCTTGTTTATTTAGATGAAATAATAACTATTTTTCTAAACCTGTGTTGTGTCATTTTGTAGTGGTTCACTGTATTACTGTGTGTGTTTGTACAAATATTTAACACATTATCTCTGAAGTTAAGGCTGCCTGCTCGTGCCAAGCTACCAAGGAGGTGAGTGAGGGTTAACTGGGTGTGATTCTCCTTTGCCCTGACTGAGGGTCCTTGCTTGGACAGGGGGTAACGTAACTGCCAACCAAAGACCCCATATCTAACAGCTATTGTCAAGATCCTGCTGAAATGGCTGTTTTTGGTGCCAAAAGCTTCAAACAGGACAAACCTGGATTTCCCAGCTGCTGATGTTACTTTGCCACTTGGGTAGATTTGCTGCCTTATACCAGTTCAGTGTATTACCTTTTGATTTAGTCAAAATCCACTATCAGGGATAAGGCTGGGAGCTGTAGCTGGGTGGACTCCACAGTGATATATACTTTTCAAGTAAGATGCAGCTGAATCAATTTTAGTGTGAAAAGCCACGAGTGGGATATATCTGGTTTACTTGCATGCCAGGCGTACTCATTCCCTGAGGAAGTCTCAGTACCCTCCTCTGGTCATCAAAAGGGAAATATTGAATAATCACTCTTTTCACCAACTAACTACTCAGAGCATTCCTCTTGGTCACTCCGGAGCCACAAGGTGCCTATGTCAGGCTTCTAGGCATTTGGTCTCTCTCCAGCTATAGACTCCATCGTGTACCAGTGCTCAGTGGTAGCCTGACCTTCTTAGATACAGTAGTCTTTCCACATTTTGTGTCCCTGTAGCAGGTAACTTGAGGCTTGGAAATCAATTTTAGTCCATTTGTGCCACTAGGAGTCAGTAATCCTTGACTCTTATTTCTTCCAGGTTTCAGGAAGATTTTTCTTCCAAATGTTTACTACCCAGGTCAATGACTATTTTAGAAGCCAGTGGTGGGGTGCAGTCATATAGCATTCACTTGCCAGTGACTGGGTAATTCCCTACAATCAATCCTGGCTACTTTGTCAAAGAATTAATTCTCCTTTTATTAATACTTCCTTTCCCAGTTACTGCAACACTTGATAGACTACCTCATCTAAAGTGTCCCAGCTTTCCTCTTCCTGCATGAGCTGAGGCCCTACTGCTAGCCCCTTCAGTAAGGAAATGAGGTGTCCTCCATTTCATCAGCGCTAGAACTGGGTTCCTTCGTGATAGAGATAGAGACAGCAAGTCTAGTTTTGCTCTGGAAATCAATGGTTGTAGAGATTTTCAGTCCATGGTGGCACAGGCAATCTAAACATATGTGTTTTCCGTTTTGAGCAAGGAATCTAACTTCTCTCTAGTTAACTTCCAAATCAGATTTGGTGGTCATATTACGGAGAGCAATTTCACCCAGACCTATAACCAAGAGCTTCATTACACTAATGCCCTAATGCTCTGTACATTCCTGAACTTTATTACAGACTTCTTGCTACCAGCCACTGCCACTCGTGCTCGGCAGTCTTCATTAGAGACACATTTATTTTTTGATTTCTTCATCAGTGTTAGAAATGGGGTCTCTAGTAGGCTGTCAACTTACACCGTGTTCAAGAAGGGACCCTCACTCAAGCCAGGGTAAGGGAGCCACACACCTAAGATAACCCCTGTTCACCTCCTTGGTAGCTTGGCTCAAGCAGTCAAGCTTATCTCAGAGGCAACGTGTAAAGTACTTGTTCACACACCCAGTAACACTGTGAAAGCACCAAAAAAGCACTCAACATCAGTTTAGAGAAATAGCCATTATATATCCAAGCAAAACAGGACCAAAATGACAAAAATCCAACATACACAAGCAAAGATATCTCTTTTAAAAGGTTGCAAAGAGTCTTAATCCAGGGGAATCAGTGGGTTTCTCTTTTTAACACACAGTACCTGGGATGCGTCAAAATCAAAGATGATGCGGGCTGCAGAGGAGATGAGATCCTTCTACTGCAAGGCAGGTGTTGCATCGATTCTTCAGCCGTAAGGCAGGCACTGCACCGATTCTTCTGCTGCAAGCCCAACAATGCATCAGTTTTCAGCTGCGGTGATCCAATGTGTGGATTTTCTTCCTCATGGCACCAGTTTCCACTTCTAACGGCCCATGGACTGGATTTGGCACCACTCGGCAAGCCAGGACTCTCAGCAGAAGAGTCCAGACATTGGCAGATGAAGTCTTTGTGGTCCCTGAGACTTCTTAACAGGAGGCTTGCTCAGTGCAAGTCCTTGGCGAACCTTGGAAAACAGAATGTAGAAAAGAAAGTCCAGCCCTTTACCGCCCAGGACAGAAGCAGCAAGCAGCAGGCCAACACAACAAAGCAAAAGGTGGAGTGGTAGTCCCATGTACAGCATCTAGCTCTTCTTCCTGGCAGAATGTCCTCAGTCCAGAAGAGTTCTGAAGTCGTGGTTACAGAGGTTCAATGCTTCCACTCATTTCTGCCTTTGAAGAAGACAAACATCAAAGGAAAGACTTTGTAGTGCACAGGGCCCTGCCTTTCCTAACCCTGGCCCTAAACACACTCCAAGGGGTTGGAGACTGATTTATGTAAGGGCAGGACACACCTCAGCTCTCTTTGTGTGACTGCCTAGAGTAAATTCACAAACAGCCCAACTGTCATCCTGACCCAGGCATGTATCCCACAGCCAGGCAGAGGCACAGAATGGTTGAGCAAGAAAATGAACATTTTCTAAAAGAGGCATTTTCAAATTTACAATTTAAAAAACAACTTCACCCAAAGATGTATTTTTAAATTGTGAGTTCAGAGACCTGAAAACTCCGTAGCTCTATATGCGCCCAATGAGAAATTACACTTAAATGATATTTCAAGGCAATCCCCATGTTAACGTATGGGAGAGATAGGTCTTGCAATAGTGAAAAAAGAATTTAGCAGAATTCACTATCAGGACATGTAAAACAGACCAGTACATGTCCTACCTTTTAAATACAATGCATCCTGCCCATGGGGTTGTCTAGGGCCTACCTTAGGTGTGACATACATGCAGTAAAAATGAAGGTGTGGGCCTGGCAAGTGGGTACACTTACCAGGCCGATCTGGCAGTTTCAAACTGCCCAAACAGACACTGCAGTAGCAGGTCTGAGACATGTTTACAGGGCTACTCATGTGGGCAGGCCCACTAGTAGCATTTGGTTTAGAGGCCCTGTGAACCTCTAGTGCACTTTACTAGGGAGTTTCTAGCAAATCAAATATGTCAATCATGGATAAAACAATTACCAATCCAATGTAGACAGAGAGCACATGCACTTTAGCACTGGTCAGCAGTGGTACAGTGCCCAGAGTCAGAAAGCCAGCAAAAACGAAGTTCAGCATAGGATCAAAACAGGAGGTCAGAAGCCAAAAAGACAGGGGAAACCACACCAAAAACTGAGAGGTCTAACAATCAGTCACATGCAAATCATTAAGATTATCTCTCTTTTGATATCAGCCATTATCATTGCGAACTCCATCCCAGTATGTGTTTATTTATTTGTTTATTTCATTTCGGCTCAATTTACAATGGTCCAGTATCATGTTACAGATGACATCATTTCCAGTTCCTTTTCCTTGTAATACTTTCATATGGTGTCCTAGATTTGGCTGAAGACAGTTGGCAGGAGGGACCACACCAAAAGACCTTTTACAAGATGAACATAGATTGGACCCGCACTTTCCTTTCCTCTGAAGGTGGGGAGGAATGATGGTCTCAGAGATTGATCCCTGAGTAATTACTAGTGGAATCAGAAATATAACACCAAATTCCACAGCAATTTTAAATCGTGCTTCAAAAATGTTCAAGACATTTCAGTTGCTAAAAGGTTGATGTGAAGCACAATGGGTCTGAGCAGTCCCACAAACCTCATGATTCTGATGAGGCCAGTGACTCATACTGTTCGCCCTACCAGTATAATATGGACATTCAGAAGGCGGGTCTAAAATGGTCGCCTTAGGTCTTGCAATATATTGTGTGAGATCACATCCCAGTATAGCATTGGCTTGAGTGGTCTAGTCTTTTAGTCATGATTATGAGAAAACGATGGCCACCTACTTTGGAAAGCTGAGGTATGATTTATGGCTTCCTCCATAGTACTCCACAGTCCCTGCTCCATTAGCTAATCCTCAGGCAGAGGGTTGGGGTTAGTTTTCAGGAATTATTGTAGGAACTACGGAGTTCAGACATAAAGTTTGCTTCTAACTAGACAGATCCTCCTATCGCCAGAAGCTCGTTCACCTTTAAAATGCAAAACAACTGATAGACAAACACATTTCTGCTTTTCAGGTGAGCACATTTTACCAAGTGAGAGAAAGCGGGCCACTATTCCGGTTTTGGGTATAAATGTCCATTTGTGCCTCAAACAGAATAACAATTTGCACCTCATGGTGTGTGCCCTCCCAAGTTGGCCCAGATAAAATGGAGGTATGGGTATATGCCACAATGTATCATTTTGCACACCTCAGATGAAAATATGTGACATTTGGTACCACTCTTCTATAGTCAGCAGCTAAAAACTAGGTGCAAACTGTCCATATTCTAATTCCCACAACCAGTGCAATCGGTATTTAGCAATTGCGTGAGCGATCACGCCGATAATGTAATCGGGGAGTGCAGGTAACCTGAAAAACTGTCCAGTACAAAAGACAAATGATAGATTTTGTCTGGTTAAATCGTAAATCAATTTTATTGGCCATACTGTGTTGGGGTATGGCATAAAATCTCATTGGGACTTTTATTAAACATATCAATTCCATTTGTTTGCACTCTGCAATGGCAAAGGTATAACAGAGGGACAGGGTTGTCCATCTGTTCTGCTTTCCCTCTTATCTCATAACGGAGCTTACAGAACCTCTCTGGAATGCACTTCTGAGTTTAAAGAAGACATTTATTGTTATTAATTCCCCACCCACAAGTTCCTGAGAGACGAAATTAGTAGATTGGAAGCACACGTTCAAAAGTAGTCGCAGCAATGAAAGCAAAATATATCAAAGTACTTCTCAGTTGCAATGTACACAGCAAATATAGGTGATTATATTATAGCATAACTTCAAAGCAAAGCATAAAAGTCAAAATTCATCACCGTATGAGAAAGGCGGTAGGGACTATAGTCAGCTTCATCTTTCTGGGGTCTGCAAGTTGATGACTCCGGTCAACTGCAAGAAAGAGATTCTCTACCCAAACAGGAGGCAGGCAACTGACGTCTAGTTCCTGTCTGAAGTCAAGCAGATTCAATCTATCTCTCTGTAGCCCAGAGTCTTCCTTAAAAGCAAACTCAGTGTGAGAGCCGAAGAACCTTGCAGAGAGGCCAATTCTCCTGAGCTCACTCGCTCTCAGACTGGATTGTGAGGTAAACACAAAATCTACGTGCTCTTATCAGCTAAGGTCTGGTGTGAAGAAAACAGCTTTGTCCATCTTGTGGAAAAACACAGCTCGGAAAAACACAGCTCATCTTCAATGTCTCAACTGCAATGTCTAACCCCACGTTAAAGCCAATAGGCAGCTAACCTAAATATCAAATGTAATGTCTAATGTCATGTCAAAGCCAATAGGCAGCTAAGCTGAATACAGAATGTAATGGCTAATGACATGTCACAGCCAATAGGCAGCTAAACTGAACACAACATGTAATGGCTAATGCCATGTCAAAGCCAATAGGCAGCTAAACTGAACACAACATGTAATGGCTAATGCCATGTCAAAGCCAATAGGTGGCTAAATTGAATACAGAATGTAATGGCTAACTCCATGTTAAAGCCAATAGGCAGCTAAACTAAACAAAACATGTAATGTGCTACTGGTGAACATTGAGCAACTAATATGCGCAGTGGTGAAACACAAAGTCATTGGTCAAACACAATTAATAGCATCACACCATCTCAACCACTTTCTGCGTGTTAATTGTTTCTTTGGCTGTGCTTCCACGACATATCAAAGGGTTGTGGATCTGGTTGTGAAAACCTTTGATGACTTGATCTGCAGCTACTGTTATGAACACAAAACCCAACATTAATCGGAGCCCCAAGGAAGAGGGGTCCATCTGGTATAGTGCACACGCACCACCACCCAGTATTTAGGAGCTTAATTGGCTTTCATCTGCTCTGCTGTCAGCAAACAGGCTGAAATGCCAAAGTCTAACGAGGCATATACTTAACATATATTTCGTTTTTAATTACAGAATATGCATACAATTCTGGACTGTTTAATAATTTCAGCCCAACACTTTCAGATATTTTCCCTACCTAGCAATCTCATAGAGGAGACTCAATAATCTTTAATGGTTTGCTGCATTGTGTCTAAAACCTCAGATTTCCTAAACCATAATGGCTCTAAAGAATAGATTGTACATTACACACTTTAATGATACTCGATTTATAGATCTCAGAAGGATAAAAGGCTGAGTTGACGCTTCCAGGATTTATCCTGGTGGCCTAAAGATCACACCACATCTTCATGAATCACTATTATTGGCTGCATTCCTTCTCCAAAGTTTCTAACAGTTATTTAATTCATTATAGGCTACACTTCAAAATCTGCATTATGATTCTCTTGTTACTCTTTCTGCTGTTTTGGGTTTCCTTCCTATTGCAAGTTTTTTGTTAACTGATAGATTTTGGAAACTAGGTGCCATCATGCGAGATAGAAACATAACAGATGGCACTGTCAGTCTAACAGATTTCAGTGTGCGTTACTGGGTGCAACGTGGCTAAAGGGCTGCTTAAAAGTGAAAGTAAACATGATCTGTCACAGAGCATCAATCACTGAGTTACCAAATAAAACATATAGAGTTTCTATTAGGTACACATTTCCAATATCATTCACGATGCGATGTTAATTATAGTTAGTTGTGGGTAGCATTAAAACGCTGTTCCAAAACACAGTGGGTGGTCTGCGTGTGTTAACATCAGAAGCCACATTTGCATTTAATTTACATGTTTAATTCTCTGTTCGGAACAAAGCATTGCTGTCCATTTATACTCTTTTTTTCCAAATGCTATCGAGGCACTGTTTATCGTTGATGCATTCGCATCAGCCACTGATAATTACGGGAATGCTCTTTTCAGTGCTATGATTACATGTAATCAAAACGTTCTATATGGCCAATTTTAGATGAATGGTTGAAGTGAAGAATGAATGAAATATTGTGGACACCTGTATCAGGCTAGCCTGTCACCTGATATCATGTTTCTCCACTTAACAGAAAACATACTTACATCTGCTATTCAGACATACGGTTCACACAATGCTAGGAGTATTGTGTATTAAGGAAAGGGGATATTAAAGCAGGCACACTGCTTCAATCAATTAAATAATATAATCGTAGATGTCATCAGGATTATGCATCTCGTAATTCCCGTCATTAACAAAGTCTTGACTGCTACCTTTGAGAGTACTTACGAACTTTATTCTCACATGAAAGTACGTGCAAATAGGTATGAATGTGAGTATTTGCATTTGCAATCATGCCTTTCCTTGGTTTCAGGGTAGGCGTTGTGTGATTGGAATAGTGTAGAAAGGGATTACAAGATGAATGCCCAATACTGTCAATTCTGGCCAGTTTGTGTCCGGTTCGAATTGAAGCTGCGGTTGCCTAGGAACCTATTCAGGCTCTGCTTTAGCCATGTGTTTGGTTGCACTATTGAGTTTTTGCACGGGTTCGGGATTTGCAAAACAGGGACTAATACTATCTTTCCTTTAGTTGAGACTAAGGATATACATTTAGTTCTTGTAATGTATCGATGAACCTTAAAGTGTGGTGCCCTATATTTAGGGTGACCAGACGTTACGGATTTCTCCTGACAGTCCCGATTTTCTGAGGACTGTCCCGGTGTCCCGATGCTTTTCTTAATTTCAAATGCATGTCCCGGTTTTTGAGACCAAGGGTCAATTCAGCCTGCAAAGGACAACTGAAAGTGTACTAACATTAAGTAACTTTTCCTTTTTTTATAGGCAGCGCAGAGGAAGTAGGCTACATGGTGGACGCAGGGATTTACATAACATTTACATAACATTAGCTCTGACAGGACCTCTGTCTACCCTGAGACCCTCACCCCCTCACCACTCTGCCTCCTGTCTCCTGGGAGCATGCAGCCGACGCCCCCTGCACTACCTAAAAGAAACAGAGAGATTACTTAAGGATAGTATGTATATATATATATATATATATATATATATATATATATATATATATATATATATATACATATATATAAAAACTGTAGGATCTATATACACACACACAGGGCGTAGCTGCAGGTGGGTTTTGGAGTGTGCTCGGGGGGGGGGGGCTTGGAGTGTTATACCCCCCTAATACATTTAGTTTCTGATAAATAGTTGGGTGCAGGTGCTTTCAATCGGGTACAATGAGGAGTTTGTTGGATCTCACCAGGAATTTTTACATACACACAGACAAATAAGCGCATGCACACTCTCTCCCTCACTGTTTTGAAAGTCCTCTAAAAAGTTTTTTTTTTTAAACAAAATATTGTTTTTTCTCTCACTTGGTACTCCTACCAATCCACATTCTTCTCTCTTTCCACTGCCCCTTAGGAACCTCTCATGTGCCCTGCTAGTTGTATAATGTAGCGTGATTGTCAGAAAATCCAAAGCTCACACCGTCCCAATTTTACTGACCAAGTCACGACCCTGCACACACACAGACACACACACAAACAGACACAGCCGCACACATAGACACCCATGCCTGACCCTCCTCCCCCATGCAAAAACTGGGACAGGCCAGACATGAAAGTAAAGTTAAATGCTTTCGTCCTACTTTTATGTGTGGCCTGTCCCGGTATTAACTTCTCAAAATCTGTTCACCCTTCCTCTATTCCCTTGTTGGGTGACCTTTGTTTTGCTATCCATGGCTAGAAAAAAATGTTCCTTATTCTGTTTTCAGGAATTTCTAAACTGAAAGTGGTTATGCACTTCACTAAGCGTATGACTTGGGCCCGCTTTATGAGTGTCCCAGGAAATAGACCAGTGTTCCCCACTCCTAAAGTTACTGACACAAGAGGTAAAGATATCTCAGCAGGCAGGGGATATCTGGCATATTACAAGTGGGACCGAGATGGTCTACTACGAAATGGGTAATTACAAGAGGGAATCAGTAAATCCGGGTCCAATTCAGTGGGTAAATCTCTGGGTGAAACTGGACAAACCCCAGGATATTCCTGTTGAACTCATATTTGCAGTGGAACCAGTAAATGTTGTTGTAGCAGGCAAAACATCTAAGGTAAGAGGCCTGTGTGCTTTAGTGTTTTAGGCTTAGACACTTAGAGGTCTGCCCCAGTGCTTCTGTAGTTTGCATTTCAGTGAGCGGCTCTCGTGGGAGTTGCTGAGGGCATTATTTGTACATTGTGGGATGCCACTTTTGGATGGTAGCTTGGGTGTCTTCTGCATTAAAGACATTTGCATGCTTCACTGCATTTTGAATGAAAAACAGTGAGAAGCTTTGAGTACTACACTGGTGTGGTCAAATAATGTGTGTATGTGGCTCAGTCCATGTTTTCATCAGGACCTTAAGCTTTACAATGGACAAAAGGTGAAGACACTGTATGGTTTGATAAGCACATTTTGATGCTATTGTTTCGACACCTGCAATGCAACGCTGGATAATTGATGAAAAGGAGACTTTTAGGACTGTGAATGTATTTTCAGACTACACCACCCGTTATTTCTCCATTGTCCTCCCTCAAGCGTAAACAGGAGCATCACTGTTGTGGCCAGTGCTATTTTTACCTATCTGCACCAAAAGTTGTGGCAGTGCTGTTTTCTCTACTTCCATGTGTGTGGAATGTGTTTGCACATTGATGAGTAAAAAGATAGTTATAGGCTGTCCATATATGTTTACAATGTATTGCAAATGTAGATCTACCTTACCCCATTAAGCAGCCGGCACATGCAAATGCACACAAACAAATTTAATGTATAGAGAATGACTTTAAAAAAAACACCCCACATGAGCTCTGCTAACAAAAAGTTTGATTTTAGGATATTAAAGGTCAGGTACTTTTGCCTCTATTAGTGTTGCCAGGTGTCAACATTTTCTCCTTCTACAACTGCCTGTATTGTTTGTGTTATGCAATGTGTAAACATATTTTAGGGTGTACAATTGTAATGCATCCACTCCCTTGCGTTACATTTCCATTCACAGAAAATATATGTGAGCCCATACAAATCATGCAAGAGACGGGTGCATCAGTACTGTTGTGCTCTGAAAACACCAGCATCAGATACCCAGTTTACATTTGAACCGGATGCATTCTGTGTATGACGTTTTTCTAAAGTCAAGTGTAGGCCATATTGCAGTGACATAGCACACCCCCTCACTGAGGTTCATGCATCCCATTTTTATGCTGAGCCACTGGTGACTCATGTCCATCCTGCCACTTCACTTGATCATCTGTCTTGTTCAAAACACTTATTGCTACCCTGGCTAATGTATGGGTGGAGGCAAAGCGGTCTTTGGCTAACTATTAAGTGACAAATGTCAAATGTTAGGTTCCTCTTATAGTAGAACGCGAGTCCTCTATATTTGCTATCCATAGGGTATGTGTACTATAGATGTTGTGAGGGGCCCTGTCCTTCACTCTAATATAGTCACAATCTCAGGTACGCATGTGGCTTTTTGTTTAGTGATCAACTGTCTTGATTCGGCATTAAGAGATTTAGGTTGTCTGTCTGGCTCCATGCAGGCTTGTTTACTATTGTAAGTGGTATGCAGCTCAAAACATACATTTTTTGCACACAAAGGCAAAGTAATATTTTATTGTGTGGGTGCCTCCTTTCTCCTGGCAACAAGGTCACTTTATGCCATATGTTGCAGTTTGATGACCTGTTGCGGTCATGTGAATGCCTCAATAAAGCAGCTGTTTGCGTTCGTCTTACTGCTACAATGTAGCAACAACACAGAGCTAGGGAGTCGTGCAATATTGTGCCTTGGGTTCTATTTTCTTGTAGTTAAATATTAAAGTTTCTTTTGAAACTATTTGATGCTGAGCATTTCTTTGTGGTCCTGCCTTTGTGTGACTGAGTTTGTTGCTGTTTTATGTATTGAACGTTGATTGAACACATCGTTATGAGTAACCTTTATCACTGAATGAAAATGAAGGAAGAACATTTATGACAGATATATTAAATGTCTTCCATCACGGAGTTTGTGCGTTTAAATACACAACCTACCTTTTTGGTAGGTACTTTTTTCATTTGGAAATGTTCGGCCACTCGATTTCTGGGTCAACCCACTGTCTAACATGTCACGAACTTGAATTCAATTAATTTAATTGTTGAGAGTTTTCACCCATCTCTTGGATTGCCACCACATCCTGAAGTAAATTCGAGTTTCAGTTATAGGTGTTAGTCCTCACTTGATTACATATCTCACCTTTTAATACATTTCACAACTTTTGTCAGATTCGTTCTGCTCGTATTGACCTGACAAGCAGCCTTGAGTTGCACACTTATCTTTTATCCACACAATCCGTGCCTCCCTAATAATTTTATTTACATTGTGCTCTTTATTTTTGACAGTACGTGACTCTTATCTTTTTAAATACTTAATGTCCAGATAATGACCCTAAAACTAAACGTAAAGTGTCAAAACATCATGAACATGTACGGCAACTGGAACTTCATATGATTCCTTCTTTTCAGTGTCTAATTAACTATGGACAGCAACTGTAATTGATCAATGATTACTCATTATTATTCCATTGCTATTTGGTTGACTGAGCAGGGTAGGCCACGGTCTGCCACTGGAATTGCAGTGTCTGGGAACTCAGCAACTCTTTCTCCTGGGTGGAAGTGTCTTTCAATGCGTACTAGCTCCCGGACTCTCCTCTTCTATGCAGGCCCTTCACTCACAGTCATCCAAGGGTGGGGCTGCGTGTCCCCACTAGGTCTGTTCCCACTACTTCTAAAAGCTGGCTTTCTCTTTCTGGATTTCCTGGCCTCCACCGCTTGCGTTCCTGCAGAGGAGAAGCAAGGATACAATTGGGATTCTTCCAGGGAACAGAGGTAGCAAAGGAATAATTGCCATCCATGTGATTGTCCCTATCTGGGGAGAGGTCAGGTCCATCACATAACCTCTCCCAAGGCATTTGATGTTTTGGAAAATACTTAACAAGAAACCGGAAAAAGAAGTGTGCATTCGTTTAAAAAGATCCTGGTCTGTGGTTTGTGAAAAAAGGCAAATGGTTGAAGAGCAAGAAACCAGGGAAGAACATTTGGGTTAGTGTCGGTGGAATGGGAAAAGCCACGTGAGTGGAGAGTGATCAGTGCAGAGGTGAAAGTGACAGCCAAACAAGTAATACCGAAAGGATAATTAATGCAGCCAACAGGCCTTCTAATTCCTCTTGAATTTCCTTTCTCCTTGGGTTTGCAAAAGGAATTTTGTATGGCTCCATTTGTATATGAGGTTGGATCTTGTCTGTCAGTCCTAGTATTTTTGGAAAGAGGGAGGAAAATGCAATTAATAAGCACTGCAGATTCTGTGCATGATTCAGGGGTAATTCCTGAACCTGAACTATCCAGAAGCCCCAGCGATGTTCCCAAGTACATCCCTTGTTACAGTAATTGGCACCAAGATTAACCAATATTGGATCTTGGCAGGCTTTCCATGCCTTCATTTCCTTATTTTTCATGTCTTTAAGGTGTTGCTTGTAGAACTGTGATGAGAAAAGGAGGGATCTATGAATCTCTTCTAGGGGCACTTGCTACTGTAAGCACTGACAGATCTTTGTTTATCAATCCCTAGTTCAGAATTTTCGGGGAAATGGGAAAGAACATCTACACTCTCTTTCTCAGGTCCTAATTTGCATAATAATGGTGGCAAAGCCATAGAGCTTTGAATCCCCATGCTCACAAATTATCCACATCCCTTCCTCTTGTATTGATCAGGGGTTAGATAATTCCTTTTATTAGCTGTGTGCTTGGAACTCATACCCAATATTGCTTCACTTGGTATGTTTGTGTAGGCTGAACCCTATCCTTTTATGTTACACACTGACCTCCCAAAGTATCTTTTGACCTTTGGTAGGCACAGGCAACACCATTGGCTTCCAGTAGTGACAGTTTGGGGTGTTGTTTCACTCATCACTTGGTACCAATAAGGGGGGGTCTACATATTGTTCCAGTAGGAAGTGATTGAAAAGTCTTCTATAGTCACTGTGGTGGGTTGTAGCCACTTTTTTAAATCTTGAATTCTACTAAAGAATACATTTGGACTTTCTCATAGAGGCTATTTGGATTGATGAGTTTGCTGGTAACAGGACTGTGTACCAGTCCCCAATCATAAGCTTTTTTTCTATCTCACCTTAATGGGTTGTTCCAATTGGAGGCTCGAGGTTGGGATCCTCCTAGACAGATAAAGGTCACTCACCTAGAAGTCCGTCATCTATTGACCCCAATGTTTAGGAAGTCAAGCAGTATTTTGTGCAATCTTTTGAAATTGTTGAAAAATCTGAATCATCAGCTGGTAGGTTTCACCCTTGAGCTTGGCACATTTCTCTCCTGTGTACTATGTCCTACAGCTTCCACCAGGGTTTCTATAAACAGGTTCTCCCTTTCATCCTTGGGTGACAGTTGCAGCTCCCCCAGCTCATAATCAGAAGTCTATCCTGGGTGAATCCCTCTGTTCCCACTGGGTAGCCCAGCCTTCTTCTACATGCTTACCTCTTTCTCCTTTATCTCTAGTTCCAGGTACTCCCTATTTCATGCTAGACTCAGAGGGGCAGGGACCATTTGCATCACCACTCAGTCTGGTCAATTTTCCTCTAGGCGTTGGCTTTCTATTTCCAGGCTGCCTATTCTCTGTCCCCTGATAATGACCCTAGAGATGGAAGCAAGGATACCATTTGCATTCTTCCAAAATAATTGAAGTAGGAAAAGAAAACTGGTCATCCAAATGATTATTATTTCTGGGAAGAGGTCCTATACATGCAACTTGAATTATTGCTAGTTTTATCTATGGCTTTGGAGACATGCTCATTCAGCAGGACCTGGAAAGCGGATGTTGTTACACAGTGGTGTTTAGTAAGGGATTATATGGGACATTCTCTGTCACTCTGAATCTTAAACAGGAGGGTGGTATTTTATAATTAAGATATATTTGCTCACTGTGGTAATTTCTTGAAATTGAAGTGTGATTGGTTAATAACAGGCTAGTTTCTCCTTTGCTGTACCTGTGCTTCATGAAGAGTTCTAATCTGGCATTTATGGCTCAAATAGGTTTGCATCCCAGGGTAAGCTATGCTCCTGCACCTGCCTCTCTTTGTGTTTACGTGTTTGTAGCTGTAGCAAGTGACAGAGTGTGGTGAGTAATGTGCAAGATGATGTGAATGAGAAGAGTGGAGTAAGCTAAATGAGAGAGCGAAAGGGTAGGTCTGTTGTGCAGGATGACAGAGGTGAGTGGGGTTACATGAAAGAGATTCCAGTGACTGCTAGTGTGTGTAGGTTAGTGGTGGAGTGAACAGGCTAAAAGGATGCATGGAAAGAACAGAATAGGCGTTGCAGTGAGGTTGCAGTGAGGTAGTATTGGAATGACTGAGTGATGGTTAAGTAGGGTAAAACTACAGAGTGAGTTTAGTGGAGCGGTTGATGGAGTTGATGGAGAAAATGTCATGGTAGGGTACGTTCAGGGAGTAAAGCTTGTAAAGTTAGTCGTTTGGGTGGATCGCATACCAGAAAGTGTATGGCGTAAAATATAGGACATGTTCTATGCATGTTGCAAATCTGAGAGATATGGAGGTGAGTGTAGCAGGGTACACTTAATGGGCAGAGAAATCCCACAACTTGCTGGCCCTGTGAATGATGCACAGAGACCTGAAAATGAAAAGTGGACAACATCGTGAGAACAACATAAACAGCAAAAAAAGACAGAGATAGGAAAATGGAGACAAGGACACATAAAAGGAAAGAAGGACTAATCGAGGGCACTCTCACTGAGCAGGCTGGGAAGGTTTCGAGGATGGGGAAGACGTTTCAGCAAGGTGACGCATAGGTGAACAAAAGCACGCTGGAACCGCGGAACCAGATGAAAAGAGTTGGACAGATGGGACGCCTGACGCCAAAGATAGGGAGGAGGATATTGACAAGGAGTGGTGGCTACCTCCTGGGCCAATAGGAAATTACAATCCTGAGACAGTCAAGGTGCGTGTTAGGTAGGGAAATGGAATCATTTTTTAGAGATTCTAACCTGTTATTTTCTTGACACAACAAAGATGTGAATATTTTAATCCTTACACAGAGGAAGTTAATAGAATCAAGTATAGGAAAGGAATTTATAGCAAGATAAGTGACTACCAGAAATTACTAGACACTGGACACAGTAGATGGTAGATTATGAGACATAGCCACAGATTCCTAATAATTCGGAAAACACTGCAAAATTGCATGGTGCATATAAAAAAAATGTACATCTAAAATGTTGCAACATTTTCATATGGAAAGGGATCAGGAACACTGCTGGAACAACACCAAATTAGATCACTTGATGGGATACCTTGGTTTGCTAATACACATATAGCTACAAAATGAAATCCCATTTATTTAGGCATGACACATATGTAATGGAATTCATCCTGCATGATATTTTGCTGTGAATTTGCTTATTGGCTAAAATACAGACAGGTTTACATCTTTCTGTTGAATTACAAATATCGGGGAATATTAATCAGCCATGTCATCCACTAGTTGTATAAAACAGTGTGTTGGCTGCAAATCAATGTCCTGTAAGTATATCCTTAGAATGAGGCTTAACAAACTCAGAGCCCGATTTAGATATGGTTGGACAAGTTACTCCATCACAGCGGTGACGGATATTCATTCCACCAAAATCTAAATCCCATTATATTCTATGGGAATTAGATTTTGGCGGACAGGATATCTTTCACCGTTGTGACAGAGTAAACCGCCAATATCTAAATCAGGCCCTTAGTATGACTCTTAATGCTTAAATTAGATTGAAAATATGTTGATGGTGAAAAAGGCCACTCATGTGTGGGGGGTAAGGACAACAAATCCTGAATGCTTATAGTTATTATACAGAAAGTGTTTTCAACTAACAACCTAATCACCAATCAACAACACAAGTGTATTTTTTCATTCAATACAAGTATATTCCATATTAAACTCCCCAAGTGTGTTCATAAAAACAATACAACTTGTAATTTCTTGAATAACATTCAGAACACTTCTTCTAGTGAATATTCAAAGAAAAGTCCATTAGTTGCTTGCAACTAGACTTCACGGTTGGGTTTATTGACAACAATACACTTGCCTATAGATGTACACCAAACATGAGTTTCACATTCTACAGCCAACAGGCCTGGGGCTTTTTCAATGCTGAAAGACAGTGCACATATAAATCATATACACATATAGGCATTTTGTTTAGTGAGGTGAGTCGCACTGTGTACCTACTGCATATGTGATATTTAATTTAAAATTTCTGTGACTAGTTTTTTCAAAAAGTCTGTAATATACACTTATTAAAAAAATTAAAGAAACAAGAATCTTGTATGATACATTCTGGTCTTATCACAATTTCTTGTGTAACCCACAATTATTATGGTCCAGCCTGAAAATGGCTGGTGAGCACAGGAACAATTCTCTGTGACCAGAGAACAAAATCGTGGTCTAATCGACTTCTAGTACAGCTATTGTGGTGATCCATAATATACAATCTAGAATGCACAATCTCTGCTCTTTAACTTTGGAAAGTTAATTCTAAATAGACGAAGAGGCTAGGAGCCCAGTGCTGCTTCATTTGTACTATGGAATGATCAGAACAGTCTGTGAATACAACAGTAGTTCTTACTTGCTTGTATCTTCATTTGTGGATTAGCTTATTAAGAGCTGTGCCATTATGGAGAGAGTGGTCTGTTGGGAGGCAATGTTGAAACAATGCTAAAGTTGAGTATATGGAGAACAATGTCAAAGGTAATGGGGCTAAGTGATTTATTTAAGTACATTTTAAAAGTTCAGCATGGTTAAAGTAGCTATGCAGTGGTCATCTTGGTCTGATTCTAATGGAAAAATAATATTCTTCTAAGACTATGCATATATAGGGACTATACTGTGGCTACAAGTTTACATTCATGTAACTCCTTTATTTGAGCCTAAAAAGAAGAGCAAAATTGATGGAGGTAATAGTCATGTACACGGAAAATTAAAAATAAAACCAAACATAAAAATATAAAGAGATAGTTTCTTGATATACATTGTCGTTCCCCTTGGGTCAGGATAAGAGGTGAAGGGCAGATTTGACAAACTATGTTCATTAATGCTGGTCCGGATCATTAAAATGTAAGAACATCAAACACTTATTGGCACTATTAGTGTAGAACCTATATATAATTGTCATCAGATCATTGTGGACCTTTGCGAATACCAGTGGGACCATGGACTGCCCCAGTGGAGTCTCCATTGTAGTGTTCCTGTTGAATATAGAGGTTGTTGGCCAAATTCATTTGCAAGCTAAATGGACCCTCATTAAATTATCATAGGCCAGAGCTGGTCTATGTAAGGTTTTGGACAGACACATTGGGGTCTCCAAATCACGTGCGGTGGTGGAGACACTAGTGCTACCCAGGTAAGCTAGTCTTAAGAAAAACAAATTATATTTTTAAGGTGAAATAAATTGAATTGGAGGAGTGACCCATGATCATCACAGCAAAAATAAATCATTCCTCTAACATTGTTGGGTGGTGGTTGTGGGGAACTGGGTCTATGCAGTTGTGTATAAGCCTCTGGGGATGCAGATCCCGAATCAACATTTTTAAGGTTACATGTAGCTTTGCCATCATATGAGTTTGGGAACTATTTATGGTGAACAACCACAGTGCCCTCTTGGAAACGGTTTGGACTCATTTTCAGACAAGGTCATGTGGGGCTAAACCACTAAAAGCTGTGGTGGGTTTGAAGAGCAAATAAGTGACAGTGCTCTAAATTTTAATGCTTACAGGGTAAAATTGCTGGCACATACTAGAAGTCAGAGTTCTGTAGCCACCATTTCTTAGTTTTGCACAGCCTCGTCAACGTTCATTGTTCAGACTGGATATGTGCAACCATTCACATCACCATCTTGGAAAGGCTCAAACCTACTCTTTATGAGGTTTTCTAAGACTCATAATCATTTTCAGTTATGTACTGGTAGCGTTTTTAAGTGAGAGGGGGTGGTAAAACTCCCACACCTATGGTTCAGGGTTTACCCTTGGCCCTTATGTTTTACGGTGGCCCTTAAGATTAGCAGTGGGGTGTGTTGTAGGTTATGTAAGGAAGGTTTGTGGTATTCCATGGTTGAGAAAGGTGGCCCTATTGGATAATAGCCTGTCTAGTTAGTAATGGGTTACCTGTACTATAATACACTTTTGATTTTACATTTTTCACTCTAACGTGGACCTCAATGGCATGGTTAGATTTTGATGTGCTGTACTGCCCCAGAGAGAACAAAATGATGAGTACAGTTGGCGGGGACGTTTGGTCTCAGTTGAAAGATAACCATTAAATCGAATGTTTCTTCGTGCTACAATGTATAGTTTCATTACGGTCCTCAGAGATTCAATAAGTGCTAATTTGCATGGTAGCTTATAAGAAACAATATGTAATAAACCACTATTACCATGTTCCATTTCAAAAACATTATAAAGAGATAGTCGTATTTTTTCCTATCCTAATGGAGTGATGTGTAGTCAACGTTGGAGGGTCACAAGGTCAAAAAGCTAACATTCAACAGTGAGTCAAACACTCCATCATGCTACAATGCACAGTAACAATAATGCCCTTTCGAAAACTGGTTGATAATATAACTAACAAGTAGGAGTGCATAGTTATACATATTATTAGGAGAAATATCTGTATAATAATATTACATGAGTGATGGTTAGTTCATGGTTTCTTCCTCTAAGGTTTTTCCAAAATGTATCTATGCCCATGAACTTGAACTATCTGATATTGGTGGTGTTCTTCAAAATGTTAAACCAGCTGTGATTTTTGTCTAACTTGTGAATATTTCTGTAACGTCTTGAACACGTAGTTTCAATAGTCTTAATCTGCTGCCAATATAGCTTTTACTTCAGGGACACCTGACAGTTTAAATCATGCAAGTGTTGTTACAGTTTATCCAATACAGTATTCGGTGTCTGTGAAAAATTTCCTGAAACTGTTTAGCTTTGTAGAGGCATAAGGGGTTTTTGATTTCATTTCCACTACACGTTTCCATTGAGTCCTTGTTTTTACCTGCTATTCACTCCTTTAGTGGTACATTTTCTAAATGTTCCCTGGTGCGGACATGCGAGAAGAGGAGGGAACTGTCCTCCCTGCCCAGGATGTTAGGGCAACACAATGCAGAAACAGGTTAGCTGCATGTATGCAGCTGATATATGACAATCATGTAGCATTTGATGTCTGGAGGACGTACAGTGGGAAATTCATATTTACCCTCCGCAGCTAAGAAGGATAGTCATGTAGAGAGTTTTGCCATGGACCACTGATGGCAATGATAATTGAGGCAAGCAGGCCTCTGAACTTGACATCGCCAGGACATGGTGGGACTCCCAGCAGTACGAGTCACATGAGGCAGGCCCAGAAAGGTGGCATCTGAAGTGGCACCAACCATAATCTTGGTGTGTGTGTTTTCCTACTTCTAGAGAAGGAGAAGCATAAAATGAGTCTGGAGGCAAAGTGATATGTTCCCTCAATTGCTCCTGTGTCTACAGCCTACCCCAGTGGAGGCAGTAAGGAGGACCACACACAGACGAGCAGTGGGGGCAGAGGCGTAGCTTGGTCAGTATGATTGAGAGGGTGTTAATTTCAGATTTCCAGACAATCACACTGGCACTTGATGTTAAAATATGTTATACAGCAAGCAGGACACACGAGAGGGACTTAAGGGGCAGTGAAAAGAGAGAGGAATGTGTATGGGTAGGTGAACAAAGTGAGAGAAAGTGCATAATTTAGTGAAATAACCATTTTTGTAGTCTTTCCAAAGAGAGAAAGGGAGAGAGTGTGTGTGCGTTTTTGTCTGTATGCATAAAAAATTCCTGGTGAAATTTGTTAGACACATTACCATATCCTACTGACAGTACCTGCACCCAACTATTTATCACAAAATATATTCAGTAGGGGGTTTAACCCCCCCACACACACTGAAGTTATGCCCTTGAGTGGGGGGCATACTGGCAGAAGGCATTCCATCCCAGTGCCGGGCCACGTGCCTCTTGGCAGATTGATCAACATAACAGGGCTCTACCTGAGAGCCAGGATATCTGGATCCACACCATAAAGCAAGAAAACCACAAAAGTGCTCAACGGCAGCTCAAACAATATACCACCAGAAGATAACACATGAGAGCAGGCTTGGAGTACACTTGGCACCAAAATAGTTAGAAGGGGCTAGACTGTGAAACCACAAATGCAGGGGCAAGGAAGGGTGGGCAAGAAGAGCACATAGAGGTCACTTCAAACAAGAGCAGTCCTCTTCCTTCAAGATGGAACATATTGCCACATTCCAACTGTATAGTTTTCTGAAGAGCATCAAAGAACTGATTTTTCCCTTCACTGGCCTCTTATAATAAGTTGACAAACTTGACAATCATGCGCTCAGTATTTTAACTGTACGATGTAAATGGCTCCTGTTACAAAATAGAAAATTTGTTTTCTAAGCCATGTCCTTTCATTACACACATCAATTAATTCTATGCACAGACAGCTCTGTTAAGATACAGCATTCCTTTGCGGTGCATGTAACATTTTAAAAATCAACAAATCCATGCAGCAGCAAACATCAACCCCCTGCCCCCTCGTCAAGAAAGCAGAAACTCTGAAGACAATAACTACTTAGGAGGGCTGTCAGGTTCTGGATACTTACGTGGGGGCAGAATGTAACCTCATGCCACCCTAACATTGGAGTGGTAGTCACTTGTAGGGCCTTAGTGTCAAGCCATTGTAAGATATGGGGAAATGGGTTATGAAGTGGGCACCAGGGAGTAGATCCTGTTGACAGGGAAGATCATCAGAATGGAGCTCCAATCCGATATCTGACTCAATTACAGATAAATACAGTTGAATTTGGCTCCTACCCGAATTGTCAGTGTTATGGAGTCCAGAGAATGATAAAGGCGCTGTAGAAACTTTAGCCACAACCTTTGTGGAAAGTGGGTTAGCTGTCAATGAGGCAATAGAACAGATGGTGGCATAATAATTAGAGAGGACAGCTGTGAAGCCACTGAGTAGAAAGCAAAGGCTCATAGCATTACATTCCTACCTGGTAGTGGTGTGATTGTGGGGACACAGGCTCCAGAACAGTAATATGACTTTTGTAATCAACATGATGGAGGAATAAATTATGAAAAGAATGACAGTATGTATTGTGATGGTACATCAGCTATTTAATTAACTAATACTGCTTTATCTACAGAGAAATATTTCGCTATTAGCATGTCACATTGCAGAATTGGACAACGGGGTGGCAGGTGCCTTATAAAGTTCACAGTGGTTGAGATTCCATGGGGTGGCATCCAAGGCACAGTGATGTGGGTCCATGATTCTGGATAACCTGTGGATTCTAGGTTTGTAAGAACCTTAAGACTGGCAGGCGGCCCCAAGGCTGTCTTTACAAGGTTGACATATTGGCAGGCATGGAAGAAATTGTTGAGGAGTGGCATGGCAGCCAGAAGGGAGGGTATGGTTAACTTTGCAGTGAAAATCTTTGGAAAGAATTTGGGGCCAGTGATGGAATCAAGAAAAAACAGCAAAAGTAGTATTTAATGAGAAATGCTTTTGAGACATGTGCCTTAAAAAGGTGAACTTGGGATACATGTCTTATTGGGTGGTAAAAAGAACAGGAGAGGAGACTAAGTGGAGGACTTCCTATCACAACAGTGCTACTGAGAGGGAATATTTCACAGGAGAGGCGCATATATGTTTCTGGCTGGGTGTTCAGATTTTTTGGACCAATATTTTCTTTGATTTTTTTTGTGTCATTCAGGATCTCCAAGATAGTTGGGGTAAAAATTATTATGGTGGGTTGCATTGATGGGGGCACAGTAATTGAGGGGTTGACATGGTGTGCTTTGGGATAAGGAAAATAATACACACTGGAGGTTTGTGGGGCATGTGTGACATTGAGGAGCACAGGTGACAAGGTGATATATCCAGTAAGGACACTTAAGTAATATATATGACTGAGGGGTCCTGGATGCCCAAATATTTCACCGTGAGGCCTTGGAAAATGTTATAGATAGGCAGATGTTAAGGGTTTTGCAAAAATAGATGAGCTGTGGGGGGCAAGGGAGAAAGTTTGGGACACTTCCCTTCTGAATGGGTGCATTCACATTTGGATATATATTAGGGATGAGTGAGGGCAGGTTGAAAGGTATTAGTCTGTTGAAACAGAAGAGTTTTTGTTGATATGTGTGCCCTGATTTACAGGCTAACAAGCAGCAATGGCTAACCAGTGTTTTGCTGATAACTAGGGTATGGTTGCAGAAGCAGAATGAAGATCTGGATTTGAGGACACTAATTAGCTAAATAAGTCAGTGAGCATGCGTGGAGACAGAGTTGTTATCTGCAACTAAGTTGGAGCATTAAAAAAGGTGGAAGTGCAATAGGTTGGAAAATGGGACAAGAGATGGGGACAATTACAGCTGCATTATGGGACAGAAACCAAATGGTACAATCATACTTGTAGGGGAGAACATACTGGTCCAGATTTCATGTTTACTGCTCATACTGATGAAGAACTAAGGTGTGAAGCTGGTGGGGGACAAATATGAAAAATAAGATATTTTCTGGTTTCATCTCCTTTGATGAAGTGTGTGATGTGGGACGAGGAAGCCAGCAGACATTTATAGAGAAAGGAAGGATATAAATAGGGAGATTTCTGGTTTCTACAAGTCAAGAAACTTGAGAATGGTTAAGTCATTTTAAAACAATGATTAATGTTTTAAAATGACTCTTCTGTTTTAGCATGACTGAGCTCATTCATCACCTCTGGATAAGAGGATTTATCTGGTGAAGTTAGCAGAGGTACTGGAGGAATGTTGAAATAAGGAGTGGAATAGGATAACAGAAAGGGGACATCTTAGGAGGGTTTTTCGGGGGCAGAGAGACCTCATAAAAGTCAGAGGGGTAGCAGGAAAGATCTTCGGATCACGAGTCAGAGAATGTTTCGAATGGAGGAATAAGAAGTAGTCCTGATCCTAGTGTAGGCAGAATTGAAGTGAATGTTGGTGGTGTTAGAAGATTAAGGAATTAGCCATAGAAACCGGTAAGATTCAGAAACAGGATTGTTGAGATGACTGAGGTTGAATTCAGGTGAGAGGACTTTAGAAGGTTAAGGGGAAGGAATGCAGGGTAGGCTCTAGGGCGGTGCAACTGGTGCCACTGCACAAGGTACTGACATTGGGAGGGGGCGTTATTGGTATAAAAGCCTCTACTGCAGCTTTCCTTGCCTCCAGCAATTTTCAGGCAGGAATAAAATGTCAAGATAACTCTAGTGATTAATGTTCTCTCTGGAGTGAGTTTTTCCCCAATCTTTTATTATATTAATGTTGCAAAAAAGGGTTAACTTGGGTAGAAATCAATTCCTTTTATTAAAGAGAACCCCCAACCATGAGGTTACATTTTAAATCCTGAGTTTGTGCTTCTCCAGACCAAGCAATCTTTAACTATACAGCCTGCCAGTGTGTATGGCATGTGACTCCTACACCTTGTATCCTCTGTCTTATGTAACATTCTTTGTACAGTGATTTCCACACTTATGATTGTCTCTGTGTAATGTGTTTGCGATATAAAAGTGCTCTGATACCCTACACCGGAGTCGCTACAAAACTAATTAAATGCATCTGAGAGGGAGTGGTTATGACGACTAGAGGGGCACTGTTAAAGGGTGGTAGTGAGGGAATCTGTAGCAGAGGTGGTCACTGGGGGGCACCAGCAAACATTGTCGCACAGGGCTCCAGCAGTGCTAAGGCTGGCCCTGATGGAAAGTATTACGGTAAGGAGAAAAGGTTACTGTTTTTGTTAGGGCATTTGTAGGAACATTTATATTGTGCAGCCTAAGTCCAAGGATGCGTATAATACGTGTGAGCTTGACTTGCTTAAAATATTTGTAGCCTTTTGCACTTCACAAGTGACTTGTGGCTTTTGTGCTCCTTCAATTTTGCAAGTGGCACTATCTTTATGACACTGCTATACTGTTTGCATTCATAACAATGTTGACTTTCAAGACAGAAACGGCGAGTGGTGTCAACTTCCAGCGGGTGGAAAGGCAGGGCAATGGAGGGTCAGTTTCCTGTTTTCAGCCTGCATGTCCATCTAGGCAGACAGGAAGGAGGAGCTGCATGCCAGGTATAGTCTTGGCTTCTGAGGCCCCTCCGGGTCCAAGATGTCAGTTCAACCTATGCTGTTCTCGCCTCACTAATTCAGATGGAGAGAATGTGCTGTGAGTCAGGCATGTTGATAGCTTCTCTGGCCCTGCTTGTCCTCAGGTGTCAGCACTGCCTGTACCATTCGTATGTCACCTAGAGGAGAGAGAAAGAAAGATTCCTGTCAGTGCCAGCGCAGAAACACCAGGCGACTCTGGGTTGGCATTGGGATGTCACTATTAGCTTGGATAAAATAGTATAGGTAAGTAGGGATTTTTTCTTATTACAAGCACATTGTGATGTCAATGTGCTTACAGTAAAAAACAAATGACAGATTTTACAAGGAGAATGGAATCTCACTTGCATTATAAAAAAATAAACAGAACTACAACTCCAGGAATGCAAAGAGTTAGTCTGGATTGGTTGAGTTGATTAGATGACATGAGAGTTGCAAATGTTTAACCCGCTGAGCAATCTTTTAGGATTAACTTTTCAAGTTTTTTATTAGGACACTTCATGTTTGTGTTTCACCACTGATCAATATTTTTCTCCTTTATTTTCAGCATACCCCCCCACCCATAAATACAATCTATATTTTCGGATTGTCTTTGTAAATGAGTCTATTTATATTCTGTGCGTGTATAAGTATATCTTATGTGGATCTCCTCAAAATCTGCCATGAATTCGTTCACCTGGATATACAAGTTTTATTTCCTCTTGTGTTATTGAAATGCACCTGGACCACAAGCTTTCTCCTTGCCCTCCTACCCTTCACCCAAGAGCAACTCTGCTCCTGACCCCCACAGCCGATGTACCTCCCCACCTGGTCCCATGAACTTTCTCCCTGCTCTCCCGCGCGCTGTGGGTTTCAGACGCGCCTGTCGGCCATAATAGCGTATCAAGAATGCCATGGGCCCTGGTGCAAAGCAGTGAAGATGGTCCCCTGGACTGCTGTTGGCTAAACAAACACAGCACTATCCTGGTTTAATCGGCCCCTCGGGGCTCAGGGTCCCGGTGTCACTGCACCTGCTGCGCCGATCGTAGCTATGCCCCTGGTCGACCCCTGTCCTCGGTATCGCTGCCGCGGCGCAGACAGGTTTGCCTTCTTCTGCAATCCCAGCCCAAGGAATGGCGTAAGGCACAAAAGGAGCAGGTCTTCCAGCAGGGGGAACTAGAGCCTTGTAATCCGAGGTCTGCTCTCGGCGACGTGCCAGTGCGTGCCTCCCCGCTGTGAATCACCGGCGCCCCCAGGAAGCCGCGAGCCTGTGATCACACGTGGCTCGACATCCACACTATTTACATAAACTGCAGGGCAGATGCCGAACCCCCCTTTGGTCTCAATGCTGCTGACATACCTGCCCGTGGTCGGACCCATTGTTCTTCCTTTTTGCGCCTATTATTGTCGCCACTTGGACGCTGCTGTTTGTGTCGCGCAGGCATTCACAGCGCTGACAACTGTTCAAATGGTGCTTCGTGTAAAACACAATGGGTTCGTTCCTCCCCCAAAGTTCGAACCCCTCCACACGAACGCTCAGCCTCCGGTGTGAGCCTTTCAAATAACAAAAGGGTGTCTGTGAGGTGGTAGCAGCCGTCTCACAACTCTCGCACCTGTGCGCGCGCTCTTCATATTGCCTCTGAAACACACTGTGTCCCGCCCCCCGCGAGAACACACAACAAGCTCACACCCGGTGCGCCCAGGTGATTGCGGGTCGCCTCGAATTCGAAGCCGCGCGCACGTCATCCATTTTGATATGAGTTGCAATATGCTATAGTAGAACATACATTTACTGGATATGGGGGGAGGTCGTGCGTGTTTTTAGGCGGAGTTAGCCCCTTCCAACTATAGAAAAAACGTTTAAGTTGAAAATTTAGCTTTAATAATTAGGCAATACCACCAGCTTGAAAACAATCAGCCAGAAAACACACTGTCCGCCGTGAAGGAAGCACCATTCAGCCATGCATGGGGTAGAGGAGGGAGAAGGGGCTTGAGGGAAGAGGACCAAACCATAAGTGCTCATTTCCCTCTTCCAAGCACATCATCCGCTCTCACTGAGGGCTGGTTATTTATCCCCGAACGGCTCAGCTCTCTGATCTGCGGTGTGCAGCGCTCAGAGGATGCTTTCGACGCCGCGCTCCCCCGCCCTCCTCTTGCCTCTGCCACTTGGCTGAGCAGACATCTCCTCCCCTTTGCAAGTTCCTCTCGGGATGCGACGCGGGATCAACGAAGAGGGAGCGCCACGTGACCTGCGGAGGGAGGCGGTGGGCTGGAGGCTGCTGCTGCTGCCACTGCTTGGCTCAGGGGGAGCAGCACTGCGAGCGGAGGGGACGGGAAGGCTGGGCTGAGCGGGGTTGTTCCACACTCTTCATACCGTCCCTGCCCCAGACCAGCGCCCGCCCCCCTGCCGGCACCTGCCTCCATTCAACAAACTGTTGGGCGGCCGGCACGTCCATCCACCCTCCCCTGACCCTCCTGGGTGCAAGTTAGTGAGAAACTCGCTGCTCCATGCTGCTTGTGGACGAACAGGGCAAATAAAGAATTGTTTCATGCAGCCTGCTGAGAAGTTCGCAGTGCACTTTTTAAGGAACCGGCCTCTTTCTGGCCTTGGAGGAAACACCTGGCTCTGGATCACCAAGGATTTTAGGGGGAGCAGTTTAGAAATTGCATTGGCTGGGCTGGATCTTTGGGGATGTGGGAACCCGAGTGGATGGAGGTAACCTGTGTAGTGCTATGGATCTAGCTCTGTCCTGCTCAGACCGCTTCCTTCAAGGCGCTGTGGAGGTATCGCGCTCACTTATCTGCTGTTTGATCGGCTCCTAGCGAAGCGCCACGTGCCTCCCCGTCCCTGGTACTTGTTGGTACTTGACACCCTGGGATTGTGCTACCTCGAATTCTGGATTGTGTGTAATATGACAACATGGGTCTGCTAACACACCTCCTGTTCTGTGGGTGTGTGTGCTTGCAGGTGTTTGGTAAGTATTTCCCTTTTTTTGTCTGACAATGCACGTTTCCACTTCTTGTAGTGCCCTTTGTGAAACAGCACGTGTGCCGGCGAACTAACATGAAAAGGGTAACTTTTAATAACGTATTAAAAGTAAACAATATTTCCAGTGCACTGCTGGATGGCAACGCCAAGAATATCACAAAACGTGAAACAACAGAAAGCTGGACACGTCGTTAATTGGTCACAGAGCATCCCTCCGGTTGTATATAATGTTCAAGGTTACAGTGATGAACTTTTGTGAAGGAAATAGACAGAAAATGCGTTTTCTCTTTCCTTGTGTTTGAGGTGAGACATTTATGGGACACTGGAGTTGGGGAGAATATTTCCTTCGAATGCTTGTTAAGAAGCCTCAGCAGTTGGGTGTGGGAACAACAGTGTAAGAGCAATTTCTAACCAGATTTTAAGAGTGAATGAGTCAATGGTTTGGTGATGTTACTTCAGAGGATATACGATCGAAGTGCCTAATACAGCAACTTCAGCGTAGACCTGCCCCCCCAACCCCTACCCCAACACACACACACACAAAACTAGGTGGCACGAGACATTTATTGGAGCATCCACTGAATGTATCTCTTATCTGCAGGCGCACAAGCCAGACTTGTTGGACTTCTTGGTCACAGTGTTATATCAAGGGCGGATACTGTCTCCTGACTACGTTTGCAGGGGTTAGGAACATTTCACACGGGGGAACAGGCTTTGAAGTACTTTTTCTGGCAAGCGCATTGAGTTCACAATGCAGTCAACGCGGCGCTTTACGAGTGGTTTCCTTTTACGCTTATATCATGGACCTTTAGGTGGATAGGAACATGTCGTTGTGTGGAACTCGATCTGTTATTAGTGAGAAGGAGCTTTATGTATTAAGCATGTCTGCATAATAGATAGTTTATTTGGGGTGAATGCAGAGAGAGCAATTGGCACACATCTCCACCGAGGTATGTCCAGTGTACAGACCCTGATGAACATAGATTGAAATGCGGCGCGATGGGATGCTCGTTTCCCGTTTTTTCTGGGTGTGCATAGACACACCTAAAACTGTGTGAACCCGTCCCCTCGAGATCACACAGCTTAGTCGTGGGAAGGCTGGGATCTGAAGGCGAGTATCAGCGGCCCAAAATAATTTGTGTCACTGGAAGACGATTCTTTTTCATAAATCAAGATTTCTCTGGCTCTGTCTATTCATCCGTCTGTCAGCTTGTGGCCCTGTCTTGTAGGAAATAAGAATTATCTCAGAAATACTTTTCTATGTTATGTGGTGCACGCATAGCATAACAAAGACCACGTCTACTATACTGGGCCAATCTGTATATAGTGATTTAAATTGGGAAGAGCAAACAAGTGTTATGATAAGTGCATGCACCAATTAAACCATTTAAAAGTATCAAATACTAGTATTTGTCCAATTTGGAGGTCTTCCCAGTTTTACAGATAGGCAAGAGAAGTCACAAACTAGGTGTATAGCGATTTGCTTAGGGTTGCACAGAGTGGTCAGTTAGAGGGGTTGGGGAATCGATGCCACAAACAATCATTGTGATGCCTCTTTGGCTAGAGCATCATCTTTGTGTACTATTTGCTTTCATTTGACTAAACGGTTTTGTCATCACATACTCTTCTGTGCCTGAATATGTTGTTTGCAGTTTGGCTTGTTACTCAAGGCCAGTGCGTTTCAGTTTGAGCGGGTTAGTTATGCACGTGGTATCTGCTTTGGAAGGTCACCCTGGCAGATTTATTCTTCCTGGGGTGATTGCAGTAAGCTGCGAAAATGTGTATGTCTACAAGTGAAGCCTTTCATCTTGTGGATGTGCAGGCGAGCAGAAGTATCAGGTTAGCATTCTGACACACACCCACACACACGCCACCACCCCCACACTCCCCCTTGCTATCTGCTAGTAACCATCTCCCACTATTGCTGCCACTATACATCTCTCTCTAGAATAGAATTCGAATAACATGTGCTGTCCTGTATCCCATGTCATCTTAGTTAGCCATTGCTTAATGACCGGTATCATCACAACGCAACTCAACAGCACTTGTTGTGTCCTCCCCCAGAATGCTGAAAGACTGAGTTAACCCTTCCATAATTCACACCTTTTGGATTTGTTTGAACTTGGATCTGTGCAGGAGCTGCATTCTGTATTTCCAACATTTTAATTGTTATGCATACACCTTGTGACATATGTATGTAGAAATCCCATGACTAAAGACAAGCTCCAATTAAATGCAAAGTGAAGTGACCTAGAGGTGTGTATGTTTAAAATGATGATATAAAAAGGCCTATTTATCTGTAATCTAGGTAATTGAGAGGAAAACGCTTTCTACTTGCATTCCGCACATTTCCCACAAGTGTATGTGCTTATAGTTGTAGTATGCATGGTGACCTGACTCCTTTCTAGGCACTAGGTAGAATTTCGGATGTAAATTGGTTGCCTGGTAAAGATATCAGACTTAGGTTGAGCCTCAAGTATTTCAGGCTAGCTGCTTTGCCATCATTGTACACATAGAAGCTCAGACTGGAGGCACGTTTCTGATTTGCACCACAGCTGTGTCTTTTCATGATCCTTCTGTACACCTTTTTGGAGCCTCGGTTGCAGCCTCATTGTTTGAATATTGTTAGATATTACTGATTCTCAACTACTGAAGTTGGTACTATGGTAATTTTTAGAGCCACAGATTGGCGTCTCTATTTCCTGATTTCTGTTGTTTCTACTTTTGTGCAGAAAGGGACCCACTATTGGAATATACCACCCTACCAAGACACTTTGCATATCTCTGTGGTGACCTGACTGCATGGCATGCTTAGTACTGTCAGATAGGCAGTTACACTGAGGGTGGTGGAGTTTCAGTATTCCTTATCTCCGTTTTGCTGCACCTTTTTCTTTGTTGTTTTGTGTTACACTGCCTGTCTGGTATGACTTGAACAGTTTGCCATTGGGTTGGTGTCGTTTGATTCAAGGCATCACCTAACTTACAGTGACCTGTGCTTTGTTCAGGATTGAATACATTTTCAGGTCAGGTAAGTTTTGGGTCTGTTGCGCATTCGGTTCTATAGCACGTGTAACACAGCATTGTTCTGGTCTGGATTTAACAAAAAGAGGCACATTTCCATGTACTGCTGATTAATTTGGTTAGTTGCCTTTCCAGATTCTATCTCAGTAATGGCAGCTAATTTGTGGCTAGGACATCCATCCACCCAAGGCTCTTGGTCTGTTCTTCGTGTTTTTCACTGACTGTATAATTTTGTGGATTGTGCATTGTATTAGAAGTAGAGCATATTGGTCTATGACAGCCATGGACAATCTGTGACAACAGAGTGTTGAGAGGGCTTACAGTAAGCCCGGCTCATATGAAAGGGGCTGTTTATCCACCAACATGTAAATTGGCATTTAATCGCCAGGTTCACCTTTGTTTGTGGTCTACAAGTGCAGTATAAACCTTCATAACAAATTGAATTCAAGCAAGATCTTTTAAATTCAAGGTAAATTGGCCACGCTTGTGAGTTCTGCGCTAATCCATGCATTGCTGCTGGTGGTGTTCTTCACTGCAATTAGAGCCGGGTCAAAGGCAGCTGGCCCCACCCCCAGCTCTGCATCAAACATTCATGGAGGGTAGCTCATGAGGCTTCCAGCGAAATGCATGCAGACAGGCACGCTCAGTGCACCAACCCCCTTCCACAGGCAAAGACAAACAGATCACATTTCACAATACCATAACCATGCACAGAGAAGTGTTCAGCATTAGATGGTACAAATGTAATTATGAGTAAGTGCCGAAAAATGGCGTGTAGCTCAGAGGGATACAATTAAAGTGCTCAGTAGAAGTGACAGAGTGTAGCAGAGGAGCTTGGCGCTACAGAATGTAATTAATGTAGAAGACTGTTTGGAGATATATGAAACAAATGCAATTAACCAGCTTGCCGGAACGACAGAGCAAGACATAATTTATTCTGCGTCGTTTTTTTTCTAACTCGGGAATAAATCAAGAACCCTGGTCCTGATATGTCTCTCTGAAAGAAGAGGTATGCAAAGATCAGTTAGTAGGCACTGGCTGAAAATGTTCTCACCTATAGCTGCTTGTTATTATGAAAGTTGCCAGATCACACTCCTTGTCACTGTTTAACTCATTCTCAAGTCCTAGGTTTTCATTGCTCAGACAACTTTTTCTGGGAGTTGTAATTTTCATTACTTCAACTGAGCCAGTTGGGCAATATATATATCAACTGATTATGATATGTAGGGTCTAGAGCAGAGATGTCCTTTAGCTTTGATGTTGCATAAATTGATCACATGAATTTTGCCTCCTTTCAGAACTTTTTATGCTTGTTTATAGAAAATTAATTGTCTAAGTGTTGTCCTAGCTGTCCGTAAATATACATCGGTACAAGGATTTGTACAGTCATACTTCACATTTCAATACCACTTTTTTTCTTCTAACATGTAGTGGCTTCGATGTAATAAACTACTGTGACACTTAACCAACACAAGGAGTTGTTTTGAGTATATATTCTTGGCAAGGTTTTATCTCAAAACCACCACACAAAGTAGAGCTAAAGAAATGGCAGAGCACATGAAGATGGTTACATAACACACCAAGTGCTTTTTTTTTTCTTTTTCTGAAGACAAATGGCAATTCTGCCAACCTATAATCGCCTACATTGACTAGTACAACAAAAACTGTTGGTTTGGCTTCCAGCTTTGACATCTTGGGTTGGCCCCTTTCCATCGAATGCCTTGCAGTTGTCTGACTCAAACCCAAAACGATCAACATGGTTGTTCTTGCAAGCAGCCTTTGTCAAAGCCCTTCACAGGTAGGTTAGAAGGTGCTCTATCACTTGGGCACCGAAAACCCACTTTCACAAAATGTAAGAACAAAGAATTATTCCCAACAGCAGTGGGCAATATAGTGGCTTTTTATTCAGCAGTGGGAGAGAATTGAAGGGCATTTTCTTTCTAGTGACCTCTTGCGTTCTCAAATGTATGGAGTAGCGCACTACTAGCCAAGGGATATGGAGTGTTATAGATACCAGTTACTAAACAGTCATATCATAGAACAACGCAGGGCCGGGATGGAGAGAGCCTTGTGCGCATGTATGTTTGGCCGGCCAAACATACATGCGCACTGCACCCTCAGTTCCTGTCATCCCGTGGCCCGCAGTCTTTTATAGTAAAAACATAATAAACAGAATTTGTTGTGTTTTTACTATAAAAGTTTTGCAGCTGCTGGTGGGGGGGGGGCGATGCTCCTCCGTCATAGCAGAGGAGCTGCCCCTGGTCATTTGGCCCTTAAATGTCTTTGGTAGAGAGCCATTGTTAGAAATGGGGTCTTTGGTTGGCAGTCAGGTTACCCACTGTCCATGCAAGGACCCTCACCCTAGTCAGGGTAAAGGAGAAACACCCTCAGCTCACCCCAGCTCACCCCCTTGGTAGCTTGGCATGAGCAGGCAGGCTTAACATTAGAGTTCTAGGTGTAAATTATTTGTGCCAACACACACAGTAACTCAATGAAAACACTACAAAATGACACAACACAGGTTTAGAAAAATTTAAAATATTTATATAAACAAAACAAGACCAAAACTACAAAAATCCAACATACACAAGTCAAGTTATTAATTTTAAATGCAAAAGAGTCTTAAATCCTTTTGTAAACAGGTAAAACACTGTTAGCGTTGAAAAGTACCTGGGTAGGGTCAAAATAACACGCACGGGCGAGTATGCATTGAAAAAGTTAAGCTGTGTGTCTATTTTTCAGCCACAAGCGGGATCATGCGTTGTTTCTCCTCCTCCCGTTGGGTTGGCATGCGTCAGTTTTCCTCTCTGCAGGAGAGCAATGAATTGACGCGGGCAGCACTCAGGTCCTGGCAGGTGGTGCGTAATTTTTCCACGCCCAGCAAGGTTTGTGTCAAAAATCCTGCCGAACTGTGTTAGCAAAACCGCGCTGTGTGGTTTGCGATGATACCAGCCTCTGTTAGCGATGCAGCAGGTCATTTCTCCAGCCGCGAGCGTCTATCTCCCAGCCACTCTCCAAGCGGTTCGTCGATTTCAGCAGTGTCTCGGAGTTTGCGTTGGAAATTTGCCTGCAAGGTGGTCAGAGCATGGATTTTCAATCTTGGTCTGCCAGCTTCACCTGTCAAGGCCCCCATGTACTGGATAGGGCACAACTTGGCACAGCAGGAGTCTCAGCAGAGAGTCCAGATGCTGGCAGGGGAAGTCTTTAATGGCCCTGAGACTTCAACAATAGGAGGCAAGCTCGAGAGAAGCCCTTGGAGATTTCTTCACAAGCAGGAATGCACAACAAGGTCCAGTCTTTGTCCCCTTTCACCAGGCAGAAGCAGAAACTTCAGGATAGCTCCACAAAGCACAGTCTCAGGCAGGGCAGCACTTCTCTTCAGCTCTTCTCCAGGCAGAGGTTCCTCTTGATGTCTAGAAGTGATCTATAGTCTGTGGTTTTGGGTGCACTTCTTATACCCATTTTGGCCTTTGAAGCAGGCTTACTTCAAAGGAAAGTCTCTCTTGTTTGTGAAATCCTGCCTTGGCCAGGCCAGACCCCAGACACACACCAGGGGGTTGGAGACTGCATTGTGTGAGGGAAGGCACAGCCCTTTCAGGTGTGAGTGACCAGTCCTCCCCTTAGCAGAGATGGCTCATCAGGATATGCAGGCTACATCCCAGCTCCCTTTGTGTCACTGTCTAGAGAGAGGTGCAAACAGCCCAACTGTCAAACTAACCCAGAAAGGAAATCCACAAACAGGCAGAGTCACAGAATGGTTTAAGGAAGAAAATGCTCACTTTCTAAAAGTGGCATTTTCAAACACACAATCTTAAAATCAACTTTACTAAAATATGCATTTTTAAATTGTGAGCTCAGAGACCCCAAACTCCACATGTCTATCCACTCCCAAAGGGAATCTACGCTTTAATCAAATTTAAATCCAGCCCCCATGTTAACCTATGAGAGGGACAAGCCTTGCAACAGTGAAAAAACACATTTGGCAGTATTTCACTGTTCGGACATATAAAACACATTAGTATATGTCCTACCTTAAACATACACTTCATTCTGCCCATGGGGCTACCTGGGGCCTACCTTAGAGGTGCCTTACATGTACGAAAAGGGAAGGTAAGTGGGTACACTTGCCAACTCGAATTGACAGTTTAAAACAAACTGCACACACAGACACTGCAGTGGCAGGTCTGAGACATAATCACAGAGCTACTAATGTGGGTGGCACAACCAGTGCTGCAGGCCCACTAGTAGCATTTGATTTACAGGCCCCGGGCACCTCTAGTGCACTGTACTAGGGACTTACCAGTAAATCAAATGTACCAATCATGGAGATCCAATTACATACACATTTTATGCAGGGACACTTGCACTTTAGCACTGGATAGCAGTGGTAAAGTGCCCAGAGCAACAAATACAGCAAAAACAAAGTCCAGCACACATCATCAACCTGGGAAACAGAGGCAAAAAGGTAGGGGAGACCACGCTAAGGACAACGAGTCTAACAGCCATTCATATTAATGAACTTTCTCATGATCCAAGGTCCCAGTGTTGGAATAAAGATGGGACACCTCTTTTTTGTCTCCCATTGGTATCAAGACTCAAAGTTAGTATGGGTAGCATGGCCTCCTCCCCTCCTCAGGTTGTGAAGTGAGAGGAGTCCTCCACACAACCTCATAGAAACTCCACATAAATTTTATCTGTTCTGAGGCCACATGATCAGCGCCTCCTCCCATCCTTCCAAAGCGTATAGTTTGAGAAAATTAACCAAATGACATCCCACCCTCTGCTATTGTAGTCTTTTTTTATTTCAACGCAGTCGTATCGCTTACCCTCTCTTTTCAGTGCAAACGTTTCTCCACATTTCATTGTCTGCTCACCTCTCTCCTCATTTGTATGTACACACAGACACCAACTCAAATAGTGCCCATCTAACACAAGAAACAAGTATTTCCCTGTTAACTTCATTTGTTTATTGTGATCATGAAAGTTTTTATTACTCCATGCATTTCTCTTTGTTTACCACCTAGGCTCACCTGTTGCTGCATCTTAGCGATCCTGGCAAACATGTTGTTGCATGTGCACTCCCCTTGCATCAGGTGTTGCTAAGGGAGTAAACAAAGAGTTCCCGAGGGGCCTGCCTCCTGCCTTGAAATACCTTAATCAAGAGCAGCACGTCCCACAGAGACTTTGCTTCAGCAGTAAAATATAAACACCAAATACCGAAATAACATAATCGGAGCACTGTTCCAAAAGTCACTTTTTATCCTCTGTAACTAATCTTTCCATGTGTGTGCACTTTTTTACTGCTGTTCTTCAGACTCCCCTTTAAAAGTTATGACGTGATAATTCAAAACAGAATAAACTGTAATTTTAAACATCTTTCTCTATGGGAGGAGTTGCCAAGATTTGTTTTTGTCACTAGTCATTGAACCATCAATGAGAGCTTTGGTCCCGACTACCAAAAGGGGCCTGTGTTGTGTCTTTAGGTCACAATGTGAATATATATATATTTAATTCGCATTTCAATGTGTGCAGTAGCAGCTGCAGGGGAGGTGTCAAAATATGTCTGATGTTTACCATCAATCCCGGCAGCCTCTATCCCAGAGCAGTAAACAGGATAGTGTCTAGGGGTAAGCTTTGGGTAACAGAAGGTGAGCACACAAGTATAGCTCTGCAACTGGTTACAAAGTTGCAATCCTTCCCCCCTCTCTCCCTTTGTGGTTCATCGTTTTTCAGATCTATCTGTGAGAAACGTATAGTTGGGAACTATGTCTTAAATTAAGATTTTACAATTGTTAGTATGTTCTTTTAAAAAAAATCATTGTATTGCTTTTAGCTAACCGTATACAATAAAGATGACTATTATTAGATTTTTTAAATAATAAAATAATAAATATATGTGAGAAAAGTATAGTTTCTGTAGCTGCTTCCAGGGTGACCCAGTTGTCTTCAGAATTTAACATTCTATGCTGTTAGAAGCGCAGTGAAACACTGTTTTCTAAGGCATGTTCTTTGTTTGTGGTAAAAAATGAAATGGACTCAAACAGGTCAGGAGTGATCAACAATATGATTCTTTTAGGTTCTTCAGGATGTTGCTATAGAGTTTTGTCAGTTATCCTGTGAAAGGCTATACCCACAGTGGTTTGGGATACACAAATTTCACAAGGTTAAACCTTGCAAGGGGAAGAATACGCAGTTTTCCTAATGTGGAAAAAAATAACATCTACATGTTATCCCCATTCCAGGATGCAAAACTCAAAGTGGGGGTGGCCATTTTCCTACCTGTAAATTCCAGATCCTGCAGCATTTGTACTTTTCCTGTCTGGAATTTCTGGCTACAAATACAATGGTGCTCAGATTGTCACTTGTATGCTGTTACTCTATGTTATTGCACCTTCAAGCACCCTTAAGCAGGTAGATTTTATTGTTCGTCAACCACAGGGTGGTCAAACAAATGTTGAATGGCTGCTATTGGTTGGCTGGCTATGTATTGCAATTAGTAAATTTTGCTAATCCTCGCTTCAAGTCAAGCACAGCAGTAATCAAGCAAGTAAAAACAGGTTTCAGAAAATATTGTACATGATTTCTGCTTGAGAGCATGTTTTTATAGCTCCAGTTCCATTGTGGTGATTGCCTTATAAAAGCAAGTTAGGCTAATTGCAGTAATAGCACTTAAAGCCTGCAATCGTAAGTACTCAACCTAACTTTGAGGAAGGTTTTCAAGGGTCGTTGGCCTTGAAAACTATACACTGTAGCATCCCGCATTAACAGGAGTCATTAGGAAACCATTCTGTTATGCCATAGATAAAAGTACGAATCTCACGCTTGCAGGAATGGAGGAGGTGTGATACTGAGAGGAGCGATCAGTAAGGGCCAAAACCAGAAAGCTTTTTTTATTTAAGTAATTTTCTCTTGCTCTTGGAAATCCAGGAATAAGTCAACCCCATATCAGGAGTAAGAGACAATGACACACTGACAAAAGTCTTCGAATTGCACCCATAGTGATTCAAAATAACTGAACTTCTGATCACTTGCTAATTGTAAAAGTGCCAAGACCAGCAATGTACAGTCACAAAGATGGTACAGTTATTTGCCCTTTTGGTAAACATGAGTCCTTGTGTGTGTTTTTTTTTTTTTTTTTTTTAAATGTCAGTTTGTTGTAAAGTGGTATTTGTTTTTTTGTGTTTTTGTGTTTTTTGTTTTTGGTGTATTTTTTGGGTGGTATTGTTGTTTGCACTAAATTTATTACACACTTTTGAATTCAATGTCAGTTGGACATTGTAAGAATATGACATTTAGTTTTTGGTGACCATGGTGATTGTTTTTCTGGACATTATAAAAGTACCCGGGCTCCAATCATAAGTAGTGTAATTTGTTGATTCAGCTTTAAGATAAAAATGAAGTTCATGATGTTTGGAACCAGTTTGCCAATGTGCTTATTGCAGTGATTATGAAAGTTCCTAGGCATGGAACGAGGTAGGCATGGGTAATAGAGATCACCATTTATCCAATAGCGATGTGTAATGTATCAGTCATCTGTGAACTGTAGCAATGGTGACCTATCGGTTGCGTTTACTTGACGTCTAAATCCTATTCTGGGACTGGTTGTAGCAGTGGGTGCCACTTAGTGGAGAATTGAACGTCACTACTACATCTCATTTTCAAATAGTGCAATCAATCAATTTTAAAATAATAGGAGCTATTGTGGGTTCAAAGGGTCGGTCTAGGGAAGTTCTGCCATCACATATTTATTTATTTATCGATTAAAAAAATAGTCAGAAATGAACGTTTACCAACCCGCTTGTTCATTTGATCTAAATGGAGAGCCAATATTTTGTGTATCGTTTCCAATTGAGATGTTGTGAAACAGAAAAACATAGTTTTTAGAATGAATATTCATTGTATTGTTATAATGCGATCTTTGTAAAGAAGCAGACATCCAAAAAATATTCAAGATTTAATTAACGCTGTAGCAATGCAAAATATGTGACTTGCGTTACGAAATAGGCATTGCAGATAAGTAGATTTTTTTTTTTTTTAAATAAAAGGCCATGCCAGGAAATAGCTGCCATTAGAAAATAGGTCTTTGGTACTACACGTTTTTCAGTTGCTTAAGTATCTCTAAACCTTGTTTCTTTGATGCAGACCTCTCTGGTGGAGTCTCCAAGGGGCTGAAAGACAGGCACCTAATCCCCCCCTATTACCTAAAAGCACATTTAGATGTCTGCTCACAAAGGAAACTTCCCATCAAAATCACTTGAAACAAAAAACGAAACGTGCCGTCAAATTCTTAAATGAGAAGCACAGATGTGCACTCCAAAACCATTTCAAATGCACTTTACACTGCACAGGCCGAGCTGTGGACTCTGTTTCCTGCATAATACAGGAGTTAATTGCTTTGGGCTTTTCAAATTCCCCTTTAAAAAACAACAAAAAAACCTAAACACTTGAGCATCAAGTGCTAAGAAACATGTATATGGTTTTGTGTGCCCCAAACATTCATGTATTCCCCCACTGAGCACAAAACGTGGCTTTTTGCTGACGTGCATCCGTTGCTATGGGAAGAGCACAGATTGGCTTCTACACACCCAGCAGTGTGGGTGAAGGGTGCATTGAGGCGGCGAGAGGAGGTGACACATTGTGGCGCGATCAATGAATCACAAGTTCACTCTAACATGCCCACTTCTGCTTAAAAACGAACGTTGTTTTGGGTTTCCTAGCCTCTTCCAGCGGTTCCCTTCCAGGCTTTGAGCAGTGCCGCTTAGAGTGCACTCCAAGCCACAAAGGCGGGGTTGAGATGTTATTCATAGCACGCCTTAGTCACAATGGCCAACCCAATGAATAGCAACCGTCAGAGGCCTTTAAAATCTGGTGATTAATACCGCCTGCTTTTAATTGAGGTAAAAGAGGCATTCCAGATCCCGCCCACTGGTTCTGCCAATTTGCAACATAGAGATGCTTCCCACATTCTTTCAAACGGGGCACAAGCAGGTCATTAAAACGTAAACACATTTTCGTTTCTGGGCATACTGTGCTCTAGAAGTTGTAAAATGTTGTTGCCCTCGAGAAAAGCAGGAACCAATCAACCTGTTTTTTTGCTTTCTTTTTCTGGTGTAATCTATGACGAAGTAGTCGTTTTACAGGCATACACTGAATAATGGAGTCTGCAGTGTTGATAATATTTTTGGGAATGTTACTAGGAAATAATTAGAGCTGTTAAAACATTTTTGTAAATGGCCTTTACGAAAAGGTCCAAAAGTGCCACGTGCACCTCATGTTCGAGAATCACAGAGAGGCACATGAGGCAGCATGCAAAGCATTCTGGTCTGCAGCGATTGGATAGGAGCAATGTCATTTTCAAATCTCTTGCATCCGAATAGTAAACATAAAATCTGTTTTGAATCTAGGGTTTCCTAAAACCGCCCTCTGTGCGAGCCATCAACATTATTATGATTCGATGTTTCAATGTAAAATATTTTTTTAATTGTGAAGAATGGAATTATGTAACAGGTGTGATAGAATATTAAAGTTGATTATTTTCCTTTTATAAGACTTTCAAGGACCACCATGTGTGAGCTGCCACGACCATCCAGACTGCTCGTGGCTCTCCTTACTTGTACACACGAACATTATATGGTGTGGACTATAGCTCTGTGATCACATTAATATTGTTCCTTTATGTATGTCGAAAGTCTGTACCCATTCGAGTTCTTTCTATCACTTCTGCATGAATGTCGCTCCTTTGAGGGCCTGTTTTCCTAATTCTTTTAAACCACGTTTTACCAGCATAGCCATTTGCTCCCTTAAAACATGTCATCTTTGTGACTAATACAGTAATCCAGGACAACTTTACTAGCGCTTTTCTCAATATTATCAGTTTTGACAGAGTTTGTAAAAATAACGTTTGATTTGTGGAAGACCAAAGGCTAAGTGAAACTGTCCCGGCCGTCATGACTCCGCCCTTCTTGACCCCGCCCCTTTCTGCTCCCACCCACTCATCTACAATGTGTGGTTTCCCAGGGTCACTTGTTTCTACTCCCAGAGTTATGGGTAGTTTATAAGCTACATACAGAACTCCTGTGTAGAGTTAGTAAACTTGAAAGCATTTTAAACTCTAGCTTTTTTTCTGCCTAAAAAATATTTTTCTTAATGTGTCACCCCTTTCTTCCTACACAGCGCTTGTGAATTCTAGGAAGCTTCCTAAAGTTTTACGGAAAACATGCATGGGGCTTTCAGTTGTATCTTAGATGTGATTAAATGGTGTGACAATTTAATTTAGTGACCACTTCTTTGGTGCTCCAAAGTTCAAAACTATGGCTGTAAAGTCTATTAATACAATAATGTTAAACAGGTCGATTACTAGCCACAAGCATTTACACATTTTTCATTCACTTTTCATTCATTGGCAATCGGGCATGAGCTAAACGAGTAATGTTGAAGAATCAGAATGTTTTCTTTTTTGCATTTTTTACATTTCTAAGAGTATTCAAATATTACACAATGCCGTAGGCACTGCATTTATCGTGCACGTTGTGGCCTAGAGAGGTTAGCGTTTTGATAACTAAGACAACGTTTATTTTAATACAAATTATGATATTTTCACAATCCGTACAAAGGATAGGAAGATTACAGGATACATAACAAACGGCCTAATAATGTAATTGGTGGATTCTGGTGACATAACCACTAGGGTGAATGTCAAGTAGTTTGTAAATGTCACCCGAACCCCAAGATGGCAATATTGGACATATTTCGCACTTCGCCCATTATGTATTTTTATTTCACTTGTTTATTTTTGGGTAGAAAGCTTGAAAAAGTTGCTTTCTTGTAAGTGCGACCAACAGCTGGCACTGTTTTGAATTACAATGTTTAGGTTTAACTTTCATGTAAAGGTGTTTGATATAACAACAGACAATGGTGAGGACCACAGAATTTATGAGCTTGTGTGGCTGAAGCCATTACCGTATAATTATGGGTTTGCCACACATTTTCCACAAAATTAGCAGTTTTTACAAAAATATTTCTAGCTCAAATAATGAAAGTAATATTGCCAGAGAATGAGCCACATCATTTGCATTTTTTGCCACATTGTTTCGATAACCTTGCCACATAATTTAGGTAACTTTGCTGCATAATCTTACTAGCCCTGACGATTATAAAGGTCTGCAGAGTGATTTGGAAGGGCAGTCATGAAGAAGAAACATGGTTTTCACAGGGAACCAGAAATAGTTCCTCTGTTTCACAATTCACTGTGAAATATTTGTTTTTATAGTACTGCTTTTGGTGCAATAAAACACCTCAGTTTGTAATGAATACATGTGTATGTAACATTAACTAAATGACAAGGTCACAAGTGTGGGTTGGGAGAGAGACTCCTCCCCATCCTCAAGGTTGAAGCCCTCATTTGAGATGTCAGACAGTCCATTAGTGGCATGTTTCTAACTTGTCACCCAAGGCTAAATGGTGATCCCTTACTCTCATTCTCCATATCCATATCCAAAATTGGAATTTCTTGAACCATGGTAAAATACTTCTAATGTTTGAGGAGAAAATTATAATTGGTTTAATTTCCTCCCTTAACATGCCACAATACATAATTTATATTACAACAAATACAACATGTTGATCTGTTGTTACTGCTGATTTCTAACTTACGAGGAGAATTATGACAAAATCACTAACTTACAACCACCAATTCAATTATACATCTTGTTGGTAATTAGCATGTCATATTACACGGTGTTAGCTCAAGATTCTGTCATGTTTTTGGCATAACTGCCTTATTATATTCTATGCAATCTACTAATTTGACTCTCGGCTCTGCATCTTTATTTGTTGCACTGTAAAGTAAACATGTACTTAACACAGTGACATAAATTTTAATAAACAAATTAACTAAAGGATATCTCTTCTCATATGAAATGTATATCTGAGAAATGGTGAAAAATGTAATTCTTTTAAGAGAATCACTTTCAAATCGAGAGATGCATACAAAAGTGCATGCTTTGCCCCCCCCCCCCCAACCACCCAACATACACACTTGATGGTAATGGAGTGCCTCAGTTTTCAAATGAGCAAAATAACCTGCCTATATACAGTATTGCCTATTTTAAGGCTAATCAATGTTTTTTTTCAAATCTAGATTATGTAACTTTTACACAAGAAAACTTGTTTGCACTTGAGAATGCATGTTTATGCTTAGAATTGTGCTCCTGAATCACATATTTATGTGATTAAAATGTATAAAATCCATAAGTCCCCATCGTTTATATATTATATATCCTTATCCTTCAGGAAGGAACAAAAAATGCGAGGTTACACCTAACATGATTCTATAATCGTAGGTGTCTGGGTAAAATTTAATTTCTGTTCCACCCAGCCCCCTTTTTACGTGCAAATGTGTTTGCCTCTTCCGCATACACTGTTATCCTTCTCAAGGATGTGGTATAAATGTCATCTGGGTGTCTGTAGTTTGTATGTTCGACCATGGGAGTAGTTTCATTCTAAATAGTTTCCCACAATTATATTTATAAAATGATTCAGTACATAAATATAACGTGACCACAGTCTGTTGGGACTGAATGCTTTAATTGTATGCCTATTCTTAGCTGTTATAGCACCAAGCAGTGTTCCTTTGCCTCTGTTTTTAACATTGAGCTGTTCTGGCATATTTTGTGTGTCACGTTAGACATGTGTGCTTAGGATGCAGTTTTAAACATGCACCTGCTAAGTACTTAAAAAAAAAAAATAATAGTTTGTACACCCGTTTGCACCATGTTCCTGCACTACATATGTACTCAAATGTCATTCTGCTGATGTGAGGTTAAGGTTACTACTTGTTGATAACTGCCTTCGAACTACTTAAACAAGACTTGGCTTGCTTAGACCAGCCCAGGGCTTCAAAGACCCCACCCCATACCATTAAAGTTGCTTTGTATGTAGATTCCCAGATAAATGCTTTCTGGAGAAAAGATGGAAAGCCAGACTGCAGCACTGCCTCCTACTTGTACAGGGGGACTAGATCTCTGTGTGTACTAGTCTTCACTCTTTATTTAGTCTGTGTGGCTTTGCCTGCAGTACTTGTTATGCTCCATGTCAGTGAGCGAGTACTGTGTTGAATTTTTCTGTAAAAAACAGCCACATAACCAGGTAGTTTTTAGCAAACAATAGTGTGAGGTGGGTTAAAATGTGAGATAAGTGGAATGATATAGGATATGGAACCATGTAAACTTACAATTTGATATTATCAAGTTCCGTGCCCACACATGAAACTTATTCTCTCAGTAGTAACCAATGTAGGTTCCTTTCGTGAACTTTCAACTCTCAAGAGGTTGAATTGCATCCAGTTCACCATTTGTTAACACTGAATCATCTTCCTGTCATTTGAGAGATGATCTGGAGATCCGCAGGCTGGCAATGCATGGCCAGTAATCTAGTAGCATACAGCGTAAATGATGAATGAGATAGACATTCGTTTAAACCCTGGCAAAAGGTGCAGTTGGTCTGCTCTTTGCCCGATGCTAAAACCATCTTCTTATTAGTTGTGGAGAACTGTGATGTATTTAAAGTCTTTTTTGGACACTTCTTAGTTTTGTATCCGTCTGTGATGCCAGAAAGCATATTGAATGATAATTAATGGTTGCTAATGTTCAAAATGCCTCCATGTCAGGTAATGCAAAGAAGGGAAGACACCGCAAATTGCATCTGTGACTTTTAGCAGGTTTTTTGAGATGGGGAGGATACCTCCTATTTCATTGTGTTTGGAATGCAGGAAGCTTGGCTGTCTTGTCTCTTAGATGTGTCTAAAAAGTGTGATTTGGCTTTGCCAGTATTTTAAGAGGGAATAACATGCAGTAAGTCAGCCTATAATTACCAAGAAATAATTTGGTGAAGGCTGAATTTATGAGGACATGGAGCACCATCACCATGGCCTTTTTTTGCCAGTGGGGAATGATTCTATGAGAGATGAGATATCAATGTTTGTGATTAATGTTTTGATAAGATGCACCCATTATTCCAGGAGTGTATTTGAAAGTTGTTGACTGGGTAGTGGTAGAAGGGGAGATTCAATTTGCTGTTTGTTACCATTGCCTCTTAGTGGGCCCAATTAAATATGCTGAGAGTCTTCCTTTGTAGGTCTGGCCTAGAGGTGGCTTTAACTTTCTTGCCAGCCTCTAATATGCATTCCATCACCCCTCTTCACACCCTGGTCTGTTCAATTGTCTTTCAAATTTTGTGCACAGGCAACAGATTGGCAAATGTAAGTGATTGGGTTTTATCACGGTTAGTGACAGCAGTTTGTTCTTGCACACATGCCCATCAGCCTATAAAGTAGCCCTCTCCTGTGCCAGGGCTGCTCGGCCAGTCTTTACTTGAATTTCTTATATTATTTATTTATTTTTGTGATGGGTCTTTTTTTCTTTTTTTTTAGTAGTATTTGTAAACAAATGCACTCCACCTTTAACAGCATTTTTATTATTATAACGTTTGCTATGTATTGCACAAGTTGACAAAGCAAGAAAGAAAGAAGTTAAAAATAAAATGCATGGCTGCCAAGACCAGACCTATTTACTTTGGCATTATTGGCCTGATTACATCCTTGGCGGATGAGATTTCTTCCTCCCAAATGTGACGGATATCCCGACCTCCGTGTTACAAATTCCATAGGATATAATGGAACTTGTAACACAGTGGGCGGGATATCTGTCACATTTGGGACGGAGTAATCCTCTCCCCCAAGGTCGTAAACAGGCCCTATGTGTTTTATTTAAGTTTCTTGGAATTCTTTTCACATTAACATATGAACTACTTCGCAGAAAACAATACTGTTTGAAATCAGTCAACGATTATCACGTATTAAGCTGTTGTTTCTTTAGGTCAGTTAGTTTTTAATTTTTTGCAATTTTTTAAAGTTGTCCGGTTGCCTTATTGACATCAAAACACAATGAAAAGAAATTGTCTTTGTCAAAGTAACCAGGTTTGTCTGTGTACTCCATAATTCCGTACATATTAAGGATGTGTTGGTTGAACTTTGAAGAGAGCTGGATTTTGCCTGGATTTCAACAAACATGTATTTTATATCTAGCCAGTCCTGTGTCACATTGAATATATATCTTCCATGGGCTTTTGCTGTCATGTCAATTAGTTGATTGGATCTGCATGCCTTGGGACTAATCATGTACCTCTGCCTAAAATAGGCCATGTTATGCAGCCGTTGGTGCTTGCTGGCATCGGCTTCATATTTATAATTGTGCTAAACTGTGTTGACAGTGTTGAACATTCAATAGTGTGTCTATAAACAAGGTGGGGACTGGGAGATTACTGGTCCAGTGCACAGTCTCCCAAATGAACCTATAATATCAAAACAGGTGCACTGTTCCACAAAGGAGAGACATAAAGAAAATGATCCAGTTTGGAAATGGCGAAGCTATACTGAGTAATCTCAGGAGGGCCCTCAACCACCCATTTGGGTGACAGGTATCATCATCGGGCTCACTCCTCGCCAGACTGGTGCTGCAATGCCTGGCGGGCCACCCAACATTCTGGGTGGCACTCAACCGTTATAAAATTGCTAACAACAAGGGTCTGGGAAAGAAACTGAATCAGAAACGGAGAGTGTAGAAAAAGAGACAAAACTCTAAAATTGGCTCTGAACCTGAGCCACTATTTTAATGTGATAGAAATTGGGTTCAGGCCAAGATTAAAAGCAAAAAATATATATTAGAGTGTCACAGAATGTTGGGTGGCCCGCCAGGCATTGCAGCACCAGTCTGGCGAGGAGTGAGCCCGATGATGATACCTGTCACCCAAATGGGTGGTTGAATTATACATTCAATAGTGTGCCCAGGATAGACAGGCCCGTGGGACTGCAGTCTCTGGGGCTTCGTTATCATTTTTTTCGGTTTGTCGGGTCTCGAAAACTGACATTATTCACCTCATACTGTAATCTGGCTACTTTGGGCTTTATTCTATGGAAAGGCTTAATTTTTCCAATTAAGTCTAGAAAATAAGTACAGAATTTGGTACAAGGCAAGCTAAACAAAAAAAATAATAATACTTTTCTTATAGTTTTTCAAACAATTTAATGCATGACAAAATGCGTAAACTTTTCTACTTGATTATCCTTTCTGTTGCTGACACGGATCTGACTTTTTTTTAATACTTTCTAAATTACTCGTCCATTTCTTGCATATAAATATGGCTTGGAAGTGATGTTTACATTATTTGTCGGGTTTATAGCAGTTAATGCAAGTCTTTAGCATTTGTTAAGTGCTAACAAGTTTTGAAGAAAAACATGTTTGAAACAGATTAGTTCTATTTGGCCTAGTGGTGTAGGAAGGATTAGCACTATCTTTGTCACCATATAGCAATATAGGGAAGAGATCCTAAGGTACTAACTTCTATTCAAATATAACACCTAAACAAACTGTCGCCTTTGATTTATACAGTTCAACAACCCATAAAATACAGGGTTTGTGCACCACAGAAGGAGTACATTTGTTATATTTCAAAGTTTGTTGAACTAAGGAGATGGGCATGCTCTCACTGTCTGTAAACAGCATTCTATCTTTTGTGCGTGGCCTTTTCAGATTTCCTGTGATGGGGAATCTTAAAGTTCACCTTTTTCCGAACACATATGCTGGTGCTCGAATCAGCGTTTACCCAGGTGGTCTATATGCAATTATTGTGTTTTTGCACACCACATTGGACTCTGAGAGACACAGTAAATTGTGCTTCAATTACACAAAACAGTGCAACAATAAACATGTCAAAACCAAATGTATGTGATGCGTGACTACATATAATTTGTGCCTCATTTCTAATACACTCACCATTAGTGTTTTTTTATGTTTACACATGTTGCACGTTTTGAACTCCTGTCAGTATGTTGGAACAGAAAAGTCCCCTGCATGGTAGACTGGCATGTACCCCAGTCCTGAGAGTCCAACTGCATGGGAAACTGATATCCTGCCTTTTTGGTCTTTGCACCATGCTAATCTCATGAGGTCACTGAGGCCTAGAACATCCCCATGTAATATGAGGTCCACAACCTGTTATGAGGCCTGGGAGGCCATACAGAGCTTAACCTCATAGCATGCGTGGGACTACTATCATGTCCTGAGTAAGTCACATAAGGCAGTGGTGGCCGTGCTCTGAGTTTTATGAATCTTTACCAGGACCAGCCCTATTTCTCACTGTCAAGGAGGTTCCTACCTATCAACCCTTCTTGTTTAAATTCCTGCCGATAATTGAACCCCCGATCCTTTGGGAGGAGATGTATGTGTGTAATAAGTGACTAGGCCTGGTTTCATAGTAGGACTCTGTGTGTGATGAAAATCTGAGTATTGGGTCCAGTGGCACCAATTTTGATTATCCCCTGTTTCAACATGACAGAAGATGGAGGGTAGATACAGCCTCTTTGGACACCAGAAGTGTATTGACTACATGCCTGCCACTGGAGGGTTTAGAATGTTGTTCAGGGTCAGGAGGTGTCTAGGCAGGCCCTGTTTCTGGTTACTGCTTCAGGAAGGCTGATGACACCTACATGCAGAGATCTCACACTTCTTTGCACTCTTGGTTTGAATATGCTTGCATGGAGCCACTAACATTGCAATCTGATGTGACAGCCATCACCATGCACAAAGGCTGCTTCAGAGGAACAGCCAGAAAACAACATTTGAAAGGTAACAAACCAAAACTCGTTTTGGAAACTTTAGACAGTGGAGCCACTCCCTTTTCCTCAAAAATGTATATAAAAGTGTGTTCCAAACTACTCCCTTTGTCCTAGTTCTAAGTTCTTTATGACCAAGGAAGAGAGTCCTCCACTGAGTGCACGAAGGACTGCTGTTTGAACAGGGTGGAGTCTTCATGACAGGCCATTCTCTAAGCGGTGAGGAGGCATCATGTGAAGTCTGCAGTTTCTGCTGGAGGAGCTGAAGCTGTGTCTTGACCATAGATGATTTAGTGCCTGCTAGGCAAGTGATGGAGTGGGCCAGGACCTGCAAGAGGAGACAGTCCAGGAGGTGAATCCCAGACCATTCTCGGCATAGGGAACTGCCAGACAAAATAAGTGACTATGAGGGATTGAAGCCTGGTGTGACTCGTGCTAGGATCCCCTTGGTCTCCCTGTGCAATCCTTGCTGTGAAGTCCAAGTCGTCTAACAAGAGCTAAGCATCACGTAATGTTGGCAATCTGCTGTGTGTCTGACAGATTTCTGCTGCAGACTTCACGCTTGAAACACTTCACTGCTGAGGTGAAACTCCTGATAGGCCTCACCTACCAATGACACCTGTACGATGAAGATCGTCCTGGAGGCCACGCTTGCCAAAACAGACCTGTCTGCGAAGCTACAGCTGCCAAAGTGAAGAGCCACTGTGCTGAAATCTCAGAGCTGTCTTGGTATGAACGAGGCCACAGCCGTGGCCCATACAGTGCAAGAGTTGCCACTGACAGAGCAGGACCACAGGACTTATCTGCCTGTAGCACCCAAACATCAATGCCAGACTGCAGGTAACCACTGTGCCTAGAACTGTGAGTTAAACTAGAGACTGAGGAAGCATACCGTGTTCTGTAAAACAAGCAGGACTATTACCAGGTAAACACAATGAGGTGAAAGAAACCTTAACTGTTGTGTGCATCAAATGCCTTGAAGGAGCTTCTTGAGAGTTACATCTGTGCCTAATCAGTGTCTTGCCACAAGTTATCCTCTATGGATCATAGGCTCTGGGGATCTCTGTTGATGGGGAGGAGGGTACCGAAGTGTGCAGCGCTTCACAAAAGATCACAAACAAGATTACAACACTCAATCTGAATTTGCTCAGTGTGTTGTGCAGTATTACCTTATATTGTGATATTAAAGTACTCCCTTCTAATCCAAAAACTAAATTCTGGGCTGAAAAATATGTTACTTTATCTGTTGGTTGGCTGTTGACTGACAGTACATTTATCAAGTACATTGCTTTACTCCTAACAAACATGCCCATGTCTGTAGCTGGATAGAGAGCATTCCAGCATTAAGTAGGATAACATTAAGGGCCAGATGTAGGTAGAAATGGTTTTCGAGTCGCAAAACCATATGCACAATGGTGTCCCTGACACCATCTGCGAATCGCAAGGGGGTCGCAAAGACCCAGCTCATCAATATTAATGAGGTGGGTCACAATTTGCGACCCCTTGCGATTCCCTGCACTCACAGGGATGGTGGCCTGCTGGAGACAGCAGACCCCCATGTCTGTGACTGCTTTTTTAATAAAGCAGTTATTTTTGTTTTTGTATTGCAGCCCGTTTTCCTTAAAGGAAAACGAGTTGCAATACACTCGGGGAAAATGAAACCATTTGGTTTCATTTTTTCAGAGTAGGCAGTGGTCCATTGGACCACTGCCTGCTCTGAAAAAATATTTTTGGCGTCATTCACAAAGGGGAAGGGGTCCCATGGGGACCCCTTCCGTTTCGCGAAAGAGTTGCACCCACTTCACATGGGTGCTAACTGCGAATTGCTTTGCGACCGCGTTCGCGGTCATAAAGCAATTCTGCATCACGGTGTGAATCGCAAATAGGAAGGGGAACACCCCTTCCTATTTGTGAGTCGCATTCCCATTGTGCGAGTCGGTACCGACTCGCAAAATGGGAATGTGCATCGCGATGCACATTTTGCATGGCGCACACTGTGAATTTCGCAGTGTGCGCCATGCAAAACGCCACCTACATCTGGCCCTAAGTTCGGTTTCCTAGAGAATTAAAAAAAAACACCGAGTACATATTGTTGTTACCTGGGTCAGTTTTAAAATACTTGCGATTGCGTGCTTTCTGTAACTAGAAGAAAAACTTTGGCATGATAATTGTACCTTTATCTCTTTTTTTTTTTTGCACATCCAAGGCCATTTATCCTTTGAGCCTCAGATGTGGCTTCAAAAAGAACTATCTGCGGGTGGTGATAGCATCGCGGCCTTCCGACAGGATCTAAACAGAGGCCGAGAAAAAAATGTTCGGCATGTAAAGTTATAGCCCGTAAATGTTTATTTAAGACTCATACTGAGGGCAAGGCTGTCTGTACTAGAGCAAACAATAACCCCCTTTTGTAAATATGCGATATCCCTTTACAAACCTTAAACAGAGTGACTTTATATTTCCGATCCTGCGAAGGCGCTATACTGTTAGAATATATTTTAAATCCATGTACGTAGCCAAAAGAGTGTCCTAGTTCTGCTTTAGGTCTGTGTTTTTCTTTAAATGTCCAGGTTGATTTAGACCGGCCATTCGCATTCTCTGGGGACTGGTTCATATCTAAAAATTGCAAGGGCTTCACTTCTGACTGCTGAAACAAGTGTTTTCACAGCAGCCACTGTGCTGGGGAGGCGCCCACCAGTGTTCAGCAGTAAGGAGTGAACGGAGACATTAATCAACTCATTTTCATATCTGAACTGCTTACTGCAAATATCCGAGCGGAGCTGCGGCAGGCCCAATTTAGCTGACTTCAAGAGAATGGGGGAACTCCAGGGAACGCTCTTCAGAATCGGGGCGATTTCACTCCTTCCGCTGAATTCCTGGCTCGTGGGGCAGCGTCGGAGCCGCCATAGCCAAACTGTGGCCACAATGCGCCTTTTAAGCGACCGCTTAACAACGCTGTTTGTGACAGGAGCTTACAAAAGGCCCCACACATGCATTTGTTGTTCGGATTCACTGTGGTTGTGAAGCAAAGACGTGATTTTGCGAAATATGTTTGAACAAAGAGTAGCGGAGATGTACATTTCCGAGTTGATGTTGTGTAAACTCTAGGATATTGATTCAGAGGAGACCGTGTGAGCAAACGTAACATCCGCCCGCAACCCCATAATCCCCTCTCTCCTGCTCCACCCAACATCCCTCTCCAGCACGGTTTTCGCGCAACGGGCATTATCCATTTGTATTATGCAGAAATCCGAACTCCTTAACTATTAAAGGGCCCAGAATACACCAGGCATCTTAAAAGGTTTTTTTAAACTCTCACTTCGATAGAGGAACATAGATGTAACATGTTTACTTAAAAAAAAAAATATTGCCATTTTGGCTGTTCTCTGCAATTGGTTAATGACATAAACATGTACAGTTTTCAAATCATTTTACCTAAAAACAGGCTTGTCACAAGAATCCTGTCGTTAATGTTTGTAAGCCTTTTGTCTTGGTCTCACAAGCCACTTTTCACACTCTTGTGCTGGTACATGGATGGACAAATTGAAATTGGTCCATAATCTTCTATGCACAACATACAGAAGCAATTCGATGTGTGTTTTCTGTGATGAGCGGACTTAATCTGGTGAAATAGCTAAGACGAGAAATATTCAGGCACTATACACATTAGGAAAGATGTCTCGTCTTAACACCTACAGGCCTCAGAGACTCAGCCATTAGAGTGGCACAATATTGCCTGAAGTATAGATATATGGGCCTAAGACAGGAAGAGGTTAACATCACTCATGTGGTCCCTCACTGTTGACTTCCACGGGCAAATAAATACACAGAGATGGAAGAGTTAAACAACAGAGTGGATATTAAACTCAAATGTCTGTGAGACTCCAAAGAAAGAGGGGGGGGGGGACCAGGTGCCTCTAAGCTTGGAGGTGCACAGGAGGACAGGATACTGTAATGAGCTTTAAGACAGGAAAGGTAACACCAGGGACAGGATTGCATGTAGAACAGTGGGAATGATTGTGGTGTGGTTTCACACTGAATGGCACCCTTTAAAGATGCAGAACTGGAGCTGCTGTATTTTAGCAACTTTGGCAGAGGTCATTGATTGGTGTTGGAACTATCATGAAAATACAACGTTCGATGGCATCTGTCGCTGTAGATACACATGGTATGCATGAGCTCGCCATCTGGTGTTGGGTCGGAGTGTTACAAGTTGTTTTTCTTCGAAGAAGTGTTTTCGAGTCACGGGACCGAGTGACTCCACCTTCTGTGCTCATTGCGCATGGGCGTCGACTCCATCTTCGATTGTTTTCTTTCCGCCATCGGGTTCGGACGTGTTCATGTCGCTCCGAGTTTCGGAACGGAAAGATAGCTGAAGACGGAAGATTTTCGACGGTATCGTTGCGATCCGGTTACAGATAGACACATACGACGACGCGTTGAACATCGAAGCGCTTCGGTGCCCTTCGGGGTAGATTTCGGCACCCCGTCGGGGCCTAGTCGGCCCGACCGCGTGGAGGACAACGCCGATGGATCGGACCCCGTTTCGATTCTGCCCCGAATGCCACAACAAATATCCTTATACGGACCTGCACTCGGTCTGTAATCTGTGCCTGTCACCCGAGCACAGTGAAGAATCCTGCGAGGCCTGTCGGGCGTTCCGGTCCCGAAAAACTCTGCGCGACCGTCGAGCGAGAAGACTGCAGATGGCGTCCACGCCAAAAGAGCGTCGACAGTTCGAGACAGAAGAAGAACAGGAGGAATCCTTTTCCATCCAGGATTCAGACTCCGACGAGCTACACTCTACAAGAACTGTGAGTAAGACGTCGAGATCAAACCCTAAAAAAGGAAAGAAGGCCCAGGGGACGCCACTGCCAACCGGCCATGGCTCCACCCAAATTCTCGGTGACCAACAATCGGCACCGAAAAAGGCCCATTCAGTGTCGAGATCGTCCGACTTCGGTCGAGACACCGGCACGCAGCCTCCTCGGGACCGAGAGAGTGCTAAACAGAAGCATCGACACCGAGAGTTCGGTGTCGACACCGATCGACGCCGAGACAGTGGCGCCGAAGACCATAGAGGCCAAGAATTTTCGGCACAGAAAAAGAGGAAGGTTACCTCGGAGCCGAAAAAACAATCGACAGGGCTTTCGGAGCCGAAAAAAGCGACATCAGACCCTGTTTCTGGCTCCTATACCGAAGAGCATTCTATGTCTTCTCAAATGAAGAAACATAGATTTGAACAAGAACTGCAATCCACTGACGTGGATCACACGCAAAAGCGTATCTTTATTCAGCAGGGGACTGGGAAGATCAGTACCCTTCCACCTGTCAAACGAAAGAGAACGCTTCAGTTTACTCCTCAGCAACAAACAACACAAAAGGTAACACCTCCTCCCTCGCCTCCACCTGTAACTCCGGCTTCGCCAACTTACACCCCGTCACATTCGCCAGCTCACACCGCCATGAGCCACGACGACCAAGATCAGGATGCGTGGGACTTGTACGACGCACCAGTGTCTGATAACAGCCCAGACACATACCCAACTAGGCCATCACCACCGGAAGACAGCACAGCCTACTCACAAGTGGTGGCTAGAGCAGCTCTATTCCATAATGTGGAACTACACTCGGAACAAGTCGAGGATGATTTTTTATTTAACACCCTCTCCTCAACCCACAGCTCCTACCAAAGCCTGCCGATGCTCCCAGGCATGCTACGCCATGCAAAGGACATTTTTAAGGAGCCAGTTAAAAGTAGGGCAGTGACGCCTAGGGTGGACAAAAAGTATAAGGCGCCTCCTACGGACCCTGTCTTCATCACCTCTCAGCTGCCACCAGACTCTGTGGTGGTAGGGGCTGCCAGAAAACGGGCAAACTCGCACACTTCTGGGGATGCACCTCCCCCAGATAAAGAAAGTAGGAAGTTCGATGCAGCCGGGAAGAGGGTTGCTGTCCAAGCAGCAAACCAGTGGCGCATCGCAAATTCACAAGCGCTGCTAGCGCGATACGACAGAGCCCACTGGGATGAGATGCAGCATCTCATTGAACATCTCCCAAAAGATCTGCAAAAAAGAGCAAAACAGGTTGTTGAGGAGGGTCAAAACATTTCCAACAATCAAATACGCTCCTCCATGGATGCAGCAGACACGGCCGCAAGAACCATTAATACGTCGGTTACCATCCGTAGGCACGCATGGCTCAGAACGTCTGGATTCAAGCCAGAAATTCAGCAGGCAGTGCTTAACATGCCAGTAAACGAGAAACTTCTGTTCGGTCCGGAGGTCGACACAGCTATAGAAAAGCTCAAGAAGGACACTGACACTGCCAAGGCCATGGGCGCACTCTACTCCCCGCAGAGCAGAGGATCTTATAACACCTTCCGCAAAACACCTTTTAGAGGAGGGTTTCGGGGTCAGGCCACACAAGCTAGCACCTCACAGTCCGCACCGCCCACCTACCAGGGACAGTACAGAGGAGGTTTTCGGGGCCAGTATAGAGGGGGGCAATTTCCTAGGAATAGAGGAAGATTTCAAAGCCCCAAAACCACTACCAACAAGCAGTGACTCACACGTCACTCACCCCTCCCACACAACACCAGTGGGGGGGAGGATACATCAATATTACGAAGCATGGGACAAAATAACTACAGATACATGGGTCCTAGCAATTATCCAACATGGTTATTGCATAGAATTCATGCAATTCCCTCCAGACATACCACCAAAATCACAAAATTTATCAAAATACCATTCACAACTTCTAGAGATAGAAGTTCAAGCACTACTGCAAAAAAATGCAATAGAATTAGTACCAAGCACACAAATAAACACAGGAGTTTATTCACTGTACTTCTTGATACCAAAAAAGGACGAAACACTGAGACCAATTCTAGACCTCAGGGTAGTAAACACATTCATCAAATCAGACCACTTTCACATGGTCACACTACAAGAAGTGTTACCATTGCTCAGAAAACACGACTACATGACAACCCTAGACCTCAAGGACGCATATTTCCATATACCAATCCATCAATCACACAGGAAATATCTAAGGTTTGTATTCAAAGGAATACATTACCAATTCAAAGTATTGCCTTTTGGTTTAACAACCGCTCCAAGAGTATTCACAAAGTGCCTAGCAGTAGTCGCTGCACACATCAGAAGGCAGCAAATACATGTGTTCCCGTATCTAGACGACTGGCTAATCAAAACCAGTTCGCTCACACAATGCTCAAACCACACAAATCAAGTCATACAAACCCTCTACAATTTAGGGTTCACCGTCAACTTTGCAAAATCAAACATTCTGCCAAGCAAAGTACAGCAATATCTAGGAGCCATAATAGACACGACAAAAGGAGTAGCAACGCCAACTCCACAAAGGATCCACAATTTCAACAGGGTCATTCAACACATGTCTCCAAACCAAACAATACAAGCAAGAACAATACTACAGCTCCTAGGCATGATGTCCTCATGCATAGCCATTGTCCCAAACGCAAGACTGCACATGAGGCCCTTACAACAGTGCCTAGCCTCACAGTGGTCTCAAGCACAGGGTCACCTTCTAGATCTGGTGTTGCTAGACCGCCAAACTTACCTATCGCTTCTATGGTGGAACAGTATAAATTTAAACATAGGGCGGCCTTTCCAAGACCCAGTGCCACAGTACGTAATAACAACAGATGCTTCCATGACAGGGTGGGGAGCACATCTCAATCAACACAACATAAGAGGACAATGGAACATACATCAAACAAAACTGCATATAAATCATCTAGAATTATTAGCAGTTTTTCAAGCACTAAAAGCTTTCCAACCAATCATAACCCACAAATACATCCTTGTCAAAACAGACAACATGACAACGATGTATTATCTAAACAAACAAGGAGGAACACATTCAACGCAGTTAAGCTTGTTAGCTCAAAAAATATGGAAGTGGGCAATCCACCATCAAATTGGTCTAATAGCACAGTTTATTCCGGGGATCCAGAATCAGCTGGCAGACAATCTCTCTCGAGATCACCAGCAAGTCCACGAATGGGAAATCCACCCACAAATTCTGAACACCTACTTCACACTCTGGGGAACACCACAAATAGACTTATTTGCAACAAAAGAGAACGCAAAATGCCAAAACTTCGCGTCCAGATACCCACACAAGCAATCCCAAGGCAATGCCCTATGGATGAACTGGTCAGGAATATTTGCTTACGCTTTTCCTCCTCTCCCTCTCCTTCCTTACCTAGTAAACAAATTGAGTCAAAACAAACTCAAACTCATTTTAATAGCACCAACGTGGGCAAGACAACCCTGGTACACAACACTGCTAGATCTGTCTGTAGTACCACACATCAAACTGCCCAACAAACCAGATCTGTTAACGCAACACAACCAACAGATCAGACACCCGGACCCAGCATCGCTGAATCTAGCAATCTGGCTCCTGAAATCCTAGAATTCGGACACTTACAACTTAGCCAAGAGTGTATGGAAGTCATAAAGCAGGCCAGAAGGCCATCCACTAGACACTGCTACGCAAGTAAGTGGAAAAGATTTGTTTGTTACTGCCATCATAATCAGATACAACCACTAGAGGCAACTCCAAAACATATAGTAGATTACTTGCTCCATTTACAAAAAGCAAAGCTAGCCTTCTCTTCTATTAAAATACACCTTGCAGCAATATCTGCATACCTGCAAACTACATATTCAACTTCCTTGTATAGGATACCAGTTATCAAAGCATTCATAGAAGGGCTTAAAAGAATTATACCACCAAGAACACCACCTGTTCCTTCATGGAACCTAAACGTGGTTCTAACAAGACTCATGGGCCCACCCTTCGAACCCATGCACTCTTGCGGAATACAATTCCTCACCTGGAAAGTTGCCTTTCTCATCGCCATTACATCTCTAAGAAGAGTAAGTGAAATTCAAGCGTTCACAACACAAGAGCCTTTTATACAAATACATAAAAATAAGGTCGTCCTACGACCTAATCCAAAATTTTTACCAAAAGTTATTTCTCCATTCCATCTAAATCAAACGGTAGAATTACCAGTATTCTTCCCACAGCCAGATTCTGTGGCTGAAAGAGCACTACATACATTAGATGTCAAAAGAGCATTAATGTACTACATTGACAGAACGAAGAACATCAGAAAAACTAAACAGCTATTTATTGCATTCCAAAAACCTCATGCAGGTAACCCAATATCAAAACAAGGTATAGCCAGATGGATAGTTAAATGCATCCAAATCTGCTACCTTAAAGCAAAAAGACAACTGCCCATTACTCCCAGGGCACATTCAACAAGGAAAAAAGGTGCTTCAATGGCCTTTTTAGGAAACATCCCAATGCAAGAAATATGTAAGGCAGCCACTTGGTCTACGCCTCACACATTCACCAAACACTACTGTATAGATGTGCTATCCGCACAACAAGCTACAGTAGGTCAAGCTGTATTAAGAACTCTATTTCAGACAACTTCTACTCCTACAGGCTAAACCACCGCTTATGGGGAACTAACTGCTTACTAGTCTATGCATACCATGTGTATCTACAGCGACAGATGCCATCGAACTGAAAATGTCACTTACCCAGTGTACATCTGTTCGTGGCATCAGTCGCTGAGATTCACATGGACCCACCCACCTCCCCGGAAGCCTGTAGCAGTTCAGAAGTTACCTTCAATTTTGTACATTTGTATATATATTACTTAATCCTTTAATAGGTACATACTTACATTTTTCATTGCGCGGGCACTATTACTATAGTACAACTCCTACCTCACCCTCTGCGGGGAAAACAATCGAAGATGGAGTCGACGCCCATGCGCAATGAGCACAGAAGGTGGAGTCACTCGGTCCCGTGACTCGAAAACACTTCTTCGAAGAAAAACAACTTGTAACACTCCGACCCAACACCAGATGGCGAGCTCATGCATACCATGTGAATCTCAGCGACTGATGCCACGAACAGATGTACACTGGGTAAGTGACATTTTCATTTTGGTTGGAAACAAAGCTGCATTTGATGACACATCTGCTAGAAGATTTATAACACAACAGTGAAAAAAAAACAATATCAACACAGCACAGTGGGACAGCACCACAACAGAACAACTGCAAAACAGCAGTACTAAATGATAAGACATTATAACTACATGTTAACAATTCTAAAACGTGACAATATTAACTCAATAAAACACAATAGTTAATAACACAACAGAACACAAAAACAATGGTGGTACGAGGGTGAGAGAAAATCACAATAAAACACAAAGCAGAATAATAAAAAATAGCAAAACCTAATGCAGAAACAGTGCAATAAGACATCATACCTAAAAGGACACCATCATAAGGATACTACAATAAAATACAAAAAAATAAACACAATAAGAGCACAAAACAATGTATGACCATAACAAGACAACACAGTGCAAATGCACAACAGAATTGAGTTGTACTATGCAGTTCTGTAGTGTGTTGGTGCATTTTTATTTTATTATGTTGTTGCTCTGTTGAATTGTACTACTGTTGTTTTGTAATATCATGTTGTGAGCCTGGGACCCATGTCTGGGCATACCCTTGGCCACTTAGGGTGTCACATCAAACACACAACAAGCATTTGCAATGCAACGGGTCTGCGTTTGCTCATGTTAGAGCTGATCGCGTTGTAAACTCCTAACCCGACTTTTCATCTATCAGCAAAAGTGCTTTTATGTACATAACCCGAAAAAGTGAAATTAACTGTGTAAAGCGCTCGACTTCTGCCAAGCGAAATGGCGCTAAGAAAATAGAGAAAAAGTAGTCCACGATCCGACAGAAAACAGCGAGTCTCGCATGTTTTCTGTACTTGGTCGCTGCGCTCGAGGAGGGCTAACCACCGGAAAAGGCATGACGTGTGCATGCCTTCCACTAATGAAAGCAAGCAGATTTTACTAGGCAAGCCCACAAACCAATCAAACACACTGACGTGATGTCGACAGGGCTCCGAGCCCTTTTCTAATAACTAAAGCGTCTCGCTGCGATACGCATGCGCGAGCGCATGCAACGCAGGCTCGACCCTAAAAAGTATTGGTAGGAATGCTTGCAATTTGTCGAACCGAACGCAATTGCTTGGGTTGCTTGTGTTCTGGTTCAGAGAGGGCCTGGCTTAACAGTTCGGGCTGAACTTTTCCTACTGGAGCAGGACCAAGACTGAGTTGCATATGGCTGTTTAATCTAAGGTGGCATATGTGGGCAAAAGAACAGTGAGTTGGAATGCTACCCGGGTGATTGCCAGTGGTTAGAGTTTTTGTAATCAATCCTCCCATCACCTTTTTGTGTTTGATGTAAACCCCCCCAAAGTGTCCAAGGACATTCTCACTGTGCCACCAGAACCAAGCCGTACCTGATGATGAGCCCTAATCAGGGTGGTACTGGTCTTAGTTTAAATACCTTCCAGTTCAGAGAGGGCCTGGCTTGGCAGTTTGGGTTGTACTGTTCCTATTGGAGCAGGACCAAGACTGATTTGCATATGGCTGTTTAATCTAAGGTGGCATATGTGGACAAAAGGACAGTGGTTTGAAATACTACCCCGAGCAATTCCCAGTGCTTAGACTAATTGCAAGTATTCACTCAATCACCTTTTGTGTGTTCATTTCTAAACGTGTTATGGAAAATACATCTCAAACATGAAAACACAGTCGCTACAGCAACTGTGCAATATATAGCAGATTAAGAAGCAAAACATATATAAAGCAAATAAGAAAAATTCTAGGCTACGGTGAGTAAGGTAACCTATCTCTTTCAACGCAATGTTTGTGACGTCACATATTTTCACAGATCATAAACAATCATTGACTAATCAAGTGAAGGCTAGGACAAGGGAGCCAACCTATACACATAATAAAATAAATTGAATAATAAAGGGAAAGAAGATACAATGCATTTCGTGCTCAGCAGTACCTGCTTTGGTTCGTTGGATTAGTTTTGTCAATTACACTTTTATTTATCTAAAGTAAGCTACACATTTATTCACACACAGAGCTCGCTTACCAAAAGTGTACAAAATCTTGTAATGTTTCCCCCTTTGTGTTTTACTTAATCTGTGAATTAATATCAACTTCAGTTACTGCACTCCACTTTCAGCATTTTCCTGACTAAAAGAATACAGTTCTGGAGCATTTGTGTTTTAGTAACTTTGGCAGTGATAATTGTTTGATTGGCATTGGAAATGTTCTGAAAGTGCAACTTTTGGTTGGAAACAAAGCTGCATTTGATGACTCATCTGATGGAAGTTTCATAACTCAACAATGTTATTCACACTCCCAGATCACTTACCAAAGGTGTGCACAATCTTGTAACGGATTTCCCTGTGTGCTGTACTTAATCTGTTAATGTCAGTTAACTGCACTCCACCTTTGGAATTTTATTGACTTGAAAAAGATACAGTTCATTACAAACATCTACATTGACATGGGACGTAGAAGAGAGTAAAAAACTTTATTTGATTAAGTTTTGTCTTAGGGATACTCCAAATCAACCAGCTACTGCTTTCACCCTAAGGATTGTCTTCTTTTTTTGTTTTAGCAACAAATATTCCAAATGAACTAAAATTAGATAGGTTTATCCTGTTATAAGGCAAACTCTATGCTAGACAATAGATTTCTGCAAGGAAGAACCAAGGAGGCATCATGATTAATCTGAAAGTGAGGTGGTCTTTCATTATTCATCACTTAATGACAGTTTGGAACAAGCTGCAATGTTTCGATAAATGAGAGCTGTAAAATGCCACTGTGAAGGAGCCGCCTTGCATCTGAACTGGAACACAGGGCTCAATTGAGCTCCTCAGTGAAAATGGTAATTCCACATGATTAATCCCTTTTTTTCTGTCAGGATGAATATTAAGTAACTGCCTTCACAGGGGTCCTGTTAACTTGTGTTACTTCGATTTGAGCCAATTTTCCAAACTATATACACCTCAACCTTGACTCTGTTGTCCTGATAACGCGATGGAACCTAATTGTATTCAAATGCAAGTCTACTCAAAAACCTATGATAAAGATGGCGTATGGTTTATATATTTGTTTTATTTAGATTTGTTTACTTGGAGACAAATGTTATACGACTAACAGACCAATTGAATCTGTATATTGTTTCTGACACTTCGAAACAAAGATCATGCTGGAATGCTAAGTTAAATTGAGTTTATTTTCTTGGTATTCTGTCATCCTCAGTTAGCAATAGTATCCTATTTATCCAATGGTTTGCTTTTTATCATCACAGTCCTTACGTAAATGACTGGATCACATTCCATTTGTATTGTTTTCTCTATATTCAATACAATTAATTGTCAGACACATCTGAATTCCCATGTTTCATCTGATAGTTTGCATTTTTATTGTATTCTTGAACTGACCAGTGTCTCTTTTTACTGTCCATCTCCATGTAATGCATCTTTCTTATTTCTATCCAGTTATTCCTCCGTACAGCTGTTACTAAATCCACTGGCGGTAAAGCAATTGCTTTAAACATTCTGCTTTGTGAGTTGATCTCTGGAATTATTCCAAGCTGTTTTAATCTGTCTGGAGATAAGTCCTTCACAACTTGTCTTGAATCAACTTGTGAAGTTTCTAAATAATAAATGCATGAAAATAACTATCACGATTGTCCTCCTTTAGGTTTTTTTATTGCTCTCTTTATGGGATTAACAACTCATTTTCCTAGTACAATAATATCTGATAGAATAACTTCATATTCATTAGTCCATCTGTCAGTAATTGCATACTTTGAAGTATGGTTAAATAATATCTGATGCTTCACACAAAATACAAGTTTCTTGATAGTGTGCTCTCCTTTTTGGACATCTCCTTTTAATTTGCTACCAAGGAGTTGCAGTAGCTTGAAGTTGCTCTCTAATCTTACATTGCCGGCATAGGTACAGAGCCAATGCAAGGACTTATTTTTGAGTTGTGCAAAACATTCCTCTGCCCCATTTGCTAAACGGGGCACGTTGGACAGTATGACAACATAGGAAAAGCATCTGGGGGCAAGTTGAGTGCAGTAGTCTAAGGCCCTTTCCCTATCTCCCTATTTGGGCATATCACCCCTCTTGCCCATCCACCTTCTCTCTCAAACCCAGCTTCGGGCCCAACTATTGGCCCTGCTCAGCAATCTCCCCTGCTTCCTAACTCGCCTGGGTGGCATCTATCTCTGGAGGAATGTGCTCCTGTTGTACCATGCGGCTGCTGGCGTGCCAAAACTCCCTTGGAAGGCGAGTGGGGGAAGTAGCTTTGTCAACTTTTTTGGTTGAGGGCACAGGGTCGGGTTTAAGGATTACAAGCCTGTAGTTTACTGGATCCAACAGCACCCTAATTTCCGACTCAATCACACTCAGGCACTGATAGATGGCTTCTAGTTTTCCCACAACAAGTGAAGTGAACTTATTGCACAGGTCTTGTAGCCCTTCATGTGGCTTAGTCAGTGTCCGATCCTTTAATGCCCCAACCCCAATAGGGCTGGTAGACAGTGTCTTTGCTTTTGTGTTGATGATTGCCCTTTTTAGGGTCGAGCCTGCGTTGCATGCGCTCACGCATGCGTATCGCAGCGAGACCCTTTAGTGTTTAGAAAAGGGCTCGGAGCCCTGTCGACGTCACGTCCATGTTTTTCATTGGTTCGTGGGCTTGCCTATTAAAATCTGCTTGCTTTCATTAGTCTAAGGCATGCATACGTCATGCCTTTTCCGGTGGCTAGCCCTCCTCGAGCGCATCGACCAAGTACAGAAAACATGCGAGGCTCGCTGTTTTCTGTCCGGCTCGTGGACTACTTTTTCTCTAATTTACTAGCCTGATTTCGCTTGGCAGAAGTCAAGCTCTTTACATAGTTAATTGCACTTTTTCAGCTTACGTGCATAAATGCACTTTTGCCGATAGGTGAAAAGTCGGGTTATGAGTTTACAACGCTATCAGCTCTAATATGAGCAAACGCGAGACCCGTTGCATTGCAAATGCTTGTTTCTTTTGCCTCCTACCCCTTTAGCTGGTGCAGAGCTCACCTGACGCAAAGAAGGATTTGATAGTTATGCAGGGGATCCTCTCAATCCTTCTGTATCTGTGTTGCACAAGCATTCAAGAATGACCCAGCTCTCAAGTTACGGATGGGAACTGGAGTACCCAACAAGCTCCAGGTCACTGAGGTTAGCAATGGCAGTAGCTTGGGGTCACAAGGAGAGGGCAAAGACAAGAGGGGCAAAAAGGATAAACAATATTCCACAAGGTCAGTTTCCTTTCTAATTAGGCTCACTGCTGTCTGAAGAAATCCGTTTAGGGTACAGCCAGGCAGAACCTTTATTGCACTCTCCGGAACTCCTCTTCCCCATGCTGGCCTATTCAATGGCAGCATGTGGCTGCAGTAATTAGAGGTTTGAGGTTGTGGATAGAGAGTTACGTTGAAGAGATTTGAAGGGGGTCGGCCAGCCCAGCCCACTTACTGGCTCACTTCCGGGCTTCTTCCAGCCACTTCTGGGCATGCAAATGCACCTTATGATGCTAAGGAGTAACAGGCAGGAGCAGAAGCATCAACACAAAGCACTTCGGAAGGTGTAGTCCCCCACTGCTGGCCCTCAGCAATCCTAAGGCAGGGGGGTGCTAGGCAGTGCTGGGCAAGTGCCTGGAGTGTCTAGTAACCAAGAGCCAAAGGCAGGTGGGTATGGGATGTGAAGGAAGAGAGAACAGAGAAAGGCTCAGGGCTTGAGGGGCCTGCAGTGTCTATTTAATCTTCTAGGAGATTAGTCCATTAGTCTGAGAAGATCCAGTGAGATCATGCGTGTCATCAGTTCATGCATACAGATCTTCCATAAAGAAGTAGAAACTGAAAGGTTAGAATAGCAACTAAGCTAGCAGCATATAGGAAAATATGGTATCCAATTTGTAGCAAACATTCAGGAAAAGTCCGGTCATCTGCAGACACTTACCACTTCCCCAGGCAACAGAGATCTTGGTGGCAGCTTCCGCCTCCCCCCACATGGCCCTGACTCGAAATGAGCTTAGGAGAGGCACTGACATTGTGCCCAAATGAACTCTAAGCTGTCTCTGTGCTCCATGGGTCTGGTCCCTGATGTTTGGCGGAAGGTGCTCCCCCTGAGGAAACCTTTTTCATCCTTCTTCAATCTGCTATTCACAGCAGGTTTAGTGCATTAAGCTTAGCCCACTGCACTGCAGAGAGGCTGCTCACCACCCTACCGTACACCTGTACCCATTATCGTCTGAGTACAGTGACAGTCAGCGGCAGTATGTGATTGCAGTGCCGACACGTTCGGGCTGTTGGCTGGGAGCTTGAGGGAGAGAAAGGTGAGCGTGTGCCTAGTCTTCACCTGAGCCACCCCTCTCTCCAGGTTGTGGGGTACACAGAGGAGTCTATCAAGGGGCCTTTCATGGCGATACTCTCCGGCCGGGATCTCCAACGGGTTGAACGGCGTGACTAGAGTAATTGATTGCAGCTACATAACTACGTCAGCCATCCTGTTGTGTTCCAGCCTCCCGACGTGCAGCATGTGGGCGGGCACATGCACGACAATGGGGAGGATGTCATCTACATTGCGACACAGAAGCCTGGCCATGTAGATTTTAGGAAAACTTCACTTCCATTTGTTTACTTCAGTACATGTAAACTTGTCCAGCACTGGGATTTGGTAAAGAGACATACACTTGTATTCCTATTTAAATGTTCTATATGTTTAGATGATATTTTCCTGTAAGTCCATGAACTCAGAGTTGATTTGAGTGTTCCATGTGCTTGGCAGTAATGGAATTATTGAATGTTGTTGTCTGAATGCTTTTCCTAGTGTCCATTTCTGAGAATTGTTGCATCTTCTGTTTCTGTACATTTTAATGCCTGGATTTAATTTGAATTGAAGAGTATGGCACAGCATTTCATAATTTCTGTTTCTTTGTTTCCTGTTTGGTTCACGTTTTCCTGTTTGGTTGTTTGGTTGTTAAGACTTATCACAGTAAATTGGTTCAATGAAGTACAGAATAAAAATGTATTTCCGTAACAAGCGTAAGATTGGGCACTTCAGCTTAAAAACAGCGGTCCACAATTGGCAATGATTACGATATGCTTTACTTCACAGAACATAAAGCTTAACCTTGATAAAAGTGTTTTCAAGCTATTCAGTAAAAAAAAAAGTGTAAAGAAGGGAAAGTTTACACTTTACATGTCTTTAAACTTTAAAACGTGGGCGGAAGGTTTCAGTAGACTACATTCTCATGTGTGTACTCTCCAGCTGTTAACTCATGAATTGTCTAGCATTCATTTAGGCACATATACTGTCCCATAGGTGGTGTCATCTATATTTTGCAAAAGCCTCCTTAATGTTTTTGTTATGCCAAGCCAGTACAAATAAAATTTGATTCTAGCATATTTCAATATTACATGTATGTTAAGGGTTAACTCTGTTGACATGCATTTATACCCAAAATGTAAAAATCCTGTATTATCTAGCGTGTTACTTGCCTTATTCACATTAAGGATCACACATGTATTTGGTGTTAACTATAACTAGAGAATTTTATGAAAACCATGTTCCCTTCCTTCTTGAATGCTTTGTATGTTGTCTTGGTAAGTAGTGGGCAGTTACAAACAAAGATGTTAGAAATTGCACAAATAACATCTTGCATGTTTATTCACCAGGACATTTGCAGGGACTGGCTTAATGCAGCTGTAGTGACCAATTCTATTACCTATCAATGAACAACTAATTCTAATAGCATGATAACTTAATGACAAACAGGGATTCTTGCTTTTACTTTAATCTAAAATAACTTAGCAAAACACATTGTAAGCGGGAAATGGAGGAAACAAGTGGTGGTATCAGATAACAGAACTAATGGAGGCTTCTAGCAGTACTCCAAGGCTTTTCTGATATTTAAAAAAATGCACAAAGAGCTTCTTGTTTGATTTTAGATTATCTTTATAGTTTCTCCTAAGTTTTGTACATTTATAGTGATTGAAATATTTCAAATATTTTTTTCTAATCCATCGATTTTTGGATAATTCGAAAAATGATGACGATGACAAGCCCTTTTGGATCCCCACTTGATCAGACAAGCATGTTTTTAATTGAGGAACAACAGTTTTAACAACTTTCATAACAAAAATTCAAACTAGATCTTGAAAGGAATAGCTAACACCAGATAAGTTGAAGAAAACTATTGTTGAACTACCATTAAAACAAAATGTTTTTTAGCCAGGTTGTCACATTTCAGTCCATTTTCAGTTGTACACAGTACCTTATGTAAACTGAGTAATTCCCATTAAAATGATTTATTTCCATTGGAGGCAGATCATATGACATGCCATGGTATTTGGCATTTTGGGCATGTTTGCAGTAAGCAAACAGAAACTACTGAAAATTGGGTAGGTTTGCCCTGGGAACTTTTACCCTACTGGTTAGCAAGTGCCCAGGAGTCACCCTTCCAACTACCTAGTGACAGGCATAAATGTGGCACCTTCACCAGAACACTGCTGAACTTGCAAAGGAATACTAGGTAGGCTGACCCTGCTGCACTTGGAATCTATGACCTATGAGAAGGACCTAATGAGATTGGATGCCCCTCCACTGGAAAGCTCAGGAGAGAAAGATCTCCAAGGATCATAAGGCTGATCCTCTGGATAGCATTATATATTTAAAAAAATCTGAAAAGGACATTCCGATGAAGAATCTGAGCTAACAAGTGGTAACTAGTCCTGACTTTGTTGTTGAATTCTGCGTGACACTTTAAGAGTCTGTAAGTGGTCATTAAGGCCCAGGGGCCTTGGAAGTGTACTTCTGTGATTGGGTACCAAAAGAGGTTTGGGATTTTTTCATAACTTTCACTCCAGAGCTTCAATTAGACTGACTTAAAAAAGTATCAGACTGTCAGTTTAACCACGTTGAATTGCATTTCAGATTTGTCCCCTGTGGAAAAGAGTTCTTCCTCAGAAAAACAGCAAAGTCCCCTTTCAGTTTGGGACTTTTGAAACCTTTCTGGACCTCCCTACTTCCAGGTCCTAGTGGAGCCAATATGTTTTTCTACCCTAACAGGGCTGCATGGTGTTTCGCCTCAAATCATGGCTAGGTCATTTTCTGCAGCTACTACTGAATACAGTACAGCTCTTGGCTTTATTTTCTCTTAGATCATTAAACAAATCATATTTCTGGTTACCTATTCTGCTATGGTGAACCCTAAGCTCGGCAGTGATCACAATATCATCACAAACGCACTTTAATCAAATTTTATTCACTCACATAATCCTGATATTTGATTAATATATATTTCAGCATCAAAGTAATAGTACATTTGAAATAGACCCTCTTTATACGTATAGCGCCCGATAGATATACTAATTTATATTGGTTTAGAAGCGGCTCTTTTAGTAGAATGGCCCATGTAAAGGTTTCTTGATTAATTCTGAGACCTATTCTTGAAACATAATTCACTCCGTTTTATCATACAATTTGTATTTGCAAACAGTGTTTTCATTGCTCTGATTTGAGAGTAGTAGAATCCAATCATCAGCATTATTTGACCTGGATGAACTTGAAGGAACACACAAGATATAAAGATACAGCAATGAAAGTAATGGAGCAAACTATCTGACTAAGCTATAGTCAATGTCCTCAACCGCTTTGTTTTACCACAGCTTTAAGTCAGACAATACACAAATAATTAAAGAACAATATTTGTTCCTTAGACAACTTGAAAGATATCTTTATTTGTAATGAAGTAAAATTTGACAATTCATTAAACATCTCATATGAAATATGTGGCATATGTAAACAAATTAATCATACTGTACAATACTATAGCCCTGATTTAGAATTTGCAGATGCAAGACACCCACCAAAACAGACAGATGTCCTATCTGGCATATTTAGAGAGTAGAGATGGTTATATACTCTAATAAATAAGGTATAGAAGACAGTAATCTCTTGTTGGCAGCTGTCCGCGTAACTCTACTTCAGGCCTATGTGCCTAAAACTTGTTAGATGTGGTTTCAACCTTTGCTTTTTGTAATAGTTTCTTTGCATGACTAGACAATAACATCAAAGACAATGATCACTTAATATGCAGTTTTTGGTGTCTCTTCTAAAACATCTATGTGGTTATTATTGTAGTTGGTGTTCGGTTAGCACACATTCTGTCATTCTGCCTGTCATTTACATCAGATTGTAAAATTTTCAGTAGTCTTGGGATGACCTTCTAAACAGTCGAGAGAGTAAGTGGGAATGTATCTAGGTTTGTGCATGAAAGTTCTAAGTCTTTAATGAGTGATGTGCCAAACCAATTAGTCATTACATAAACTACATTGTGTACCCTTCACCATAATAAAGTATATTCATGGAAGACAGTTGGTGGGACGGTGCTGTTGGGTTTTCCGGTATCCAGTTTTTCACATTTGAACTCTGTTGGATGTATGACCAGCGTTCTATCTTCATGAGTTATGTTGTTAGTTAGTATGTGGTATGTTTCATTGGACACTATAAGCACAGTGGTTATGAAATACATGGCATATCTATCTGTGCTGAGTTGACACATTGTGTGTGTTGAATGTTATGTCTATCATACCGTTTTTGATTTTATATACGTGGTATTATTCTGGACGTGTATCAGGCAGTAACTTTAAAAATATGCTTACCTATACCTTTCATGCAAACCGATCCTTTTACACTTTGAGACTAGTACTTACTAAATATATTTCATTAGAGGTAACAAACAGTTCCACAAGCAGAGTAACTCACAGAGGTGCAGAAACCTCAGGACCACTTCCAGCCTCTGAAGTCCCTAAGCTTAACTTTAGCTTGAAGCCAAGTTTAAATGTCCTCATTGCCCACCATCTGTGCAGCCACACTCCAAGCCCCAGTACTCGCTGACTCAAAACACTATAAATAAATTGCTGAACACACCGCAAGCCCTCTGGTACTCCCCCTCCAAAACAAATGCACCTTCTGCCATTGCCTCTTAAAATCAAGATTTGTTACATCATCAAAGCACCGAGACGCTAATTATACATAGTTAAAAGATTTTCTAAAGTTAATATAAGAGAAGGCAAAAAAGTTAACAATATTTCTTTGTTCTCCGTTTGTTACACACACGAGATTTCTTTTAATTTGTTTATATGAGCCGACCTGTCTTCTTCTGGGCAAAAAAGCGGGGATTTAACGCTTTTTACCGTTTTTTTAAACATGAGAACAGTTGGGCTACAACACCCACTGTGAGTTATGACAGTGCTACCACAGGCGACCACAACCTTTTCAACCCGGTAATAACCATAGGGTGTTGGGTTTATTGCTTGTCATGCACAATATACAACTATGAAAATGAGTGTGTGTTTTTTAATAAACAGAGAATTCAATTTAATTTGACAGGTGATATATTAAATGCGAAAGATGCAGTAAAACAGGGTTTATTCCTTTACTTGAGACAAAAAACTGTACTGTGTAGCTCTCCTTTATGTCATATAAAAGTATGCGAAAGGTGTTCAGTCTGCAGATACTGAGTAAGAAAGTCACGGGTGCAACGTGTGTAGTCTAATTTGCTTCACTTGCAAGCGACCTCAATGGCTGTGTTATGCAAATTAACCAGGCGCCGGTAGACAAAATGGCCCTCCTGCGCCGTAATGTCTGTAGCGAAAGGGACAATTTTGGAAAGTCACGTACATATTCAAAGCATTGTATCGGCTACTGTAAGAGCATAATTAGCCTGGCTGTGGAAAACAATTGCAAAGGCATCTGCTTGCCTAATTTTGAGAGAGAATCTACCAGATGGAGGCTGGAGATTTAAGTGATTAGACGGTGGTAGATTGGAATACAAATTGGATTAAGAGAAATTGGATTGATATAAATCGAATTGAGTCACAATAGTTTGTGTTGTTCCTACCAAGGGGCAGTGGATTATGGGAGAAGCAGATGCTCCAATGAGATGGGAATTAATGTGACTTTGACAGTCCATCTGGGAAGACCTGAATATCGAGTGTATCGAGAATCTCTGTCCATTTATCAATGCCATAATGTTAATTAGTACTTCATTTATTTAGTTACTTAAGGTGGAAAAAAGAGACACAAACTCGCCTTAGCCCTTCTCAGTTTGTAAATCGGCTGTTTTTCCAAGAAATTAATGGCCATTTGTTGAATGTTATTAGAGAGTTGTGTTGTACGATTTTAGTTGGCAACATATTTAATATGACAGAAATGTATTGGTTGTATGATACAAAAATAGTAAACCCCAAATCAGTTCAGTAACTCATGTAGCGTTTTTTCATTTCTTTTCGATTACCTCAATTTATTATCAATAAAGCATGATTTTGTAAGTTAATAGTGAAAAGGAATAAAATTCTAATAAAATGTTTTGGATCCTTACAGCCCAATCCCTAGAGTTTTTGTGGAGAAAATAATAGTTTATTTTTAACCCAACATGAAGTGTAGTTATTAGTTTTCATACATGTACGTGGAGATTGTAATTAAGATATAGTCACCCACCTTTTTTTCTAAAATAATTCCCATAGGTTATAGAGTTCACTGGGCACAGGGCTCGTGACTTAAGCTTTAAGGTAGAAGGCAATGGAAAGAAATTAGCGGGTGAGGTAGGAAGGCAATATGCTGCAGTGCTCCTATCGCATTTCCGTCAACTAATGCACTAGTCAAAAGAGCGTAACATGAGAGATTTGCCAGTGCTTTGCAATGTAATTCAGGTTAATCTGTTGAGTGGATGACAATAGTGAATTTAGGTATGGCTTGTTAACATTGAATCCTTTTTTTGCCCTGTGGGATTAGTTATTTGAGAGGGCTCCAAAGATGGCTTCTATGAGAACAGCCCCTTAGCTGTTGGTGTGAAACGTCATGAAGAAAAGTGTGCCGTGAAATTTTAGAGATGCTATGAAATTGCAGTAGTGACATCAGTGCAACTGATAGAAGGCCACTGGACGGGGTCAGATAGGCGATTCCGTCTTCTGGCTTGCTCCATTGCAATAATAAGTGGCTTCCTATGTCGGAACTAGACAGAGAGATAGAGTGAAAGTGGTTACGTTTGCAGAACTATTAGAATGGTCATAATTTAGTAATTTCCCTATGATTCGTAACATAGTAATTTAGAACAACCGCACATGCACTGTCATGCATACTCCTACTCACCCACAATATTTCTACCTAAATCAAAGACTGCATGTGCAGTGTGGTGTATATACCATACCATTACATATTCTGACTCAGAACTGCGCCACCCTGTAACGCCAACTCTGCACTCGACATTTCAGGTCCCATATCCTGCATTCTCATCTATGCTTAACACTCATAAGGTCATATATTGCTCGCCCACAGCTATGCTATGGGCACCCCTACCTGTCTTTTGCTTCCCCTTTGCCATGCCTTGTTCCTTACCAACTACGCTAAGGGAACACTTCCAGTCATGTTTCTTTTTTGGTTTGGCCAGGATTTCTGACACTCAGTCACATGCTGTTCAGTCTCAGCCGTGCTTTTAAAGCACCATCCATGTTACTGAACTGTTACCCCTGCTCAGGGAACCATCAGCCACACTCTGAGCAATAAAAGGAACAAAGTGACTATCCCCAGAAATACTATGAGAACCGATAGCCAGACAGAGCACCTACAATTAGGCTCAGTAAATCACAAACCCTTCTACAAATCCTTAGCCATGCCTTGCACATTTGCAGCACCATTATGCTTCTGGAATACTAGGCCTTGAATGCTTCCATGAAGTGTGTACACACCCTAAGTAGAACTTTGCATACTCTGCTGCCTGCACTCTCAAAGCCCTAAAAACGCTATGCTTTGGTCTACACACACCAGCTACAACTTCACATCCTCAGATATACATACAATATTTTATCAAGAGGGCAGCAGGTTGGTGTTAGCACCTCCACCGAGCATGTGAAGACCTTTGATTCTCCCTGTTGACCGCTTCCACCACTGTCTCACTGCCAACTTACTGACGTAGTGTTGAGGCTCTGAGGTGAGTCATCTATTCACAGGTTGCTAAGCATGCTGCAACAAAGTTCTGCCCATGGTAGGCTGCTTTCTTGCTGCTGATGGGACCCTTTCCTCTGCTCTCTCATCCAGTGACCAAACAGCTACTGTGCGTGAGGCCTACAAGCTTTACACCTTGAGCAGCGGTTAGTTTGGAATGCTGGGGAGCAGTAGCACTGACAAATATTGGTCTTAGACTCTGGAATGGAGAATGGCCTACTGGTGTGGGAGAGCCATGGTTGAGGTGGCCAGATTTGACAGTTACCACCTGTGTTGGCCATTGATGCCCATCCACTTTGTTGCCAGGTTGTGTCATCCTGTCTCCTTTGTCAGCAGTGCTGTCTTTTTGGCTGCCTCAATTCCCTTTAGCTGTGGTGACCCTCAGGATGGATGAATATCAACGTCATGCTCGCCCACGCATTCGCTTTGGGACATAGATGGAGTCTACCATGAGGTGCCCAATCTCTCTGTCAGCTGGATTGCTAATCCTGATGTGGTTATGGCTGCCATTTTGGAAATGAAAATAGTTGTCCATTGATCTTTTTCTTCAGTTTTCTTTTTACTCATGACAAATTTTCATGTTAGAGACTATAACAATATTTAGGTATTTATATTTGGATGAGATGTCTATTTAAGTTGTTACAACTGTGTAAAATGTGGCTATGCAACAAAACCTATTTAATGTTTCTTTTTTGAACTCGTAATGCTTTCCTGCTTGTCATCTTTAAAATTCCTCTCCAAAAACTCAACCAAGCCCTTAACGGACACTGTATGCTATCACTGCCACTGAGAACCCTCAACTAGATTTTGCATATATTCTGCTACACTCTCTAAATATCCTCAGCCACACTCTGAATGCACACACCAATGTGCAGATAGCCCTTCTCCATGCCCTTCTCCATGCTCTGAACAACCTCAGATAGAGGAGGCAAATCTCCAGGCATATTCAGAAGTACTATACACACCACTAGCATCACATCATTACCTACAATAAACCATGCTCTGCACACTTGAAGACACCATACCATGCCAACAATATCAGGCCATGCTCTGCTAACACTCAGACATGCTGTTTCCATTCATAACCATGTTCATTCTCTGCCATGCTTGTGAACGTTGTCTTTCCCAGTACACCATTACCACCATGCTGTGTAATTCTCAGCCATGGTCTGTGCATCATCTCCACTTCATCCGAGGTCATCCATGATCTGTTCAAACCCATTAACTCGTTGGCATGCACCGGTGGTCAATCCCTTTTTATCTTTGACCTGCATTCGCTCAAGCATACTGTACCCACCAATAATCATATTCTGTACACTGTCACACTGCATATGTTCTGACAGATTGTGCATACGCAGTTGCTCTGTAAAGATTGTCACATACCACAATCAGTCTTTTAATGCCTTAGCCAATATCTGCATGCTCACAATCGTCTCATGAACATTGATGGCATCTCTGTGCATCTACATCTTCCGTCTTGCCACACTTTACCAGTACTTTTAACCATACTTTACTGAATTTATTAACACTCATGTTCTCCACTTTCTCAAACTTATTCTGCACATCCTGATTTAACCCTTATCAGAGCTTCATGGGACTTGAGGGATGAACATTTGTATGTTCAAGGTGGAGTCAAGTGAGCTGTAATCGGGGTCCGCACCACTTGCCATGTGTGTGGTATGAGAGACCTGGACAGGTTGCACAGAGATAGAAAGCTACTCTGAGTAGGAGGGATCTATACAATGCTACACAGTGCAAAATATAGTGTCAACATTAGTTACCATTACAAAGGCTCTCAAGCGTATCTCTGAGTAGCCTTGCATGAGTAGACACCCACACAAACTTTAGTAAATGTGGTCTTCCACGTTAAGTATATTGGATACAATTTTTCCAAAAACTAGAGGGTACGGGCTGTTTGACAAACATTTTGTTTTCCCATCTCCAAGCACAAATTACCTTCTGACCGAGGCATCATTTTATCAGTGATAAACCACCACAACTGCTGTAGGTGGACCTTGTAATGGCCTTATACTCTGTTATCTTTAACAAATAATACGTGCAAGAATCATGCATCACTAGCTACAGAAACACTAATGTTTGTTCTTTAATTAGGTAGTCCGTGGCTTCAAGATTACTTGTAATATATAGTCCAGACTCGCTATTGAGGCCAGTGTCACCTTCAGGGTAATTTAGCAGACATTGAAATTATGCATGTAGGTCATTTGTTTTGCTTGATGACCAAGCGCATGCACACACCTAGATGAGCGTTATGGAAATTGAGTGAGTCAAAAGTATTTCAGTCTGAAACTCCTGGAAAGGTCGTTCAGTTGCTGAAAAGCCATCACTTATTAAAATCAAGACCTATCTATAATATGCTCTTCTTGTTGTTCTATGTAAATATGCCCACTGCTGTTATTTATTCTGTGCTATTTAAGTATGGTATGAATAAAAATCATGAAGATGTCCTTAAGGAAACATCAAGAGATAGGGGTTTACACTCTGTTATAAATGCAACATATGGGCTAGCTCCACTACATTAAAACGTATGTTCGTATTAGCTTTATTACATTTATAACCTCCCTTGCTAATCCTCCAGGCCTGAAAGATACTATTCCCCAGATAATAGCCCTACCAAAAGCTTTGCCACTATAAACACTGTACATGAAATATGCGGGGGAGGGTAATGCTTATTTTCAGAAAGAGCCATGAATTAGCTTTGGGGGATGGACAACAGTGCATTGCCCTTTGGTCTCCATGGATTTAATTTAGCTTTTGCAATTTCATCTGTTGTATGCAGCTTCGATTTACAAACTGCTGTGATTCTATTCAAAACTGAGGCGGGCTTGAGCTGGCCAAAGAAGTAGTCTTTTGAAAACGAAATTTGTAGCATTTTTGTTTTTGTGGTTTAAGCAGAGATTTGGTGACTGGGATTTGGTGACCAGCTGTTTGCTAACTATAAATGAAGAGTCAAATGCACAATTTCACTGTATACTGGATTATCTTGGCACTAATTTTATTGATAATGTGAAGAATTAAATATTAGTACCACTTCCACTATCAGATCAGTCGACCTATGTGCTAAACAAATTGGAATCACATGTGCTAGCAAATAATATGCACTTCATCTTTTCTTAAATGGTAAAATAGTGAAAGATTATAAAGAGAAAGCTCTCCCACCATAATGGCAACCATATTCATCCATTAAAATAAATATTAGGTAATGATGCATAGTCCTAAATGGCTGTGCTCCTTCTCCAAGAAACTGTGCACTTTGGATAGAGTGATCACGAACAAAACTCAGAGTTGGCATCACATTTTTGGGACAGTGTGCAGGCATTAAACTTGCACATGTGCAGGGACACACTCACTCTTTCTCTCTGACAGACTAATACAATAGGAATGATGCTATCACCCGCTCCATATTCTCCAATGTATTTCGCACTGTTCAATCACTTTTACCTGGCTTCCTGCTCAAAAGAGTCATGCATATGATTGTTCCAACTAGCATCTCTAATCTGTCTGGTCCCATTTCTGTCTTTGTGGTCTGATAACAAACGATCATGGCAACTATATTCCAATGTTTCTAGTGTGTTAATGATCTTTGACGTTGCCTCCCTTGTGGCCATCTGCAGATACTCCAGAAAGTCCACAGTGCAAGGCCTGCCTCTTTTCACAGTCAGTGGATTGCATCTCAACTCACCATTGAGATTTCCATTAGACTATCAAATATCATAAACTTCTGTTCATCCAAAAATTATTTTTGTTGAAATGTATAAATGATTCTGTTTGTTAAAGTAAAGCACTGCTGCTCTGCCCACTCCCAAACCAACACTAGTAAATCTAATTTACACTTATGCTAAATAGTGAAGAACTTGGTTCAGTCAATAAGCTTCCATTCTTGCCTCAACACTGATTGATTGATCACCTTGCTCAAGGCATCCTTGTTATACAGCAGGCTTTTACTTACTTCCTCCTCCTTCCTCAATGTGTTGCTGTTTGATGACAAAATTTAAGTAGTGCATATAAATCTGGCTCTATACATAAGAAGCAAAATGATCGAATTGGAAAAGATTTAGGCCCTCATTCCAACCTTGGCGGTCATGGACCACCAGGGTGGAGGGACACGGAAGCACCGCCAACAGGCTGGCGGTGCTTCCAGGGCCATTCTGACCGCCGCGGTCAGAAAAAGGGATCCGGCGTTTTCCCTCCGGATTTCCCCTGGCCCGGAGAATCCTCCATGGCGGCGCTGCTTGGGGATTCCGACCCCTTTCCCGCCAGCCTGTTTCAGGCGGTTTACACCGCCAGAAACAGGATGGCGGGAACGGGTGTCGTGGGGCCCCTGGGGGCCCTTGCACTGCCCATGCCACTGGCATGGGCAGTGCAGGGGCCCCCTAACAGGGCCCCATAAAGATTTTCACTGTCTGCTTTGCAACTGCACCCGTCTCACCCCTGCAACGCAGCCGGCTCCATTCGGAGCCGGCTTCATTGTTGCAGGGTCTTTCCCGCTGGGCCGGCGGGCGCCCTTTTGGCGGTCGCCCGCCGGCCCAGCGGGAAAGTCGAATTGAGGATTAATTTTATTATTGAACAACAACCATGTTCTCAATGAACCCAAAAAACTCATTAATATCAAAGCTGAATATTTTTGGAAGTAGTTTTTAGTTTGTTTTTAGTTTTAGCTATGTTAGGGGGATATCTGTGTGTGCAGGTGACTATTACTGTGCATAATTATTAGGCAACTCAACAAAAAACAAATATATACCCATTTCAATTATTTATTATTACCAGTGAAACCAATATAACATCTCAACATTCACAAATATACATTTCTGACATTCAAAAACAAAACAAAAACAAATCAGTGAGCAATATAGCCACCTTTCTTTGCAAGGACACTCAAAAGCCTGCCATCCATGGATTCTGTCAGTGTTTTGATCTGTTCACCATCAACATTGCGTGCAGCAGCAACCACAGCCTCCCAGACACTGTTCAGAGAGGTGTACTGTTTTCCCTCCTTGTAAATCTCACATTTGATGATGGACCACAGGTTCTCAATGGGGTTCAGATCAGGTGAACAAGGAGGCCATGTCATTAGATTTCCTTCTTTTATACCCTTTCTTGCCAGCCACGCTGTGGAGTACTTGGACGCGTGTGATGGAGCATTGCCCTGCATGAAAATCATGTTTTTCTTGAAGGATGCAGGCTTCTTCCTGTACCACTGCTTGAAGAAGGTGTCTTCCAGGAACTGGCAGTAGGACTGGGAGTTGAGCTTGACTCCATCCTCAACCCGAAAAGGCCCCACAAGCTCATCTTTGATGATACCAGCCCAAACCAGTACTCCACCTCCACCTTGCTGGCGTCTGAGTCGGACTGGAGCTCTCTGCCCTTTACCAATCCAGCCACGGGCCCATCCATCTGGCCCATCAAGACTCACTCTCATTTCATCAGTCCATAAAACCTTATAAAAATCAGTCTTGAGATATTTCTTGGCCCAGTCTTGACGTTTCAGCTTGTGTGTCTTGTTCAGTGGTGGTCGTCTTTCAGCCTTTCTTACCTTGGCCATGTCTCTGAGTATTGCACACCTTGTGCTTTTGGGCACTCCAGTGATGTTGCAGCTCTGAAATATGGCCAAACTCGTGGCAAGTGGCATCGTGGCAGCTGCACGCTTGACTTTTCTCAGTTCATGGGCAGTTATTTTGCGCCTTGGTTTTTCCACACGCTTCTTGCGACCCTGTTGACTATTTTGAATGAAACGCTTGATTGTTCGATGATCACGCTTCAGAAGCTTTGCAATTTTAAGAGTGCTGCATCCCTCTGCAAGATATCTCACTATTTTTGACTTTTCTGAGCCTGTCAAGTCCTTCTTTTGACCCATTTTGCCAAAGGAAAGGAAGTTGCCTAATAATTATGCACACCTGATATAGGGTGTTGATGTCATTAGACAACACCCCTTCTCATTACAGAGATGCACATCACCTAATATGCTTAATTGGTAGTAGGCTTTCGAGCCTATACAGCTTGGAGTAAGACAACATGCATTAAGAGGATGATGTGGTCAAAATACTAATTTGCCTAATAATTCTGCACTCCCTGTATACCAGTGTAAAAACTTGATTTCTTTTGTGACAGAACTATGAAGATTCTTTTTTTCCCTTAAATAAACATCTTTAAAAAGAAGTAAACTTGGTTCAAATAGTAAATCCATGGATCTAAGGGTGGAGATATGATTTCATTACCTAATGTTACGATTGGTATAACTCCTGAATTTTGGGCCACCTGTAAAAAGACCAACAATCAACCAGAAAAACGGAAATCAGCACTGTCCTACTAGTCAGTTCTAAATATAACCATCATTCTATTTCACAGGGTGAGAAAATGCTTCATCATTCTCATTTTCAGAATTATTTGCTGGTGTCTGTCTTTTAGTTTTATGTTGTCATCCATGATAAAGACCAGATATTTCACTTTAGTAGCTTTTATTAGCTTAGATCCCTTTCATGAAGGAATATGTAAGCTAAGTTTATTCAACCTCTGCCAAAAGCCTACATCTGTGGTTGTATTCCACACTGAATGGAAATGTATATTTTCATGGTAATATTGGGTACCTCACTTTTACTAGAAATAGTAGGAGTGATTGTCCTGCCAAGTGGGAACAATGCTTGGCTTCCTTTTGTCAAATAACATTGCCAAAAGTTCGAGTTGGATTGGTATTTTATTATTTACTTTAGTTTACCTCTGCATGATGGAGCAGATGCAAGTAAACGTATTAAACTTTACCTCTATTTCCTTCAGATAATCTGGTAATTTTATGTGCCAAAATAATCGTGAGAGATAATCCTGGATTCCAAACACAATTGGTTAGCATGTCCAATTTAGGATTCTTTCTGGCAATGCCATGATGTTGGCATCATTTATTTAGTAGAACTTCTGTCTGCACATATTGACATGAAGTACTAAGCAGGAAAAAACACAGACAAATGATTAAGGTATTTTATAATTCCCAGGTTTATATAAATACATATAAAAGCTTGCATATGCCTGTGTGAGATAAAAAGAAAACAAGAACGCCTATTGTAGGTCTTGCAGACATGATAATCTTCAATTTCCACGAAAATATGTTTAGTGGCTCTCCTATTAACTTGTTTACAGCTGAGAAAGCTGATTCCGTGAGTTCTATCAGCCTTTGCAGTCACGCAAAGAACATTATCCTGTATTTTCATAGATGGATCCATTTCATTGCTTAGTCGTGCGGTTCAGCTGCAGCGTGACAATTGTGGAATGGGAATTTAAAGTGATAGTCAATTATTTTAAGCAGGGAATGTTGCAAACTAGCCCCAAAGAATCATTATCATTTAAATAGATATGAGAAGGGCAACGTGGTGTACGTAGGAAAATACTGTATCCATAAAGTTGTTGAACTGGTAAATACCCCAGTTCTTTGTATTACAGATCACCAGGGGGCATTTAGCCTGTTCAATTGCTTCATCAGCTCCATGCTACCCTGTCTCGTGCTCCGTACTGTGTGCTGTCATGCAGTGCAGTGGCAATGTGCCATTCCCTGTGCCTTTGGGAATACACTGAAACCATTCCTTTGTTTGACAATCAGGCTGAAAAATACATTATTTCATATTCTGTTAGAGAAGTATAGTTAATAAACACAAATGCCATGTATGCATAGGAGCATCCACAAACAAGCCACACACATCTACACACATCGCAAATTCAGTTAAAAAAAAATATTTCTCTTGTTTATCACCACCCAAATGGATGAACATTGTTAGCATTTGCCTTAACTATGCTTTTAAAAACCTAGTAAGGGCAGTTGGGAGGGCTAAAAGCTAACCAGCCTGCCCTAACCATTTTATTAAATGTTTTGATATTCGGACCTCCTAGGTGCGAGTTTCCAAATTCATCAATGAGATTTTGTGTTTCTTAACATGGTGGGTGCTCCTTGCTACTGTTTTGTCTTGAAACATATTATAATCCTACACTGCAAAGAAAATAACGTGCAGGAGCATTTTGTTTATCCCACCAAGCAGAAAGTCCAAATTCATCCTTTCAGCTATTGTTCATGATCCAAACCTACTCGTCAAACAAATGTTCTTTGGCACATGGACGAGTATATAAGGGACACATAGAAGTAATCCCAAAGCAAGGCAAAAAAGAGTTGTTTTCAAGATGTGCCTATTAATTGACAGTCCAGTTGAGACTATTTAAAAATAAATTGTATGTGATGATGTTTCGGTTTCAACATAAATAAATGTACATTAATGATTACAACTCTGTTCCCTTTGTTTGTCACTATTCGCTGTCACAATCCTAACCCTCTACTTATGTTGTTTTTACTTTGATCTTTTTGGGAGGTTTAACCTAGCTCCTCGAAACAAGGGCGCTATTTAGACAGAAAAAAGTATTTGTAATACATGATTATTTGCAAAGCACCACTTCAGTCATGAATAAACACCGTTAATAATAGCGTTATGTTCTTCCTCTTGGTGGTAGTGACTTTACCAAACTTGAAATGGTTACAGCTGACCTGGCCTTGACAGGATTCAAACGTTTGACCTGCAGCTAACAGTAGTTGTTAACAGCAACGTATTGACTGCTCTCAGTGGTTAATGGCTACTTTGCCACACTTTAGGAACCTGTTTGCCTGGGTTATTCATATTACCATGGGCAACTGGATGTCGGCATTAGGGATCTGATTGAGGCCATCTAAAATGGGATAGTGACCGTGAGAATATCTTCTAAGAGCATCAGCAGAGTTTTCAATGGGATACATTGGTGGAATAAATGAGTATTTAGTGGTGTGAAAAGTGAGTGATTTGTTTTTATTCACTAACTTAGTTTGCCTGTATGGCTGCTTTTGGAAATTATTGATTAACAATCAAGTAAAATATCTAGTTTCTCTCATTGGAGCTCTGGCTAGTTTAAGGGAACAGATGTCTCCATGTTATGCACGGTCCAGCATACTTGCAGCCAAAGGTGGTAGTGCCATTGTCAGATCTACTAAATCAATTTTATTTCCTATGTCTCTTAAATGTCTTCCCCTTTACATTTTACGCAGCCTATGTGCCTTTAAAGATGACAACCTTGCCACAAAGGACATCCTTCTTCAAATGTGTTATTTTAGCTTAGAGAATCACAAATCCTTTTTCTTTCTCTTCCTATAATATATTTAAGAAACTGTGGATTTCCACCTATCAGCACCATTTGTATTTTATTAAATGTCAGTTGCTGTTCCGGTGGTAACTTAAAATAAATGCAAAAATATGCTAGTGGCTGATGTATCTGAGAAAGAAGGAAAGGAGAGGGAAGTTTTGATATGTCTGTCATCCAGTCAACTTGAAGAGTAAAATCCCTTGCCCCCCCCCACCTTAGGTGGCCTACTGCACCATAGACCCCACTACTCCCATGCAACCCCGAAAGATAGTGGTGTGGGCTACAACCTGGACACATGGGAGCTCTTGAGGCGTTAGTCAGTCAAGGGTAAGTCATTTGTAGTAGTAGTTGTGGGTGTCTCACAACAATGATGTGAAACCAGAGTTAAAATACAGTCACAGACTACCTCCTGGGTGGATCCTACAATATCATATTCTTATCCACAATTTTTATATATGTGTACACTTTTATCAGTGTGATCCTGAAATGTACACCCAGTTCAATCTTATAGGTACTTCTATAGAGATGTTTTACTTTTCCCAGAAAAGCAAATAATACCAGAGCACTTGAAGCTCAAAGGAAGGACATTGAATTTGTCTGTTTTCTGTAGAGCTGGACAAATGGAAGAGAGCATCTCTCCATTTTTCTTGATAACGTTATTCGCTATGGGTGTTTTATATTGCACACTATGTAATGATTTTATGCTATTTATATTAAATAGTGGTATATTTGTATACTATATTCTGTGAAATCATTGCCCTTTAACACTGTAGCTGTTTTAGCAATATGTGATTTCGTATCCTTCCATATCTCCAAAGTTGTGTGCAGCTGCTTAAGTCAGATTTGTGTGCAGAAATCAGTGGGATTTCCATACACACAAACAGTCATTACCAAAAGCCCAGAGGGTGTTGGGCCATATTGTCAATGCAGTTTCTTTAAAAGGTATCTGTTTTGCTAGGGGGTGTGGATTGCAAATGCAAATAGTAAATCTGCTTCAGAGAACAGTCCATCAGTGCAGAAATTGCTGAATCTGCCTGGAGGAGAGGAAGGATGGAAGGCCACCAGCAATGAGTACTTTTGTACATCTGTTGTCCTGTCTTAGAGGGTGTTGCCACTGCTTTAGTATTTAGTACCCCGTTATATGTATGTATCATTCATGCTAGATTAAGATATGGAAGCTGCTGATGTTTACAAATGCGAAGCATCCATGACTGAGAAAAGAAGGCCTAATCCTATTTAAGTACTGATCACAGGTACTAGTGCTAGGGACAGAATTAACTTCAGAAGGAGTAAATCCCGGAACAGGTCTGTCAGGGTGCAACTTTCTGACCATTGTTACTCAGTCGATACTCAGCTGTTAACGTAAACACACTGAACAATCAACACTCAAATGTTTTTATCTATACATGGATATCCACTAATGTCCCACTAGAAAGAGGACAAAATGTGTATCAAATTCACAATGATCTACCTTACAGTCACAAAAGCTCATCACTAAACATGTTACCTAAAAGAAACCTTTAAGCTAGGCGTGCATGCTTCCTGCTAGCCATATATTATAAAAAATATAAGTATGGTATAAAGCCACCTCACGCCAACAGATAAACAAGTAAACCATTGTGAATTATGGAAAGCTCGAACTACATAACTCCTAAATTCGATCTCCCAAAGCTAAGGCTCTTCACGTCCACCACAGACGCTACATCTTGAAAGAACCTTGTACTGCACAGAAGTTCCTAAAATATAACAACTATATTTATAATAATGTTCCTCGAGTCCAAAATTAAACCTTCACTTTCTTCTGAACATGTTATCACCTGATCCATGATAGTTTAATTTATCAAGTACCTTTTCCTTTTTAAGTTGTAGGAAAAAACTCTGTTCAGTGTAGCCTATTGACCTGCAATTGAAAGAATGGGTTAGTGTGCCCTACTCTATTTGCATCATCGCTTTGGGTTCACATTTACCTTTATAGACACTTAGTTGATTTACTGTAACTTTCTTAAAGGGTGTGTGTGGGTCTGTTTTTGTTTATTGGGTATACATACAAGACTCACACATTTTATACATTATGACGTTCATACATTTTTGGCATTTAAAGTGAAGATTCAACTTTGAATGTCAGTTGTTCAGATAAAACCCCTTCCCTAAAATAGATCTGTTGAGTGATCCGATGGAAGGTGTCGAATATGTATAGACAAGACTTGCAAATATGTCAAGATATGACCCTTATTATTAATAATGTTACTTATTAGCCTCTGTATTAATAGGTATCTCATGCCATTCTTTCACAGCTGAAATAAAATATCAGAATGATACTGATGTCAAATTTTAAGGTATTAAATAAAATACACAAAACACTCTACATGAGTCGCTCACTTACAATACCATTCATGGTACGGGAGACTATGCATTTGTGCTTGCGGCAGGCAGTGCTTGTGATAATATCAGGGTAGTGAACAGTAAGTAAAACCGGCCTAGACACCGACCTATCAGGTCTGCCCTCTGGGCACTGCCAGACTGCCCTCTAGGCCAGTCCTTCACTGCACATTTTAAATAAAATAAAGCATGTCTTGCAAATGCTCTATAGAGCTTTCGTCAACAAATATAAGATGATGAAAAACTGGATGGATTTGCAGAGACGCCATTTGCAATGCATGAGTTATTTATTAAGGTTATGGGTACAGTACATCACCTCCTCAATGAATAACCCATGACTTCCAGTTCTTGTCACTGCAAATGCTTCCTGCTCCTAAAGACGCATGTTCTGCTGCTAAAAGCATCTGTGTTGTTGTTGAATGGGAATAAAATGTTGCCATTATTGTTATGTTTGACATAAAGAAATGAGTTGTAGATTTTATTCTAATGTAATGCATAGAAAATGCTATCAATGTTTGGAAAAAAGCCTAACTTATACATTATATCTATGTCATGGATACCCCTCTCTCTTAACTATTTAAAAACTGTTCCTCTGGTTACACCCTGTGGGTGTCTTTGAGTTCCTTAACTACGAATTCAGAAGCAGACATTGCTGCTGTTTACATTTCCCTTAGCAGTGTAGGCTCAGTATCAACACCTACAGCATCACTACCAAGTGGCGTACAGAACATAAGCAGCTGCAGTGGGGGTGGTGGGGCTTTCAACAAAAGTATAATCACTGCTTTTTGAACACCTTGTCTGTTATTTACAAGGAAGCACATAAATCACATTTTACCAAAATACCATGAGAGCGATAAGAGGTGGAGGCCGAGATCAGGCAATGAGGCAAAAGTGATAGAGAAAGGGAAAGAGAAATTTTGAAAAAATGGAAAGAAGGTAGAGAGAGGTGGAGGAGCAAAAGTACAGCAGTGAGAACAAGCAGGAGGGAAGTAAAAAGAGGAAGGGTACAAAAGTGAAGAAAAAAGTTCTTAGGAGCAGAACATCCCCTTAGCATCAACTTTTCTCTCCTGAAAGTAGTAATGGTGGTCGGGCTTCCTTGCTTTGCTTACACTATGCCTTTGCGATGTGATCAAAGCGGAGAGTATTTGAAATTTCCTGCCACTCCATTGTTCCCACCCCTAACTCCTGCCCTCGACAATAGTGTTCTGTCTGCCTTCACTCACAAGCATGTCTCCCTGCTCTGGCTTCACAGAAGGCTGTCTTTAGACTGGATACCTGTAACATCATGCCCCCAAAATAGGTTTTCTGTCTGCCTTCACCCACAGGTGCACATCTCCTATGGCTTCCACAGAAAGTCTTTGTTGTACTAGTGAAACTCTGCTCATATTCCACCATTTTCACCCATGGTTGATGCAGCAAGGATCTGTTCCCATGTACAGTGTTGGCTTTACAAACCCACAGTAGAGGTCATCGAAACACTATGACTCAAGAGGCATTAATTCAGGCTTTTCACTATACAGATCACCTCCCAGGGCTCACATGGAGAATTGAGAGGGGAACAAATGCTGCTAGATTCTGCAGGAAACTGGGTCTATAACACCCATTTCACCCGTGTTGACATCAGCCCTAAATAGAAAAGGTAATTCATGAGACATTTTCTTATTAATATATTTAGGTTCAATTTCTGATGAGAATTCAATGACAAAATACCTAATTGTTTTAAACGTTAGGCACTCCCTGTGGCACAGTGTCTAACAGCATGCAATTGTGCAATATTAGATGCATTTTAAAGTATAATAATTTATTGATAATCCATGGTAGTGCATTCCATGAATTTGTCAGCCTGGTTTCATGCAAGCACTGCACACTCTCCTACCTTATAGATTGACAACATAGGCATCTGTGTCAAGAAGCTTCTTCAGCAGTGAAGTACAAGATCTTTACGCTATCAGCTGGCTATTTCATAACAGTATCTGGTGGTCGGTCTTTAATGACACAGTATTACATAGGCAGCTCAACAGACAGTACCGGGTGCTAGTTTCATGGCACAGATTCTTAACAGCACAACAATTCTGAGGTCAAAATTTTCATTCATCTAGTTTCCTGATGGCTGCTATTGTCCTTGCAAAGTGTTTCTCAGAGTGATCTACTCTAATAAAGCAACTGTTCTAAGGATAAGCATTCACACATTGTATTTACCTTGAGTATTGTTTCTTCAAAACATTATTGTGGAGGAGCTGTAAATTAAATCTGTATGTCCAAAGAATGGAGAGAACATGCTTCCTTTCAACAGTGAATTTTGGAGTAATATTATGGTAATTAGAGTGAATGTAGAAGTTACATTTTATTGTTTTGAGGCAAGAAAACAAGTTGCACCTTTTGTTGAAAGAAGCACCCTGGCATGCATGTGACTGACTATCTATGATGTGTAATAGCTGGCTATATTATTTACTAATTCTCTTACTCGCTTTCATTATGTAGGATCTCGTCTCCGCCAAGAAGACTTTCCTCCTCGCATTGTTGAACATCCATCAGATGTGATTGTCTCCAAAGGTGAGCCTACAACCCTCAACTGCAAAGCAGAAGGTAGGCCGACGCCCACCATTGAATGGTATAAAGATGCTGAGAGAGTGGAGACGGACAAAGATGACCCCCGTTCCCACCGGATGCTGTTGCCCAGCGGATCCCTGTTTTTCTTGCGCATTGTGCATGGACGCAGAAGCAAACCTGATGAAGGAAGTTATGTTTGCGCAGCCAGGAACTATCTCGGTGAAGCTGTTAGCCGCAATGCATCTCTGGAAGTAGCATGTAAGTCACTTCATTGTTAATAAGGGAAATTTTAATAGCACGTCTTGCAATGCCAAGTTAGCAGCTTTAGCTTTACAATGCTTTCCTCTGAAATTAGTTTTAACATTACTAAATACATGGTCCATGCTTTTTCACACTAATGTTTAGTGCACTAATGTTTAATTGCATAATTAAAACGGCAATAAAAACATGATCTATACCATGTCGTTCCGCAATTTGCATCTTAAATAAATGTTTGCAGATAGCAATTAAATTCAGATAGAAAACATTTGTATATGTTGTGAAGATGAAAGAGTTGAAGACAAAAAGTGCAATGTAATCTAAAGACATTATTAGTCAACAGAGGACTGAAATGTTCAAACTGAATAAGGGCTTGTTCAGCATCCCAAAACATTAAATTGAACAAATGAAGTCAGAATAAATCCACAACCCCCACCATAAATGATAAAACAAGGGATATTCTGGATATTTGTAACATTGAAGATAATTGGTAGTGCAAGATTAGGAAAAATAGTTCACTGGACGGGCAAAATAATTCAAATAAGATCATTTGCCTCTGTAGAGCTACCTTGATATTAATCATTAAGGCATATTGTTCGAGAATGCAGCAAAGGTTCCAGTAGAGCTGTTACTGAAGAAGGAAATGCATTTCAATCCATTAATACACTGGGAATTTCAGAGACAACAATGTAACAAGAGCACGGCAGTACACATAAATTAGGTATGGGCATAATTCCATACTCCTTGACAAATCAGACATAGCAGTTTAAACACTGCCACTAATTCTTTCTCAGGAGCGAAGATCTCACAGGTTTATGCCAGAGGATGATGCAATCAAGTTTGTCCAAAGCTGTACAGTTTCCCACGAAGTAGCAGAGTAATTGTTTACAGTCACTGTTTCTGTTCATCTGGCCCAAATTGTTCAGTGTAAAACGCTAATCAGTAACAGAACCTAATCCAGATGCAATAAGATTTGGATATCGACTGTCTACCCCACTTCAAAATGTCCGTGGCGAATATGTTTGAAGTATAGATTGCAAAAAATGAAATTATGATACAAGATCCAGGGTATGGTCTATTAAATCTCCCAATCATCACTTCTTTCATTGGGTTGGTCTGTGCTTCAGAGTTGGCCTTTAGACGGAACGATATTCCCGCTCAGCATTGTTTTTCTTTCATTTTTTTTTTTTTTTTTTTTTAATAATGAGCAGAAATATGTGTTTGACTGGATGCTGTAAGACGTTCAAGCCATATTTGATCCTTTCAGTATTTCTTGAAACCATAGATTCTACAGGCCTGGTATCATCCATTTATTCACTAGGGGAACCAGGATTCACCCAGTCTCCCTTACAATTCTGAATTCCTAAATAATTCCCTTAAAAATGCACCTCATATCTCTTTAGGCAAATGTATTTCAACCTTGCTAGGTTGAGCATAGCAGCTGGCAAGCGCTGATTTTCTGATGTGTTGGTATCTATGTGGCCTTTGAACCACACCCTTCACTTTTGCTGGTTCATGGGCTTGCCTTTCAAAAATCCTTAGATGACATTGGTAAATGCTTTATGTTTGTCCTGCCTTAGGGTGATTTTGTTACCCCCCTTGGCGACCAACCCTGTTACATGGATAATTCCATGTTTGCCGGTATGTTTGACTGCGAGTGAACTTCTTTTTCTTTTTGTGTGTCTCCATCACACTCACGATCATGGCGGCCGTGGCGCTTTGAATTGACTTGCTCATGTCAACTGTTTCACTTTACATTTTCAATTTATGTGTCAAGAAAAGTCTAGTTAGGTATTTACAATGCTACTAGCTATAACTCCAGCAAACACAAGACCCATTGCTTTGCAAATGCTTGTTTTTTATTTGCTACGTTCCTATTAACACCACCATTAAAAAACAATTGGTGTCACATTAGGTAGCCATCTTTATTGTGTTTTTTGAATTTACTATCCCATGTATAATAACGCTGTTTTTCATTGTATTCATTTTGACCACTGACCCGTTGACATTCCCACATAAAAGTGGGGCTGTATCATTGTTTTCTGCCTTACTGCTTCATATAAATACTGTTGTTGACACTGTATCCTTTACATTTGACATTACATTACAATACCCTTCCTCATTGCCTTCAACACCATGATAAAATTCCTCTAGTTTTCATATGTGTGCCCTTAACACTCGTTTTAGCGGCTGTCAGCACATTCTAGGTTATCACATTTTGAAGGTAACCTACTTAACTATTTCCCACACCTCTGGTTTTCTTCTTTAATGGCAAGCAACACACTAAACTTGTATTAAAAATTGTACTAGCAACTGGAGACTTAATATTATACCATGTATAATATGAACAAATAGTTTGGGGGTTTAATAGCTCTTCTTTTTGTACTTCTGACTTTTCTGGGCACTGTGGATAATATAATTTATTACCAATTTTTAAAACACAATTTATTGACCTCGCAAGGAAAAAAGGCCTACTTTGCTGGGCTTCTAGGTTATGACTTCAAATCCCCGCAACATTAATTTACCCTGCTGAGCCATCTTGCTAGCTATAGCCAGTTTAAAGGACTCCATTGAAATATAAACTAGTCTGTAGGCCATTTTGTACTGCAAGACAAACTTCCCCCCCCATTTGACGCCCCTGTTTTCCAAAAAAGCCAAATGATATGCCACACAATGCTGGTTATTCGATAACACTGGTTCTCAAATAACACTGAGAGCGTCACTGTTTTTATTCATAGTTGAAAGGTCAAACTATTTGTAAAATCATGAAATGCTCAATGAATAAATTGGATGTAGTATACTGAGTTGGTGAAACCAATGAAACTGAAGACCTTTTATGACCATCTGGCTGCTGAAACGTGGCCATTTGGAGAATTCACACATGGTGCCCAGACAGCAGCTAACATTTCTTAAATAAATATTTATCTTGCGGGTGTAGGCAGCCGAGCCATAGTTTAGGGCCTGGCATTAAACTACAGTTGTACTATGGACACACTCGAGTTAAAGTCTCAAACGCCACAGCTGGTGAGTGGTCACGCATGATCTAAAGGCCTCGTAGCAGATGGTTACAAAGAAAATAAAAGAAGGCTTAGGGGTTGTGTATTTTAAGGCAAGACCATAGAATGGGGCATGTGAGGTAGGAACAAGGCTGAAACGTGTGGCTCTGAATCGTGCACCTGACACCCGATTGTATTACTGTTTTTGTAGCTTTGAAATTTAGCTGACTGAATTATTTCAGTAATCTCTAAAGGGATTAAAGGGAAACACTTGTAGTGACAGAATTAGGTTCTGCTTTGTGTCTGGCTATCGTTTTATTCTGTTTATCTGGGACTAGAAACATCCAGTTTGTTAAAGGAAACCTCTTAGTGACACACTCTTCACCTCCCTACAAAAATAAATATTTATTTGTCATAAGAACAATCTGTTAGAAAAACATTTTATACATATATAGGCTGAGCAGGACATCAAAATGCACAAATCAACATGTTCTAAACAATGTTTAGAAGCCAAATGACCAGAGAACACGATGCCATATAGTTTACCTAGTATATTGGAGATTCACATGTTTTATATCTTTAACAGACACTGTGAGAATGCCCTTTAATTTTCGAAAACAGTGTTTCATTGTTTCCCTGGAGGTATGTTTAGGTGGCTGGAGTGCCTTGACTTGCAGAAGATTAGGTAGTGGCCAGGACTCACTGGGGCAAATGTAATGGCACTGCTACAGATCACAGTGACTAACATGGCTTCATCTTATCCATGCAGGAAGGGATTTCCTTTTAACAACACTGACCTTTTCCCACCTCATTGGCATATTTTAGAGTGCGCCCTCAGTCTGGCTATTGTTTTGTTTGCAAATTAGCTTTTTGGTAGATACTCTATGAATGTATAAAGGAGGCATGCTTGTTAATGTTGGTTGTCATATTAACAATTATTTGCTAACTTTGTTAGATTGGACTTGCTTACTTAGCAAGACCACTCCCTGCAGCTGATGTAGAACATACAGACTTGCAGGGCCAGAGTCACAAGATATGGTCACACCCATGCTTTGGGAAAAATAAATCTTTGGAATAAATGTCTCCCAAATGAGGCGCCATATTTTCTGGGCCTAGTAGGGCTTGACATACAATTGGGAAATACGAGTTGGGGAGGTGCGGGTTGCAAGCGCAGCTCTGATAGGTGCTCTGTGGTGAACACTATACATATTGGCATGCACACACTGCACTTGCGTGCATCAATTCTAAGTGTACATGTGTTCAAGCAAGGAGTCTGTTTATCTCAGGAGCCTCCCTTTTCTTTATCCAAATCTATCTTGAAAACAGCATTTATGTTACAGCATTAATTGTTGAACTGAATGTCTACCATTATGCTAGGGGCATAAATCAACATTCCACTGCTCAGGACGTGCATAAGCAGTAGAGTATGGAGGCTCAAATCTGTAGCCTACTAGACTTCTGCATTACTTTAAGGTAGACTTAGGTTATTTTGTTTCTGCTGTGACTAAATGAGATCAGTGCATACCATATCCATCAGTGAATGAAGGATGCAGTGAGATCAGGAACCCTCCCTCTGTGCAACCAGCCCTGTGTCTAGTCAGAAAACCTGGAAGTATGGTACCCACACTCTGGACCCTTTTGTACCACATGTGGTCAACTGGATGAACTTTCATTCTATTTCATAGGTCTACCAAGCTGTTGATCAATGCATGGCTGAACATATAAAATTTGCATGCAATACTTTTCTACATGTTCTTTGAAGACAAAAGCATTATCAGCTTAAGCACTATCATCTGTTAGACTTAATGGAATCAGGTTCTAGTTTAAATGTCTATCAAAATGGGCAATTCATCCGATCACTCTTCATTCAAAAGAAATATACTTTCATAACGTTTCTAATAGTAAAAAAATCTGCTTCAGCGCATGTCGCCTCAGGTTACCTGTCAAAGTTACCTCTGTAGAAATGTCCAGAGTATGGCCTTCACTCGCCCCTTCACTAGTAGCCTTTCAACTGCTCTTCTCTCTCTCTCTCTCCCTCTCTCTCTCTCTCTCTGTATATATATATATATATATATATATATATATATATATATAATAACGTGGCTCTTGTTTGTGTAAATAACGTGCCATTTCAGACAAGTGTACCAACAAATACAGATTCGCACATTTAATACTGCAGTGTAAACTTGTTCTTACCACAGCAGAGTATAAATGGCTTGAGAAAAAAAAATGACTCATGCCTCCTAGGTTCCATTGTAGAATCACTTTACATAAGAAATCATCGAGGGCGGTATTCACAAGGCCTGGCAGTTGTGATTCTATCTTAATTTTTATTTGGGGTATTCACATCCATATATATTTGTTGGCTTCAAAATAGTTATTAAATTGTTCGGTTGGCAAGCACAGGGCTCAACTGGAAAATCTGAAAGCATGTCTTAGCATACTCTTTTATGGAGTTATATCAGTGCAGTGTTTCTTTTATGTACTTGCTCCAGTGTTGCTTTTGTAACGATACAGAAGACACATACTGGCTTATTGAATCATCCTGCTTTTATTCCTCTGGCAAATGTGTTTAATAATCTCATTGTGCAGGTTGAAATGCTGCAATACCTGAAACTAGTCATAGTTGATAAATGCAAACCATGAATGCCCTTTTTGATCAGAGACTGCCTGTCCTAAGTGTAAAATAGAAATATTGTACAAGAACTTTATTCTTCCTTTTAAAAACTTTGGGACACTTTCATGAAAGTGTCCCTGAAAAAGTCTTAAATATACGCTTTCAGGGATATGTCCAATTTCTGTGGGAATTTCAAAAAGTTCCAAAAATACTGCTGGGAACTGTCACTGTCAAACACTCTTGTAGAATTTCGTATTCATATAACAATTCACAAATGTATATTTGAACAGTTCTACATGTAGAAAACGTGATATGCAGGAGCACATGGACGTTTACACGTTTTTTTCTTTCCTTCAGTCCTGTCGAGGGTCAGGTTGAGAATGGAGAATATATATAATCCTAAATCATTGGGCTAACACGGTGCTTTGTGAGAAGGATGCTTCACCCCTGTACGTTTTGTGAAAATGGTGCAAAGGGTTCACTTTAAGTGATTGGTGTTATGGTGTTCAGAGGTGTTTTTGTGCGTGTTCCTGCATGTACCTTGTATGTTAAAAATTGTTTAAACATATATGTCTTAAATCATTTTTTTAAGTTACCTATTGATCTGACATTCCTTTGTGCAAAGCAATCAATGGATTTCCTACATTGTCTGAATTTAAATACCCCCCTGAATATCAGTGAAACATAAACCTCACCAAACCATCTTTTTCCATGAAAAAGTATCAGTACAGAAATTGACATTAGTCAATAAGGTTGAGTTCTCTTTCCAAAACGCATGATGCCCCGTGAAAGTGGCATAAAGGGCAGGGGTGACTCTTCCTGCATACTGAGACAGCCACTCATCTACAGCCGCCACAGTCTCTGGGCGTCCCTTGAGATGGCAGTTCCAGGCCCAGGTGTTAAATATGTGACAGCAGCTTGATCTATCGACCGGTGCAAGAGGGGGCTCTGGCCTAAATGAAAATTCATGAAAAATTGATGAAGTGCCCAGATAATTTTTTCCTTTTTTCAGAGCTGTTCCTGTGCGTCAAGGGGCGATTAAATAAGGTGCTGAATGCTTTCCAGCCAAAGAGCTGATGGTTCAACAGTCTTGGGTCATCGATGAAACCTTTTTTCTCGTTTTTCTGATTTTCTACTTTCAAAAGCCAACACAAGGTCTTGAAATATTAACTGGGATTTACCTTGTTTTTGTGCAGTGTAAACACGCAGAAGTAGATTCTGACTTGGCTTATAAAGAAGTAACTACATCAGCTTCGTAATTAAATTCCAGATCTTGGAAGCCAGATTGAATTCTGTGACTGCGCAGCACAGTCTGCCCTCAGATATGGAGGCAGGGGCCTGAACTGTGATAATCGGGTAAAAGAGAAACCGCTGCATTATTTATAGGTCACCTATTGCTGGATTACCAAATTTAGGACCTTGGCCAAATATAATGATCATAGTTAGTCTAAATACAAACCAAATTGATGCCGTATGTTCTAAATACAAGAGGTTACAGTAGTAGATATGGCTACCGAGAAGGGTCATAGGTATTTTTCTCACAAGCCACTTTATGCCAGAAAGGATTTTTTGACAGTTTCCTTCCTTTTTAGGTCGTACATAGCAGCACGCAAACGCTGCTTTTCTGACGTGTTGGTATGTATTGGGGCTTTTAACTGAACCCACCGCACGTCCAATACTATCACTTGTTCATGGGCTTGCCTTAAAAAAACTCTTTCTTTTCATTGGTAACTGCTTTACATTTGTCCCTCCTTAGGTGGTTTTTGTTAGCGCTTGGCCATCGACCCCTTTACATGGATAATTGCACTTTTGCCAATAACTTTGACTACGAGCGAACTTCTTTTTCCTTTTGTCTCTCTCTTCGTCCTCACGGCGGCACTTTGAATTGGCTCACTATGTCAAAAGAAAAGTCCAGTTAAGAATTTACAGTGCTAATAGCTCTACCTCGAGCAAACGCGAGACCCATTGCATTGCAAATGCTTGTTTACTTTGAGTAAGGGATGATGTGCATAAAAGCAAGATACACCATGCTGGGATAGTTCACTGTTTCCCCTGAGGACTGCTAGGTTCCTGTTCTGCAATCGCTAATGTGCAATGTTTGCAGATCCTTTTCTATCAGTTCCAGTGGAAATGTCATTCTTCGCTTCCTCCACTTTTTGCGACTTTGTGGATTTTAATTATTTCTGATTTCTGGTTTTTTTCCAAACGTGATTAAACCATTTATTTTCGTAATTTCAAATTTTACGACAGCCAATGTTCTAGATGTAGGACACATTTTTATCTTAAGTGTTACATATTGGTGTGTTTTTTTTAATTAAGAAAATTTCATTTATGACTACTGGTGTGTTTTGATGCTGAAGGGGAAGATATAAATATGTCACTTCGGTGTCTTCCAGTAAAAATGTGTTGAGACATCACACCAGCCTCCCTCGGGGTGTATATTTATAAACATGAAACCTGGCATAGTGCTGTTCCCTCCTCTTACAGATAACCCGAGAAAATTAGTCTTTTTCACAGATTTACAACATCAGTTCCGGGATGGGGATGGAGCTGTGCCGTAAATAAACTGACTTTCTAGCATCAGTCATTTAGTGGAAAAAGAACTAAGAGCCATATGTACAAACACATTTTCCCATAGACAGAGAATGAGTAAAAACCCTTTGATACATCTGGCCCTAAGTCTTTCAATGTGAATAGCGTGTCATTAGGCACAGTTGGTTGAAACAAGTGCTCAATAGTATGGTCTCTGAAATGTGTATTATATTATCATACTTCTTCCTTGTGTTATTGATTTTTTAAATTATTGTAGTATCACACTTGTGTTTTGTAATAGCAGAGTCTGGAGATAAATCCAAACTGGGAGATATTTGCTGGGTATAAATAGTATTAGAGAACTTGTCTCAAACTGTATTGCTTCTTGGTATTTAATATAATTAATTACTAACATTCCATTTGGAATATCCACACAATGACCATTATAATGTAAGCTAGTAATATTTAACATGGGGCTATTCTCCGTGTAGCCTGAATGCCAATGCCTAGACTTTTAGCAGGGCAATCTCTTCTTTTTGCTATTCCAAAGTCAACAAACTGAGTTCTTTTAATTTGGGAAACACTAGCCTGCATCTACAGCACTACTGAAGGTAAAAATGTAATGTTTTAAGTGCTTGGGAAAATAGTTATTCTTATTATGATTATTGAATGCCAGAGTCGGGCACAGCTGTAAGTAGTGGGGCATGTGCAGTGGCATCCTCTTTGGCCTGGGAGTCCTCTGCATTCTATTTCTGGCTGACGTTTACTAGGAATCCTGGAGGTACGGGTTCTTTGTCCTTGCTTGTATTGGGACCCGTGCTCCCTCGCTACACATTGACTTCACTTTGCACCATTGCCTCTTATTTAGATGTGCCACTGCATACCTTTGAGCATGGTGGAGATGGCCTTCTCAGCATGGCTGCCACCCTCTATCAGTTTGAAGAGGAAGTTTGATGATGCCGAATGTAAAGGCCATCAATAAGCACAGAAGCAGGCAAGCTAAAATATAGGTAAATGCGAAGTCCTCTAAAGGATGGACATGGCCTTCTCCATTAAACAGAATCGCAAAGCTGTAAACAGGCCAGTATTTAGAACTGGGAGGTCATCAACCTCTTCTTCATTGCCTAGCAATAACGAGTAGTTGCTGATGATCAAATTCTTATTATGATAAGATATTTATTATGATACAGAAAATTATTATATCATTTCTCTCATCTACAGATAATGCATGTTGTTTTGTTTATCCGTGTTATTTCTCAGATCCTGGACAGCCCTAGTCTCTTGTAAATGTGGCAACTTAGACACCTTTCAATGTTGAATTGCAAACACAAATTTCATAAATGTCAGTGTTATTCAGTTCTTGCCAGTAGGGATTTGGTTATTCAGTCTTGTCTTATGTTGGCCAAATAATAGCACCCTCATGCAGTATACAGTACCAACAAATATGCTGAACTGTTCTTTGGTGTCTCTGCCTGCTCTTCAACAACCTACAACCCGTTATAACCAAGAGACCTTACAAACATGGAAATGCAAATTCGTGAAATATAAGTTGAATACCAAGTACATATTTTCCTGTTCTTATTAAGCAGTCTCAGTGGAAAACTAAAATCACGAGGGAATGTCCTCTCATAATTTCACATTCCCTCACTTTAACTTTCCTGTACCTCTCTGCCACACTCCAGTCCAAAAGAGTTTTCTATTACCTATTGCTTAGTAACATATTGTTAATACTAAGGCTCATTTATGAAACCTCTTATTTTAATCACCTTTGTGTTGAGGTGATGTTGCTTTTTTTACCTCTTACCAGGGGTGTTGATGCTATAATATTGATGTCTAAGTGGCTACATTTTCAAATACTAATTTGTTTATGCTTTCTTTGAATACTTTAAACTTCCTAGTACATTTGTAATTATTAAATTATATAACTTTATGATGCAAATCATACTTACTGTGTTAAAACCACACGCACAAAAATCCACAAGACTGTAAAACCCTTAGAACATATAGGGGGTCACCGCCAGGGGTAATGTAGCGTCCGTACCGCCAACAGGCTGGCGGTACGGAGGCCCTTATTACGACCGCGGCGGTAGCGCTGCGGTCGCACCGCCGGGGCCGGCGGTTTCCCGCCGTTTTAGCCCCGGCGGTGATAATCCTCCAGGGCAGCGCTGCAAGCAGCGCTGCCCTGGGGATTATGACACCCCTACCGCCAGCCTGTTTCTGGCGGTTTGCACCGCCAGGAAGAGGCTGGCGGTAAGGGGTGTCCTGGGGCCCCTGGGGGCCCCTGCACTGCCCATGCACTGGCATGGGCAGTGCAGGGCCCCCCGAACAGGGCCCCGGCCAGCTTTTCACTGTCTGCATAGCAACTGCACCCGTCGCACGGCCGCAACACCGCCGGCTCCATTAGGAGCCGGCTCATACGTTGCGGCCTCATCCCCGCCGGCCCAGCGGGAATGTCGTAATGGGGGCCACGGGAGTGCGGCCGCATTGGCGGCCGCACAGCGGTTACTGCCAGTGTCGTAATGACCCCCTTAGTAACTTGCAAAGAAAATACTATTGAGTTGTTTTTGATTGGGCCTTCATATTCGTTATTGACAAAAGTTAGCTATTGATTGTGTGACAGAATGTTGAACAATGTAGGTCTGGCATCATAACCGCTGATACACTGACAGCATCTGTCAAGTGTGAACTGTGTTCAAGGAAAGGTTAGAAAAAACAGACCGATAGGTTTGCTGTATTTTTGTAACTCGCCAATAATATATAATTAATCAGAGGAATTGCTTCAATTTTGGTGTCAGATTTCACCATAAACCGCAATTGGAGTTCATGCTGACAGTCTTATAAATCAGCACAGCACAGTCTGTAATTTATTTGATCACTCTTTCTATTAAATGACTGTGAAGCAAATGCAAATCCCTTCCTGTATTGATTAGATTGTTTTTTCTGATGCTTAGTTATTCAATGGAATCTTAATCATGTATTTTGCAATAGTTTCATATTTGCCTCCCCACTATGAACTATTGTATACCTGCTTGCGATTTGGATGACTTTGGAAAATCACATAAGGAACATAAGGTAAGCGTGAAACACAGAACACCAGTTCTTTTACTGTATTCTGAGGCGACTAAACTCATAGTAATGTGTTCTATGATTTATATGCAACAGATGCCCATTGTTGTGCAATCTGTATTTTGGAATCTGCTCTGGGTGTTATGATCACTACCATATCCACCATCAAGCCACAAATAAGGGAGGCAATAATTGTGATGCAGAGCTAATAAGAGATTCTGTTGTAGTGTGCTGCACTGCAAGTAGTACAATGTCCCTTTCATAATGGAGGTAACCATTGAAGTGGCCACCACCTTTTTGCATTGTGCCAGCAGGAAATCATTTACTAAAAAATTTCTTTATTTTTTTTAACAAACATATACATTCATTCTTCCTTGACAGAGATAAAAACATTAATTTGAGGTGTTTTTCTTTGTTTTATCTTTGAATCCGTTTTCTATCATTTTGTAAATGTGAATATCCTCTCTAAATATGGGCTTTGGTGACCAACAATTGAGGGGAAAGTTATATTTTTCATATAGCTGGAGGCATTTGAACACAGCTTGTTTTCCATCTCTAAAATGGATAGAAAATGAAGAATGGCCCAGTTTGCATGGGCTATGCCTCATGCATCATAGCCATGTGACCGTATTGGGTCACAGACGTACCCCTGGCCCTCTAATTCTGTTTTGTTTAAATGGGCACTGAATACCACCCGTGGTAACCAGTCATTGTTGACTTGCTTTTTTCAGCGTGAGCCTACGAGAGCATGCGCTAACACATGTGACTCGCTTGCGAGACACCTATGTTGACAAAAATAGGTTTTGAGACCTCCCATTGCTTAACATTTGATAGCTTGCCTGGCACTCTTCTTTACAGCCTGGCATTATTTATTTTCCACTCTGCAGAGCAGAGACCACACACTGATTGGTTCAACGTAATCAGTGCACATCCACTGCTCCCGATGTGACTGAGGTACTATATTGATCTCTTTAACTTCTAGTGTCCTGCCGGTAGGCGTGTGACTGGCAAAAACGTGTCCAGCAGGGCATATAAAATTGCAAAGTTTTTTTTTCTATAGTCAACTTTCTTTTATTTCGCCAAGTCTTTTCTTCTCCCTTTGCAATCATGTTTTGTTTTTGCTTGTGAGCACTGTTCTCAAATGCTGATGATTATCTTGTACTAAATATTGCAACACAACATTATTTCTTCATGTGTATTTTCTGAAACTGTTTTAACACATAATCGTGCAGTACGCTCGAATCCAATCAACGTCAGTCCAACCCACTCAATCCCAATCATCCCAAACCTATCCAATCCTCCCCACTCCACCCCAGTTCAATCAAACTCTCCCCAATCCAAACCACTCACCCCAATCGAGTCCACTCCAATGCTTCAAACCCACCCCACAAAAGTCCAAAACAATCTGCTCCAATGTAAAACAATCTGACCTACTCCACTTCAAAACAATCAGCTGCACTCCAGTCTGCCCCACTCCAGTCTGCCTCACTCCACTCCAATCCAAAATAATGTTCCCCACATCCATTCAAAACAATCTGCCTCACTTTAATCTAAAACAATCTGCGTCACTCCAATCTAAAATGATCTGCCCCACTCCAATCCAAAACAATCTCCCTCACCCCAGACCAACCTGCCTCACTCCAGAAGAATCTGCCCCACTCCAGTCCAAAACAATCTGCCCCACTCCAGTCTAAAACAATCTGCCCAATTCCAAACCAAAACAATCTGTCACATTTCAACCTCCCCCACTCCAATCCAGAACAATCTGCCCCACTCCAGCCTGCCCCACTCCAATCCCAAAACAATCTGCCTTACTCCAATCCACAACAATCTTCCCCAATCCAACCCAGAACAATCTGCCCTACTCCAATTCAAAATAATCTACCCAACTCCAGTCCAAAACAATCTGTCCCACTCCAATCTGCCCCTCTACCGTCTGCCCCACTCCAAACAAAAACAATTCACCCCACAGTTATTCACCCCACCAATCCATTCCACCCACTCAAATCCATTCCACCCAACTCCAATTCACTGCAACACAGTTCTCCTCACTCCTGTCCAATCCACCCACCCGGTCCATCCAGTCCACCTTAATCCATTCCACTTCAAACCACCCACTCCAAACTACCTTAATCCATCCCACTCCAGTCCAATCTACCTCACCCCACTCCAGTCCATACTATCATAATCCATCCCACTCAAATCCCGTCCAATCCACCAGATCCAGTCCACTTCAATCAAATTCACCCACTCCCAAAATTCCACCCCATTCCAGTCCAATTCACCACACACAATACACCCTACCCCACTCCAGTCCACCCTACTCCAATCCACCCCACCCTACTTTAATCCCCCACCCCAATCCACTTCAGTCCAATCCACCTCAATCACATTCACACCACCCTGGTCCAGTCCACCCAATCCAATCCACCCCAACCCACCCCACCTAAATCCAATCCATTTTACATCATTCCAGTCCACACCACTCCAATCCACCCCACATCACCCTTATTCAATTCCCCACCCACTCCTATCCAGTCCACCCCATGCACTCCATCCCACTCCAATTCACCCCACTCCAATCTAGTCCACCTCACTCTACTCCAATCCATCCCAGTTCTGTCCACCCTACTCTTTCCAATCAATTCATTCCAATTTACCCCCACTCCGTTCCAATCCACCATTCTCCAGTCCACCCCATTCCAGTTCAATCCACCCTACTCCAGTCCAATCCAATCCACCCCACTGTAGTCCACCTGACACACTCCACTCCACCCCACTCCAGTCTTCCCCAGTCCAATCCACCCCAGTCCAATCCACCCCAGTCCTATCAATCCAATCCACCCACACTAATATAATCTACCCCAACTCACCTCACCTCACCCCATTTCAATCCACTCAAATTCAATCCACCTCATCTAGTCTACCCACTCCAGTCCACCCCAGTCCGTCCGCCCCACTTCATTCACCCCAATCCAGTCTACCCCACTCTATTCCAATCCAATCCACCCCACTACCTCAATCCACACTAACCCAATCCACACTATTCTACCCTACCCACTTTATGCCACTTCACTCTATGACAATGCAGTCTACGACACTCTGTGCCACTGAACCACTCAACTCTACTCCCCTCAACTCTATGGCACTCTACTCCCCCACTCCACTCTCCAAAACTCTACGCCAACAAATCCACTCTACAGCAGTCCATGCCACCACTTTTTAGCCATGCTGAGCAGCTACCACACTTTTGTACACATGGCAAATATACATTGTGCAAGCCAGTAGCTGTTGTCTAGGGGAGACCCATTTTCTTTGCAAATGCTTGTTTACCAATTGAGTGGAGTTTGTATGAGCATGAGTGATCAAAGAGAACGATCCCCAAATTTTACATGTTTCATTCCTTCTAAATTGATCCTGCCAGTGATGTGATGATTTTCTCATTTTTAAATATTTTAAGGATATTGAGCCACCTTGCTTGCTAATAATATTTGCAGCCAATTAACCCAAGTTAAAATAATAGTTTGTGCTCACAGCTACTGATAATGTGCTCACAAAACATATTTATAAAGCTGTTTTTAGATTTTGACAATATTATTGAAAATAGCTGGATGTAGGTTACTGAATGAACACAACAATGAATCTGAGATACTCAGCAAGAACAGGAAACCAACAGAGACAAGGTGAAATGGCTGGCTGGAACACCTGCATTTTAACAATCACTCCATTGATTTTTGAAATAATACATAACTTACTTTGTATGCAAACAAATAAAAGTAACGGGTTAGCAGTACTTAAGCTCTATAGATTATGTGCATAGAGTTAATAAATGCAACAGTACTGAATTCAGTGACTTCAGGTGTATGAAAGGCTGTGGTGGATGTGCTGGTAATTTGCATAGATACAAGCAGTAAACTCTTATCTCACTGAGCTATTTAGCCGACTTTTGGCACGAGAAGCTCAGAGGCTTTCATAGGATTCTCAACATAGCAGACGCAGAAAATGCCCTTAGATGTGTTCAGCCTTTGCTAGAGATGCCTTGGAGATGGTATACCCTAAGGATGTGACTGAAATAGGAGAATGCAGGAAGTGGTGTTCAGATGGGTGATGGTAAATGTTCAGTTACTTACTGGTAATCTTCATTACCCCGATTAGGGATCCTCCTCCTCCCAGTCCTCTTTAGTAGCGACCAGGATGAGGAGGATCACATGAGGGAGTAATGATGTCCTCCTGCCTGACTTCTTCTTTTAAAGCTGGGGTTTGCTGGAAACCAATGGTGTTGCTTCATGTGATGGCTACATAATGGCTTTGAACATGTAACAATGCCCTGATATTGTACTAATCCACAAAACCAATTGTTTGTGTGTATTCAACACACACACAACACACCCGCATATACACACATCTGATGTTTGATATAATTCTGATTCATGCAAAATCATCGAAAATTAACTGATATGTAAATTAGGCTAACAAAATCCTTTCCTTACAATATTTAAAACATATCCGAGAGGTTAAGTACAAAGCCAAATAAATCCATTTAGCTTCTCATACTCTAATCGTCACCGTTTGTAGGAGCTCATGATTTTCACAGTCAGACACATTTTAGAGCTTATCATTACACCTACCCATCTCGCACGAACAAAAAACACATACATTCAACGGCCCACTCTTTTTCTGAAGCACAATTCTGCTACTAAAAGTAATATTTTCAGCATCACTTTCAGGCTCCCATACAATCCAAAACACAACTTTCAAACGCTATGGCTTTCTACCTCCTAGTTCTGCAGTAGGGCTTGAGTTGGAAGATTGGGTTAAAGAATGAGGCACAAGCTTCGGCCCTCTTTCGCTCCTTCTCAAATCTCAGCAGGGCTGGGATGGAATCAGTCATACCAGAACAGTGCCTCCTAAAGGACGTAGGTCTCGAATAGAATCCTCTACGTGTTAGGCTTATGTTTGAGACTCACATGCCAAATTGATAATAATTATTTCAGCGGTCAGCTGAAAAAGAATGAACTATGTATTGCTGTATTCGTGTTTTGTCATGGCCCACATGGCTGTTAGAGTAAATGCCAAAGTCTTTCTCATTGAGACGAATAAAAAAAGCCTACAAAGGAATGGTAAGTTCACAGAATGTTTAGGTAAGCACATCTCCATTTTAAATTGTTCTGCAAGCATGTTTGATTGAAGTGATGTTGATCATTAAATATTGCGAAAAATGTAAATCAAGGCACTAAATTTCATTTTTAGATGACTATCTATTTATGTTCAGTCCACAAGATGACAATTTCACACACACATGAATTTTTTATTTCAAACTTTCATGCGTATCGCATTTTGGATTTATTTTGCAATATTTAGAACTGGGCCAACAATGGTCTTCTCCAAACTTTGAAACTATTTAGCAACCTGGCCATCCATTGTGTTCAAATTTAAGTAATTTCAAGGTACTTAGTGCATGCAACAAAAAGTAATGGTTTAAAGCTATGAAAAAATCTTTTTAATCTGTTTCTCTTTTGATCCTCCAAAGACGTGTAATTGGTCGAGAGACTTTAGTAAAGATATTCTGCAATTATTTTAATATTCAAAGATAGTGAATACAACTGCAGATACAAGTGCATCAATGAGTGAAGGCCTTCGCATTACTAGATGTTAAGTGGTTTGTGAATTCCTGTGTTTTTTTATATAAGAAAAATATGAATTCAAGAAACAGAATACCTTGCATGTGAATTTAGTGCATGAAGTGAAACGAGGTTGAGCCTCTCAATAAAATTAAACATGTCACCAGCATATAGTTCCTTGTCTTGACTACCTGTAACAAGCTACACAAATAATCACACAATGCACATCTTTTAGAAAATTAATTGGGAAAGAAATAGTGGTAAAAAGCATTAGAAGAGCCTACAGATGAAGGTATGGTTATATTTGGTGTATTTACCTGCAGGGGTTTTGATATATATTTATTTAGCATATACTGATATATATTTATTTAGCAAATACAGGCCCTGAATCTGATTATGTTGGAGGCGCACGTACTAGTTATCACACCCAATATAAGTTGACACTTTGAGTTCAATATTTTTTTTTTTTTTTTTTTTTTTTTAAAGCCACTATTACGAGCTTCTTGGGAATAAGCTGCATATTTTGGTGCTTTAAGTACCTACATCTACCTGTTTAACCTGCCGAGATTTAATTGAAGCAAAGGTATTCAATGAACCTGGTAGTTTTTGGGTATAGTAAAATATACCAAACATGAAATTCCAACCTCTGAACAAACAATGGGTCTGTTTAAAGGTTGGAAAACTCTGACTCACTTATAATTAATTAGGGCATCAGACTTGGTGTGAAAAGTGATCAAACACCATAGACATGAAATTACTTGCGTGTCTTCAAAATGATGGTAGAAATAAAGCCATATCTGTGTGGTAGAGTGTGTATATACAGACCATTGCATGGGTTTACCAGTGTGACAATAAGGAGGATTTTGCTTTTATGAAGCGCAACACAACGTTTAGCAAAAGTATTGTCCTCAGCTCGTGACTGCAACCTGGCATTCCGTTGGAAATCTCGTAACACTTTATATAATTTAATTGGATAAATAATGTGGCCCATACCTTGTGATACGGTGTGTGGGTACCAGTGACCCTATGTAACTTATAGATGCAGCAATGCTTATGTGTGAAAAACAACTCTGATTCCAGATTGGACTCTTAAAGAAGGACATTGATCATTGTCTGAGAGACATGGGGAGCACAATTCTTCAGTTTATTCAGCAAATTGTGTAGAGCATAAGGTATGAAAGAAGTGCCAGCATCTGCACAATATTACACATTTTTCGCACTACTTTTCAGGGAAATAATACACGTTTTTAACAAAAGGGAGCATTCCTATTTTTTCAGCAATGTCTATTGAATGGTTCCGCTTGTAGGGGACAAAATGGATTCGGGTAAGGGAAATTCCCTACTTTAAAAAAATCGCAATAATGCTTTATGAGTAGTGGGAGAACTTCTGAATTAGTATGTACATTGTTTTATCTTTATTGATTCCAGCTTTGAGTACATTCCTCCTTTACACGGTTAAGGCAATCCCTCTTTTACCAAGGTGTATCTCAATTGCAATAATTGCATATTTTCAAGGACAGAAAATACAATATTGTTTTGTTGCACTCTTATTAAAACCGTTTTCTCTGATAATCTTGCCTACCACTGATTCTGACATCTGGTCTCTAAACTTAGTTTAGTTGTACCTTGCTTCCTAAATACCATTAAATTGTGTTGGCATCAAACAAAAGTTCAAGTCTCCCTTGTGCTTTCATTCTGAAATAATTTGACAGATTGTTAGGAGAGACAACTTTTTATCTTGTGCTGAAGTTTTTCTGTTCCTAGTGGGGTTAAGAATTTTATCAACTGCTGCTACCTTTTTTTGCATCATTACTTTTTAACATTGTTATAACTTTGACTCTAGTCTTGTTATAAAGTTATTTTAAATTAAATATTTTCAAGGTTTGAAACAAAAATAATAGTCATTATGTAAAAGCTGTTTATCAATCTATAGGTGTGCTGCAGTGCATAATAATATTAAATGCAAGCAGTGGTGGTCACCGCAAGTCTCAAGGGGAGGGGTAGGGGGAAGAGAACAGAGGGGGGTGGAATAAAGAATAAAATAAACTTACCTTACCGCTGCCTCTGTCTCCTGCCGCCTCACGCTCCTCTTCCCTCCATGGGGTGTCCTGACGTTCACTGGGACACCAGCACAGGCTCCACAACAATCCTGGCTCTGCTTTCGTGCCAAACATAGCATGGAAGCAGTGCCAGGATTGGTCTGAGTGGCAGTCACAACTGCTCAGACAGTGCAGTGGGGTCTGTGCAGTTTCTCCAGCTCGGCTGTTAAACACAGCCGGGCTGGAGAAACCAGAGTGCGCATGTGTGTTTTTCCGGCCTGAGATGGCTGTCCAAACACATGCGCCCTTAAGTCAACACTCTCTCCTCCCCCCACCTCCTGTTGCCTGGCCCCACCGCTCCCTGTACTGCTGGCTGAGCCAGCAGATTAAAAATAAAACAATAGTGCAACTATTGTTTCATTTTTCATCTCCTGGCTCTTGGCCAGGGGGGCGATGCTCCTTTGCCATAGCGAAGGAGCCACCCCTGACTGCAGGCAAAATAGTTGCTAAGAGTAAGACTTAAGGGAAGTCAGAAAAGTCTGCTTCCATGGCAGTTAGTGTGGCCCACATATTGAATAACTTGAAGATGATCCTACTTGTTTTGACTGGCAGCAGAGAATGAATGGAATGGGAAACTGACTGCCTCTAGCCAATAGTATATTCTACTACAAAAACATGACACTTGTATGAACTACAAGTACTCATCATATGCATTTCTTTTGCATTTTTAGTCAGTATGTGTTGCTTTGTTAAAACTGTTGTTCCTCTACCTTAGTAAATTCTGTGCTTCTGAATTAAAATATAAGATTAGAACACATTGGCTTACCTAATTTAATGGAAGTATATCATTTGTTTAAATGTAGACTTTCTAGGTAGCATCTTGATCATGAATGTCGAACTATTAATTAATAGCAACCAGTTTGCAAATATTTGTGCAAATAGAGTTTCCGCCTGTGTAATCACAAGTATGGGGAAAGTGTTTTGATTTATATTTAAGCTCTTCCACTGATTGACATTTTCACCCCCAGGAAAGGAAGCTTTAAATTAGATGTAAATGTTATGGATTTAATCATCTGGTATCAAGCTGGCTTTATACAGAGATGGGACACATCCAACAATTTGGAGGCCATCTTGGTTCTGATTGGATAGTTGCTCCGCTTAAAGGCAGCCTTGTATGTCAGCTTTGTATTCTTGAGGGATGCTTTGTTCTGTGTTGACACAATTCCCATATGGTTCAGACTTGCACACTTATTAAGGGGCATTGAAGCATATTATCACAATACAGATTAAAATGGGGAATAATAGCTTCCTTTTGCAAAACATTTGCCACGTCTCAGTGATGAAAGCAAGGCTATGTTTTTCTACCTTTAATATTAAAAATATTTGCTGGGAAACTATTAATACCACCAGAGAACCTAGATGGTGTTCCATAAAAAATATGGGTGAAAATCAACTGCATTGCTGCAATCTGTTCATTACCCTGTACCGCTAGCCGAGATTAGGATTTAAGTGATCACTGATGAACATCCAAAGTCTTTTTATCCCAAAACACATTCACACAAACAAAATAAAATGTATGGTGCTCAGGTCATATTAGAAGAGGGAGTTTTGTGAATTGAAGACTATCTAACAGAGATATGTTAAAAAATGTAGAAACCCAGGCATGTGACAGTGCAAATGGGAGCTGTCATCAGCACCATTGTCTTATAAAGTTAAAGCTGAACTCCTTGGCCTATGCTTTCTTCTAATTGCCACTGAAGGATTGTAATCTCTCTCTTGAGCCAATTTTGCAGATTATAAAGTAGTGTTTCTTTACGCTCTAGGATATGGACTGAAACCTTTCATGATAGATACCAAGTTGGCTAGAGTAGCTCAATGGAATCGCTGCTGTGCAATATTCCTTGACCTTACATGACCAAGAAAGGCCAATTTAGGCTTGAAATTCACCCCAGCACATAAAATATATCAATGAAGAAAAAATGCCCAGAAACCATGGGTTAGGCTCAGGACTCTAGACTAGGTACCCTGAAGACACATGGATAGTCAGAGATATTTATAATGCAGAGAACAATATTCTATCACTGATTTTTGTTCTTTGTAGATCTGGTTCAGCTTCATGAAAGATTAATTGGTGATAATCAGCATCAACCTCCAAATAAAGGCATTTTCTTTTTGGAAAGACAAAGGGGGTTATTCTAACTTTGGAGGAGTGTTAATCCGTTCCAAAAGTGACGGTAAAGTGACGGATATACCACCAGCCGTATTACGAGTTCCATAGGATATAATGGACTCGTAATACGGCTGGTGGTAAATCCGTCACTTTTCCGTCACTTTTGGGACGGATTAACACCTCCTCCAGACGGATTAACACCTCCTCCAAAGTTAGAATAACCCCCAAAGGGTTTTGGTTACGAGTTTGGCGGATGGAAAACTCAGTCAGCTAAATTCACGACAAGGTGGATGCTGCCTACGTGGCAACCTCTCAGCCGGCACTATTATGGTTTTCCTGCTAGGTCGGCGGTTTCCGCCCACTGACCTAGCGAGAAACAGGCTACAGCATTGTCTCTGGCACGTAATTGAGCCGCCGGCAATGCTGTCGCCTGCAGGGTACGCCAGCCCTCTCACAATGTTCACTGTCTGCAAAGCAGACAGTGAACATTGCGACGGTGCTGGCCAGGGGAGCCCCTGCAGTACCCATGCAAAGTGCATGGGCAGTGCAGGGCGCCCCCCCATTGCCCCCTGCCCCTGTTTTCGACCAGCCTTTTCATGGCAGTGCTATGGCCATGAAACCACTGGCAGAGTGCGAGGTTGTAATCCCCAGGGCAGCGCTACTTGCAGTGCTGCCCTGTGGATTAGGGCCACCTCCAGACCAACGGGATCCAAGATCCTGGCTGAGCTGGCGGTCCGACCACCGGGGTTGTACTGTGGTGGTCTATAGACCGCCACACTTATAATGAGCCCCAAAGTGTATTTTGCCGAATGCCACTGAACATGTTATATAATTGATACTAATGTTTTTAAACAACAACCATGCTTCGATAAAGAGATACTCCCAGTTGTATATAAGCAGAGATTCATCCAAATAAAATTATCTTTGTTTATTCTGTAGCAGTTCAAATCAACCATGGCCTCCTTTAATTACAATTGCCTGTGCCTATTTATTTATACAAAAGCAATTTCTAATACGATTTGCAAACTTTGACTAAATTCTTGTGGGATTTGGGACTCTCCTGTTCTCAGGCGAAGGAAATACGCTATTTCAACTGGACCAGATAATTGAACTTTAATATATAGACGTTGTAGATGTTGCAGAGCCTTGGAGCACAGTATATCAATGTTTTTTTCAAATAAGGGTTTCTTTTTCTCAGAATGTTTTCTCAGGAGCAAAAATCCCACTAATGTAATGTTTTTATTCAACAATATTTGTTTCTGCTTGCCTTTATATTTTCTCATTCAACCTTAAGTTGGCTTAGTCAGACTCCAATAAAAGAGCTCAAAACATAAACCTCTCCGTAATATTGTACCCCCTCTCTTAATGTCACATTCAGCTAATCTATGATGATATTCATAGTAGTTCACAGCTGACCATGCATAATATTCTATAACTAAACTTAATGTGTTTCGTTGTTTGTGTGTGTTTGTGTGCTTAAAGTGAAACCAAAAAACTAGTATTTTTCCTCTATGTGAGTGATTTTGATTTTCATTCTTTAAATGGAGGAACGTGTTAGACACAGCTAGATAGACTGAGTACTATGATACTATGCAATTACACCTACAACATATAAGGTTAAGTATGAATTAACTATTGCTCAAAATTCATGCCCAAGGTGGCTTGATACCTCTATGGTATGTTTGACATCTCTATCAAAATATGGAACATTTTGTCACCATAGCAAGCCAAGCATGCTTTGCCCCTGTAATCTCAATCAGACGATTCTGTGACACTTAAAATTTCATCTTCTGCCCCTCACACATTTTAGAAAAAAAACAGAAATAAAAATGAAAGACAGACCAGTGAATGAAATCTTCATTGAGATCAAATGGCAATACTCATTAATCAGGGTGTCAAGTGAGTATGAAGGCAAAACTAAAATGAATTTTCAACAGAGAGTTTTGGAGAGTGTCCTTGCTTAATAACTGCAAGATGGGTCAGTGAGGTAACACTCCATGTTGAAATCATTTGTCAAGAATTACAATTTCTAGGAGGCCAACTCAGCCTTTCGCCACCCTCAGGTTTGTAAATTGTGTATCATTCAATTAGATAATAGTCACATGTTATTTACAGCACTGCACACGTCCTGGCACACCATCCATACTCTGATTGAGTTCCTGTGGCAAAGCAAACGTCCAATTTCTTGCATAGAGAATCAGTATTTATATTTAACCAGTGATTGGTCCTTTAGTGTCTTTCTACTAGTAAAACTCCTCGTGGCATATACTTGGGAGATATTGTTACCACAAATAGAATCATTCATGTACATTTCAACTAGTCAGAATGAAGGGTGCAAGAGCGAATATGTTTGCACGATGCTGAAGCCCAGTTACACCACTCTTCTTTTTAACATACTAACAATACTAGCCAAAACTACAAAAACACATACAGTAACATGCTAGTTACTTTTCCTACTATGATCTTTACACTGCATAGGAAAATACAGTGCGCTTTATATGCTGAGACTATTTTTTGTTGAGAAAATGTGCAGTGCTGTGTGACAAAGTGAATGAAACAAAACCTGGTTTCCTTGGCAACCATATTGACCTGGCAGGACCCTAATCATGAAGGTCAGAAGTTCAGTCGCTGACAGCACTGGTCCGAAAAAAAATGATTCTGCAGGACTCGCACATTTACTGAGACTAGCTGATAGAATCTTTGAGACAAGGCCACAGCTCACCCCGCGCTCGTCTGTTTGCAAACACCTCACAGTCATTTTGTCTTCAGAGCAGTGGCTTAGTTTTTCTTCTTGAAGAGAGCTAATACAAATTATAGGACTAAATTAGTTGTTTCAGTGAGTGAACTTTGATGGACAGCAAGCATATGCAAACATAGTGTTTGCAGTGTGATAGCTGCCTTTGTAAGGTCATTCATTGCACGTGATGACCAGTGTTGCAGTGTCTCTCACACAGTAGTCTGCGATCTGGTCACATTTGCCTTTGATCTGCTTAGGGCCAAAATATGTAAAGGAAAGTGCTAAAATTAAAGTACCCCTTTCGCAGTGTCTGAAAATGCATGAGCACAAAAATAACTACAACACTGGAAAGTAACTAAGTTGGGAATTTACATGCTGAATAATTATTCATGCTATGTACAAATAGCGGATTAATTGCAAGAATGGGTACTTAAAAACTATTTTTACATCAGCATATTTTTAATACGCAGTATCATTTCCATTCAGTTTGCTCATTGTACCAATGATGAGGCCTGTTATTACCGATATAGTTGTAGAAATGCAAAATAAAGAAACGCGTATTCTGTTCTATTTCTAAGATTACATAGTGCACATCAAGGCCAGTACACTAGAATAAGAAACATCTCGGATGGCGTGTGATGGAGCATTTGATCACATTTTTTTTTTGTTTGGTGAGTCTCATAGTTATCATACTGGACCTGAAATAATGAAGCCAATAACATGTAAACACACCACCCAGAAGTGCCACAACCCACATTTCTTTGTGTCAAGTTGTATTCTTGATTCACATAATGATGGGTGTCATCCTTTTCTATTGCCAGTGGGTTGTGCTAATTAATGCAAGCATTTGAACAATATGGTGGAATTACTGAATTTACATTTCCATGGTTAAGAATGAGAGGGGCAGGCACAGTTGCATTTTCAGGGATAAAATGGGGGAGGGTAGAAAACAAAATCGTTTCTTTGTATGGTACAGTTATTTTTCCAATGTAGAAACAAAAAAGACAAATATGTAATTGTTTATATGTGTTCACATTACACATCTAGAACAGATCACCAGTCACAATTTCATATACATAAATACTTATGTATGAGAGTACTCAAATAATTCTACAACTGCCATACATTTTAATGATGTGCCTTAGAGCTCTTTGAACATTTGAATGAGTAGCACATGAAAGCAACTATGCAACTTGCTTATCATCAGCGAATCTAGCTCATTGTGATGTACATATGGTACTATTGGAGACAGCATCTTTAGGTAGGTGTAGTCTTACAAATAAGGTTCACAAAGTGAATTTACTGTACAACAGCCTCTATACATTTTAGACACATTTAACCGATTTTTTTAAAGTGATAACTAATTCTTGGATCTTTAGATCTTCTAAATGGTTAGCAGTAGTGTGAGGGGATCCAGGTGCTGTTCAAATGTTCGTTTTTAGGGGTGAGCGCAAAGCGCTTCGTCCCCTGATGTAATTTCTCTTTGGGCTTCTAACCACACCCATGTTACGTCAGTCCCTTTCATTGGTTTGTGAGCTTGCCTTTTAAAATCTGCGTGCCTTCATTAGTGTAAGGCATGCATACATCGTGCCTTTTCTGATGTTTAGCCCTCCTCGAGCACACCGACCAACTACTGGAAACATACAAAACTCCATGTTTTCCGTATGGTTTCTGGACTACTTTTTCCCTTTATTTCGCAGCGCGATCGCGCTGTGTTTTACACAGCACGATTGCGCTCGTTTTTTTTTCATTTAATGTGGCAAGAAAAGTCTGGTTAGAAGTTTACAACGCTAATAGCTCTAACTCGACAAAATGTGAGACCCGTTGCACTGCAAATGCTTGTAAATAATAACTATTATGCTTTCAAATTCCACACATTGATTTTTCTTCAGTGACACTGACCATTTTAGAAAAACAACGTAAAAAGAAATAAGCATTCCAATTAAATATAAGTAATGTAAGCTGTAGGTTACTATGTGTTACTGTGAGGACTAAGATTGTTGGATCATAGGAACAATAGCACATAACATCTCATTGTGTGCAAAGTACAAGAAACCGATTCTGCCAGGCAGCCATGTCCCTGCTGTGGAGAGCTCAGTTGAGGTGACCTCTGGAATCTATGGTGTGGTGAGTGATGTAGTTAATGAGATCTAGTGACATTCTGACCCCCAGCTCCTCATGGCTTTGGTTCCCCTCATCCATCTTCCCAGCCCCAAAGGCAGTGAGGCAGTGTGTGGAAACAGGATTAAACAAGTGTGAATAAACAAGTTCAAGAGCTTTCTGTCATGACTGCCACTGCTGGACAGAGCAAAAGTAAGACATCAATATCCCATTGACGAGTAGGACTTATTAGTTAATTGCTGGCATGAACACATAAACCACCATCTTCCAAGTGCTCAGTTCACGAAATACCTCAAAATTCTGAAGCAGGTGTTTAGTTGCGTACCTATTATCAAAATCATGCAGCAGAAGGCCAGAATACCATCAGATTTATAAACTCTTCATAAACCCTACTTTTTGCATTTCAAATTATGAATTAATACATCAATTATTTTTTCCTTGCATAACTTATACTACATTGTTGACTAACGTGCATGGGAGTCATTTGAGTTTTTTCATGTGTTTGTTGGTACTTCTTGGTGGACTTTCTAGAAGTGAGGTATTATAATTTCAATTAAAATAATTTAGTTTCTTCGGAAGTATATTATTTAATGTATTTTTACTATCGGTGGAGAGCACATCTTCATTGGGGGGGGTAAGAAAAAAAGTATTTTTAATGTCAATTCTGACGATATTTTGTTTAAAAAATGAATCCCTAGTTAACAGCAACTAATATTACTGAAAAAACACTGATCTTTCCTCTCGACTTTGAGAGTTTGACAGGCCTGCTAAAGATGCATGGAATGATTTTGTGCTAAAGTCCATGCAGATAACCTCCCACCCATGACACGAGTGCAGGCAGCGCGTGTCCTCTATTTGACAGTACGCTATGCTTGTCCTCTGGTGCTAATTGATAACTTGAGCAGGCACTGATTACATATATTTATTTAGTTCAATAGGTCACAGATTTTGCCTGGATAGAAAATTACTGACAAATTATCTGTTGCCAGGTCTTTGACATCTGGCCTTACCGTAGTCCATCACAGGAGAATTCATAATATGTTTGCCTCGCCAGCATATTGTTTCCCTACCTGTCTGGCTACAGTGCTGCAAATTGGAAGCACTGTTCGGAATTGCCAGAAATGCATCATTAAAATGAGAAGAGTGCCTTTTATGTAAGGTGATTAAAATGACTTTCAATGTGAAATTGTCTACTGTTGAAATTTTTGTTCTGGTTTGTGGTGTACAAGTAATGTCCCTACAAAACTACAAAGGAAGACATTTTCATTTAAATAGCGCTACAAGAGACGCACTCGCTCTTAATGAGCACATGAAGATGGACCTTAATGTGCTGCAGCTTGGCTAATACCAGATGTCGAGGCAATGAAACAGTCTGGAAATCTTTAATAATTAAGAAATGGTTATAAAGGAAGAACTTGATGATTAGTCTAAAGACCATGTGAAAGGAATGATGGAGGTTGGTCGCCTGCCACAGCTAGTGTGTTCTGTGTGATGATACTGTCTCCCTCCACCCAGCGACTGTTTTCCCATGTTTCTTTGACCCAAATTGAGACATCGGAACAGTTTTTGGTAGGTTTGTTTTAATTTCAGTGCATTTAAGTTCTGGCCCTTCAAACTATGTTGTAACTTTCTGTACTAGTAAAACACTCAAGAATTTGTAACTTATGTTTTTTGCAACATTTATTAATGTATAAATATTCATGATGTGATCTGTTGATGCGTACTTTTGAATGTTCCATTTTCAATGTTTGTTATTCCATCTAATTTTGATGCTTGGGAAAGTAAAATGTCCCTCACCCATTTCTCCAGTGGTTACTGTATGCAAGTTATGACCTCACATGCAACTTTAACATTGAAGTGCATTTTGCATACTATGAGTATTTTTGTTTCAAAAATTACACATAGAATGTAAGGAAACTATTTTGCCCACCTGTAGTTTTATATTGCCCTAAAGGGTAACAGAAAGAGAGTAATGACTGTTCTGGAGTGTTGCGGTGTGTGCAGAATGAGACATTCGCTTTGGGTAGAGTTACTTCAGCTGCGAGGGTTAGGAATACAACAGTAGGCATGTAGCAGCTGCACAGCAAGGGGTAATGTGAACCTGCTGTCTTCACTTGCCTCCTTAAATATATCATATTCTGTCAGAAACGCTGTGAAAATGATATACTTGACATTCCAAAGGGCCTTACAAAATGCTTGTTTAGGGGTTTCAGTGACACAACTGAAATCTAATCTTGGATACTTCACAGGGTCATGTATGTATGGATTGTTGGAAACATGAACAACACTGGCAGTGCTTTGGAAATGAATGCTTTCTAATGGCACCAGAATTCTAAAATGGAATTGAAATGGGAGCAAAAGCAATGATATGTTTGGCGATTTTTGTTAAAATACGTATGTTAATTCTCATCCTTGAGGAGCCTTGCCACACATCTATACAGGTATTCCTTAATCTTTATGAAATGTACATAAAAACAATCAGGAAAAAAGCAAATAGAAATGGGACAAATGTATTTGTTCCATCCTAACTGTCAATATAGTCACTTGTGATCTTAATTTTTTTTTTTAAAGTTTGTATCTTTGCTGTTCAGCACCAGTCTGGTCAATGATTCCATCCAGCAACTTACCCGTTTTTTTTTTTTTTGGGGGGGGGGGGGGGCGGTGTTTATGTATGTACTGGGTCTCTACTGGCACCTCTGTCACTTTCTCCATTTCCCCATGGCTAATATCATTTGGTGCAGTGAGAGATCCAGAGGTGAGAGAGTGGAGGAGGATCAGAGAGGATAAAGAGAAGCTGAGAGTGAGAATGGATGGATAGAAAGAGAGAATAATAAGGATGAGGTAACGAAGGGAGAGCGACTGATTGAACATTTGGGACAGGATTGCTTTTGGTTCCCTGTCTCCCCCTTTTCCTCTATCTGACTCCAATACATAAGCTGAAAACAGAGTGATAGGTCCAGCAGTGTGAAAAGAGGCATTGCTGCAAAACATGGTAGTTGCACACAGTGTTTATACAAATTGATTAATATATTGTATTTGTATATCTTCCTTTAACAACTTTGATTTTTCTTTAACAGTTCCATTGCTCTGCTTCTCTGTAACAGTGAAGTTCTTCCACGTCTTCCTGCAGCCTCCAAACATTCTAGTTTGTCTCTTATACTCTGATTGATCTAGGAAGATGACCACTAGCGTCCCCACATCACCCTTTCAATTCCTGTGTAGACTGTCCCAACTATGTATAAGTGAGACTGCAACCTACCATAGATGAAAGGATGGATTTCAAGTATGGAGACAAAGGCACAATGAGAGCAATTGGAGGATTTGTTAATAATCGAAGCAAAACACTGTCATGTTTCTTCCTAGTACTGAATATAGAGGACTTGCCCAATCCAGTTAACAAAATAACAGATGGTCCACCTTGAGGAATGACAATCTGACACCAGTTACATAAGCACACAAAAACATGTATTTACTTCCATAAATTGTATGCTACCCAGTCTGATTTCAAAGCCTTTCTCCAGCACCCAATGTATAGATTGGCATAGAAGTGAGAGTGACCAAGTGTAGTTCATGCTGCTGGCTTGTAGGTGCACATTATAAAAGCCCATTGTGCTGCTGCCCGGGAAAAAGGGCTACTCTTACAGAGGGACATATTATCCTTACTTTATGGTTGATCCTCCCTTTACTGTAGGAAAGGGAAAACACTGACCCAGCCACAGCCCAGTTGATCCATATAGATCTGTGAATCCAGCGAAGTAAAAATGCAACTCACAAGGAGAGGATTGCATTGGTGGATCTTGGTTACCTCAGGAATTAATAAAAGTCCTTGTCTGCCCATATCCACAGCAGGCATCATGTAGCTGTCCCTTTTCTGATGAGTTTGAAGCTGGGAAAGAAGGCTGAAGAAGCACTTCACAGTTCTGAAACTCAAAGTCCACCTTGTTGACACAGGTTATCTGGAAAAAATTTGAACTTTTAAACCAAGGAAACAAGTGGTCCCTGGTCTTAGGCAACAAGGTAATGTGATTGACATCAGGACAAAAGGTTCTAAAAGACAAGAAATTCAAGGACACCTTCTTACAATGTTTGCATGGCCATACTTTAGGGCAGACAGTTATGTGGAATAGCAGTAGGGAATGGGAGGTTGAGTTGAGAAAACAATTAAGCCATTAAGGGTCCAAAACCTCAAAAACTCCATCCCCAAATGGATTGTTTGGAGTACTAAACAGTAGTCCACTTGGCATAGATACTGTTACAACCATGTGAGCCCACCACTCCATTTTAAATGTTTAGACACAAACTGGGTTTAAGCCTGCAAACGTGATAACCATTTGATATATGCCAAGCTAAAAATGAGTCCAAACAAAGATTGTCAGATTAAGCTTGGAAACTATTTTTCATTGCATAAACTTTTAAAGCCAGTCCTATAGACGAGCTAACCTGTGGATGTCTAGTATTTCAATCTCCAAGACAACTGAAGGCCAAGCAAGAATTTGCAGGGAGGGAAGGGGATATGAGAGGTTTCTTGGTGATGGCAACGATCTACTTTGCATTCATCTCCATATTACAAAAAAGTAATAAACCACAATAGAATTCTCAAGAAAGAAACTACCAACATATTCCTCAGAATCTGTGCCAGTCCCCGGGCAATGAAAAGAAAAGTGAAAAGACATACAACCAGGACAGTGACAAGTAGAGAGATAGAGCAGTCATCTACGGTTCAACCTCCTGGAAGCTGGAGCAGAATAATGTAGAGGAGAATTTACTTGGGAAGCAAAGGAATTGTTCAATGAAAAGATGAATTTATTGCAAGGTATACAAAAAGACTCCCGAAACAGACAATAATTCTGCAAAGAATGGAAAATCAGACAGTTTTGTGCAGTGTTCTCCCACCCGATGGTGCAGCTGAAAAAAAGTGAGAGGACATGGACCAATGCCACAACTCTACATTTATTGCCATTTGTGATAGTGGAAAGGGACTGTGTACCATATAATTTGACTATAACAGCACCTCATCTTGTCTCTGTTTCCCTGCACCCTAAATGGCATGATGACCACATTATTATCCAAGTCCAATAACCGTGAATAGAATTTGTCTCACGCATTTGTTGAGGAGAGAAGTGGAGATGGGTGTGCATGTGAACCCCTCTGACTAGGTGTAGTCTGCTCAGTTACATCTGGGTTTCCTATATCCAGCTGTCACTGGAAATCTGACTTCAATCAGTTAGAATTTTGCCATAAAGCATTGCGAATGAGATCTCCATAACATGAAGATGCATCTGGTGAGCAACCATAGAGGAAGCTTTGAACATGGCACTGCAAATACCGACACTGCCCATAGAGAAACAGAAGCTTCAGCATCTGTATACGTTTTTGCTACTATCCTTCCTCAAGGGAAATAATGGAAAGTGGGCTAACAGTACCGAAGATCTCTCCTTGTATGCTGAACCATAAGCACACCTGGATGATCAGTTTTAAAATGCTCTTCTCTGGTGTCATATGAGACTTTATGCTCATGATTCCAGAAAGGAAATGCAATTCAGGTCCACCATCAAAAAACAGACAACAATGAACTTGAGATTCTAATACTAATCCAAGTGGGATTTCTTCTTATTCAGTTTGACACTATGAAACACTAATATTTCTCAACCTCCTCCATTTCTGCTTCCATTCCAGAGTGATATAAGGAATGTAGCATTCTTTCATCATGGTAGGGGCGGACAGTGATTCCAGTTTGTGTAGGCAAGCCACCTGGGAATGCACCTTGGGGATTTCTATTGAGCCTGACCTCAACATGAAGGGCAAGTTATAGACCTGAAAGTGCTGATTGTGGAAGCCAACATCTATACATTTGAGACGAATACCTTCCTTCAAGATATAAAAGAATGCTTCCTTCAGGTCCATGGACAACAGATGGTCTTGCAAAATAAGGCGAGATGCAGTGAAAGCAATCCATATTGAAATGGATTTTTGTAACATAGTAATCGATCTACATATGTATGTAAGCCAGTGCATCCTGCAAGAAATATGAACAAGTAATACAGTCAGGTAAACCATTCTGCCTCTATTATTCCTTAGAAAAGAAGATGACCCTCTCGTCCAGTTGCTTTTGAATTTCTGATGACACGGCTAGCTTCTTGGTTGGGTGGAAAGGCCAAAGGTTCCCCAGGATTTTAAATAGAGACAGGCTATAGACATTTCAACCCTTTTTCCGTACCGAATAAATTCCTACTCCTAGTAGTCAAATATCAAAGCCTTTCTCACTGACTTGAAATGGACTAGTATACCTCAGCTCGAAAGTTGAACTCTTAAAGAGTTTATATTGACCAAGTCAGCTTTCATAGCTTGCCTTTAAAATTGATTGTAACCAGGATATTCCTTTGATTGCTCAGATATGCCTTTTTGAACCATCTACAGCAGCAACTACCTTCAAGAATGTAATTTAGGAGACATTGGAGGTAAATGAGTGTATGAACTTTCTCATGAATGACCTACATGCTTGTTATCATTAAACCCCATGTACACTATGTCACCAAATACATAGTCAAAGAATTCACTTAAACAGAATCTTTGGCATGAAGTATCTTTGGTACATGTCTTCTTGAATTTCCTCACCTTTGTTTGGTCAGTTAGGGAGGAGCTTGATATCTTATTTATATTTCATTGAAAGCTACATCCATGAGAAAAAAAGAGCTTGATCTCTGTGTTAGCCAAAAGTCATCATCTGTTTCCGGAATCGCAAAACACGAGATTGAAATTCCTCATCATTGACATCGTAGTTGAAAAGGGGGCAGTGTTAAGAATAGCTGTAATTTGACCTTGATGAGAGAGCTTTTTAAGAGTATGATAAGGCCTACAGAGAGCTGCAACATTATTTATTCTATGTGATTTCCCAAAGATGATCCCGTGGAGCCACGTAGGTTCTACTCAAGTGACTGGCTAAAACAAAGTCTATGTGGACTCGGTGTAACACCTTGATTGCCCATTCTGCTTTCTTCTGTTCAGGAAGCAGTAAACTGTTCACAAATGGACGTTTTAAGCACCATTGTGAGGAAGTGAGTTCCGGTGTGCCTAATCCCCCCCATAGATTTTTTTACCTTGGAATTATTGTATTCACAACTTTGCTGTGAGTTACTTTCACTGATTGAGTCTCACAAACTGTAAGTGTATCATGAAATAGATTTGCGTTATAACCACCTGTGCCTGGCTTTTTAAGAAGCTAGGCCTGCTTGTCTGAGGGGCTGGTTACATGTAAACGTGTGTGTAAATTTGCGTGCATGAGTTGAGCACGTTGCACAGCAGTCTCTCCAGGTCTTGAACTGCACTCAGGTAGCCTCTCACAGATGGCACCTTCAATAAATTGGTTATGCCGTATGCAGGCCTTATATTTAGTGGCACGAGTACAAATAAAGCCCCCTTTCTTTGTGACTGTGGGTCTGTAGTGCTTTATTGCATTCGCACTGTAGGTGGAAACGTGGAGTGCCCAACAGGCCAGTCGAACACTGCACAGTTCTCTAACACTTCTTTAAATAGCAAAACCCTGTTACTTTAACCATAATCTGTTTATCCCAAGTTTAAGACTACTCTTGGCACTTTCTGATCTTCTTTAAAAGATTGTGTAGTTGCACAGATACGTTACCTTGCGGCCAACACAACTTTAAAAACATCTCAAGTCTCTGCTGCATATAACGTTTCGCATAAACACATGGAAAATGGCGGCGTAGAATTGAACGTCAGAAATAAAACACTCAATCAAACGCCATCGGATGTCTCTCCGTTTTGAAAAACATGCTGAGCGGTCGATCTGATGTAAAATGGCAGGAGTGCCAAGGATGTGCCTTCAGTGGGGGCGACCCCAGGCGGCTGGAGGGAGCATTACATTTCCCGCAGCGCTAAACATCTGAGATTATACAACGATTGTAGGACGGTACCCCTACTTGAACCTAGAACCTTCATGCCACTTTTAAACACTGCATTCATTTGACCCCCGAATGACAGAGTAAATGAAAGCTCTTTTTCAATATAATGCGATCAGTTGCCTGAATATTGTGCTAATAAAGTTATGCATTCTAATTGAAAGATTTATGGCGGTCTATTCAGTTGTTACTAGGTTATTTGTGACAGGCAGATGCCAGGTAACCTGATTAGAGGCAGCCTTGTGATGACTTGTAGCTGCTGAGCAGAATAGAGCTCTAAAGCTCTGTCACAGACTGGCTCTGAAATGAAGTTTGAAGATGATTTAAAGGCAAATGCTTGTCATTTAAAAACATGTGTGCATCTGGTGTCCAGAGCATCCCCATTCTATAAAATGCTGAATAATGGGTAAACCCCCGCTCACTAATTGGTTTTACTTGAGCCCATAAACCGAATTTAAATATTAATCTTTGAATAGCAGCCTCTCAGTAATAAAATGGGAACTTCTGCCGCCATTTTAACTGATGTTTTCATCTCTTGTTAGACCGAAGAATCATAAACAGCCATTTCAGCACCATATACGTTGTAGGAGACTGGTTATTTTAATGACTGTGATAAAATATTCTCAAGTTGCGTATATTTATTTAAAGAAAAAAACAACTAAATACTTGCTTTTGCACTTCACTGGCAAGGTCCCCGGTGTTTCTGGCAAGCGATATGATCAGCTCTATAAAACATTCAATAAATAAATTAATTATTCTGTGCAAGGCCAATGCTTCATTCACTCCGTGCCGGGATTAACTGGCCCTCATATTAAAATGGAAAGAAATCAATAAAATGCGTGTTTTACTTGAACTAGTGAAAATGCCTAATTGTGGCAGGGTTTCACTTCATTCCGAGCAGGGAAATTGAGGCCGCCCTGTGTCATTGTGCTTTGTTTGCTCACGAGAGATAAGGCTACTGTGATTTATTAGAAGGATGTAATTTCAAAATCCAATAGGACTGAATGCTGATTTTTAATAACCTTGTAATGTGACTTGATACACAATATATTGCTGCTTTAATTTCTCTGAGTCAGGAGATAAAGCCCCCGAAAGCCCTTTGGTGATTATTGCCTGATAAGCAATCAAATGAGTCAAGGTTCAGTGGCAAATGGTGGTTTAACCCTTCTGATTAATTTTGGGACTTTTGCTGTAAGGTGTCTGGTTGTATCAGATTCACATTTATCTTCAAAGTCAATGGGTTAGTTACTTCTGTCAAAAGGTGGATTGTGATGGAGTTTGTGTTCTATATAAAATGAAAGGATGGTTAGTGGTGGAGATGTGCCTCATGTAAAAGCAGTCCCCGCTTGTCAATAAGCAGGGGAGGTGGTGGAGGGGCGGCGACACAAATGTTGAAAATATTCTATAACCTTTTAGGTATTCAGCGCTCCAGATTTTGTTGTACTTAGGGAAAATGAAATGCACATATGTTACAATGGTTTATAGTTTAGATTTTAAGTTAGCTTTATTTCTATTTAACCTAAGTAAGGGGTCGCTTTGAGCCCAAACCTGCTTCATCATAGTGTTGCTGTACTATATTTTTTATTTATAGATGTAAAAACATAGAGCCTAATCACAACGTTTTTGGGCAAATTTGTGTTCAGCCTGGAAAATGTTGCACTAGAATCAACATATTCCAGGTGAGCAGTGGGTGTAGCGGACACTGGAAGGTCAAAGTTATTATTTTAACTTCAGTCTTATAATAAAATATTGTTTTCCCCTAAATACTCCAAGGGGCCTAATTGGTACTCCAACTCCAGTCCTGGACTATATTGGGAAACGTTATAATTTTCCCAAGCATTTTTAGTAAGGATTGAAAAGTAGAAATTTTGAATGGCAGAAAGTGCTGCCCAGAGGACTCAGCTCTGGGCACAAAATAGGAATACCCAATTTGTAGGGGAAGCACATTTGTCACATTTACTGTGTTAAAAAAGACACACGTTCTGACTGTGTATTTCTTTAAGTAATCCTGTGCAATCGACTTTGTCTCGTTATTTCTCTGTTACCTTGCCAGAAGAATTGTGAAAGCTTTGAAACAGGATAACCCCTTACCTTGAACAGTACATTAAATCGCAATAAAATATTTTTACTCTTTTAACAGAATTCCTAGCTTGTGTTGTTGCATTTTTTTTTTTTTTAGGTTATTGAACTTTCTAGATCTGTAATTCTGATGGCACTTGGTAACATATATTCATCATTGTTTCTATGAAGGATTTAAGTTTGATACTTTGGGCCTTCAGTGGTGAGACACATATACGTGTCTATTTGTCAAGAATAACAAATCCACTGGAATATGCACACTTCCTCTGCTGTGCTCACTCCCTCAGGGATTCTAAGTAACTATGACACGTCTGCCATGTCCCTCATATCTTGCTAACTTTATAAAATCCTTGCCCCTATCTTCATAGGAATTGTAGCACCCAACAACTTTAAAATCCTTTACATTTTCTGCTTTGGAGATGTGGCCTCCAGAAATGAAACCTATAGATGGGGACTCACTTTTGATAGGAGCCTTTCAAAATATTGTTTCTAATGTTGTCTCCATATTGTCCGTCTCATAGTTTCAATGACACAAATGTACCACTTTGTACACAGTGGCATTTATTACTGTCTTTTTACATTCTAGTGATATTCTAAGCCCTTTCCCCACTTTTTGAGAGCATTAACTCTTTTGTTTAGCATATGTAACTGACAAAGCCACTAGACCCGTTTGTAGTGGCTGGTTAAACGTGGTTGCCAGTGTGTGTGGTAATTCACCACTGTTTGTTCTGTTAGAGCCAACATGTTGCTGTGTTGGGTGGTATTTATGAATGGGTGTGTTTCTATTGGCAATTGATTTGGGAATCTTGAAGCACAGTCTCCGAAGGTTAACTAAATGAAGGCTTCCTTTTCAGTATTGCAAGTTGTTGTGTCAGTCCTCATCAATCAATTGAAGTCTTGACTTGTTTAATTAAAGGTATTGCAGTAACGGCATTGATTTTATGAGGGTTATCTCTGCATTGATTTTATGAGGGTTATCTCCACCTAGAGATGTTACATTTTTGTTTTCCTGCAACCAGTTTGTTACTAACAGTCCTTCTGCATCAATGTCCAGTTAGATCTGGGCACCGTGAGACCAAGACAGGTGCCTACGGATTGACCAGCCTGGGTCAGATTGAGTTCAAGGGTCGTACAATGCAGTGTATTTTCAAATCCCGATTGGACTACTGGTTTGTCTCTGCTATGAGGGTGAGAATGTTGTACAATAAAGAAATATTCTGTGCAATAACCACTCCTTTTCCTTTATGTATCGTAAATAAACAGATGTGCTTTACAAATTAGTATTGAGTAAATGTCCTCAATATATTCTAAATATTATGAGATAAGCATATCAAATAGGAGCCCAATTCGTGTGCAATACAGTAAGAATTTGCAACACCAATTTATAAAAATAGAAAGTATAATAAACAGTTTTTCATTAAAATGCAACACATCTAGACTGTGCATCTATTGTCTATGACCCAGCTGGATTGAACACACTGTATCATTTAATTAAACTGTTGAATTTGGGGCTCACTGTGCCCCAGAGAGTATTTGTGCATCTCACAGGCATGTAAACATTTACTATGCACTTTAAATTATCCTTCATCTTCCTTCCAGTAGTCATATTGTGAAAATTCCTGCTTCTGGCTGTCAACACCTATGAACCCCTTTCAGTGCTTTGCTCGCTGTACTCCCGCTGATCAAAGCCTGACCTGCTTACTAAAGCTCTCATACAGTAATAATCCAATAACAGCCGAGAGCTGGGAAACAAAAGAAAATGACAGCGGAGGAGGCTGCTGCTAATTTCTCTCCCTAACATAATCAAATCAGTTCAGCTACCCAGCCAGGACTCATCGCCCTTAATAAGTCACTCTACTCGATTAAGAGAAATTGATTTTCCTCTGCTATAGATCCTAGTGATTGTGATAAATATGGTATCTTGTGCTTACTTCCCTTACTTGCTCCCAGCATCCATTTGTTTGCTGGCCCGCAGGTAAACGAGCTAGCGGGATGATGCGCTGCCATTAACTGCAGACAGTGTCAGCACTCTGACAGTTCTGGAATTGAGCGGTTCCATACATCAACAAGGAGCCAATCCGGAAAGGCTTGCACAGCAATTACGCACTTCTGACAACTGTACTGACAGCATTAGATGCATAGATCTCCAGTGCCATAATTTGTAATTGCAGCTAAGTGGACAAACGGTATTTGGGAGGGATGCCAGGGTTTTCTCAGGTTGCAAACAGCAAGTCAAGGTGCAAGCTGAACCATTTTAGCACCATCAATGGTGAACGGAGCACTGCACCCATGTTAACCCAGGAGTCGCTCCTCTCTTAATTTTTTTTCTTTGTTCCGTGCTCTGGCCTGTTTTTTTTTTTTCCTTTCTAGGTCAGCTGAAGCAGTGCATTTCCAGGCAAGTGACACTGTGACAGCAACGCATGAAGGCATGGAGCTGAGGGGTGAAATACACTCAGACTAAAGAATACAAATATATTTTTTCCTGAAGCAAGTGTGTGTGTTGTTTTAACCAACGTCTGTTTCCAGCTGTTTTCATTACTTCGTTTCGAGTGTTACCCTACATCAGAGGTCTTCAAACTGGGGGGCGGGCCCCCATAGTGGGGCCTCAAGTGATCCCAAGGGGGGCGCCAGACTCTTTCTGAAAGAAGCATTATACAGATAACAGGCCTTTGTTTTAAGCAGAAGCATGTTATTGCATATTTAAAAAGGTAACAGTACTTAACTGCAATGTTTAAATAGGTCTAGACATATTTAAACATTGCCCTCTTTATGAAATAATTGTGAAAAATTCTGAGGGGGGCACAATGATTTTTATTTTTCAACTGGGAGGGGGGCGCAGCATTAAAAAGTTTGGAGACCACTGCCCTACATTGAGATGCTATTACTGTATATCAAGACATACAACTTACTTTATTAAATGGAAACCACTAAAGGAGAAACAAGTACTCATTATAAGTGCTTGAAATAGAGGTTTGTGTTCTCATTGAAACTGATATAAGAGTAAATGTGGTGCAGAAGTTGATATGTAAGCCACCTGACAGCCTTAGGTTAGTGATCTTTGAGATTGCATTTTCTTCTATATTTTATTAAAAACCGGAGAGAAGATCAATATTTTTACAATATGTTGAGTTCTTAAATGAAATTTAAAAAGGAATGCATTAACAGAATACAACACCCCTAACACACTTATTAAATTGCCATAGTTTGTGAGGACTGATTAGGAAAGGATTTTCAAAACTCAATTCAGCAAGTTCTTTGGCATCCCGGGTATGAAGAAGACATTTGAACTTATTAAATTAAAGTGAGTTTTGCACATAAAGAACAGTGTTTAGAGTTGCAAACGCTCCATACGAGAAAGTTGAAAGACGGAGATAAACTACTGTCTTTCTTATCTTCCCAAAGTTACTTTATTTAATTATTTGTTGATTGTCTTGTTTCTGTGTTCGCTCTACTATAGTGATCAGTGTAATCACACATAGATCATTGATCATTAAAGACCATCCACCATACCAAGCGTGTAAGTAAACGTTAACCATAGTTACAGGTTTGCCAAGCCCAGGTACCATGTCAGAGGTGATTAGTGTTGAGTCGAGATTATTATGATTATTTTTTTTTTAATGTTTTATTTAATTTCTTATGCAGGTAGGGAAGGGAGAGATGTTACATACTATAAACCATATCTGGAATGCCATAATATTTATATTCAAAAACAGTTCTTAATTAATCAACATACACAGTAGTACACTGCAGTTAGACCAGATTATTTTGATTATTCATCCCTCTCCCCAAATTATTTGATACTTCCGCACTGCCCTTTTTCTCTGAGCATATAGTTCTTCGTTTGCCTGAACTACTTGCATCTTATGCTCCTAAAGTTCATATTATGGGAGTATGGCTGTTCTCCATTGCTGTATTAATAATGACTTTGCAATTCATGTTGCAATAAAAGACATCTGTGTTTGCTGAAAAGAGAAAGTTGAACCACTGGTGAGTCCAAAAAAACGATCCTAAGCGGTCCGGACTTCGAGGCACCTGTAATTTGGGCCTGAGCCACTGATATACTCTTTCCCTGAATTTTGCTACAGCAGGACAGGTAAAGCACATATGCAGCCACTCTCCCACATTAAGCGCGCACCAAAAGCATTCCACCGAGACAGAAGGATACATTTTCTTTTCCTGAGTGGGTGTATAATAGAATATCCATTCTACGAAAAAATCCATCCTTTTGAAATTTGCCGCTTATATAGTCTTATGCAAATAATCAGTATACTGCTTCCGAAGTTGTGGGTTCATCCTGGCACCTTTAGTTATCATAATATCCATCTAAGCTTGAGGGATGAGTTTCTCATAAAGTTGTCGCTGTAATATTTGATACCAATTACCTACCCCCATTTGTCGCTTTAGGTAAAATGCTTGGGTATAGTGGTAGTTGACTCATCCACTGAAGTCTGCATTAATTGAGCCGAATGGTAAATTTGAAGATAGGAAAAGAATAGGTAATCACAGATATTCTGTTCACTAGTTCAAAGCTGTCCCCATGACTTGCTTTTCCCTGCTAGTAGAAAATTGCTAAACCTGGAATTCCCATGCCTTTCCCATTCTTTAATATCGTTTATGCCCAGTTGGAGACCCATTGTCTAGGATTCATATATTGTTACAGAGGGATGAAGCCGACCCAAATGGTATCCTTCTTTAATCTGGACATATTGTGACCATACTATACGGGGGAGCTTACACATAGTACGCTTTGGAAGTCTGGGAAATTTTTTAAAAAGTGAGGAAGCTGGAGATTGTCCTCTAGGAACATATGTTTAAAATACAAGTTGTCATCAAGTTTATAAGATATAGCAGCTCTGACGGCCCAGTCGAAATAGGCTTCCTCATAATATTGTTTAAAGTGTGGTGGGCTAGGCCTCCATCTGCCGTACTTACCTGCAGTGTTTCTAGTTTGAATGAGGTTTTTTATTTTCCTAGATAAACTGGTGCAGTATCTGGTCGAGTGCCCTAAAAAATGTTTGGGGAACTTTGATAATAACATTGGAAAATATAAAGAGAAATCGTGGGAGAATCTTCATTTTAATTAGTGGTATACATACGGCCAATGACTGTTAAGGGAAAAGAGCTTTCTTAAGGGTGGTAAGATAGTTCAGATGATAAAGATCTGTAAAATCATTGGGGATATAGATACCCATATATCTAATAGGCTGTTGGGTTCGAAATTGTGCCCTCATTTTGACTGGCAAGATTGCTTCTGTGGTGCTAAAGAGAAGTGCCTCTGACTTCATATGGTTGATTCTGTAGCCCCGTAGGTTTGTAAATACTTTAATTTTAGCGAAGGCTCTATTACCATTCTGTGCATTTACAGCCAGATGTAGAATCATGTCGTCGGCAGATAGTTTGACTTTAGGTGCACAACACATGGTTGCTTTCATAAAAATGTCTTGCCTAAGTTCGCCCGCCAAGGGCTCTATAAAAAGTGCAAAAAGCACTGGAGACAGGGGGCATCCTTGGCGGGTTCCTCGACCTATTGACACTGTACCAGCTATCCGTACATTAATTAGGACGTTCAATATTATTTATTGATGCATGCAGTCATTCATTTTAAGGACATATGCAGATCGCGAGAACACAAATGCTTGCATACACTAAAGAAAATATAGCAGAAAATGCACATCATATTGTCTTTTTCCAATTGACTAGATAGTCAGTGCTTGTTAAAAGAATTCTGGTATCAGGCCTTAGAGCCATTAGCAAGACCCAAGGAACTTACTCTCGCATCCAGAAGATTGCAACAACGCCAATAAATTGGCCACTATATTTATTTGGGTTCCACGTTTCCTGTTATTCTGGATTATTGTAAGTGCTAGTTAAATTACAATTAAAGCGCCCTAAATCCACATGTCAGAAGTACTAGATGAGCAAAATAAATATTTTGATATACTTGTATGTACGAAATGTAATGTAAATGTTCAAAACAATGTTTGCTACATTGTTAATCATCAAACGTGAAATCATTTTTTGTAACCAATACAGTGGAAGTGATTGCTATGCAGTTAAATTCATCCATGCCTTCGCCAACCTTCCAGTGTGCAGCACCGCTGCACAGCAACGCCAAGTGATTCCCCTGGTCAATGCACAGGTGTTTTGTCACATTTCTTTATTTCCCCAGTTATTCATTATGGTAATGGCACTTTGTGATGTGCAATTTCTGGATTTATGGCCCGTTCTCGATAAGCCTGATCCAGGCTGCATGTGCATCTTTGATAAGGTTCTAATTGGATAGCGCTGACCTTTCTGAATGTAATTCAGGGAGGAAGATTAAAAAGCAGTCCAGGAAGTGACAGCTTTGGGACAATAACGTATGAATTCGGCTCCACTGGCAGGCAAGAGATGTAAGCAGTGATAAATTAGAGGCAAGCCAAGCAGCCTTGTTGAATGATTGTTCGATGTCGCTGCATCCTTGGGCGAAATGAGTTGCACCAGCCATGCCATGTTTTTCCCCCAAGCACTGCATTTATTGTTTGCGATTTCAAAGAAATGCACAGATAGTGCAGCTTCATATACATTGATTGAGAAGTGCTCATTCTAGAAAAGCTAAAGTAGGAAGACAAGGGAGGAGATGGGGGTCTGGTAGCCTAGAGGTTAAGCTATCGCCATCACTGTAAATTGTGTGATTTTGATCAAACCAGCTAATCATCCTCTGCCTAAATGTGTGACATTTCGTCATAAACTGTGTCACAATGCAAATTTATGCCCCCCTTCCTTGCAGGTTGCGCTAAGAGAGAGCCCTGGAACTCCTATAACTTGTAGATATTCATAGGACTCATGCTGACTGTGCATCCCCTAAGCCACAGGATCATGCGTTACACCCCTTAATGGGAATATGTTAAATTTAATGTAATTCAACAATGTTAATCCCCACTTGGTGTGCACAATCTTATATCATATCTCAACACCCCCCAAGTTATATACTATTCCCTTAATCCCCAGCTAGAGTTCTGCTGCACAAAAGGCAAATCGATGTGTACACTGGAGCACACATCCACATATGGGTACATTGTGTTATTAGAGAAGGGAGCTTCCTTCAGTTTTTCTTTCAAATAAATATATGCATCCACTGTCAGAACAGATTTTTGGGAATCGCCAGAATGTACCACAAAACACATTGCATGCTGCTTTTATGACTCATTTCAGCCATTGTATACAATGGTTTGAACACCGTTGTGCTCTTACCCATCAACAGGGAAGCATTCCTCTTGTGACTCTAGATAGTAGTGAAGCTCCTTGTCCTACTTTGCTGTTTTTGCTCGCATATCTCACAGAGATCCATTCCCAAAGCGTGCATTATTTTGACTAAAACAGCGCGGCTCACAAGGGGCCGAGATTGATATACTGTGAAACCCAAGGGGGCTGCCATGTTGCAAATGGGTTTAGCGTCACGCAGTATTTAGAACTCATCCCATGAGAGTTGCATTGTCTGCTTAACATATTCTGAATTGCCCCAGAAAATATTGCATGACAAATGAGTGAATATTAAAATGATTTGCTTTAGAAGGGCACCTTCCTTCTTAACAAAGGTAGGTGTATCAAGCATTTCAAAGAAATTAAATTTAGCAAGGGGCAAATACTTACCTTTATTACTATTCCTGTAGAAATGCTATGTCTTAGAATAACTTGTTGACTACATGCCTTTTCACGTGTTGGTTTCATTTTTGTCTATTAAAGGGCAAAAAAAACTGATATTGACCTGCAATCCATACATTCCATAAAGAGAATACTCCCAAAGGCTGGCAACTTGTTCCTTAATGCTCAATATCACCCATGATTTATAGAATTATCAATGTGTAACGTGAATTACTGGGATGTTTTTCATCAAGGGGTTCTGAGTGCCATCAAGTAGATAAAGAGAACTTTGAGTTCTCTATGATGTCACTCAGGTGAAAACCATCCCTGCAATTCACTGTTTACCTATCTATATTTTTTTATGTATGATCTCCAAATCATCTGCCTCTGTTTTCAACTACGCAGGACTGAGGAATAATGGAGAGCCATACATAACATGGCCTCTGTTCAGTTTCCAAAACGTGAAAAAAAAATGATCCGGCCTTCTGCCACCTACCTTCACCCTGCTCTGCCTTCCCCTCCAGAAGCCGAGCTCCCTGGTCCAGCACTTCTTTAACATGCTCTTAGAGAGCCCAGCCGGAGCAGCCTGGAATCCCTTTGATATAGCAACAGCGGGTACCAGCTTTTGTTAACTGTAGCTACCTCATAGCAGTGAGTGACTAGATTGTACTCCTGTTTTTCACAGTAGTGGCACTTACCAGATCCATACATAACATGAAAATGCTACAGTGACGGGTAGTGATGTATTATGATGCCCTTATTCTGTTTCCTTGCTTACAAAAGCAGTGGCCTCATTAATGTATGATCTGTGCTAAGGAATACTAGTGTGCTGGATTGTAGTATTTCAGTATCAGATGAAACCAAACTCAGCATCCTGAAAACATTACTATATTACCACATTCACTACTAAACTCTGCAGTGAAAAATTGCATTTTTCCTTTGCAAATTAGTCAGTGCTGATTGTCTGCCACATTGTACTATTCTATATGCACTACTGGGGCATGTTGCCCAACTCCCAAGGTGCCAGACTGAGTCAGCCCCTAGAACCCGTAGTGTAGTCTCAGGGCTCCTGCACATCCAACAAGGAGCACTCAGGAGCCCATAGATAGAAGGATCGCGACTAAAACATTCCCTGACATCTCCATGCAATCTGGGAAACGCAAGAATGATTTGTTACCTACACCAGCCCAGTACCTCTCTCATCCACTCATATACCTCTTGGGTCACCTGGTTAATGTCAGCCACAAAGAGAATGGGGCACCAGCATGGCTCATTGTAGCAGTTGTGGGATGTTTAGTATTCCATTCTTTTAGAAAACACTTTTCACAACAAATTGTTTTGCGCTGCTGGCAGCTAACACCAAACTGATTTGATCCAGGCTAATATTGGTCTGTAATGGTCTACTCTCAGTCAGCACTTTAGTCTGTCCGCTTTCACTCAGAATGACCATCAGCAGCCTCTTTGCTTCCTATATTAAGGGTGACCAGAATTTCAAAGTGGGTGTGCTGGGGTGGAGTGATGGATTCTGAGTATGGAAATGGTGGACCCCCAACCAGCGACTGCTCTAGGCATGAATCAGAGAGCCTTGAAGTCAATACATGAGTAGAGAGAAAGCCGGAGCTGTGTAAATGACATGAAATCTGGCTGTTGTGATTGAAAGTGTTCTTTGTCTCCAGTAACTTCACTCTTGTTTGAGCCAAGTGTGTAGGTAATGTCACAGACATGGTGGCAGCTTCTAAAATCATTTGGGTCAGAATGAGTAACTTCGAGAAATGGTATGAAGTGAACATATATACATTTGTCTGACACGTGACTGAAAGAGAGGGATGTATTTGTGAACTGCCACAGACAGTGTAAGACTAATGTAGTTTCAGCAAGAGTTGTGAACACTGCTGATGACCAAGGGCATATTTTTGACCTTCACCCATATTTTGCTTTGTAACCGGTTGTAAATTGGTTCTCACACAAAAGAAATTCAAAGTTCTGTAAGAGAGATGTTGGTATGTTGTTAGTGTGTCTGGTATCTTATTTCTGACACCTTATTCACAATTTGGGCATCATTCTTAATCTTCTTCCCAAAAAGAAGAAACAACTGAGTGAGAGAAAAATCACAAGGACATCAAAAAGACCGCTTTTGTGAAAGGATTCCAGAATTAGAAGGGAATTTGGATGTATTCCATAGTAGGCACGAGCTCATTGGCAGCCCCCTTGATTGGTAATGATTTTTTTCACCTACACGTTTGATGCACATGCATTCATGTTTCTCAGGTAGTTATTTTGCACCACTGGGAAATTTATTTATTTCCTTATCCACTCTACTGTAATTTCTTGTCAGGGCTGATGTAATAGTACCATCCAACTAATACTGATTGTAGGCTAGTGATGGGGAAGGCACTTGTTTGGAAAAAAAATACAATTTGTATATTTTCTTTATTAAGTAGCTTGTTGTTTACAAATGATGCAAACATTGACAGATCACCGAAATACTTTTGAACAGGGACTACTAATGCCTCAAAGCACTTTATGATACATCCGTTTATTAAAAAGAAACAAAGTATCTAACTTTAAATTAAATGATACTTTACAAACAAAAAGGAATTTTCTTCCTGTTGAGTTTTATTTAAATTAAATAAACATACATCAACTCATTCACACGGATACTCATAAAATCAGCTGTATTTACTTGGAAGTAAAATTAAAGTATGTATTCATTGTTAAAGCATTTTCAACCTTCAAATCAAAATTCTTCTCTTTAATGTGCCCATGCATATCATAACCTTTTATACTGAAGGGGCTGGTCACTCCACTTTACAAAACATAGATTTTATTGTGGCACCATTTGCCCGTTTTCTAGGGAGCATAACTTTTGTGCCTTCTTCCTTTCCTGCCCTACCGCCAAGCAGAATTTCATCATTCCGCATGAATGATTTCTGATGAAATTAAAAGCTCGATAAAACGATTTCCTTCCTTTTGAAGCCCTTGGTGTTAAACAGCTCTTCATGGCTCGAACAGTGAGGGGCCCGGATTGTGTAATATATGCAGACTGACATGTGCCTCTGCACGGTGAGCAATTAATAAGAAAAGAAAAGCAGGCACTACGTCCCAGGCGTACCTCAAGCTGCTGCCCCACTGTTTTTACATTACAGGGGATGAGGACATTGCCTGTCCCCTGTCTGCAAACTCGCATGCGGCGCTTGTGTCGAGAGCCAGGCAAATCAAACGCCGCCTACTGACCCTCCCCATTGTCTGGGCTTGTCGGCTTCTATCTGCAGTGCGCTGTAATCAGCAGGATACACGTGTACCTCGCGCTTTCTTGGAGTTTGGCAGGCCCCGGCCCCTCGCACCTGTTTGCTTATTCATGAGGTTTTGTGCATGGGTAAATCCAAAGCGAAGGCGGGGGGGTGGAGTGAGTTTTAGGGCATCCCTCGCTCAATGGCTTTGAATTACTATCTGCCGAGGAGACTGGCGACAATGGCATAATATGCTGAGCTAGTCTGTAGGGGAGCCCTGCCCCTGGAACATGTCCGCCCAGTTTCATTGCAGAACAAGTGATTAGCATTGCATCCCTTTCACACTCAGAAGGTCATATTTTTTTATTTTTTTATTGTGTTGGTCTATGTCTAGATTTTTTACTGAATCACTTCATTTTAGTATCAACCAGTGGAATAGTCGCGCATAAATGAAACGTGCTACGATTCATTAAATCTGTGTGCAAAGATTCAATTGATAAAACAGTCAAGCTAATGTTCAAAGTAGCAAACTGGGGAGAGTAATTTTCACCTGGTATGAAATAAAAATGTATAACTTTCCCTAGTGATAGTCTGTGTACGTTTTATCTGTCAATGGAGGGATACTTGCTGTAATCTGTAGAATGCATTTATTTCATAAAGCTATCCATGTGCATTGCACGTATATTCTGCCTTTTATGCAAATGACTGCTGTCGTAAACCATTTCTGTTAATGTCCATCAATACACTTAAAGACTCTTATTATTATATTTTGATGCTTGTAGGTTTACAGTTTAGAATTACATTGTGCCTTTGGTGGCTAGTGGTAGGCATCAGCACTCATGTTTTGCACACTCATGCTTGTTTTTCTTCATCAGACTCAGAATCGCACCAGGCGTGAACAAGGCCACAAAGTAAGAAAGGAGGATTAAGGAAAAACCTGAGGAAAAAGTGGAGATATAAAGCAGTCGAAAAGGAGCCTGCAAGAGTTATGTGAAGAGAAAGGTAGTGTAGACTGGAGGAAGAAAGAGAAGTGAGGTCTAATGAGGACCAGGCAACCCTAGTGTACGAAAGCCCTGAAAGAGGGTTCCTAAGAAAAAGTTTAGGCCTCTGTAGTTACTTATTCAATTTTATAAATGAAGCACTGCTTGGAAGTTTTAGGTTGTGTCCACAACTGATGGTCAGAACTGGCTTTGTGCAAGTGTTTGTACAGGACTGAGGAATAGAAAATTAATATGATTATCTTGCTACTACTGAATGTTTATACATATTCAACAACTTGTCATGGTTTGACCTTCTATTGGATAAGGATTCAAGTGGTAGCATGCCTAAACGGTGGCTAAAATCTGGATGTATTTCTTCACCAAGAAATGTCCTCACCCCATAGTACCCGATGACCATACAAACATTAACAAGCAAAGACCAACCATTTAAATTTTGCAGCGTAGTCCTGTTTTTGTTTTTTATGGAGGGTGGTCGTACAGCAGACTTCCTGACTGGGGTGGAAGGGATTTATTATTTGTGTTTGAGATTAATAGACCAACATAAGCAATGACTATGGGGGTCATTCTGACCCTGGCGGTAAATACCGCCATGGCGGAGGTTGGCGGTAGCACCGCCAACAGGCTGGCGGTGCTCCGCCGGGCATTCTGACCGCGGCAGTACAGCCGCGGCCAGAAGCGGAAAGCCGGCGGTGTACCGCCGACTTTCCGCTGCCCATGGGAATCCGCCATGGCGGCGCAGCTTGCTGCGCCGCCATGGGGATTCTGACACCCCATACCGCCATCCTGTTCCTGGCGGTTCGCCCGCCAGGAACAGGATGGCGGTATGGGGTGTCGTGGGGCCCCTGGGGGCCCCTGCAGTGCCCATGCCAATGGCACTGGCCAATGGCATGGGCACTGCAGGGGCCCCCGTAAGAGGGCCCCACAAAGAATTTCAGTGTCTGCTTTGCAGACACTGAAATTCGCGACGGGTGCAACTGCACCCGTCGCACCTTCCCACTCCGCCGGCTCCATTCTGAGCCGGCTTCCTCGTGGGAAGGGTGTTTCCCGCTGGGCTGGCGGGCGGACTTTCGGCGGTCGCCCGCCAGCCCAGTGGGAAACCCAGAATGACCGCCGCGGTCTTTTGACCGCGGTACGGTCTTCTGGCGGTTCCCGCTTGGCGGGCGGCTACCGCCGCCCGCCAAGCTTAGAATCAGGGCCTATATATTTTCTGCGTTCTAGAAAGACATGCTAGAAGGCACATGATGGAATCGAAATTAAAATGAGTCTGAAATATTGTCCTGGAACAAGGGTGTTCTGCTGCATGTTGATTTTTAGTGTATTTTTTCTGTTTTACCAACCAATCACTTTCTACACCACATGCAAGTGTCCACTAATGACGACATTTGTCATGCTATTCTGGCACATAAACTGGACCTGTTCAATGGAAAGACACGTGCAAGAGAAACCCTCAAGTCTTTCCGAAGACCAGATAGGTGAACAATTTTTCTTCATTCACCAGCCTTGCTGCCATAGTGTCTAGGCCGTGTGGGGGTAACAAATGAGCTGTCTTGAACTTTGTACTTGATTTGCCAGTGGCCAGGCAGAAGGCGTTTACATCTGCACGGCCTTGCCTGACTAATTTCATGTCAGTGACTGATTGTATTGTCATTTAAATAGGAATGTACAATAACTGTTGTTAACCTACCAGATGGCAGAGTTGGAAATGTTTTAAGTGTATGCTGCTAATGTAGTTACCTTCGCTTTTGCCTCGTGTCTCTGAAATGAGTGTCAGTAGCAAACACAATTACAGGAGCACATTTCCATTCTGTATTTCCCTTCGATTGTTTAGTTTTCACCAGGGCAGATGGCCTGAAACATCAGTCATTTTTGATTTAAGTCACGGTGAGAAGTGATTATAATATTTCCATTCTAGAAGAAACATTAATGTTAGTTTGTTCATTTTACAAAATTGATGAGAATATAATGCTAAATGTCATACAAGAATAATTGGAACATTTTCATAACGTGGCTTGATTTGCGAATGTTATTTATTTTCGCTTAACCGTAGGTAGACGATTTGGCATTAGACTTTGAGGTTCAGTGATGCTCTTTCATTCTTGCAACGAATTACTCCATTACAAATCATGCCTGTTGCTAGTAAGTAACTGATGACAAGTGCTGAAATATAAATTATTTTGTAGAGAGAGCACCTACCAATAAATGACGTTTCTCTGTGTCATCATATTGAGCCATAAAGTGATCTTATTCACAAAATTGGTTTGTGAACAAACTTAGCAGTAAATATTGCAATGTGCTTTTTTAGTTTTCCCTTTTTATAGCTAGATAGGGCCTGGTCTTAAGCATGGGGATCAGGATCAGGCTGTAAGTGACAAAGTATATGACAATCTACTGGCAGGTGTAGGGAGATATAGTGTAAGTGGGAAAGACTTGTGCAGGGCAAAGGAAAGAAAGGCTACCAGGCAATGAGTCCAGTGCAGAACAGGGTGCTAGAATAAACCGTCCAGGATAGCACTTTGGTTGAATATATGTTCTTATTTCATCCATTCTTCTGGATCCTACACATATTAAACTTTTTTTTCCCACAAACCAGGCAGTCATCCCTTAAAACAAAATTGGTCATAGATAATGAACTCCAAGAGTTGCAAGAGTGTAATTTAGCTGACCCGGCTTCAGTGGTTCTGGCTTTCTGAATTCAGATCAAAAAAGTTCAGTGTTCTTAAAAAATCAATTGAAAACCTGTTTCTTAAAACCTGCTTGACCAGTGCTCACATATTCACATTGCATCTTCTCCTAATTACCGGAGTGACAGGACTCCTTGTTTGGATAGCTGTTGTCAGTTGTTGGATCTCCCCACAATTGGTGTTGCTGTATGACAGTCACCTGATAATCAAACAAGTTAGCTGAGATCTAGTAAATTGGGCAGTGCCTTCCTCCAAACCAGAACTATATCCAAACTCTTTGAACTCTACTTCAGGAGGCAAGTTCCCCTACAGGATAGTCAGATGTTCACAAAAGGTGATCCAATAACCCATGTTGACTAAATCAGGAAACTGAAACTGGCTCCCCCAATTCTTTGAATCTCGTACTGGTGAGCAAAGATTCAGAGTTAGGAATCTCTCTTCTAGAATCCTCCAGTTAAAGAAATATTATAGGTCATTATGATGGGAAGTCTGCCACCTCATTTTTCTTCAAGGATGGTTTTAAAATGCAAGCTTGCCAGGCATTGTTTTTACTACAATGTGAGGAGGTCGGCGTTATGGAAAATTGCCAAATGACACCAGAATCAATCCAGCAATATCCCCTAGAATCTTGGTGAATATATAAATCCAGCATGGCTGAAGGTAGCCTTATGACTAAGGAGATCAATTTCGCCCTGAACTTCTCCCACCTTTAGCCAGTTAATTCCAGAACACTTAAAATGCTTTTCAGCACAAACTGTTGATATTGTACCAGCATAATGTATTGAACAAGGGAGAAAAATTTGAAGTGGCAGTCTGTCACTAAAAACGTCATGGAAGAAAGCAAATACGCCCTCCTCATTTACTTCTATTGTGTTTACACTGGATTGATTATCTGGGATGGTTGTTGGGTTAAACCGGGTGATTAGGACCAGTGAAGAGGCATGCAAATGTGGGGATTTCCTGGCTGCAGATGTGAATACTACATTCATTCAAATACTCTGTTTAGACATGCAATATTTTTTTTTATCTCATAGGCACCAATCTAAATTAGGGTTATAAATGGGGTCTCTAGTTGGCAGTCAGTTAACACCCTATCCAAGTATGGACCCTTGCTCTAGTCAGGGTAAGGGAGATGCTAAGATAACCCCTGCTCACCCTGCGGTAGCTTGGCATAAGCAGTCAGACTTATCTCAAAGGCAGTGTGTATACACACACACACACACACACACTCTCTCACTCTCTCTCTCTCTTACTTTCTCTCTCTCTCTCTCTCCCTCTTTCTCTCTCTCTACAAAATAACTCCACACCAGTTTAGGAAAATAGCCAATATTTATCTAAACAAACAAGACCAAAACAAAAAATATCCAACATACACAGGTAAGGATATCACTGTTTAAAATTAAGAGAGTCTTAATCCATAAGAATCAATGGATGTATTGTTTTACCACAAAGTACGTGGTATGCATTAAAAATAAAGCTGCACGGGTGAGCGTGTGTGTCGGAAAAGTAAGCAGTGTGTCGATTCCTTACTGGCAAGTGAGGCCGAGCATCGATTCTTTGCCCGCCGGGTAAGCAATGCATCGATTCTTTCCTCACTGGGAAGGGATGCGTGAGTTTCCAGACAAGCAGCCTCTGGTCCATGCAGTGATCTTGAAGGTTTGATGCCCAGGGACGATGCGTGGAAAAAACGGGCACATGGCAGCAATGTATCTGCACAGAACTGGTAATTCATTGATTTTTCCTGCGCTACATCGATTTTTCAGCCACTTGGCTGCATTGTGTGGAGGATTTTCACTCAGATTCTGCCATCTTCTCCTTCCACGGTCCTCTTGATCCAGAAGTTATCTAAAAGTCTGGGGTTTTGGGTTTATACTTATACCCCTTTCTACCTTTGAAGTAGGCAAACTTCAAAGGAAAGTCTTCCTGCCTCTTCCTTGCCCTGCCCCAGCTACACACTAGGCAGTTGGAGACTAGATTGTGAGAGGTCAGGCACAGCCCTTTCAAGTGCAGGTGTCGGTTCCTCCCTCCCACTCTTGCCCAGAAAGAATCTTCAGGATATGCAGGACACATCTCAGCTCCCTATTTGTCACTGTCTAGAGTGAATTCACAAACAGCCCAACTGTCAGCCTGACCCAGGCGTGTATTCAGTAGCCAAGCAGAAGCACACAATGGTTAAGCAAGAAAATGCCCACTTTCTAAAAGTGGCATTTTCAAACTTATGATATAAAAACCAACTTCACTAAAAGGTGTATTTTTGAATTGTGAGTTCAGATACCCCACACTCCACATCTCTGTCTGATCACAATGGGAAAATGCACTTAAAAGATATTTCAAGGCAATCCGAATGCTACCCTATGGAGGAGATAGGCCTTACATTAGTGAAAAACGAATTTGGTAGTATTTCACTACCAGGACATTTAAAACACACCAGTACATATCCTACCCTTTAAATACACTGCCTCCTGTTCACGAGGCTACTTTGCGCCTACCTTATGAGTGACTTACATGTAGTAAAAGGGAAGGGTTGGGCCTGAGGTCAAATTGACAGTGGAAGACTGCACATACGCAGTGGCAGGTCTGAGACAGTTTTACAGGGCTAATCATGTGGGTGGCACATTCAGTGCTTCAGGCCCAATAGTAGCATTTGATTTACAGGTCAGGGGCACCTCTAGTGCACCTTATTAGGTACTTACTAGTAAATCAGATATGCCAATAATGGAGAAAACCAATCACCAACCCAGTTTAGTCAGAGAGCACTTGCACTTTAGCATTGTGTTAGCAGAGATATCAAAACCAACAAAAACTACTTAAAGCACAGGACCAAAACCAGGAGGTGAGAAGCAAAAAATACAGGGAAACCATGCCAAGAGCTGCCAGTTCTCACAATTAGCATAACTCAAATGTGGCTGCAGCTCGAATTACAGTTTGAATTTAATTTTAAAATTAACTTTTCCCACCATCCCTGAGATCCAATTTAGAAATCTTTCTATTTGGAAATGGGACCAGCACTGTGGATTCCTTGACCAAATGAAGCTTCTTAGCTGTTTGAAGTTCATTCTACATTGTAGGTCACTAGTGTACTCAAAGATCCATAACCATTCTAGATGCATTAGATAGGATGGCCTGCTCTTTATGCTTGCCAAAAAATGAACTAGATATTTATGTATTCCCAAGTGTCAGCCAAGGGCCTTGATATCCACCCAGGCAAGCCCTAATGTAGCAGGACTGCAGTGGGTGAACAAAGGCACACCATTTTTGCAGGGCACATGGGGCTGAGCCTGAACAACAGACCATCATAAATAGCACAAGTCAATTTTTAAATGATCTAACAGGAAATATATGGGGGAAATAATAATTGTAGTTAAGCGCTTGTTGTTAAGTGTGAAGTCAGCACTTAAACGTCTACTGACCCGCCAAGCTAAGGGTATAATGAATACCTGCTTGAAGCCATAGTAGAGAAGTGCAAAAGTCTCCACACTCCATGTTTTGATAACCTTAATTGGACTAAACAAGATTTTTCAAATTTCCATGTTGTTTGTTATCAGCTGTATTTGGAATATTTAAAGCTTGTAACCTAGTCACACATTATTTGCCAAAAAAATGAATTGTATCCACTGAGCCACTTTCTTACAGATACACCAATTTTATTTGATATTTAACACATCAGGTCTTGCTTTTAGGGCCATACATTACCATAATATCCAACTTTTGCTAGTGGCCCATGTTAAACACCATATGTAACAAATTGTGTTGTTGGGTTTGATTCTCATGCTTTATTAAGTACTGGGATTGAATTAAAGTCTGGTATAATCACAGTAAAGAGTTTCAATAACATTGCCAAAAAGTCATCAGAATGAGAAGTTACACAAATATAAACATCAGTATAGTTTTATGCTTTATTTGAGCTCCGAGATACCAAAGGAAAATCAAGTGTGATATTTTTCTCAAAAGAGTTTCTCTGATACTGAAATACTATGAAATGCTTCTTTTGGAACCATAGTAAATTCAAAACATAAATAAATAATTAAATAGCTTGCAATATGTGATTTCAGATGATTACTGCTTGATAGGTAGGTAAAAGCTGTTTTAACATGTAATTGCAAGGCATCTGAATAACTTTGACTAGGATTTTAAAACTAGGTATTCCTACAGTTCTAATAATGCAATGTTGCAAAGATGGCATCAAAGGCAGCATCAGTCCTACAGATGTGTATTTGTTATCCAGGTTTGTAACTGTACTCCTCAAGCTAACCCTAATATTTACCTTATCTTTTCCTATGCTTAGCAATAGAAATTGTGTGAATATAGATTCAAAAACAACTTTGATGCTAACAGCAATCCAAATACCTATGCAGGATTGCAATAACTACTTGCATTACTAAATTAAAGAAATGCATAGAACATTAAAGCAGCATAGGTTGCCTGAAATGCACTGAGGTCCTCATTACGAGTCTGGCGGTCTAGTAGACCGCCACTCTCACGGTGGCTGTCCCACCGCCGACAGGCCATTGGTGAAGCCCACCGGATTACAAATGTGGCAGTTTGGTCTGTGCCAAACCTCCACTTACCCGTTCCTTCAGCCAGGGCAGGCAGACCACCAGGCCAGAGATAAGCATCTCCGACCCCGCGGTCCATCAAAGTGGTATCACAAGTCCCCTTACCATCAGGGATTTTGTGGTGGTTGCACCATCATGAAATCCCTGGCGGGAAGTCTACCGGTGACAGGAATTTGCATTCCTGTCACCGGTAGATGATTCCCCACCCCCTGCGATCCCAACCCCACCCCCACCCCCTTTCCATACCAGAACCCCCTTACACCTACCCCTTCCATACCAGACCCTCCTCCCCCCCTTTCATACTAGACCCCCCACCCACGCATACACACACACCCCCACACGCACCCCGCATACACTCATTTACAAACACTGACATACATGCATTCACTCACAAGCATTCACACAGACATTCCAACATGCGCTCACTTCAACAATCATACATGCATTCATACACCTATACACACATGCATGCACACGCGCATTCAAACACGCATACAGACACCCATACACACACACACACACATGCACACTTACATTCACACTTGCAGACTACACCCACTCATACACGCACACACAGCACCACCCACCCTCCCACCTTCCTCCCCCTTCGGACGATTGACTTACCTTGTCCTGCGAGGAGGTAGTCAGGCAGTGAATGGACACTTCCACCTCCGGCAGTTCCCTGCCGTCAGGACACCGCCAGGCTGTATTACAGATCGTAATGCGGCTGCTGGAGTCTTTTTGGTGGGTCGAGGCCTGTGGTGGAACCGCCCTTGTGCCTCCGACCACCAGCACGACTACTGGTGGATTTCCACCAAAATTGTGGCAGAAATCTCTGAGTACTTGTAATATGGTGTTTGGAAGACCGCCAGCACTGGCGGTCTTCCAGCGCCCGCAGTTTCCGCAGTCTGTGTAAAAGACCACCGAAGTCATAATGAGGGCCTTAGTTAGGGAATATATAATCTTCTTTAAATTGTATTTTTATCATGTTTAAGTAGATATTTTTATTTTATGTGTATTTTTTAAAGCCTATGCTACCCAAATGCAATGTGGCAAATTGTGGTAGGATAAGGAGTTTAGAACACCGTTATAATGTTGATCCTTTTCTATTAACTAAAATATCAGGATTCATTTAAGGCAAGCTTTTTGCTTCATAAAAAGTCCCTTGCCTCCTAAATCTGTAAAACATTTTGGCCCCCATTCTGACCCTGGCGGTCGGTGATAATGCGGCGGCCAAGCCGCCAATAGGCCGGCGGTCCAAAATATGCAATTCTGACCCTGGCGGGAACCGCCAACACAGCCCACCGCATTAACACTCCGCCCGCCACGGCGGAACAAACAAACAGCGCGGCGGGCCCCGCCAACAGCCAGGCGGCAGACAATGTACCGCCCACCTTATCACGACCCACCAATCCGCCACCTTTTCCGGGGCGGGAGCACCGCCGATAAAAACACGGCGGAAACAGACTACGAACGGGAAAACGCTCACCTCTACGCACTCCACGTGAGATTCCGGCAGTATGGAACCCGAGTTGCAGGTCATCCTCGCACTCCTATACCTGCTCCTGTACCAGGAGCACGCCCGGCGGCGCGGAAGACATCGGTGAGTACTGCACCTACGACACAGGGGAGGGAAAAGATTACCGGCACACACCCACCCACCCACACCCACTACAACACACACATCAATGCATTCCCACAGATCACTGTCACAACCCACAAACCCCCCCCTCCGAAATAATGCAAAGACCAAAAGAAGAGATCATAAACGGGCAGATATATTGAAATATGGACACCAGTAATCCCAATAAATAAATAAACTATGTACAAAATATATACAGCTACTAAATGTAGTCCAACCACTGTCCGTGGACCACAGGGGTCCTGTGCAAAGGGGCAAGGCCCAGTCCCACGACAAGAACTCCACGGAGAGAACACTGCAGGGGCATCAGAAAGAAAATAGGACAGGCACCTCAGGGGGAAGGGAAGGGGGGCACCTCAGCCACTTGAGTACACAACGCCAGATCCACGAGGGGACTCCATGACCACTGGCCCATCCTGGGGAGAGCAAAGCCACAGTCCATACAGTCCATACAGTGGGTGGCCTGCCCACTGGGCCATCCTGGGGAGAGCAAAGCCACAGTCCATACAGTCCATACAGTGGGTGGCCTGCCCACTGGGCCATCCTGGGGAGTGCAAAGCCACAGTCATACAGTCCATACAGTGGGTGGCCTGCCCACTGGGCCATCCTGGGGAGAGCAAAGCCACAGTCCATACAGTCCATACAGTGGGTGGCCTGCCCACTGGGCCATCCTGGGGAGAGCAAAGCCACAGTCCATACAGTCCATACAGTGGGTGGCCTGCCCACTGGGCCATCCTGGGGAGTGCAAAGCCACAGTCCATACAGTCCATACAGTGGGTGGCCTGCCCACTGGGCCATCCTGGGGAGAGCAAAGCCACAGTCCAAACAGTCCATAACAGACTCCACTGCCACTGGAGGAGGCATGTTGGCCAGAGGACATCCTGCAGCCCTGCCCGAGACAGATCCTGCCCTGCCACGTCTGCCAAAGGGCCAGCGGTTCTTGTCTGGAAGGGCCCAGTTCAGCACTTCTTGCCTTGAACGGCCCAGTTCAGCGCTTCTTGCCTTGAAGGGCCCAGTTCAGCGGGTCTTGCCTTGAAGGGCCCAGTTCAGCGCTTCTTGCCTTGAAGGGCCCAGTTCAGCGGGTCTTGCCTTGAAGGGCCCAGTTCAGCGGTTCTTGAGACGGCGGTCCCCAGCGGAGCGGTGCTGGAGACGGCGGGGCCCAGTTCAGCGGTGCTTGAGACGGCGGGGCCCAGTTCAGCGGTTCTTGAGACGGCGGGGCCCAGTTCAGCGGTTCTTGAGACGGTGGGGCCCAGTTCAGCGGTGCTTGAGACGGCGGGGCCCAGTTCAGCGGTTCTTGAGACGGCGGTCCCCAGCGGAGCGGTGCTGGAGACGGCGGGGCCCAGTTCAGCGGTGCTTGAGATGGCGGGGCCCAGTTCAGCGGTTCTTGAGACGGCGGGGCCCAGTTCAGCGGTTCTTGAGACGGCGGGGCCCAGTTCAGCGGTTCTTGAGACGGCGGGGCCCAGTTCAGCGGTGCTGGAGACGGCGGGGCCCAGTTCAGCGGTTCTTGAGACGGCGGGCGGTCTATGGCCAACTGCTCATTGCCTGGTGGTGCCCTCCTGGGCAGCGGGGATGGTGCTCCTTCAATGCCCACCTGGGCTGTGGGTGGTGGGGCCCTCCTGGCCAGCTGGGCTGGGTCCTCCCTGGCCAGCGGCTATGGGGGTGGTGGGCTCCTCCTGCAGCCTGACCTCTCCGACTTGCTGCCCTTGCCCTCCTTAGTCGGGAGTCTGTGGCCCTTTCCTCCCTTTGGAGCTGTGGCTGGTGACTGTGTCTGGGTGGTGTCCGGGGGGGATGTAGAAGCCGGGCTCCTGCGGCACCCCTTCCGCCTTCTGCTCCTCTTCCCAGGGGGTGGGCTGGCTGTCCCCTTGCTGCTGGGCGAAGATCCAGACATGCGGGCTGGTGGGCTCCAATACCCCTGCACCCTTGTCAAGGGGGCTGCAGGGCTGGTGGTGGCTGAGGTGCTCTTCTTACCCCGACGAGAAGGAGGGGGGGGCTCAGGGTCAGGAAAGAAGTTAGCAGTGGCGAGGAAGAGTTTCTTGGGACAATGGAGAGTGGTAGGTACAGTGGGAATGGGAGTGGAGGGAGAGGATGTGGTTGTAGGTGAGTCACGTTTGCTGTCTTTGGGTGCAGGTGCAGGAGGGATAGGCTGTCGTGAGGTGGATGGCTGTTGGGTGGGTGGGTGGCTGCGTTTGTGTGGTGTGGAAGAGGGGGTGACAGACACAGTGGGAGAGGACACAGGGGACGTGTAAATGGCAGTGGGGGTGGTGACTGCACGTGTGCGGACTGGACTGGAGGGTGTGCTGGTGATGGAAACACTGGCTGATGGTGAGGTGAATGGAGGTGTGAGTGTAGACGTCACAGGGAGGGAGGAGGGAGACAAGGAGGTGGGGGTCACAGAGGTGGTAGTGACTGTTGGCATGTCTGCATCGGAATGTTGCGTGTGTGAATGTCTGCGTGATCTGTGGTGCTTATGTTTGGATGAGCTTCTCTTGGGTGTTGAGGTGTGTGCAGGCTGGTCTGATGGTGTGGGTGGGACAGGCAGAGGAACAGGAGACTGGGAGGAGGGAGTTAGTAGAGGGAGGCAGGAGACAGGGACAATGGCTGCCGTCAGTGCTGAGGCCAGAGCCTGGAACGATCGCTGATGGGCAGCCTGACCCAAATGAATGCCCTCCAGGTACGCATTGCTGCGATGAACCTCCCTCTCCACCCCCTGGATGGCATTCAAAAGGGTAGTCTGCCCAACAATGAGCGTTCGGAGGAGGTCAATGACCTCCTCACTGAGGGCAGCGGGGGTAACAGGGGCAGGGCCTGAGGTGCCTGGGGCGAAGGAGATGCCCGGCTTCCTGGCAGAGCGGGCACGGGGCGAACGCTGAGGGGCTGCTGGGAGGGCGGTGATGGTGCGCTGGGTGGCGGCTGTACCTGTAATGGCGGGGGGCACGGATGGTGCCACCCCCGCAAGGGAGCTCCCTTCCGAGGACGTGTCCGTGTCGCTGCAGGGTCCAGTCGTCCCCGTTGTGGAGCTCCCCTCGCCCTCCGTCTCACTGGTCCAGTCAGACTCTGTGGCATGGCCCTCCTGGGCCATGTGAGATGCAGCGCCCTCCTGCCCCGATGCCACTTCTCCTCCGCCTGATGATGCTGATGCACACAAGCACAGAAAGACAAACAAAAAGGGGGGGGGAGAGAGAAATAAAGGGATATTGAGTACATGGATCTCCGGTACAGTTAGCGGACATGACAGACACAGATGCCCCCTGCACTAAGTTGCGCACTTGGGGTCCGCTACGCATTCCGTGGAACATGCCCTACACGCCTAGAGTTGACAACTGCACCCATGGATGACACGGCCCAGGGATGGCTGTACTGACACACTACTGAGGGTGTTGGCTGGGGACACAGGGGCTTACGGGGGTGCCCAGCCTACAGATATCGCCCTGGCCTAGGGGGACCCACAGCCCTCCTCCCCCACCCAGACACCTCCACTGCACGACAACAGAGTAGATAATGCTTGAACTCACCCCCTTGTGTCTGCTGTGCTGCCCTCACGCGCCCATCCAAATCAGGGTAGGCCACCGCCAGGATCCGGAACATCAGGGGGGTCAGTTGACGGCAGGCACCCCGCCTACGTTGGGAGGCCATCCCCAGCAGAGACTCAGCGGTCTTCTTGGTCCCGCGGCGGATGTCCTCCCACCTCTTGCGGCAGTGGGTGCCCCGTTGATGGTGGACCCCCAGGGTCCGGACTTCCTTGGCGATGGCACGCCAAATCCCGATCTTCTCATGGGCGCGGACCTATGTGACACGTACAGGGAGGGAGAAATACCACGTTCAAGTTTGTCTGCATTTTCGTTGCCAGTGGCCCAACGCCCCCCATCCCCGCCAGGCCCCCCGCCATGCCCCCCGCCAGCCCCAACATGCCCCCCATCCCCGCCAGGCCCCCCGCCAGGCCCCCCGCCAGGCCCAACATGCCCCCCATCCCCGCCAGGCCCCCCGCCATGCCCCCCGCCAGCCCCAACATGCCCCCCATCCCCGCCAGGCCCCCCGCCATGCCCCCTGCCAGCCCCAACATGCCCCCCATCCCCGCCAGGCCCCCCGCCAGGCCCCCTGCCAGCCCCAACATGCCCCCCATCCCCGCCAGGCCCCCCGCCAGCCCCAACATGCCCCCCATCCCCGCCAGGCCCCCCGCCATGCCCCCCGCCAGCCCCAACATGCCCCCCATCCCCACCAGGCCCCCCGCCAGGCCCCCCGCCAGGCCCAACATGCCCCCCATCCCCGCCAGGCCCCCGCCATGCCCCCCGCCAGCCCCAACATGCCCCCCATCCCCGCCAGGCCCCCCGCCAGCCCCAACATGCCCCCCATCCCCGCCAGGCCCCCCGCCAGGCCCCCAAGCCAGCCAGTGGCCCCAAATCCAGATTGAATTAAACTCACTTGTTGGTCTGGAGGACCGTAGAGTAGCGCATACTGGGGGAGGACCCCATCCACAAGTTTCTCCAACTCCTCTCCAGTGAAGGCAGGGGCCCTTTCCCCAGGCGCAGCAGCCATTGTCCCTTCCAGACCGAGGTCACAGCAACACTTGCAGTATAGGTCCTCTCCTGTGAAAGTTCAAGTCGCAAGTGGATAAGTAGATAGAAAATGGCAGTCACGTCTGCGGCGGTGCGTACCGCGGCGGTGCGTATCGCCGGCGCCCTTCGCCATTGGCTCCTGAAACCCATAGGCTTCAATGTTAACCAATGCGGCTTCGCGCCGCGGTCTTCGACCGCTGACCGCCGCGGTGTGCCACGCCAGCGCATTGACCTCACATCCCATTGTCACACTTCACAGGTCAGGCAGCCGCCATTTCGAGGGTCCACATGGCTCAATTTCAACTGCGTCACACAGGCCTAGGCCTTGCATAGCCACTCAGACACGCCATTCACTGCATAGAGAATCGTTTACTGTGCTAGCTGTGAGTACGTACCTGTGGGTTGCTTGACTGTGTGCTCCATGTTGTCCTTCCTAGGCACCGTCCGCTGGGTTTGGCGAGGAGACGGATGAATCCTCGCGTGTACCGACCGCTGGTGGACCTGTCGACAATGGAAGAACGCCACATTATCCTGACCTACCGTCTTGACCGTGCCACTATACATGAACTGTGTGTCCAGCTGGAGCCCGACCTGATGTCCCCCATCCGCCAACCCACAGGGATTCCCCCTCTGGTGCAGGTCCTGTCAGTACTCCATTTCTTGGCAAGTGGGTCATTTCAGACAACAGTGGGAATTGCTTCTGGGATGTCTCAGCCCATGTTTTCGAAGGTGTTATCCAGAGTGTTGTCTGCCCTGATGAAATACGTGAGGAGCTACATCATTTTCCCTGAGGTGGGCGAATTGGCTACAGTGAAGGGTGATTTCTACACCCTTGGACATATTCCCAACGTCATTGGTGCCATTGATGGGACCCATGTGGCTTTGGTTCCCCCAAGAGACAGGGAGCAGGTGTACAGGAACAGAAAGAGTTACCATTCCATGAACATCCAGGTGGTGTGTTTGGCTGACCAGCACATCTCGCATGTAAATGCCAAATTCCCAGCGTCAGTGCATGACGCCTACATCCTGAGGAATAGCAGCATCCCTTACGTGATGGAACAGCTAGAGAGACACCGTGTATGGCTATTGGGGGACTCTGGGTACCCCAACCTGTCGTGGCTACTGACCCCAGTAAGGAATCCCCGGACCAGGGCAGAGGAACGTTACAATGAGGCCCATGGGCGTACTAGGAGGGTGATCGAACGCACCTTTGGCCTCCTAAAGGCCAGGTTTAGGTGCCTGCATATGACAGGTGGATCCCTAATGTACTCACCTAAGAAGGTGTGTCACATCATCGTGGCCTGCTGCATGCTTCACAACCTGGCTTTGCGCCGCCAGGTGCCTTTCCTGCAGGAGGATGGTCGAGACGGTGGTGTTGTGGCAGCGGTGGAACCTGTGGAGAGTGACGAGGAGGAAGACGACGGGGCTGAAACAGACAACAGGGACAGAATCATTGAACAGTACTTCCAATAGGACACAGGTAACAATTCAAAGATAATTTAGTAAATCTGAACTACTCTCCTGCATCTCTGCTGCCTGTCTATTTGCCCCAGTGTATGATGACTGAGTTGTGGCTTTTCCCTCCCTATTTCATATCTGGGGTCCCCACTACGAGTCCTGTGCTTCGTTTCCCCATGGACTACAGCTTTGTGGCAGCTGTTTGTTGACTACACTATGTACAAGGACATATTTGCACTGTCATGTCAATTACAATATTTTGAAATCACAGCCAGACTCCAGATAGTTTTGTGCAAAATAGGTGTTTATTTAAGTGCTCAAAATGGGATGGGTGGTTTCAAGTGGGTGGGGGCTATGGTGAAGGAATGTCCATGGCAGAGTCCAGAGTAACAGTCACACAGGTGCATTGTCCAGAGGCCTGTGGAGAGATGGAGCATGGGCAGTTCAAGGATGGACAGGGTGACAATGTGGGACAGTGGGATGACATCAGGTGGTATCCTTTGCTGGCGGGGGTCTTGACATCCTACTCTGTCTTCTTGCGAGATCTCAGGGCCCTCTTGCGGGGTGGTTCTTCTCCTGCAGGAGGTGGGGGTCTGGTGGGCTGCTGTTGTGCGGGGGGGCTCCTGTCCACTAGCGCCGGCGGAGGTGGTTGGCTGTTCTTGGTCCAGGCTAGTGGCAGGGGCCGTTTGTTGTTGTTGAGTGTCCGTCCTGGTGTTGATGAGGTCCTGCAGCAGCCCTACCATGGTAACCAGGGTGGAGGTGAGGGCTCTGATGTCCTCCCTGTACCCCCGATAGTGTTCCTCCTGCAGTACCTGGATCTCCTGGAACCAGGCCAGTACCGTCGCCATCATCTCCTGGGAGCGGTTGTATGCTCCCATGATGGTGGTGAGGGCCTCGTGGAGAGTGGGTTCCCTGGGCCCCTCCCCCCCCTGTCGCACAGCTGCCCTCCGAGTTGCCCTGTTTCCCTGGGCCTCTGCCCCCTGGCCGGTGTGCCCACTACCACTGCCCCCAGGTCCCTGTTGTTGTTGGGGTGGTGGGTTATCCTGGGTGCCCTGTAGTGGTAGACACACCGCAGATTTACGCGCCCTGGAGACAGAGGCATGGGCCCGCTGGGTGGGAGCTGTGCTGGTGTTCCCAGAGGGGTTTGGGTCTGTAGTGGCCTGGGCCTGTGTGAGGGGAACCGACTGTCCAGAGGTCCCCGATGGTCCGGGCTGGTCATCGGTGTCCAGGTCGACAGAGCTGCTGTCATCGCTGACGGCCTCTTGGGTGGGGGGTGTGGAGAATTCTGGGCCCTCCGCGGCGGTGTGTTGACGGTCGGGTCCTGCAGGGGTATAGAGGTATGGTTATAGTTTCAATGTGTGGCATATGGGTGTATCTGTGGGTTCCCGTGTCCCCAAGTGCTGGCATTCGTGTGTGGGGGCTTTGGTGAGGGTGGCTTGTGGGGGGGATGTGTATATGCATTGGGCATGCTTTGGTGATGGGTGTCCATGCTTAGTGGACGCATGCAGGCCTAGGTTTTGGGATGTGTGGGTTGTGATGGTGAGACATTGGCAGGGAATAGGTGTGCTGGGGGTGGGGGTGAGGATGGTGGTGGGGGTGAGGATGGTGGTGGGGGTGAGGGTGGGGGTGAGGATGGGGGTGGGGGTGAGGGTGGGGTTCGAGGATGGGGGTGAGGGTTGGGGTATGATTTGGCATGCAGGTGGGGGGGAAGCAGTAGTGAAGCTTCAACTTACCAGTATCCATTCCTCCGCCGACTCCTGCGAGGCCGTCAGGATGCAGGATGTTCAAGACTTCCTCCTCCCATGTTGTAAATTGTGGGGGTTGAGGTGGGGGTCCTCCGCCAGTTTTCTGCACGGCGATGTTGTGCCTGGATACCATGGAACGCACCTTCCCCCGTAGGTCGTTCCATCGCTTCCTGATGTCTTCCCGATTTCTGGGGTGCTGTCCCACAGCGTTGACCCTGTCGACAATCCTCTGCCATAGCTCCGTCCTCCGGGCAATGCTGGTGTATTGGATCTGTGTGCCGAACAGCTGGGGCTCTACCCGAACGATTTCCTCCACCATGACCCTGAGTTCTTCGTCTGAGAAGCGGGGGTGTCTTTGGGGTGCCATGGGGTGGTGTGTATGATGTGTGGGGTGGAGTATGTGTAGTTAAGTGTGTTGAGTGTGGTGGTGTGTGTTGTTTTGTGTGTGGATATTGTGTGGGTGATGGTGTTGAGTGGCTGTGGCTGCTAGTTTGTGGATGGTGGTGTCTCGCTCTGGCCTTCTTTCTGAATTTTTGGTCGTAGGGGTTTGTGGGTGATGTGGGTGTGTGTTTTATATTGTATTGTGTGTGTGGGAGTGGTGTGTGTATGTGTATCAGGTGTGTGGAATTCAAATCGGCCAATGTGGCTGAGTTTTGTTCGTTTGTGTGTATTCTGACCGCGGCGGTGTGTCCCGCCAATGGAAAACCGCGTTTGAAAGACCGCCGCGTGGATTCGTGGGTCGTAATGGCATGGGCGTATTTCTGTTGGCGTGACGGTGGAGGTTTTGTCACCTCCACTTTTCCGCCGACCGCTGGTCTGGCAGTCTGTTGTGGCTGTCGGATTTTCGGAGGTTTGGCTGCTGCGGGTCAGAATGACCGTGGCGGGTTTCCGCGACCGCGGCGGGATTATGGAGGATTTCTGACCGGCGGTAGGCGCCTTTTACCGCCGAGGTCAGAATGACCACCTTTATATGCTCTGTTACATTGATGGATCATTAGGGAGCGTCTGAGTATAGAAGTAAATCTTGAATTAAGAAGGGTGAAATAAATATACAATGCTGTTTACAAACAAGCAGGTGTAGAAAAACCAGCATAGAGAAACCAAATCACATATACTTGAAATATTGGGGGTAAGCACAGTACTACGTTGGGAATGGAGAATCGGTCACCAAAGTACAGCAGGTGTGACAAGATTTACTAGTCCAAAACTTACAGATGTAGGTGATGTGATCTTACAGCTGTTTTGAGACTGCTGTCTTTTTCAGCAATTGTGATTGCCTGCTCCAACCTATGGAATCCTTTTGATTTTCCCTTTTTAAGGTTCATTTCTAATTTGTCAATATTATACTTAAATTACATAGACATGAATACGCTCTTTTTAGGCAATTGACACGCTATTGGGTGTGATCATGTTGTATAGTCTTAATCAGCTTGAAATATTTTCTTAGTTTTTTTGTCTCCCCGGATATTTTCACGATGTTGGGGCTTTGCTTCCCTAGGGACTTACAATGGCGTCTTGTTAGCCTTTTAGTCACTGCAGGTGTAAAGAATGTGATGACTAACCATTTCCCTTTGGTGACAACCTATAAATACCTTGGTGCCTGTTTGTATGCCCCACCTACATAATTGTATTTGCCTCTGAGTCATTTTGTAAAAAAAGAGGAGCACAACATGAACTAGATTGTAATCCCTACAGGCAGCCTTCCTTTCCACTATAAAAAAAAAGCCGCAATAAAGGTAATCTTGCTACAGACACCACAGTATGATGACGATACCTAAAGCATCCTTTCTAAACACAGGGCTATAGAACAGTCTACTGCTCAATGTTAGTATTCAAGTATGTTTCCTCGACACTGAAGGTACGTATGTATTATATAGTTGATTGTTGTGCTTGTGGTGGATGAGGCAGGTGTAAGACTGTTCCATATAAGCTGCATAACCCATAGAAATCAAGTGTGTAGATTCAATCCGAGTGCAATAGATAAAATGCCACGAATTGTGTGCCAATATTAGCATTCAGTTGGGATTACATACAGTACCTTTGGGGTTTAGTCGGTCCTCTCTTATCCGGTTCTTCCAGCGAGCATCAGCATCCACGTGCTAAGAATGTACAGAACCTTTCATGGCCTCCAACCTGAAAAACATTATATTTATCAAGACTGGAATGACGGTCACCAGTGTGTGAATAGTCCCAGAGGTCAGTGTGAGGCTACACATCTTTTCAAGGGATTTAGTTCATTGTGCTGGAATTGGGGCACCTCAAACATCCCTCTCATTCAATTCACAGCTTGAACATCTTCAACTAGCAATATAAGCATTTGCTGTTTGGAAATACTGGCAGTGGAAGGTTTGTTTTATAAGGAATAAGCTATTGACACGTGCCTCTGCTTTGATTTCCAGGCAGGGGAAATGCATGTGATGTAGTGTAAAATTGTCTTTCATTTCCTATCATTATCTGTGATTTTTTTTTCTTCTGTTTAACGTGCTTGCAGTGTAAACGTATCAAGTTTCTGTGATCTCACCAGGGTGCTGCAAACTGCAAAACAGTGTCATTTAAAGTGACAGAATACTGAAAGAAAAGATTGATATTGTTCACATATCCCCTCTCTATGCCTAGTGTTTATCCCCATCATTGTTTTTTATACATAGAAAAAACTTAAAATATTAAAAAAAAACATCCAAATGTGGTAGCACTCTTTAAAAGGAGGGTTTTTAACGCGGGCACTCCAAAATCCCCTGCTGGGCTCAGGCAAGCTGAAATTAATTCAAGAAGGCAGATACAAATTTTAACCAGCCCGAGTGGAGATGACGGATGTGACAGCTCTCAGTTAAAATGTCTTTTAGTGGCAAATGCATGCGTATTAGTCAAGTGATGTGACATAACTGTCCCGGGTGAGGCGGAATGAGCTGGTGACCATTTGCATCGAGAACAAAGGAACATTCTTGGGAGGCAAATGGAGAAACGAATTGAAAAATAACTCCATATTTCCTAGTCATTGCTTGTCTTGTGTGCAATTATTGTGTTTTTCGGCCTTAACATATTTTTATGTGTAAGGGAAGTGTGATAAAATCGCTCTCAACCTCTTATAGTATATGAGCAGATGTGAGATTGTTTGAGCACACAACAAAGGTCATACATTAGCTGGAAGAGTCCACCAACAATAGCCAAGCACTGGCTTTCACATCAAACAACACATTTTCGGTATTATGATGAAAAATCTTCGTTTTCGCTGCGACAACAAGGTATTTGAAGCTTTGAACACATCACCACAAGACCCTTCCTGGTAGTGCATTAGTTTATTCATGTTTCAAGCACGGATTCACCTCATAGTAATGGAATCATGCAAGCGAAACAAAAGGATGTGTCTCCGCTTTTAATATAGGATATTGCTTGGAACTGTGATTTTTAGAAAAAGTATGCGACTTCAGGGTGCAAAAGTCATTTTTACTATGCTTTAGTACCAGATGCTACCGATTCCCAGTGCCTCCCAGCTAGAGCTGCCACCGTAATTGAGTTTCCAGTATTATTCTGCTTATTGTTTCCCATTATAATCAGATTGTATTATCATAATTTTGTTATTAGAATGCACCTCTTACTGTGTACCTCAATAACTTTCAAGGCCACATCTGCAATGTATTAAATATGTCTCCCCTTTCCGCAAAACGGAAAGCAGCCTTTATTTACTAGGGTATTGCACGGGTCACTCATGCACAGAACGGCTTTATAAAAAAAATACCAATGTAAAATGACATTCACTCCTCTACATTTGAAGGAACCAGTTGTTTGTATTGTTTTAAACTTTTATTTATACACTAACATGGGAGGAGTTGCGCTTTTGTTTCTATCATGTTTGCTGGGTCCGTTCAGGTGTTGAGATGTTAAATCTTGTATACTTGGTATTGGGTGATGACTCTTGAAGGTCAAGCAACTGTTCTAAAATTGAATGTTAAAGAAAAATTCTCTGACTTCTGGGGGAAGTGCACATTTATAGGAGAATCCACCAGTGGAATTTCCTACATTATTATTGTCATTTATGAAGGAAATTCTTCCAGTGGGTTCTTTGCAATTCACACGTGTTCCAGAAATCACAGAATGTTCTAAAAGAGGCCCACATTCTACAAAGCCACAGATTCATGTCCAAGTACATTGTCAGTCATGCCCAAATCTTGAAGTAAATGCTATCTCAATGCATTGGTGCTATTATGGTAATTGTTATTTAGCAATTGTAGAGCTCACACTCAGCCATTAAATTGACACTGCAGCACCTTCTGTTGTCCGGGTTACGATATTCGAAATATTCCATCATAGACCAGAGTCTGTGTGTTTGTTCTGTGGAAGTGTACTGCCTGTAAGTTGCTTTTAAAGAGTTGTAGATTTTTGGTTGGTTAGACAAGCGACCTGTGCCAAATGGTTGACCTGTTCCCTTGGTTAGCCGGGGTGCACTTTGTAATTTATTGTAATTGTAATTATTTAGTGCTAACCCTGAAGAGATGTTAAAGCATGTTATGATGAATTGCAAGCTACTCTGGAACCCAAGGTTTAGTGGTAATCCAGTTGTTACTGGTTAATGTTGGTTGATGGGATTTGTCTTGTGTTATTAATGAAACAATTTCATGCATCTACTACACTTTCCTTGTAGGAGATTAAATAAGGGTTAGGTGTGATTAAGTGCCGGGGGTATGTGAGTTCAAACAATGGTTGGTATAGTAAATATTTAGGTTGCAGGAGATTGAGAAGTATTAGCTTGCAGGCATATGGTTTCAAAAAAGGGGATGTTGTGACCTCTGAAATAAGTTTTGGGCAGTTTGCAGGGTATTCATATTAATATAGGCAAAGGTAGACAATCATAGGACTAAAAGGAAACCCTGATCAGGGAGAGGAGCCATAAAGAGAATGGAAAGCAAGCTTTAAATAGTTGGTAGTGTGCTGGCAGCAATGATTAGCTCTGCAAGTTCTCTATATTATGTTGACATATGTCTTTTCTTACATGATCTCAGTCTCCTTTCCCATGCTCCCTGTAACAGGATATTGTCCACTCTATGATCTTGTATATTTGTGGGAGGTAACTGGTGTGCAGGCTGGGTGAGTAACAGTCCTACTTTGCGATTGATGACATGAGACATTAATAAAGGATAGTTGGGGTATGTGGCTGGAACGGCAGCGGGCAGATCCCGCATGCCTTGCTACTTCTGAGTGTTCACAGCCCCTCGCTCCCTCCTGTTATGCAACTTCCTCTTTCACCCTGGAGTTCTGGTGAAGCTGGAGACACGTGTCAGAGCTGTGGCTCATTGATGTAATGATGGTGCTTGTTTTGAAAATCAGCTCACAGGAGTAAAAAGGGGACTGCCATGTCCAGGCCACGTTTGATGCCTGATGCCTGGAGACAGTAGTATTTGAGGTGGTGAAGGCAGTGCCAGATCAGCTGCTTGATGTTGAAAGGAGTTTGTGATACTGCAGCTTTTGTTCAAACTTCAGGGGATTCAAGTGCATATTGTCTAGCAGTCTAAAATAAAAGTGCTGGTGAAGAGCCAATTCCATCTATTTGTTAATGTGGCATAAGCTCAGGAGCTTTTGCAACAGTTCTTTGGCCAGTCCTTATTGTGATGAATTTGGTCCTTTTAGACTGAGGGGGGGCTTTTGTGTATAGGTTGTTGATTTTGTAGGTGCATTTGTGGAGGTCGGGCAATGCTGATGAGGAGAGATGGACATGAGCATAAGCGGGTACAGCACCATGGCTCATAGTGTAGCTAGAGCTTCTCTGGGAGGGGTACAGTGGACCATTCCCTTGATTTGGATATTTTTAAAAAGTGTTTTTTTCTTTTTTCTTTTTTTTGGGGCACAGGGTGTTTTGGGAGGGGAGGAATACAAGGGGGTAGGAGCTGGGTGGTGGGGAGCACGTTTAGTTAAAAGGAGCAGAATCATGTCTGATTGCTTCAATTTTATGAAGTACTATGGAGGAAATTTGCCATTTACTGTGACAAACAGAATCACATTTGATTGTTTATGCTTTGTTAAAAGTTTGGGGGGGTAATGCCTTCATTCAGGAGAGATTGTTGTAATGATGGAGTTTGAAGCACTTCGTATGATGTTAATGACATTTTAATCAGGCACGCATATACGGACTTATTGGATGGCTCCCCTCTCTCTCCAGAAGTGTTATTTCTGCTGGAGACCCACCTGAAAAGAAACTCTCCTGAAGTATTTATTCTGAAGTATTATTCAAAAGTCTATCTTGCTTCCACCGGTTTGGCAGTTAGATGTGTATCTGTATACTGGGATAGAGGGCTGAACTGGCAGGTGTCAAGTGACAAGGGGCCCCCACAACAGTTGAATATGGTTGGAAGCCAGCGTGAATGGAAACCCTTTGAATTTGATCAATTATTATGCGCCAGTTTGGGATGATCCTGAACCAACAAGGCAGATCTATGCTATCGCTGCAGGGGTGGTTGTCCCTAATGTGCTTGGGGGGTGATTTTAACTTAATTGAGGACTTGGCCTGGGATACTTCTAATAAAATGAAAAAAACAATTGAATCCTCAGACGAAATGTGTGTTCATTGCCTCGAAACAAGATGCCCAACTGCTTGATCCCTGGCGTGCTGACCATCCCACCCACTCACAATATACTTCGTTCTCATGTCTCTTTCACACCACTTCCCAGATTGACTACTTTTTAATTTCTCATTCACCTAAGTGGACCAGCTCACATATCTGGGCAAATTCATTCTCTGACCATTCTCTCGCCATTGTCACTCTTGAGTTGGAAATTAAGAGGAGGGAGATGCCCAGGTGGGAGCTAGATTGAAACCTTCTCACCAACCAAGAGTGGCTGGGAGATATGAGAGTCTTTATTCATGACTTCTTTGCTTCGATCAGGGAAAGGCTCCACTTTTTGCAGTTTGGGAAGCCTTTAAGGTTTCGGCTCAGGCAGGTTATTGCTTACAAGGTGCAGCAATCTAAATGGCGGGCTGAGCGAATAGCTGAGCTTCAAGCTGCAGTAGACGCCGCCTTTCAGGCCAAGTTTAGCTATGAGGGTCATACTACTGCAAGCTAAGAATTATTTTTATCATTGTAGAGATCAATAGCTCAAGGGTCTCTCAGCAGTGGGTCTTTGAGGACACAGTGCTCCATCTTGGCGGTTTAATGGAATTCTAGTTCAATAATAGGCCACAAGGCATGGAGGGCTGCTAATTTTAAAAGAATCTCCTCCTTATCTCATTGGATGGTTTATTATACTCCTGAGGCACTACATAGAAGGTTTCTGTTAGTGTAGCTGTGTTTCTGCTGCTTGCTGTCGGGGTGGGGGACTGGCTGCACATCTTTTTTTCCTGTCAGAGGTTGGAGCAGTTATGGCAAGAGGTCTTTGCTGCTCTCAGCCTTGCCCTCCGGATAAAGCTAGCCCAGGAACCAGAGGCGATACTCTTTGGCTTGGCTAGTAAAGACCAGAGGCCGGGCTTAGATAAATGGGCCCTGGTATTTGTTTTCATTGCTTCACGTGTCGCTCGGTCTCTGATCCTGCAGAACTGGGGATCATTCAGGGTTCCAGTATTTCAGGAGTGGTTGAATACAATGCTCAGGACAAAGGTGGGACACTGGCATGTTGTCATTTCATTCTATTTTCTATGTGTTAATATATCAGTCTGGTTTGAGGAAATGCCTGTTATAATACAGTCAGACATGCTGCTAACAGAAAAAGTCGTTATATCTGTTAGTGTTGACTAGGAAATTGGCATGAAGGCACTTTAGGATCTTTCTTCACATCATTTTCAGCCTTTTCCACTTGTGCTCAGCTGAGATCAACTGTTCTAAATTGCAATTGTGACTTGTTATTTATATATGTATGTTTTCAGCTATATTTGTGTCTCGATATATATTGGATAGCGGATTGATTCATGATTCTGCTGAATAAAAATATTTAATAAAAAAATGGAGAGTTGGCCAAAAAATTGAAATTGAATGAAACAACTATTAAATCCTCTGTGGGAAAAGGAAACGGATTCATGTTTATTTACATGAGGGATTTAGTGGAGGCTGTAGTAAGCAATTACGTACAATGATCGCTGACAAGAGGGTGAATTTATCAGAAAGGTAATCTACTGCAGCACAATTAGAACATTTCTCATTGAACAGCCCAATCGCATTGTTTTATTCTGCAGAAATACTTTGAATTACCTAAGAACATAGATTCATTTAGAGTGGAAGCATAAATGTCTCTATTGGGTGAAGAATGTACAGTATACATTTGGTGAAAATGATTTGCTACAGCCATAAGCACCCTTTTATCCATTGCAGATTAGTGAAGGGTAAGTTCTGGACTCAAAATCGAATCCTTCCATGCAGCGTTATTGTGTACCATGGTCTGCTACTCATGCTGACCAAATTAGCCATGCCACCAGTCTTGTCTTCAGTTCACTACATAACCTCATGATTAGTAGAAGGTGCTAACAACCAGTGGAATTAAGATGGCTCTTAATTGAGCATGGAGGCTGAAGCTGGGCCAGATGATTCCTATGAGGTATCACTCTTGGCACCCTGTTTAATCTTTCTCCAAGGTCACCACATACAGTTATCAGCAGAGAGGTGGAACATTAAGGCCGCTGGGCCATAATCTAGGCCCCATATTTTCCATGATCCAATCCACTGAAAACCAGACCACTACTTTAAAAAATACTCTCTTCAGTAGTTGTACTATGGTGATGTAAACGTCTGAGAAAGACAGGCAGATATCAAGACAATAGGCAAGGAAATATCCAATATTATAAGCAATCAGCCCATTTTGAAAGAAAACCTTCATTGAATTGTATTTTGGTGATCTTTTGGAGTGGTAATTATTAATTGGTAGACTATATACAATGAAGCTTGCACTCAGTTTTGATTTCTTAGAAAATGTCTGCATTTTCTGACTCAAAATTGCTGGCCTCTTTTGTGAAAACAATGACTCTGATCATGGCTCCACAACATTTCTTTTAATAATGATGCTGACCATATTTTTGGTTGTGCGCTATTGTCTATTTGCAGTGCTACATGCAAAAGCAAATAAGACATGATCTAGTTTTGTTTTTATTCACAAAGAATGTGTTTGCTATTCAATTTGCCTTATCAAAATAACACACATCACAGCACAGCTCTATGGACACATTTGCCTGTTTTTATAGCTGTATAGCCCTCCATAGCGGGCTATACCAGCTATTAAAGGCTTGCTCCAGTGTTAACAAGGTATCAGGCCTTTTATGACTGGTATAGTCCAGCTACCGCAGACTGAAAGGCTATTACTACATTCTGCCCCTAGAGGGTAGAATGTTCTAATTAGTAAAACAATGGCCTTGCCGAGCTTGAGGGGAGGAAATCACCTCGGGCTCCGTGAGGCCTTTGTTCACAGCAACAGCTGTGAAAGGCAAACATTGGAATTTTGGAGCTCTGGGCTTTTACCAGCCGTTAGAAGCCCACTGCTACTGCATTGTCTTCAGTGGAGCACTCAACAATCCAATGTACTAATTATCCTTAATCCCCGTTCTGTTGATTAGACCATGTACGTTGCCCAGCAGGAAATTACCACCACCAGAAGATAATCTAATGATTGAAAGTTAGGTGGGTGTGGCATAGCACACCCATCTCATAATTATATACATGAAATAAACTTTTTAAGGCGACTCTTCAAAGGAGCGAGAGTTTTGGAAAACACAATTGTTGATTCTTTTCTAAGCAGAAAACACGTTGAGAAGAGAATAAAGACATTGTGTTTGGAAGCCTATCTGTATATTTCCTGTGTCCTCATCATTTCAGAGCATCTCGTTTTTTCAGAACAGCCATGTTGTGCAGCAGTGTCAAATGCAGCCTTTTTTGATAGTTGACTATATAGTAAATTGCTTTATCATGGGTAATGTTGAATACACCTACAAATTATTGACTTTTCATCTTGTATTTTGAGTACCCAGAGCTAGCTGTTTTTTTCTGGGGGCCAATGACTCTGATGAAAATTATACCCAGAAGAGTGCAGGGTTTTGCCACTGACCACGAGCAGTTAATGAATGCGGAGGTAAATGAATGATGCATCTCTATGATGTCGGTGCACCTGCCATGCGCATCACAGTCTAAGCCTTTGATGAAATCCCGTTTTACTCTTAGGCATGTGCTCAGCTATCTCGAAGTCATTTAATCTGCCCTGCCTTTATCACTATTTGTCAAACCAAAAGAGCTGGTCAGGGTCAGGCACTGCAGGTCAGGGTCATTGATTGGGGAAAGCAATAAGTGATGAACCCTGCGCTTAATCTCAACAGAGGATCCCAGTCCTTAGTGGCTGCCTTTATTTAGCCAATACACCAACTCTGCAGAACGTATCCTCCCCCCAAGGAATTCCATCCCCTCACTGCCACCTTGTAACATGATAATGGAGATGTTAATAGGGGCCTAAATGTTCAACTGATATCAGCAGCTGTTCAGATTTCAGCTTTAACTGAATATCCTGCTGAACAATTCACTGACCGAGCAGAGTATTCCAATGCAACAAAAATGTACTTTGAAATCTGTTTTTTAGGTCTGGTCTATAGACCGCTTTAGATGTCACAAGAGCCTCAGTCATAAAAACAAATACATAAATAAATAATGAATACCTATACAAGAACAGAATAGTTTGTCAGCCCACTTCATCCATTGGTCCTTTTAACTGTCCTTCACATTTACTGCTGTCCTCCAAAGCATGGGGCAAAGGGTCAGCCCAGTTCAATATAGCCAAAACCATTGCACAAAGTTAATATTTAAGGCATTAGTACAGGTAGTTCAAAGGTACAAAGGTTTCCAATGCAAACAGAACCATAAAAATATATCTTAACATAATCAAAAACCATAATGCAAAGATTCAATGAAATGAATATAAATGATTGTAGTGGACAGATTGGAAGATTTCCAAAACATTAAATCAGTAAAATAAATAAGAAATGTTCTATTTTATGTTTCAGACGCTGACAGGCAGACATGACAGTCTAATTTTTGGTAGTGGCTCCATAATGATGCAAAATGCTTCCTATTTTTTAAGGTGTGGTACAATCTGCCTAATGTACCAATTTAAAAAGTGAAAGGGGAAACCATATGTGTATCAAATACTTGTGGAATCACAGCCGCCCCCAGATCACATTAGTATGTATCCTCCAGTAACTCCACACATGTGCTCTGCATCAAATGTAACAAACGAACAATGAAGCCTATACTAATGCCTGCTGCCTTAGATGAACCACACGTTGGACAGCATCAGCATCTGAACCCGTGTTTTCACCCATTACTTTCCCTAGTGGCCGCATGTATCTATTAGTGATTTCTTAGGCACTCGGTTCTTCTTGCAAGTGACATGAGTGGATCAAATATAAAGGTATGAAACAATAGAAGAGAAAACACTAATACTAGTGTGTGCTTTCACATCTGTATTTCTTGCAGTTTACTCCATTAATCATTCTGGTGGTCTTATGGAGAGGGTAGTCTTCCTCTCTACAGGAACCAACATGGTAGTGTCATTGCTGCAGGGGCTTTGACACTTGGGTACTCACAAATTCTTCCACCAAGTTTGTGTTTATTTGGTCAGGAAGAACTGGCTGAAGAGAAGGATCTTCACTTTTTTATGAAACCTATAGTGCTCATGTAGGCACCTCAATTTCTTGTTCAGTGCCCCTGTCTCTTGCACCCAATGCTTCACCTTGGTGGCCTCTTTCGCTAAAAGTTGCTGACGTGCTCCAGTTGTCAGCTGCTTATCACAGGCTGCGTGTCGCCTTGTAGTGAGTGGTTGAAGGATTTGGTCAGTTATTTAAGGCTATGTGCCCATTAGAGTTTTTGAGTTGTGCAGAACATCTTGATAGTTAATATGTTATGATTTTGTAATCCCAACCATAATTTGATGATATTAAATTCATTTTGTTGTAGAAATATTAATAGGTCATACTTTGTAGTATCACCTCTTCCAAAAATGTATGAGAATATTTTAACCATTTGTGCAGAAACTGGAGATGTTTGTGAAATTCATCCACAGTCTTGATTCTTTGCAATAGAATATTTTGTAGAACTAACAATGGACACTGGGCAGTCACTCTCATTATATGCGGGAACAAAGATGAAGATATGTCTGAGTGAGCGAATGGTCCGCTTGGAAAATTGCCTTTTGTATCTTGTTTCCACCTATCTGCAAGCAAAGCTAACATTGATAAAATAATCTGCAAGCAAAACTAACACTGATAAAACATTAACGCATTATATAATTAAGAACATTTTTTTGCAGAATACAATGAAATTAGCATAGAGATTCCAAAAATCATAATGGAACATATTAATTATGTTTGTGAATGCTTAACATTTAGATACAGTGCATCAAATCCATGAGTAGGCATCTATCTACTTCATAACGATACACTAGTACTTTCATGATTTCTACCTAAGACAAAGTTTGCATTCTCTTTGAATTTTCAGTGAAACCAATTCATACAGGATCCAGGATTTTAGTTTCAGAAGATTTAGATTTGGGGGAAAAAGTCATGCTCATATTTAATTGGCTAAATTCAATATGCAGCGTTCCATTTGTCACTAAGTTATACAATTTTACAATGGAATCACGGCTAATTATTAATGGAGGGGTTGCTCCCATCTGAATTATCTAATGCTCTACCCAGAAATGCTTCTTCAAAGAGAACATGAAGGTTGAACTGCAAGCTACCCGAGACTCTTTGGAGATCAGAGATGTTCATTTTAGCGTAATCACTAAATATTTCAGTAGAAAACACAGCAGGCATTACGATTTTATAGAGATTCATGAAATAAATGAAGGTATTCTAATAAAAAATGCTAACTGCTGTGACTTTCAAGTCTCACTTTGAACATAACATTTAGCCATGGGAGACACGAGTTTGTCAGCATTGACTCTTTAATTTGCAGCAGTTCCAAAGAAGAAGAGCATGTATTTTGCTAAGAGTGTTCATTTTCTATAGGTATGTGGTCAAAAGAGTTAAGAAAAAAGGACATTGGGGTATATGTGTTTACTTGGTACTATTTTACTCTAAATAGCTGTTTCTCATTCACTAAATTGTACATTCAATTGTCAAAATCATATACCTTATCTATTAAAATGACATTCCTGTGCCTCAGGTTTCCTGTGTGTTTCAGAAAACACATGGGCCATTTCATGTACTACTCAGAATAAACCAACATGGGTCCTGTAAGAAATTGGGTTATTGGTTGAGGGGGTTGGAAGCTCCTTTCAGGTACCATCCACAATCCTTGTCAGGATGAACTACAAACATTTTTATTAAACTGTACTTAATCCTCTGGTAACTTGACACAAAAGCAGTGAGGCTTAACTTGGATGCAATCTGTAAAGTATTTATACAGTGCACAATTGTTATGAAGTAAAAACACAGCACAGGATAAATCCCAAACCAATTTAGAAAAATAGAGTAAAGTATAATTTATAAAATGATACTAGAATGACAAAAATTCAATCCATACAACTGGAGATATTCAGTTAAGTTTTTAGTTAACATAGAGTCTAAAAGCACCAAACACCACACGTGGTCATTTGGTCACGCTAGCTAAGGAAAATGACAGATATCCAGTTTGACTGCGATGGAACACTGGCCAGATACAGGGACAAGATTAGTCCCACTGAAGAGTTACTTTCTGAAGTCCAATACAAAGAGTTCAGTTCACTCTGGAGAAGGCTGCAAGAAGCCTAACTTCAGTACTTACACCCTTTTCTTCTTGGAGTTGCTTCATCTGAAGCCAGCCAAGTGTCCAGCGCCTGGAGGGCACCGTTTTGGTAGCAGTCCTGAGTCTAGGAGCAGGGCACAGGCAGGTCCAGTTGCAGCTGGGCAGTTGTACGGAGGCCACTGGAAGCTTGTTGTGACCTCACATAGGAGGTCAGCCAACTGAACTTGTGATCACCCTGGGATGAAGACAAATAGGCCAAGTCTTCCTTCTCAGTTAGCAAGGCATTCCTTCAAGCAGCTGGGCAGCTCTTTGGCACCAGGTCAGTCCTTCTTCCGTACATTACACAGGTCTAGGAGTGTTCTGAAGAAGAGACCTGAAGATTGTATTTTTATATCTGATGCCAGCCTTTCTGTGGAGGGGGACTGGTTCTAGTATGTTTTCCCCTTCCCCTGTCAGGGCTTCAAACTATCTGGGGTTACAAAAGGCAGGCCAGGATTGGTGTCTGATTTCTTTGTGTTTGCTGGAAGCAAATGCCTTTGAAGTGTAAATGGGGGAGGGTACTGCTCCGTCCAAATATCCTGTCAAGAAGGCCCTCTCCCAGCTAAACATATGTCCTGTTGTTCACTGTCTGGGCCCCATATGCATTCTTTATAGGGGAGCAGTTAACAGGACCAGGCAGCTGAAAACTCTTAGAAGGCCTCAGAAAATACAGGGCTGAAAAATGCCAAAGTTCTAAAAGTTTCTTTCATGAAAATTGTATTCTAAAATCCGACTTTACCATTAAAGAGAATTTTACATTGAAATTAATTTTGACGTAAACAGCAGATCCTGTCTACTCCCAATCAAAAGTTATCACTTAAAAATTGAAAAAAGGTAGCCCAGTATTAGCCCATGAGAGAGATAGGCCTTACAGCTTATGGTAGTAAAAAATGACTGTAGGAGTTTTTCACTCAGAGGACATATAAAATGTAACTTCACATGCCCTACTTTTTCAATACAATGCATCCTGTCCTTTGAGCCTTTATGGCCTACCTTAGAAGTGACTTACAAGTTTTAAAAAGGGAAAGGAAAGTTTAAGCCTGGAACAAGGTTTATTTTTGCCAGGTCTAAATGGTAGTATAAAACTGCACTACAGGCTTCAATGGCATGCTAGAGTTCGGTTTTAAAGTGCTACTTTAATGGGTGGCCCTATGGGTGTTACAGGCCCACTATGAGCATTTTATCTTCAGGTGCTGAGTATGTGTAGTACCATATTCTAGGGCCCATCAGGCATTGGCCAATTTGACCATGTTTTAGGGAGAGAGCACTCACTCTTTAGCACTGGTTAGAAGTGATAAAGAGCACACAGACATAAAAGTGAACAAAACCAGGTTCAGCATAACAGGAGTGGTGAATGCAAACAGTTTCGGGTGGCCAGGTTCAACAGGTCCACATCTACCTAAATTGCTGGTTTGATGCACTTCAGAATTACGAAAATGGTCATAATGCCTTTTTCACTAATTACAAAGGTATTGGGTTGTGGGGTGTTTGGGCTTTTTATTCATGTCAATGAATGACCATTGTGACATGGTTGAAGTTTCCATTGCTCAGACACAGCTACTACAGCTCCAGGTAGGACTTTTCTGCTGGTAAAGTGTGGAAATGTACCAGCTTATTAACGTTCTTTGTACTGTATCTTTGGGAGCAGTTAGTGAAGAGAAGTCCCCGAGTACTTGCTGGAGACTCACACCACCCAGATGCATAGAATGCTGTCAAAAATATGAGCTTTACACTGATGGTCTTATTCCAAGGGGATCCTCTCTGCCTCTTGCAGATTGTGCTCCACGTTAAGATTGCATTGGTGACAGCAGCTTGGCTACATTGAATAACTCATGTTCCTATATATGAGTCATGTAGACAGTGCTAGAACAGCAATAGTTATTAACACAACTGTACAGAATGGTTGCAAGTAAGCCCTGCAGCCTATTAATGATCGTAAGGGGACCACACGCAAATGCATACACCTTAAATGTGCACATACATTCTTCAAATAATACATTTAAAAACTGGCATCAGAATTCACCCCAGCTTGTTGTGTTTGCTTCAAAATGCTGTAGAATGGTTGTTTGATTCAATATCAAACTGTTGGACCTGGCATCCTCGGCGAGGTTCCCCTGTCTTTTTGCCTCTGCTTCCTGTGTTTTTGTCTGTGTGCTGGACTTTGTTTTTGCTGGTTTTGGTACTCTGGACACTTTTTCACTGCTGAACACTGCTAAAGTGCTCTCTGTGTAAACTGTATGTGTAACTGGCTTTTCCATTATTGGCATCTTTGATTTACTAGTAAGCCCCTAGTAGAGTGCACTAGAGGTGTCTAGGGCCTATAAACCAAATACTACTAGTGAGACTGCAGCACTGATTGTGCCACGCACCTTAGTAGCCATGTAAATATGTCTAAGACCAGCTACTGCAGTGTCTGTGTGTGCCTATTCCACCTGACAAGTGTACCCACTTGCCAGGCCCAAACCTTCCCTTTTGGACATGCAAGGCACCCCTAAGGGAGGCCCTAGGTAACCCCATGAGCAGGGTGCAGTGTACGTTAAAGGTAGGACATGTACTGATGTGTTTTACATGTTCTGACCAAATGTGATTTTCACTGTTGCAAGCTTATCTCTCTCATAGGTTAACATAGGGATTGCCTTTGAAAATCTTTTAATTGCATTTTCATTGGGCGCAGATAGAGATATGGAGTTTGGGGGTCTCTGAACTCGCAATTTAAAAATACATTTTTTGGTAAAGTCGTTTTTAGATGGTCAGTTTGAAAATGCCACTTTTGGACAGTGGGCATTTTCTTGCTTAACCATTCTGTGCCTCTGCCTGCCTGTGGAATCCACATCTGGGTCAGACTGACAGTTGGGCTGTTTGTGAATTCCCTCTAGGTAGTGACACAAAGGGAGCTGAGGAGTGTCCTGCATATCCTGATGTGTCTCCTGGGCTAGAGTGGGGAGTTGACACACCTGAAAGGGCTGTGCCTGTCCTCACACAATGCGGTCTCCAACCCCCTGGTTTGTGTCTGGGGCCAGGCAGGATCTTGTCAACAACAGAGACTTTCCTTTGAAGTTTGCCTACTTCAAAGGCAGAACTGGGTATAAGTAGTGGACCCAAAACCCTATTTTTTTAGATTACTCCTGGATCAAGAGAAAGCTCTGCCAAGGAGAAGCACTAAATAGCTGGAGGAGGAGTACTTCCCCTTTGCCTGAGAGTGTGCTTTGCTGGGTTGGCCTGCAGTTGCTGCTTCTACCTGAGAGAGGACAAAGACTGAACTTGGCTGTGTTTTCCTGCTTGTGGAGTGTCTTGATGGGCTTGGACTGAGTTTTCCCCCTGTTCTGAAGTCTCACGGCCATCAAAGACTTCCTCTGCCAGCACCTGGACTCTTTTGCAGAGACACCTACCCTGCCAAGTGGTGCTCAATCCTGTCCCTGGGCCTTGAAAGGTGAATCTGGTGGAACCAAGACTAAAATGCATGCACATGAGCTGAGTGGGAGAAAAAGTGACGTAGCACTTGTTTAGCAGCTGAAAAATCGACACACCACCTGCATCGAGCTGGGAAATCGCCGCAACACCTGCTTGAGGCTGCTAAAATCGACACATTACCCACGCACCATGGCTCTTCACCACCGTGTGCCAGGATTTTGCGTGCATTGTCACTGGGCATCGAAACCGCTGTGAACCTGTGCGGACCCAAGGTTGCCCGTCCAGAAATCGACGCATTGCTCTTCAGCGGGAGTGAAAAATAACACATTGGCTACCCGACCAGAGAATAAATGATACACGACCTCACCTGCGAATCGGGAATCAACGCATTGCAGACTTTTCTGAAGCACTCTCGCCTGTGCGGCTTAATTTTTGACACAACGTTGCTTGTGTAGGTTAGATTTTTGTAGTTTTGGGCTTGTTTTACTCAGATAAATATTGGCTATTGTTCTAAACTGGTGTTGAATCATTTTGCAGTGATTACACTGTGTTACTGTGTGATGGTACACATACTTTGCACATTGCCTCTGAGATAAGCCGAACTGCTTGTGCCAAGCTACCAAGAAGGTGGGCAGGGGTGTGTCTCCCTTACCCTAATTAGAGGGAGGGGTCCTGCTTGGAGAGAGTGCAAACTGACTGCTAACCAGAGACCCCATTTCTAACACAAATGTAAATTGCTAATAACTGACCATGTCCAGAAGGAGATCCCGGACAATGCTGCCAGTCAATAATGGTATTTCTGCTTCTCATCATAGAAGTGAAATGGGGAGACATATTTCTTGCCAAAGCAAATATACAGGCTAAGTACCCAGCTATCTTCCCTTTATTTAGCTAAAAATGTTTAATTAGTTGTACATTTGGAGCACAACATGGACATGTCTAAATGAAAGGGTGTATGTGTCACAATAGGATTCATATGGGAGACAGGTGCTTGGACTTCACTGGACATGGCCATGTAACTTTCATGTGGATGCAGGTCATTTTCTACAATATCATGCCATACGCAACATTGTTCAACACGTCTGGGACAAAGTACAGAATACACCAGGTGTATCAACTACATTGTGTCTCCTGAAACAGCAGACCAGATACATGGCATTTCCGCCAGCCTTTGTATTGCCTTAAGAGAGAAAAAAAAAAGGAATCAACAATCAAGCTGATGGGCAGTTGAAGACTAATTGTAGGGCAGACTTTTTTATTGGACAGTGGCAGAGAGCGCTCCCACTCATACATTAAGCATCCAGGACAGCTAGTTTCCAGCTCTCCCGTTTTGGTTTCATACATAGGGCTTACATAACTCCAGCAATGTACAAGATTAAGGCCCTCTTTACGAGTCTGGCGGGCCTAGGACTGCCATACTCGCGTGGAGGTCGGACTGCCGCCAATGCAACAGTCCTACAGCCACATTATGACTGTGGCCAAAGTTCCACGGTCCGACCACTGGCACCGCCAATTTTTCACCGACCAGCGGCCTAGCGGTGCCTGTGTCTTAATCCGCAGCGCTGCCCTGGGGATTACAACTCCCGTGTCCGCCAGCTTTTGCATGGCAGTTCCACCACCATGCAAAGGCTGGTGAAGATGGGGTGCTGGGGCCCCATGCACTGCCCATACACTTGGCATATGCAGTGCAGGGGCCCCCATTGGGCAGCTCTGTCGTGCTTTTCACTGCCTGAATTACAGGCAATGAAAAGCGTGACTGGTGCTGTTGCACCTGACGCACTGCAACACTGCTGCCGGCGCGATTACGAGCTGGTGTCAATATTGTGGGTAATTTCCCACAGGCAGGGGTCCACTGCCGCCCGCCAATCTCTTAATGAGGCCCTAAGTCTACAAGACCGGAATTCTATACTAAGTTTGTGGGGTTGGTGGCCATATATCTTCATTTAGTATGAAAATACCCTAAAAAGGTGGATTACTGAAGCGGAACTTTGGATAGATATAGTAAACATATACAGATATCAATTTGGTTGCTTTGACAGACTTGCTTGTTAGGCATAAATGCTGTCACACCAAAATATAAAGAAAAAATATATATATTTGTACGGTTTACCTTAATTGTAGTAAAGAGGTGTATTATAATTACTTTGCTGGGCGCCATGGTGCCCACATTAACAAGCTGGATTAAAGATGTTGGTGAATGGACTCTGGCAAAAGAAACTAAGATTAAAATTACCATAAACTCCAAAAAATGTATGAAAGATTGCAGGAAGCGGTGGAAGATTGGAAAACATTTACTGGATACTTATTTTAAGAGATCCTCATAATTTTTTTTTTGGTCCATGTAGTTAAATATTGGTTTGCTTCCTGTTCTGCCACTGTAAGGTTTAAAGAAAAGTTGTTGTTTAGATATGTACCTTTTCAAAAATAAACACATGCAACATATAACTAATGCCCCCTTTTGGGCCTGCATATTATTACTTGCCTCCCTGAATTCTATACAGAAGCAGTGGTCACTAGCAAAACCAATAGGTCTGGCTTGCCTTTAAATCTTGACGAAAATATTGATAACAGTTGCCACAGTGAAACAATGTGTTTCCGTATGCAATGTATCTGTGAGATAAATAATTTTATTTTGTGATGATTCGGAGTACATTTGGATTTTAATATAGTTCCTCTTTCATTACAATGCGAACACTTCATAGGAAGCAGACCGATGCACTTAGCGCGAATGAGGGAACAGAGCATAATTTCTGTGGATTGGCTGAAATACCCCACGGTATATTTATTTTAAAGAATTAGTAGCAATAGGTTTTAATGCAGCAGTTTGTTAAGTCATACCTAAAAGTGGACACATTTTCTAGCCCGATTTCTGTTTCAAGTACTAAAGTTGGTGGTAGCACTGCAAAAAGAGGTCCAGTTAAAATGCATGTTCTGTGACTACAGCACAGTACAGGAAATTGACTCATTTCTGGTTAAGTCTGCTATGTGACGTTCTATGATTAGGTTAAGTGCAAGGAAATTGAATTTAATCATAGTGAGATGTTAAGTATTGGGATGCGCGTAAGAACAATCATGTGCAATATTGTACACCACACACACACACACGCTTACTTTGTCATTTTAAGCATAGGGCTCTTTGAGGCATAATGACAGCATTTTAAAAATGTGAGGAACTTAAGGAACCATTATAGATAATGATAACATTTCAGACATTTTTACACGTCAGGTTTTTACTATAATGGTACTTAAACATGCAGCAGTTGTCTGACTTACTCTGTAAAGCATGCATACCTTCACATCCACAGCAGGAAATTGTTTCAAATGTTAGACCTTGTGTACCTGTTCCATACTGAAAGTATCTGCTTCAATCATAGTTTCAATGTGAGTAATTTAAGTAAAGCATTTACGTCTTAATTTCCAGAGCAACTAGAATGCATTACGCTATTAACAATTTCAAGTATACGAATCTGGGCCTGCAATTGTATGGAAATATAACAAAAGACTAACAGTCTAGAGCTCTTTCAGTCAGTAGTTCTGGATAGGATGCTATTTTTGTGTTTTGCATTCACATCCCTAACACACCCAAAAATAAAAGTTGTGTTTTTGTGTCTTTGTGGTATTTGATACTTTGAGACCTATTCACAAGCCACCTGACACAATATATCTAAATAAAAGATTCAGTCCGAAGGAATGCTAGATTTATCTAAAATGACAGGATATTGCATTTCAAATCCTAATGCTGGTTTCCTCATGAACCCATAATACTTCACCCTGTTCCTTTTTTACACACGAGAACAGGGTTTGAGGGAGTGCTACGTGAGGAGGAATCTTCTGCTTCCAACCATCAATTACAAGAGAACATGGCTTCAACTGGCCCTCTACAAAGTCAGCTAGATATTGGTGTTACTAGCAATATCCTGGATCCAGGCTGCCTTATTCACTTGGATTGTTGGTGAGCAGAATGGGCCTGTGAGAGGGTGTAGTTTGAGTACATTATTTTGTTATATACCGTGGCTTTTTACCTTGCCTCACAGTCCTTCTCTCCCTGTTACTAAATAAGTCATATAATTCATACCGGAGTGAAAGAGTTAGATGGGCAAAGGCAAAACAAAGGGCAGGAAGATGAATGATCATGTAATGTTGTCATTAATTCTTATCAAAATTAATTTGATTATAGATCGTAGCTACAAGGGGGTCCTGATAAGGAGGGCCTGTGAGGCACTTCGGATGGAAGGGAATGGGAATATGGAGGACATAATAACCTCTGATCAACAAAGTGTGCAGTGCGTGGAAGGGGTTTGGGTAAATACTAATAATATCAGTCATACCCTGGAGATTATTTATACATGTAGATCTTAACACACACTATTAAGTATTTCCTGAGAAATATGTGCCTGACTTTCCAGTAGGCATGCAAAATTAACTGGTATGTGGAAACAACACATCATCTAGAGGATAAGCAAAGAGAATAAACGGAGTGACCATTATTAGGACAGTTTTAGTAGTGACTGATAACTATAGAAAGAGCCCACGCAACCCTTAGTAAATCTAATGTGTGTGTGTCCTCTGTTCATCCTGCTCTTCCTCCATTCTTCTTCTTTTCTCCCTCCCTGGCACAGGGCTCTCCTTGATTCCCATTTCTTGATGAAATCCGAAAATAAATATCCTTCCAAGGACAAGCATATTTTGTAGCACTAAGAGGATGTGTAGTCTAACTCTTCTTTACTGAATGCCCCTGCTGTTTTCCCTTTAAATTAAATATTGTTTCACTGAATAGATTGTGTTTATTTTCCAAATCTGCTCTTTGGTGTACCCCATAGTTGTTTGATACACCCCCATCATGTCTATGATATATTAAAAATACTGCTCAGGCTATTGATAAGAACTGAAGAATAGGTCTGGACTGGCTGGAGCCCATCTGTCAGTGGGGTGCACCACAGCATCTCCAGCCACAGCCTGCATGATGGAATTATCAACAGATCTCGCACATGTTACCTGGCAGACATTAATGCTCGAAGAACCAATCGCCAGAGAGCGAGTGGACGCACCATGGAATCTGGGTGGAATCCGGCCATGTGGCGCTTCGTTTGCATAGGAATAACATTAGTATCATACATCACGTATTCCTAATGAGCATATGAGTTTCCCCAAGGAAGCAGGCGAGTTGTGGGCTGTAATGAAAGTAATCTATAAATGAGCTTTTAAAGGGTGCAATACTTTATCACTGGCACCATGTCACAGCGCAGGCCTGCCCTCTGATGGGAAATAGAATTCTATTAGTCCGAGATTAGGAGTGATGACGGCAGAAAGTAAAAAAAAAAAAACACCCTCTAACAATGTCAGCTGCAGGTCTTAATGATAACATAGTGCAGCCTTCCTCGAATAGTTTCATGTCTTCCTCAATGTAAATGGAGAAAATGTGGCATTTTAAACCATTAATGTGTTTTCTATTGACGCTGTCACCGCGGCTAGTTGCTAAAAGAAGACAGTTGTTTGCCAGTGCCCGTGTTTTTCAGTGATTCATGAACTGCTGTCATTTCAGGGCTGCAGCTGGCAGAACTGGAATACACATTTTACAGCCATACAAGGAAGGAAGCTGTTTCAGTTTTAAAAAAAGAGGATCTCCGGAAACCCTGTCCTTCAAGAGCGCAGGGTCCTGTACGAGTTGGACAAGGTCACTAGAGCGAGGCCCTCGGTTTTTGTAAGCTGAAACGCTTGCAGTGCCTTTACACGAGGCGACTTTCCGCGTGTAACAAGGCTACATTTCAGCATCTGAGGTCCATTGTTATGGATCAGTCCATATTGAAGGTACGAACACATTCATCTCTTTCAGAACAATTGTTTAGGTTTCCTTGAGGTATATTACCTTTCTTTCACAGTTCTATATTCTTAGGGACTGCCTGCAATCTGAGTACGTTGAGCTTACTCAAATTGCACTACGTCTGACCCTCAGACAACAGTTACTTCTTTGAAGAACATATGTCTAGTCAGAAATAATATTTCGAAATCTGCAATGCTGCGTATTCTCCTTCAGTGTATCATAGGAAGTAATTAGGTACACTTTCTGGAAATAACTACACATAACCTATCTTCAGAAGTAACAAGCATTTAACTTGCGGGTGAGTCTGGTGACGTGACACCGGTTTTTTAGCAAAAAACACCCGATTCCACCTGAATATATGCATCCGGGTGTTTATGATGAATGTGTTTCTTCCACTTTGCTAAATTGAGGGAAAGTGTCATACTTACTTAAAATAAACGTATTTTCAAGTGATCCCTTGCTACAAACAACCAAACTGCAGCTTGCTTTTTCTCTGAATGTCAATGTATAATCTGAGGCTATACAGAAAAAGTTAACCGACTCTAAAGCTTACCATCGTAAATATCTATGTCTGTATCATGACTACGTACTGAGCTAGTGGTTCTATGTTGGTGTCATGGATAGCTATTGAAACTGGTTGCTCTTCTGTCTGTATTATGGATGGTTATTAAGCAGGCTGATCTTCTATGTCGGTATCATGGAGAGTTATTAAACCAGTTGTTCTTCTATGTCGCTATAATGGATGATTATTAAACCGCTGTTCTTTTGTCAGTGTAAAGGATGTTAATTAAACAAGTTGTTCTTCTCAGTCAGATTATGGCTGGTTAGTAAACTGGTTGTGCTATGTCGGTATCATGTTTGATTATTAAAATGGTTGTTCTTCTATGTCGGTATCATGGATAGTTATTAAGCTGATTGCTCTTCTATGTCGGTATCATGGATAGTTAGTAAACTGATTGTTCTTCTATGTCGGTATCATGGATAGTTATTAAGCTGATTGCTCTTCTATGTCGGTATCATGGATAGTTATTTTACTGGTTGTTCTATGTCAGAATCATGGATAGTTATTAAACTGGTTTTGCTTCTTTCTGCATTATGGATGGTTGTTAAACTGGCTGTTCTATGTCGGTATCATGGATAGTTGTTAAAATGGCTACTCTTCTATGTCGGTATCCTAGACAGTTATTAAATTAGTTGTTCTTCTATGTTGATATCATACATAGTTAATAAACTAGTTGTTCTTCTATATCGGTATAATGGATGGTTATTAAACCGTTGTTCTTCTGTCATTATAATGGATGGTTATTAAACTGGTAGTTCTTCTATGTCGGTATCATGGCTGGGTTATTAAACTGGTTGTCCTTCCATGTGGGTATTCTGGATGGTTATTAAACTGGTTGTCCTATGTTGCTATAATGGATGGTTATTAAACCATCCATGAACTGGTTGTTTGTCCTACTATCCCTCTTCTCACAGGATATGGGTTAGGTGATGGTATGCTGCTTTCAGTCTTGTTACCTTTTGGAGTTACCAAGGTGTTTCTTGTATTAGTTGTGTTATTTAATCTGTACAGGAAGCTTGCTACTGGGGCGCCGGATTACAAAACTGAATGTGTCTTGGCACAAGTAATCTAATAATATCCCACTGTTTTATACTAGTATCTTCCTTATGTTGATGCAGAAAAATCTCAGCTACTGTCTTAAGAGGACTAACTTTTAGACAGCCACCGTTTAACTACCAAAGAATGGAGGTTCTATGTTTGGAATGCTCTTTTTAAATTATTTCACTGTGGATTAAAGAACTCTACAGTAAGTGATCCGTCGCTTCTCTGTTTCTGGGCTTTTTATTGAATGTGGAAGTCTCCATGAAACTGCATTTTGAAATGTTGTCTGCACAACCTACTCCTATCAAAATGTTATTGGCTATTACTTAAGCCAATTTACCAAAGTTCAGACTTTCGGTCAGTACTACATGCTTCTAGAAACTTGAGAAATATCCCTGGGTGGGTTACAGGCTCAAGAAACCAAAATGGCTTGAAATGCTGTTCTTGTGATCACCAGTCCTCAGTTTAATTCAAGTATTACTTCCATTTTTATTGTTTGTTGCAGAAGAAAACCAAGTGTGATGGGTGTTATGCCCAGGCACTGGACCCATGCACACATCATAACAGAACTTCACATCACAAATGACAACCAAGTAGGCCACAGCTGATTTGGAGTTACATGTTTCCCTCCTATATGCCGTGGTTATCCTTCATTACGCTAAAAAATACCTTCAATGTGCCAGCATTTTGACATGGATGGCCTCATGCCAAGAATTATCTTTAGTACGACACCCCGGTACGTTTATGTCCTGGCCAGTACAAAACTAAGCAAAATCACCTAAACCTGCTATTTTTAGCTCATATCTGTACAAACTTCAATAGCAAATATGAATAGAAAACACTTTTAAATGTGTTCTAGAGCCGCAAAGATTCCAGACTAATATAGTAAATATTTACAAAAGAGTCATGTTACAAATGAATATATTCCGTTTTATTCATAGTCCTATTTAGTGTCTTGTCCAGGACTTTGCACGCTCTTAGAGCAGCGGTTGCAGTGCATTAAAAGAAGTATGGGAACTATGGTGTTGCATGCAATGGAGGCGGGGTCAGTGAGCGTGAGGCGGGGTCGAAGATGTGGCGTAAAAAAAACATTCTGTATGTTTTCTTGATCTTTCACTGTTGGTTAATTATGTATAAAATAACGTGCAGCTTAAAAAAAATGTTAGTGGGAAACTCACTATACTACACTATGAAACCTTTATCAGTTAATGCACTACAGAGGTCAGGGCTGTGTGTAAACAGAGATCCACTTAATTACATCTTGGTTGGTGCAGGGAGAATAGTGACATGTATTTTTAGTACTAGAGATCACAGCCTGTGACAGAAAGCACCGTCAATACGAAAGTCATTTTAAACTTGCATTACACACAGTATAAGATGGACTGCTACAAAAAGGTTAAAGATAAAATAGTGTTTCCAAAATGTAGATTTTAGTAATACCCAGACTGTACGTAATGCAATTTTGTTTTATATAACTGTCCCTTTAAGCTCTTGGCAGTGGTAGTAATCGCTATGACAAATACAATTAAAAATAATAGCACACACTTCCCAGCTCCGTTGTTAAATCTTTGCACTACCACTCAAAAAAGAATACATATTTATTGCAAAGCTTCCAGTGATTCTATCAACTAAATCTCCCAAGCATCCTTTTAATTTGCAGATTACCATTTACAATTGCTGAGTAACTCGTGCAACTTTGCATTTCTTTTAGGCAAGCAGGCTGTCTGGCAGGAAGACTTGTTTAGCTGTCTGCCTGGCTTTGGTTTCACAGCACAGGAGACTTGGTGAATGGCACTTTAGCTGAAGCATTTAAACCATCGGAATTAACCATCACAGGACAGTTATCTTTTTACAAAAAGTAGGGGAACCATTTTTATAAATAAAAAAAAAGTATGGGCATGTCTTGCCTCTCTGATCCCGCCCACTTCAACCTCTGCTTAAAACTACAACAGATGGCCAGTATCTTTCTTTTTGAAAGGTGGCAACCATACCTCTGACTTAAAACATCACAAGGTTTGACCGTCCACTACAAGGGAGCAAATATGACGTGTGTTCTGCAAGGCCTCTCCTGCTGACTGGGAGGGCCAAAGGTCATGTTTGGATGGGCCAGGCCCTCCTGCTAGATCCAAGCCTGTTGGCAGACCATCATCCATGGGCACTTCTATCAGGGCTTCCCAATGCTTTGCTCGGCTCATGAGGTCACACTCTCAGGGCTGTGAAATCTTCAACTTGTCTCTGGCTTCCAGAAGCCTTTGCTTTAGCTCAGTGGTTCCCAACCTGTGGTCTGAGGACCCCCGGGGGTCTGCAACGCCTCCTCCGGGGATCCTTGAAAGCTTAGAAAATGCAACAATACTAACAGATTAGGTTCCCAGCATTCAGTAAGGACTCATTGGGGGAGTCCCCACATTCCAATAATGATTTAGTGGGGGGCCCCGAGCTCCAGCACTGATAAAGTGGGGGTCCACAAAAGTCAAAAGGTTGGGAACCAGTGCTTTAGCTCATGAAAAGCACATGGCTATCAGAACCTGATACGGTGAATGTTTGCCAGGCTGACCTTTTCTCAGCCTGCCATACACTCATCGTGCTTTGGGAAAGAGGGGGACAGAGCCCCAGAGCCCATAATGAAAGAGCACTTACGAAAGAAAGGGTGTCCAGTGCAGGTTCAGGAGGATACGATCCGTTCCAGATAGATACATGTAGTTAATTTCAGTGGGCTTAATTTATGCAGTTTGTGAATGTCCTAAAAACAAGTATAGATGGTGTTCCTAATCAGATCAGTTTCGTTAGCTAACCCCACAATGAATGAAATAAATAACTGTTGAGAAATCGCAACTGACTCCATTCTGTCTTCGTGCAAGCTTGATAGGTACAAAGAGAATATGCAACTCTCTTTAAATAAATAGGCTGGAATAAAGTGTGGCTCATTACCGTGTTTTTCTGTTGCAAATGTTAGGGGAAAAAATGTAAAGTGTGTTAATGGAAAAGACTGCAAAGAAGAATTATTGGAACGGAAAAAGATGGATATGATTATAAACTACTGGAGTAAGCAGATTTCTGGAAACAGACATGCCGTTTGTCATTTAAGATGGGCTTACTAGCACGTTATATATTGACTGTGAAGGAGCTCAACACAATGATCAGTCTTGATAAATTAATGAGCAGTGAGGAAAATGTGGGTACTCAATTATCTTGGCCAAATTAACAATTGTAATGTACAGTGAATTGGCCATGGCTTGCTTTCTGAGCACAATTTACGGACATAAAAAATATGCACATAAAAAACACCGTAGCGTCGGTTAATAGATGATTCCATATCATTAATCTACGTTTTGTGATTCACAGATTCATCAAAGATAGCCAAATTTGTTTTTTCCTCTTGCCACACTTGATGCGGGCATTGCATGAATCTTCATAGGAAAGCAAATGCGATTCATAGCACCTTCAATGGGAAATTCTCATCTTATATTATCAAGTTATTCTACAGTTTTTATTAAATGGGGTCAGTTTGCATTTAGCATTACATGAATTAGTTGTAAGGGGAAATAAAATATATCCTCTTGTTGTCTGTCTGTATGTTTTTTGCCCAAAGTCCTTGTGCGTTGTTTTTTCTGATTCCTTCTTTTGTGAGTGGCGGAGAGTTTACCAAAGAGCAACATGGTATTAGTGTAACGAGCAGGTCCAGGCAGAAGCCATTTTGAAAAACCCAGGGTGCAAATGGGAATGGCACCCATTGACAGGCACGTTTAACTCTTGGAGGAGAGAGGCTGAATTATTGCGTGATTATGCTGTGAAGTAGCAGCAAGCCCAAAGTGTGGTTAATGCTCAATTGGTGTCAGCCCTTCCGAAGTTGGATAGGTTTTTCTAACCATGAGACAAAGAGGAAATTCACAGTAATGGAGAGAAGGAACACCGATCAAAACAAGAGACCTAAGACAGAAGTAGAACTGTGGGCTTTATTGAATCGCAATAACAGAACAGAGAGGACTTTTCAGAATCGTTTGTTTTCCTAGCCTCTCAAGGTTTCTTTCCCTCTAATCGTGGGGTCCTACAAAGCATGAGGGTTCAAGTTATGTGTCTAGGAAGAGAAGTGCCACAGGGCTTAGACCTTTATTACTGCAGCAAACAATGAAACTCCTCACTGTGTCGTGTACTTCCACAGCTGGCTTCCTGCCCATGAAACAGCGACCTCGGGAGCAGAGAAGTCTGTTATATGGCAGCCATCTTAAAGAGGTTAGTCATTATTTCATCCATTGAAGAAAATGGTAAATATTTTTCTAAGATACTCTGATTCCCTCGAATGGCAATAAAGCAGGAATAAAGCAGGAATAATCAGGGTAGGGGCGAGAAATAAGAACCAGTCTCAAATGGGCCAGACTCCAGCTGAAGAAAAGGAAAAATCTCAGGAAGCAGACAACAATTTCTTGAAGATGGATTGGTTTCTCGTTATTAATCTTAGGATTTCACGTATGCAAGTATAATTTTGAAGAAAAAAAAAACTACTGTAAAGGATTCAGAGTCTTGCTGAGAAGTTCAGGGGATATACAAATATAAAGACAGGAATTACAAAACCAAGAGCTAGAACCATAAATAGTTGTGATCTGATTCTGAATTAGGGTTATAAAGACGGTTATTGTTACAAAATAGAAAATAGTAACTTTACAGAATCAGGCATAAGAACTAGATAAGTAGAAGTACATGAATGCACAATGCCCTGATTAATGGACCATGATCAGGCATTAGATCTTTGAAAGAAGGCAAACCATTTTATTCACCAGTCTGATTAGAGCTGTTTTTTTCTAGGTATGGGTATTGTGCCTAGAGAAAATCACCTCTTAACAGAATTGCTGAACCTTCCGTGCCTGGTAGCTTCAGTTTAAGGTCGAACATTTTGTATTCGGACTTGTAGTTGTGGAAATGCTCATTTCTGAAAGTGATTAGAGCATTTTTATCAGAAAGTAATATATTTTTAGAAGTCAGGTAGAGGTTACAGAATGACAACATATCTGTAGCAAAACAACAACAAGCATTTGCAATGCAAAGGGTCTCACATTTGCTCGAGTTAGAGCTTTTAGCGTTGTAAACTCCTAACTGGACTTTTCTTGCCACATAAACTGAAAATGACAACTAATACGATTTCACATAAGGGAACTGATATAAAGCGCCATGCCATGAGTGTGAAGGTGACTAATAAGAACAAAAAGATCGGTCCGGTTTCGCCTTTGCCTAGTAGTAAAAAACAAAAAGAAGTGTGACCGCGGTGTGTAAAATCTTGAATTTGCAAAGGAGCACTAGGATAAACAATAGAATTAAACTGGTAGTCATGAAATGTGCTCGATTAGTGCTCAGTGAGATTACGCTGCCTACAAAATAAAGAGAAAAAGTAGTCCAGAAACCATATGGATAACATGGAGCCTCGTATGTTTTCAGTAGTTGGCCAGTGCTCTCAAGGAGGGCTAATCACTGGAAAAAGCATGACATATGCATGCCTTTCACTTACGAATTCAAGCAAATTTTAAAAGGTAAGTCCACAAACCAGCTAAAGTGATGGGTGTGGTTGAAAGCCCATAGAGAGATTACAACAGATACAGAGCGCTTGCGCTCTCAACCCTAAAAATGTGATGGGTGGACTGAATGCAACTATCTTTGACACCAGCAATCACATTGGGCGAAAATATAAAACATCCTTTTATACTCATGTTGCCACTCCTGACTGGGACCAACCATATGCACATCAGTCCTAGTCATGGTTCAATAGGAACAGTCCACACCAAACTACTAGCTCACATACGATGTGAAGGAGAAGACAAGCAGCTCTAGAAGGGCTTCAACCTTGAATGGTCTGATTAGTGATGTGCAGGTTGTATTCAATAGCATAGCAAACATGGGACCCATGTCTTGGTATACAGCTCATATAGTGCATCACATTAAAACAACGAAAGATGATCAGTGGAATGCTTGAAAAAGTTTCAGACACTGGCTTGGCTTCAGTCAAGTCCATTCTTTTTTCGTCTGCTGCTCCAATTCAAATGTAGAACAACTGTTCACTCGGTTGCAGCAGAGAAGTTCATTGGCTGCTGTTCTGTTGTGTCCTGTACTCTTTCTGCTACCAAAGGTTCCACCCAAAAATCAACATGGAAGAAATGAGGAGAAGTGTGGAGCTGCCAACTAAAAAGAAGTTTGTAATCCCTAACCCTGAAGAGAGTTCAAATAAATATTATTGCTACTACGATAAACTTCCAACAAATAACACAGGGATTGCTGAATTCATCTCAGCACTGGCAATTGCTCAGGACCACTTTCCAGTTTATCAGTTTTGGCCTATTGTACTACTTTAGATCGAGACCAGGCATATGCAAGTCAGTCTTGGTGGTATTCCAATATGATTAGTCCAGCATGAGCTACCAGGTCATGTCCCTTCTGAACAGGAACACATATGGTGCTGCTTGTAATTTTGAAAGTATTGCACTACTCATCTTTTTTCCTTTAAAATATCTGTAGAATCTGCTAAATGGGAACAATCCAAGAGAGTGCAGACCTTATAGAAGCGGTAAACAAATATAATTGCCTTGAGAAGGGTGCTGACATAGGTAAAGGGGAAGACATGGTAAATCATTTTAAACCATTACAGCAAGGAACATTGCTGGGGTGCAATAAGGCAGACGATCCTGCTCAGCCATTAGTTGTAATGTCAAAGTATTTAGGAGTGTCGAGGTTGTACATAAAACTTTAAGTAGAATAATTCACTGTATCCTGCTCCAGTCTACATTTTTGTGATTCAAAAACAGTGTAAAACAAGAACAGAAGAAATCAAGTAAAACAACTTGATTGTGTACAACACAGCCCTGTGCACACCATAGATCAGGGAATCAACAATTGCAATGTGGTCATATCCACACATTACCTTTACAACTCAAATACCTTTACCACACATTCAATTATCACGCATAAACCTTTTCCACCCTTGACTTTACAACAAAAATGTAATAATGATTATATGGGGTGAGTGAGGGTATTGGGTGACTTGGGTACTTTTACAGTAGACAAGGGTATTTGGGTAGCAAAGGTATTTTTAGATTATAGGGTGGGTGAGGGTATTTGGATGGCAAAGGTATTTTTAAGCTTCAGTGTGGTTGAGTTTAGCGCTTGGTGGTGATAACTTAATGTGTGTGTGTACGTATAATATATATATATATATATATATATATATATATATATATATATATATATATATATATATAAAACATTTTATACTCACCCGGGTAATACTTACATTTTCTTTTTAATGGCATGGGTCGTAAAGGAGTATGTGTGATGCAAAAATGTGTGGTAAAGACATGCGTGGTGAAGGCATTTGCGTTTGTAATGACTGTGTTGTAAAGGTAGTGTGTGATAATGGTATAATGGTATGTGTGGTTCCGTCATACAATCCATAGATCAGGTCAGTTCCTCAAAACATTCGCTGGGGACATGATGTTCATATCTGCAGCGCTCAGTATTTCCTTGAGCTGTACATGCAGAGGTTCATCTAGCATATAATTCCTTTCATTAGTCTGTAGGGCCGTACTTGATTTGGCTTTAGGGTATAAGTCCTTTGTATGTACTACTTGATTTCCTCTAAAATAGTGACTCTATGAAATGTTATTAAAGCGTCGTTTCATGGATGGCTGGTTAGCTGGTTACACAAACAGGTAAAGGAAACGTACTCTGGTGGCTTGATGGAGACTGCTAATTACCACTCTCGCCCTGAAAGCTTCACAGCATGTGTTCCTCCGAAATATAGTGCAAGTGATGTGTGACTGCCTAGGGCGTGTAAGTCCCCAAGCTGTGAGCTGTTTGTTTAGTTCCCGAGAAAAACACATTATGGCCGCAATAATTATGTATTTTGAATTGGATTTTAACTTCCTTGGTATGGTGTTTCCCCCGTGCTTTAAAAGGCAGCCACAGCATAATGTTCTGATGCTTCATTTGCTAATTTAGCAATCTAGTGCTTGTACGATAGATAGAATGCATTATCATTAAGAAATAATAGCTCATTGAAGGGCTATCTGGGCACGGGATGCCTGCAAGGCCCTTCACTCAACAAGTCCATTACAGCCATCAGCTGGAGGCAGAGTTGTTTGTGTTAGCATATATCCCTGCATGCAGAAATAATACTATTTATGAATTAATGGCCTTTCTGTAAGTGAACGATGGCCCTGATGATCCAGAAGGATATGGGAACATGCACTATTACTTACCTCAAAGTATTTACATCTGGAATTTAAACATCCAGCAGGTTAAGTAAATTGCACCAGGGGACGGACCTTGCACGGATGGCTAAGAAATATTTCAGTTTCCAAGGAGGTGAATACAAAAAGAAAGAAACTCAGTTGTCCTAGTGAAATGAGACTCCTTACAAAACGAATTGCGATGGAACAGGTTGTTTTAAACAACAAGGGAATTTGACTAAACCCTCCGTTTATGAATGGAGCATTAATTCTAATCCCTGTGTGCACTTATGTTTGCACTGAGGTCAATATGTGAGGTCAGTTTCACACCCATGCAGATTTCCCCAGTTACATTTTGAAGGTCACACCTTTAGTGAAGTAAAAAATGGCTCGTAAATACCGAATATGCAGAATTCAATGAAGTATGCACCAAATTCAGCCAGTAATTCACAGACAGTATGTCGAAGACCAGTGGATGTAATACCGTGTCTGCCCAGCAGGTGGTGATCTTTCAATCTACCAACACTTCCTCTATTGGTGCATACCCTGGATGATGTCATGGGTGGAAAGGGTTTGTGCATGTGGAGATGCTACTCCCTGAAAACAAAGGGTGTGGCATATTGGCCGCGCTAGTGCTAGTCACCTATCTAATGGGAGGAGATGAAATGCCAGCTACCTCACTTAGATCTCTCACAAAGGAGCATCAGTTTCTTGTTTTAATTATTATTTTGATGCTTTATGTTTTATTAAGGCGCCACAAGTAGCTTTGCTATCAATAGTGCAGTAGGTGCCGGCCGCACTAGATCCATGGTTCTGATGGGCCCACTCACCCCTATTATGGCTGTATTTTACTTCCCTACTAGGAGAGACCATTTTTTTTTTTTTTTTTTACTTGCTTGCATTAGGGCCTACTGCTCTGGATGCCACAATTTATCATCCTTTTATTTGAGTATCTTGGTTATGTTTATTTAAGTGGTGTCCAAGTCTATATTACATCTCGTAATGTGATAGACCTGACTCGTCATAATTCGTCAGCGATAGAAGGAGACATGTTGTGTGCCCTGGCCGAGAGGAGAACGCGCCGAGGTTCTCAAAATGCATCTAGCCATTAAAAATCAAAGAGCCATGAATATTATATGAGTAAAAATCGACCATATCTGTGGACTTAGTTCTCGCAGGTCAAAATACTGCTCCAGCTGGGACAGCGGGTTCCTCGGCCACTAAAACACCGCCGTGCATGTTGAGAAGGTGTAATAAGAGCAGATACTAATATTATGGTGTACTGCTCGAAGCAATTCCTCTCGGAGCGCAATAGATTTAAACAAAATCCATAATCAATTAAAAGAGGTCATCCATCCCCAATGAAATGGCTTCTTTAATAGCATTCACATTCATTTGCAATGAGGTTCATTTGGTTTTTTAAATAACATCCTTGCAAGAGTTAGCGTGGCTTGCATACTAGAGCACAGCAGAGCAGGGGGGTGAAGGATAGAAGATAACATATGTTTGATCGTTGAACCGGAAGCTGCAATAAAACCCCATGGAACAAAGAGGAATATATGTGAACAGTGCATTAATGAGGCATATGAATATTTAAACCATTCATCAACATGTAAAATTTAGTTTATATTCTGTGTTCATGCATAACTATCGCACGGGAATCGGATATATCGGACTGGTCAGCAATGACTGCAGGTTCACAACAGCGAATTCATAGCATTAATCTATTTATGATGGTCCTAAATACATAGTTTAAGGTTCTTTGATGGAACCCTTAAGCAATGAAGGACCCCAAGGCCATTCTAATGGCAGAACAAAGCCATACAAATCTGTACCTTAGGATATCAGTGATGTGATTACAGTCGTTCCCATTAACCGGACGCTTCTCAATACACCCTTTGATAGTGTCCTCCTCTTGTAAAGAACACTATAGAAGTGAAAAAATAACTTAGTGAAACACAAGGCTGCAAATCATGGCAGTTCACATGTGCAGCACAGATACACTGTGAAATATGGGGCCAGATGTAGCAGGCATTTTGCACGTCGCAAACAGCGATTTTTGCTGTTTGGGACGTGCAAAAAGCACATCGCAATGCACAAACCTTGTTTTGCGATTCGGTAACCTAGATAATGAATCGCAAAACGGGTTTGCGAGTCGCAATTAGGAAGGGGTGTTCCCTTCCTAATTGCGATTTGCAATGCAGTGCAGGATTGGTAATCACATTTTGCACCTTTTTGAAATGGGTGGTATCCCATTCGCAAACAGGAAGGGGTCCCCATGGGACCCCTTCCCCGTTGACAATGGCACTGCAAACATTTTTTCAAAGTAGGCAGTGGTCCTACGTACCACTGCCTGCTCTGAAAAAATTAAACAATAGCGTTTAATTTTTCGTTTTTGTAATGCATCTCGTTTTGCTTTAGGAAAAACGGGCTGCATTACAAAAAAAAAACTGCTTTATTAAAAAGCAGTCACAGACATGGTGGTCTGCTGTCCGCAGCAGGCCAGCATCCCTGTGAGGGCTGCCATTCGCAAGGGAGTCGCAAATTGTGGCCCACCTCATGATTATTCATGAGGTGGTCATTTGCGACCCCCTTGCGAATCGCAGATGGTGTCAGGGACACGATCCACCATTCAGAATTGCGACTCACAAATTGCGAGTCGCTCTGACTCACAATTTGCAGGTTGCAATTCTAAATGTTGCTACATCTGGCCCTTGGTGTAAAGCAGGGGTGTCCAACGTAAGCCCACGAGGGCCGCATCTTTGTCAGATTTTCAATGTGTTAACATAACATACACTTATATATGGGGCGTCTGAATGCCTTTCATTTCCTTTGTGAATGGTGATCCTGAAAATCTGGACTCATGGACCGTGATTATTCACTCCTTGTCCACAACCTCTGAGCACATGGGCACAATTTCAAGTTAAATGTTATACCAGCTATTCAAATGTGGAGTGTAACCATAACCAGAGGGTGCAATTAAAACTGTGGGTCACAAAATGTAATGAACGAATGTAGCAGGAATCTTCCATATTTATTATATCAGTCTGACTGTATATTGGGTGTCAAGCCCTATGTGTGTTGCCCTATGGTCCGTGGAATCCATATCCACCTTCATGCTACTTCCATTGCTCTCTTAGACGCCCACCTCATTTTATCCTTCGAGCTAGCACCTTAAGCATCTGCTACCTCCTTCACATGAACTCAACTTTGAGGTGTAAAAATCCCTCCCTCACAAATTCCAAAAACATCTGCCTGAATAAGGAATCCATGTGAGGTAGTGCTCCATCACATCTTCATCTAAGCATGCTTTTTGTATATAAGTATTTATATCACAGAAGTCTACTTAAGAAGGAAAGAAGTGCTGTACATTTCATGGGGGCAATGGAAGATGACCCACAACATTGTGTACATCAAATGGGGATTACCCAAATATAGCCCACACTTTACATTTCACATTGTTAGACAGGGAGAGATTACATGACTTGCCCAGAATCACACGATGTTGAGTCAAGCACCGAAGCTGTGACTTGAACCTGGCACCCAGGGCCCAAATCTGGCAGCTCTAGCTGCTAGGCTAAATTTTTCCTGTCTTCACAGCTCACATAAGAAGCACGTGGCAGCAAAAGTTTTCGTTGCGATTTGATATTTATTTACTTTATAAATAGAGCATGGATATATAATATATAGATCAAGGAAATAGAAACAATTCGCTGTATGCTAGCACAGAACATATGATTTACGTCTACACTTCTGTCTGTGTGCATTTTATGGGGGCAACGTGTTGGGAGTCGGTGCGCTTTTTCTCTAAAAGCAGTAGAATCTTGTTTACCTATAGCACATCAAATCCAAGTATTTGTTTCAAGCTCCTTATTAGGAATTCCCAATAGAGTCGGTAACATAAACTATCAGCCAGATCGGCAAACAAGTGATGCAGTGTGACTGGTGGCAAATCCTCGAGGTCAACCAAGGACGAGTGCATCCTCGGGAAAATACTGCAGTCAGAAGTCTGTGCGCAGCACTGATCCCTGTCTAGGGAAAAGTCGGGCATCAACATGTGATCCTCAGGAAATATTGGGATCTAGTACTGCTGCTACCTCTGGTATCCACACTCCCAGGTGTGATATTACCGCTATTTGAATCCAAGGAAACGTGTTCTAGTGCCCAGTGCAGTGATGCTCAATTTAGCCACCTTTAAAAGATGAACGTCTGAGTAGATCTTGTCTGTATCAAACCAGTGATCTGCAGGTCACAATAGATGTCAGCAGGTAGCGTTTTACTCGCTCAGGCACTGTGCAGCCTAAAACATTTGTGTACATCCGTTTTATTTCATTTGATCTGTGAAGCCATTATGCCAGAGTTTGCATCTGCAGCTTTTCATTTTGAAGGGAAATGCCTCTGCTCATTAGATGAAATTAAATGACACATTTTCCCATGTAGACCGAGTTCGCACAGTGACACAGGTTAAACATTCTAATAGCACATATTAACTTCCTGGCCTTTTTACTTAATACTTCTTGCTGTTTTTTATCGTGGTCACCGAGTATCACCAGGTCTATTGGATTTTGGAGTCTTATCTCTTCTTTGTACTGATGGGGTTACATGGTGTCTCTTCACTGCATTAATTTTATAGTTCTCTGTAAAACATTAACACAGCAAAAATCTGAGCTTGTAAATGAGGGCCTGTCCTCATCTTGATCAGAGAAATGAAATTTGTAATTCAAATTAGAAGATGTAATGAACTTAATGCACAGGCCGGAAAAATGCTGTAATGTGCCAATTTCGTTCTCGTAAGGATGATTCCAAACATCCCCATTAAGGTATTGATTGTCCCATTTAGTGAACCAAAGGGGAGAATGGCACGCCTAATGGACTGCATGTTACACCATTAGTAGCCAGACCCCAAAACAAAGAGAATTCTGTCCTAGAGGATCCGCCCATTCTGTCTCTGCTTATGAGCGCAGGGATAAAGATGTGCACACCCAGATGCACCACTTTCCTCTAAGGTTGATTGAAAGATAGATAGATAGATAGATAGATAGATAGATAGATAGATAGATAGATAGATAGATAGATAGATAGAAAATTGAGCACATTTTCCTCATATTACTGCAGAGCCAAAGTCAATTCTACCACAGTATTAGTGTGCCTTGAGAAAGCATGCTATATTTCTTACAGATACCATTGTAGAATCAGTGTAGCGAAGGCATCTATTAGTGGTATACACACCAAACTAAGATGCTGTTCTATCTCACTGTATGGATTTAATTAACATCTTCTGCTTTGTAATTATATCCCTTTGTTTATAACTACTGCAGGAAACACAACCTGGCATAAAGCATATATGCAGATCCATCGAGTGTAATATGCTATTTATTGCCTTGATGATGGTAGAGATGTGCATCCCAACCCACTCATTGCTCGTTAATCATTACCCTTCACCACCCAGCAATGGTAAAATAGCATGTTACACTCTGCACATATGTATATCCAAAGTCCGGCAACTTCCTCAGGTGTGACCTGACCACAGTGGGTGTCCGTGTAGTAGGCCTGCCTTACGATATTCAATCAGATTAATACACACTCCAGGCACAATTCTTCTAACATATAGAAGATGACATTTCAGCTGAGTTTTCAATCATTCTCATGGCCCATGCATGGATTAAATATAATTCCACAGTGCCTTTCGGAGTGCTGGTTCTTTTGGGATGAGGACTTCTCATGGAAGAATCTATCTATCCATCTATCTATCTAGAGAAAGAAAGAGAGAGAGAGAGCAAGAGAGAGATGAAAATTCCTGCCTATGTGTGTGTGTGTCTATATATATAGATAGACACACACACACATACTGAGAAAACCAAAGGTTACAAGGGCGTTCTAGTTCAGTTCATATTTTATACAGATAAAACCATAGAAATACAGCAGTTATAGTTATCTTAATAAACTATAAATCGTGCCCTAAGGTAACTATAACTTGAGTCCCCCGCCATGCATAGTTTTCTTATCAATAATTTTATTGCAAATGTTGAAGTGATATTATCAATGATGTCATAGAAGATGTCATGACGTATGTAATATGTAGGGTAATTAGCAGTGCATGGCAAGGGCACAAGTTAGTTACCTTAGGGCTGGAGTTATAGTTTCTTGAGAACTATAACTGCTGAATTTCTATAGTTTTATGTGTTTAAAATCTGAACCTAACTGTAACATCCCTGTACTCTTCATTTTTTTCACTGAATTTCTAGAGTTTGTTTTTACGCAACGCAATATTTAATTACCATATGTTAATACAACTGCTGTCATGGCAGTTGGCCCCAGGCCTTCGCTCTGTAATACAGATATATATATATATATATATACATATATATATATATATATATATATATATATATATATATATATATATATATATATATATATATTCATATATTAAGCAAGTACTACATTTAGAAAATCCATCCAGAATCATATAAAACATTAATAAGAAACAGAAAAGGGAATAATGTCTTCTTACAAAAGAAATCATTAAGTTGATGACCTTGCTCCATTTTCAGTGTTACCTACTCAACAATAATGAGATAGCTTCAAGGTACGTGGTAAGAGAAGTAGCTGCATGCATATAATCACTCTCTTATTAAAGGAAGAAATAATGCTTTTGAATCTGGCCCCTGTTATACAGTTGGCAGACTGTGCACTGCAGTAGCTCGCTAGTGAGGCACAAGTCAGTGCCCTATTGATTAGTTGATGGTGGGATAAATGTGTGGTGGCTTCTATCCTTTAATGAGAGCTGATTGTTCTGGGATGTGCTGGCCTGGCTTGCCAATTCCCTAGGTGTTGTTTACCAGATAGGACAATATCAATTTTCCAGAGGGATGATTGGTGGGCTGTCACAGATGCCACCCCTTTCTTCCTTTCTCTGAGTGGACTGCGGACCAGCAATTATGGGGACAGACTGTTGTGTCCATTAATAGGTGCAACAGAGGACAACTGGACTAAAAAGAAGAAAGCTTACTTTAAAAAAAAAGTTGTTGCCATCCAATGAGGTTTCAAGACATAAAATGCAGTAGCATGGTCTAGGCCTGCTGAGCGCTGCAGGATTTGTTGAGATATTTAATACCCTAAGAATCAATTTTATTCCCTTTATGTCAACCATATCATCTGACCAAAAAAGCTATGCTCTAAGTTAAAGTAACAATTGATCTGTTTACATCTCTGAATTATTTGCCTTACTTCAACTCTGCTTCTTCAGTATTGTGGTAACATTGCAAACAACAAATAATCTAGCACTCTGTTGAACGTGGGTCAGCTTCTGTTTGCTCATTATTAATAAGCAACACAAACGTGAGATGGGGGGAGTGCTGAAACTTTTCTAACACTCCCCCTCAGTCACAGATCTGGGTTTAAGCCATTGTTCTTTTGCCCACCATGCCACACCAGTTTGGACCCAGCCATATGCAAGTCTGTCTTGACCCTGTTCCCCAGGGGAACAGTCCAGCCTGAATTGCCAGACCAGGTCCTCCCTGGACCGGAAACAGGTATCCTGGGACTGGTTTCAGGGTATCATAAACTGATGGATTGAACCCAGATCTGGGACTGGGGGTGAATGTTTGGTATGTTCTGCATTCCGTCCATCATCTCTTGTTTTTGCATTGCTCATAATCCATAGCACTGTACAGCAGTGAAGGTCATTCTAATGTAGATCATCCTTTTGTTACAGTATATAATACGGACAGCCACAACCATCCCATCTCCCCTTTCAGTCTAAGGCCTTAGATTATCTGTGTTATATGGGAATCTTAGGGGTCCCTCACCAGATTCTCCCAAGGTAGGGGGCAGCATTTTGCATTACTCCACTGTCATATTCCATTGCTGGTGTAAGATCATTGTCTTTCTGCGTTGGCCCAAACTCTCAGCTTCACTCAATATGCATGCATTGTAAAGACCTTGTCGTATGATTACATTAGCCTGGACACCAGTTTTACCTTTCCAAGGTACAAGACAGTTTGAATTCAGTAAGTTCTCAAATGATCAGTTGCATGCAATATATCAACAGTCAGTAACATCAAAATCTGGTTTACCCATTATATCGGTACCTACCATGGGTGTATGAAATTCTCACATTCTTGTGTGCTGCCGAGGGTGGCATGTTTTCTGCACCGCCCCTCTCCCACCTATACATTTAAATGTACAGCCATATTAAAGAGATGTTCAGCATTAGATGTTCTTTGACATGCCATTGACTAGTACTAGAGAATATATATACATATATGTTTATATATATATATATATATATCAATATATATATATCACTTAACATAAAATGCATATATATATATATATATACATATATATATATAAATAATATATACATTATATATGTGTGTGTGTGTGTGTATATATATATATATATATATATATATGTACATATATATATATATATATATATATATATATATATATATATATATATATATGTGCATTTTATGTTAAGTGACATTTGTATGGAGCTGTATTGCCACTATTATGGCAACACACCCCTGTCAAGTTCAAGTACCTTGATGCCCAGGTTGCAGTCTTTTTGTCTTTTGAGTAGGATCCTCCGTAGATGTAGGTGTGAGAAATATTTCGTGCATATGTTTGATTTTCATTGTATTACAAAGGTTAGTGTTGTTTTGTGTGTCTTTTGGTTGTCATTGCGATGCTGGCTGGCGTTTGGTGTGAGTGGAGGAAGATGTTTATCACTTTGGGCATGTGCTATTCAAATGATTGGTAAAAGCATTATCCATCTCAAACATCCTTTGACTTCCACCCATTTATTTTAATATTATGTGATGTTCATATTAAAGTGTCAGTGTTGGTGGCAGTTAGTTCAAAATAGCCAAAGGTAAAGCAAATGTGTGATATAGGAGGCCATTTCTGTGTGGCTCATGCAAATGCCAAATATACGTGATTATTAATTTCCTCTTTTGAGGCCCCAGCTAATTGATTTTGCACTGTGCTCATTAAAAATGGATATGAGGCCTTTCAAAGTGTCTTCTCAGAAACCCAAGCCGGGCGCACTTCCTTGGGGACAGCCTGCACTGACCAGTCCGTTGGGGCGGCAGCGAGAGCGGCCATCACTTCTGCCAGAGACGAAGTATTTATCCCGTCTTCTTGCTGGTAAACATTTGCAAGGCAAATACTAAATTAGCCATTAATCAGAGGAAAGCCGATGCTTGATGAACTCAGTATACAGAGGAGATGTCAGGTAAACAGACAGAGAGAACTGATGTAGTGAATTGACTCAAGGGAGATGCCAGTTAGCAGTCTACAAAGCTTTGTATTCCGTTAAGTGTCTTTCAAGGTTAAAACATATTTTCTAGCACGCACAGGTATTGTATGGCTCGTTTCTCCGAGACTGAGCGTCTTTTTAAACGGGTAGTGACTGCAAAAATAAATTACTGTGGGGCAAAGCGCCATTTATAATCCCACTTTCCATGCCACAATGGTTCAATAGGAGCAGCAAAGCTTTATTGTCACATAACTTAATGAAGGACACCCACTTTGATAAGGTATTTCGTTCTGGGTTTTAGTTCAAGGATTTTACGCATTAACTGTGCCAGAGATTCTTGCGCAGAGCGCATCTACCATCAGAACACAAAGCAGGGGATTGTGATGTGTAGAATCTTCCATGGGCATGTGCAGGGCTTCCTGTACCTCCTAGCAACTATTTTACTAATAAATATGACTATTTGATGTGTCCAGCGGCTGGTGATGCTTGAGTGAAATATTTGGGCATAGTGATAGCATTGGGCTTGTGACATATTTTACTTTTTTTACCCTAACCTATGTGCACACACATTTCTACTATTTGCAGAGATTCAACTATAATATCTTTGTTTTATAACGCATCAAGCTACACTCCAAACAATTCGCTGCTTAACAGCAATGGTAAGGAAATGGTGGGCCATACCTTGCTACAAGCTATTAACATAAAATTAACAACGTAGTTAAAATAACGACAGGCTCGTCATGTTGTGCTTTGTGTTGCAGGCCTCTCTAAAATAAGCATTGACAAACCCAGTACGTTTCGCCTACACAAAAGCTATTGGCATGCCAATGTCTGTTTGCCATGTTGTGAGCAGCGTGGCAGTAGAGTAGAGGAGTGGGGTTGAGTAGCGTGGAGTGTCATTGAGTAGTGTAGAGTGGTGCAGCTTAGATTAGAGTGGCATGCCATGGAGTGGAGTAGAGTAGCTTGGAGTGGCACAGACTGGCATGCTGCGGAGAGTACTGGCGTAGACCAGAGTAGGGTGATGTACAGTGCAGTGGCATAGAGTAGATTCGCATAGAGTGGTGCACAGTGCAGTGGCAGAGAGTGGACTGGAGTAGAATGGAGTGGGGTAGACTAAAATAGAGTGGAGTGGCGTAGACTGGTGTGGATTGGTGTAAAATGGAGTATAGTGGCTTGGAATGGCATATGGTAGAGGACCTTAGAGAACAAGGGGGTAGGATGGAGGGTCATATTCTTGAGGGGCATAGAGCCACACTGTGTGTAGTGGACTGCAGTGGCATGGAGTGGTGTAGAGTGGAGTGGCATAGGGTAAAGGGGTGCTGTGCAGAGCGGCGTATACTGCACTAGGATTGAGTGCAGTGGAGTAGATTGCTGTGCAGTGCAGTGGTGCAGAGTACAGTGGTGCAGAATACAGTGGCCTACAATAAAGTGACATAGAGTGGAGTGGTGCAGAGTAGAGTGCACAGAGTGCAGTAGAGTAGAGTAGGGTGCCATGGCATAGACTAGAATGGTGCAGATTAGAGGTGTGTAGAGTGTAGTGCCACAGTGTAGAGTGGTGCAGGATGCAGTGACAAAGAGTGGAGTGCTTCAGATTAGATTAGAGTGACAGAATGCAGTGGTGTGGAGTACAACAGTGCAATATAGAGTTCAGTGGCGTAGAGTGGTTCAGAGTAAAGTCACATAGAGTGCAGTGGTTTAGAGTAGAGTGGTGAAGAATAGATTAGAGTGGCATAGAGTGCACTGAAGTGGAGTGGTGCAGAGTATAGTCAAACAGAGTGCAGTGATGTAGAGTACAGTGCAGTGCCGTAGAGTGATGCAGAGTAAAGTGCAGTGGAAGAGAGTAGTGATGTAAAGTGGCACAGCGGCATGCAGTGGCATAAAGTAGAGTGGCATAAAGTGCAGTGAGAGTAGAGTGGCATAAAGTTCAGTGGTGCCAAGGTGCAAAGTAGAGTGCAGTGGCATAGAGTGGTGCAGAAAAGAGAAGAGTGGCATAGAGCGCAGGGGCGTTGAGTGGATTTCATAGAATGCAGTGGCATAGAGTGGTGTAAAGAGCAGGGGAACAGGGTGCAAAGTAGAGTGCAGTGGAATAGAATGGTGTGGAGTCCAGCAGCATAGAGTGGTGCAGAGTAAAATAAAGTGGCTTACAGTACAGAGTAGAGTGTGGGAGGGAAAGAAGCTATAGGGATATGGGAGACAAACTAAAAACACAAGCATTCATATGCAGTACTTGAACACAAGGAAAATGAAGCTCCAAGAACGGAAGCAGTGGAGGCACGCAAGTACTTGGTCCTCGCTGAAAGTGAGGACCAAACAGAAGAAGAAGCCCTGGCACTCACATGCCTTGAAGAAGAGGGACAAAGGAAATAACAGCGACTTTGAAGCTAACAAATAGTAGGCACTGGGCGGGCTGTAAGACCACTGTGTGTAAATAACATGTCTCACAGAGACAGCGCGTGGCTGTCTAGCTGAATCCTAAAAAAAAAAAAAAAATGATCGCTTGAATGAACCAAAACCATTGATGTACCCACTCTGTTTATGATGCTCCCCATCTCTGATATATAAGTATTTGTGTAATTGCTGAATTTATATTGCCGTGTCTTGCTCAGCAACCTGTCTCAAAAATGTTGTGTTACATTCGAGCTCCTTCATGGAACCTCTGCTCTGCATTGGTTAACCCTATTCAAAGCACTGCATAATCTCACGATTTCTTATTTCCTCAATACCTAATGCTAAGATCCTGTTTATTTGTCCCATCAGAATTCGTAATACTCACATTTTAAAATATTTAACATTAGATACAAATATTTGCTCTTTCTATACCATTGGGTGCTCTCGTTCATAATGTATGGAATGAGAGATTACACTCTGCTTCATTGTTAGTTGAATTGTGTATTACTAACTTTTAGGGGAAGCCCTAATGAGGCAACTAATAAGCTTTAAATAAGTTTCACTCAAGTGAAATGTTTTCATCATTGATTGAATTAAACATTACATAAACGTTTTGCTGCTAGTGTATTTAATAAGCACTGGAATAAGGTGATCCAATTCCATCTTCGCAATTTGCCATGAAACCTTTCAGATGCCAGGAACTTAAGATGCACACATTGAAACACATGAATGACGTTTTAATGTTTTTTTCTGGCAGACTAATTAAAAGGAGCTGTTGGAAACATTTAAAAGAAATTTCTTATACATCCATACTTGGTACTTTGCAAAGGACTCCAGGGGTCTTATTACGGCCATAGCTCCATGTCGCAGTTAACATTTGTTCCCACTTGTTGTGCTCATGGAGCGCTTTGGTATGATAAAAAGAGGACACAGATGCTTTCCCAGCCACAGATCATGCCAGTGCACATTTGGGCCAGCACAATCACAAGGGGGTATTCCCTTCGTTTGCATGGAGATGTGGCCCATACAACTGAGGAAGCAGTTAGCCTCTACACCCTTGTCATATAGAGATGGTGCACAGTCAGGGTACCCCCCAAGGATGCCACTGAAAAGGAAGAAATGGGATCCCAATCATCCCCACTCAACTCTCCATCAACACATTGAAGACTGGGGAAGTCACTCACTGCAGGGGAATCCATGGCCTCCTCACCCCCCTGCACCCTCCCCTCGCCCCTCCTCGCCCCATTTCCAACACAAGCTAGGTTGCAATCTGCAAAGTCAAAACTGGACCTGCAGCTTCAAACTGTTGGTCTCTCTTCCACCTCTACTAGAGTGCTGTTCTTGTGTTTTATTTATTAAAAAAAGGTGAACAGACACCACCATGCACTGTTTCACTACAGATATCCGATATGGATCAAACATCAAAATTAACTTTGTTATTGTGTGTAGTGCTCAGTACAGATGCCACAGGGATGCTGTGAAGAGCATAGAGGCAACATAAATTCCCTTTCCATCAGGCCTGAGATCAGATATGTTCTTTGTTCTTTCATGTTCAACACTAAGATGCCGATTCCACAGACAGATATGCTCTGCAAGTGAACAAGAAAACGCAAAAACCAAGCACGATTCTTCTTCAATGGAGAGCAACAGGCGCGCACAACGCTTCGCAGCTTTTCAAGACTAACATCGCCTTTTCGCTCGCTCAAGAGGCCGATTTTCAAGCTAATGTCTTTTAACTCTTCTTCCAGACCAAACTCCTTCTTTTCATCTCTCCCAGTACAATCGAGTGTCCACTGTGGCTGGCTTCAGTGCTTGAAAGTTGAAGACTCCAAACATGTTGATCGCCTCGTACTCATTTCTGCAATTTCATGTACTTAGGCTGGAATATGACAGGCGAAAGGCTGGCCATGCATGTAGATAATACCATCATTTGCCTCCACTGTAAAGCAGATTAAGTCCGACTATGCTTTTACTGGATTGATTACGTTTGTTTAACCGCATGCTTTGTTTTCTCTATCACTTTATTATCCTGTTTCTTCTCTGTTATTGTTTAATCTGTAAATGCCTGATTATGTCCTGCTTATTAAGCACTGCATTAAATGGATCAGAGCAGTCCACTTGCAGTGGGATAACATAATTATTCCGCGTGGTCCCTGTGGAAAGGATGATTAATCTTTAGCTAAAAATGGCTAATCTCTTATCGTTGCTTAATTTATTCTTTGCACTTTGCTGGTACCAGCTTATCCAACTTGTGTATGCAAAGCTAGACCTCTGGGAAGCTGACGAGTGCTAAAATGAAGTTGAGTTAATTTTCTGTCTTGTATTTGCAGCCTTAAACTGATCAGGGCTTCCAGGGTTCCTCACCTCATTGGGCATTGAAAGCTAAAGCCTGTTACATTCATTTCTGACAACTCTATAAAATGAAATAGGTCTCTTCGCTGTATTTCAATATCACAAATATTTGTTTTTGTTGTAAATCCTTTTGTTGCATTTTCTAAAACTAACCAATAGTCGGAACCACAGTGTTTCCCACATGTAACAAGGTGTTTTATCACAGTTGCACATGGTTCACCACACGCCCCCTGCCGCAAGACACCAAATCTCATCACTGCATCTACTGTCTGTAGTAGTTGTGCTCACTTTGCAACTACTCTCTTCTTCATATAGTTTCTATTGTGTGTGATCATTTACTATTCGGCCCTCTCTTCTTCATGTAGTGTCCATTGTGTGTGATCATTTGCATGGCTGTAAGAAACCAAAGTCTTCTTGACTAGTATAATAAGTTGGTGCATTGTGTTTATTTTTGTGTGCAGTGTTTAGCTGCCAGCAGCATCTGTGAGGTAATGGTCCACTGACTTAATGTGAGACCCTCCTAGGTGAAGGACCAAAGCACAGGGTCATCATCAGTCACTATGGAGTTGTCAGGAATCTCACCACTTTCATATGGCTCAGTGTTCCCTTCTAGTATATTTTGATTTTACAGCACAATTACCATACATGTATTTCCACTCCCTCCGTACGGCATCCCCTCCCGCACATGCCATCAGTATGTGGGCACATTCTTTTGAGGTTACTCGGCATGTGGTACCAGTTAAACATGATTTTATACCAAGTTTCCAGGACACTAAGCATAGTATTCTAGGCATTAGTCATAAGCCCTCCAGTTATTGTAATGAGGCTTTTTCTCTCATCCTCTTCCATTGTTGCATGTAGGGCTATTTATGGTTAGGGAGTGTGGTCATAAAAGTATCATATATCAGTGACATCAATCCCTTTGAGGGTTCAAAATGTGTGAAGAATTATTCAAAGGTGTGAGATCTCTGGTGCCTGCTGTCTTACTCTGAGAGGTCAATACACACCGTGAAACATGGAACAACCTTGCCTTTATTGGCCCTAAGCTGGTAAAGTCTGTGAGGTAAAAACTCCAGGCATACAATTATAATGAAAACTTGTAAACAAATTGCTATATCCAGGGGAAGGCCAATAGGCCTGCCTAGACCCAAGCCCTATGTGGCTGCCCAAGTGAGAAGCGCTATGTTTATTTTGTTGAAGCACAAGAAACAATACAATTAGAGGTTTCAATTTAAGGTCGAAAATGTGAAGCAGAGAAAAGAAATTGCTTGGAAGGATCTCAAAAGGGCTGATTGTATCCTTTCATTTAACAAAACAGACTTCACCTTTCAGTTTTATGTAATTAGTCCATATAGGGTGATTAGAATGATAAGAACCAGTGACTGAAACTGTTTGAACTTATGTGTAAGTACTTAGATGTAGTTACACAGTTGATAAAGGACTCCACTTGAATAATCATATACCCCTTTACAGAACATGTTGTCGACCAATGAAAATGCACATTCTCAATTTCAAGGATAATGAATACATTGGGATTATGGTTTTACTAAAGCTAATTTGACCCATATAATCTTGTATCTTGATGGAATGTTTTGCCGTAGGGCCTGTTGCGTATCACTCCAGTGGTTGGTGGTAAGTCATAGGTTCGAAACAATTTGGATTCGGTCCTGAAAAACAGTTTGGAACAATTTAATGTTTAAAAAAAGTGTTTTGTCAGAACTGCCTTTGTGGTTTCAAAGAATTATTTGTTAAAGTTTTTGAAACATCCTAAAGGCAAAATTGTGAATAGATTATTTTAAAGACATATTAGACAAAAGGCTTTAAGAAAGAAACAAGCATTTGGTAAACTGAGGAAGAATTACCAAATACTTTCAAACATCCTTGACTGATATATTGGTTTAGAAGCCCTCCCTCTGTGTATGTTTATCCCTCTTTTGTTACCATTTCTGTACCTCCATTTTAGGATTTGCCTGCACAGCACTTGCAAAATCTCTTGTAAAGAAAAAAAAACATTAAGACTTAGGGCCCGCCCATTACTTACTTTTATTTACTGTTGATTGGCTCCGATATCACTCTTGTTTCCTTGTTTCATATGGGTCATCTCCTCCTCTCCCCCGGCTTCCTCCTGTGCTTCAGTGTTTGGTCACTGATGTGGACCTTGGACCAAGTACTGCTTGCAGTGGCCAGTGTCCTTCCACAAGCCTCAGGCTCCTGACAGTACTTTTTTGGCATGCACTGTGCAGCACCATTAGCCTGCAAAGAACACTGGATGTGGTTAAAATGTGATTTCTTGGCAATGTCTGCAATTTCCTATTAATGCTGGACATCAACTAGGCAAGTCGGTGCATTCTGGCGATCTGTACTTGATTGTTACGAATACTGCTCCTAATACTGAGAAATATATTGATGGATTCTACAGTATTGCCAAGAGCGAAACAGCACACCGAGCAGTGGTTAAAGCGGGAATGCCTGCAAGCCTTTGTGCATTAGGAGGGGCAGATTTATTGATAGTTTATAGTCCTTTGAGTGTTTATCCTAATTCCCTTTTCCCTCCATAGGCTTCTTAGGCAGAAGTATCCAGTTACCAGAAACAAACGCACTTTGGCACTTCTGCTTAAGAAAATTCTCAAGCAACACAGTCTCCTCAGTGGAACATGGAGTGGCCTTTGTGAATATTACCTTGCATACATTATGTTATTGCTTTAAGCCTTTTCAATCATTTAAACGTTGTGTGTGTTCCAGGTACACCTAAATCATGGGAAGGGTTAATAAATGCCCGACATAGAAGTTGTGGCAGACTGAGCACCGTTACTAGGAGCTTCACGACTCAGAGCAAAATAGCCCATAAGCCCAGCAGCAGCCACCTCTCCTCACCCCACCCTCATCTTTTCTCCACAAGAGAAGCAACATGTAACAGTATCTACGGCCCATGCAGTCTGCAGAACTCTGGCTTAAAGGGAAACCTGGCCCTTTAAACAGCGCCTTCACCTCCCTAGCAGCACGAAATGCTACATTTGGTTCCAAACTAGGACACTGTAGCATTGGACACCATTGCTCTTATAATGTCCCCTAAAATGAGATACTGGAAGGCATGTTGATAGTTTGTGATGTTTTCTTGATGTGCCAACTCTAATCTTGCGATGCTGGCTAAAAAAGAAAGGCCTGTGTGGTGTAAATCCTCTACCCCCGCCAGGCGATCTTTTTAAGCTGCCTATCCTCCTGCTTTCCATTCTTTTTAAACATACCCCAACTCCTCTCGCCACACATTCTTTGTTTCTCACCCTCTTATTCTTTGTCACCCCACAAACACCCCCCCCCACTATTTTAAGGCATATTGCACAGCAGCATGGGCTGCTATGGAACGTGACTTAAAACAAATAAAAGGAAGGTGCTGTGGCGCAGTAAACACGTGCTATATTGTTTTGTATTTATTACCCTTTTTTGTTAAGTACACAATCTGTAAAAACATTGACAATGCTGCTAGGTCTCACATAGGCAAAACCTATTGGCTTTGGCAATGATTGTTCTCATTACCAGGAAGCTCTGATGATTTCATCCATTTCCATCTGGATCTTGAGGGTCACATGAAAAACTCTGTAGTGAGGCAAAAAAAATTGAAAAACATTTCTTAATGGCTTTCTGTTTTGTATTTTTGTATTTTGTATGCCAGTGAAGTAAGGATGTGGTCTTTAATGGTTCCCATTAGTACCTAACGTTATCAAGAAATAAATAACACTACAGGCTATCCTAATTGAAAGAAGACACCACTGCAACAAAGCAAATATTTTCAAACCATTATACAGAAATATCAATTATAATGTTTGAAAAAACATCCTCGAGGGTTTTACTGTAGTTTGATGTGACCTTTCTATTTGAACACAAATTGAAGCATGTAAACTGCCGACATTACTGGCATGTTCTAAACATAATTGAATAAAAAAATTATGCTAACTTGCATGGATGCTCATTTCAGACAGTGCATGGCGTAATGTAGTTGAAGCATCAAGTCTAGCTTAGTTGTTTCGTGTTCTGCATGTTTTTAGATCACATTTTTGTAAACTTAATTAACGTTTGAATATTTCTGTAGCTGTGTATGAAGAATGGCACCTGGGGAAAAACTCTGGTACACAATTCCTCTACGTATACGAACATAGCCCGGCGGTAAAATGTAACTCATTGCATCAGCAAGCAGGGCTGCCTCTGGTAAAGCACCTTTACAAATATTTGCCTCATCTATTTATTCACTCTGTTGGCTTGTATGTATTTTAGTGTCAATACAGGTTAAATGTCATTGAAATTAAGAATGGACCACTTTTACTGCAGGGAATTTACTGCACTCAGATCTAAACGAGTATCATGAGTCAACTAAGTCATAGGTAATTGGGTCATTTGAGGGAGGTGGGGATGAAACTGAGGGCAAGAGTCTTATACTGAAGAAAAAAAGATAATGACACTGCTGCCTAGTTCCACTACCAATGCTGCTGGCTTAAGTTATGGAAAGAAATATTGTGAAGCAACTACAACAAGATAACACACTCTGGCAAAGCTCATATGACTGGCTATGATAAGCGGTCGAGCACGCAATCTCTCTGACGTGTTGTAATCTCTGTGGGCTTTTAACTACTCCCACCGCATGCCCATCACTATCACTCCTTCGTGGGCTTGCCTTTCAAAAAACCTTTCTTATCATTGGTAAATGCTTTATGTTTGTCCCTCATTGGGGCAGTTCTGTTACTGCCTTGGCTATCAACCTTGTTACAAGGATAATTGCACTTTTGCTGATATGTTTGCCTGCGAGTGAACTTCTTTTTCCTTTTGTGTCTCTCCTTTGTGCTCATGCTCATGGCAGCCATTGCACTTTGAATCGGCTCACTTGTGTCAACTGTATTACTTTTCATTTTCAATTTATGTGCCAAGAAAAGTCCAGTTAGAATTTTACAACGGTAATAGCTCAAACTTGAGCAAAGCGAGACCCATTGCATTGCAAATGCTTGTTATTTTTTGCAACCATGGGCAATAGGTATTTAAAATGTATTGATAAAAAGTAAAGATTCCACTTTTTAAGGGTTGGATACATTTGCTTGCAAAACAAGAAAAAATGACCCTTAAAGGAAAAAATAAATGAAAAAAAAATTAAATAAAAACTGAAAGGAAACCAGAGATTGGCAAACTTGGTTTGCCACCTAATCAGCTATTTGTTAGGCAGATGTGCACATGCACGTGAGTAAAATGCTGCCACTCCCAGCAAAACAGCTAGTGACTGAAATGCGCTGACCTAATGCCCCATGCTGTGTGCTGCAGTGAAGACCCGAAGTCACTGTGTGTTTATGCATATATTTTTATTATGAGTGTTTATGGAAAACATAAAGCTAGCCAGACACCTCCAGTTGTCTCTAGGCCACCGCTAAAAAAACTACATTTTGCATCAACGTGCTAATTTTAATAGATCTAGCACAAGTTGTTGTTAAGTCTTTCTACACAGAATTGCAATTTGGGAGTAATGCAGTAATGATCGGCAAAGAAAAAAATAAATTATTTCCGTACCTGCGTGCTACTTCTAACCTCATAGATAGGTACCTTCCTTGCAACCAAGAGACTTGACCGTCAGGGATTTTACTTACTGCTCTAAACAAAATAAGCGTTTTAATTCAGAAATGTAATTGTATTAATTTTGTAAAGGTGGTATTTTGAGTTTATTTTAGGGAAATGGCTGCACAGATGGCCAAGTAGGTAGTCCAGGTGGGCATGGATAGCATGAACATATGGCTTCTTCTTCCCCTATTTAATTGTATGTTACCTTGCAAAGGATAAGCAGAGTTAATTGAAGTAAAAAAGGAAATCGTCACTAAGGCTACTGGAGGAAGAGGCTGTAATTGTAATGTTAAGGTGTAACGCATCTATAAGTCAGCATCATTTTCCAAAGAGTTGGCATCTATTACGTATATGTGGTCACCTAGCTCAACACATACTGGGGAGAAGGGTACTAGACAGCCCCTAGAAAGATCAAATGTGGTCTTCTTGCAGGCAAAGAGGGAGAATAATGCTCCTTTGGCTTGAGAAGTGGAAATTCCTGGTACCAACTCTGGCTCACTTTACCAGAGACAACTCACATAAGCAGTGGACCATCTGGATTTTTAAGTTCTCTGGTTCTACTGCATAAGTTCTCAGACGTGGTCTTACCATATATTTAGTAGTAGACAGGGTACTGTGTAATCGATCACTCAGGTGGTCTCAGTATGTATGGTATTTACATCACACCGAAGTATATTATGTAGTTTCAGGAACCTTGTATTATGCTAGTTACATGAAATTCCCCAAACTATTCCATTTCACCACATTGTGTAATTACACCACAGTTAGTGGAAAATTATGGCCTGGATTCAACATCAACAACTAGAACGTTAGTGAATGTTGTTTGCACCAATTTCTTTTGTGATTTCATTTTTGTTTCATCTCAAAATGTTTTGATGTGAGGGCTCATTTCACACTACAATATAACAATAAATTACATAGTTACATTTCCTGTAATCATGTGTAATGTGATGTAATTTTCCTGAAATTTCTTAAACTTACAGAAAAGCAAATTATATAAATTTCACACCAAGTCATTCCCCTCAATGCCTTATCCATTGTGACATAACATTGAGAAATATATACATTTATGTATAAATGTAGTACTTTATGGGATTTCATACGCGGCATACACTATATAAAATCACAGATAGGTATGTTATTTCCATACAAGTATATTTACATATATGAAACTGTACCATTTTAAATTAAAGGAAGTTTATGAGACAGGATTGATCTAACTGCTTACATTTCCCTCTGCAGGGGTCCCTTAACTAGAACCGGTTTGTAATTAGATGAAGAATACAGATAGCAGCATTAAGATAGGAGCTCTTTTCCAATTGACCGAACACCAGACCAAGCACGAGACAGTTAGACTGTCGATAAACACATCAGCCCTTGTTTGGAATAACACGGCTGACTACTTGCTGGAAAAGAGTGTCCTAGAGACCGGTCTCCTCGTAGGTATTGATGAGAACAAGGACTTACATTATATTATATTTTTGCTACAAATACGATTGCATTCCTGTTTAGCTTATCTATTGTACAATGTACACCTTTGCTATGGATATTTTCGACAGTTTCTAAAAACAAATGTTGAATGTACCGTTTCAAGGCGTCCCTTTTAGCTGTCTTTTAAGCGTCAAAGATTATCTAAAAATAAACAGTCAGCACAGCTGTAAGGTTTGGAGGCCAATTATGATAGCTGGCTTATAGTTTGAGTGCCACATATAGGCAATCGTTTGATTTATTCCTATATTTAATTCCTATTAAAATCATCTGTAACTCATGTTTTCTGTTATAAAATGGTTCATGTATGCCCCTTTTCGTGGAAACCACTGACAAAATGTAATTTTATGACCCCCAACATAGAGAACAATGTAACATTTGCACTACTGTCTTCAAAACCTACATCAGTTGAGCTTGCATCCAGCAGCCATTATATCTTTCTTCTCAGTGGTAATGTTTTCTGTTGCACTGTTGTTTGTGCATATGTTTGGTATTTGTCACTTGTTTCCTAACTAGTGTTCATTGCTGTATGGCTTATATCTCTTTTTACTCAATCCATCACAGTGCAGATGATGATAAAGTGTGCATTGTGCAAAAGAAGCTGTGCAAAAAAGATGTTCATGGAAATTGCTTTGCACATGTACGTTTTGGGGAATACACGAGGTGTGAGGAAAGTGCTGAATAAAATTAATTCCTCATTCATTGAGATCTGTGCAGAAAAATGCAAGTAGAGAATCTTCAAATCACCTGCAACAGAACGGATGAATCACAGGTCTGCTGCAGGGAACCATAATGCAGCCAATGGAAAGCAACTTCACTTACCTCCAACCCACATTTCACCACTCATATTCATGGGAGAAGGTGTATGGTGTAGTAGTGATTTACTTTTTGCCAGTGCTCTACATTGGAAATGTACATCTAAACACTGGGAAGGAGCAAGCCCTTTCAGGCTCCCAGCTGCCAATGCCTCTTCCATAGGTGATGTGTGAGAGAGAGGAGACACACCTCTTGGGGTCAGAAGGCCTCCATCTCCACCAACGCGTGGCAGATTCATGCCGGGTTCCTCATTACCTATGGAGGCCCTAGAGAGAATGCCAGTGCAGGTTGTTCTTTGCACTGGCTGCAGATCCGCTATGGCAATTTGGATCTGCAGCCACAAAACTGTGACTTAACATATCTATCTGCATTTGAGCCCATGCAGGCATACAGGCTATTTTTTGTGGGTTTGGCCAAAATTGTTGTTACAAAGTCAATGCTGGCACTAGTGAGTCAGAAATTATCATATGATTGTGGTTTTCATCTCCTTTAAAAAAATAATTGCAGCCTATCTCTTCTGTCTGTTTCTGAAATATAATACATGCACTTAATAAATATTCAAAGTGTTAGGAACATCATATTTCACTGTTTTTTTTTTTTAATGCATTTACCCATGCACTTTCAGTATATGTGCTGAGAATATATCCCTGCTCCCTCCGTTCATGATATGTACAAGTGAACATGGCCATATTATTTATTAGGTAGGTGCTATGAAATAGGACTCTGGAGGCATTCCCACCACCGGACAACCCACCTGCATCTGCTGAGCTGCCATCACTAATTGTGATCTGATTTCCCCGCACAGTTTGCATCTGCTTTCTTTACATATTTTTGTGCCAGTGAACATCACAGCTTTCATCAAGAGTCTGGAAAGGCATTGGGATTTTCAGACTGAAGATGGGAGGCTACTGAAATTGCAAATGAATATGAGAGGTTCCTTCCTGTGCGCAAATCCAAGAAAACCTATTGGACTATTGTGTTATAGGTACAGTATTTCTAATTGTAAACGTTCTTCATTCACATTTACTCAGTAGGAACAGACATCCATCACTGACTATTTCAAGTAAAACTGGATACTGGTTATAAACTTAATTTCGAACTGCATTGTTATGGACCATATTAAATGGATTAAGTTGCTGTTTTACAAGCACACACGTGTGAAAGTTCAGTGTTTTTCTTTGTGCACCCCAGATAAAACTATTATTTCAGTGTCTTATTTTCTTTGTAACTATCTGTGGTAGACTCTGTTCTTGGTTCACTGCTTTGAGAACACTCAATCAAGGTTGGACTGTGAAATTCTGTTGCATTTACGTTACTTTTCTCAATTCCTCATAAGCAGATTTCTCGACATGACATATTTTTTCACTATAAACTTTCATATTAGCCGCAGACCACAGTACTGAAAGAACTTACATTTTACCTTTAAGGAGCCGAGGGGCCAGATGTAGCAAACGTTTGCGAATCGCAAACGGGCCGATTCGCAATTTGCGACAGTGCAAAATCGGAAATGGGATGCAAAAAGCCCATTTCCGACTCGCAAAAAGCGATGGGACCCGTTTGCGAGTCGCATCCGTTGCGACCCCATTTTGCGACCCGCAAATTGCAAGTCGCAATTTGCGAGTCGCAAACCTTATGCAATTGCAACTCGCAAATTGCGACTAGTCGCAAAAAGCCCAGTTTGCATGTCCCATTTACCACTAACTCAGAGCAGGTGGTAACCATTACCAAAGTATAAAAGGGGACCCAGAAGGCATCTGGGTTACTCAAGATGGCGGAGATATACCTGATAGCAGTGAGGAGGAGAGTCTACGCAGCCCAGCAGAGGAGGAGGAGGGGCCACAGACAGGAGAAGATATATAGAACCAGGCAGACTCTTTTTCAGCAAACTGAAGAGGAGATCTATGACAAATACCGCCTTAGCAGCACAGCCATACTAGAATTAATAGATTTACTGAAACCACAGCTAGAACACAAGACTCTGCGTGGCTGCGCCATCCCTACGCATGTGCAAGTGCTATGCGCACTGCACCTCTTGGCCTCAGGGAGCTATCAGGGGGTCATTGCCGTGGCAGGTGGGGTATCCCAAAGTGCAGTGTCAAGGTTCCTCAGGGCATTCCTAGATGCCTTAGTCACGCACATGTCTCACTTCATATACTTACCAAGGAATGAGGCAGAAATTAACAGCACCAAGCTGGACTTTTACCGCATTGTCCACTTTCCTCATGTCATAGGGTGTGTAGATGGGACACACATTCAGATATGCCCCCCTGCTAATCTGGAACACATTTTCCGCAACAGGAAGTGTACCCACTCACTCAACATACAGGTTGTTTGTGATGCCCATTATGTCATCACGGACATCGTAGCTAAGTTTCCTGGCAGTACCCATGACTCATACATTTTTAGGCATAGTGGGATACATCAACGCCTGGAACGTGGGGAATTTGGAGACGGTTACCTCCTAGGTAGAGCCACAGACACTTGCAGACATACACACAGGTCACTGTGCACGACAATCTGGACTTCCTAACCGTGTACTTTTGTGCCCAACAGGTGACAGTGCATATGCTCTCAGGCCTTGGATCATGACTCCGTTTTTAACACCCAGAACTGAATCAGAGAGGCAATACAACAGTGCACATAAGAGGACCAGGAACCTGATCGAGCGCACCTTCGGACTGCTGAAGGCAAGATTCAGATGCCTCCACTGCAGTGGAGGCGCCCTCCAATACACCCCTATTACCGCTTTCAAAATTGTGGTCGCATGCGCCATCCTCCACAACATAGCCACCCGACGTGGGCTACCTCTCACCCCTGCAGACCCAGATCCTGATGATGAAGAGCAAGAACAACCACATCGCCATCATGGGGATAGGAGTCTAGCTAATCAAGGCAGACTGAGACGGGACCACATTGCAACGCAATATTTTGGACGGTACGTGTCAACTCCCACCATACTCACCTATTAACCATTTGTTAAGTGGAACAAAAATAACTGTTTTATTAATGTCATGAAGAAACTATATACAAGTTGAAATTGTCCATGGGCAGGAAAAATGCCAACCAGTCATGTGGCACATAAACGCCATGTGCCACATGAATCTGTCCTGGCTGTTATCTATGTTCTCCTGCCCCTCCTGCCAGCCTGGCTGGTCCCTGCTGCGTCCATGGTGCTGTGCCTACCACTCCTCAGCACCCTACTGTGAGTGGCAGAGACACTGCTCACTGTTGAGCCCTCCTCCCAGGTGTATTTGTTAACTTCCTGGCTGTGATGTCATCATCATGTGCCAGGAAGTGTTTCCAGGGTGTTCTGGTATGCTTTCTGGAGTGTTCTGCTGCATCTGCAAGCAATTTTGAAGGTATTCGCAATTTGCGACACCCACTCGCTAATTGCGAGTTCGTTTTTTGCACACTCGCGAACAGCGACCTCGCAAACTGCAGACTCGCACATAGCGTTGCGAGTCCGGCTGCGAGTCGCAAAATCGGATCGCTTTTTTTTCTGGCATTCCAATTTGCGACTCGCATTTTGCGAGTCGCATCAACTCGCAAAATGCGAGTCGCAATTTTTTTTTTTGCTACATCTGGCCCCAAGTGTTGAAAAAATCATAAGTCATTTCACCAGACACGCTAAAAACCCTGTCAAGTACTTGGGGATTTCTTTGGATACAGTTCTGCAATAGATAGTAGTAGAACACACAAGTCTTTGCCAAGAGATCCATGTTTCTGTTGCTGGAACGCAGTGTGTTAAGTGGGGCCATTAGGTAAAAATCTGATTCTATCAGTGTCCTTACTGGTTCAGAAAACAATGTTTCAAATATTACCTCGCAGTAGATTTATCTGTAGTGACTGTAAATGGGTTCAGAAGCATACCTATCAGCACTTTGACATAGTTGTGCTGAAGATTTCCATCAATCTACAAGTTCCTCACAACTATTTGTGGGAGTATTTTATATAGCATCAAGGGTTGTTGAGTTATAACCTGCAATGTTCTGTATGAGACAGCAACATTGTGGTTTCGTGCTACAGTAAAATTTGTGGATTTTTGCTGATATGGAGATAAATCCATGGATCGCTGAAGAGCACAGAGTGTTCAGCAGAACTGCAACTCTAGCCCGGTTTCTGAAATAGAGGTCAGCGTGTCTTTGGTCAGCAAAAACCTGCTGGCTAACCACATGCATTTATAGCATGTGGTACTGGATCAGAAATGTAATCAGTAAACATCTGATGGATATGCATATATAAAACTTCACTTGGTTTTCCAAAAACGCATGTATTTATCATGTGCATCATGAAAAGACCTTCTGCATATATCTAATTGGCACCTTTTATACCTCTGACTGCAGGTGGTACTCCTTGATCCAAATGGCACCATAAATCAGTTTATTTCAAATATTTCTTTTTCTGTCTGATCAATTTGGCTCTTAAAATATTACTTTTTTATTCAGAAATTTCTACCATTTAAAAGACTCATCACACTTTACACATGTTTGGTTTCTTTATTTCACTGAGGTCACAAGCCATTTCTCTAGCACGTGTTCACCGTCTGACTCTCTACCCATGTTTTAGAAGCCTGATTTGTGTGGACTATGCCTTCTTAAGTTTCCTTTGCTAATAGTTATAAATCGCACCTGATCCTCCAGCGTTTCTCCATCAGAAAGGAATACTCTATCTGGAGGCTTGCACTTAGAAACATAACTAGCGTCCCTCAATTTTCTTCACTGAGAAATAGAAACAGGTTGTAAATAAATTAAAGTGGCATTGATACCTTAGGTGGGCTCCTTCCAGTGCCATATGCGCTATACTTTCATCTACTGTATGTAATTGCACACCTTAAGAACATCACTAGTGTTCTGCAGCATATTAACCCTGGGTCTCTGAAAGATATTTCATATAACCCAGTTGTCACCAGAATGGGTACGGCTTCACGGAAATGTTTCGAAAAACTTTTACATACAGCAAAATGTGAACCAATAAGAGAAAATATACCTAGTCAACTAACTGGTATTTCTTTCTGAAGTCCATGTATTACTGTTACAATGGTACCAGTGAGAATAGTGTTGCGCATCACCACAATATAATGTGCAAAACAATAAAATAGGAAAAAAAGATGGTAGTGCAACCTGTCAATTCTTGAAAAAAACTGGTGTTATCACAATTCAAAACACCGATGGGTGTTGTACGAGTGGACGGTGTGCAATTAACTCAAAGCAAACAGCACACAAATTAACAATGTCTCATTGTAGTAAGGAGACAAAAGTCCCTAGTAATATATAGTTGAAAAGTCCTGAAGTTCAATTTTTTCTTCTTGTAGAACCAGTATGTGCTGAGAACAATGGTTAGTAGCTATACACAGGCCTGGTAATAAGACAGACAACACGTGTCATCCTCCGTGGTATTTATCAAGGCTAATGTTGGCAAGTCATGGGATGCCTGTATTACAGCACAACAAATATAAAGAAATAATGTTCTAATTTCCGATGTCAGGGTGGACGTGTATTTCTCCTACTTATTTATCCAGAAGGCAGCATCTAAGCGTATGTGGAATACGGCAATCCGAACATGTTCGGGGAGTTTAGGTAGTAAATAGACTGAAGTATGTAAGAGCCCTGACTTTGATAAGCCAATGAGGTAAATTTGTAGTTTCAAACCATGCTTTTTAAACAACTGATGCTCATACCATAAGCAGTATAGTTCCTGGTATGAAAGACTTGCATCTTTAATTACTTTTAGGAAATAAATACACTGATGGAGAGGGATAGATATTACTTAGGAAACGCTGATAGTACGTGGTACAGCTACCTGACTATACCCTGCACAATGCTACATAATACTTTAATCTGCTGAGTATTATTAGCTAATCTGTTTCTCCTAAAAACATAAACCAAATTAATTGTACCTATTTTATATTGTTTACTTTTTTCCCTTCACCTACTTCTAGTGATTTTCAGTAAGTTAAATCTCTACCTGCTGCCACCAACTTAGATCTTAACAATCTGCCTTAACTCGCCTTTCACACTTATACTTCCCCCATCCACTACGTCATGAAACTCTCTTTAACCTAAAGCTTTTACTTTAAAGGGGCCAGCTACTGAATGATGTCATAATGAATGACCTAAAAAATCTTTTCTGACATCATCAAAGACGTTAACATTCTAGAATGTATATTGTAGGTCATTGCTAGTGATGAAGTACTGGGCAAAGAACACTGTTAATTTACAGGGGAAGGCCTCTTTAATTTTCAAACTATAACCAATCCTCCTTCTTCAATCTCCATCTTCGTTTATAGGCAGCAGGTACCTGGTTCAGAACAACAGGTGCCAAAGATCCTTTTACGAGCATAAACATATGGTAAAGCATTTCTCACCCAGATTATGCTTTAAATTAGGTCAGTAAAATGTTTCACCCCACATGAAGTGGTGGAGAAATAGCTGCAATCAAAACCTTTCAGACAATACAATTTAAAATGACAGCACAGTCTCATGGGTCATGCAAGGACAACTCCAGTCTGGGAAAGTTAAAGGATCTTGTTACAAACTTAGACTCAAACTCATATAGAAAATTCTCAAAACAAAGTTATAAAGATACAGAATCACCGGTGGTTAACCAAGGCGATCAAAAAGATTCAAAGAAACTAACATCAAAATTCAATAAAACAATACAAAGCATCAGAAGAATAACCTGATGAACAACAAGTACTGTTCAATTCTTTTATGCATTAAGGCAATTAAAAAATCATCTGACCTTACTTAGCGAGGGCAAGGGAAATCCCTACAGATTAGCAAATCACAAATTAACGTGCTGGGCTAAACACACGTGGACAAAAAGTAAAAAGAAATCTTACAAAAAAAGAATTTGGAAAAATGACATCTGGGGCAAAAGGCAACTAACCAAACTTGGCAAAAAGTAGGTAAAAAAGGAAGGCATCAGCATGCCGTAAGCTGGATCAAGAGTCTTCTTCTCGGATCAGGGAAACCTTCTAAGTCTCACCGAAGCATTGGAATAAAAGTTAAGGGTAGAGAGGACTGTACCTCTCAAAGTCCAAGGGTCTAGCATCAAAAGTGCGCTGAAGAACGATGAGAAGCAGAATGCTGCTAATCCATCCAGCGAACGGTATATTAAAGTTCATAGTGCAAGATGATTCTCTCATCCATCACCGCAGATGATGCAGAAGATGTAAGTCTTCAATCTTAGTCAGTCATGCGACATGGAACTGCAACATCAGTGAAGATTCCCAATACCAACATGTTGAAGCACTTGGGACCAAAGTTTAAAAGAAATGTTCATGTTTTCAAGAATGACTAAACATTATCTGCACAGTTAGGAAACAGGGGCTTGCAGGCCTCACTTAGGCTAAGCAAAGTGAATTAAAATGGCACATTCATTTATGCACATAAGGCACATATAACATTCAAAGTTTTAAATTCATCACTAGTAAGCTTTGTCAGTGTTCATATTACAGTACATTTAAAACAAAGTAACTCTGTTTATACATTGCTTTAAGTATAAGGCAGAACTGCAATCTTCAACTTGTGCATGTTAAATGGTAACCATTATCCTCTTGATATTTTTTATTGTGTTATTGTTTGCAAGCCATTAATTATCATAGAGATTCACATATAGTTGAATTAGTTGATGAAACCTAACATCTTAAGGCTATACCACCACACTTTACTCCTCTATTCTACAGTTCATTCAGATTCATATAGGCTTTCAGTGCACCACTTTACAGCAATTCTATTAGTACTTCAATTAACAAAATGCATTGTTTGTCACACATAGATGATCACTGTGACATCAGGGGTATCAATAACATTTGTACTACATCACAATAAAAAAAAATTCATTCTCCCTACTTTGCCTTTTTACTTATGAAGCATCTTGCATAACCAAAAATTCAAATGTGTTCTTTGGCAGTAGCACTACAGTGGAATACCTATAATTTAAAGCAAAAATCCCCCTACCAGCCACCAAAAGCATGTTCAAAGAGGTATTTTCAACCAACCATAATTTCCCTTAAGCCCTTCATGACTTGCATCAAGTAAACAAATCAAATCGTGGGACAGAGAAGGCTGGTAGCAGTGGTGTGAGAAATATGCTGTACCTCCCAACACAGAAATTGTATATTCCAAACAAATGTAAAGTGTGCTCAATTGGTAGCAATCACTATTCTACCAAAATAGTGCAACATACATGGAGAGAATCCCCACATATCAAATATATATGAATAACTCAGAGGACTACAAAGTTCATTGATGGTCTGCTGTCCACAGCAGGTCCAATTTATTGGTGAAACAACTATAATCCAGTCAGCGAATTGTTTCCAACATCAGAAAACAAGACATTGTGTTTTCAATATTACCTGATATTTACAGACTTCAGCCTTGAAAAAGTTGTCTAAGGCGAAACACGTGTGTTGGAAATAAAATGGCTTTTTTTCTGAAGTTGGAAATACATTTCTTTGACTGGATTAGTGTTGTTTTTCAAAACAAGTCATGACAGCTCTAAAGACTACACCCTGGATAATACATCCACAGTCTATATGGCCTTTCAAATATATGTTGTTTCATTTGCACACACTAATAATGTCATAAATAATGCTTGTGTGTAACATCTCTAAAGCATCTTGAGATGCTAAAGAAATACATGCATAATACATACATCTATAAATGTTAGGTACTAAAGTGAATAGGATAATAATTTTAACATATTGGTTTTGGAAATAACTAACAATTGAGATACTGGGACTTACATTGCCAATAGAAGCATTCAGTGTTTGAAACGAGCTAATGATGACATGTCTGGGAAAAGATAGTAAGGTTATGGAGTGATATAGCAGTTTTCTAGACTGAAGGGAGAAATCGAAATGAAACACTGATGTTTATGAATTATTGATCAGGGTTGTGTGTGATACGAAAACTCCATGGGTGACAACTTTAAAAGCTTAAAGAGACAGAAATAAGTCTATTTTTCAGAAAGAAGGACAGGCACTGGCAAGTACATATCTAAGCTTGCTGAAACAAAAAGTTTTAACATGGAACCTCGCCTGTCAATTTCTTTGTGAAGAGAAGTAAAGATCAGATTTTGAAAACATGATTTTGGTATATTTTGCACTTAATCGTCTGCCAGTTTCACATTTTTGTTTGTCTTTCTCTTCAACGTGTCTGTTTGCTCCAATGTAATTGTATGTATCCTTTGTTTAGGTGTTAAAAAAAAACAATATTTTCAAATTAAAGTACAATTAAATTGTAATCCTCTGCTAAAAACGTTTGGTAAAGCGATCTCCTTTAGGGAATTCTTATATTTTTGCAGTTATCTGATTTCAGTTGAAAATTAAATATGATACTTTGTGAAAACAGACACCTGAATTATCCTTTTGAGCACGGATGTTGGTGGCTGTTTATCCACGTTCAGGGCTGTGTCAGCATTGCTGCAAGAATTCAGAGGTATGACTCCTACCTAAGGGCCCTCCACACCAGGCGCAGAAATGTTCTCCAAATCACGTTATTGCTCACTAGGTTTGCTTCTAATAATAGTGTTTCAGTTTTCAGTGAGGTAGGGTACATATTTGAACTTGCAGAATGCAATATTTTTGTAAGGGGGTTTTCGGTATTAGAGATAGACTGATCAGCAATACAATAGTTAAATAAACACAAAGATATGTGGGTGTGTGAGGCTTCTAATTGTTTGTTGGAAGCTATAATACACCTAGAAATAGCTTTCAAATTAGGGTAGGTTCTCCATCAACTTGGAGTATGTAGAAGTATGGAGAGTGGCACAGTATATACAGGGAGTGCAGAATTATTAGGCAAATGAATATTTTGACCACATCATCCTCTTCATGCATGTTGTCTTACTCCAAGCTGTATAGGCTCGAAAGCCTACTACCAATTAAGCATATTAGGTGATGTGCATCTCTGTAATGAGAAGGGGTGTGGTCTAATGACATCAACACCCTATATCAGGTGTGCATAATTATTAGGCAACTTCCTTTCCTTTGGCAAAATGGGTCAAAAGAAGGACTTGACAGGCTCAGAAAAGTCAAAAATAGAGAGATATCTTGCAGAGGGATGCAGCACTCTTAAAATTGCAAAGCTTCTGAAGCGTGATCATCGAACAATCAAGCGTTTCATTCAAAATAGTCAACAGGGTCGCAAGAAGCGTGTGGAAATACCAAAGCGCAAAATAACTGCCCATGAACTGAGAAAAGTCAAGCATGCAGCTGCCACGATGCCACTTGCCACCAGTTTGGCCATATTTCAGAGCTGCAACATCACTGGAGTGCCCAAAAGCACAAGGTGTGCAATACTCAGAGACATGGCCAAGGTAAGAAAGGCTGAAAGACGACCACCACTGAACAAGACACACAAGCTGAAACATCAAGACTGGGCCAAGAAATATCTCAAGACTGATTTTTCTAAGGTTTTATGGACTGATGAAATGAGAGTGAGTCTTGATGGGCCAGATGGATGGGCCCGTGGCTGGATTGGTAAAGGGCAGAGAGCTCCAGTCCGACTCAGACGCCAGCAAGGTGGAGGTGGAGTACTGGTTTGGGCTGGTATCATCAAAGATGAGCTTGTGGGGCCTTTTCGGGTTGAGGATGGAGTCAAGCTCAACTCCCAGTCCTACTGCCAGTTCCTGGAAGACACCTTCTTCAAGCAGTGGTACAGGAAGAAGTCTGCATCCTTCAAGAAAAACATGATTTTCATGCAGGACAATGCTCCATCACACGCGTCCAAGTACTCCACAGCGTGGCTGGCAAGAAAGGGTATAAAAGAAGGAAATCTAATGACATGGCCTCCTTGTTCACCTGATCTGAACCCCATTGAGAACCTGTGGTCCATCATCAAATGTGAGATTTACAAGGAGGGAAAACAGTACACCTCTCTGAACAGTGTCTGGGAGGCTGTGGTTGCTGCTGCACGCAATGTTGATGGTGAACAGATCAAAACACTGACAGAATCCATGGATGGCAGGCTTTTGAGTGTCCTTGCAAAGAAAGGTGGCTATATTGGTCACTGATTTGTTTTTGTTTTGCTTTTGAATGTCAGAAATGTATATTTGTGAATGTTGAGATGTTATATTGGTTTCACTGGTAATAATAAATAATTGAAATGGGTATATATTTGTTTTTTGTTAAGTTGCCTAATAATTATGCACAGTAATAGTCACCTGCACACACAGATATCCCCCTAACATAGCTAAAACTAAAAACAAACTAAAAACTACTTCCAAAAATATTCAGCTTTGATATTTGAGTTTTTTGGGTTCATTGAGAACATGGTTGTTGTTCAATAATAAAATTAATCCTCAAAAATACAACTTGCCTAATAATTCTGCACTCCCTGTAATGAATGGATGGCAAGTATGGTTTAAGATCTGACTGTGTTAGATAGGATGTGGTTTACGTCTCCTCTGTAGCCTGTATGTACACCATAAAATAAACCGGTCCCAAGAGTTCCATTACTAAGCTCTTGTGACCAAAGGAAACAGTGTATTCATTTATTTAAGAACCTTCATTTCCTTGCACATTATCATGGTGCAAAAATCGTTTCTTAGCAGCGTACCACAGCGAGCGACTCGTAAAAATTATGTTAAGTGGAGTGAGTTACATTCTGCAAAACACTCCCATTCATTGATGTTTGCTGCTCAAGTTACAAAAAAGCTTGCTTGTTGATTTCTATTTCATTGTATAACTCACTTAAACAGTAAAAGACCAAATTGTGAAAGATACAAACAAATGGCAAGCAACGAGAGCCCACATGAGAGGTAACGTGTGGTCTTTTTCTGCACTGACATCCTCTTCTGCAAAGGGGACGATGCCATTGGATTCAGGTTGCTTTCTTTTTTGCAGGTGATTGTCTGTCAATGTTTCATCTAGCTCAGATGGATTGTGCACCCTCTGATGATGATGCTTGAAGAAATAAATGTGTTCTGAAAGGCCCTGTCAATCACAAAGCCAGCTGACCCACGTACCGCTTGAAGCCATATTAAGTAAAAGCTGTCTCCCTCTGTTACCTTCTGAACCAACAAGGAACACAAAATGTAAACTGTCATGGCGTGCACTGCACAAAATGTGTAGTTATATCTGGTAAACGGTGGCCTGTGGTGCATACCTACTGGAAGAAGATTTGAAAGCTATGGCCTATATTTCATAATGCTGCATTACATCTCTTTACATTCTTTATCTGGGCAGTTGCTCAAGAAGGGTAATTAATTCCGATCTTTTTCAGAAATGCTTATGGGAAAGCCCACAAATGGGCTTTACCTATGACAACAGTCTTGAGTTTTGAGGAGCCTATCTGTAACTTTAAGTGAAGTAAGCTTGAATACTTGGTTAGAGATGACCAAGCCGGGTAATGATGATCTGTTTCCAGCGCATTTGTACCTACAAAGAAACTGTACTGTTGGTGTACAATACTTGTGACACACGTGTTAGTAATGGTATCGTGTTGGACTCTACACCCAGTGTCTTCTCAATCTGCAATTCAACTGAGCGACATTTCAATTGTGTTTACATAATGCCTGGTAATTTTAAAAGTAATCAAAAAATAGTTTGAGGCTTAATGTAGAAATATGACCATTTGACTGTACTATATCTCAATACAAAAACATACATTTGTGTTTGTTATATCTAGTTATACAGCCATTTCCAAACTTGTGTAGGTCTGGAAACAAATGTCACTTAGAATGTACCATAAAAGCAATTTTGAGACACTTAAGTGGCAAATGCTTTAGTGCATTAGCTGACTCCTTCTTCATCTCACCAATTCCTGATCATATCCTTCTGGACGATGTCATAGTCAGCCCCAGCATACAGAGCATGGCTGAATTAAAGGTTACACAGTAGGTCACAGAATATAGACTGCTTTGGAAAGTGGTCCTGTTTGCTTCTTTTGTAGCAGTGAGATAAGAAGGGATACAAAAGTAAAACATTCTGGCCAGATGAAGTCGAGCTCAAACATTGCAAAAGTGTGTTCTCGTCCTTTGCATGCTAGTTCACATGGTCCAATCCTGAACAAATATAGCAGCAATAAAATTGGTAGATCAAGAAACACGTGAAGATGAGGGAATTTAAGTTGCCAGTGGCTGCACACAACCACTTGAGGTGCCAGTTTATATACCATGGCAGACGAGTTATAAAAATTGTGTCCTTGGACAGTGCAAGAGGGTGACGAGCACCTCAGCATGGAAATGAAAGTTCACTTAGGTCTGCAAGGGAGAGGCCTAGCCACAGGTATAAGCATATGCACCAACAGAGGAGCTCTTGAGTAATGAACAAGTGGGTGTGAGAGACAGTCTTTTTAAGGGTCATGCGGATTTGCAGGTTGAGAATACACGTACTCTCGCAGGATATCAGAGATTCTCCCAAATTGGTTGTCCGCCTTAGCCACACACACGTGACGCAAGCAGAGACAGATATGGTTTGGCCCACCTAACGCCAGTGCCTGCGCTGTGATATCCAACATCTAGTCATTATAATGTACTATAAAATACATATTTTGGGCTAGATGCCTATATAACACATTCCAGTTCTTCCATACTAAAGCTGTTTTACACAATACACTCCTTTATTGTTGTCCATTTGTGATTTCTGGTGAAAAGCTGTGGGAATTCTCATGTTTGTATCCTCGAGATCTCCGGCTTCTCAAATTTCAATCCAAAGTAGTGGAAAGACAGTTTTCCAGGGACCATCATTCACTGTCATTCAGACTTCCCTCATGCTTGAAGTCGAATTATGAATGTGCACTATCTCAGAATGCCTGTTTGCAACAAAGAAGTGCTGGTACTCTCCGTTACCATTCCATTAACCGTACTGCACTCTTATCTTAGAAATGTTTAAAATATTCCTTTCAAATTAAAAAGTGTAGGTGTTCCTTACTGACAGTAGCTGCCCATTTAAAGCACTGCTCTTCATATATGTTGCTTTTTCATGCATGGGGCCCCACGATAGCCAAGTCTGTCACCTGCCGGCATGGTACATATAGCATATAGTAGGAGGCTAAAGTGCAAATATCTAGTGCCTGGACTGGGAGGCAGAGAATTGTTCATCTCTGATGGGCTTAGTGTGATTTTTTCTTGGCGTATTCATGGCATAAGCTGGCTCTCCTTGGCATGTTGTGGCCATCCTAAGCTTAGCGATAGCCATTTCTACCATAACGGCACCCTGGCATATGGTGGCCCTTGTTAGTATATTGGTAGCACCCACAGCCTTATTTGTGCCACCTCTGACATAGTGATGCCCATCCTTGGTAAACTGGTATCCCTGACATGAAAATACTGTCATGGCTAGATAAACCATATGCTTATGACTCTACTGCCAGTGAAAACATAGGGCCTTTTTTTCAAAAATATAGTCTGTCTAAGAAATATAATTCCGAATACAGTAGATGTAAGGCCTTACAGAGGACCTGTGGTGAATGATGTCACACTATATCTCACAACACAAAATATGGTCAACAAACAAAACAACATTTTAGAATTCCTGTTGATAGTGATTGCTAACAATACGCTACAGGGTAAGGGACACTATCTCGTCTGCGCTGTATTGGCCCATTTAAAAGCAATGCCTTGAATGGATCGTCTCCTCGGTTGTTTAACTCTCTTCTTACTATCTCAGTGCGCACGTTGTATGACCTATTGTTGTTGCTTTGAACTGCAAACGAGTCAACACAAACATGAGTCAACCAGAGTTGTTTCTGGCGAAAAGCAGTGCAAAGGTCATACTATTCCCATGGGACTCGCCACGGACGGTTTTATGTTCTTATAAAAATCTAACTACACCCCAACATTGCATGAATGATAAATGTTTTATGAAACATGCTTGGTTAAACCCCTCACACCCCAACCTGTGCGTTGCAGAGAACATGGTGAAAACGATGATTAAACATCCCCTCCGTTTATGGCAGACACGGCCATTTATTTTTATAAGGGGTAAAATATGAACCCTGGTTTTCCCGAGGTTACTAATCGGTCGGCTTTTGTAACACTTTTCTTGATGGAAGTGATTCACCAGTTATTGTGGCAGCGCAGGTTCTTTGCTTTACACTGAAACCAGTGTTGTTCCTGTGGCTTTACTGAGACGTTCGGAGGAATGTTCCAGAAAACAATTAAGGCCGTGTTACTGCAATTCTGCGCTGGTGTAGATAGCTGGCCGTAACCCTTTTGCAGTAGGTTGTCGCATCTGTAATGCGGATTTGTGTCAAAAATTGACCCCAGCCCATTTTACAGAAATGTTCGCACCTGGGCAAAAATTAAAAAATTAAACGGTGAAATTATTGCTAAACAGTTTTGCTTTTAATTGTGTTTGTAGTGATGTTTTTAACACAGACCTCACAGTCCACGAGGAACCCTTAAACAAAAAGAAAACGAGTTAACTGATTTTGCTTTGTTTTTGCTGCTTTTGAAATAAAAAAAGGGACACGTGTTTTTTTTCCCCAAACATAGTCCAAGCGTCACGTTTAAAATGTGGTGACAATGTATATTCTGCATTTATTAAAAATAACGTGAATTCTACTTTGTGTCCTGTTTGCGCTGGTGCCAAAATCGTTTGCAATATTCCTCTGTAAAAAGAGCTAGAATGGTGCAATGGATTAGCCTTAAATTGTTTTTGCAACGGTGAAAAGTTTGAGTAATACTGACAGTGGATTTTATCCCACCTGTGAACTCTTGAGAGGCGGTTTAATCCGTGATAAGCACACACTGGCAAGTAGTGCAATCAGGAGGCAATATACAAACTCTCTGTTCTGCATCAGATGCATTTAGCAGATAGTTAATGTATCCCGTTAAACTTCATTGGAGTGAGTCTTCATTTTACATGCATTTCTATACCTTAGGAATACAACTTTTTTCTCTTCACATCCTTTTGTCTCTTTCATCCTGGCTTTATGAGATGTCAGCTTTGTTAATAAATATTTGTGCACACTCTGCCTCGTTGTGTGGGGCATCTTGCCTGGCCAATCTCAACTTTACCCTTTCTGACTGATTTATTAATTGAATGCTGAAAAGATCTGCCTCTGGGATGCACGTTATGTGACAACGGGTTAGAAATGGGAACCTCAGCAGCAGGTTTGATGCAAGCCTGCATTTGACATTCATAGAAGGGGGGCGGATGTCATGGACAAGGCGACGCAGAGAGCGTGCAGTGGATTTCCTGAATGTGAATGCCTGGCTGTGAGGCTATCAGGTTCAGAGAGAGAAGTCATCCTCCTGACGAGTCGGGGGCAACCCTCTAGTTGGCAGACCCAACGGGTGATGAATGTCCAGGCGCCTGCAGGCTGACGAGGCATTTTTCATCATTAATCCAGCCCATTATGAGCAGGTCCACTCACATTGATTCCAACCAGGGGGGCATCATCTGCTCTTAAGGGGGTGATGACTCGCTAAAATGAGGGCCTGGAACTAATCAAATGTAGTTAGAGCCTTCACTGGCAGCCTGCTGGGACAGCTCTAGGGGCACTAATAGGAATCCATCAGACCTGGGAGGACGTCCCCCCAGGCATTGCTTATCTGTGTGTGGGAATCCCGCAGTAGCCTCTAAAAATATGCACAGCGCCTCCGGTCATTACTAAGTCATGTGGTAAAGTCAACAGTTGGAGGACCCTTCTAAGGGTGTTCCGTACAATTGATGACATGATGCTCTTCACAAACTAGACAAAAAAGTTCTAGAAAACATTGTTATTCTAAACAGTTTCTGATCCGTTTCTGATTTATTTAACAGATGGTTATTTGCGTGGACTTTATGATTTAGGTTGTATTTTAGAACAATATTTAAGCTTCTCTTGTAAAAGTTCTTTTATGCATTATTAAATATTTATATGTAGACCTAGTTTCGAAAAATATAGGGTTAGAACATAAATACATTCACAGACCTAAATACTTGTGATTGCATAATGTTATATGCTGCATAGAGCACTGTTCAGCCAACTGCTAATTACTACTTTCTATGGCTGTTCAACATATTTCATAGAAATGTGAAGGTCTTTTACATGTTAGAGCTGGTGCACAAAACTCATTTTATGCACATAGCAAAGGACTTTCGTCTGCTGTAATGTACATTTACTTCATCACGTTATTGCAATGTGCTATTGCTAATATATCACAGCATGCAATTCAACTATTATGAGCTCAAACATCATGAGCCAATGCATTTTTCAACTCACATGGGATGCCACATATGTCAGCAAGAGATTTGTGGCCCTGCACACATTTTACAAGTCTTGGCAAGTTACTAATTCCAAGAGCCACTTGGTTCCATATATTTGACACAAAGAATCTATGGCGTGGACCTCACGCTTGAGACTGAGAATAGCTAACTGGCAGATTTGGACTGTAGTGAGCGATTGTGAAGCCGAGGATGGCAAGCCGTGCAAAGAACACATTTTGCACTAAACTGGCACAAAATGAGTCTTTGCAAAAAATATATGTGTATATATATATATATATATATATATATATATATATATATATATATATATATATATATATATATACATATATACATACATATACAGCCAGCATTGCTTTTGTAGGTCATGCTAGAAGCAACTAACATAATTCCATCCTCTTTACTCTGTGGACAAGGTGACCAATTGTTATTTGGACATTTTGAAGGTGGATCATCTAGTACCCTGGGGGAATGAATTACAGGTGTAAAGTGTAGGCTAAATCAGGTGTTCAAATACATGAATTTTAAATTAACAAACATGATAATTGTAGTGGTGGTGATGCTGTAAAGAATGTTTGAGATGATAGTATTGAGGTGTTAAGGGAGGAAGGTTGCTCATTTTGATTGTCATCACCTCAGCTTTATCGTTCATGCTTTTGTCAGTAGGGAAAACTCGTAATTGTTTCCTTATTTCACGGACAACATTGAAAGACAAATGAAAATCAATGTGTGCATGTATATGTGCATTCTTTGTATAGTACATGCCTAGCCTAACTCCATCCAGCCAATGAATGATAGGCACAGCTAGGTTCTGGGAACAGAAGTGTACTCTGTGTTCTTCAAAGTGCATCTTAAACTCTTTCCTAAATTGCAGCAGCTTGAGGGCTGTACATATGGACGTGGGGATATTGTTCCAGATCCTAGGTGAAAAGATCAAAAAGGCCTTCTGCCTTGTTTTTCCATTTTACACTCTTAGTCTCCAGTCTGATTGTGTATTGGTACAGTTGTTCTGACAGCCATCAGAGATGGTGAGATTGTCTGTAAGATAAGGGGAGGCAGGGGAGATGATGGTTGCGATGACTTTGTAAAAGATGCAGTTTGTGTTGAAGATGGTGTGGGCTGACAAAGAGAGCCAATAGAGTTCCATCATGAAGGGGTGAGGTGATCATATTTCTTCAGGCCTTGTGGTGCGACCTTAATGGGGTCAAATGTGGAACATGAGACTTCATGGAGCAAGGTGTTAGCGCAATCTAGAGTATGAGGGTTTGAACAACATTTCTGATGTTGCATCTTGGAAGAAATGGCTTTACTTTCTGGTTGGAGGTGCAGACAGTGTTTTAGGCATTAGATGCGTGGAGTGAAGGAGGCTTTTATGTATGGTTGCTTCTCGTTCTAATATTGCTGTATTTTGATGCTTTTATTTGTGAGGTTTATAATGAATCCTGTATTTTATGAGTAGATTGGTGCCATTGAAATCAAAGCTCGTCAACATACATTTGCTGAGATTTTGGAGCTCCTCAAAAAACACCAAGAACATGTCATTGGGTCAATCATCAAAATACTGACCTCTGTGCCTATCCTGTAAGTAGGTATATGGAAGCTGAGGTGGAGTCCTCACCTTCTTTAGTAATGGCTTGCATGTTTTGGGGAGGAGTGATGAGAGAGTCTACTTCTAACTATTATGGGTATAGAGACAAATAATTCAAGTATGATTTGCTTTAATCTTCCATATAGGAATGACATGAACCAGTTGTGTAAGGTGTTGAAAACACTAGAAAGTAAGAAAAAGTGTGTTGTCATGTCAGCGAAAGTTGTGGGGGAGAGAAGGATAAGCATGTAGTGGGAATTGACATCCACAAAGAAAAATATATTTTTGCATAGAGTCTTATTGCACTGAGCAGCCAATGCTGTCTCTAATATGAAAAAGAGGGGTAGATTTGTGTCAGAAGAAACATGAGGAATAGGAAGTGAACCTTTTCAGCACTGCTGAATGAGCAACAAAGAAAGAAAGCAGAGGGTAAACAAGAAAATGGCGGATCTGTCACCACCTCTGACGATCATCCTCCCAGTTGCTTTAGGTATTAGTGTGGTTGAGCTGCATGGGCTAACAAATGGAATCAATCAGATGAGGATTCTGATTCCATACTACAGAAACAGTGTAGATACAGATGAAAAATAATTAATCCATGCAATTGAAACACAAAACATTTTGATGACATCTGTAAATTTGACTAAAATAATCTCCGCCTATAATCCTAGCTGAACCTGGAGGTCCTTGATTCATAATATCACGATCTTGCTGAATAAAAATTGCTGCTGCTAGAACAATAAGATCCTTGCGATCAGAATTGTGGAGTTTTGAAACTCCTTGCTACTTGATCTGAGATTTCAAGGAAATTTCAGACTATTCAAGATTGATCTCAAGATTACACAAACTTTCTGAGGCTATGACAGTTATCTTCCTCTTACGCTGTTAAAATCTTTCCAGAACCCTGACTTGAACTTCGTCAACATCTGCCCAGAGAGTTGAGTTTCATGCAAAGATACTTGCTTTTTGTGAACTTCACTCTGCTCTCTGGCTTTATATTTCTCCTTCTCTCTGTCTTTCCCATTCATTACTTCCCTCTGTCTACAGTTGCAGTTGATTTCACTCAGTGTCAAACTACAACATCAGAGTTCCAGTCCTCTTCTAAGTGAATACATTTTGATCACTTCATTACATAGTCTACACAATGCACTCCTCAAAGATGGACCATTAGTTCTAATGTATGGCATTTAGTTGGACATATGACCTGGCCGTGAGCTTGCTACTTTTGCTTGGGGAACTGCTCTCTTGAAAATGAGTGAATGCCTCATATAAAGGCAGTGTCAATTGAAGACAAAAATGGCATTTATACATTTGTTCTTATTGATGTTTATTAAGCACTGGTTTACAAACATAGGTTTCTTGGTGCAAGGAACAATAAAACAGAAATCTAAAAACAAGAAAGAGAGAATAGGTGAGTTTGTGGCTACAGAAGGGAGAGAAAAGTCCCTTCTATCATACCAAACTGTGCACTATACACACACTACATCAACACATTTGTGTTCCTTTGGGACTCGCACACCCTTTTTTAAAAAGAAAAAAAAAAATCTTTCTGCATTGAGTACACTATTTCTTTGTAATCACATTATTATCCTAAGTATTACTTAGTTCACTATCATTATGGTTATATTTTTCCCTACTACGTGGTTTTGTATCATTGATATTTCTTGATATTGTGATGATTATGACACAGGGAAAAGGAATCTGCTCCATTTTTTTTATTCCATTGAAGTCAGCTTCTTTGACTTCTATAATAAGAAAGCAAACGGGAAAAATCAAACTTCTCTCAAACGTGTAGGTCATTGAACAATTTTACAAATAGTATCAGTGGACAGCTTCCAGCCAACTGTGAAATGACTGATCATCGGGAATTTTCCTTAGTTTGGACTGTATGTATGTGCAATAAAATCACTGTCTTTTCTGCAGTGACCAGCAATTTTACCTATTGGTGCTTTCTACCAATTTTCTACAGCTGATTACATGTCCATGTCAATGGGGCTCTGAGCTTGATGGATTATGGAGCCTTTTCCAAGGAAGTTACAGAAAGCATATTATTCTGATTGCCTGCCTATGGCGTTCTTCCAATGTATCATTGAAATACAGTAAATGCCACACAGAAATATTTCAATAGATATTGAATGAATAGCAAGGTACTTATTGGATCCTGGCCATATGTGCTATAGATGCAAATGAGCTGAACGTCTTAAGATTGAATTTCTTCACTGAAATCTACAATATGTAACCATTTTTAAAGGTCATCATGGTAGTACTTCAAAAATGTTTTTTAAGTCACGCGAAGAAAATTGTAACGCACTAAAGCTGTCAAATGATATTACTTCTCCGTTGTGAATTCACCTTTGCATGGTCATCCCAGATTTTCTTTAGAATTTGCTGGGCCCCATGTTGATACGTAAGTACACACTGCAGTCAACATATGATATTTAACTTCATTATCACAGGTGAATTTTCTCAGCAATCTTCAGTGAACTTGCAGGAAAGATAAATAGACCAAGTGGACCAAACCAATTTTGAAAGTACCTTTTAGGTACAGAGCACAGGCACAGATTGGGGGTGTCAGCATGCACAGAAATCTAGTGACAGGAAAAATAGGGTACAAAATGGTGAAAAGTCAAGTATGATCCCCCCAAAAAAGGTGATTTTGCTACAATTCTCCTTGATGCACTATGAACTATTGGTAGATCAATGTGCACAATCTTCCCTTTGACTGTGTTCATCTCACCCCCTCTGCCGTGGCTATATTAGAGGTTTCCTGCAGAATGCGGTGGGGCCATGTTTTACTACCCACACAGCAATTCCTTGAAATTGAATCTGTGTGAACAGTGAGTAGATCACTATCCAACTGTGGCGAGTAGAAGCCCATTGGGTTACGAGAACACCCATAGTCTATTAAAAAAAGGTGCATTTTCTGAAACCACACTAAGGTGGGGGTTCTAGAGTCCATCTATATTACATGTATTTTGAGATCAGCAGATATATAAATATATTGGGGATGAAACAACCGTTCTGTAACATAGGTGTGAAGGAGATACTCATCAAAGAAAAAATGATTTTTGTAATGGTTCAATTGTGTATCCTCAATTATGTGTCATGATCCTCAGTACAACATTATATTAAAAAAATACAAATATATGTGAATTTTGTTTTCAAATATGCCATGGCAGGTACTAATATAAATAGGTACATATTAAGTGAATGAGAAATTTTACCTGTACAATGCATGTATATCTTTGTTTTCCATTTTAGCAACAATTTTATATTTCATTGTTGACGCAGTTCTAATACTTCTGGTTAATACAGAGAAACACGTCAAGGGCATGTTGTCTTTTGTACAGATGAATTTGCCTTTCCAGAAGGGGAGTTATAAAATCTGGCCACTTTTATTAACCAGATCAATGGACATGAAGCTGAGTTTGTGCCAGGACTGCATGCCAACATCTGCAAACTTATGCAGCCTTGCTCAGCCTCCACTTTGATGATTGTGTTAATTTTAGTTTATACCTTCATTTAAATAACTATGGGCCAGATGTAGTAATCTGTTTGCATGGTGCAAACTGCGAAAATTGCAGTTTGCGCCATGCAAACAGCCTTCTGCGATGCACATTCACAATTTGCGAGTCGGTAGCGACTCGCAAATTGTGAATGCGACTCGTAAATAGGAAGGGGTGTTCCCTTCCTATTTGCGACTCGCATCGCAATGCAAAATTGCTTTGTGACCGCGAATGCGGTCGCAAAGCAATTCGCAGTTACCACCAGTGTCACACTGGTGGTAACTCATTCGCAAAAGGGAAGGGGTCCCCATGGGACCCCTTCCCCTTTGTGAATGTTGCCCAAAAGGTTTTTTCAGAGCAGGCAAAACGAAACCAAATGATTTCGTTATTTTCTTTATTTTGCAACTCGTTTTCCTTTAAGGAAAACGGGCTGCAAAATAAAAAAATAAAGAACTGCTTTATTTATAAAGCAGTCACAGACATGGAGGTCTGCTGACTTCAGCAGGCCACCATCCCTGTGAGTGCAGGGACTAGCGATGGGGTCGCAAAATGCGACCCACCTCATTAATATTTATGAGGTGGGTCTTTGCGACCCCATAGCGAGTCGCAGACGGTGTCTGAGACACCGTTCTGCATCCGCATTTGCGATTCGGAAATTGCGAGTCGCACAGCAGAAGTTGCTTCATCTGGCCCTTAATATCCTTTTTAAGCCAATGCATCCGGCCATAGTTTCCATACGGTAGCTAGAAATATATTTCATTGAAGTAACAACTGTTGAAGTTAAGTGTCAGGCCAATGTGTTAATTTATGTCAGTATTTTTTAATGTACTATTTATCTGTACAATTATACAAATAATGTACTAGTGATAGTCGTACTGCCATTATAACTGCTTTTACTTCCACAACAACTATTGCCAGTGATATCATTGTTGTTGCTTTTAATATACGGTACTCAGTAGTCTGCCTGGCTAATCTATATTTGTATGAATTAACATTCTGGTTGATCAATATGTTTGTTAACCAGTCTGGGGCAGCCATGCTGTGTAAAGCTGTTAAAAATTAAAAAAAACTTAAACAAAATAAGCCTACCCCAGGTTTCTCATGTGGGTGAGAAAATATTTCTGTACCTGTGGTTTGTGGTCAAGATTGATAGAAAAAAGTTAATTTTTTGTTTCATTAGTTACAGTTGCATTAAATAAATGTATTTCAGTCCTCAGGGCCTACTAAATAGGACTTGTTAGGGTTGTCACAAAGCCAAGAAACAGCTGGTATTTGTGACTTAAATCTTACACCCAGCACATATTGATATAACTATAGGGACTCACTATTATTTTAAGGCCAGATTCACAAAACTATATCCAAACCTAAAAATAACTCGTGTGTGCAAATAACTTAATTTAGGTGTGTAAACTCATATTAATAATTCAAAAAATATGAACATGCACTTGAAAATGAATTTACTCAATATAGTATAATGTTTACATGCGACCAAATTACTTCACAGAAGTTGTCATTCTATGGCGGGGATTCACACAGCAGTATATCCCCATGCAGGATGGGAATGTGAAGGGAACACCGTAAATGGTGTGGGTGTATAGATGGTCTCCATGGCTCAAAATGATTTTCCTCATTGGGAAACAAAAACATTTATCAAGTGCAAACTTACTTATATATTAAATTCGGGCAGGTCATTTAAAAATGAAATATTTACCTATGTGTGTGCTTTTGAAAAACTGTTGTAGACACAGCTTCTCCAGTGCTCAAGGAAATCTTTTATATTTCTAAATAATTTAAATTTTATCCTAGCTGTAGATGTCAGTCTAAGTGTGCAGTTAGGAATTCTGGTAATTTGGGACCTTAGCAGCAGATACTGTTCTTTGAGTGAATTTCCTTTGCATTATAGTTGTAATCTGAAAAATAGTTTTAATTAAAAAAAAAAGAGCTTTATGCAAGAAGGCTGGTGGTTTCATGTATAGCCGCTATCAACAATATAGCATTCAGCATATACTATTTGATTGTGCAGCTTGAGAGTATTTCAACTGAAAATATTTTCAAAATGTCATTGAACCTTGCACTATTGACTTACTATCGTTTATTTGGACACTATCTTATTGTGATAATATCACATGAGAATATAGGAAAGTCTGAAAGAATCTAGGTGTATGTCAGCATTCTACACAGGTTCCATGTAGGATAGTAGCATGATTTTGGTGTACTTGCCCTTGAACAAATGTGACGTTTATGATTACCTTTTTAAGCCGCATCAAATTCTTCTCCCCAGTCATCTCAATTAGACTCTTCAACATCTTACGATTTGCAACAAAAAGCGAAATAAGACTTTTATAAAAGTAAAAAAAATGTAGATCTCCTCTTTTTGACCCTATGCTGCCACACTGTGTCAAAAAAAGAAGGGTGGGCAGAAGATAGGTGTTTTCATTCTCTCTCTGTCCTGCTTTTTGATGCCACAATGAGCTTCCTGGAGGCAGCGCCTGCCTTCAAGAGCATCAAAAGAAGCTACTCTGGACCTGCACAAAAATGAGAAAGACCATTGAAGACGGGGATACTGAAGGTATCTGAGCATTCCGGGTTCCTTGAGAAGTCTTTCTCCTTTCCTTTATGGCACCATGAAACACATGGTGCTGCATGGAGGTGTTACAGTAGCCCGCTCTACCCTCCTCACACCTTGCGCTAAAATGGGAGGATGGTGCAGAGGGCACATTAACAGCTCCCTCCAGCAGCATGTATCTCATGCTTGGAAAAGACGAATGCTACTAGAGAGAGTGCAAAGCTTAAAGTGTACTATATCTGGCATCACACTTTCCAATCTACAGCTTACACTTGCTGCAGGGTTCTGGTTTGCTGGCTGGGACGCAAAATGTTTGTAATGGGCAACTTTTGTGCCTACCGTAAAAATACTGAAATTTTGCTTTGTTTGTCACATTTTCCTTGTTTTGTGGCAACACAATTTATCAAATTAGGTTACATTGTTCTTGGGGGGTGCATCAGGGTCAATTTTTGATTCACCTGGTAAAGTTTTTAAATGAAGTTTGCAGTGTCGATTTGCAAACACTGACACATTGTGTGTAATGTCATATGTTCTGGTGCATGAGTGGAGGAGGCCTCTGAGAATAACACCTACCCAACACAAGGTATGCAAGTGGATGTGGCCACTGTTATTAAACAAAGGAGGTAGAGCTTTTTAATGGTACACAAGTATCAGAAGCCTCAACGCTTCATCATTTGGTAGTGGTCCTTGAATTTTGCACTTAACACACTTATAGTTTATCCGCAACTCCTACCACAAGAACCAAAGCCTGTTTATTTCACAGTATTGGAGATACATCAATATAGTAAAGGACTTTGGTCTTGTGGACGCAGCCCATTCCTAATGTTTGTCTCTTACTCCCTGTAATGTTTCAAAACTCCTTTCAACTTAGTTTAACAATGCCTTTGGTCGACGTTGGTTCTCAAGAGCAGACACATAGAGATTATTTATATACAACCATTCGTACATTAGTGCTCTGCAGAATCATTAACGAGTTTACAGCGCATTGATAAATAGTGTGTAATTAACTAGCTATTCATTTAAAAAATACTATTTCCCAGATGAAAGCCTTGGAGTGTAGGAGATTTAAGTCTGTATGCATTGCTTTTCTGGCATACCAGCATAAAACATGGAACTTTTAAAGTATTAGGGAGAAGATAAAATAAACTCTTATCTGTGTTCTTGTTAATGAAATTTTCATGAGCTTTAAATATGTCAGTCTTCTTGATGAACAGAAATATAATTAGAAAACATGAGTTGTTGCTGTTGCTGTTATTGATGAGTCCACAGTAGTAAAGAAATGCATTGCTGTTTGACTGCTTCCTTGTGAATCTGGTATAAAGATCCAGGTTAGAAGGCCCTGAAATTAAGTGGATAGTATAGAAACTCAACATAGCTGACAGGTGATACCGCAATTGCATTGAAGGACGTTTTGAACATGGAGCGAAGTATGAAGTGCTCACTTAGTATAAGCAGAAAAGCTGGTTTCTAGCATGACCATCTATTTTTGTGGTGTAGTCTATTCACATTAGAAGTGGGCCACCCACTGAAACTTGGGGCTAGGCTCGAGCACGAAGCCTCACTCTGGTTCAGCTTGAAGTCCTGATGGAAGCTCAAGCCTATGTGAGCCAAGCTTTCTTGTAACTTCTGCCTGCCTGCCTCCCTCCCTTTACTGTGGACGTAGCATTATGGCCAGATCAGCCAACTTTGGAACTGGGGAACCAGGTTTGAGTCTGTTTCAACACAGTGTTGAAGTAAGCCTCAGCAAGGCCTACTAGTGCAAGGGGTTCGCCCTTCTCTGCAAAAAGTCCTCAGACCATATAGGAAGAAGTTGGCACAGAAACTGAAATAAAAGACAACGTTTATTAAACCTCTTGAGGTGGTACTACAGTTCAAATAGCACCCTTCGGTAATGTTTGAAGTAGCACACTGAACTAAGAGAGCATGGTCCTTTTATACCCACGCAGGGGCTAAAAGAAGGTGGTACAATTATAGAAGCAAGACTTACATACATATAAGGTCATATGGAAATGCACAGTCGACAGGTAGGAGGGGCTAATAGTTTTCAAGGACTAGTTGACACATTACTGTCTGTTACTGACTACTAACAGCTGCAGATCTTACTGGGCATGTGCGAATGTGGGAGATGCTAAATATAACTTGTCACTAGACAGATTTTCGAGAGTAGTTAACAGAAAGGTAGGACAGAGCACATGGCGAGCACATGGCAGCATGTGGCAGAGAAAATGGCTGCCATGAATACAAAATGGATTCCACGAAATGTTCACAATAGTTGCTAAATACAAGATGTCTTGTGCTAATGCTTAATCTAATCGCTATTAAATTACAACAACAGCAGCCTGTGGCAAAGGCTCCCCCAAATTGTGGGAGCCACAAGTGTGTCGGGCCGGGCCGCAGCTGGGGGCAGGCGACTCATTGCACCAGTGTCGCTGGCGGGGATTGGCCACCAGGCTGCTCACACTCCCAGAAACACTTGGAGTGCTTCTGGGTCATTGTGGTATCTGTCTGGTTAACCAAATCTTTTCCTTTCCAGCTGGATTGCTATGCCATGCTATTGTCATATTTTATTGTATATCTTGGCGGGTGAGGTGATGGTGGCTGGGACAATTGGGGTCAATGTAAGACACAACTTTCCCCTAAATAAACATGACAGGGATGTTACAGGGCCCTCCAGTGGGTGCTGGCAGGGACAAGATTGGAGGAGTAATGGGTCCAGGGGGTTGTGAGTGAACGCTGGCATCTAGTCCTTCTGGCCTATTCCCACCCATGCGCAGTTGGCACAAAGGTGGCACTGGCCCATGGAGGTTAATGGTAGGTGTAGGGGTTGCCCAAGATAAGTATCCTGGCAGGCAGGCCCCTGCACAGGCGTATCTGGGAGGTGCGGCGAGTGGATGGGGTCCTCCCCTAAGGAGGTACCCAACCCAGAACAATAGGTGGACAGGAAAAGGGAGGTTTTGGAGTAGGAGACACCACTGACCACATGGACCAGTCATGATCTCACTCAAAGGCCTAAATTGGATACACAGGAACAGTTGTTTAGACAGTGCAAGGAAACTTGATGTATAGAGTCTCTGTTAAGGTTAGCCATCCAACACGTGTAAATAAAGCTGTAAATATGAAAGGACTACTGCATATAAACTTTTGAAATGTTCTGTGTTTTTGAAAGGCAAAAATGTTTGTTATGTTTTAATAAAATACAGCTGGGGGTTCACAACCCCTAACCCAAAACTGTGTGGAATCTTGCTTAACCGGGTGGGGTATGGTTGGATGGGATAGTGTGAGGATGGTCTATGGACAATGAGGGAGGCCTCTGTGATACCATACCATATGGTCTAGGCAAATCACCTATTCTCCCCAAACCTATAAACATTGAATGGTGACCTTGTGACTGGTGCTCATATAAAGCGCTCCAACACCTTCCAGGTTGGGTTTGTGCTATAAAAACTGAAAATGAACAAAGAGGTAACAATTAAGCCTTAACATAAAGAAAGACAGATCTATTCCCACTTACTGGCTGATTTGTACAAAGTAAAACTGGGAAACCTAGATAAATCGCTGCCTCTTGCTTAAATTGTGTCATCTTGGGTAAATATTTTATTTCACCAAAAACACTTTTTCTTCATTATCTCATATGAAAGCTTTTTCAAATATATGAGTTCAGAATATCAGTTGTTCAACATATCCATTATTTGATTTAATAGATTATAATGTTGCTCTATAATAATCTGGGCTATGTACAGAGCTTGCTTGACAGCTGTCTTGCCTTCTTAGTTCACTAATGGTTCATTAAAAAAAACTATCACTTTAATAAAGTACTCCTCAGTGCAGTGCTTTAATGTGACATATTCATGTGAATGCTAGAGTGTTTATCATATTGTACTTACTGTTTGTTTTATGATTTACTTAGCAAACAGTTTTAGGGCTCAGCTCCTGCACGGGCTCTAAGATCTGAGCAGGACCGTTGCCTCGTCTGTGGCTCGGCACTCCCTGTTAATGTGTAGTCTCTAATTCACATCATTCTGACAAAATATTCCCATCATGCTCTCTGCTGAGCACATTATACTAGATGTCATGCAGACTTATGAGGCTGACCAAGAAAGGTCCCACAAAATAAAATGAAGACACTGCACAAAATGTGCTCCATGTTCCTAGCCACTCATTCAATACTACTGTTTTTCATGACGTCACCATGTGAATGGTAAACACTTTCGACCTACTTTCATTCTCAAGATTACATGATTCACGATTGTTGTTTGGGCACTTAAGTAGTTGTAGACTTGGCCATCTAACTGAAACACGTCAGTAATTTTGCGCTGTGCATAATTTACATATGCGTAATTGTGACATCTGCGCAGGAAGAAGGATTGGGACTCATGACTCGGCCTTCGGGTTTGGCTCAGCCTTGAGATTGAGTGTTGTTTCTTTCAATGAGATAATGAAGAGGAAATAGAATGGGGTTCTCCATTAGGACAGTAATGTAGTTTTAATCATTGTTTCCAAGGTCTCCCTATTCATTTCGTCTCGGTGGTCAATTGTATCAAATTGTATACATTATTCTAATGCGCGCCTTACAGAAAAAAACTGCGCACTTTTCCTAAATAAAAAGGAGTATGCATAAAGAATGCAGATGCAGCTAAAAAAAAAAAACATTGTGCATCTGATAAAGCTTCTGGGGAAAAATATATCCGTTTTATGTCATTTAGGAAAATATTATTCAGATTTTTTTCTGATAAACTGCTTAGTGCCGTAGATATTTATTAAAACAGTTTTTCCTTGTGTTTCTTTTGTTGAGATGGTTTCGCCATTTACCATATTTTAATTTTTGTTCCAAGCATTTCAAAATATGAGCGGGAAACTCATGTAGAGTGACATTGTGCACAAAGACACAAAGTGAGTGGTAGCCCTGGCACGAGTCCAGTGGAAATATTTGGTGAGCTCCCATTTTTATTTTTTTTCACTTCTGCTTTCATAATGGTAAGGTCCATTAAACTGCAGACATCTGGTGTGCTATGCACTTAAAGCTGCAGATCCCAAAGAGCTTTTTTCTTCCTGTTTAAATATGCATGAACTGTTGTTTAGCTAATCCACTTCACCCTGTCAAAATAGTATGGAGTGCAATCCAGCTACACCCACCTCGTCTTTCCATATTTTGACAAAGGAGAAAGGCTCCAAGGATCTGGAGTCCACTGCCTTCAGCATGAACCCACCGAGGTCGTGGAGGTGGCACCAGGCTGTAATGGATACGTGCTGTGGGTAGCAGAGGGTGCCTGGAAAGTGAGTGGTTTCAAGCAAGACAGTCAGCAGGGACTAGAAAGAGACATGTTGAATTATGGCCTCTGAGCGAAGAAATAGCATGACACATGTCTTCCTCAAAGGAACTCGCTAAATATGTGCACTCATTCTAATGCGCGTGTAATAGTATGAACATACAGGCCTTTGTCCAGCAAATGACACTGGGGCATATACAGTTGTTGCATGGTGATTGGGAAGTGGACTTTGCCTCCTGTAGCATGTCAAGTGGGGCCTTTCGGAGAAAGATCACATTTATAAAGAACTAGAATGTTATTGATTGATGTAAGGTAATTGTTGGGTGATGTTTGCAGTGTAAGGTGTGCCGTCCTTGGTTATTGAAAGCTGTCTGGGGAGTGTTGTGCATCTCATGGAGGGGGGGAGTGCTGCTTTTCCATCCTGTGGCTACATGTCTTTATCCCAGGTGACAATAAGTACTATATTGGCCAGAATAACCCCCAAATAACCTGTAAGGATACTGTAAGTCACTGTTGATGCTGGAGATTAAAGAAATGCAAAGCACTGCAAGTTTGATTTGAGAGCATGAAAATCTGTAGTGAGTTATAATATACACCCAAAGAGAGTAACGTGAATAATGGTCAGAAATCTATACCTTGCATGTCCATAATCCTCCCTCCAGAACTGTGAGGGGTTTTAAGATTTCCATTGCAATACACTTTAGAGGCATTGTTTAGAATACCTGGAAGCTGCATTGAAAGGTACGCGTGTTAAAAAAACTACCTAGCTGCGCCCAACTATGAGAACAGGCCAGGTTGCAGTGCTAGCTGTGGAGTGTGGAAACGTCCAGCGCTCCACTGAGGGATGGGAATGGCGGAACAAGTTCAGTTCAGGTCTCAACCAGTTTACCTGCCTATGAATCTACTGTGAATCAGGACAGTTTTGTCTCTTATATTGTGGTATTTTCTCAGTAACAAAAATACAGGCCTGGGACGACAAATATCAGAAGCAATTATTTTTGCTTTTTGCTTTTCTGGTGCACTTAGTGTCAGGGTCATCACGCTCTTCCATCCACCGCCCACTCTTCCCCCTTCCCATATACCTTTTCTTAATAAGAAAATGTTGTTGTCATCAGCACTAGTCCTGGAGGAAAGGACAAGAGCTGCAGGCAATGCTGTGACTTTTTTCACAGGTTGTGATAGAAGACAGTCCTTAGATGTTCAATCATAACCCCAATAGGCAGAAAAAAAGTTGGCATTTATATTTAGGTCTCGACTACAGACCACTTTAGCAAGAGCTATTGTTTTCAATATATACAAAAAGTGGGCTTTGGATCAGCCCTTTGCTCATGATCTGATAGCTTTGTGGTTTATCTCAGTTGTCTGCTCTTGATTTGATGCCCTCCCTCCCTATTCCTAAGTTTATCCCACCCAGGAGCATTTCATTTTTCTTTTTTATTGAGCCCTTCATGGGAGTTCTTGTGTTTCCTTGTGGCCTCTCTCTGCCTAAAGTGCCCCACAACCACATTTTCCTATTTCCCCCCACTTATGTTTTCCACCACCTTTTTGTTTATTTTCTTCTTTTCAGCCCTCTTGCCTCCCATGCTGCCTGTCTCTATTTTTTAATGAGGGTCCAACAGCTTAAAAGTGCTGTCAAGCCGCTCCCTTTTTTCGGTGCCTTGCACATACTTGTATATATTTTTTGCATTTTAATCTATTATTTTAGCAAGGCCAGCTGCCATGTTAAAAGGTTAAATTAAGAATGGCAGCCACGCATCATGATGCATGCGCAAGTATGTAATGGCGTGCATGCATAATGATGCACACATGACGCACACACTGTGATGCATATGTGTGCAAATGTCATGATGCAGGCATGCACATGCATTTTGATACATGCATGTGCATCAGCAGCTATCCTGGATTTGTTTTCCTTTAATATTTATCCTGTAAAAGTTTGATAGTTGTGGCCGCTAATGCTTATTAACGCATGTGCTTGCATATCAGTACCAAAAAGCATTGGCAAAGTCAATAGCTTGGTCTTTTGAAACGGTGACCAATTGGCTTTGCTAATAGTTGTTGTCATTCAGGTTGCAGTTCCCAGACACTAAATTCTAATGACTGTCTCCATCTTCCCTCAATAGTTTGTGCGTGGAGTCGGCTGGTGACACTGTTCCTCTTTGTAGGAGGGTAGAACTCTGACATCACTACTCGCTTCTATCAGGCATGTCAGATTGTGCCTGTTAACAAGAAAATAAAGTGCAAGCTTTTTTAGGGAGATAATGTTATGTGAGCTAATCACCAGGTGTTTATGAGGGATGTGCCAGGCAGTGTTTAGGATAGTCACTGATAGCACCAGCAGTATGAAACAAAACATCATATGCCCACAGCGATAGTTATGATTAATTGGACTAATATTGCACAGTAAGAGCCGTCCTTCAGGTCCAGATGTTGTTTATCACAACATGTTGATGTAAGAGGATCATAAGGCCCTCTGTGTAGCCCATGCTGGATACTATTTACTGTCACTTTGGGAACAGTGAGAGCCAATTGGTTCCTTTTCAGACCATTCTCTTATTTCTTTATAAAACCCATTAGTGGATTTAGCCTAGACATCTTTGCAATGTTGCCAGGACATGGCTGTGCCTTTTTTTCCCTTCAAAGTATTTCAGCGGCGCTGTTTATTTGTAAGCGGAGTAATCAGTCAACAGTGTATTAGAGTTATTTGTACTCCTTTTCCTCTGTTTCCAGCTTTGTTAGCCAGAGTTTCATGTGTTTAAAGCTACTGAAACCATGGTTTATGAGTAAATGTTACATGCAAATTCCAAAACAAATTTAATAAAACATTTTATGGTTCATATAAGTCAAGCCAGGCAATAAAAATAAGATTTACCAGGGACAGGTAGAAGAAGACTGTGTGCTTCTAAATCAATTTCAAATACATTCAGAACTAGACTGTGTGCAATAGAGTATGAAAATGTATTCCATTTTATTTGAAAATAATCTTTGTCTCTAACCTAGAGAATAAAGTAACGTGTTTGCATCTAATAGTGCTTTGAAAGCATTTCATATTTAAATGCAAAACTCCTTTGCAGGACACCACATGAAGAATTGTGCTACTGCAATGTCACCGTATTATACTATATAAGGCAGAAGAGTATTTTATACACCTAAATATGCTTCTTTTCTATCATATTTTCTATCCTTTCTGTAAGTTGTCGTATAATGTTGTGGTAATTGTTTCTGTTATTACTAGAAGCTGTTGTACTGATATTGATTGTACTTAGTATTATTATAGTGTTAGACTGATAAGAACAATGATGATAAGGTTGATAATAATAATATTAAAGCATTATAGCCCACTGCCCCAATTGCACCAGCTTTCCGAGAAAGTGCCAGGCCGACCCCGTCCCTTACTCTTCTCTTTGACTTCAGTTGCTTGTGGTGGAGCCAAACAGAAGAATACCCTTGGTTCTACTTATGTTGAAAAAGACGCAAATAGCCTCTGTAAGGAAATGCCTCCTTGGCATGGTTGCCCCCTGACTTTATGCCTTTGCTGATGCTATGTTTACAATTGAAAGTGTGCTGAGGCCTGCTAACCAGGCCCCAGCACCAGTGTTCTTTCCCTAAACCTGTACTTTTGTATCCACAATTGGCAGACCCTGGCATCCAGATAAGTCCCTTGTAACTGGTACTTCTAGTACCAAGGGCCCTGATGCCAAGGAAGGTCTCTAAGGGCTGCAGCATGTCTTATGCCACCCTGGAGACCTCTCACTCAGCACAGACACACTGCTTGCCAGCTTGTGTGTGCTAGTGAGGACAAAACGAGTAAGTCGACATGGCACTCCCCTCAGGGTGCCATGCCAGCCTCTCACTGCCTATGCAGTATAGGTAAGACACCCCTCTAGCAGGCCTTACAGCCCTAAGGCAGGGTGCACTATACCATAGGTGAGGGTACCAGTGCATGAGCATGGTACCCCTACAGTGTCTAAACAAAACCTTAGACATTGTAAGTGCAGGGTAGCCATAAGAGTATATGGTCTGGGAGTATGTCAAACACGAACTCCACAGCACCATAATGGCTACACTGAAAACTGGGAAGTTTGGTATCAAACTTCTCAGCACAATAAATGCACACTGATGCCAGTGTACATTTTATTGTAAAATACACCCCAGAGGGCACCTTAGAGGTGCCCCCTGAAACTTAACCGACTATCTGTGTAGGCTGACTAGTTTTAGCAGCCTGCCACAAACCGAGACATGTTGCTGGCCCCATGGGGAGAGTGCCTTTGTCACTCTGAGGCCAGTAACAAAGCCTGCACTGGGTGGAGATGCTAACACCTCCCCCAGGCAGGAATTGTCACACCTGGCGGTGAGCCTCAAAGGCTCACCTCCTTTGTGCCAACCCAGCAGGACACTCCAGCTAGTGGAGTTGCCCGCCCCCTCCGGCCAGGCCCCACTTTTGGCGGCAAGGCCGGAGAAAATAATGAGAAAAACAAGGAGGAGTCACTGGCCAGTCAGGACAGCCCCTAAGGTGTCCTGAGCTGAAGTGACTCTAACTTTTAGAAATCCTCCATCTTGCAGATGGAGGATTCCCCCAATAGGGTTAGGATTGTGACCCCCTCCCCTTGGGAGGAGGCACAAAGAGGGTGTACCCACCCTCAGGGCTAGTAGCCATTGGCTACTAACCCCCCAGACCTAAAACACGCCCTTAAATTTAGTATTTAAGGGCTACCCTGAACCCTAGAAAAATAGATTCCTGCAACTACAAGAAGAAGGAATGCCTAGCTGAAAACCCCTGCAGCGGAAGACCAGAAGACGACAACTGCCTTGGCTCCAGAAACTCACCGGCCTGTCTCCTGCCTTCCAAAGATCCTGCTCCAGCGACGCCTTCCAAAGGGACCAGCGACCTCGACATCCTCTGAGGACTGCCCCTGCTTCGAAAAGACAAGAAACTCCTGAGGACAGCGGACCTGCTCCAAGAAAAGCGGCAACTTTGTTTCCAGCAGCTTTAAAGAACCCTGCAAGCTCCCCGCAAGAAGCGTGAGACTTGCAACACTGCACCCGGCGACCCCGACTCGGCTGGTGGCGATCCAACACCTCAGGAGGGACCCCAGGACTACTCTGATACTGTGAGTACCAAAACCTGTCCCCCCTGAGCCCCCACAGCGCCGCCTGCAGAGGGAATCCCGAGGCTTCCCCTGACCGCGACTCTTTGAACCTAAAGTCCCGACGCCTGGGAGAGACCCTGCACCCGCAGCCCCCAGGACCTGAAGGACCGGACTTTCACTGGAGAAGTGACCCCCAGGAGTCCCTCTCCCTTGCCCAAGTGGAGGTTTCCCCAAGGAATCCCCCCCTTGCCTGCCTGCAGCGCTGAAGAGATCCCGAGATCTCTCATAGACTAACATTGCGAACCCGACGCCTGTTCCTACACTGCACCCGGCCGCCCCCGCGCTGCTGAGGGTGAAATTTCTGTGTGGACTTGTGTCCCCCCCCGGTGCCCTACAAAACCCCCCTGGTCTGCCCTCCGAAGACGCGGGTACTTACCTGCAAGCAGACCGGAACCGGGGCACCCCCTTCTCTCCATTCTAGCCTATGTGTTTTGGGCACCACTTTGAACTCTGCACCTGACCGGCCCGGAGCTGCTGGTGTGGTGACTTTGGGGTTGCTCTGAACCCCCAACGGTGGGCTACCTTGGACCAAGAACTGAACCCTGTAAGTGTCTTACTTACCTGGTAAAACTAACAAAAACTTACCTCCCCCAGGAACTGTGAAAATTGCACTGTGTCCACTTTTAAAACAGCTATTTGTCAATAACTTGTAAAGTATACATGCAATTTTTATGATTTGAAGTTCCTAAAGTACTTACCTGCAATACCTTTCGAATGAGATATTACATGTAGAATTTGAACCTGTGGTTCTTAAAATAAACTAAGAAAAGATATTTTTCTATACAAAAACCTATTGGCTGGATTTGTCTCTGAGTGTGTGTACCTCATTTATTGTCTAGGTGTATGTACAACAAATGCTTAACACTACTCCTTGGATAAGCCTACTGCTCGACCACACTACCACAAAATAGAGCATTAGTATTATCTCTTTTTGCCACTATCTTACCTCTAAGGGGAACCCTTGGACTCTGTGCATGCTATTCCTTACTTTGAAATAGCACATACAGAGCCAACTTCCTACATTGGTGGATCAGCGGTGGGGTACAAGACTTTGCATTTGCTGGACTACTCAGCCAATACCTGATCACACGACAAATTCCAAAATTGTCATTAGAAATTCATTTTTGCAATTTGAAATTTTTCTAAATTCTTAAAAGTCCTGCTAGGGCCTTGTGTGTTAAGTCCCTGTTTAGCATTGTCTTTTAGAGTTTAAAAGTTTGTTAAAAGTTTGAAATTAGATTCTAGAAACAGTTTTAGATTCTCTAAAAAGTCTTCCAACTCTTAGCAGAATAATGTCTGATACAGAGATGCAGGTGGTGGAACTCGACACCACACCTTACCTCTATCTTAAAATGAGGGAGCTAAGGTCTCTCTGTAATATCAAAAAAATAACCATTGGCTCCAGACCTACCAAAATTCAGCTCCAGGAGCTGTTGGCAGAGTTTGAAAAAGCCAACCCCTCTGATGATGACCTCACAGAGGAAGAAATTAGTGACTTGGAGGCCAATGTCCCTCCTCCAGTCCTAAATAGGGAGAACAGGACCCCTCAAGTCCTGTCTCCAACTGTGTTAGTCAGAAATAGTGAGTCCCTCACAGGAGGGTCCCACATTTCTGAAATCACTGAGGATGCTCTCAGTGAAGATGACCTCCTGTTAGCCAGGATGGCCAAAAGATTGGCTTTAGAGAGACAGCTCCTAGCCATAGAAAGGGAAAGACAAGAGATGGGCCTAGGACCCATCAATGGTGGCAGCAATATAAATAGGGTCAGAGATTCTCCTGACATGTTAAAAATCCCCAAAGGGATTGTGACAAAATTTGAAGATGGTGATGACATCACCAAATGGTTCACAGCTTTTGAGAGGGCTTGTGTAACCAGAAAAGTGAACAGATCTCACTGGGGTGCTCTCCTTTGGGAAATGTTCACTGGAAAGTGTAGGGATAGACTCCTCACACTCTCTGGAAAAGATGCAGAATCTTATGACCTCATGAAGGGTACCCTGATTGAGGGCTTTGGATTCTCCACTGAGGAGTACAGGATTAGGTTCAGGGGGGCTCAAAAATCCTCGAGCCAGACCTGGGTTGACTTTGTTGACTACTCAGTGAAAACACTAGATGGTTGGATTCAAGGCAGTGGTGTAAGTAATTATGATGGGCTGTACAATTTATTTGTGAAAGAACACCTGTTAAGTAATTGTTTCAATGATAAACTGCATCAGCATCTGGTAGACCTAGGACCAATTTCTCCCCAAGAATTGGGAAAGAAGGCGGACCATTGGGTCAAGACAAGGGTGTCCAAGACTTCAACAGGGGGTGACCAAAAGAAAGGGGTCACAAAGACTCCCCAGGGGAAGGGTGATGAGACAACCAAAACTAAAAATAGTAAAGAGTCTTCTACAGGCCCCCAAAAACCTGCACAGGAGGGTGGGCCCAGAGCCTCTTCACAAACCAATGGGTACAAGGGTAAAAACTTTGATCCCAAAAAGGCCTGGTGTCATAGCTGTAAACAGCATGGACACCAAACTGGAGACAAGGCCTGTCCCAAGAAAGGTTCCACTCCAAACTCCCATCCAGGTAACACTGGTATGGCCAGTCTCCAAGTGGGATCAACAGTGTGCCCAGAGCAAATCAGGGTCCACACTGAAGCTATTCTAGTTTCTGAGGGTGGGGTGGATTTAGCCACACTAGCTGTCTGGCCGCCTAACATGCAAAAATACAGACAGCAACTCTTAATTAATGGGACTAGAATAGAGGGCCTGAGGGATACAGGTGCCAGTGTCACCATGGTGACAGAGAAACTGGTTTCCCCTGGCCAATACCTGACTGGAAAAACTTACACAGTCACCAACGCTGACAATCAGAGAAAAGTACATCCCATGGCAATGGTTACTTTAGAATGGGGAGGGGTCAATGGCCTGAAACAGGTGGTGGTCTCCTCAAATATCCCAGTGGACTGTCTGCTTGGAAATGACCTGGAGTCCTCAGCATGGGCTGAGGTAGAACTAAAAACCCATGCAGCAATGCTGGGTATCCCTGAACTGGTGTGTGTGAAAACAAGAGCACAATGCAAGGCACAGGGTGAACAAGTAGAGCTGGAGTCTGGAAGAATGGCCCAGCCTACCAAGAGGAAAGGAAAGTCAGTTGGGAAACCAACTGCAACACAGCAAAAGAAAGGGAACCTCTCTTCTCAGGAAGAAGTTCTGCCCTCTGAGGGAACTGAGCCTTTGGAGCTTGAACCTTATCAGGTTGAGCTCTTAGGCCCAGGGGGACCCTCAAGGGAGGAGCTGTGTAAGGGACAAGAAACCTGTCCCTCTCTTGAAGGCCTTAGGCAGCAAGCTGCTGAAGAGTCCAAAGGCAAGAAAAATGGAACGCATAGGGTCTATTGGGAAGATGGACTCCTGTACACTGAGGCCAGAGACCCCAAACCTGGTGCCACTAGGAGAGTGGTAGTGCCTCAGCTGTTCAGGAAGTTCATCCTAACATTGGCCCATGACATTCCCCTTGCTGGACATTTGGGACAAACCAAGACGTGGGAGAGGTTAGTCAACCACTTCTACTGGCCCAATATGTCCAACATGGTTAAGGAGTTTTGCCTCTCCTGCCCCACCTGTCAAGCCAGTGGTAAGACAGGTGGGCATCCAAAGGCCCCCCTCATTCCACTTCCAGTGGTGGGGGTGCCCTTTGAAAGAGTGGGTGTGGACATAGTTGGTCCACTAGAACCTCCCACAGCCTCAGGAAATATGTATATCCTGGTAGTAGTGGATCATGCTACCAGGTATCCTGAAGCTATTCCCCTTAGGTCGACTACTGCCCCTGCAGTAGCCAAGGCCCTCATTGGTATCTTTACCAGAGTGGGTTTCCCTAAGGAGGTGGTGTCTGACAGAGGTACCAACTTCATGTCAGCATACCTAAAGCACATGTGGAATGAGTGTGGAGTGACTTATAAATTCACTACACCATACCATCCACAAACTAATGGCTTGGTTGAGAGATTCAACAAGACATTAAAAGGCATGATCATGGGGCTCCCAGAAAAACTCAAAAGGAGATGGGATGTCCTCTTGCCATGTCTGCTCTTCGCTTACAGAGAGGTGCCACAGAAGGGAGTAGGATTCTCACCCTTTGAACTTCTGTTTGGTCATCCTGTAAGGGGACCACTTGCCCTTGTTAAAGAAGGCTGGGAGAGACCTCTCCATGAGCCTAAACAGGACATAGTGGACTATGTACTTGGCCTTCGCTCTAGAATGGCAGAGTACATGGAAAAGGCAACCAAAAACCTTGAGGCCAGCCAACAGCTCCAGAAGTTTTGGTATGACCAAAAGGCTGCACTGGTTGAGTTCCAACCAGGGCAGAAAGTCTGGGTTCTGGAGCCTGTGGCTCCCAGGGCACTCCAGGACAAATGGAGTGGCCCTTACCCAGTACTAGAAAGGAAGAGTCAGGTCACCTACCTGGTGGACCTGGGCACAAGCAGGAGCCCCAAGAGGGTGATCCATGTGAACCGCCTTAAGCTCTTCCATGACAGGGCTGATGTGAATCTGTTGATGGTAACAGATGAGGATCAGGAGGCAGAGAGTGAACCTCTCCCTGATCTTCTGTCATCAGACCCAAAAGATGGCACAGTAGATGGAGTGATCTACTCAGACACCCTCTCTGGCCAACAGCAAGCTGATTGTAGGAGAGTCCTACAACAGTTTCCTGAACTCTTCTCCTTAACCCCTGGTCAGACACACCTGTGTACCCATGATGTGGACACAGGAGACAGCATGCCTGTCAAGAACAAAATCTTTAGACAGTCTGACCATGTTAAGGAAAGCATCAAGGTGGAAGTCCACAAGATGCTGGAATTGGGAGTAATTGAGCGCTCTGACAGCCCCTGGGCTAGCCCAGTGGTCTTAGTCCCCAAACCTCACACCAAAGATGGAAAGAAAGAGATGAGGTTTTGTGTGGACTACAGAGGGCTCAATTCTGTCACCAAGACAGATGCCCATCCAATTCCAAGAGCTGATGAGCTCATTGATAAATTAGGTGCTGCCAAATTTCTAAGTACCTTTGACTTGACAGCAGGGTACTGGCAAATAAAAATGGCACCTGGAGCAAAAGAAAAGACAGCATTCTCCACACCTGATGGGCATTATCAGTTTACTGTTATGCCCTTTGGTTTAAAGAATGCCCCTGCCACCTTCCAAAGGTTGGTGAATCAAGTCCTTGCTGGCTTGGAGTCCTTTAGCACAGCTTATCTTGATGATATTGCTGTCTTTAGCTCCACCTGGCAGGATCACCTGGTCCACCTGAAGAAGGTTTTGAAGGCTCTGCAATCTGCAGGCCTCTCTATCAAGGCATCCAAATGCCAGATAGGGCAGGGAACTGTGGTTTACTTGGGACACCTTGTAGGTGGAGGCCAAGTTCAGCCACTCCAACCCAAGATCCAGACTATTCTGGACTGGGTAGCTCCAAAAACCCAGACTCAAGTCAGGGCATTCCTTGGCTTGACTGGGTATTACAGGAGGTTTGTGAAGGGATATGGATCCATTGTGACAGCCCTCACTGAACTCACCTCCAAGAAAATGCCCAAGAAAGTGAACTGGACTGTGGAATGCCAACAGGCCTTTGACACCCTGAAACAGGCAATGTGCTCAGCACCAGTTCTAAAAGCTCCAGATTATTCTAAGCAGTTCATTGTGCAGACTGATGCCTCTGAACATGGGATAGGGGCAGTTTTGTCCCAAACCAATGATGATGGCCTTGACCAGCCTGTTGCTTTCATTAGCAGGAGGTTACTCCCCAGGGAGCAGCGTTGGAGTGCCATTGAGAGGGAGGCCTTTGCTGTGGTTTGGTCCCTGAAGAAGCTGAGACCATACCTCTTTGGGACTCACTTCCTAGTTCAAACTGACCACAGACCTCTCAAATGGCTGATGCAAATGAAAGGTGAAAATCCTAAACTGTTGAGGTGGTCCATCTCCCTACAGGGAATGGACTTTATAGTGGAACACAGACCTGGGACTGCCCATGCCAATGCAGATGGCCTTTCCAGGTTCTTCCACTTAGAAAATGAAGACTCTCTTGGGAAAGGTTAGTCTCATCCTCTTTCGTTTGGGGGGGGGGGTTGTGTAAGGAAATGCCTCCTTGGCATGGTTGCCCCCTGACTTTTTGCCTTTGCTGATGCTATGTTTACAATTGAAAGTGTGCTGAGGCCTGCTAACCAGGCCCCAGCACCAGTGTTCTTTCCCTAAACCTGTACTTTTGTATCCACAATTGGCAGACCCTGGCATCCAGATAAGTCCCTTGTAACTGGTACTTCTAGTACCAAGGGCCCTGATGCCAAGGAAGGTCTCTAAGGGCTGCAGCATGTCTTATGCCACCCTGGAGACCTCTCACTCAGCACAGACACACTGCTTGCCAGCTTGTGTGTGCTAGTGAGGACAAAACGAGTAAGTCGACATGGCACTCCCCTCAGGGTGCCATGCCAGCCTCTCACTGCCTATGCAGTATAGGTAAGACACCCCTCTAGCAGGCCTTACAGCCCTAAGGCAGGGTGCACTATACCATAGGTGAGGGTACCAGTGCATGAGCATGGTACCCCTACAGTGTCTAAACAAAACCTTAGACATTGTAAGTGCAGGGTAGCCATAAGAGTATATGGTCTGGGAGTATGTCAAACACGAACTCCACAGCACCATAATGGCTACACTGAAAACTGGGAAGTTTGGTATCAAACTTCTCAGCACAATAAATGCACACTGATGCCAGTGTACATTTTATTGTAAAATACACCCCAGAGGGCACCTTAGAGGTGCCCCCTGAAACTTAACCGACTATCTGTGTAGGCTGACTAGTTTTAGCAGCCTGCCACAAACCGAGACATGTTGCTGGCCCCATGGGGAGAGTGCCTTTGTCACTCTGAGGCCAGTAACAAAGCCTGCACTGGGTGGAGATGCTAACACCTCCCCCAGGCAGGAATTGTCACACCTGGCGGTGAGCCTCAAAGGCTCACCTCCTTTGTGCCAACCCAGCAGGACACTCCAGCTAGTGGAGTTGCCCGCCCCCTCCGGCCAGGCCCCACTTTTGGCGGCAAGGCCGGAGAAAATAATGAGAAAAACAAGGAGGAGTCACTGGCCAGTCAGGACAGCCCCTAAGGTGTCCTGAGCTGAGGTGACTCTGACTTTTAGAAATCCTCCATCTTGCAGATGGAGGATTCCCCCAATAGGGTTAGGATTGTGACCCCCTCCCCTTGGGAGGAGGCACAAAGAGGGTGTACCCACCCTCAGGGCTAGTGGCCATTGGCTACTAACCCCCCAGACCTAAACACGCCCTTAAATTTAGTATTTAAGGGCTACCCTGAACCCTAGAAAATTAGATTCCTGCAACTACAAGAAGAAGGACTGCCTAGCTGAAAACCCCTGCAGCGGAAGACCAGAAGACAACTGCCTTGGCTCCAGAAACTCACCGGCCTGTCTCCTGCCTTCCAAAGATCCTGCTCCAGCGACGCCTTCCAAAGGGACCAGCGACCTCGACATCCTCTGAGGACTGCCCCTGCTTCGAAAAGACAAGAAACTCCCGAGGACAGCGGACCTGCTCCAAGAAAAGCGGCAACTTTGTTTCCAGCAGCTTTAAAGAACCCTGCAAGCTCCCCGCAAGAAGCGTGAGACTTGCAACACTGCACCCGGCGACCCCGACTCGGCTGGTGGCGATCCAACACCTCAGGAGGGACCCCAGGACTACTCTGATACTGTCAGTACCAAAACCTGTCCCCCCTGAGCCCCCACAGCGCCGCCTGCAGAGGGAATCCCGAGGCTTCCCCTGACCGCGACTCTTTGAACCTAAAGTCCCGACGCCTGGGAGAGACCCTGCACCCGCAGCCCCCAGGACCTGAAGGACCGGACTTTCACTGGAGAAGTGACCCCCAGGAGTCCCTCTCCCTTGCCCAAGTGGAGGTTTCCCCAAGGAATCCCCCCCTTGCCTGCCTGCAGCGCTGAAGAGATCCCGAGATCTCTCATAGACTAACATTGCGAACCCGACGCCTGTTCCTACACTGCACCCGGCCGCCCCCGCGCTGCTGAGGGTGAAATTTCTGTGTGGACTTGTGTCCCCCCCCGGTGCCCTACAAAACCCCCCTGGTCTGCCCTCCGAAGACGCGGGTACTTACCTGCAAGCAGACCGGAACCGGGGCACCCCCTTCTCTCCATTCTAGCCTATGTGTTTTGGGCACCACTTTGAACTCTGCACCTGACCGGCCCGGAGCTGCTGGTGTGGTGACTTTGGGGTTGCTCTGAACCCCCAACGGTGGGCTACCTTGGACCAAGAACTGAACCCTGTAAGTGTCTTACTTACCTGGTAAAACTAACAAAAACTTACCTCCCCCAGGAACTGTGAAAATTGCACTGTGTCCACTTTTAAAACAGCTATTTGTCAATAACTTGTAAAGTATACATGCAATTTTTATGATTTGAAGTTCCTAAAGTACTTACCTGCAATACCTTTCGAATGAGATATTACATGTAGAATTTGAACCTGTGGTTCTTAAAATAAACTAAGAAAATATATTTTTCTATACAAAAACCTATTGGCTGGATTTGTCTCTGAGTGTGTGTACCTCATTTATTGTCTAGGTGTATGTACAACAAATGCTTAACACTACTCCTTGGATAAGCCTACTGCTCGACCACACTACCACAAAATAGAGCATTAGTATTATCTCTTTTTGCCACTATCTTACCTCTAAGGGGAACCCTTGGACTCTGTGCATGCTATTCCTTACTTTGAAATAGCACATACAGAGCCAACTTCCTACAGCCTCATTATGAGGCTGGCGGTCTTAAGACCTCCAGCCTGGCATTGGCGGTTGGACTGCCGCAGACAGGGCGGTCCGCCGCCTATTAGGACCGTGGCGAGCCACTACGGTCCATCTGCCGACACCACCAGGCTACAGCCTGGTGGTCCCAGCAGTTGTAACCTGACAGTGAAATGTACGACGGGTGCTGTCGCACCAGATGCACCACAACATTGGCGTCGGCTCAATTACGAGCCGGCTTCAATGTTGTGGTGAGTGTTCCGCTGGGACAGTGGGCAAAAATGCTGTTTTCGCCTGCTGGCCTAGCGGAACACTCCTAATATGGCAGGCAAAAGACTTCCAATACTGGCGGTCTTTTGCCTGCAACGGCTTCAGCGGTCCTGTGAAAGGATCACCAAAGTCATAATGAGGCCCAAAATGTTCAAGTATAGACACAGCTTCACAGAGTATAGCTCAGCCTTTTTATATATTCTCTCTAACAAAATAAATCACACGGGGGAAAACAACAACTTACTAATGGAATTCTTGAAGCGTTTAATCTCTGAAAGCGTTGCCCCAGATGTGTACTTACTTCACACTTTTTCACCACAGGTGTTTGGCAAATCAATGTTGGTTCCTATTTACCTGTTGTTGAGATGGCTTAGGAGAAGTGTTCAGTGACTGAATTGTAATTCAGCTGTCCAGTTTCTGATAAAGTGATTCTTAAATGTTGTATTGTGAGGGTTCTTTATAAGTTGATATTGCTCCTGGTCACCTCAAAATGATGTGCAAGAAAGGCAATTAAGCTAATCTCTCTGACAACTAATCCTTGCATGCTTATTCTTGAGTCAGTGCATCTACGCATTACCGGTGCAGTATCCTACGAATGTGCCCTGTAAGACCTGAAGGTGAGTAATCTCACTTGTGAGGGATGGGCACACAGACAAAAGAGGTGTTAGATCTCAAGTACTGTGCAATGTTTGTAGAGAGATTAAGGATGGAGCAGGCAACATAGTGGACAAAAGTTAAAGTGAATTCTTAGTTGCTAGAAGACCTCTTCTTGAGATATTTTCTTTCACTTTTAATCAGTGCTTAATTTGTATAGGAGTGAGTGCTGGTGCCCAAAGCTCCACTCAAAACCTTCTGGCTGACGCTATTAAATGTTAGCACACTGAATACCAAGGCTACATAGGCTTCAGTCCACTTTATTTTTCTTTAAACCACTACAGACACTCCCTGCTCCTTTATCTCATTCTTACAGGTTCCTGCTTTCTCAACATTTTTTTTTGTCTTTATCTTTCACAGTCTTTCCCCTTTGTGTATATTTCTCTCTCTTACTCCCCATAACTGGTATAAGTGCAAGCCCCCAAAAATGAGTGCCGGTGGTCCCCACTGGCATCACCAGCACAAATTAACCCCTGTTGTTAGTGTGCCTCTCTTTCTCCCTTTCACAGGAGCGGTCTTTCTCTTTCTTTCCCTTCCGATGAACCTATGTTCTTTTCAACGTTCCTTCATCTGTCACACATGTACCAAGGCCATTGTTCAGTTTTTGGAAAATTAAAAATGTTTCACAAATTGTTTGTGCTTCAAATTCTATTATTCTGAGACTAGGTGGATTTGGTTCATCAAATAATTAGGCCACATGACGATTTTAAGCAATTATTTGGAAGAGCATTGGTCTGATTATTGTAAATTCAACATTCATGTTCAATTCTTTATGGTCCAAAATCCACTTTTGAAAAATAAAATGTGTTTAATTACTTATTTTTAAGCACATACAAGTGAAAAGAAACTATAGAGTGTGCATCTATCACTTAATCTGTACCCATTGGAACCATTTCACTATCTTAAAATGTAATACATTGACATGAAATCAGAGACTGGAGCAACCTTTCTGAGGACAGCTACACCACAGGCCTCCTCAACTTAACTTTCATTTTTTCTTTTTTCAGCATTATAAAAAATGTACTTAGCAAAATAATCTGTTGCTGTCACCGAGTATGCGCTTGATGTCTGCATAATGTGTATATTCTCTGAATCCCTAGTTACATCTGTGCGTATGTTTAGCCGAACCTCAATTTTGTTCACGATGGCATTGTCCATTTATCTAGGTGACCTTTCTAATATCCCCTTCCTTCTTGTGTAAAGATTCCAAGGAATGGAATTGCTGTTTTTGGATCATCCTGAGAGAGCAGCCCATATATTCTTCTCTTCATAAGACCTCCAAATTCTCTGGTACTAAGGAGGACAAGCATTCTGATTATCAAAACATTTGCTGCTCTATGCACTGTGTAAGCACTCTACTCTGGCTTTTAGTTGCATTATCAAGTCCCTTGAACTGTGAAACTCAGTGAATGCTTCCCTAGGCCTTGGGATGAGGGAATATGGGTGTGTTATGGTAAATGTTTGATGACGCTCACCTAGACATAGATATCTTCGAAATCGTGTGCTCACTTACAAACATGTTTGCACACTTAAGTATTACTGAGATGGGTAAAACTAGGTAATTATGCGAAATTTATGAATTATAGCTTACACTTTTTTGGAAGCTAGATAAATGGAAGAATCTTCCTTTAAATATTCGTCTAGAGGCAGCCGAAAAAGATATATATATATAATGGCCTTTATAACTGAGGAAGAGGATCACTCTCACCCCTGTATCCTGGTGAATATGAACCAATGATAGCTTAAGCCCTTGGTGATGGTAGTTCTTTATTGCACATCCTCATCAGACCGCGCTTGACTATTTGGAAAATGCCAATGTGTGTGAACAGAGGACACTCTCTGAATATGTACAATCATTATCAGGAGCCAAAGACCGAATTTGCTATAGATAGTTGCAGCCCTTGACATATGAAATAATCACTATTAATGTATTCTCTTGCTTTCTCAAAAATGAGTCAGCCCCCGATCATGCTTGCTGCTTAAACATAATCCCACTGAAATAATGATTCTACCTTGCAAACCGATACCACTCACATAAAATATCTGTACGATACAAAGCAGTTTTCCCCGATACCCGTCACATAAAATATCTTTATGATATCAAGCGGTTTTCCCTGATACCCGGCACATAAAATATCTGTATGATATCAAGCAGTTTTCCCTGATGCCCGTCACATAATATATCTACATGATATCAAGCAGTTTTATGATATCAAGCAGTTTTCCCCGATATCTCTACGATATCAAAGCAATATCTGTACGATTTCATGCAGTCTACCTCTCTGCTGGTGCACGTCATTCTAAGGCATTGCTCCCAGTCTTTCATGCTACAATGCAATTCAATAAATAAAAAAATGTATACACTGCTGCACAAATGTAATATTAACCTAAATTTCCCAGAGGACAAAGATGAGTGCTGCAGGGCCTGCCCATGGGAAAGTGTGAGGCGATAATAGAAGGATACGCAAGGTAGCTTCGGAGTCGCCGGGCCGCACAAAGCGCATAGGTGACAATCAGGTGCATGAATTTTGCATTCATTTACTTTTCTCTTAGACTCCTTGGGGCAGATTCACTGAGACACAGGAATCAGATGGAGAAGCCTGCCTTCAAGAATAGGTCCTCAGCCCGTTCCATTTATGAAGGTTACACAACAGATTAATCTTTGTTTTAGGTGGTTAAAATTTGTCAGTTTTAGAATATTTTGACACAGATGGGGAGGATGCAGACCAAGAAAGAAGAAAAGCAACCGTGAAAAAAACTGCCCTTGAAGAGATGCTATATTTACCACTTTGAGGATTCCATTAGTTTAGTTTGGCAAGAGGCTAATTTGAAATTAATTGGAAATAAATGCGTTTTAGGAGAGTATTGACCGGAAAATGAGCAATGCTCCTGAATGCTGGTGGTTGCAGTCAAAAGCACAATCCACTCCAGAAATGGAAACATCTGCCCCCATCAACACTGCGCTGTACATGCATTCACTTAAAATTCAAATAGTTTAAGGTGCACTTTCAACTGTGCAATTGATTGAAAGAAAGTGTTTTTATCTCCATATTTTCTCCTGTGTTTTTATTCTGAGAACAGCTCTATTATTTTCCATGCTTTTTAAGAATGCTAAGAGCATCGCCGTCTGTCGCCTTCCATCCTGCTGCACTTATTGCCTTCCTGCCACAGTATTCCATTGCTCCCTTGTGCCATTCTGGCTAATGATGTGTGGCTGGGAAGGCAGGTGGTGAATCATTTTACAGTAAAACACTGCAGTGTCTCCATGGATGCCAGGAGTCGGGCTCTCTGGCTACTTCCTGGGAATCACCCTGCCTTTCTCCATGCCAAGTGGTTCATCGCTTGGCGTTGGACATGACAGCACAGCGTCCACTGAAACACATTGTCCTATTGCTAAAAATCAGCAACAATGGCACATTGACAATGACAAACTACATAGATGTCTGTCTGTAGATAGTAAAACCCCTCCTTCTATTCATTTATGTATTTATTTGTTGATCATTCTGAGGTGCCACATGTTCCATCTATTGCGTCTAGACATCCTGCAATTCATTCGCTTACAAATTATTTATTCCTTAAAATGAGTGCAGTAAAATATATTATATTTGTAATAGCCAATGAATCTTTATCTATTGGGGATTTTTTTACCACTGTGCAATGGATCACTAAGAATGCCA